>NC_080194.1:90369365-91619365 GCF_030028045.1 Hippopotamus amphibius kiboko
TCCCGGGGGGCCTTGGGCCTGGGGTTTGGTCCAGTGAATACGCAGATTCTGCCCAGGAAGCAGTGCTGATGGGCTGGTGAGGCAGGTGGAAGGGAGGGTCCATCATCCCTCCCCCACAGAGGAAACTAGAAATGGGAGCCTAGTGTCTCTCACTGGCTCGACCAGCAGCTGGCAGGGTGGCAGAGGAGGACAAGCCCCTCCTGGCTATCCCAAGCTCCTAAGAGCTTTCAGAACTCAGATCTGGAGGCCTGTAGAGCCCCTGGTTGAGCAGCACAGAGTGTGGCCCACATGTTTCTCCAGGAGGCTCTTCCCTCCTCCCCGGGCAGTGCCTGAGGCTCCAGACAGCGCCCTGCCCCATAGGCCTGCCTTCTCGGGGACCTCTGGGGGGCCTGAGGCCGGCCATGGGGTGAGACTCATGAGTGGGACATGCCTCGAGGGATGGCTTTTCCCAACACCCAGCCCCCCCCCCCGCCCCCCCAGGCGGCTCTGCCCTGTCCTGTGACCGTGTATAGTGCCACCACGCTTATGGCATCTCACTGAGGAAAAAGAATACTGTACAATAAAACCAAGCCTCTGGAATCTGTCCTCCTGTCTGTCTCTGCTTTGCTCCCCTCTCCCCAGGCCTGCCTCCTGCCCTTAGCCTAAAGGGCCAACCCACCACCTCCTCCTCTCCCCCATCCCTGCCTTCTGCAGCCCTTCCTCTCCCTGCTGCGCCCAGAGGTGGACCACTGCAGGCCTGGCTTCTCAGAAACCCCTCTAACATGACACGTTTCCCCGAATAAACGAATGTCCCCTCTCTGTGGACTCACCTGCCCGTGTGTGGGCCAAGCCACATGGCGCTGGTTCCAGAACATGCGAACGAGCACTGAGGTGCAGAGTCTGCCTTCTCAGATCTGGTCGTTCTCAGAAATGCGCCGCCAGGCTCCCTCTGCTATACAGAGGGGCACGGAGGGGACGCTCGGGACGCGGTACATGGGAGCTGCCCTCATCATCAAGACTGAAGCACAAGCATCTCTTCTTAAGTCCCACATGGCCACGTAAAGCACTGGGGGTGGGGAGAGGACACGAAGGCCCGGCCTCGGCTCCCTCCCCTCCAAGTCACTGAGTAGAAAGCGCACAGTGCCCCCGGGCATTAGGGGCTAGAACAGCATCACAGGGTGGTTCTGGGTCCCAGCTGCTGGCAGAGTGAGGCAGCCCCCAGACAGCCTTCCCTGCTTTGCCAGGGAATTTGGGGGAGGAGAGTGGTGACGACTGAGAAGCTGACTCATCTGCTATTTAGCGCTGGGTAGGATGGTTTTCCCAAGCATTTGCTGAAAGGCCCAGGATCTAAATTCACACCACTGACTCCCACTTTTCTGACACCTCTCATCAATACCTGTGCCTGGCTGGTGGCCCCCATGGCAGCCAGGCTGGAAGAGGGCAAGAGAAGCCCTCAAGGAAGAAGGCTGTTTCACTGACCACAGGGGCCCACCCATCCCCGCGTGGGCTGTTGGCCACTCAGTACAGGGCAGCCAGCCTGGACACGCGCTCCTCTTGCTCTTCCCTGCTTGCAGCCAAAAAATGAAAAGAGCCTTTGTAGGAGAAGGGAGTTCAAATGCCACCCTCGGGGTAAGTACAAGACTGAGTCAAAAATTATCCACACTACTGCTGTAGAATTTATTTTAATTAACTTTCAGGAAAGACAAATACATCATTTTTCAACATAATCGCCTTGCTTTTCAATACACTCCATCCATCTGTGAACAAGCTTTTGTATTCCCGCATTAAAAAATATTTTAGGCTGAGCTGCAAGCCACAAAAGCACTGCTGTCTTCACTTCATCAGAACTGAATCTTAGAGACGTCCCTGGTGGCGCAGTGGTTAAGAATCCGCCTGCCAATCCAGGGGACACAAGTTTGATCCCTGGTCCGGGAAGATCCCACATGCCACAGAGCAACTAAGCCCGTGTGCCACAACTACTGACCTGTGCTCTAAAGCCCACGAGCCACAGCTATTGAGCCTGCATGCCACAACTATTGAAGCCCGTATGCCTAGAGCCCGTGCTCCACAACAAGAGAAGCCACCACAATGAGAAGCCGGTGCACCACAACAAAGAGTAGCCCCTGCTCACGGCAACTAGAAAAAGCCTGCGTGCAGCAACAAAGACCCAATGCAGCCAATAAGTAAGTAAGTAAATAAATAAATAATAAATATTTCTTTAAAAAAAAGAACTGAATCTCAGTCCTCGTAGGGATGCTTTCAGGGGACCAAACACGTGAAAGTCCGATGGAGCAAGATCAGGACTAAATGGAGGATGCTTTAACACCTCAGAATGAAGTAATCCATGACAGACAGGTTTTGGAAAGTTTGTGCGAGATGGGTACGAAACAACTCACGGAAGAGCATAAAGAGAAGTGTTTGGATACCTGCAAACAAAATTTGGACCAATACCCTAAGGAAGGTGAAACTTTCTTAAAGAGAATCATTACTGGTGACGAGACATGGATTCATTACTATGAGCCTGAGAGTAAACAGCAGAGTATGGAATGAAAACATCTTCAATCGCTGACCAAGAAAAAGTTCAGAAGTCAACCATCAGCTGGAAAATTGATGCTTACAGTTTTCTGGGATTCTCGAGGGCCAGTATTGGAACATTATCAAGAAAAAGGTTCAACAGTCAACAGCGCTCATTACAGTGAGATGCTTACTGAAGAGCTGAAGCCTAAACTTTAGATTAAACACAGAGGACTGCTATCCAAGGGCGTTGTGATCTTAGATGACAATGCATGTCTGCACACTTCTGCCCACACTGTCAACACTCTGCAAAAACTTCGTTCTGAGGTGTTAAAGCATCCTCCCTATAGTCCTGATCCTGCTCCATCAGACTTTCAGTTGTTTGGTCCCCTGAAAGCAGCCCTACGAGGACTAAGATTCAGTTCTGATGAAGAAGTGAAGACAGCGGTGCATTCATGGCTCACAGCTCAGCCTTAGACATTTTTTAATGAGGGAATATGAAAGCTTGTTGACAGATGGACAAAGTGTATTGAAAAGCAAGGAGATTATGTTGAAAAATGATATATTTGTCTTTTCTAAAAGTTAATTAAAATAAATTCTACAGCCATAGTGTGGATAATTTTTGACTCACCCTCATAAGAGTTAAAGCTGGAAGGTCTTTCCGGAAGGAACTGGGAAGTCAGGCATGCAGCCTCGATGGTGAGAAGCCATGAGACCCTGGCACCTGTGTGGGCCTCCTGTGTGGTCTTTGTCACCCTGGCGCTGTTTCCCTGGAGAGTTTAGCAGCCCCTCCACAAGGGTCCCTCTGCAGCCACGCTTTGGGGAGGAGAGCCCAAGGCCCATGGTTGAGTAGGGTTAGCTTCAGAAGACACAGAGGCCATCCAAGGCCCAGGGGCTACAGGAAGGCAGGGATGGAGAAGAGAGGAACAGGCCTGGGTCTGAGAAGGGGCTCGACGACTTAAAGTCAGGGCCACCGGGCCTCACAGCACAAGCCAACCTAGAAAGACTGTGGGCCAGGGCTGCACTGGGCTCCCAGAGACAGGCCACGACAGCAGCCAGTTCCTCTCCAGTCAAGTCAGGAGCACTTGTGGGGGCTGTGGCACATCTGCAGTGCCTTGGCTAATTACAAAGAGGGCTGGGGCTGGTCCTGGTTCCTGCACACACGCCCAGAGCCCACCCCACCAAGCCCCTGCCCGCTCCTCCTCACCCCTCTCCCGCGTCCCCCTCAGCCATCTCGGTCCCTATCTTAGGGCGTGGAATTCTTGCTCAATAGAAACAGAAAGAAGCCCCTCTCCACCCCTCCATCCACTGGGACAAAGGAATATCTGCACGTGGTGCAGGGTGAGGGCCTCCCCAACACCTAGGGGCTCCCTCGGGAAGAGCAAGGCGGTCACCATGGGAAGACGCAGGGACTTTCTCTGGCCAACCAATAAATGTACATGGCCTCCAGGGGACCTGTAACAACACTTCCTCCAGCCCCTGCCCCCCACCCCCCCGCAGCACGATGCCCCGTCCTCTCTGCGTCTGCAGCTCCCGTGTTGCAATGGGCAGGTTTGTCTTTACATGTGAAAGAAGCAAATCCCAGGTTAGAAGTAAATCACTTTCTCATCTACTGTTGAGAAATCAGTGGGGCTGGAGTCCTTCGGATTTCTGGCAAAGTGTGAGGGTCATCCGCTCCCTCATGCTAACCCAGAAGGGCTTCAGGACAAAGGTGGGACTGCCTCCTGCCCAGGGCTCTTGGGCCCCAAATGTCCCACACCCATCAGGAGGATCATGTCCTGTGAAGACTCCCGGGAGGCGTCTTTGCCTGGCAAAGGGAAGACCTGGGGGCAGGGGAGGTGTGGGAGTGGGCACATGCTATACAGAGGACAGCATAGGACCAATGGGAGAGTTCTGCAGAGGCCAAGTGTGGCTCCACACCTGAAGGGGCCTTTGATGGCTGGAGCTGCCCAGCTACAGAGGCGGGAGTGCCTGGCAGTGGGCATGGTCTGCGAAGGCCACCTGCCCAGGCTGCGGGAAAGCAGCTTCCTGAATTCAGCGGGAAGCTGGACTAGATGACTCTAGTCACTTCACCCTTCAGGGCCTCACTTCTCTGATTTCTTAAAAAAGATGAGGGAAATCCCTGGCAGTCCAGTGGTTAGGACGCTGCACCCCGCCACTGCAAGGAACTAAGATCCGGCAAGCTGCACAACACAGCCAAAAATAAAATAAAATAAAGAATAAGATAGTAGCGCTGGAATCATTTATTTGTACAACAAATGTTAAGCACCTGGCTGTGTTAAGAGGTAAAAGATACAGCCCCTGACTGAAGGAATCTACAGCCCAGTAAGAAGTGAGGAATTGATTTCAGTGCTGTGATCGGTGCTAGGAGGCAGGGAAGCTGTGGCAGGTACTGCTTGAGGGTTTTCCAACATGCATGCTCCTCTTCTTTCTCAGCAAAAGGACCCACAATAGTTCACAAATTAGAACTAGAGTATGTGGCCCAGAATAAAGACTACATCTCCCAGCTCCCTTGCAGCAAGATGTGCACATGTGGCTAAGCTCTGTCCAATGGAACATCAGCACAAAATAATAATGTATAATTTCAATGAAGTCCTCTTAAATGCAGATTGTGTGCTTTTCAACACCTTTCACCTTCATGCTGGCTGGAATGTGGAGTTAATGGCTGGAACCGGAGCAGCCATCTTGGACTATGAGATAGAAGTTGTATGTTACACATGACGAAGTACAGGACAGCAGCCTGGATTCCTAATGATAATAGAGCTGTCAGAGCGGCCATGGAATACCATCTTAGAGCTACTCTTATTTGGAGTTTCTGCACTCACAATTGAACCTAAATGTACCTTAAAAAGCTGTTATTTAACACAACTAAACCGTACACTTAAAAATGGTTAAGACAGGGACTTCCTTGGTGGTTCAGTGGGTAGGACTCCATGCTCCCAATGCAGGGGGCCCAGGTTCGATCCCTGGTTGGGGAACTAGATCCTGAATGTATGCCGCAATAAGAAGTCCACATGCCACAACTAAGGAGTCCGTATGCCACAATTAAGAAGTCCATCGAGGTTTGGGAGGGGGCAGGGGGTGAAGGGGAAGCTGAGACGAAGCGAGAGAGTAGCACAGACATATATATACTACCAACTGTAAAATAGATAGTCAGTGGGAAGTTGTTGTATAACAAAGGGAGTCCAACTCGAGGATGGAAGATGCCTTAGAGGACTGGGGCGGGGAGGGTGGGGGGGACTTGAGCAGGGGGCGAGTCAAGGAAGGGAGGGAATACGGGGATATGCGTATAAAAACAGATGATTGAACTTGGTGTACCCCCCAAAAAATAAAAAAAAATTAAAAAAAAAAAAAAGTCCACATGCTGCAACTAAGAGCTAGTGCAGCCAAAAATAAATAGGTAAATCTTTTTTTAATGGTTAAGACAGTAAATTTTATTTGTATTTTTTGAACCACCGAAAAAAGCCAAAAGTCAAATTTAGAGAGACAGAAAGTAGAATGATGGTTGTCAGGGGCTGGGGGAGGGGGCATGGGGAGTTATTACCTAATGGGTACAGCGTTTCAGTTCTACAAGATGAAAAGAGCCCTGGAGATGATGGTGGTGGTAGTGGCACAACAATGTACTTAATGTCACCAAACAGTTATACGTATTTTACCACAATTAAAAACAAAAAAAGTGAAACAGCCAAAGCAAAAGGGAACTTTTTGGTGTGCTTACATGAGCACTTACATTTGTCAAAACTCATCAAACTGTACACTTAAAATGGGTGAATTTCCTCAAATGTAAATTTTACCTCAATAAAGTGCTATGAGAATATATATGTAGGGCCCCTTGCCAGGCTAAAGGGCTTCCCAGAGGAGGACTCATGGTAGAAGTTAGCACAAAAAGCAGGCTCTACTATTTTGTAAGCTGGTTACAAAGAAAGAAATATTTTATTTCTTCTATATCCTGAAAGACCTGAGGAGAGCGAGCAGAAGCCCTTGCGGGTTTAGTCCAAGGACAGGCCTCAGCCCCTCTCTCAGGCAACACAACTGCTGGCTGATACAACAGCCCCCAGAGCACATGGGCCCTTCTTCAGGGTCCCTGCCCTGGTTATATCCATTCAAACACCTACTAAGTGCACACCCCAAGCCCGGGAGTGTGATGACCTGTGCAGGTAATGAGAACAGACCAGTGAATGCTACAGACAAGTTCCTTCCCCATAAAACTTACATTGTGGTACAGGAGATGGACATGAAGCAAAGAAACCGCTAAATAAAACATTATGATAGACTGGGATCGTTTACACACGGGAGGCGATAGGAGAATGACGGGCCACTTTAGTTGGGACGATCAGTGAGAGCCTGAGGAGGGGCCGTTGAGCTCTGACGGCAAGGATGAGAGAAGGCGGGCATTTGAAGAACTGCAGAAGCACCATCAGAAGGAGGGAACGGGAAGGGTTCAGCGTGTCCAGGTGAGGAGGGGTACACGATCTCACCGAAGGGCGACAGTGGTTAGGACTCAGCACTCTCACTGCCGGGCCCTGGTCGGGGAACTAAGATCCCGCAAGCCACGCAGAGCAGCCAAAAAAAAAGTCACTGAAGAGGTAGGTGCGAACCAGGTCCCACAGGGCCTTGGAGGTCATGGTGAAGAGTTTGAATTTTATTCTAAGGGCAACAGGGAAGTGATAAAGGATTTGGTCTAATAATGTTTTTGGAAGATCCCTCTTCCTTCTTTGTTGAAGATGAACTGGAGAAGAATAACAGCAGAAGCAAGAAATCAGGAGGATACTGCCATAGTCCTAAAACAGATGAGGACAGCTTGGACAAAAATTGTATGGCAAAAACAGAAGTGGTGACTTTGAGACACATTCAGAGTTAAAACTGGGAGGACTGGTGAAATCTAAGTGAGGTCTGTGGATTTTACCAATATTGATTTTCCAGTTTTGACATTGTACTACATTTGTGTTAGATGTCACCATTGGGGGAAACTGGATGAAGGGTATGCAGTACCTCCTCATACTATTTTTGTAACTCTCATAAACTTTTAATTATTTTAAAATAAGGGGTTTTTAAAATTCTCAACAACGAAAAAAAAAAAAGATGGCAAGTACTAACTCCAGAAACTCGAGAGGAGGCAAAAAAGAATTCTAATCATACAGCACATTACATAGCTGAGATGTGAAATATTTACAGAGTCATGCTAATATAAACACTACACAGTGATTTTAACCAAAAACTGTGATAAAGCTACACTGGAGGCTGGAAGAAGGCTAAGTATATGTGTTTGATGGGGGAGGAAATGGACATCAGGAGAGCTAAACCTCATTTTCCAGAGATGAAAGTCAACAGAGAAGACTTAAAACTGAAAAATCAAGAAATAGCCAGCTATAGGAGAAATTTTAAAATATAAAAGTATATAGCAGAAAACTAGCTGAAATAGTTGAGAGTAGGTGCTTTGAGGAATAAGAATGTAGGATGGGGTAACACACTGCTTTTACCTTATAAATCTAGTAATACTTTTTGTCTCTATAAATATATTAGTTTGCTAAACAATATAAATCAAATGTATTTAAAGAAATATATTAATGCGTGACCAAAAAAACCCAGAAAGGACTTGCTTACTAGCAGTGTGGATGGGGGTGGAGTGTTGAAAGGAAGGCAGACGAAATCCTGCATGAGCCTTGGGTTTTTGCTTGAACGATGAGTGGATGGTGATGCCATGCATTGAGATAGAGAGGGATGGGGAGTACTGGGGTGGAGAAGTGGATATGTTAAATCTGCGATGCCCATTAGACATCCAAATGGAGTATCAAGAAGACAGCTGGCTATCCCAGTCCTGAGCACAGGTGAGAGGTTGAGCTTAGAGAAAATTCGATAGACATCAGCATTTGGGTGGTAGGCACTGACCACGGGACAAGTAAGGTCATGCAGGGAGGCGTTACAGAGAAATCATTGAGCCCAGGCCTAGAATCTGAGGGGGTCCAATATTTAGAGTTTATGTAGAAGCAAAAGAGATTAAAGAGCGGCCAGTGAGGAAAGAGGAAAGCCAGAGGTCAGTGGAGCCAGAGAAGGAAAAGTTTTGAAAAAGAATGATCAACTAGGTCAACTGCTGTTAAGAAGTCAAGTAAGAACTTCCCCAGTGGCACACCGGTTAAGAATCCACCTGTCAATGCAGGGGACACAGATTCGATCCCTGGTCCGGGAAGATCCCACATGCCTCGGAGCAACTAAGCCCCTGTGCCACAACTACTGAGCCTGCGTTCTGGAGCCCGCATGCCCTACAGCCTATGCTCTGCAATAAAAGAAGCCACCACAATGAGAAGCCCACACACCGCAACAAAGAGTAGCCACGGCTCACAGCAACTAGAGAAAGCCCATGCATAGCAATGAAGACTCAACACAGCCAAAAATTAAAAATAAATTTTAAAAATAGAATTTTTTTTTTGAAAAGCAAGCCTTAAAAAAAAAAAAAAGTCAAGTAAGATGAGGACCAAGTTGTTGGTGACTATGGTAGCCAGCTCCAAAGATGATCTCCTGAATAAACTATGCCCTCTGTACTCCCATCCCCTTGGGCCTGGCATGGCCTTGTGTCTTGCTTATGACCAATAGCCTATGATAGACATCATGCTGCACGACTTCAAAGCTAGGTCATAAGAAGCCCTGCAGCTTCCACCTGGTTCTCCAGGAATGCTCACTCCTGGGACACACCCTCTTGGAACTCAGCTACCATTCTGAAAGCCCAGGTCACACAGCAGCCACATGTAGTCACTCCAGCCAACAGCCCCAGCTAAGCTCCCATCCACTGCTGGCCGTGTTATTACTCCATCTTGGACATCCAGCTCAGCTGAGCCTTCGGATGACTCCCGGCCCAGCGGTTGCTGACTGCAACCGTGTGAGAAAGAAACTCCAAGTGAGAAGTTCCCAGCTAAGCTCATCAACCACAGCTACATAAGACACATTAATAATTTTTTTTTTACATTTAAAAGAAAATTTTTATTGAAGTATAGTTGATTTACAATGTTGTGTTAAGTTCAGGTATACAGCAAAGTGCATCAGTTAAACATATACATGCATCCAGTCTCTTTTAGGTTCTTTTTCCACATAGGTCATTACAAAGTAGTGAGTAGCGTTCCCTGTGCTGTACAGTAGGTCCTTATTAGTTATCTATTTTATATATCGTAGTGTGTATACCTCAATCAAATTAATACATTGTTTAAAGCCGCTAAATGTTGGAGTGGTTTATGATGTAGCAATAGTGACTTTAACAAGAACAGTTCAGTGGAGCAGTGGTAACTGAAGCCAGTTTGGAGGGCGTGTGTGAGAGTGAATGGGAGAGTGTAGACTTCCTTTAAAGGAAGTTGAGCTGTGACCTGTGTGGGAGGTAGAGTCAAGGGGAGTTGTTTATTTTTAAGATGGAAGAGACCAGAACGTGGTTATATACTGATGGTGATTATTTCTGAAGACAGGGAAAGACTGATGAACAAGGAGGAGAAGAAAGTGAAGAAGCAGAGTCTTTGGGAAGGTGAGAAAGGAGGGCTCTAGAATGAGGAATAAAAGTAAAGAAGATGGGTGTGGAAGAGGGGAGGTTTGTGAATTTGAGGGTAGGAAGTTCAGGGGTTTTCACACAAGTAGCAAGGTTATCAGCTGAACAAGAGGGTGAGGTGATGAAGGGAATATAAGACAGGTTTGAAAAAAATAGACAATATAAAATAGTCATATCAAAAAGTGGGAGTGGTTCGACATTTTGTAATAACCTATAATGGAAAAGAATCTGAAAAAGAATATAGACATAGATATATGTATAACTGAATCACTTCGCTGTACACCTGAAACTAACACAACATTTTCAATCAACTATACTTCAATTTTTTAATTATTTTTTAAATTAAAAAAAAAACCCATACGAGATCCAGAGTGGGAAAAAAAAGTGGGAGTGATATCAGAATTCTATAAATAGCCTCCCAAGACTCTACACCCCTTACCCCTGGAATCTGTGCCTGAAATGAGATGTCACCCCCATGACTGTGTTACGTTAAATGGCCCAGTTGATCTTAAAAGAAGACTGTCCAGGTAGGCTTATGTAATAATGTGAACCCTTAAAAGTAGGGCACTTTCTCTGGCTAGTGGCAGAAGAGGATGACAGAGCTAAAGCACAAGGGTGACTCAACGTGCCACCACTGGCCATGTGAGAAGGACTGTGGGCAGCCTCTAGGAGCAAAACTCAGAGCCCAGCCAGCAGCCAGCAAGGAAACAGGGACCTCACGCCCATAGCCATAAGGAACCGGACTCTGGCAACAACCTTAAAGAACTTGGAAGTGGATTCTTGCCCCAAGCCTCCAGATAACAATCAGCCTGGCCAGCACCTTGATTTTCGCCTGGTAAGACCCTGGACAAAAGAACCAGCTGAGCCCACCAGAACTTCTAGCCTACAGACTGTGAGAACACATGGGTGTCTTAAGCCATTAGGTTTCTGGTAATGCATTACACAGCAGTAGAAAACTAACATGGCAGGAAAATAAACATACCATGGAAACATAATAGAAATGCTGGGCAGCGCTGACTGTGACCCCTCCGAGGTGTGGCCACGAATATAAAGGGGACATAATTAGGTGATCTCCAGGATCATTCACCTGCATGGGTGCCGGCCTACAAGGAAGGGAAGATGGCCTCGGGGAGGGCCCAGGTTTTTCCAGGCAAGAGCAGCAGAAGGAAGCAGGGGCAAAGGGACGGAGGAAGTTGGCAAAGCAGTGATTAAAACGACGCATTTTACGGACTTCCCTGGTGGTCCAGTGGTTATAAGACTCTGTGCTTCCAATGCAGGAGGCATGGGCTCAATCCCTGGATGGGGAACTAAGATCCCACAACCAGACAGGGTGGCCACAAAAAAAAAAAAAAAAAAAGATGCATTTTAGTCTTAACTGGGTCAGGATGTGAAAAGGTCGGAGGGTGGGCAGATTACACACAGAGAGAAAGAGGAGGTAAAGGGGGCCAAAACCTGATAGGCCAGAGGGTTGGAAGGAGCATCCTCATGGCTGTTGAAATCATGGAGGAGGATGAAAGAGGAGTAGAAAGGAAGACAATGGGCCAGGAGGGAGACAAGCAACCTGCAGCCAGCATGTGACAGCAGCAAGCAAGGGTGGCAGCAGGGTAATAAGATGCCTGGAGATCCAGCAGGGGTGCCTGAAGGAGGGAGCAAGGACACTTGCCTGACCTGCTGTGGGTTGAACTGTGCCCCTCCCCCCCCCAAAAAAATACATTCAAGTCCCAGTCCCCACTACCTATGAATGTGACCTTATTTGGAAATAGGGTCTCTGCAGATGTAATCAAGCTAAAATGAAGTCATAGGATTAGAGTGGACCCTAATCCACAGACTGGTGTCCTTATAAGACAAGAGAAATTTGAACACAGAAACAGGAGACACAGAGAGAAGACAGCCATGTGAAGACAGAGGGAAGACTGGGGTGATGCTGTCACCAGCCAAGGATCACCTGGGGCCACCACAAGCTGAAAGGGGCCAGCAAGGATCCTCCTCTAGATGCTCCAGAAGGAGCATGGCCCTGGCAACACCTTGACTTTGGACTTCTGGCCAAAAATGTAAGTATAAGAAAACAAATTTCTGTTGCTTTAAGCCATCTAGTCATGGCAGTCCTAGGACACCCAAACCCCACTTCCTGACTCTGAGAGGTGTGAGGGACAGAGTAAAGGCAGACTCCACTGAAGGGGGCTTTAGGGGAAATGGTGTCCTCAGAGAACAGTGAGTTTCATTTAAGGCCAGAGCTCAAGGGAATCTCTGGAGCGGAGGCTCAGGCTTAAACAGAGTGCGCCCATCCCAGAGCAGCGTCCGGGCACGAGGGGGTTTAGGCAGTGGGGGCGGAAACTGACTGAGGCGAGGTGATGCTGCAGGAGAGGCGTGCTGCTAACAGACACACTGGACTCTCTGGACCTCTGGGGACTGAGCCGGACAGGGAGGACTGGCCTGACGCAGTCACGGGCGGACAGTGGGCCATCAGTTTACCTGTGGCCTGATGCTCGGTGCCACAGTCTCGGGCTCCTGGTGTGTCAGCTGCAGGAGGGGCCTGCTCTCAGGCAGCCTGAGCCCTGTCACATTGGGGACACTGCCCCCTTCCTGCTGCTGGGCCTCCTGGGGCAGCTCCACCCCTCACACAGGGTGACACAGCCTCCTGGAGCCTCCGTGTCCTCTGCTGACGACAGCCGGCATCAGAGCTCTGGGCTCAGGCTTCGGGCTGAACAGCTTTATGGTTTCCTGCCATCTACACCCGAGCTGTCCAGTGTGGTGGCCACTAGCCACACGTGGGTATCTAGATTTCCATTGCATTGGAGTAAGTTAAAATTTCAGTTCCTCAGCCACATCAGCCACATTTCAAGTGCTGGAGGTGTTCTGTCCTCACAGAAAGTTCTGTTGGACAGAGCTGGACCAGACCATGGGCGGGAACCACAGTTATTTGAACCACTGCCCTTATAAAGCGGAGCTGTTTCTCCTCGGCCAAACGCATGAAGGGGAGGCAGGGCAAGGATGGGAGGGCTCTTATAGGGACACCCCTCAGCCTCGCTCCCTGAGGCGAGGGTCAGCTCCAGGAATACTCTGAACACACCAACACGTCAGAGCCCGGAACACAATGTCAGGAGGCCTGGAGAGGGGAAAGCTTCTCCTCACTGCAAGTCTAAGGCCCACCCACCCCCCATTCTTTACTATCTGTCAGCACAACTGACAGTAGAAAGTCCACCTCCTTCAGAGGCACAGGCTGGGGTACACCACTAACCCTAAGGCCAATCACACCCGGACTCACAACACACACCAACTCAATCCATTCCAAAACATCTGTGTTAGCTGGCTATGTGAGCCTTGTGTAGGCTTGTAGGACGTCCACCAACCACCCGGCTCCCACTCACCTACCATCACCACTGGCCCTCCCTGCCCCTGTCTCATACCTGAGCTCCTGTACACACCCGCTGGGCCCAGGCCCAGCAAGAGCACTCGAAACTCAGAGCCAAGAAACACGTCTTCCCACTGCCTTCTAAAAACCAAGAAGGTCGGAAAACAATTCCCATCCACCAGATCTAACATCCCTCTCAGCTCAGTGGTGGATACTTGCTCTACATCTAGGAAAAGAAAAGCCCTTTGGGGTGATTTTCCCAAAGCAAAGAATCTGTCAGCCCCAAGGTGGAGTTTCCCTCTCTAGAAACTGAAAACTTGCTTGCAACTTTTAAAGAATGGTTTTTCCTGCTTCTCCTTACCAAGGTGTCAAAAATCATAGGATCCAATCTCAGGCAGGCATTCTTTATAGAGGGTTCCCCAAAATTGGCTCAAAGACCATGAAGGGACCAGAAGGGGCCACAGCATCTGGAAATCCTAAAGCTCAGAAGGCATCACACGCCTGCAGAAGGTACCTGGCTGGGGAGAACTAACTACATATCATCTGCATCAAAGCAAACTAGATTTACCACTCCCTTGTTGAAACTGCAGGGAAATCCTAAAAAGGAGAAATCACCCAGGGATGATAAGTAGAAATTATAATATACCTATTATCGCTAACTTCAGATTTGTAAAATGTCCCTGATATTTCCTTTACTGCGTGTGCTAAATGTTAGTACTGATTTTCATCAAGATAAAATATTTATCAGGCATTAAATAGGTCACACAGTCTTCTCAATCTTCTTTTTTATCAAAGGTCTTCAACCGTAAAAACCTCCTACTGTTCCAGCAATTTGACCCTCAGGGTTCGGGAGAAAATTTTGCCAAACCAGGAGAAATATAAGAATGAAACTCCAAACTAAGACAGAAGCAACGGAGAGAGGAGAACCTTAGGAGAACAAAAGAAAGAGAATCAAAAAGATGATTCCCGGGGACTTCCCTGGTGGTCCAGTGGTAAAGAATCCACTTTCCAATGAGGGGACGTGGGTTCGATCCCTGGTTGGGGAACTAAGATCCCACATGTCATGGGGCAACTAAGCCCACTTGCCATAGCTACTGAGCTCGTGTGCCTCAACGAGAGATCCTGTGTGTTGCAAATACAGAGCCCACGCCCTGGAACCTGTGCACCACAACTAGAGAGAAGCCCACGCACTGCAACGAAGAGCCTGCAGGCAGCAACAAAAGATCCCGTGTTCCGCAACCAAGACCCAACACAGCCAAAATAAATAAATTAATTAAAAAAAAAAAAGATATGGTCTCCATGAGATGTAGTGAATATGGTGATGTTTTTAAATATTATTTTTGTTGGCTCCCTTTACCCCCATAACCCCACCTTAAGCAGCCAAGCTTTTGTGCTTATGCTTCAGTGAAAGGATGTGACAGCAAAAACCAGGAGGGAAAATGGGAAGCCACTTCTGGCTTTTACATTTCACTTGCCTAGACCCTTAATAAGACAGAAAGGACTCACAGCCTGGACAGACAATGTGGAGAAAGTATCTTGGGTAAAGCCAGGCCTCCCATTGGCACGACCACCAGCAGCACCACCAGCAGACACAAGCCAGAAGGAAAGCACAGGGACAGAAAAAAACCCAGAGAGGGTCTGGAGATCTGATTGCCCATGGGGCCCCACCACCCCATCCTGGGTAGATCCTCAGATAGGGGACAGGGCCCCTGAAAGAGGAAATGACTGGAAAGTCATTGGACACAGTTGGAACCTCGGACAGCATCATGCTTTCTCCTGCTACTCTGGGGCCTGGAAGCCGCAGAATAATTCTCAAGTGTCCCAGAGTGACCCAGAGATAGCAGAGACATCTCAGACCTAAAGAGCCTACACAAGCAGAAACCAGGCAGCAGACATCCCAGTGGACACTCGGGTGGCCATTTAACAACAAGGGCTACTTCCTCCTGGACTTTAGCAAATATGTATGGGACATTCCCATGTTTTTTTAACATATGAAGAAACATATGTAAAAGATTCAGGCCTCACTGCTAGTAACCAGAGGAATCAGAAGTTATCCCAGGAAACCTACAAGTGTACAATCTGTAAGGATAACAACCACTGTGCTATAAGCTCTACAAAAACAGACGATGAAGAAACACAGGAGGAAAGAAGGAATGAGAAGGCAGTGACAGCGGGGGAAACACGAAAAGCATTATTGGGACTTCCCTGGTGGCACAGTGTTAAGAATCCACCTGCCAATGCAGGGGACATGGGCTCGAGCCCTGGTCCAGGAAGATCCCACACACCATCGAGCAACTAAGCCTGTGTGGTGCAACTACTAAAGCCCACACGCTGCAACAAGAGAAGCCACCACAATGAGAAGCCTGCGTACCGCATCAAAGAGTAGTCCCCGCTTGCCGCAACTAGAGAAAGCCCGTGCATAGCAATGAAGACCCAATGCAGCTAAAAATAAAATAAATAAATAAAAAATAAATATTAAAAAAAAAAAGAAAAGCATTATCACAAAATCTGAAAGAGGGGAGGACTTCGAGGAGGAAATGGTTGGGGGTATCGAGCTTGCCAGAGGTCAAGTAATTGATTATGACTAAAAAGGCCCATTGGAGGGAATTCCCTGGTAGTCCAGTGATTAGGACTCCGAGCTTCCACTGCAGGGAGGCAGAGGTTCAATCCCTGGTCAGGGAACTAAGATCCCATGTGGCTCAGCCAAAAAAATAAAAATTAAAAAATAAGAAGGCCCATTGGAGCGAGCGAATAGGAGATGATGCTGACTGGGTGAAGGAGGTTTCCTGCCATCTACTGCACACACAGGGAGGTGAGGAGACACCGTGCACAACTGTTTCAAGAGAACTGTGAAGGGGAGAGAGCTAAAACCTAAACTAAAGATTTTCTTTTTCTTTCTTTCTTTTTTTTTTTTTTTTTTTGGCTGGGCCATGCGGCTTTCAAGATCTTAGTTCCACAACTGGGGATTGAACCCTCACCCTTGGCAGTGAAAGCACAGAGTCCTAACCACTGGACTGACAGGGAATTCCAGAGATTTTCATTTTTTAAGGACAGGACTCCACCCAGGGAGAGTGACTGAATGCAACGGGAAAGAACACTGAATGGAGACGCTTTCAATCTCTGATTTCTAATCTCAGATGGGTCCTGATGCTGCCTGACAACCCCACTGTGTGTCCACAATTCATTCACTCACTCTCCCACTCACTGGCACACGCAAGCTGGCTCTCAAAGGGCCGTCCCCAGACCAGCAGCCTCAGCATCACCCAGAAACTTGTTAGAAATGTAAATTCTCGGGCCCACCCCAGACCTCCAGAATCAGAAACTCTGGACGGGGCTTTAACAGACTCTCTAGGTGATTCTGATACACACTCAAGGTTAAGTGCCCTGAGACGACTAGTTTATTAATTCCCCCCACCCCACCTCTAAATTTCCAGCCCTTCCTCCATCCTCACTCTCAGCTGACCTTGCTTCCTAAATGAATGACAGAAAAGAGGCCATCCGAGAGAATCTCCACTAGTTCCCACCACATCCACCTACCTCCCTACGTCGGTGCCTGAATACTGTGTCTTCCCTCTTCTTCCTCCTGGATGCACCCTTTGTGCCCTGGCCAAAGCCAAGTCCTCACTTCTGTACTAGATCCCACCCACTCTCACCTCATCAAGGACGTTGATCCACGAATCTCTCTCCTGCATCGTCTATTCTGACTGTACTGACTTTTTCTCAACAACATACAAACAGATAATTATTTTTCCCATTTAAAAAATTTTCTTTGTAGCTGAGCAGGATCCTATGGGGCCCTCCTAGGACAGATGCTCCCATGTCCTCTGCCTGCCTCTTGTTTGTAGAAAAATTTTAGCCTCCTAGGGCTTCCCTGAGTTTCAAAGAACAAATTTAATCAGAGACGTGAGAAAATGCAGAAACAAAGGAAAACAGTCAACAAGACAAAATAATAAGAGTTTAGCCATTAAACCATGTCAAGGACCTTTGTTTCCTCCCCAAGGGATCTAGATAGTATCTTGAGCCATGTCCTTTGAGCCGTTTTGCAGATACTGAAACCCCCACCAAGTGGAGGAACTTAACTGCATGCTGACCACAAACACTTAGACCCCAGACAGTTGGAACCAGAAGGTTGATGATGTTAACTCCCGATTACTGCACCACCAACCAATCAAAAGAATGTTTCCCAGCTGATCACGCACCCCCGCAACACTCTCCCTCACCCCATCTTTAAATCCTTTTCCCAAAAGTCACCAGGGAGTTTGGGTTTTATTGAGCATTAGCTGCCTATACCCCTTGTTTGGCATCTGCAATAAACACTGCACTTCCCTTTGCCACAGCCCAGTGTCAGTAGATTGGCTTTACTGTGCACGCGAGAGCAAACCCCAGGGTGTTTGGGTAACGTCTTGTCCTCACTTCTCTTTTTAGCTCCCACCCAATCTCTCTCCTTCCTTTACCACAAAATTCCTCCAAAGAGTTGTCTAGGGCACTTCCCTGGTGGTCCAGTGGTTAAGACTCTGTGTTCCCAATGCAGGGGGCCCAAGTTGTCCCCTGGTCAGGGAACTAGACCCACGTGCTGCAACTGAAGGTCCGGCACAGCCAAATAAATAAATAAATTTTTTTTTTTTAAAAAGAGTTGCCTATATCTTGTCCCTCCACCTCCTCCCATTCTTTCTTGAACCACCCACAGTCCCACTTTCACTCCAGCACTACCCAAACCATTCTTGTCAAGGTCACCAAAAACCTCATTGTACTTAAGCCATATGCAGCATTTGACACAACTGATCTTTCCTCCTTGATAGGTTTTCTTCTCTTGACTTACAGCACACCATCGTCTCCTGGGGTTTTCTTCCCCTGCTTCCCTGGCCATTCCTTTCATGTCCTTTGATGGTTCCTACTCACTTCTAAACCCACTGCATGTTGGAGAGCTCCAGGATTCAGTCCTTGCACATCTTTTCTATTTATATTTGCTCCCTTGGTGATCTCTTCTAATTTCATGGCTTTAAATAACTTCCATATGCTGATGACTCTCAGTTTTATATCTCCAACCCAGACTTTGCCAAGCATGTACATCCAACCTCTTTCTTGGCATCTTGACACGTCCAATAGACATCTCAAACTTAATACATGTTAAACCAAGTTCCTGACCTCCCCACCACTCCCAAGTCTGCTCCTTCCACAGCCTATACGTCCTCAGTTAATATTCAGACCAAAAAAGTCCTTTTTTCTCACAGCACCTAATCCACCAGGAAACCCTGTTGGTTCTACATTCAAAATACATCCAGAATTCAATCACCTCCTCTCCTGCCTACCACACTAACCTGAGCCACCATCACCTCTCACCAGATGATTACAGTAACCTCCTAAACAGTCTCCTGCTTCTGCTCTGGCTCTCTTCAGATCTGTCCTCCATACAGTAGCTAAAGGGATTCAGTTAGAGAAAAAATGAGATCCATGTCCCTCTTCTCAAAATCTTCCAATGGCTCCTATCCCAGAGTAAAAGTTAAAGTCATTGAAATGGCCTTAGGGCCCTACAAGGTGAGGTCCCTCCCTTACCTCTTTGACTTCACCTTCCACTCTCTAGCTCTCCCTCTTCATTCCAGCCACACTGACCTTCTCGCTTTTCCTCGAAGGTGGCAAGCACATGCCTATCTCAGAATATTGGCATTCACTGTTCTTTCTGCTTAGAATATTCTTTGCCCAGATATCCAGATGGCGCACTCCCTCGCCTCCTTCAGATCATTCAAATGTCACCTTCTCATTGAGACCATCTCTGATGACCCCTTATACACTCTGTATGGTCCTTCCTGCTTTATTTGCCTCCATAGCTCTTACTGCCACCCAATACTACATATTTTACTTATTTCCTTATTTGGTTATTGTCTTCCAAGAAGACTACCTGGCACGTCCGGTAGCTGTCCGTAAAATGCAATGCAGTGAGGGTCCTAAGGTAAGCAGATGGGGTGGAAGGGCCCTGGAGAAAGAGAAGTAGGCACGACTTTCTTGACAGAGGAGAAGCCATTTTTGGTCGAAGCTATTTTGTGATCTAAGCCTGGCCACAGTGCCAGCCCTTGAACAAGTCTCAGTAATTACTGACCTTAAGGGAAGGGAGGGAATGCAGAAACAAAAGAAAAGCAGTCAAGAAACAATAGTTCAGTAAACAATAGTGAACAAGTTTACTAAAACAGAGTCCTAGTTCCTCCTCAAGGGATACATATAACAATCTGCTGCAAATCTTTGAGTTCGGCTGGAACTAAGGCCCCCACCTGGGTGGAGGATGGTACCCACCTGCTGAGACCCTAGACTGGTATGAACCTAAGGAATGATGTTGACCTTTTCTGACACCCTGATTTCAATCAACTAAAGCTCTCTGTTAACCTTTGACCCAATTCTATGCTGAATTCTACTCAAAGTCCTTCTTGAATATGCATGCACTCTTAGCTTAAAACTTCCCCAATTTTGCTGTTTAGGGAGACTGCTTTGGGAAAGACCTCCTTACTTGCTGCAAGTAATAAGTTCTTCCTTCTCCTGATCTTTGGCTTGGTTGTGTCTTCTGGCTTGACACCCACCAAGAAGCGAACCCAGCTTTTGGGTAACGTTAAGGAAACAAAAGAGTTGAGATCCAGAAGGGATTTGTCTTGGACAAGAAAGAGGGACACCTCTTTCACTGCTTCTGGAGCAGAGGTAATAATGAATTTAGCTGTTTGTATACAGAACTGTATATGTTTCCCTCCTGATTGCCTCTAGTTTCTCTGCAATATAGAAGACTTGAGGGACCTGAGGAGGGTGGTGATGGACAGAAATACCAGCCAAAGAGCATTAAAAAAGGAGCTAAGGACATTTGGAAGGACCAGATGAAACTGAAAACCTGTACTTGCCTTGGCATCGATCTACCTGGCTGTGTGGTATTCTTCACCGCCGTGGAGGATGAGGGAAAGGTTATATACAAAGAATGGGAACCGCAAAAATTCAAGTAACCTTTCAGCTTTTTCTTTAAAGACAAAAGAAAATCTCTTCCACTGACTCAGTGTCACCGTTTACCCACTCAAGGAGGCACCATCAATCACTGATCTCCTGATAGTAAAATGAGCAGAGAGTAGAGAAAGAGTAGAGAAAAAGAGAGGAGGCAGAAGAACTGGCCCTCTCCTAGCCTGGATGGGAAGGAGCTGGAACATTTAGCCTTCCCTGAAAACTGAAAGCTGATATATATGCCCTGGGGTTCAACTTCTGAACCTTCTCCCCATGACCCTTCCTCTTTCCCAATACCTTCCAGCTGTCCCGTCGTGTCATATTCAGGTCCACTTCAGGTGCTGCACCCGCTCCACACTCGCGTGCCTTTCCTCCACGTGGTTCTCTGTATATGTCGGTCGCCTGGGAGATCCTGGGCGGGCGGGGAGCTAATGACGCCACAATAGGAACAAGCCAATAGCCGTGACGCGTCTCGGTGACGCAAGACACGGGGTGTGGCTTTGCTGGCCCCGGCGCAATGAGGCGGCTGCCCGCTGGGTGGCGCCGATTTCCCGGGGAGGTCCTCTCAGGGCCCCCCGGCGGAGGTGGGGAAGAGGCGGGCAGGAGCCCAGGCCAGGAAGCCCTTTGCGTCAGCTGCTGCTCACTGCGCCGCTCCAGTACCAGCCGGGACTCAACCGCAGCTCCATGCTTGTGCCCGGCTCGACTCGTCCATCCTCGGAGAAGAGGCAGGTACCTGCCACCTGTCGGAGACTGGGGAGGGGGGATGCGGAGGGCAGTGCCGTTTGAAGCTCAGAAAGTGAGGTGTCAACGAGAGCTTGGGCAGAATGGGCACTAGAAATGTAGGGCGAGTGCCAGCTGCGCTGAGGATCTCCAGCTGTGGGTGCCAGTTTTTTTTTTCTTTTTTTTTGGGGGGGTGGGGGTGGGGGAAGCCTGCCAGCTGACAGCCCAGGGTGCCAAGAAGAGCCATCTGTGTGCTGATCAGTGTGTTCTAAGGAAACGCTGCTTGGGCAGGACCAGGTCTCTGAGCCCTGTGTGGGATGTGGCTGAGAGTGATGCCCGGACCCTGATAACCCCCTCCCCACGTGTGCGTGGCAGCTCATTTACTCTCTCCTCTCAAAGCTCCTGGGGGCTGTCTCCGGTCAGTTTGCCAAAGGGGGTGGGGTGGGGGGAGGGTTAAGTGAAGGGGAGATTTTCCACCAATCCCAAACCAGAAAGAGGTATCTTTGAAATTCTCACCAATCTCAAACCAGAAGCTGGCACGCGGTGCTCCAAGGCAAGTAACTTATACTTAACAGCCAATGGAAGCCCTGGCCAACCCCTTCTAGCTGTCCTCTAAGGAGTGAACATCTACCTCCTGACCCGGCTGCTCTTAGAATGGGCCTGAGCTGGAGATCCTGCTGATGCTCACCTCCCCAGGCACAGGCATGAGAAGGTCCCCCACATCAGACTCATACAGTGGAGAAAAGGAGAGCTGGTTGGACTGGGGTTGGAGCAGCCACCACTCCTTTGATGCTGTAGATGATGCCAAACTGGAGTCGGAATGAGAACTGGAATGAGGGCTGGGGACGAGGGCATGCTCTGAAGTGCATCATCACGACCTGAGCTGAGTCAGTAGCCACTGCTGAGACAGGGTGGAGGCACCACCCCGGGTACTCCCAGTCCTCAGGGAGAGCCGTCAAGAAACAGGAGAAACAGACTGGGAGCTGACAAGAGCACCAAGGCCTGAGAGGTTAAGAAGACTGCACCTTCCTCCTGTGACCCTGCCCAGCCAGCCCGGCTCCGTAGGCTTGGGATCCTGAGCACACCTACAGGTAGAGTGGAACCACCCCAGAGCAGCCAGCCTTGCTCCTGGGAGCCTGGGGGAAGCTGCACTTGCTATATTTTTCTAGGTAGAGGAGGAAGGAGCCCGAGTGGGGCTGGCCCTTCTCTGATGGGTGAACTGGACAGCTGGGAATAGGGCAAGGCTCCATTTGCCTTGCCAGCTGTGGGACATGGACCAGCTCAGAAAACTATGGCACTGTTCTCTGGCATTAGAACAGAGCCCTCCCGCAGAGTGGCCTGGAGGCCCCTTTCTCCCTCTCAAGGTTCACCCGGGAGGTGCTACTACAAAGACTACCACTAATTGTAGTAATAAGTGGAAGTATTCAATATAGTAATAATTATCATTTATTGAACTCTTACTATGTGCCAGGAAATTTACAAATATTTAATCCTCACACCTGTGAGGTATAGCATTATTATTACTCCTGTTTTACAGACTAAATAAGGTTCAGACAGCTTAAATGACTTGCCCACTGTCTCAGGGCCAATAAAAGGGAAAGACCCGGAATACAAGCCCAGGCCTAGAAGTCCATTATAAAAGATTTTGGACTGGAAACCTGAGAGGGATCCCTCCTGCCTCCCCCTACCTGTGTGCCCTTGAGCGAGTTGCTGTCTGCCTCTGGGTCCCCTCCATCTCAGAAGGAAAGAAGGTGGACGAAGGCTGTCTCCTCTTCTCCAGTTCTGTGACTGATACCTCCTTCTCCATATTTTCGCCTTATTCCACCCCCATCCCTCTACCCTCTTTCCAGTTCTGTTTCCCCTTGAATCCCTCTTCTTTTCCATTTCAAAATGCCTCCCTTCAAACAATCTCTTAGGATCTCTTTGCCTGGCACCAGCCCACCTCAAGGGGGAGGGCCTGCCACTGCCCCTTTAATTCTCCCCGGGCTTGGAATGCCAGAGAGTGGAGCTAGCCACCTCCATGAGGTCAGATAAGATACTATATATATCTGAGTCAGTAACCTGAGCTCCGGATTACCCAGGCCCCAGTCAGACTCCTGCCTCTGGGCCCTCCACTGCGCTCCCTGCCCTGCTGGGGAAGGAGAAGCCCCCAAATCCTGCCCAGTGTCCCCGGACACAGGTCAGTAACTGCCCCTTTGGTATCCACATTTCACAGGGCCATTGTCCAGAGGACCCTGGACTGTCTTGTTTGGGGGAGACTGTCTGTTTGCGGGAGCATGTGAGAGGCCGCCCTACTAGGCCTGGTGGGTGCTATGGGCAAGACCAAGGGCTCAAAGGCCAGGAGGGAGAAAGATGAAGCCCTAGAGGAGAGGGAGGGAGCCTGGGGCTCTCCCTTGGGGTGGGGGTACCAGGAGAGTACTTGGAAGGGAGGTGGCTGGAAAAGAGAATTAAAGGGTTCCAGTACTGCCTGGGGGCCCATATCTTTACCTTTTCCTGCAAGTGTAGAGAAGCCCACCGCCTCCCAACCCCAAATCAAAAAGCACCCTATAGAGACACTGCCTTTAAGCCCACCCACCTCTTCTCCTCCAGGCAGGATTCTGGCTCTAATCTCCAATCTCTTTATCTTACCTCTTCACCCCCTCCCAGCCTGTGGGTACCTATTGGGATCTAAAGAGACTTAGAGGGACCCAGTTCCCCTTGGATGACCCCCTGACAAAGCATATTAGGCACTAAACTGGGGGGTCAGTGGGTGCCAGTCCCTGAGAGGCAGAGCCACTAGTGGCAGGCTGAGACTCCTGGGGGCCTGAGAGGAGTCAAGGGAACTCCTGGACTGCGACAGCACAAATATCCCCCACACTGACCTACTCCACCTGCATCTTCCACTTCTACTAGGACATGCCTTGACCTGGGAGGCGACCCTTGTGTCTAGGCAGTGCCCCAGCAGCTGGGCATGCAGTTGAGAAAGTGTAGATGGAGGGAGACAGGGCCCCTCTCCCGGCCCACTCTGCCCGTCAAGGTCAGCCGTCTCAGTGCCCCGTTCCAATGTTGTTATGTTAGCAAGCGGCTTTGGGAAGCTCTGAGGTCACCACTGTGGAGGTTCCCGAGCACCTGGTGGAACTGGCTGGGATTCCCCACTCCCTTGTCACGAGCACCTGGTTAGGAGGGGACGGGACTGGACCCTGTTGAGGTGCACCTCTGAAGCCCAGCTAGGGGCCTTCTATCCAGGCAGGGGCAAGGCCACAGAAGCTGGTATGCCTTCACCCCAGAAAGGAGAGCGGATCTGGGCAGAGAGGAGCAGTGGAGGCTGCTGGGATGTCGGGCATCACCCATCGCTACCCTGGGGGCCAGGAGTGCCTGGGATTCCTGGGGAGCAAGTCGCTCCCCTGGCTGGGCAGGTTAGGGAGCTCTTCACGTGAGCAACAGGAAATGACGGTGGCTGACTAAGGGGATGGTGGCCCCAGGAAGATAGGGTTCGTTTTAACCCCTGACTCAACTAGTGTGGGTACCTCGGGGAGTGGGCTGAGGTAGGAGCAAGGGTAGGAGGCTGGGGGGCATGTCCATAACCAGGCCTTGGGCCAAGAGCCCTCGCTGGGGCCAGATGCTGGTGCCAGGGGCCATGCAGGAGCTTGGCATCGCGGGTGAAATGGAGGCCTCCTGGACCATCTCTTGGCCCATCAGCGTCTCACTGGGGCTCAGGTTGCAGCCGGCTTCACTTTCATTCACCTGCAGTGGAAACTCCTGTGGGAGTCTGTACCTGCCATTGCTGTTGCCTAGACAGTGGACGCCTGGATCCCCCCCACCCCCTGCTGCAGGCCCCCCACCCTGTGCCAGCTCAGGCAGAGGCCAGGGAAGTGAGAAGGCGGGGGCTGGGGGGGTGGGAATGGGGGTTGGCTTCAGGGTAGCTGTCAGCAGACAGAGCCCAGGTAGGTCCCAGTCCAGCTCTGCCACTGCTCCCAGTGTGACCTTGGGCAATCCACCTCACCTCCCTGTCCCCTAGTTTCCTCCGCTGCAAATGGGCATAATAATAGCCCCTGTTACTCAGGGCACTTGTGAGGATTAAGTGAGCTAACATGCAGTGTCCCAGAAGTGTCAGTGCAGTTTTAAGCTTTAATAACTTCAGAAATATGAACGCTAAACGCCTCATTTGAATGTTTCATTATTTAAATGTCTTGTCTATTTTTTTAAACTTTGAATGAAAATATTTTGATTTTGAATTTAACGTAAAAAAAGTAAAACTTCAAATGATGTTTGTAAGCCAGGAGCACAGGGAAGGCTGACGGAGTGCTGGACTTCGGGCTGTTGAGAAATGAGAAGCTGCCTGAGAAGCACTCAGTGTGATGCCTGGTCCAGGGGTGTTCGTACCTGCTGGGGGGGTGATGGCCAGTTGGCTCATGCGCCCCTTCGGGAAGAGGCATGCCACCATCCCTCCCAAGAGGGGGAAACTGAGCAAAGCGTGAGGGAAGCCTGGCAGAGCAGGGAAGAGCCGAGGGCCCCGGTGAGATGGCACGGAGGAGAAGGCTGGCAGGGAGGCTGCCCCTGCTGTCCAAGGTGGCGGGCACCTCGGGAGGCGCTGCCTGGAACCACATGCCTGTACTTGCCAGCTCTGGGTAAACAGTGAAAGGAGTCGGGCAGTAGGGGCCCCACACTGGGCAGGGAGGGAGACGGGGGATCACAGCCAATCGGCTGGCCTCCCACTGCCCCATGAAAGGGCCATTCAGTTCAGGCGTTCCTTTGGCAACAAGGAGACTCGCGGCCATGTGAGTGCCCGTCCTGTCCCTGTCTTGCGCAGCAAGGCTATAGCCAGGGACCCTGGCCCACTCTCCCGCCCAGGCCGTGCTCTGCAGCCTCCAGGGAGAGCCGTGCCAGGTAATGTGAGGGGCACCAACGCAAGCTGCCTGCTCACCTGAAAGATGCTGGCACTGTCCTTAAGAGTGAAACTGGGGGTTGGGGGAGGGGCGAGGCCTGCTCAAGGCCTCAGCCCTAATAGGGACCCTCTCCCCAGACAGGGGAATTGTAAGCCAGGTGCCAGCGCTGAGAGGCAGCTTCCAGGGCGTGACCACCTGGGACTGCAGTGAGGGAGAGGTCAGTTGCCTGCCAGATTGAAGTAGACAGGAGAAAGGGATTTAGGAGTCCTCCTGTGATACTGGGGACTGGAAGGTGTGGCTCCACCTCCAAACCCCAACCCTTCCCAGGGCTCCTTGTGGGCCATCCCAGCGCTGTCTGTCCCTGTCTGCTGTACCTCGTTTGGCCCCAGCACTTCTGCGTCAGCAGGGCAAGGAGAGGTCGCAAGCTTGGGGCACTGCCTGCAGAATACCAATTCCCTGGGAGCCTTAGTGTGGGGGAGGGGTAGAGGGACCCGAGGGGAGGAGGCATGAGCTCCTGCCCTGGGCAGGGCGGGTGCGGAGAGGGGGAGGTGCGGGGGGCGGGGGGCGGGGGGGGGTGCCGCTGTATCTGATTGGCTGCCCGGTGTCCCAGAGCCCAGCTCCTGAGACCTGGAGTCTCTTTGACTTTGAATTATTGATGGAGCTCTCCAAAGTGAAATAGAGCGGGACTGGTCCCACGCCCCCGCCCCTTGTGCCTCTTTCTGTCTCTCCCTCTGGCCTCCTTCAGCCTTCATTCTCTTCCTTCTCCGGACCTCAGAAAGCTAAGCAGGTGGGAGGGAAGCTTGTGGTTTCCCCCTAACCCTGCATGAGGTCCTCCTCCAGTTCTCTTTTCCTAGGAAGGGGTGAAAGTTGTGCTGGAGGTGGGAACAGGAGAGGAGAAGGAGTGTATGTGAAGGGTAGGGGGCCCCGGGCCAGGTGGGGAAAGAGTGGATGGTAACTTATAGGCCAGGCCTTTCTGACGCCGGCCTGGCTGAAAATGGCTAGAGGTCTCTGGCAGGGCCTAGAAGTTTCATTCTGGGGCCTGTATGGAAGGTGTCAGCTGCTCACCTCCCACCCCTGCACCTATGCCACGCCTTACATGGACCAAGTTTCTAGAGCTCTCTGCCTGGCCCTCAGCACCTGGGGCTTGGCACCAGCTCCTCTCTGCCCTAGTGGGCTGGGCTGCGGCCTAGGGCAGGCTGTGGGCTGCCTGAGCCACTGACTGCCAAACAGCTAGATTCAGCCCACTGCCGGCTCATCGGCTCATCCCACCGGGGGCTTCAGGGAGAAGCCTGGCACCCAGGGCTGCGGTCAGAGGCCGGCCCGGCCAGGAGACAGCCAGCCCTGACATTATTACAGGCCTACAAAGGGAGGAGCCGGGCTGCCTGGTGGGGGCTGGGGGAGGAGATAATGACCACTGTCACTGTTGAGAGCTTTCATATGTTATTATGTCATCTATTCCTCGCAACCCTGTGAGGCAGGGATCATAATGATGACAATTACACTGATTTTGCAGGTGAGGAAACTGGGGCTCCGAGAGGCTAAAATGACTAGGGCACAGTTAGCCGGCTAGTCAGCCACGGGGCGCGTCAAAACCAGCCCCTACGCACACTCCTCGGAGAGTCCTGGATGGCTCTGCACCCCCACTGCCCCAGGAGCCCCCCAAGAGCCCCTGCTGACGCCCAAAGAGGCCCGATCCTACCTGCTCCTCTCTCTGAGCGCCTTTGCCCTTCAGCTCCCCTGTAGATAAAGGCTGCAGGTTTATGGTGATGGAGGGACTCTGGGGGGCCCCCACGTGAGCCTAAATTTGATGGGAGTCGTGAATCGAGGTAAAATGGGAGGAGCCCTGGGCTGGAAATCTGAGAGACATGGACGCCAGTCCTGGCTCTGCTAGTGTGTGACCTTGGCCAAGTCAGCGGCACCTTTCCCATTTGTACAACAGAGAACTTAAGGTGGATGACCCCTTCATCAAGTGGACACTCTCAAATGTCCAGGATGGGGGGTTGATGGCCCTAACCAGTCTTAATTGACTGGAGTATGCACTGGACTCGGCTGACTCCAAGTTCCTGAAAAACAACTTGGGCAAACATCTCACTGTTTAGCCTGAGTAACACATGGAGGATGTGCAAGTCTTTTGTAGCAGCAATTAAACCGAGCCTGACAGTGAGGGTGAGCGACAGGTGCAGTGCATCTAACTGATGATCACCCTTGTTTCAGTAGCCGGGAAATCTGGGATAGATTCCCATATCTGAGGTCCCCGCGGTGAGACTTGGTTCGAGCTATTTCGCCTCTGTCTGCTTCCTTATCCTCTATTTAAAGTGTGGTCATGGCTGCCCACTCCCTGGGCCCTTGGGAAGATTCAATTGGATGATGGATGTGGAAGTGTCTTCTTTTACTTGTGGTAAAATATATATGACATGAAACTTAAAAAAAAAAAAAAAGATGGATGACCCTTTAAGGCTCTCAAAACTCCTCAATTCAGAGCTTCTGTGTGCCTTCAGCAGACCCACCCCAGCGGCAAGGACTGGGGGTGGGAACAGAGGACTGCCTGCAGTGCAGGATTTTAGCCTCTAGGGGGCCTCCTTTGCATAAGTCATTATCATCATGAGCAGTTTGTGAGGGATGCTGGTAGGGGAACCCCCCCCCCCACCCCCGTGAGGCCACAGGGCCCTAACTCCACTTAGAAGGCTTAGATCAGTGAAGAGGGCAGGCTCTATCACACCAGGATCGCCCACCGCAGCAGGTGATCGTGTCCAGGGAAGAACTCTGGGGTAGGGTCTGGAGACTGAGGTCAAGCTCCCTCTCGGCCACTCACCGCCACCTCCCCCCCAGCCCCATGGGCCTCCTTTTCCTCGTCAGGGATCTGGCCAAATGATCCTCCGGTCAGGCCAGCTCAGACAGCGTAGAATTCCCAAAAGATTCCTGCCCGTCCCATAGGTCAGAAAGGAAAGGAGCAGTCTTAATTCTTGGAATGTCCAGCATTTTCAATCCAGGGGGTGAGGGCAGTGGCATCCCCCCATCTCGGAGTATCTGCAGAAGCTGATGAGAGGAAGCACATGGGACCTGGGCTGGAATATCTTTGTTGCTTGAAGGGCTGCAGAGGTAGGGCATTTCCCGCTCTCATGCTGGGGTCTTTGAGAGGAGCACTCGGAGCGGCCAGGACATGCTGAGACCGATTGCCCCGTGTGGTTCATGAAAGCCAGCTCAGCTTTCGTGCTTTCCCTGAGGTGTGAATGCATGGGTGCGTGGAGACCTGCGTGCCTGTGTGCACGTGCACACGCAGAGGTGTGTCTCAGCCGTGGGCTGAAAATAGACTGTGGACATAGGCTGTGTGGTCCCTGGTTGAGGTCTGGGCAGCTGGGGATGGAGAGCAGGTACAGTGGGAGCCTGAGCCCCGGCAGGGCCCTCTGACAACTGCTTTCCTTGTCTTTCAGCCCATGAGGCTCCCAGTCCCCACTGAGTGCCGCCCTGAAGAATGTCCCAGCTCTCCTCTACCCTGAAGCGCTACACAGAATCAGCCCGCTACACAGATGTCCCTTACGCCAAATCGGGCTATGGCATCTACACTCCCTCTTCCTACGGGGCCAACCTGGCTGCCTCCTTCCTGGAGAAGGAGAAGCTTGGTTTCAAGCCCAGCCCCCCCACCAGCTTCCTCACCCGTCCCTGTACCTGTGGCCCCCCCTCCCTCCTGGACTATGACCGAGGCCGCCCCCTGCTGAGACCCAGCGTCCTCGGGGGTGGTCAGCGGGCGGAGAGCCAGACTCGGGGCAGCGAGCGGCCTTCAGGGAGTGGACTCAGTGGGGGCAGTGGATTCCCTTACGGAGGGACCACCAGCTCCCTCGGCTACCTGCCCGTCAGTGCCCGCAACCAGGGGGTAACCCTGACTCAGAAGAAGTCGAACAGCCAATCAGACCTGGCCCGGGATTTCTCCAGCCTCCGGACCTCAGATAGCTACCGGCTAGACCTGGGCCGCAGCCCCATGCTGGCCCGCACGCGCAGGGAGCTGTGCGCCCTGCAGGGGCTCTACCAGGCAGCCAGCCGCTCCGAGTACCTGGCCGACTACCTGGAGAACTACGGTGGCAAGGGCAGCGCCCCGCAGGTGCCCACCCAGGCCCTGCCCTCACGCGTCCCTGAAGTCCTCAGCCCCACCTATCGACCCAGTGGCCGTTACACTCTGTGGGAGAAGGGCAAGGGCCAGGCCCCTGTGTCCAGCCGCTCCAGCTCCCCAGGGCGAGACATCATGGTGAGTTTGCCCCTTGGGGACCCGGTGATGGGCTGGGGAGGCAGCCACAGATGAGGAAAGGACTCCCGACTTGACCAGTGATCGAAGGCAGAGGTTTTTTTCCCCCAGGCCTCACAGCAGCTGCTCCTGCAGCCCAAGTGGGGACAAACCAAGGAAGTCATCTCAGCACGTCTGGTGCCCTCGTAGCTTGATGTCTTGCTCAGGGACTTTCCCACTCTCCCCAGGGAACCCACTTCACGACCCGTGCACTCAACAATGGCCCAGCGGTGCTCTTGGAAATGTTCGGCTACCCTCACACACACTGCGATTCTTATCCTCTACTTTCCCACCCAACGTGCCAGCGTCCCCTGCAGGCCCTGCCCCATCCTGGACTGACTGCTGAGGCCCCCAGACCACCAGTGTGCCCTGTGGTAAGAGGGGCCCCCGGCCCTGACTGCATCTCTCCTCCTGCTCAGGCTTTTACTTCCCAGTCCAGAGACGTGGCTTAACATTGGGACATAAGACATCAGGAGAAGAGGGTCTCTCTCTGATGGACACTGCCTGGCTCAGGACCAGGGTGTCTGGACAGGAGTAGTTCTTGTGTGTCTTTAGAGACAATGGTGCAGAACTTTTTGCCTAGGGCTTTAGACCATCCAATCCCTCTCTACTCCAGTTGTGCCTGGGCTTGAATAAGGGAAGAGGCTCTGCTGGAGACTGAGTTAAGGGCTGGCATGGCCCCACCCACATCTAATCCCTGAACATACCTCTCTTGGGGCACTGACTACAATTCTGCCTTTTCTACAGTCATTAGTTTACCTATTAGGTGGTGAACTCTCAGAGGATGAGAAAGAAATCAGATCTCAAGATCCCTTACCATGTACCTAGCTCGGTGCAGAACTCAGCTGACCTGCTTATCACTCAGATGGATGGATGGATGGATGGATGGATGGATGGATGGATGGATAGGGGTGAGTGGGTGGATGGATGGATGAGTGGATGAGTAGGTGTGTAGATGGACAGGCAAGCATATGGGCAGGAGAACTGGGTGTTGCGTCGCCTTCATTACTTTACGTACTCTTCTCCTACTCTTAGGACACGTTTCTTTTAGAAACAATGGCTGTGCCGTAGCAAGACATCCTGCTTAGGGGGCTTACGCAGAAAAAGGGAGCAGGAGTGCAAAACAGGGGTGGAGCTTTAGGTCACAGATCTTGAAGCTTGTCATAACTAAAGGTCTTGAGAGGACAGCTTTGATACCTTTACTTAAAGAGTCTTGGCCCTGCTGGGCCATCTGTGAAGTGCCATGGGACATGCAAAAGCTGGTGCCTCCCAGAACATTCAGACCCTGAGAAGGCAGGACTGGCTAGGTTGGAGGGCTGGTGTAGACGAGGAGTGGTAGATGACAGAGCTGGCCACGGAGAGAAAGCCATGCTCTCAGGGGACGTGTGCTTAGGTTGGCGCACGACTCACTTGAACAGGCCTGGTGCTGCTCATCTCAGGGGCAGTCAGAAGATGGCTCTCAGGGGAGGGGCTTGGGTGCTAGAGGCCTCCACGGGGATCCCTCCCTTTGCTCAGAAGAGAAGGGCTCTTTATGGGACTCAGTGTTCCTCAAAATGGGGTCTGCAGACTGCCTTCCTCAGAATCACCTGCACAGCTTAGCAATTCAGGGGTCTGGGCCTCACCCAGACACCCCAAATCAAACTCTCTAGGGATAGTGCCTGGGCATCTGCCCTTTTCACAAGCCTTTCAGGGAATCTTCAGGCACACTGAGGTCTGGAAATCTCCCCTCCGCAGACTAAGCTGCAGAGCCACTCTCAGCCCCCATTCCAAGGGAGCAGAGCCTCCTCCTTCCCACACAGGCGTACCCCAAATCTCCCTGGAGCCTGCTGCCCTCCACCCCTCCCACAGGGGACACCTCCACCCCCAGGGCCAGGGGGAGGGCAGTTTCGAGAGAGGACCTCAGAGGAGTGGCAGATTGACCTGGAGCACGCTCAGCCCCCCAAATATCCCTCTTTGCTGTCCAGAAACAACCCACCACACACAGAATTAGCCAGCAGCCCTACAACTGAGCTAGCGTTTCCCTCTGAGCTCTCACTCAAGGAGATACTCCCAACAGGGAAAGGCCCCTCGTGGGGTCCGTGGTGTAAGACCTTGACTTAACCTCACCCCCTGTCTCCTCACCCCCCTCACCCTGGCTTCTGGAGCTGACTCCATCTTGCGGGGGTGAGAACAGTCTTGTCCATGAGGACTGGACCTGCTTCTTTCTAGAAGCAGGTCCAGTTTGTTTTCCCATTTCCATCTGAGGATCTTACCATCTCATTCATTCATTTACGGCGCTCGGCTTACTAACAGCGTAACCTCAGAGACATTCCTGAACTTCTGAACCTGTTTCCCTCTGTAAAACGAGAGCAATCAGAGTTCCCACTTCATAGATAATCGTGAGGAATCAAAGGTTGCGTGTGAAAGGGCCTGGCACGTAGTAGGTACTCGATAAATATCAGTCCTCCTTGCCCCCTTCCAGGTGCCTCGGGAGGCAGGAGAGGTGTGAGCCATGGTCTCTGCCCTCGGGCATGCGCAACTAACCTGGTGAAATAAGTTCTAAAAATAGGTGCAGTAGGAGGCCGCCCTAGGTGTCTTTCAGTGTCACAGGTGATGGGAAAGGGAGAGGTCATCCGAGGTTGGGATGGGCTGCTCTGACCGCTGGAAGAACGGTTTGCCTTTTTAACCTTGGACACCTCGCATCTGAGCTGTTTCCTCACCCATAAAAGGGAACGGTCATGCCTGCCCTGCCCACTTCACCAGGATGTCATGAAGTTCAAAGCAAATAATGGATGTGGAGGAATCTGAAACCAGTAAAACGCGAAGGGAGAGTTGGTTTAAACTTAAGGGGGAAAAGGAGAGGATGGAAAAGAAGGGGCATTTGGCAGCTGACTAGAGGAGGGGAGGGGACCACTGTTGGGAGGAAGGAAGTTGAGAAAGTGCATCCTGCTGCCGCAGGCCCCTGCGTGATCTGACTCCTCTGCGGCAGCCCTGGCCCCAGGGCTCCCAGGGTAGCTGACTTGAACTACAGTTGAACTACAGTAAAGGGAGGTCAAAGGCAGGGCCCACCGGGGAGTAGAACAGTTCTAACCAGACTCCGTCCCCTCGTTAATAGTAACAGCCCACATGAACTTGGACTCTCACAGACTCAGTTGAGCACTAGTGAAGAACTGGTGGAGGGGGACAAGAATTTTGAATAGCTCCCCCCACCCTGGCTTGCTTCAGCACCAACAAGATGCCATCCACAGAGGGTGCAGCTCAGCCTAGGTCAGTGAGGGCTGCCCCCAGCTCCACCTTCAGACAGACTGGAGAGGCGGGAGGTGTGTTGGTTCCGAAAACCAAAGAACCTTCCACTACCTCCGTGGGGACTCCAAGCCAGGCCAGGTGGGTTGGCCCTGCAGAGAGCCAGGGGCCCAAGCACCCAACCCAGTCCCGGCCCCCCTCTGCCGCACCTCTCCTGTTCCCTTGGGCCTATGGAAGGACAAGCTGTTCCCACTGAGCCCTGCCAGGGCTGCGCTTTAGCCCCTACAATCCATCCTAATCCTCCTCCACTCCCCGCCCCCTCCAGCTGCTCCCTCCCTGGCCCTGGCATTCTGCCTGCCCAGCCCTGCCCCGGCCACCCTCCTTTCCCCAAGATGAGCTGGGTTGGCCCAGCGCCCTCCAGAGCACAAGTCACCAGCCGGGCACCTGCTGCTCAGATGCAGAGCCTGGCCCAGCCTATTCCCCCACATGGCCTCTTCCACACCCTTGCCCTCTGCTCTGGGACCTGTTGCTAGGAACAAACGGCCGGGGCACCTGGCGTACCTGGGTCCTATTTGCCGCTGGGGCTGCTGACTCATCTCGCAAAGCCTCGGGTTCCAGCTGTTCAGTGACAAGGAGATTATATAAGCGGAGGTCATGTGATTTTTCTCTCGGGTGGGACTTTGGACTCGACTGCTGCCAAGCAGTGGGAGGAAGGGAGGAGTTTTACTCCAAAGAGCACAAGTTGAGGACAGCAGGGGCTGCCCTAGGGCTCCTGGGTGAGAAGTGTGACCTTCCTCTCTGTCCCCTGCCTTCTGACTCTGTTTACTCAGCTACGCTGAACTGCATCCCTGCTGTCTTTGTTTGTCCAGCTTGACAGCCTGAGACCCTGGGGCTTGTCCTCACCCGCTCGGCCACCCAGAGGAGGCTGAACTTCCTGAGGGCCTGAATCTGTGCTGACAGCAAAGGAAGGTCACACAGAGGAGCGCCTAAACCAGAGGGGCCCATGGCCAGGGCTGATACTAGCTGCTGAGAAAGAAAAGGTTGTCAGTGTGTAGTCTGTGGTTAGAATCAGCAAGACACAGTTGTGGGCTGTGACTTGGCAGTGGCCTTGGTGTGGCCTCACCCAGGCTTGTCTTCTCAATCAGTGCCCAGCATCGTGCTCCCTGCCTCCTCCTCCACCCCCACGCCGGGATGTCTCCATGAGTTCATGTGGTGTGGGGGTGGGCTGAGCAAGGCAGAAATTAATCCAAGCCTGCCAAAATGTTCCCTGCCCCGGGGGGGAGCCGCTTCGCTGACCATCGGCTGCAGAAATGAACATCACGTTCAGGGCCCAGAGCTGCACACGTGGCCTCTGCACCCTCTTACCTCAACGGATGCGTAAAACTGGTGCCCCTGCACAGAGGTATACACGAGAGAGGGAAGTGTGTGGGCCTCTGGAATCCAGCTGGTTCAGGGCAGACTGTTCAGGGGCTCGAGGGGGTACAGAGCTTTTGGCCTCCTGGGGTCTGAGTGATGCAGGGAGGTGGAGCTTCCTACAGACCAAGGAATGGCTGGCTGGTCCTCTCTCCCCAAGGGCACTCGTGGGCTGAAAGTCTAACCCCCTGACAAGGGCTCTGAGCCCTTACCAGTTCAGTCCGTCAGGCCACCAGTCTCTCGCGTGCGGTGGAAACAGCAGGTGCAGGCAGGAGTGGGGCTTAAGCCGTGTTTCCAAACCCAGGACCAAGCGGCTCACCAAGATCTGAGGAAGCAACATATTCACAGTCTTGCCTTCGCAGAGCTAACCCTGACTTTAATCTTTTAAATACTCCACCTGTGCCAGGAAGGATCGGAGGTGAGAAAATACGTACGAGGGAGGCAGGCCAAGCACAGCGTCTGAGACATGACAGTGTCAGGCTCCCGGAACAAGCGCTGCTCAGACTAGCTCCGTGTGTCTGAGGCAGAAAGTCATGGAGCCACAGCCAGATTCAGACCCCAGAAGCCTCTACGCCTTACCCGTCCCACTTCAGAAGCAGTGAGGAGAGAAGGTCTCACGGGGGCTTGGCTCGTTGAGAAATGACCACACTTCATCAGCTGTGTCCTGCAGCCGACGACACTGCAGCCTGTGTGAATTCTTTCCGCCCAGGCTTCTCAAAGGGCTCCCGTGCAGGAGCCTTCCCCAGCTGGGCCTCCCTGCTCCTAGCAATGCTCCTAACCTCCCGCATCCCAGGACAGAGGGAGAGAGCGGGCTGGCAGAATGCCACGATGTCCTGGGGAGGCGACAGGCCAACCGCTCCAGAGGGTCAGCGCCTGATAGTGCTTCCCGCAGCTCACTCACTCGACACGCAAACCCACACTCACCCCACCCTCCGAGGCTCCACGGGACGTCCAGGAGGCCCAGCAGAGCCTGGTCTGGCCCCCTTTCGTGATGAGCTCAACACCTTTATTAGGCACCCACGAAGAGAACCCACAACCCTGCCCTTGGGGAGGCATCGGTGTGATGGTACAATCAGCACACAAGCTCGGGCCATGTACAGAAGTCATAGAGACACTTATAAAACAAAGATAAACATATTAAGACAAATTCATACAGTGGAAACAATGCTAGTAGACTTGAGGGTATGCTGTAACAGTGTTTAGAGCTGGGTGAGGTTCATTGGAGAAGGCTCTGTGGAAGACGTGAATTTTGAGCAGAATTTACACGTTGGTAATTGGCAGAGAACAGGAAGGGCATTCCAGAATCTCCTGGCAGTTGTTACTAGCATGCGTTTTGCTGTAGGACAGGTCTGGGTTCCAAGCGCCACACTGCCATTTACCAGCTTTGAGGTCCTGGAAAGTCATCTGACTTCTCAGGGCTAAAGGTCCTACATCTAGAAAACAGAGGGAATAGTTACCAAGTCACTATTTTGTTAAGCAAGTTAACTGGGATAATATATATAAAGCACTTAGCAGTGCCTGGCATTTAGTAAGTACTTCATCTGTGGCGGTTTTGGTTTTTAAGCGAGAGAAGGCAAGTGCTAAAGCAGGTTGGTTGGCAGCGGGGATCAGAGAAGAGTGAGGGTGGTGACAGTGGTGTCGTCCAGCCTCTGGATGACAGCCTCACAGACAGGACTACCTGAGGCTTCCGTGCTGGAGAGAAGAGTCGGGTGTTTCAGGGCAGGGGAGGGACGTGATGAAATGCAAGCCCTGCTGCAGACAGTGTGGGACTGGCTCGAAAGGGCGGTTAGGAAGAAGGAAGCATGGAGGAAAAGCCCATTGCATTTTGTCCGGGGTCCAGGTCTGGTCACCGGGCAAGGACAGTAACTGTGGAGATCACCCCTCCTACCATCGCACCTCACTTACCACCCAGGAGAATGCCCTGCAGCTCCTGCCGCCTGCCCCCTCCTCCCACCACCAATACTGGAACAACAGGCTGTGCTCCCCTCTCAACAGCACAGAATTGCTATTCTGTGGGAGGCCTGGGGTGCAAGCCATACATGCATCCTGGACACATTCCCCATGTGGCTGTGGTCGTGTGTGCAGTGCGCGTGTACATGTGGAGATGAGCAGGCCAAGAGGAACAGAAGGAGGCCACAGATGAGTAACAGCACACACTGCTGCCTCTCAGAGTATTTTTAAATGCTAAAAATACTGACTAAAAATAGCCATCAAGCTCCAAACAAGATACTTTCTCCAGGCAGATTCTGTGTGGATCCCCAATAGGTGAGGGGGGGAAGCAGCAGGAATAAAACCCCAAGACCTCTGATCTTCAAGTATTGCTGCCCTTAGGGTCCGAGGAGTACTCTCACCCCCACGCCAGCTGAGCACCTATTTCTCCTCCGTGGTGGTACTTTCTCCCCATCTCCCAAAAACAAATCAAAATCTGAGATTCTAGGAGAGATGGAGTTGGGTAACTGGGTAGAAGAGGCCAGTAAAGGTTCTTTCCTGGGGCCAAAAGGGACAGTGACCTGTGGTGCAGTATAAAAATACGGGCATTGCCTCTCTTGATAGCGGGCCAAACCAGGACTGGAGGGAGGGAGGAGGGGGGCTCAGTCCCAAAGCCGTGGAAATCCACCTTCCTAACCTGGGCCCTGCAACCCTCACGGACTGTGTGGATATTGGGCTCCAAGAAGGCCTGAGTCCCCCCTGAATGCTGTGCAAGAGTTTGTGCGTGGGTGCATTTTTCCCCGAAAAAAAAAATGAGTACAGAGCTTTCATCGGGTTCTCAAAATGATCTGCAGCCCCCAAAAAGTTAGGAATCGTTTGCTGCCTTGGGGGAAGCTCACCCGGCTGACACTCGGCCTTGGAGACGTGTCCTCTGCGGGCCTCAAAGACAGTTTCTCCCGAGTCCCAACCCCGAAGTGGGTCCCAGACTCCGCGCTCCGGCCCTGCCCGCCCCCCGAGGGCTGCCGGGTCTGCGCGGCAGCCGGGGCCGACGGGGGCCAGAGGGCCGGGGGCAGCCGGGCGGTGGGCGGACCCGCGGGAAGCGAGCGGGGGCGCGGCCTCGATGGGGGCCGCGTGCAGGCGCCGGGGGCGGGGCCGGGCGGGGGCGGAGCTGGCGCCCGGGCTCCGCCCCGGCGCTGACGTCGCGCGGCCGGAGGCGCCGGCAGGGCCGCCAGTCGGCCGGAGCGCGAGGGCCGGTGCCTGGGCGGTAGACAGCGCGCGCCGGGGAGGTTGAGGCGGAGGAGCGCGCTGTCGGCCCGCTGTAGCGGTTACCGCCGGGCGCCGCGGACGGCGTTCTGTGGCGGCCTCGCCGGCCTGGGCGTGCGGACCGTGGGACCGCGCGGCACTCCCCCGCGCCCCCGTTGGCCGACGTTAGGCGAGGGGCCGAGCCCACCGCCCGCCCCCAGCATGCGCACCTCGTACACCGTGACCCTGCCCGAGGAGCCCCCCGCCGCCCCCTTCCCCGCCCTCGCCAAGGAGCTGCGGCCGCGCTCCCCTCTCTCCCCTTCCCTGCTGCTCTCCACCTTCGTGGGGCTCCTGCTCAACAAAGCCAAGGTACGCGGGGCCCTTTTCCGGGACCCCCACGCCGAGGGCTGGGGTTCCGCCTCCTCCCCGGGAAGCCCCCCTCCTGCCGCGCGCCGGGCCCGGGCGCGGAGTCTGCCCAGCCCCCACCCCCCCTTTCCCAGGGTCTCCCGGCAAGGAATGCCCCCTCCCCAGGTGATCTCACGCTTACCCGCGGCCCCCTCCCCTTCTTGAGATCCCAGCCCCCGAGTCCCCCGAGCCCCCCTTCCCCCTCCCTCTCCTCGTCCCCGGCGCCAGGTGGCTCTTGGGCTCTTAATTCCAGGCACCTAGCAGGACAGGTGCAGGAAAGCGTAACCTTGACTAGTTCTCGGTGTGTGAGGGAACGGGCAGCTCGCTGGACTCTGCGGGCATGACTCCTCCAAGGCCAAAACCCAGCAAGAAAGGCTGGTGGGGAAGGGGCCGCCTCCCCGTCACTCATCCCAGAGGGTCGGTCACCCTGTGAAGGGCAGAGGAGTTGCAGACAGGGAAAGAGGTCAGCGTCCCTTCCCTTCCCAGCCCTCCCCAGGCCAGCTGAGTGGGCACTGGATCCCTCCAATGATGTAGCCGTAGCCACCGCAGAGGGATGCTGGGGCTGAAGGCTGAGCGCTGCCCCCTGGGGAAGGGAGAAGGGGCCAGAGCCTAACAGATCTTATGTAACAGCACCATCTCCTGTGTTGGCAGTGCGTGCACTGCCCCGTGCCAGGGCCACACCAGGCTCCTTGGCTGCAACCAGGACTCATGGCTGACCCTCATGGCACAGGTGAAGTAAGCCGGAAAGCCCCTTCCTGGGGTCTGGAGTGTGAAGACATAAACCTCCAGCAGCCTTTTTTCCATGGCCCACGTTCCCAGGTGTTTCCTCCGCGTTAACACAGAGCGGGCTCTTACCAAGCCCCCTGCTCCTTCACTGGGAGGTGAATGCTGGCTGTTTCCTGGCCATGGAGGTGGCATCTCCCTTCTAGAACAATGGTTGCTATTGAGTCAGATTAGGTTTGCCGATGGCTCATTTTAAGCAAGTTCTTGACCCAAACATTCTCAGCTCTTTGCACTTGAGTTCCAGCATCCCAGCTGGAGTCATTTCCTCCTCTCCTGCTGAGAGGCTGGCTGTGCAGGGTCTCTTCCAATTTCTCCAGTTTTGGCCTCTCCCTGTGAGCCCTGAGGTAGGATTGTTTTCCCCGTAAGAAAGGTCACTCCTGGGACATTTTGTTCCTCTCTGGAATGGAAACTGCTGACTTTCCCTGGAGCTCCTGATTTCCTATTCATGGCAGAAGAATATCTGGCTGGGCAGAGAACAGCCCTGCTCTCCCCTCCGCTCCCACCCCCTGACTCCTGTTACCAGCCACCTTCTACACAGAGTGCTTAGAAATTGGCAAGTAGTTTTGAGCTCGGAAAATTTTAGACAAAGGCACAACCCCCACCCCCAGAACTAAGAGGGTCCTAGCGATCCCCTGAAGGAGCTTCCCCCCTCTCTCCACCCACCAGGCCATAAGCAGGGTTAGATCCTTAAGCATAGTAACCGTAGGTCGTGACCTGTTCTCCTTGACCTTCCGTCTGCTGGGTCAGAGTTGAAAGTGTCAACAGCACAGGAAAGCTTCATTAGAAAGATGCTTCCAGCCTCCCAGTGCCCCACCCCCACGAGTGCTGCGTGACTGCTGTCTCAGGCGAGGGCCCACTTTGGTGGACAGCGACATTCACCAGTGGCAGGATGCTTTGCTTCTGCGGCCTGTTTAGACAGATGTCACCTGAGGCATAGGGGGTAAGAACTAACACAGCACTGCCGGAAATAGGTGTAAGAGTGGGTATCCTGGGGAAGAAGGAGCAGGTATTTGGTTGTGGGCAGGCTTTACTATTTAGTTCCAAATGGGCGACACAGAGACTTCAGTGATTTTGTCGGGCCCCAGGTCTACTTCAAAATGCTGATAAGGTCTTTGTCCAGGGAATTATCTCTGTTGTGGCCCTCTGACTGGAACATCAGGGTTTAGATTGTCGTAAAGGTAAGATTTAAATTTTGCATTTGGGGCCATATGCTGCTGTTCTTCCGCAGATGCTTATACCCCACCTGCTGCCATTAGGCTTTTCTTTCTAGCTGCAGGTGGGCAGCAGGTCTCTCTGCTGCTGTAGGTATTTCCTTCCCTACCTGTTAGTGTTAGACCTAATCATTGGCAAGGAGGGATCTTCTTGTGGGATCAGCAGGGCAATGCCTGAGAACAGCCCTCCTTCAGCCTGCCTCTCCCCACCGCAGCCCACCCCGCCCCCTTATGCTGACAACCTCATGGGCTTTGAGCTGCTGACAGCACACGGCATGAGTAATTTTAGCTGAGTTATTTCAGGCTCCTGTTCTGATCAGGGTTGAGCTGGCCCCACGCATGCCCCAGCCAGTGTTGCTCCAGAGTTGCCTGCTCCCAGGTCCCCTCCCTGAGAGAGAGGGTGGCAGGCTCATCTGTACGCTGATGCTTTAACCCTCTGAGCCTGGAGGTTTTCTGACTCCTTGGAGGTTGGGCCTGGATTAGCCAAGAGACCTGGACAAACAATGCTCAGAGTCCTCGACTGAGCTCCTGTTCTCTCTCCCACCCCCTCACCAGCCTCCACAATAGGGACCAGAGCAAGAGTAGCGCCTTCAGCCAGGTGCTTACCTCTGCTTGGCCACAGTCTGCCATCAGAAGGATTCCCAGCCAGTGGCCAGTCAGGATGTTGAAACCGGAACCAGGCGGGGAGGATTCTCCCAGGCTTTAATCAGCCCGAAGGAGCTGAGCTCAGCTGGAAGGAATTCCACCTGTCTCTGGCAATTCAGAATGGCAGGCCAGCTAGAGTTTTTTCCCCAGCTGAAGATCTAAACTCAGTTAAGGTGTTTTGTCATTGAACTTTTCAAGACCTCCTTGAAGTGCTCATTATGACAGCTGCTTTAGATACCAGACATCTCAGGATACAAATGTAGGTCATTGGAGAGAGTGCCTGGATTTGGGACCTGAACTTTCTTGGACCCAGGAGTCAGGTATATGAATTCCTAGTCTCTGGCTCTAATCTCCAGTCTCCAATATGGCAGAGAATGAAAAGTAACAAAGATGGGGGAAAACACATAGTGGATAAAAGAAAGCAAAGCCTTGAAGCATATTTTGTGTGTTGAAAATGATAGGCATTCCACACCCCTCTTTCCTACAACGTACATAGACTAAAGTTGAAGAGAGAATACTGTGTGTGGCCCAATGCTAGTGGCTACAACTGGCAGAAAGTTGCAGAGAGAAGCTAACATAGGCCAGGCCTCTTCCTTGAGCCTGAATATGCCACATGTTCTTTGCTTACAGAATTCTAAGAGCACCCAGGGTCTGGCTGGTCTTCGTAACCTTGGGAACACGGTGAGTTCTTTCCAGCCCACTTCTTTCCTGAGGCCACTCCCTACCATCCCCACCGGGACCCTCTACCCAGAGTCCCCTCCTGGCTACATCTGACTCCCTACCCCCAGGCCAGTTGGTATATGCCCTTCCTGGCTGGTGTTTTACAGAGTTGCTGGGCTCTGCCTCACCCCCGCCCCCAGCAGGAAGCACTACTCAAGGGGAGTCTCCCTTTTAACCCCACAGCTTAGCTACTTTCCTGGATCCTTCTCCTCAAGGACATCCATCACTTCCCACCCACTCAGGTCCAGCTCCCCCACACCCTCTGGAACACCTCTGTAGTAAATAACCAGTTACATCACCTGTGCCAGCAGTGGGACTTTGCCTCACTTCACCGCCTTCACGTACAAACAGAGGAACTCCAGGCTGTGGGAGGATTCATTTCTGGGCCAGATGAAGCAGAGAGCTCTGGGTATTGAGTGACTAAACATGCCACCCAGGGGTCTTTGTTCTGCTGCTGACGTCCAGGTGGTCTCTCGCAGTGCTTCATGAACTCCATTCTGCAGTGCCTGAGCAACACCCCGGAGCTGAGAGACTACTGCCTGCAGAGGCTCTACATGCGGGACCTCAGCCACAGCAGCAGCGCGCACACAGCCCTCATGGAAGGTGAGGGGCCCGTCTCTGGACGCGCCCCTGCTCCCCCTCCGGATGCTTTCTCCACTCTACCGTCTCTGTACTAGTAGTCATGTGACATATGTTCCTCTCCTAGTTCTCTTTTTCTGGCTTCTTTTTGTTGGGACTCTGGTTTAAGAATTTCTAAGAGAAAGTGGCTCAGCTGTCCGCCACACCCCCTTCTACCCTTTTCTTCCGATAGAGTTTGCAAAGCTAATCCAGACCATATGGACCTCATCCCCCAATGATGTGGTGAGCCCCTCTGAGTTCAAGACCCAGATCCAGAGATACGCACCACGCTTCGTTGGCTATAAGTAAGGGCCTTGGGGACAGGTCCTCCCCACGGTGGGTGGTGGGCATGGCAGGTTCTAGGGACCAGAGGTGTCGCTCACTCCCTTTTCTTTGGGTTCAGTCAGCAGGACGCTCAGGAGTTTCTTCGCTTCCTTCTGGACGGGCTCCACAATGAGGTGAACCGGGTCACAGTGAGGCCCAAGTCCAACACTGAGAACCTTGACCATCTTCCGTAAGTAGGAGGAGAGTGCTGGGGGCAGAACTGCTCGAACTTCTTTGGGGGCAATGATTTGGGGAGAATTTTGGATATGAAGGATTTAGATTGCTAGGCCTTTACACTTACCACAGTTTGAGCTCTGACCCAACTGTCTTCCTCTCGCTGGGTCCTAGTGATGATGAGAAAGGGCGCCAGATGTGGAGGAAATATCTAGAACGGGAAGACAGTCGGATCGGGGGTAAGTACGGGCATGGGGGGAAATGCCTGCCTTCCCTCTGAAGTGCTTTGCCTGAGCAGAGCATGAGAAGCCCATTCTCCCGGGGACCTCTCCTGCTACCCAGTGCCTGGCACCCAAAGGACTGAGGCAGGAGCGGTGAGGAAGGAGACACAGTGTTTAAGCATCACATGTCCGTCTCTTCCCCAGATCTCTTTGTTGGGCAGCTGAAGAGCTCCCTGACGTGTACGGATTGTGGTTACTGTTCTACAGTCTTTGATCCCTTCTGGGACCTGTCTCTGCCCATTGCTAAGGTATGCACCCCTGCCACCCCGTTTTTGAAACTGCCACTCTTACCCTTTCACGTCATCGACCTCTGACCTTCACTTCTCTCTCTCCCAGCGAGGTTATCCTGAGGTGACTTTAATGGACTGCTTGAGGCTCTTCACCAAAGAGGATGTGCTTGATGGCGATGAAAAGCCAGTAGGTCACCCTCCATGGCAGCGAGAGCACGTCTCCCGCGCCCTCTCGGGGGCGGGCCAGTCTCGGGGTTGCTGGATTCGCCCTTGGCCTCTCCCATGAATCCTTCCCAGCTCTGTCTGTCGTGTCTTTCAGACATGCTGTCGCTGCCGAGCCAGAAGACGGTGTGTAAAGAAGTTCTCCATCCAGAGGTTCCCAAAGACCTTGGTGCTCCGTATCCTTCAGGTCGTCAAGGCCGCGGCTTGACATTAGAGAGTGGCTGACGGCAGGGGCCCAGGTGAGGGCCAGAAGGGTAGGAAGCTCGGACACTCAGTAGGCTCTTCCCTCTCGTTCCCTCTTCTGCTTCCTGAGAAGCACAGTTGCCCTCCAGGACTCTGTCTCCTGTTCTCTGACTCTGTGCTTGCCACCTGTCTGTCCTTGACTCACACCAATACCAGATCTGAAGCGGTTCTCAGAATCCAGGATACGAACCAGCAAGCTCACAACATTTGTGAATTTCCCACTAAGAGACCTGGACTTGAGAGAATTTGCCTCAGAAAACACCAGTAAGTATTTTTCAGCTGGAAGCACAGAACCAAGGCACGTGTGTCTAAGGTGCAGCTGAGAGGTGGAGGGGTGCTCCTGGGAGTGGGGGGGGGGGGCAGGGGCGCCTCAGGCTTGACCCCTGTGCTTGCTGCTCAGACCACGCCGTTTACAACCTGTACGCTGTGTCCAATCACTCCGGGACCACCACGGGCGGCCATTACACAGCCTACTGCCGGAGTCCGGTGACAGGCGAGTGGCACACTTTCAATGACTCCAGGTGAGACAGGCCTCGGGCGGGGCTCCCAGCTGTCAGGCACCTGAACCTCACCCAGAAAAGGTCAGGGCCAAAAGGGGCGCAGCTGCCCACTTGAAGACTCTGCGGAAGAGGGTGGCCTCGGGTGTCCAGTAGATCAGAGATGGGCCCTCCCGCAACCCCAGCCGCTCAGCTGCGTCGTGGGGCCCCGTGGCCGCCAGGCTCACCTGTCCTCTCTCCACAGCGTCTCCCCCATGTCCTCCAGCCAAGTGCGCACCAGCGACGCCTACTTGCTCTTCTACGAGTTGGCCAGTCCACCCTCCCGCATGTAGCAACGAGGAGCTACATCCCGTCCTCCTTCCCCGTGGTGGCCCCACACCCTAAGTTTTTTTAAAAAGACCAAAAAAGGCAAAAAAAAAAAAAAAAAATCCTGACAAATAAGAGAAAAATAAGGAAAGTGAAGCCGCCGAGCAGCAGTTGCTGCAGCCTGGCCGGGGTCTGGAGCGGGGAGCCTGGTGCCCGCGAGGCCCTCCTGGCAGGGAAGAGCGGCAGGACCCAGACCCAGCCGGCACGGCGCCCCTCAGCTTCTCGTGTTTGCGTTTGTAAGCTTGGGGTTTTTTCCTGTGTGATAAACAACGGCGGTCTGTGGGGAGAAGATCCTTGCCCACTGGTGGAGGCTCCAGACCCGGCCTCCTGAGAAGACAGCGCCCTCTGGAGCCTGCTGGGAGGATTGCCGCCCAGAAGCGCTGCCCTTTTTCACCTGGACCCCTGCTCACCGGTCCAGGAGCAAGAAAAACACCCATGAGCCAAGAGCCCTCTTAACGCTGCTAACTCCAGAGGGAGAGATGAGGGGACATCTTTGAAAAAAGCTGCTTTTGGTTTTTAAAAGCCCAACTTTTTTTTTTAATTACCATAACTAAAGTTTTCAGACTGGAGATGCTCTTTCACCTCTTCACAGCTGGGACGTTGTGCTGGTCATTTTTGGTTTTTTTTTAATTCTTCAAATACAGCTTTTCTAGTGCTAGCCCCCAGTGGTGCTAGGTGGGAGTTGGCCAGGCCCCAAGCACAGCCACAGTAGACCTGGGATCTGACAGGTTTTTTGTTTGTTTTTTAACGTTTTGGATGGAATCTAGTTGCCTCCAAGAATTGTGCCTTATAGCATTTGGGGACCAGGGGGTAACTGCCCCTCCCTGACACATCCCTCAGCCTCTTCCCTTTTCCCCAGTGCCATGTTTAGAGCCTCTGGGGAGCTCGGGGTCGTGCCCGTAGCCCCTGGCTTGCTTCACATTGCAGTGAGGTGAAGAGGAGAGTAGGTAAAAGGAGATTTCTTCTGACAGTGTATCAAGTTCTTCCTGCCCGCTTCCTCTAACCCAGCCGTGGTCTACTCCCAGCTGTTGGAAGGATAGCACGAGCCCCTTACCCTTGAGCTTCTCTCACCTTTTATTTATTCCCCCTTAACTTGCTTTTTCTCCCCGACCTTCCTGCCCCGTCCCCCCTTCTCAGAGCCTCCTGACATAGGCCCTTTGGACCGAGTTTCTCAGGGATGCCCATGCCGCCCCCAGCTCCTCTTAGTATCGGTCTGCAGGCCAACCTGGGAGCTGGAGCCTGGGTGTTTGGGGACATCTTGCCTCAGTTGTATGGTTCTTTCCCATGGGCTTGATTCTGCCCTAAGTAGTTGGGCAAAGCTCTGTGCTGTCCCAGAGAGAAGCTGTTCAGCACCAAGGCACAGGGCTCTGTGCGTGGAGCTGTCTGCACACCTGGGCCCCGCTTGTGCCCCTCGGAGCCCAGAACTTTCCAGTGTTCCCAGGAGGCATCAGAAAAAGACACCCTGAGTCTAACTGGCCTGACCCCCTCCTGCAGGGAAGACCTGTGAACCTGAGCCAAAGGGCTGGTGTACACTTGTTTACTGTGTAAGCAAGAGGAGAAGAATGTGTGATGTACAGTGGAACCTTGTACAGAATAAATGATAGCTTTGAGAAATAAGTTGGTAAGTGATAGAATCTTGATTTGGTATGGGTTTGAACCCAGGAAGCACTCCTAGCCTATCAGTGGAGATATTTTACTACTTCAACCAGATTGTAGATTCCAAGTTCTGAAAAAAGTTAACTACCCACCTTTTAGCTTAAACTTCTCAATTCTATTTAAAAAAAAAAAAAAAGCTGGAATAGTACACATTTTGAACACTATATTCCTCATATGGATTCACTGATATATTCACATTTTGCCACATTTGTTTATGTATACTTGATTCTTTGGGGCAAAAGATTTAGGGGTGAGGTGTCCTATCGCCACTTCTAAATACCTCAGTGTGCATCTCCCACATAACCACAAGCCTGGCTTCACACCTAAGGAAATCAGCATTGCTAACAGACATCACTTTAAATGGACTGTCTGCTTTTTAACTGTTGGAATGGTCACTCTGGTGGTTCTCTTGTTGACACACTTGGGTGCCAGTACAGACCTACGACGAGCTGCGACAGGTCTCTCCAGCAGAGGCTGAATACAGCAATGTTTGCTCTTAGAGCAGAGTGGCTATGCCTGGATGTGGAGTGATCAAGACTTGGTCCTCAATAAATTAAATGAAAGGTCTCAACTTGCCCCACTAATACCTGGAAACAACAGCCTTTATGGTAAAGGTGTTGTGCTCTAAAGTGCTGTTTTCAAGACGTCACCAGATTTAACTCCTTAAAGGGAGGGTCTTGTTGGGACTTGACTCCTTGGATTTTCTCTTTTCTCAGTACCATTCAGATCTTCCATTTGTGTCACCAATCCCAAAACTTGGGAAACTTACATCTCTTACAACACTTTTAAGTTGAGCTTAAAGTGTTTTATCGGGATTTTTCCTGCTATCCATGGTCCAGACACTGAGAAACCAAGGCCTCTCTCTCCCACCCTTCCTGGGACAGCGACACTTGCTGTCACACTCACTTCCTGGGCTGAGACAGTGGTGGGGGCAATTTTTCTGGGCATTTCCAAAGAAGGATTGAAAACAACAGTGACTCAGCCTGAGATTTGTCCCCGGCCTGCCTTGGAAGGGGCCCAACCCAGGAAAGAGATTCCCCCCAAAACACAAGTGAACAGGATCACCTTCAAAAGGGAAATAGGTGTAGAGTACAATGGATGGCTGAGCCCCAAATCGATGTAAGGTGCTATACCTCTCCTGTAACTAATTTCTCACTAGACGTAGAAGCCACGTGTGCTTTTGTTGTCTTCCACTGGGGAACAGACAGACTATAGGTAATGTTGAGGGCGGGGGCTCAGCCTTTCCACCCTTGCTCCCAGCCCTCCTTTCTGTACCTAACCTGTGGGACTTTCTCATCCCCATGGCAACAGGTCCTAGTGCTGCACAGATCCCCAAACACAACCTGTCCCCATGTTTTCTTACCCATCAGCTTTGCTTCCTAGCAACTGGGATTTCTTCCCCCATTCTTTGCTGGCATCCCAGCAGGCCTCTCCCTAGGGGAGAAGCTCTCCCTGCACCAGCTCTTGTGTGACCTCGAACAAGAACCTCCTTCTTTCTGGGCCTTAGTGTCTCATCTGTGAATTAACGAGATTGGAGTAGGGGATCTCGAAGGTCTCAGCTCGAATGTTCTAAGTCACTTTTTTCCTAAATATAAGTCCTATGTTAGAGGACTTGCACACCTCTGGTTCCATGATTCCACTTTATAATTTATATGTTTTAAAGTGATCAGTGCTCAGAAAATTCACACTACTTCCCATATGGGTCACCTTGTCCATGTTCTTATCTTGCCAGTGAGGACACAAGCTCTAAAGAAGCCTCAAGTCCATCAGTTCTTTGGTGGCAGGAGCAGGACGGAACCCAGGAATCTTGACTCCCCACCCAGATCTCTTTCCATCTGAGTGCTTTTCCTTTTGGTCGAATAATTGACAGCATTTTGCAGGACTTTCTGAAGCAAATTTCCCAATCCCGTGTCTATTAGCAACTAAACTGAACAGCAGTGTAACCAGGGAACTGGGGCAAATCCAGCAGGATCTGTTGCATACCTGGGCCCATACACCTCTGAGGGTCCCTTCCTTCACTGCTCTAGGGGCACAAACAAGCACCTGTGCAGGAAGCCGGAGGCAGCAGAGAGAGACTAGCATTCATAGTCCAAGCAAATTACTTAATCTCTCTGAGTCTGTTTCCTCCTCTGTAATCTGAGCATAACAAGAGCTACTCAGAGTTGTGTGTTCGGCACATAGGTACTCAACTAATGTCTATTTCCCCCACCTCACCTCTATTTCCAGGACTGCACCATCAACACCACTAAGCTTCTCTTAGTGGGTGATCCTCGGCCAGTGCTGAGTTCCCCTGGCTTCTCAGGGTGCTTCTGACTTTTCAGGAATGCCTCACAGAGTTAGTGAGGCAGAGCCACTGGTTGGGCATTCCAAAGCCAAGGGCTGAGCTTTTCTGATTTCCTGATACTTGGTGTGACCTGCCTCTTGAAGACACAGTAGGTTGGCTGGGATGAAGCTGTAGTCATCCAAGCTCCTAGAGACTAAAGACCCAGGAACCAGAGGATGAGAGTCAAGGGTAGGGGTGGCAGTGAACAAGGAGAGGAGAGAGTATTTGATGGGATTGGCCCGGGGGGGTGGGGCGGGGGAGGAGGAAGGGAAGTCAAGTTCTAATGCACATCTATAATGCTGGCCCGGCAAGAGAGCAAAAGGAAAGCGCTCAGATCAGAGGCTAAGCCTGGACAAGGACAGGTAGGATGGGTACAGTGTACCAGGGACAAGGAAGAGGCTGGTCTGGCTGGAGCGAAGGATTGGAGCTGGAGGGCCAGCAGAAGGCAGAGCTAGTGAGCCGGAGTCTAGAAGGTGATAGCTAACCTCAAGCTGGCCTTGCCCCTCTAGATTCTAAAGGCGCCACAGAGAGCCAGCCAGGCCAAGTTGCAGGCATCCAAGTTTGCAGGAACAAAAGCAAAAACCCAGTGGAGCTTCCAGGGGTCTAGAAATCACCTGAGCAAGAAAAGAGGTAACTTCCCTTTGCTTGTTAGTTTAATTCATAGTGGTCCACAGGAAAGTCCATGCAAACGCCTCCACAGCAGCAAGAAAAGGGAGGGCTGGAGACACAGGGTCCCTGCAGGCGAGGGGAGGTGGGGAGACCCCAGGAGGAGAAGGAAGAGGCAAGAAGGCCAAGGCCCCGGGGCCTGCAAAGGAAGAAAAGGAAGCCCAAGAGGCAGCCAAGAATGAAGCAAGCAACCTGCAGCTCCATGGCCACAGGCCTGAAACCTCCCCGGGGCTGCCTGGCCCAGGCCTCCTCTGCACATCTAGCCTAGAGGAGTCCGGGCCCACAGGCCCCCTCGCCCCCACTATGCTACACGGCTTATAGCAAGAACATGGAAAATGAAAAATAAAGGAAAGGGGGAAGAAAGGAAAGGAATAAAAAGACCAAAAGCTGAGAATCAGGAATCCAACAGACCCAGCTCTGAAACCCAGCGCTGCTCCTCGCCAGCTGTGCAACTCTGGCGCCTCAGGTTACAGCTGGAAGATGGGAACAAATACACCTCCCTGACTTTGCCTCCTGGGGCTGTTATGAGGGGCAAATGAGCCGATGAGCTGAGGGGTCTATGTTCTCGTTCTCTCGCTGTCCCTTTACCCACATCATTCTCCCTCCCTGACCCGGCCCCTCACCCCGCTTAACCCTTCCTCTAGACACACTTCCATGAAGCAGCCAGTCGCAAAGGTGCCTGTGCCAGCAGAGCCAGGGGAGTCGTGGAGGATGGCAGTGGGCACCGGCAAAGCCAGAGAGCAGCTTCCGGCCCTCCCAGCCTCCCCCTTGCCTCCTTTGCACCACCTTCCCGCAAACAGGACCCGGGTCTGACGGAGCCACTCCCTGCTTAAAACAGGTTACAACCCAGGCTCCTTAGGCCTACAGTGCTAAGTACCTCCCCCCTTTCTGGAAACTCTACCCAACCCCCAAGTTCTACCTATTAAAATCTTTTTCAGCTCTCTAACTTTATTTTTTTGTAGTAGTTTTCTATTTTTTGGCTGTGTTGGGTCTTCGTTGCTGCACGTGGGGCTTTCTCTAGTTGCAGAGAGCGGGGGCTACTCTTCACTGTGGTGCGCAGGCTTCTCTCATTGCGGTGGCTTCTCTTGTTGTGGAACATGGGCTCTAGGCGCATGGGCTTCAGTAGTTGGGCACATGGGCTTCAGTAGTTGTGGCTCGTGGGCTCTAGAACACAGGCTCAGTAATCGTGGTGCGTGGGCTTAGCTGCTCCATGGCATGTGGGATCTTCCCAGACTGGGGCTCGAACCCGTGTCCCCTGCATTGGCAGGCAGATTCTTAACCACTGCGCCACCAGGGAAGTCCCTCAACTCTAACTTTAGACTAAATGCCCACCTCTTCCAAGAAGTCCCCCTGCCTATTATAGCTATTCACATTTACCATGTTAAAATCAGAATGGAAAGGAATTCAAATATTTTCTTATTAATTTTTAAATAAATTTTTAAATAACAGCAAACTTTTTCATTAAAAAAAATTTTTTTGACCCTGCCGCACAGCATGGGGGGTGATTTTAGCTCCCCAACCAGGGATGGAACCCCTGCCCCCTGCAGTGGACGCATAGAGTCATAACCACTGGACCACTAGGGAAGTCCCTTTTTTTAAAAAAACTACATTTTCCAAAACAAAAAGAACAGTAAGAAGGATAACATTGTTTCACATTTTTGCAAATCCCTTTAACACCTGGTTGGATTATCACCTCCTGCACTTCATGCAGCCTCTGGAAACCATGCTGTGCACTCAAGAAGGAAGGCAAGAAAGGGAGAAGGACAAATAACGCCTAAGTATTATTACGGAAATACTTATGACCTCCCAAACCCTCTAAAATCAGTCCACATCTTAGGACCTAGGAAAGGCTTGTCCCCTAGATGAAAGCAGCCCAAGGCCCTCCAGGGGGTGAACGGAGAGGAGCTGGGTGTGGGGGGAATGTCCCAAGTGTGAGGAGAGCTGCCTCAGGTTCGGGTTTGCAGAATCTGTCTCCTTTGTTTCTCCTCTCCCCACTGGGTTCTTCACTTAGTTCCCCTCTGTCACCAGCTTGCCTTAGGCCAGTGTAGAGTGAAAGACGTGTGTCAGAGAAAACACGCGCTTTGGATTTCCCCAGTCCTGGGTTCAGCTCTTGTCTCTGTATCTTACCAGCTGTGTGACCTAGGGGAAGTTACTTAACCTCTCGGAGCCTTAGGCCATCATTTGTAAAATGGTTATGCTACCTCACAGAGTGATTCAAGGAGAGAAACTGCACGTAGGACCGCTGGCCCAGGGCCTAATACAAAACAGACATTCTACAAACAGTAGCCAGAAAGGTTATGTTGCCTCTCCACCTCCTGCCCTGTCCGACTCAGCCTGAGCACGGCTAACACAAACCAGATTAACAGTCCCTTTCCCTTCTCCCTGATGACAGCTGTGCCAGGCTGGGATTTTCCAAGAGAACCTCGCTTGTGGAGAGAGAGGCACGGAGTGATGTAGTTTGCAGTGTGTGTTTTCTATGCTGCAGCAGCAGAAGGCACCACCTGCCGGACTCCGCAGCCCATCTGAAGGGCCAGCGCTGACCAACCCGTCCAAAGCCTCGGGCACCTTCTCCTCCTCCTCTGCCCATTCTCCTGCAGCCTGAGGTGACCCAGGAAGAGGCAGCCAACCCCTCAAGCTCCCTGACTCACATCAACACAGACACAAAGCAGAGCCTACACAACCCTATTCTGTCCATAATGTCTCATCTCCTTGTCCCGGGCACCCAGGTGCTTTAAGGGACTTCCAAAGACCCGGCTTGGCTAATGCCTCAGTCACCCCGATGGGAAGGAGTGGTGGGCTGCTGGTTTTGTCCAGGGCCCTTAGGACTCACAGGATTTGAAGATGCCAAACCCTCATTGCTGGCTTCGAAGGCTCCTTCATGCCTGTAAAACTGCCCCACTGTCCCCTTCCTTCCCTGCACCCCTCAGATGCTCACTCAACACCTCAGTGAGGTTAGGAAAGGGGGTGGCCATCTCCCTGGTCACACCCCCCACAGAGCACCTAGCTTCCTCCGCGGGGTGTTCTCAGCCATGGTCTGTGCCTTTAAGGACTGCTGTTGTGTGCCAGGGGCTCGACCTCAGCATCCTCAGCTGAGTTGGATTAAGGGACCATTTCATGCCATTGCGAATTCCTTCTGGCTGCTCTCCCTTCCCCCACACAGAGACAGACTAGCCAGTAGCCCCAACTAGTCTGCCCAGGGCAGTGGGAGAGCTGGTCTAGCCTGGCAGCCCTGGCTCTCAGGCAGCAGAGGCTGCCCCTTTGAGAGGTGGCTTGGGGGCAGGGAGCGGGCCCTTTGGGGTCCTGGACTGTCACAGGGATTGGAGAAAGCCATGCAGAGCCTAGAGCCATGAAGGACTGCTCCGATATCATCCTCTGTGTGGAGGCAACAGAGCTGAGCAAGGTAAGGGTCACCCAGGACCACTCCCGCAAGACCCAGATGCCCGCCTAGAGCTGGCAGTGCCCAGTGAACACATCTGCCAGGCAGTGCTGCCACTGGCCCTCAGCCCTCAAGTCTCTCCCTTCAGACTGAGTTCTGCAATCCTGCTTTCGAGCCTGAATCAGGGCCACCTTGCCCCCCACCTGCCCTCCGGGAGGACGCCAGCTGCAGCACCCAAGCTCCCTGGCATGGTAACCATCTCAGGGGGGGACCTGGGGGTAGGACGGAAAGGCCCAGCAGCTAAGGGCTGTGTGAGGGATGCCCAAGGGAAAGGGCTCTCAAAATCCCACCCTGCCTGCCCGCAGGCCGGCGTCCCCGAGGGCTGCAGGCTGACTGCCACTTCTCCTGGCTGTGTGTCCTCCTGCTGGCCAGCCTCCTGCTCCTGCTGCTTGGGCTGCTAGCGGCCATCATCCTGGCCCGTAAGTACCCAGGGCCTGCTTGGAAGAAGGGCTTTAGGACGAGTCTCCATGAGCTCCACTACCCGTGCCCTGCCAGGGATCCAGCACCTCTGAATCCCACTCCCCCATCTTCGGCTCCAGAATTGCAGGCTACACCCCCATCCAGGACCACCTACCATCCACTACCTTCCCGAGGCCTCACCACCATTGCCGCCACCCCCACCACCACCTCTCAGGCAACTGGGACCCCTAAAGGGCAACCGGAGGCAGGCATGACCCCCTCACCCCAATCCAGTAAGTATTAAGGGCAGATCTTCCCCTAGAAGGGCCCAAGGGGGCGGGGGACGGGGGTGGGGTGGGGCCAGAAAGAGGCACCTTGGGAAAAAAAAAAGATCCTCTCTCTGTTTGACCTCTGAACACTAACTTCCATCTCTGCAGCCTGTGGGGGCCTCCTTCCCGGCCCAGGGGGCTTCTTCAGCAGCCCCAACTACCCAGATCCTTACCCACCCGACACCCACTGCGTGTGGCATATCCACGTGGCCACAGACCATGCAATACAGCTCAAGATCGAAGCTCTCAGCGTGGAGAGTGTGGCCTCCTGTCTTTTTGATCGCTTGGAAATCTCCCCCGAGCCTGAAGGTCCCCTCCTCAGGTGGGTTCCTCTGCCCCCAGGAGATCCCACCCCCCATCCTGAGCCACTGTCTGGAGGGCAGAACCAGGGAACTGTCGTGGGAAATTCTTGACTGGGAGGAAACAGAGAGACTTGGCCTCTGGGCCCAGCTCTGCCTCCATCTTGCTATATGACCTTGGGAAGGTCACTTCCCCTCTCTGACCTTGGTTTCCAAATTTGGAAATTGGAGCTCCCACATATCTTTCCCATGAATAAATGCTTCAAGGATGGACGTGGAGGAGCCAGGGAGGTCAGAGCTCCGCTGGAAAAGAAAGGACCTTTTGGACACCTCATCCCCAGGACAGGGCTTGAGGAAAGAGGACCGCAGCGCCCAGGCAGGCTCCATTCTGGCCGGCCTCGGGCTCTGCGCCTCCATCACCCCAACCTGGCTTCTTGCAGAGTGTGTGGGAGGGTGCCGCCCCCCACACTCAACACCAACGCCAGCCACCTTCGGGTGGCCTTCGTCTCCGACAGCAGCGTGGAAGGGTCTGGCTTCCGTGCCTGGTACCAGGCCGTGGCCCCTGGGCACGGTGAGCGTTTCCCCCTGGGTCCCCAGCCACCAATCAACTGTACACGTCCCTCCCCTCTAGTCACTCCCAGCCCTGCAAAATGGGTAGAGATTCTAGGGGGTTCTGAAGCCAGATGCCCACCCCCCAGGGAGCTGTGCCCACGATGAGTTCCCCTGCGACCAGCTCGTCTGCCTGCTCCCTGACTCAGTGTGTGACGGTTTTGCCAACTGTGCTGACGGCAGTGACGAGACCAACTGCAGTGCCAAGTTCTCCGGTATGGGGCGCGCCAGCCTCAGGGCGGGAACGGTCCTCGGGCATCTGATCCAGGTTCAGGCTGGCCTCCCCAGGCCTGGCCCAGCTCCAAACCTGCCTGGTCATTCTTCTGGAACTTGTCTCCCCACGGCCATGGCCAAAACTCTTCTCTGCCATCCCTGCCAGCCCTACTGGGCAAAGGCACAGACCCTAGCAAACTCAGGAGCCCCTCCTCCTCTCTACAGGGTGTGGGGGGAACCTGACTGGGCTCCAGGGCACTTTCTCGGCTCCCAGCTACCTGCAGCAGGACCCTCACCCACAGGTAAGCCAGCACTCCATTGGGAGGGTGGTGAGGCTCACGTGGGCACACCTGAGCAACCGGTTAGTGTGACTGGGAACAGCACTGCGGATACTGCCTTGGACCTGCGTAGGTCAGAGACCGAGCAGGCAGGAAGGGAACATTATCATGTGCTTACTAGGTACCCAGATATTCCCGTGCTGGGTAAGCTTATGTCTGAGACCAGATAAGTTGAAAGGCCCTTCTGCCATCAATGATGAGAGCAGTGTGGGCAGGGCCCACCCACTCCCTACCCGGCCTGCAGCAGGGGGAAGCCCATCTGGAGTCAGCCTGGGGGCCCCGACTGGGACAGAAGAAGGAACCCATAAATTACTCCACCTATGCCCTCCCCCAGCTTTGCACCTGGCATATCTCAGTGCCCTCTGGACATGGCATTGAACTGCTGTTCCACAACTTCAGCCTGGAAGTGCAAGACGAGTGCAAGTTTGACTACGTGGAGGTGTACGAGACCCACAACTCAGGGGCCCTCAGCCTCCTGGGCAGGTATCAGGAGAGCCAGTAGGAGGAGCTGAGGATAGGCCCCAGCCTCCGTAGTACCAGGTCAAGGCTTCCAGCAAATGAGCCCACTCGGTCGCTTTGTCGTCTTCCCCTGCGCCAAGCTGGAGGTCTCCCCACTGTCACCCTAAGAAAGGCTCGTCCTTCCTCACCTTCGTACCTGTCCCTCTCGCCTCTGCTGCTTACATCACCTCCTCCAGGAGGCCCTCCCCAGGCCTCTCGCCGTCCCAGTTCTCCTAGCTGTTCGGCCTACTTCCAATTTCCCCCACAACCCCCGCTGATTTTCCCCAGGTCGCAGTGGCTCAAGTTCAAGCAGTTTGTTTAGTTTGTTTAGTACTTTGTCTACTGAATATGTATGTCTTCCTCACCAGCCCCATGAGTCAGTGACTAGCCTCCCATCCCCTCTGGCATCGCCCAGAGCACCCAGCTCCACGCCACGCCTGCGGGAGGCCTGGTGCGCACTCGCTCAGCCGAGGGGCCCCGCGCCAGGACTGCTGTCTGCTTTGGGCAGGTTCTGTGGAGCAGAGCCACCCCCGCGCCTCATCTCCGCACACCACCGGCTGGCTGTGCTCTTTAGGACAGACCATGGCAGCAGCATCGGGGGCTTCTCAGCCACCTACCGGGCCCTCCATGCCACAGAGAGTAGGTGGCCCTGGGCGAGTGGGTGTGGGCAGTAGAGGCGCCTCCAGGAGAACAGGGAAGGGCTCTGGACCCTGGTCAGGGCACCATGAAGGCAGTGGGGATACAGGCATGTCCCAGGGCACTGCCATGCCTCCTGTGCCTGCAGAACCCTGTGGGCCCGGTCAGTTCCCCTGCCGGGATGGAGGGTGTAAGAGTCTGCAGTGGATGTGCGGCACGTGGAGAGACTGCACAGAAAGCAGCAATGACAACTGCAGCATCCCCTTGTTCCCACCCCCAGGTGAGGAGCCTGCCCCCAGGCCCTGCAGGGGCAGGGGGGCCTTGGCAGGCCTGAGCAGGCTGAGTGCCCATCCACAGAAACCCACTGGCACATGTCATAACAGCCATCCCTATCCTCCCTGATGGGGGTGGGGCCCACCATCCTGACTCTGGACCACTTCACCAAATACTGGAGGGCTTCTCCCCCGGCGGTGGCAACGGTACTTAGTGTCATCCCCAAGGGAAATGGGAATCTGGGAGTCGATGGTAGGGGCTTCAAGAAGCAGTCCGGCCTTGTCACACAGAGAGGCCCTCTCCAGGGCCCATCTCAAAGATGTGGGTGAGAGCAAGGGAGTTCCTTCCAGATGTCCAGTGGTCCTGCCAAGGCTGGTGCCCCTTGCTCCCTGAGATCATAGAGGTGCCTGCATGATGCCTAGGGCTGGCGAATGATGCTTGGAGCAGGCTCTCAGGAGAATAGGAATCCTCGACATGTATAAAGCATCTCTTTGTGTTACCTCCTTTGATTCTCACAACAACCCCCGTCTGACCCATAGAGAGGGATGAAGTGACTCGTCCCAGGTCACACAGCCAGTGAGTGTTCCCCAGAGTGACCCTCCCCTCCCACCCCTGCAGAGGTGGCCTGTGAGCCTGTCCAGGTGGAGATGTGCATCGGTCTGAGCTACAACACCACGGCCTTCCCTAACATCTGGGTGGGCATGGCCACCCAGGAGGAGGTGGTGGAGGTCCTCAGAGGTTACAAGGTGCTCGGGGCAGAGATAAGGAGGAACTCCCAGGAAGGGGAGGGAGGAAACCTGGGAAGCAGGGTGCCTGAGGTCTGGTCTCCTCCTTCCACAGAGCCTGACAAGCCTGCCCTGCTACCAGAATTTCCGGAGGCTCCTTTGCGGGCTGCTTGTGCCCCACTGCACCCCGCTAGGCAGTGTCCTTCCCCCTTGCCGCTCTGTCTGCCAGGAGGCAGAGCGCCAGTGCCAGTCTGGCCTGGCACTGCTGGGCACCCCCTGGCCCTTTAACTGCAACAGGCTGCCCGAGGCAGCTGGCCTGGAAGCTTGTGCCCAGCCCTGACCCTGAGGTGGCCCCTGCCCACTGCTGCCCATCCTCCTTTGCCTGTCAGGGCGGGCAGGCAGGGGAGCAAAGGAAGGGGGGCAGCACTGGACTCTGCCCCTCCCCGCTGGGTCCTCCCAGGGAGGGGAAGAGAAGTCCTCAATGGGGCTAATGGGACCCTCCCATCCTCCTAGATCCCTCCCTATCCTTTTACTTGCCCCAGCTGCTGCAAACAGCTGGCCTGACTCCACGCTGTACCACTGACAATCTGGATCGCTTCCCACCTCCGCCTCTGACCCCGATTTCCTACCTTCTACCTTCCCCACCTCCATCTGCTTTTTCAGGTTCTCTACCACCCACCTTCTGACGTTTTCATTTATTCAAAAAATATGTATGGAGTGCCTAGTCATGTGGCAGGCCCTGTTCTGAGCCCTGAGGATCCAGTTTTCTAATGCTTCTAGAACCCTCCACCCTCAGTTCTCAGCTTATATTTCTCCTGGACTAGAGCGTTGTCCTCAATCACAGCACCATCTCTCCTTCCAGCTCCTTGGAGCAGTAGATGCCCTGAGCGTCTGCCTCTCATGGTTCTGCCTCTCTGAGCCCGCCTCAAATCTCTCCCTCCTTTCTCCCCCAAACTTTGGCCGGCCGCCGGGCGACACCACGAGTTATTTCCCTGCTATTTCCCGGCCGGGACTCTTGGCCCCCGAGCAACTGGTTTCCTCTTGGAGTCTGGGAGGAGCAGAGAGGAGCCGGCAAGGAGCGAACCAGCACCAAGGGGACGCCGAGAGCAGGGGGCGCCTGGCTGGAGAAAGCGCAGGGAAGGCAGCAGGAGTCAACTGGAGGGTCCGGAGTAGCGAGAGCCCCGAAGGAGGCCACAGAGAGAGCGAGCAGCCCTGGGAGCTGGGAGGGGGGTGAGTCTGGCGGGGGGGGGGGCGGGGGGGGATGGGGTGGGGGAGGGGACTGTGGGAAAGACTGGGCGCCGGCCCGGGGGGGTGGGGGAGGGAGGGCCGGCCTCTCCTTCCCTCTGCGCGGTGCTCTCGGGGTTCTCGGGTCTCGGGACGCCCCCTTCTGGGTCCCCTCGCGGCCACTCAGCCTCACTCAGGGACATGGCAGTGGGGTGGAGACCGAGCCGACCGAGCCGGCCGCGCCGGGGCGGGGACCGAGGCAGGTCCCAGGATTCTGGGTCCCGACGCCTGTCCTGCCCGGCCCACAGACGACCAGAGGCCCGCGGCGTCCGGGCTCCGCGTGCCAGCGCCATGAGGCCCCTCCTCGCCCTGCTGCTCCTGGGCCTGGCGGCCGGCTCGCCCCCGCTGGACGACAACAAGATCCCCAGCCTGTGCCGGGGGCACCCCGGCCTTCCCGGCACGCCGGGCCACCACGGCAGCCAGGGCCTGCCCGGCCGCGACGGCCGCGACGGCCGCGATGGCGCGCCCGGGGCTCTGGGAGAGAAAGGCGAGGGCGGGAGGCCGGGTAAGAGGCGCCTCCGCTGCGATCCGTGGGGACGTCCCAGCGAGCGCGGCCCCGCTCCTGCTCCCGAGGCCCTGGGGTTCGGGGTTCCCGGCAGGGCGCGCCGCTCCAGTCCCAGTCCCCGTCCGACCCCGTCGGAGCCGGGAGAGGAGAGAGTGACTCAGCGGCGGGAGCCAGAACCCCCGGGCCCCTCAGATCTGCTCCTAGCCCTGCAGGAAGCCGGGAGGGGGCCCTGGGGCGCAGGGCGGCCCCGGCCTGGAAGGGGCGCCTGGGAGGCTGAGGGAGGATGCGGGAGGACCGCCGCGGGCGCGCCCTAACTGCTTCGCTTCCCTCCCTGCCCCACCCTCCCGCAGGCCTCCCGGGGCCGCGTGGGGAGCCCGGGTCGCGAGGAGAGGCAGGCCCCACGGGGGCGATCGGGCCGCCGGGCGAGTGCGCGGTGCCTCCGCGCTCCGCCTTCAGCGCCAAGCGCTCCGAGAGCCGGGTGCCCCCGCCGTCGGACGTGCCCCTACCCTTCGACCTCGTGCTGGTGAATGAGCAGGGACATTACGACGCCGTCACCGGCAAGTTCACCTGCCAGGTGCCCGGAATCTACTACTTCGCCGTCCACGCCACCGTCTACCGGGCTAGCCTGCAGTTCGATCTGGTCAAGAATGGCGAGACCGTCGCCTCTTTCTTCCAGTTCTTCGGGGGCTGGCCCAAGCCAGCCTCGCTCTCCGGGGGCGCCATGGTGAGGCTGGAGCCCAAAGACCAGGTGTGGGTACAGGTGGGCGTGGGTGATTATATTGGCATCTATGCCAGCATCAAGACAGACAGTACCTTCTCTGGATTTCTAGTGTATTCTGACTGGCACAACTCCCCTGTCTTCGCTTGATGCCCACTGGAAAGTGAGCGCATGCTCTCTCATTCCTAGGGGTGGAGGGCGTGATACTGAGGGCCACATCATCGGGGAGGGCTGGCCCCCCCCCCCCGAATGTTGTGAATGACTGTGGAAGTGGGGTGGGGGCCTCTCAGTTCTGCTGCTGGCAGGGAATGGGGAGAGGCTGAGATCAGGGCTGGCAGCACAGGGCAGTGGCTGGATTTCTGCCCTAGACCAAAGGAGTGCAGTGTGCTGGCAGCTGTGAGTGCCCCCAGTTGCTCTGGCCCAGGACCTCAAGGTGGTCTCCCTGCTTCTCTGGGTCCTCCCTCATCCCTCCTGCTCCTGGGCCCCTTTCTCAGAGATCATTCAATAAATCTAAGAAAACAAACAAACCCTCTTACTATCTTCAGCCTTTATTCTTTTCTGGTGGGGATGTCCTGATTCTGAGACTGGGGAGAAGAGGGGGGAGGGTGGGGGGAGACAGCGCTCAGGCAGAAGGGAGGGCTCTTAGGCTGGATGGTGCTATGGGCCAGGAGATACAGGAAGCAGGCCCACGTGAAGAAGCAGCTGCTCCACAGAGCTGTTGCGTAAGTGGTGTAGGTGGTGAACAGGGGCGCCCTGCTGAGGGGCGGTGTCCTGGTGTGGAACTCTGGCCACCCAGAAGGAGCACCTTTTTCTAATTCCAAGATGTCATATGAACTGGGTGGAACTTCACCACACACATCCCTGCCCTGACCAACAAAAAGGAACCTGGGATTTTCATTCATAGTTGCTCTGGCTACTTGCCTAGTCCCTAGATGACTGGAAAGCTATTTCTCTGTCCCCGATACCAGGGGAGTGGAGTGTTCCTGGGTGTCTAAAGATGTCATTTTGGAGATGGCCACAAGGGGGCACCCCAGTTCCAGAATGCAGCAATGACCGCGGGTAGCCTGAGCTCCTACTAAGGTGGTTCAGGGGAGCTCTGCCAGCGGGATTCCAGATGGGGGTGGAGGAAAAAGCGGTCACTTGCTCCCAGCTCAGGAAGTTTATCTTCTCTCATAAAATGTTTATCCTCATATTAAACAGAGACTGGAAGGAACCAAGCCTCCCCTTGCTCAGCTCCCTCTCCAGGGTTGGAGGAAGGGAGAAAAAAAAGCCTTTCCTCAGGCCTCCCAGCTCCAAGGTGGATGTGGGGAACTCTCCCTCACCGAGCTGGGCCACGCCACTAAGTCTGAGGCTAGCCGCAAAGCCCCTTCAAGGCTCCCCTCCATGCCCCAACCCCAACCCAATGACTAACAAACCCACATCAGCTGAGGCTCTCAACAGAGTAAGTGCAGGGGCCTCTCTTCAGAGTTTCTTCCTGATCTACCCTTTTCCCCCTCCTCCCCCTTCCAGGAGGCTGTCCCTGGCATTATACTCCTAGATTTAACATATAATTATGGGGTAGTGTCCCCCCACCCTTGCAGGTCATATGAGGATGGATGTGGCCAATGGAGACTGGGCCCAGTAAGCGAGCTAGAGACAGTCCTCCCAGCTCTCCAACAGGAGGCCCCGCAGCCATACTCCAGCCCATCACAGCGCCACTCTGTGCCAAGAGACACAAAGACAAGCACCAACTCCTCCAGGGACCTGAGGGTAGACTGGATGCCAGGCAGCAGGAACCCCAAGTTCCCTCCTGGGAAGAGTGGCACCAGAGGAAAAGCTGGGAGGGCTGACTCAAAGGGTGAGCAAGTTCACACCCCTCTTTCCTAGGGCTCAATTCTGGCAAAATAGAAAAGATACAAAGAGCTTTCCAAAAGCCACACATGTGAGAGGGCACAAATCAGAGAGGATGAAAGCAAAGCCAGCCACACCCGGCATGGGCTATCCCCAAGGCACCCTATCTTCTCTCTTCCCCTGCCAGGAGCCCCACCTACCATACTTGTGATTCCAGCAGGACTGAAGGACCCTGCTGCAGCATCTGTTACCCTAACCAACTGTTCACATTTGCAAGGATGCACACAGAGGCTGTCAGAGCTGTAACAGAACTTTATTCACTGGATCCTGGGCCAGACAGACCCCCTCAGGGAGCTGCATGCCCCTCGGCCCTAGCCCCTTCTATATTTGGACCCTAGTGAAATGTACAGTCTGCCCATCCCAATGCCAGGGAGAGACAAACAGAAGGGGCATGCCATTTTCCTCTGTGATGTGGGGAGTGAAAGGGACAGGAGTAGAAATCTGGCTGTCCCTCCCGAGGTTCCCAGTGGTGCTGGGGTATCAGGGGGTACATGGTCCCAAAGTCAGATGCAAACACACACACACACACACACACACACACACACACACACATCCCTGGAGGTTAATTCTTGATCCCAGCTGTTGGGTCAGCTTAGGAGGGAGCCTCATAAGATCACGACTGGTAGAACTAGCTCTAAGGGCACCTGAGAGATACTACCCCCAAAGCCTGCCAGAGCACAGGGGCTCCAGCTGAAAGCAAATGCTCAAGATCATCCCAAGACCCTCTGAGTTACCAAAACAACCAAATGACACTGATGTGTGTGGCTGCAGAAGCTGGGGAGGAAGTAGAGAGGCAGCAGGGAGAGAACCTACAAATCCCCAACAGAAAAACCAGAAGCGGAGAGGGGGAGCCCCAGATGCTGACATCTGGGTGGGCCCTGGCACGCTGGGGGGGAGTCCACAGTGAACAGTCTCAGGGCCTTGCAGAGTGACACAATCACCACCCTCGGCATCACAGGGACCCCCTGGGTAAGGAAAAGCTGTTACCCTGCCCCCACCCAAGTCAAAGTCTTTCAGAGTTTCCCATCTCGATGTTCTGGACGTATGGCTTAGAAGCTCAGCAGGATGGCCTTGGGGGCAGGAGGGGCTTCAGGCCAGGACCCAGAGATCAGGTGTGAATGCTGTCCTAGCGCAGGTGGCTGCGTGGAGCATGGAGGGGCAGGCAGGCAGGGAGGGAGTCTTCAGAGGTAGACGTTGAGGGTCTGCAGGATGCCCCGGCGGCACAGTGGGCAGTTGCGGTGGTAGACGGGATGGCGCATCAGGATCTCAGTGCAGGCCTGGCACAGGCACAGGTGCCGACAAGGCAGAAGCAGCACCGTCTTGCTCTGGTCCTGGCAGATGACGCATTTCTTCCGCTCCTCTTGCTCTTTCAGCAATTTCCACGGGTCTTGCCCAGCTATAGGCTCCTCCACATTGAGCCTCTCCCGGCCCCGGGCAGCTGTCACTCTGGCCATCCTGACCTCCTCTTCTGCCTCTGATCTGGGCCCAGCTTCAGGAAGAGTGTCCTGTCGCCAGGTCCTGGCTGAGGGCACCCTCCTAGGGCCACCCTGAGGGGCCCCAGGTGCCCCTCCCCGGTTTGGCCAGCTCGCCAGCTGCAGGCTACGGCTCCAGACTCGGCGCCAGGCCTCCAAGCCCAGTGCTAGGCGAGAGAGCCGCACAACATCCTCTCTGAGCCGGTGGTAGGATGGCCGGGCATGGAGCTGACTGAGCACCCCTGTGGCCAGCCTCAGGATGATGTCCGGGTGCAACAGAGTCACCGTCACTGCCAGAACGCAAGCCAGCAGCATCAGGCCGGTGAGATTGACAAGCACAAAGCTGGCCAGGAGGCCGGCAGCGGAGGCCAAGAGCTCCAGTACTAGTTGGCAGGGGGTCCAGAGGAGGATGGACATGGCCACAGCACTGCTGGAAATGTGGGCTAGGAAAGCAGCCACTACATCCGTCATCCTCCACAGCGGTCCCATCACTGCATCCCACAGGGCCAGCACCAGGGAGAAGAGGTTCTGAGTACCAATGAGGCAGATGTTGACCAAGCTATTGATCACGTAGGCCACCAGGCTCATGGTGATGGCACAGATGTCACAGACCTGGCGCAGCAAAGCATGGCCATTGGAGACCATATTGAGGACACCCCGGTGCAGGAACTCCCGGCTCCTAAGCGCCCCGTGGGAGGCTAGATGCCCCAGGAGCTTTAAACTCTCCAGGCCAGAACAGCAGCTGTATAGTACGGTACACAAGGCCTGAAAGCCCCCAAAGGTGAAACGGACCACGGCTTCGAACAAGGCCAGCAGTGAAAGCAAGACTCCGCGGCCCAAGTGCAGAAGACTAGTCAGTACCGTGTGTGGCAGGTTGTAGATGAAGGCCAGGATCCAGGCCAAGGAAGCCAGGAGGGAGGATACCAGCAGGAAATTGAGGTCCAACACCAAGGTCAGCACATCCAGCAACAGGCCCACCCCATTCACTACCAGGTACACAGCCTCCATGGTAGGGCTATGGGGGTTGGTCCAAAAGGAAGTCTGGCTCCCGGTTGAGGGAGGTGCCGGGGTTGTCAATATTCTGGGGGAGAAGGGGGGTCAGGGGTTAATTTGGAAGTGAGCAGTCTCCAATACAGGGAGCATGTGAGGAAGAACTGGGTTAGAAAAAACTGGAGTCTGAGGGGAGGGAAAGGGGGCCAGGTGCGGGTCCAGGAGTCCCGGTTTTAAGGCGGGTTATTTCGGAGGAAAGACCTCTAAAGTGGAGGTGAAACGTCCACTTTGAGAAGGGTGGAGGAGAAACCTCAGCTTTGGAGGCCTGGTGGCGGCGTACCACGGCCGGGCAATGGGTCAGACCGATAGGAGACCCGGAATGCAAGGGATCGGGCCAGGCCGGGGCCGGGTGGGGGCGGCGCAGGCTGGGCGCGGGCTCGCGGTCCAGCTACGCAGGTGCCCCTGTCCCCGCCCGGCCCCCGTCCTCTGGGCTCGCGGTGCTCTGCGCCCAAAGGAGCAGCGGGGAAGGGAGCGAGCCTCAGCAAACCCCTGGCGCGGCCTCCACTCCGCTGGGCGCCGCCATCTTGCGTGCGAAAGGGTGGGGCAAGAAGCATGACAAGGAGGGAGGGACGACGAACTCTGGCCAATCGGTGAGGCCCAACCGCAGGAAACATCGAGCACTCATTGGTCCGTTTGAACGGCGTCCAAACATATTCAGAGCGTTACAGAGGAGGGGTGGAAACAGATTGAAATCCCGCCCCCTTGAGGCGGGGATTGGTCAATTGAAGGGCAGAGGCGAAATTGATCCCAGCCCCGCCCCCTAAAGGAGCAGGACTTTGGACTGGGCTAACGCGGGAGCTGTCCTTTCCCTTGGCCTCCAGCCTTGACTTTTTTAGGTGCGGGTTGGCGATCCCTGCTTCTGAGCTGGGCTCTAAGATTGCACCGCCTCCGCAGCCTCAGACTTGGTCTCTCGTCCTCCTCCATTCATCCATTTATTCTATCGTTTACTGAGCTGCGACAAATGCATTGAGGATACAAAAAATGTTTCAGACGTGCCTGCTCACACGTAGTTCAAGGGGAAACAGATTGCGGCAGGGGATTCCCAAGCCGCTATTTCCAAGCTGTTTCCTCAAGCTCTATCAATCACGTTTTCTCGACATCCTCAAGAGATTACCTCATTGTCAATGAGAAAAGGAGGTCACATGCCGGAAATAGCTCACCCTCCTAGCCCAGGCCCTATTCGTTTGTTTACTTGAACACTCTAGATATGTGCCTGGGCAGCCTTAGTAAGGCTCCTCAAAATTTATCCTTTTCTTTAATATTCAAATCATTTTCAAAATATCTAAGATCCTATCCCAAATGTATTCAGAAGCCTGGTGTTCTCTACGAAGGCCAAGGATACGTGGGGGTCTTATCCTTCCCCTGGCCTCCATTGCTTTAATTTCCTGCCTGCACTTGTCTGTCGACTGAAAAAAAATTGCAAAGCATGAGAGTGGTGAGTTAAGTTTTATTTGGGGTAAAGTGTGGACTATAGCTCAGGAGACGGCCTCTCGGGTAGTTCTGAGGAACTGCTCTGAAGAGGTGAGGCGGGAGGTGAATATAGATGTGATTTTGGAAAGGGGGGCATACGTGCAGTCCAGCACACACGGTTTGGCAGAAGGTTCTGCTGGTCACAAGGAGCACATGTCTCCACTGATGATTTAAGTACTTTTCTAGGTATAAGATGCAGGAATTTGGGCTGATAAAATCTCCTCCCGAAAATAACTATCTGAAGGCCTGTTCTCCCAGTTTTTCCCAGAGCACAGAGTGACTCATTCCTGATCTCTGCCCTGAACTCCTTTCAGGGGGCGTTGAAGGTCAGTGACTGTGGTGGCTAGTGACAGTTTTTAGTTGGCACATTCAACTCATCTCCACTCTGGCCTGGACTCCTGAAAGTGTCTGTCTCCATCACCCAACCCTGAACACTGCCTGAATCCTTCCTTCCCGAAAGCACCACTGATACAGAAGTGTGGCATGCAGCACACCTTTACTGAGGCAGGGGCCTCCCAGTAGGGGTTACACCGTAGTGCAGGGCAAGTTCTGCAATTTCTAAAACTCCACTGGTTTTTCCCCAGCCTCTCTCTCACATCTGTCAGGCCCCAACTTAATGTTTTCTCTGAGATATGTTTTCCCTTTGTCTTCCTCTTCCTTTTCAGAGTTCCCCTCCCTTTCTCTGGCCATCAGACTCCAGCTTCCCATTGTTATTTGAGTTTACAGAGCAGTCTGTTTCTACTCCAACAGTCTATTTCTGTGGCTAAGCTTTAGCCACAAAATGCTAATTTTCTAAACAAAGGAGAATAATATAAAGATTTGTTTAACCTCCTGCCCAGATCACAGTCTGTTGTGGTTATTGTTGCTGGTGTTTTTATTTTGCATTTTTCCCCTGATTTCAAATCTTGGAGAAAATGCCCAGTTCCTCTTCAAGATACTTGATCCCACCACCTGTAACCTGTCCTCTTCAGAAATCTTACTTGTCCTGTCAACCACTATTATGTTCTTAATCTATCTTCTGCAGCACCTGACACCAGTGACCTCCTTCTCCACCCATGGCCCTGGAGATTACCATCTCCTGTATTCTTTCTGTCTCCTCTCCTCTCTACACGATGATCTCCAAATCTGTATCCTCAGCCTGAATCTCTCTTGCAAAGTTCAGGTTCCAATTGCTTCCTGGACAGCTGCTGTATATCCCACTGGTGCTTCAAACTCAATGTGTCCAAAATCAAACTCAACAAATTTGCTGTCCTGCACTGTGTGTAATTAACCACCCAGCTTTCCACACCAAGAAAGACCTTGAAGTTGGCAGGATCCCCTAAGACAGTATTTCCATTAGTCTGGGACCAAGGCCTCCCCTTTGAGTCATCTGAGACATGCTTAGCCAAAACCAGCTTAGCTTGGCTTAAACAAGCCACAACCTTTGACTTCACTGGCATTCAGCTGTGGGCAGGCTGAGGTTACCTGTGGCCAAAATTCTTGTGACAAATGAATTACTACAAGATGTTCTCCACTCTTAAGCTAGAAAGAGAAGAAAGTACCATGTGACCACAATGCAAAAGAAGTGCTGGGATGACTCCCCCCTTGGAGCAGCCAAGGGACTTCCCAGCGCTGAGAGGTTGTAAACACTCCCCTTGAGGTGATCACTGTGGTTTGGTTTGGTTTGGTTTGGTTTGGACTCAAGCAGTATATCTACTGACTCGTTTCTTTTTCCTATAGGACTGTGTCTCAGATAACAGCTGGTTCAAATCCACTGTTGCCAAAGCAGGAGTCATCCTCTGTTTGGAGGTTGGAAGACTGGAGAGTATTGGTCAGAAAAACCAACACCAACTGACTCTAGGGAGAAAGTTCAAATTGCTTACTAGTGTGAGTTGCAGTGGTTGAGAAGAAAATAAGCCAGATCTGGAGAAAACTTAATGCCTGGAGCCACTATTCTTGCAGAATTTTGTCATGGAAGATATAGTGGTATGATCTAAAACTCTCAGGCATCTGCCCCAGGGGCCTGCTGGAACAACAGCTGGTTTCTGCTGTTGTGCTGAGTGAAGGGCTTTTGTGTTGCTAGGTGAGAGATGCTAGCTGGGACAACAGAGGGGGGGTTTATAGGTTGTTCAGGCTTGAGGATTAAGAGATGGGGTAAAACCAGAAAGAATGTCTAATTCAGGAGCTCTGTTTTGTGGTATTGTGTGTACTGTAATCCTCACCTTCATCTCCCCATCAAGCATTTGGTAAAATCCATATGACTGCCATGGTCTTAGAGTTGGATTTTTTTTCCTTTTTGATTTAATTTGGCTTTTTAATTATGCAAATCATTTACAGTGTCCCAAAGTCAAAACTATATAAAAAGGTACATTCCTAGAAGGTTTACTTTCATCTTGCCCTCTCCACCCTCTTCCCTCCCAGTACCACCCTAGGCCCCCACAAATCACAAACATAACGAAAAATGTTTTCCTTTCTCAATCGGAATCCGGGGCTTGGCATGAGTACAGGAGAACCCATAACCCTAAACATCAGCTCTGTTCAGGCCCGGAGAAGCACTTCACATCTCCTAATCTGTGTCCTGGAAACATGAGGTGACTGTGTCCAAATGCCACAAAGATCTGTGGTTTGTACTGGGGAGGATGTGAGCCATTGAAGCACTTAGGGAAGAAAAGAGATACATTAATTAACTAGTTGAATCTTCTTGCTCTTTTTCCTGTTCCAATTTGTGGTTCCAGAAGTACTCAGAAATTAATGCAGTATTTGCAGTAGTGGCTGAGGAACATTTGTAATATTAATTCATATTTTTAAAAATTTGTCTATATATGAGTCTAGATGAAACATGTGTGCATATTTAGTTGGTTTTAGCCCTGTTTTGACTTAAGGGAAGGACTGAAAGAAGCAGCTTACAATTGATTTAAAAGGATGTTGAAGGCAAGTTCATGATAATGGGATTGACATGGTTAGTAAAAATAAAGGTGAACAAGATCATTTTTTTAACCAAAAATTCAGAAGCATTTTTTTGTGTCATATGCCCTGTTTGGCACATACTTGAACTTGTTACTAGACCTGACCTCAACTGTGATCATGATGGCTTTCTCTGGAGCATTAATAAGATTGTATACAGGGGCACAGTGGTTAAGAATCCGCCTGCCAATGTAGGGGACACGGGTTTAATACCTGGCTCAGGAAGATCCCACATGCCCTGGAGCAACTAAGCCCGAGAGCCACAGCTACTGAGCCTGTGTGCCACAACTACTGAAGCCCGTGTGCCTAGAGCCTGTGCTCCACAACAAGAGAAGCCACCGCAATGAGAAGCCTGTGCACCGCAACGAATAGCTCCCACTCACCACAATTACAGAAAGCCCGAGTGCAGCAATGAAGACCCAATGCAGGCAATAAAATAAATAAATGGATTAATTTTTTAAAAAAAACTTATATACAGTATTTTCTGGATCTGCCCAAAAATGAAACATCTTAGGAAGGCACGTATCACATTTGACCTTACAACCATTCTTAGACACATGATGAGAATGCTTGCTCAATGTGGTTAAAACAAGTAGATTTAATGAACACATGATACGAAAGGAACTTGAAGAGTTAAGCAAGGTAACAGAAGACTCTCAAATAAACAGTAAATCATGATCACAAGTAGAAAATTAAATTATTCTTGCATGTGCGCTACCCACAGACATTTGAGATGGACTGTTGCTTACTATTATTAATATTGACAAAAGTTCAAAAATCTAAACCTAAGTTTGACTCTTTCAGTTTCTTCACAATTGATTTTTTCACAATTTCTTCACAATTGTTTTTTGACAATTGATGAGCCAATACTGACACATTATTATTACTAACTGAAGTCCATAGTTTACGTTAGTGTTCACTTTTGGTGTTTTACATCCTATGGGTTTTGACAGATGTATAATGCTATATATCTACAATATTACAATATCATACAGAATATTTTCATTGCACTAAAAATCTCCTGTGCTCCACCTATTCAGCCAGTTTCTCCTTCCTCCCCAGCCCCAACCCAACTGCTGGCCATCACTGATCTTTTTATTATCTCCATCGGTTTGCCTTTTCCAGAATGTCATCTCATTGGAATCATGCAGTACATAGCCTCTTCCAATTAACTTCTTTCACTTAGTCATATGTGTTTAGGGTTCCTCCATGTCTTTCTGTGACTTGATAGTTCACTTATTTTTAATCCCTGAACCATATTCCATTGTATGGATGTACCTACCAGTTTTTATCCATTCCCCTACTAAAGGACATCATGGCTGCTTCCAAGTTTTGACAGTGATGAATACCTCTGCTATAAACATCCACGTGCAGGTTTTGTGTAGACCTAAGTTTGCAACTTATTTGGGTAAATACCAAGGAGCCTGATTACTGGATCATATGGTAAGTGTATGTTTCACTTTATAAGAATTTCCAAACTATTTTCAAATATTTTGAATTCCAAACTAATTCCGAAGAGATTTCCAAAGTGGCTGCACCATTTTGCATTCCCACCAGTAATGAATGAGAGTACCTGTTGCTCCACATCCTCTCCAGCATTTGGTGTTGTCAGTGTTTTTGGACTTTAGCTATTCTAATAGGATAGCCATAGCATCTCCTTGTTGTTTTAATTCCCCAGTGAACCAACATCTTTTCATAGGGATTTGCCATCTGTATATCTTCTTTGGTGAGGTGCCTGTTGAGGTCTTTGGCCCATTTTTTTTAAATTGGGTTTTTTGTTTTCTCATAGTTTAGTTTTAAGAGCCCTTTATATATTTTGGGGTTACCAGTTATTTATCAGATATGTGTTTTGCAAATATTTTCTCCCAGTCTGTGTCTTCTCTTTTCAGTCTCAACAATGTCTTTCACAGAACTTAAGTTTTTAATTTTAACAAAGCCCAAATTATCAATTTTTTTCTTTCACAGATTATGCCAAAAATTCACCACCAAACCCAAGATCACTTAGATTTTCTCCTGTGTTACCTAGAAGTTTTATAGTCTTGCATTGAACATTTAGGTCTATGAGAGCTAGTTAATTTTTGTGAAACATGTAAGATTCGTGACCCTTGGGGTTTTTTTTAAATAAATTTACTTATTTATTTATTCATTTATTTATTGGCTGCGTTGGGTCTTCATTGCTGCGCGCAGGCTTTCTCTAGTTGCAGAGAGTGGGGGCTACTCTTCATTGCAGTGCACAGGCTTCTTATTGCAGTGGCTTCTCTTGTTGCGGACCACGGTCCCTAGGCACGCATGGCCTTCAGGAGTTGTGGCACGTGGGCTCAATAGTTGTGGCACACGGGCTTAGTTGCTCTGCGGCATGTGGGATCTTCCTGGACCAGGGCTCAAACCCGTGTCCCCTGCATTGGCAGGCGGATTCTTAACCACTGAGTCACCAGGGAAGCCCAGATTCATGACTTTTGCATGTCCAGTAGTTGTTTTATTTTCAAAAGCATTAAATACTTTCTTTTAAATTTCAAAATATTATCTAAAGCTAAAGTGGCTGCATTCTAATAAACTGTAAGGAAATGAAGCTTGACAGCACACTCTGTTGGCGAGGCTCTGGAGAAACAGGCACTCTCATACTTTGCTGGTAGGAAAGCAAAATGTAACCAGCCCAGTGGAGAGGAGTTGGACAATATCTACATAAACGTTATTACAAACCTGCAGTAATCAATACAGTGTGGTGCTGGCATAAAGACAGACATTCATGGACTTCCCTGGAGGTCCCGTGGTTAAGGCCCTGTGCTTCCACGGCAGGGGGCTCGGATTCAGTCCTTGGTCAGGGAACTAAGATCCTGTATGCCTCACGGCACCAGAAAAGAAAAAAGAAAAGAAAAAAAGAAGACAGACATTCATATAGACCAATGAATGGAAGAGAAAGCCAGAAATAAATTCTCGCATATATGATCAAATGATCTTCAACAAAGTGCCAAGACTTCTCAATGGAGAAAGGACAATCGCTTCAACAAATGGTGTTGGGAAAACTGGATAGCTACATGAAAAGCATGAATTTAGATACAGCTCACACTATATGGAAAAGGGAACTCTACTCATTTTGTAATGGCCTATATGGGAAAAGAATCTAAAAAAGAGTGGATATATGTATATGTATAACTGATGCACTTTGCTGTACACCTGAAACTAACACAACGTTGTAAATCAACTATACTCCAATAAAAATATTTTTAAATGGAATAAAGACCTAAACATATGACTCCAAACTCTAAAATTCCAAGAAGAAAACATAGAGGGAAAGCTTCATGACATTAGATTTGGCGACGGTTTCTTGGATATTACAACAAAACAGTAAGCCCCCAAGGAAAAAACTAGACAAATGGGACTACATTAAACTTGGAGACTTTCATGCATCAAGCAACACAATCAACAGAGTGGGGAGGACAACCTACAGAGCTGGGGAAAGTATTTGCAGGTCGTGCATCAAATGGAGGTCGGTGTCTGGACTGTGGAGAGAGCTCCTACCACTGAACAACAGGAAATCAAATAGCCTGATTGGGGGATGGGCGGGAGACCTGATTGGACACTTCTCCAAGGACGATGCGCATTCGGCTGGCAGGCATATGAGGGGATGCTAGGCATCTCTGGTCCTCACAGTGGTGCTGGTAAAGGATGTTACCTTGTGCCCAATGGGATGGCTGCTACCAAGGAAACAGAAAATAGCATGTGTCCCCAAGGATGTAGAGAGGATAAGCCCTTGTGCACTGCTGGTAGGACTGTGGAGTGGGACAGCTGCTATATAAAACAGTATGGAAGGGCCTCAAAAATTAAAAATAGAACTACCATATGAGTCAGCAATCCCACTTCTGGGTATACATCCAAAAGAATTGAAAGCAGGGTCTTGAAAAGATATTTGCACACCCATGTTCATAGCAGCGCTATCCACAATAGCCAAGAGGTGGAAGCCAGCCAAGTGTCCACTGACAGATAAATGAATAAACAAAACTGGTCTAGCTGTACAATGGAATATTATTCACCCATAAACGTGGTTGAAATTCTGACACATGCTACAACATGGATGAAACGTGGAAACATGATGCTAAGTGAGAAAAGCCAGTCACAGAAAGATGCATACTATACAATTCCAGTTATATGAGGTATCTAAAGTAGTCAGATTCATAGAAATGGAAAGTAGAATGGTGAGTTCTGGGGACCAGGGGGAGAGAGAAAAGAGGAGTTTTTGTTTAACAGGCGCAGAGGCTTCAGTTTTGTGAAACAAAAAGTTTCTGGAGATCTGTTTCACAATAATGTGAAGATACTTACCACTACTGAACTGTATGCTTAAAAATGTTGAAGAAGTTAAATTTTACTTTATTTTTTTTACCACAATTAACTAAACAAAACAAAAAAACCTACATATGCATTTACCATTTGACACAGATATCCACTTCTAGGAATGGATAGTTAAGACACTTTCAACAAAAGGAAAATTTATTGTAACATTAATTATAATTGCAAAATATTGAAAATTATCTAAAAGTCTGAACAGGAGATTGGTTGACAAAACTCTGGTAGGTAAATCCAATGGAGTACAATGCAGCTGTTAAAAAAAAAAGAAGGAAGAACTCTTTAATATAGGGTGATTTCCAGTTTACATTTTTAAGTGAGAAAAAGCAAAGTGCAAAGTATTATGCATAGTACGGTACCTTCTGTGTAAGAGAGACAGGGATATAAGAAAACATAGGTAGGTTAAACCAGAAAAATAATAAAATTAATTATCTACTAGGGGCAGAAATAGAGGAATGGGATGGAAGGGATGGGGAAGGGAGGGAGTGCCACGTCCCTAAGTATACATTTTTGTGTAATTTTTTTGTTTTGTTTGTTTTTGCACTGCTTGTGGGATCTTAGTTCCCCAAACAGGGACCGAACCCGGGCCACGGCAGTGAAAGCGCCAAGTCTTAACCACTGGACCTCCAGGGAATTCCATTGCGTAATTTCAACTTTTGGAAGCATGTTAATCCCCTACATGTTTAAAATATCAAAATAAATCAACAAAAATGAGAAAAAACAACCCAAGCTGAATGTAAACAGAAACAAATGAACCCAACTTAATCTCACATGAGTAATATACCTACACAGCAATGAGGGAAGTAAGAACTAACTATATACCGTCAGCCTGGGGGAAGGAAAGACCTCTTGAACTCTTCTTATTAGCTTTGCTTTTTGTAGGGTATAGCAATTCTGAAACATTGTTGGGAGCCAGAGTTCTTCCTTTGGAAGAAGAGAGACATAAATATGGAATGCAGGAAGGCAAGGTAGAACCCCATGGAATTAGACTGGAATTGGAAGTTACCAGTATGAACTCAGGCTTTCTAATATGTATGTGTTAGATATGATATATGTTAGCTTAGATGTATTATATACATAGTATATATGCTATATGGGTATTGTTTTTCCCTAGCTCTGTCCACTGAAAGGGCCTAGAAGCAATAAAGCCCCAGTAGCAAGGAGCAGACCTAGTGCCCAGATTTTCGATTCTAACTACCATTCCCCACTAAAAGGGACCAGTGTTCCTTGGAAACATGGTTGATTTTAGGGCTGAGGCAGAGAAGGTAGAAAGTTGGAAATTCTGCCAGAAATAAAGTAGTGCCAAAAATTATGGGGCAGGAGGAGGGGACGGAAAGGGGATAGTGTCAAAGGATACAGAAGCCAGCTCAAAGGTGGCCACCAAAGGTGGCTGATTTCAAAGTAAATAAGGAGAGTAATGGAATAAAACCCATTGAATAAAATAGGAATCCATGAGTCCAAACTGATTACAAGAAGATAAATAAACAAAAAATTAGAAGGGAGCGTTCTTCTTTACAACGGAACACTGACTGATACACAATGAGGGAGGCTAGAGGTAGAAAATCACCATTTTAAAACAATGATAGTAAAAACTGGTTCAGGGCAGAACCATCAAGGGATGCTAACGTATGTATTACTTACACAGTATTCCAGCCTGGGGTGCATAACCCTATTTTCCGCACAAGATTACACCAGACAAATCCAAACTGGCAAATATGAAGGCAAAGTCTGAGGAACTGTTGCAGATTAAAGGAGAGTAATGAGACCTGAGGACTAAAGGCAACAGAGAATTCTGGACTGCATGCTGTACTAGAGGGGAAGACAAACGCCACAGTGGACATTACTGGGACTCTTGTCAAACTGGAATATGGATTGTGGACTAGAAATGTCTTGTATCAATTTAAATCTTCTGAATTTGATAACTGTCCTTATCTGGGACAATATCCTTCTTCTCAGGAAATACTGAAGTATTAAGGAAACTAGGAGCATGATGTATGCAATCTACTTTAATGATTCATAAAAATTATACATATATACACACATAAATAAAAATTGTTAGTTAAAATTGTATTTAAAGATTTTAATTTAGAAAGAATTAAAAAAGCAAAATCTGGGGAAATCCCTGGTTGTCCAGTGGTTAGGACTCTGTGCACGTTCACTGTCAAGGGCACGGGTTCAATCCCCGGTCAAGGAACTGTGGCAAAATGTTAATCACCTTTGACACTAGGTAAAGGACTAGGTAAAGGACTCTATTCTTTGCAACTTTTCTGAATATTCGAAATTATTTCAAAATAGAGTTAAATATATACATTTGGAAACTAAAACAAGGAAATAAAAATGTTTGCATGGGCATAAAGGAAAAGATTCACCTGCAAATAATTCCTAAACTAATTTCTAGAGAGGCTTTTCTTGCCAAGTTCAAGTTACAGTTTCAATTGCACAGAGATTTGAAGAAATGTAGCAAATACTACTCTTCGGTTTTTTTTTAAATAATTGCTCAGCATTGAATAATTTGAAAAAAGTAAAACTTAAACACCAAAGGAATCTAGACATTGCTTTAAAAGATGTTGAAAATTATAATGATACAGACTTATATGATGAAAAAAATATTTTCTGGGATAAAATCATTTATTATCTGTGACTCATTTACAATGTTTGAATATGACATATAAAATTTATGATTCAATTCTGAATTTAAGTATTGCTTTAAAAATATTAGTAATAATTTCAGTTTGGAGCAAAGTTTCTCTAAATTGAAATTAGCTTTTTAAACATCCAAGAGCAACAATAACTCAAGAAAAGTAAATTAATTCGGCATCACAGGCAACAGAATATGTATTATGAGAAAATTTTTATTATAACAATATAATTAGGGGTTTTGCCAAAATGAAGGCAAGAAAGATTTATTTAATGGAATATTATATAATAACTGAGTTGCATATGACTTTATTATCCATCCAAACATTGCTAGCACATCATGAGAACACTCAGGCATGTGCAGTGATAATTAAGTTAAATTATATTGGATATTTTGATGACTTTGTCATACAAAAACCACAGCTTTACACATTTTTTTACTTTGTCATTAGAAAGGCTATTTGTCAAGGTAAGAGGACAGAGCAAATTTAACAGAGTTAGCTAGCCTTCAAATAATTCAAATATTTTGACCTTCATTTGTATCTGACCTGGCCACACAAACACTGGGGGTTTTTGTCCTTTCAGTGTTTCTGTTTGAAAGTATAAATATAGATGTAGATCATATAAAACATTCGTCCCATTCTTACACAAAAGGTAGCATTCCATGTTGAGCCCTCTGTATCAAGTTTTCTAATTTAAAACTATATTCTAGGGACTTCTCTGGTGGTCCAGTGGGTAAGACTCCACACTCGCAATTCAGGGCGCCCAGGTTCGAGCCCTGGTAGGGGAACTAGATCCTGCATGCATGCCACAACTAAGAGTTTGAATGCTGCAACTAAGACCTGGTGCAGCCTAAATAAATATTTAAAAAATTATATTCTGCATCAACTACACCTCAATAAAAATGTCAATGACAAATAAATAAATAAATTATATTCTAGCGATCACTCCATATCAATGTGTAGAGAGCGTCCGTATCCTTTGAACAGCTGCATAGTACTCCACTGAGTGGAGTTTATTTGAGGATTGTTTACAGGGGACTCAAAAAGTGTTGTGTCCCACCTCTAGTTGGATGTGGGAAGAAGAAAAGGCTGCCAAGAGGATCTGAGTCACGGTGGGTGACATAAGGAACGAAATGCCTCCCATGCTTATCTTTCACTCTAGCATGGAGCTTTTATGATCAGATGCATTGGCTTGTTGAAATTTAAAATAAGGCCATACCCCAGGTGTAGCAGCAACCTCCCCAGAAGCGTCTGGATGTTTCCAACTGCAGTCACCCAAGGGAGAGGATGAACCTGGGAGGGGAAACAGGATCTTCGAAAGTGGGACCTTTGGTTCTGTCCCTCTGGGCCTGAACTCAGATAGATCTAAACCAGTTGGCTGGCATTGCTCTGCTCAGAACCATTTATACACATCCTGCTGTGCTAGATCATTTGCCAGGGTTTACAAATCCTCTGTAATATGGCCTCATCCCTCACTAAACTCATTCCTCCTTGCAGGATACTAATCAACCACGAATTGTCTCTTGCACAGAGGATGCTACCACACCTCATTTACCCGGCTACCTACCATTATCCCTTAAAATGAAGCTAGGTGTCAACGTTTCCAGGAAGCCTTCTCTGGCCACCTCAGGCTGAGTTAAGTAAGTGTTTCATGTGCATATTTGCACCCTGTACTTGACACGTTGTATTCTAATTGTTTACTTGTCAGTATAAACCTCTCAAACACATGGACCTGCTCTTAGTTACCATCCCATCCCCTGCCCCCAGCTTAGTACCTGACACACAATATCCTAGTTCAGTTATGAGACAGAGAAGGGAGCCACCACGATGCCCTTTTCCTTCAAAGCAAACCCTCTCTGTCCACACGTCACCTCTATTTGTGTTGCAGTGCTGTCATCACTCAGGATGAATTGAAATGAGGCCCAAGAGTCTGGTTTCTGCAACTCATCAATCCAGCTTTTCTGTCCCCCATCCTCCCACCTACTCCGTAAGATGAGAGAACAGTTCAAACGAGGGGCACCAGGGGGCGCTCTCAGGCAAAGAAGAAAGAGAAACCCTTATAAACCTAAACTTCAATTTCATCACAGCATTTTACCGTTACTCAAGAACAGGCAGTGGCTCCCCATTGCCTCTTCTATCTCAAGATCCAAGTTCCTCCCCCATGACCTAACTCCACCTCATTGCCCAGGCTATCACATGGGTGCCCCCTCTACCCTGTTGAATTTCTAGTTAGCTATGTAACACTTTACTTAGTACCAGCTGTTTGCATAAAGGTGGTGCCAACAGGTTGACAGGTCTACAGGTTGTAGCAGTGGCTGAAGCTCTTCTCAAGACACTCCAAGGAAACATATAATGAAAGTGAAAGCAGTGGTCTTGCTATGCAAATAGCAAGCCGTGTTCCCCAGCCTCCCCCTATCAGCCTGACCTTCTAGCAAGATGCCTATACTGAAACTCTTCTTATACAGAAGAAGCAGTTGTCACTGCGTGTGCCCCTTTCTTCAGTCCCACCGCCTCTCATTGCTTGTGCCACTTGCCCTGCCTGGAGTGATCTACCCTCACTCCTCCCCTATCTAAACTCGACTCTACGCTGAAGCCTCCACACTTCAGAAAGGCTCTCCTGGCTAGTGCAGGCAGAGTCCACAGGGATGCTCCCTCTGCTGAATCCCTGTTGTGTTTCCTGTTTACACCACAGAATTCAGTGGTATTCCAATCTGCTGCTTTCGTTTCCATGATATGCATACTTAATTCAGCTGTAAATTATTACAGGTATGGGACCCAGGTTTTGGAGTTAGATCAATCTTGGTTCAAATTTTAGTTCTTTGGAGTGATCAAAACTTTTTGGAACGAGACAGTGGTGATAGCTGCATAATTGTACACTTAAAATGGTTAAAAGGGTAAGTTTTGTGTTATGTGTATTTTACCACAGTGAAAAAATGTACCTCCATTACTCACAGGCTGAGTGACTTTAGGTCATGTAACTCTTTTTTTTTTTTTTTTTTGGCTGTGTTGGGTCCTCGTTGCTGTGTGGGGGCTTTCTCTAGTTGTAACAAGTGGGGGCTACTATTCGTTGCGGTGGGCTTCTCATCGTGGTGGCTTCTCTTGTTTCGGAGCACAGGCTCTAGGTGCGCGGGCTTCAGTAGTTGCAGCACGCGGGCTCAGTAGTTGGGGCACTGGGGCTCAGCAGTTGTGGCTCACGGGCTCTAGAGAACAGGCTCAGTAGTTGTGGCACACAGGCTTTGTTGCTCCGCAGCACGTGGGATCTTCCCGGATCAGGGATCCAACCCGTGTATCCTGCATTGGCAGGTGAATTCTTAACCACTGCACCACCAGGGAAGTCCTGTCATGCAACTCTTTCCGCTTTAGTTTCCTCATTTTTTGGTGCAAAGATCAAGATAAACATTAGCGATGAAAATGACCCTTAAGTGATGGCCTGAGCTGTAAAGCACTGCGCAAATATTAGCTACAAGTAGCTTCTTCTCACATTCTGAGCATGGCCATTTCGCCTCTGAACAGTCACTTGGTTGGCCACTTGCCCAAGATTAGCTAATTAAATGGCAGGGCTGTCTCAAAGCCACCAATTCCTTCATGGAGCTTACAGCCGGGTGTTGGAGACCAAAGTTGAACCAGCACTTTCCAGTGTGATTGGGACACAAAGGGAAGGTACCCGGGAGAGCACAGCCCGTCTGACCTGGTCTGGGGTTCTTCTCTGACTCCAAATCCTGTGTTCTCTCCACTTTTCAAGTTCCTTCGAAGCCCTGGGCCCTGGGGTATGGGTCAGGGAGGCGGGGCTCAGCCCACCCCCACCGCTTGCCGCCGCTCTTCCCTCCCACCTCTCAGCTGTGGCAACAGCAGAGGGAATCACAGGCCCTGCCAGGGTGTGGTGGGACAAGGCTCCCCTCCTGCAGGGCCCCTCCTAGGTTGTTCAGAGCTGCCCGGAATGGAAACCGCAGTGCAGAAGTGGCCTTCAGGGAGAAGACTGTCTCCAGAGACACAGCAGAACCCGGGATCCCTAGGCTTCCCATAGGCTCCTCTCTGCTAGACTTGCTGTCCTTTCCTCAGGGACAACTCAAAGTCAAATTTAAACAGCTCTCTGGGGACATTTCTCCTCCTGGGTGGTGGTATTTTGGGGAGCGGATGTGAACTTCCCTGAGGGGGAGAGGTGTAGCCTCCCAGCATCCTGCCCTGTGCCCTCCCCTGCCCCCAGCTTGCTGCATTCTCCAAATTTAGGATGAGAGGAGGAAGTGGGAAGACGTTTAGGTCCTCAGAGGCCAAAGAGCAGAGACCCAGGATTGGGAGCGAGAGGCTCCAGTATAACAGCTAACAGGAGTGGATCCAGCGGGGATACAGGGCGACCCAGAAGCCCCCACCCCTGACCTGATGCTGAAATCCTGGCTGGACGGTCCTACTCTCTCGTCGATCAGAGGTCACCGCGCGCTCGGGACGCAGTCTTCAGGGACTCCCCATACAGCCTGGCTCTCTCCCCAACACCCCGCCCCACCCGCAACTCTGCCTCCCCCCGCACCCCCGCCCCGCCCTTCCCAAAGGGGAGACTGAATCACCTCTACCAGCCCGCGCTGGGAAAAAGCCTGGAGACCGGATTCGGGGCTTCCGGCGAGCCCCACGGTCCCCTGCCCGAGCCCCTCCCCGGCCCGCCGCGGCCTGAGCATTTATGGTAATGTTTGGATTGGTGCGAGCGCGGCCGGATGCCCCGCCTCCCCGCGGCCTCCGCCGCTCAAGAGCTGGGGAGCGGGGGCTCCCGGGACCCTCTGGGCTCAGGCCCTGGGTGCTGGAGGGCTGCCCGTGTGGAGAGGCCCCTGGGGTCGGAGAGGACTCTCAGAGGGACAGTCCCGGTCTGGGGGATGGCTCAACGGGGCTGGGGACTAGGATGGGAGCGATGTGATCCCCCTTAGCAGACCCCAGCCGCTGCTCCCCCTCCCTCTGGTTTATGGGTCCCTCGGCCCCAGGAAGAGTCCCCATGCATCCACACCCTCTTTCTCTTTCCCCCAACTCCCTGGCAGAGCAGGGGTGAGAGGAGAGGCCAGCAGCTCCCAGGGGAGTCGCTGGAATGCTGGGAGCCTGGGAACAGACCGTGCAGTCAGTCCCTGGGAAAGCCAGGCTGTGGGAATCCCACCCGCAGACCCCTCCCCAGGATGCGACACCGGATGCCAGAGACAGACCCCACCTCCCCAAGATGGGGCTTTGTGAGAGTGGGAAACACCCCTGTCCAAGCCCCAGGCTGGCTCGACCTCGGAGTTCAGTAGGCCAGCTGTGACGGAGACGCCCCTCCCCCGCCCTCCTGGCCCCAGCCTGCTCCAGTATAATCCCCGCCATTGTGCCACCACCTCCCTTCCCCCTCCCCTTCTCTGGACCCCTGGACAATGGGGCCTTTGCCTCCTCCAGCACTCAGGGTGGAGATGAACTCACTTATGGTTTTTCCAAGTTTAAAAATAGACCCTCCCCCCCCCCCCACCCACACACACGAGTCACCCTCCTCTTCCATGGTGTTTCTGGGGCGCACCTCAACGCAGGAGGCACCTCCTTTTTTCCTGCCCGGGGTCAGGTGCGAAGGACATGGGTGAGACCGCGTCCGGCCAGGATAGGGCTGCTTCCCCCCATTCAATCTCCTCCCCAGCACCTTCCACCCAGCCCCCCAGGATCCGGTTTCCTGGCCTGATGGTGTCCTCAGCAGCAGCGGCCCCCCACCCTCCTCCTACCCAGCTTTTCCGTCCCTCAGCACAGCCTCCTCCCAGCTCAGACCCCCATTCTGGAAAAACTCTCCTACCTCCCCTTCAAAGACTCAGACTGAAGCCTATTTTTCAGGCAGGCCGGGGCGGGGCGGGGGGGGTGGCAGGATCCCCAGCCTTGACCATCTCCACTGTTGCTGTGCCCCCCCCCCCAGCATCTTCACAGTGCAGCTGTAAACGTGTCTTTATCAGCTTCCTTCCTCCATCGAACCCGCCCTTCTCATATCCTCCTGGTGAAGGCGCCTCCACCAGCGGGGTGGGTGGGAGACCCCTGTGCCCACTATGAGAGAGAGGACTCCTGGGTTTTACCTCACCCCAGCAAGCCCCTGGGGGAAGGCCCAGCCTTGTCTTTTTACCTCCAGCGCCACTGGGGTGGGGCCCCACGTTGTACAATGAAATGAAAACCCCTACTCACCCTTGAGATGGGAACTGAGGGACCCAGACCACAGCCACCACCTCACCCAGCCTCAGTTTCTCTACCTGTGGTCAGACCTATGCCTGAGAGACACACCAAGGGCATTCTGCACAGCGGGTCCTCTTGTGTCTGAGTAGCCTGGGTCTACCATGGGGGTGGAGGAAGACAGCCTTCCTTCTCTTTCCTTCTGGAGAGAAATGAGACAGGGAATTAGGACTCTGGCCTGGGGCTCTTCTGATCTTGGCCTGAATCTGGGCAAGGCTGCTTCCAGCCCAGTCCAGGCAAAGAGTGTCTGCTGATGGAAGGCCCACCACGGCCTCCTTGATGTCCCCCTCTGCTGGAACTCCATCCTCTCTCGCTGGAAGTTCTTCCCCTGCTGCCTTCTTCTCTTTCCTGAGACTGCTGAAGCTCTATCTCCTGGCATCTCAGAGGAGCTGGAGGGCTGATACCCTCAACTTCTGCTCTTTCACCCTGCGCTGTCGTCATCCCCCTCTCTTCTGTCTCCATTCCCCTCTGAATCCTCTCCAACGTCCTGACCTCTTTTTGGTTTGGAATCCTAGTGTGCCGCCCTTGTGAAGCCATCCCGGAGTTGTCTGCCCCCTGACCTCTACCACCCACTCCCTGGCAGCCCAGATCGCCCCAAGCTGCTGGCTTCCTTAAAGGATAGTCTTTGTGCTTGTTTGGTAGGGACGTGCAGGGCACGGATGTCACCCTGGGCTCTAACCTCATTTCCCCTTCACTGCAGAGGCAGCTCCTCCACCCCCATCTAGCTTCACTCGCCTCAGGACGGAAGAAGAATTACGAACTGACCGTCCTTGGTGGTTAGCTGGCTTTGTTTTCAGGCCGGAGAAAGGACAATGATTAGTTAATGGTGTTAAGTGAAGGGAAGGGGATGGGGGCAGGGAAGCAGAGCGCCATGCCTAGCTCTGAGCTTGCCAGGGCAAACAGCATCCATCCTTCAGCCATTCCCACTCCGGCCCCTGCAGACAAACAAACCCATCCATTCCATTCTGGGCCCTGGGCCAGTCCATACATTCACTCTGGGGGATGGGGAAGCACCATTCTCCTCTCTCTTGTTCCCCCACTCCTGCCCCCCCGCCCCCCCCCCCCAGCCCCCAGGCTGCAGGCCTCTGGCCTGGGAGGCTTGGCATGGCCTCTGGCTGGAAACTATTGGAGACGAGGAGGGGGTCGGCAAGCTTCTGAAAGATGAGGCTGATGTGGTTTGAGAGTCATCTCAGCGTCATCAAAACGCCATCCCGGAGCATCCTCTCAAGTCACCTGCCCATCTCTGGCATTTGCTGCCTCACGCTGCCCCTCCCCCAACCAGCAGCAAGGCTGCCCTGCCTGGTGACAGGACTCTACCCCAAATCAAGGGCCCCTTTTGACCCTCCCTGATGAAGGAGTCCCAGCTGATGTGGACCCCTTTCCTGGGGCTAGGGTGCTGGGGGGCGTCTCTATGAGGCAAGAGTTCTCATGTCTCCCTTCCCAGAGCCTTAGTTCAAGAGCCCAGAAGATCCAGGCACTGGGAATAAGAGGAGCTGCAGGGTTCCCCTCACCTTGCTGTGCGGCAGATCGCACTCAGGCAGGGCAGCCTGAAGTCAGTTTTGATTCCTCCTCCAAACCCTTACCGCCAGCTGCTGAGCCATGAGCCATGGGGGAGTTTAGGGGGCATGCTGGAGGGAGGTCGAGCCCTGCTGCAGGCGGGAGCCCTGCTGCAGGGGGTCCTTTCAACCCTCAGGAACAGCAACAGGTACTGAGGGTCAAGCTGGAGACCTTGCACCCCCTCTTTCTTCCCCCTCTCTTCTTCATCCAGGCGAGAGGAAAGTGAGTCCAGGCTGGGCTCAATGAGTGAAGAGGGGCAGAAGAAGAATTCTCAGGATCTGGGCTTGGACAAATGCGACAACCTTGGGCCTGCGCGTTCATTCCCTTCCTCCTTCCTCTAGCCAAAGACGGGCTTGCAGGAGCTGGGGCTGAAGGGGCAGTCCTTAGAGCACCATCTCCACTGCCCAGTACAGGTACCTCTGGGTCTCTGGGCCCCGGCTCAGGGTTCTTCCCTCAAAGCTGCCAGAACTGCGTGGCTTGGGGGCAGTGCCAGGCCGGCGGCAGCCGCAGTGGTGCAATCTGGGAAGCCTCCTCTGTGGCAAGGGTCCGGCGGGGCGGAGGAGGAGGCGGGGAGAAGAGCCTAAGTGGGAGGGAGGCCCCCATCAGGGACACCAAGGACCTGCTCGGCGGCTCCCCCGCCAGGAGGTCCCCCGGGGCTACACGGGCTGCCTGGGGCTGAGCGGGAGTGAGCGCGGCGGGGTCTGACCCGGCGGGACTCCGGGCATCCGGGCCAGCTTCTCCTCGCTGCCGCCTCGGCCAGGCAGTCCGGCCCGGAGACACCTGTCACCGCCCCCTCTCCGTTCCCCAGCTAGGGGCTGGGAGGAAGGCTCCGGCCTAACCCCCGCGCGGCTCTGCTCGGCGGCGCAGCTCCGGGCATCTCGGCGCCGGGCCCGCCCCCTAGGGCTGCGGCGCGCGGGGCGGGGGGGAGGGGGGGTGGGCTGCGCGGGGCGTGGCGGGCGGGCCTCGGCGCTCGGGCCCCCTCCCCCGCCCCCCTGACGTCAGCCCCCGGCAGCCGCGAGCTCCCTCACTTGGCTCTCGCCCTCCGGCCGGGAAGCATGGGACGGTCCGGGCTCATCTGCGCCTTCCTGCTCGCCGCCTACTGCTGCTGTCGCCGCGCCGCGGGTGAGTGAGCTCACTGGGGGGCCCGCGCCCCCAACGCGCCGACCCGGCGGTCTTCGGCGGAGCGTGCCAGGGAGCAGAGCTGGCATCGCGGCGGGGGCCCGGGCTTTGCGCTGCGGCGTGCGCTCTTCGTCCGCGGGTCCCTGGCACCTGGCGCCTTGCGCGCGTGCAACTCTTCTTTGCAGCCAGTTTGCAGCCTCTATTCCAGAGCATCCCGGGAGCAGGACTGGGGAGGCGGGTAGGGGGGCTGCTGCCTGGAGCGTGAAAGGGTGGAGCCGAGTCCCCTGGGGCGTTAGGGAGAGCTTTCCTCAGGTGCTTTCTCTGGGGAGCCCGTGATTGGAGACTTGGCGGGAGGCGCAGCTACAGCGCATCCCCAAATCCTGAATCCCGCGCCCGCCTGTTGCTGCAAAAGGCAGCTTTCTTAGCTGGAGGGGTGCGCCGACCCCTCCCTCTCCCGCCTGGGCTTTGAGCCAGGCTGGAGGTGAGCGAGGAGGGGAGGAACGGCGGCTCCCGCCCCGGCAGGGCGTTGGCAAAGGCTGGAGGGCGGTGTGGGTCGCCTCACCCCTACCCGGGTGACGGCATCACAGGTGGCAGGGACGAGGGATCGAGGATTCCCAGAGCGGAAGCACCCCAAACTTGTTTCACCTCCTGGAATGGGACCACGTTCAGGTGGAAAATGGGCCCTTGCACCTCGGAGTTTTTCTCTGGAACTGCCTAGGAGCCGGGCGCTCCTGGTTTCACGCTGCCCTTGTATGGCCCGCAGCGGTGTCGCTTGTTTCTCTTGGCTTCCTTTCCCGGGTTCCAGCCGCTGTCTGGTGGGGGAAAGGGAGGCCTAGGCAATACCCAGCTCGATGGGCTCCTGCCCATGCCGCCAGTGTCCCTGGGGTACCCTCAGCTGCTGCCTTCCAAGCCTTTCTGGGGAAAGGGCTAAATCGCGCTCCACTGCTGCAGAAGGTCCAGCCCCACCCGGCCCTGCTCTTCCAGCTCTGGGGAAATGGAGTCAGGGATCTGAAGCTTTTGCTCTGGGCTGAAGACCACTCCATCTGCCCTTGTCTGGGAGCCAGCCCAGGGCAACCAACCAGGCACCCGAGTCCAGCCAGATGGTATGGACTGACATCACCTCCTCACGGGGCGGGCAGGACACTGGCACCACTGACGTCACTCCTGCCCACTGCCTGGCCCTTGCCCTGACCCCTGCCCTGACCCTGGGAAGAGATTCTGGACCCTGCATGACTTTGACCCCTTCGTACTCACAACACTCCCAGGATGGGGTCCCCTGAGAATGTGGGATGTTCACAGAGGTGGTGCTTAGGGAGTATGAGATAAGGGCCACCTGGCCAGGGTTGCCCACTGGGTTTTATGGGGGACTTGGGGAGGAGGTTTGGGGGTGCAAAGGGTAGAGTAGTGATGTCTTCCCCCGGGTGTGGGGACAGAAAGGGCCTGTGTACCCCGGCTGCCACATGCTCTGCATTCCCACACTCTGAGCTCACCCAGAGAGGGGGGGGTTAGGGTTGGGAAGGAAAGGGGCCTTCCTCTTGGCCCAGAGCCTGGGTTGCCCCTCTGTCAGCCTCATCGGGGAGGTTCCTGGTGCTCAGGGTCTCTGCTTCAATGACCAGAAGTGCATATCCCAGGTTTGGGGGGTAAAGAGTGGTTAAGGGATAGGAGAGGACAGTGTGCCCTTCAGACCCTCAAAGTGGCAGGAGGAACAGCTGCAGCAAGCAGAAGTGAGCCAAGGGCATAGAGAGCAGCTGGAGCTGACACAGCTGCTGGGGTGCTCCTCCCCACTCCCCCCCACCCAGGTGTGCCCGGACAGGCCGAGCAGCCGGAGCCCGAGCTGGTGGAGGTGGAAGTGGGCCGCACAGCCCTTCTGAAGTGTGGCCCCTCCTACTCCCAGGGCAACTTCAGCCACGTGGACTGGTTTTCTGTGAGTGCTTGGGCCCAAGAGAGGGCAGCAGGGGCGGAAGGCTTTGCCCTTCATGTATCTCCAGGATCCTCACCTCCTCCCTGCCACTTCCCCTTAGGTCCACAAGGAGAAGCCAACACTCATCTTTCGCGTGCGTCAGGGCCAGGGCCAGAGCGAACCTGGAGAGTACCAGCATCGGCTCAGCCTCCAGGACAAAGGGACTACTCTGGCCCTGACAGGCATCACCCCCCACGACGAGCGCATCTTCCTGTGCCAGGGCAAGCGCCCTCGGTCCCAGGAGCACCGCATCCAGCTCCGCGTCTACAGTGAGTGGCCCGGCTGTGCCTTTTTAGGCAGTATGGGGCGTGGGAAGTGGTGGTCCTATGCCCCCCATTTCTCTCCCTTGTAGAAGCTCCGGAGGAACCAAGCATCCAGGTCAATGCCTTGGGCATTTCTGTGAACAGTGAGGAGCCTGAGGAGGTGAGAGCTGCTGGGGTGGCCAGGGGGTAGGCAGGAGCTAAGGTGGGGCTTGGAGGGGTCCGAGACTCACAGCCTGTCCTCCTTAGATTGCCACCTGTATGGGGAGGAACGGGTACCCCCTTCCTCAAGTCACCTGGTACAAGAATGGCCAGTCCCTGAAGGAGGAGAAGAACCGTAAGTCGTCCTCTCTGCCCGTAAAAGTCATGCTTGTGGTGGTACCATATGGGGACCACCTTGCATTTTATTTTACTTTTTTTTGGGGGGGGTTGCCATGCCATGCAGGGTGCAGGATCTTGGTTCCCCAACCAGGGATCGAACCGGTGCCCCCTGCCTTGGGAATGCAGAGTCTTAACCACTGGACCACCAGGGAAGCCCCTATTTTACTTTTTTTAAAGTGTACAGGTGATCCTTGAAAATATTCTCATAAGAATTCGAACTGTGGAAAATCTAGAAGGAAAATTTCCTTCCTGCCCCAGACCACCTCCCAGAAATAGCTCAGCTTTCAGGGTGTATGTATTCTTTCAAGCCTACTTCTAGGTATTTACTCACACATGTACATATATCTAGGACTATATAGGCTTTTGTTTTTTACTATCTGTATCAGTGGTTCTCAACTAGGTGTGAATTTGCTCCCCTCTGTACACTTGGCAGTGTCTGGAAATATTTTTGGTTGTTGCAACTGGATAGGTGTTACTGACATCTAGGGGGTAGATGCCAGGGATGCTGTAAATACCCTACAGGGCACAGGGCATATCTGGCCCCAAATGTCAGTAGTGCTGAGGTCGAGAAACCCTGATGTGAATGGTACTGTGTGCTACATATTGTTACACAACCTTGTTTTCCTTTTGACAAGTCTTGGAAATCTTTCCAGGTCACTGTACTTAGATCTGCCTGATGGTTTACCTACTGCCCAGTATTTCACACAGTGTATGCAATATAGCCTACTTAACCGCTCATTCCCATTAGTGGACACCCAGAGTGTTTCCTCATTTCTTTTTTTTTTTAATCACTGCAGCACTATTTGCACACATCCTTGTACGTGTGCCCATGTGTGTTTGTCTAGGGTAGATAATGCACAGTGACACTGCCGGGTGGAAGGGTCACAGCTGGCATTTGTACCTGGCCCTCTACAGGGGCTCCCCTGCCATTCCTCCGACCCAGGAGACCAGAGGGTGGGTTGGAGGTGGAGCTGAGGCCGAGCCCTTCACCCTTTCCTCCCTGCGCAGGGGTCCATATCCAGTCGTCTCAGATCGTGGAGTCAAGTGGTCTGTACACCTTGCAGAGTGTTCTGAAGGCACAGCTGGCCAAGGAGGACAAAGATGCCCAGTTTTACTGTGAGCTCAGCTACCGGCTGCCCAGTGGGAACCACATGAAGGAATCTAAGGAGGTCACTGTCCCTGTTTTCTGTGAGTACCGACCCGTCGCAGTGGGGCTGGGCCTGGCAGAAAGTCCTGCTGGCTTTGGGCTGAGAGCTGCCCCCTTTGCCTATGCAGACCCGGCAGAGAGAGTGTGGCTGGAAGTGGAGCCTGAGGGGTTGCTGAAGGAGGGGGACCACGTGGAAATCAGGTGTTTGGCTGATGGCAACCCTCCGCCCCACTTCAGCATCAGCAAGCAGGTGCGGGGGCCTCTGTTCTGGGTGCAGGCGGGGACGCAGGCGTGGCTGGAGGTCTACTCTGATCACGCCTTTGTCTTCTCCCAGAACCTCGGCACCAGGGAGATGGAGGAAGAGAGGACTGATGACAACGGGGTCCTGGTCTTGGAGCCTGCCCAGAAGGAGCATAGTGGCCTCTATGAATGTCAGGGCCTGGACTTGGAAACCATGGCATCGCTGCAGAGTGACCCACAGGAGCTGGTGGTGAACTGTGAGGGGCTGGGGGCCCATGACAGGGGGACCAGGCTGGGGCGAGAGGGAAGTTGCCCTGCCCCGTCCTGCCTGACACCACTGCTGCGTCCCCAGATGTGTCTGACGTCCGAGTGAGCCCCTCAGCCCCCGAGAGCCAGGAGGGCAGCAGCCTCACCCTAACCTGTGAGGCAGAGAGCAACCAGGACCTTGAGTTCCAATGGCTGAGAGAAAAGGTACCCCAAGGTGGGCTGGGGGCCCTGGGGCAAGGGGCCATGAGGCGGGTGGGCCTGGGAGTGACCGCTGACCCGTCTCTCACCCCAGACAGGCAAGGTGCTGGCCGAGGGGCCTGTGCTTCAATTACACAACCTGAAGCGGGAGGCAGGGGGAGGCTACCGCTGCGTGGCATCTGTGCCCAGCGTTCCCGGCCTGCACCGCACCCAGCTGGTCAACGTGGCCGTTTTTGGTGAGGCCCTGGGCAGGGATCAGGTGGCCCCTCGAAGCCACCTTGAGTTGGGTGGTTTCTTTCAAGGTCTCTGGGGACCAACAGCCCCCAGCTCCCCTGGGGTGCTGCGGTGGGGAGGGGTGGCGGGCTGGCATTGTTTGCTGTCTCGCCCTCCCCGCCCTCCCACAGGGCCCCCGTGGATGGCACTGAGGGAGAGGAAGATGTGGGTGAAGGAGAACGCGGTGCTGAATCTGTCCTGCGAGGCATCGGGGCACCCTCGGCCCAGCATCATCTGGAGCGTCGATGGCACGGTGAGCAGACGCGTCGCAGCCTCCCAGGCTCTGGTCCGTCCCGCGCAGGCTCTGCTGCCACCCGACATCCTCCCACCCCTCGGCTGCATCTCCTTCCTTGTAGGCAAGTGAACAAAACCAAGACCCTCAGAGTGTCCTAAGCGTCCTGAATGTCCTTGTGACCCCGGAGCTGTTGCAGACAGGTGCTGAGTGCATGGCCTCCAACTCCCTGGGCCGAAACAGCACCATCATTATTCTGGAGCTGGGTAAGGGCCTGCTCCTGCAGGGTGGGGTGGGGGCAAGCCCAGGCAGGGCACGTTCCTATCCCTGCCCCCATCCATTTAACGTCTCTCACCCCAGACTCCAACAGAACCACTACGCTCAGCACCTCTACCGGCAGTCCCTATGCCAGAGCCAACAGCACCTCCACAGGTGAGCTGGGTGGGACCGGGAACAGGGCTGTGCCAGGGTATCCTTATGCTGCCCTGACCGGCCCGGGGAAGGGGCCGGGGGAGCTGTCAGCAAGTGAGCAGTGGCCCATCTTCCATCAGCCCTGGGCTGGGCCAGGGGCAACAATGGTAATGTGACAGCCTGGGGTAGGGAGTGACTCGGGGTGTCTTTGTGGGACAGAGAAAAAGCTGACAGAGCCTGAAAGCAAGGGTGTGGTCATCGTGGCCGTGACCGTGTGCATCCTGGTCTTGGCTGTGCTGGGTGCTGTCCTCTATTTCTTCTACAAGAAGGGCAAGCTGCCGTGTGGACGGTCAGGCAAACAAGAGATGTAAGCACGGTACCTGGCAGCCTGCGCCCCACCCCGTCTCATGCTGCCAGCTTGCTGCCCCCTCGGGGACGTTCCCTGCCAGCCCCCGTGCCCACGTGCCTGTTGGGAGCAGGAGTGGGACACTGGGTCTGAGCGCTCCCTGCTTTACCGCCACTACCCAGCTTCCACCCACACCTTCTCCCTTTCATCCCTGTTGCCCTTACCCTGAGCTGGCCCGGAGCACCTCAGAGCCCATCACCACCCAGTCCCGCGTCGCTCCCAACAGCCCCCCTTCCCTTGCCCCCGAGTTGCCAACCTCTTGCCTCCCTCCCTCCTCCCAGCACGCTGCCCCCGTCTCGTAAGAGCGAATTTGTAGTTGAAGTTAAGTCAGATAAGCTCCCAGAAGAGATGGGCCTCCTTCAGGGCAGCAACGGTGACAAGAGGGCTCCAGGAGACCAGGTAGGAGGCAGTTCCTGTGGCCAGAACCTGACACATCTTCAGGGATTGGGAGCAGCAGGGGCTGATGGTTGCTGAACACTAACTTTGTCCTTCATCCTTCCCTGCTGGAGATGGGGAGCAGGCCCCATCTTACCTTCCTAACTCTACTCACAGACGGTAGGGCCAGGCAGGTGGCTGAGGGACCCTGAGAGAGAGAGTAGCTCCCAGGACTGAGAGCAAGACCCTGTCCCATCACCATTTCCTGAAAAGCACTGGCGGCTCACGTCACTCAGTGTGAAGTGTGGCCCGGTGCGATTTGGGGGTCTCATCTCTCATTCTCTGCCTTGCCACCCACCCCGGCTTCTTTCCTCCAGGCGGCTGCACCTAGTTCATCAGCTGTGGCTTCAGTCCCTCCTCCCTTTCAGCGCTTACACCCTAAACCCCAGTCAGTGTCTTCGAATCCCCCCCTCACTTCTGCTCTTCACCCATCTTTAGGGAGAGAAATACATCGATCTGAGGCACTAGCCCATTGATCACACAGCACTCCCTCCCCTGCCTGGAACATTTCCTGTTCCCTGCTCACCCTCCTCCCCAGCACTCAGGATGGTCGCCAAAGCCTCTGAAGTGGACTACAGAGAAGATCCCCCTCCAGCTCACCTTCAGACCCTGTTTAGGAGGGCACATGGGCTAGGACCAGAGCTGTCCTGAGAAGGACCTCATGTGGCCCTGGAGGGCCCCCCTTCAGGGACATGTCCACCACTGTCTCAATTTGTCTGTGATGCTCATGCCAAGGAGAGGGCCTCAGTATCCCAGAGGCACATAGGAGAGTTTCTTGCAGAACTTGTTTTCTTTTTACACATATTACGGATGTAAATACCTGCCTTCTGCCAGCAGCTGAATTAGGCAGCCTATTTATCTTGAGCTGATTTCCTGCTCCAGGGCTGGCTTCATCATTCAGCTGTATCACTGAAGTAAGGATGCAGGGAACCCAGGCCTCTCTCTGCTGATGAAGTTCATTGCTCACACTGGTTCTGGAGAGATCCCAGCAGTATCTAGAAGCAGCTGCCTGCCTGCCTCTGGAGTCCCTTTTGCAACACTCTTTCCTTTCTCTGGGCAGAAGCCAGGACCTGGTGTCGCTCCTTAAAAGATATTCTAGGTATATCTCATTGTCCCTGCAGTGAGGAAGCTGGGCGCTGCTTTCCAGAGTTTAGGCTATTGGGCCTGAGCCCCCTCTTTCATCTGGCTCTCCCACCCTCTCAAGGAATCACGTAAGACTGAATGCTGGGGGCAGGGGTTGGAGATGAAGTCCAGGCTGTCCTTTATGAGGGTTAAGGCTATAAAGTTATATTAGCACCAGACTTCCACAGACTGAGCTAATGGGTCTAGACCTTAGCAGAAGGGCCCTAATGGGAGAATGGTACTTGGAGACGAGAAACGGGCCTGGCTAGAGCTTTGGGGCGTGTATGTGTATCTGTGTGAGTCTGTGCGTGCGCGTGTGTGTATATATATGGTTTTGTTATGTTGTAAATTTGCAAATTGTTTCCTTTTTATATATGTATATATATATATGAAAAATAAAGCTTAATGGTCCCAGAAATCTTACACTGCTTTTTATTTATCATGGGTACCACAGCAGCCTGGGGCTTTCAGAATTGGAACTGTACCAAAAGGAACACAAAACCCTTCGCAGTTGGGAGCAGGGACGGGGGTCACCTCTGCTTCTGAGCAGAGGGCTCAGGCTCTAGCACAGGGAATAATTACTCTACTCAGCAGCAAAGCTGCCGTGCTCTATCAAGGCACCTTGCAGAGCCTGGTGAGCTGTTGGCAAGGCGCTATTGCCCCTTTTCTGTCACTTGGACTGCCCTCAAGGTAGCAGAACAGCCTTCTGGTGGTGAACTGGTGGGCCTAGGCATCTGGCCAGTGTATCACTCACCCCCAACCCACGAATGAGTAAAAACTCAGGTCTGCTACAACAAAAGAAACTTTATTTAAAAATATTTTTTTACAGACATGGGTGCCTGAAAAAGCTCTTTAGTTAACTGTGTATGGAAATGAAAAAAATTAATAAATAACATTAGTATAACAGAACCTCTAAACATTAATACATTGGCAAAACAACATGGACTTGAAAATGAATCTTAAAGCTCTGCTATTCTCTGTAAGAATATTTACCTTCTGTTTTACTCTTTACAGGTGAGAATGATTAAATACTGCTAATATAATTTTTTTATATTAATGACACATTTTTAAAATAGTCCACAAAAATCTCATCTAAGTTTCCATTTTGTTTTATTTTTAACACTGATATACAAATGGGACTCTTCATTCTGGAGAAAGCATCAACTCTCTCCAGCCCCACCCAGGCCAAGAATGTCAAAATCCTGAATAAGCAGGACTTTGAAAAGAATTGTTTCTATCTCCCAATTCTTTATTAGTTAAAGGCAGGGAAGAACTGAGAAAAGGGAAAGAGATCAGTAAAATGTCATGATACAGAATACTTTTTTTTTTTTTTTGGTCGAAACCTACAGTGGCCACAATACTGAGGACAGGCTTCTGTTCCGGTACGTGGTCCTTGCTGCCCTTCCTAGGGGAAAACTCGCCCCTGCAGAGGGCACTAGCTACTTAATGCTCTACGTCTGAAGTTTTCAAATGAAAGGAAAGCCAAGTCTAAGGGAGAGGCAGGAGGTCTAGGCCAGTTCAGGATCCAGCAAAAAAGACAAAACAAACCACCAAACAACCTCCCTTTCTTGGGAGAGTCCACCCTCCACTGTTCCACGCAGTTGGGTCACTAACAGGATCAGGAGGCTGGGTCACTTGAAATGGTCCAGAGTATACCTGGGAGTCACGGAACATCCTGTCTCTTCCTGCTGAACAGAACATACGCCCTGATAACTAAGATTCTGACTGGAACCAACCAAATGATCTGGGGTACAATGCTCGTTTCTTCTAACGGAGCACCGTGGCAGGGAGAAGGGAGCGCCGACACACTGCACCTGGTGCCACTTCCCTAGCCACATGGAGCACTCCTCCCCTAGGCTGGAGGGACGAATGACACTCAAGGTAGAGGAGCTAAGACTCTGGTATTTCCATATTAAGTCCTAAAATGCAGCCTGGGATACAGTGCTGCCTTAGAAAGGCACAAAATGTTTGGCTTTTTTTTTTTTCTTTCAGTGTGCTAAAAATTGTTTTGTTTTGAATAAAGGAAAAAGATATATAAGGTTAAAAATCCCAAGTCACCACAGCCAGAAAGCAGATGTAGGAGGTACCTCACGGCTGCCACGCCTCTACCACACGTTTCAGCAGGAGGTCAAGGCCAAGACACTAAAACGATGCTGAGAAGGGCAGGTCAGGAGGCATCTACGCTCGTGGGCATGGCGCCTGCGGGCTCCCTCACCCAGAAAGCAGAAGGAAGCAGCCAAGGGATAGAAAACATGCGGTCTGCAGACTGGTAAGCAGTCCTCTGCCTCTTCAGTTTCCAGACAGCTGTAAGTGTGGCTACCCTCACCCACAACAGGGTCAGAGGCGAGCAGCGAGGAGGGAGCTGACACACAGGGCAGGTCAGCACCCCTGCGGTCAGAGTGCCGGGCGTGCACACGCAGCACACCGCACTCTGCGGCCTGAGCACGGAGGCAGCACGAGGCCTGAGGAGCTCAGACAGCAGGTACCGAGCAGCGCTCTCCTTGGCTCCCCAAGCTGGGCCAGGGGTAGGAGGACTCGGGGAGGGCACCTCTCACATTCATTTTCGGGACTGAATAAAAATATGGGGCCAGGCGACCAGAACTCTGATTTGTTCCACTGCCAAGTCAGTAGGAGATCTGAGGTTGGCGTTCAGCCTCTGCTCTCTACAAACACAGGGAGTGGTCGGCCACATTTTTCTCAAGCACTGAACAAGCAAAGGGGCAGCGAGCTCTCCAAACAGTTGTTAGTCTGTTAGTCAGCAGCTGGCCCTTTGGCCCCGTGCTCTCCAGCCGACTGCGAGTGAGCCTCCAGAGAGGCCTTGCTCTCCCCACCCCAACTCCCCCACTTACTCCTGGGCTACTTTCTGGAATCAAGAAACACCGGTGCTCCCCTTTGAAACCAACTCAGATTTCCTAGGACTCTGTGAAGGCGAGTGGCACTGCTGTCCCTCTGCCCCTTAATCCTGGGGCCTAGAAGGGAATTTCAAATACACAGGCCCCGGCCTTCAACACGGCCTCAGTGTATATCTTTGGATTATTAGGTTACTTCTGTGTACATCAAATGACTCCAGTAGTTTAAAAAAGTTGTAAGTAATTATGAAACGTCTTAACACAGAACAGGCTCCAGGATGAGATAAATAAGATCGAAAGATTCAGGCAAAGCAGGAAAACCCCAAATAAAGGCTTTAGTAGAGGACGACAAAGGGAGCAATTGGATAGGGAGGACAAGTGCGTCCTGTCTAAAGAGTTCTCAGTAAAAGCTCTACTCTGAACTGGAATCTATACCTAAGTTATATCCTGGCAACTGTTTCAACTTTATAAATTCTTACTGGCTAAGTAGTTTCTGAGGTACCTTGGAAGGCCTGCCTAAGAATATTACTGCAGAGCTGCCCTCACAGAGGAAAGACCAGGTGAAAGGGTGGGGAGGAGGGCATGGAGGGACACAGGCCATGGGCCCATAGAATGCGTATATTTTCAGCATTAAAACCTGAAGAGAGCCCAGAAGTCCATGGGTAGGGGCTACAGTGGATTTGTGATCTGCTCTCTAAATGAAAGGAAAGAAGACTAGAAACCTGAGATCGAATGAAGGCTAAGAAATGTCACCTAAGAAGAGACTAGTTCTCCAGAACAGGAGAAACTGGTCCTAAAGAGGGAGGTAAGAAATCTTGGATGCCAAGACTCATAAAGGGAAGAAAAACAGGAAATAAAGAAATAAATAAGACAGTAACCCAAATCAACTTTAACCTAAGCATTTCCTCAAAGTCCCAGACAGTCCCATGCCTGCCTTTCCACTCTCAAAAAAGCAGTATGCTAAGCTCCACTGCTGCAGCGTGCCAGGGTACCGGCCCCCCCGTCCCACCCAAAGGGGCATGCCGCTGCTGGCCTGTGTGGCAAGGCTGACTGGTCGGGGGTTGACACCTGACCGGTGTGCTGGGTTGATCACAGTCTTTCTTGAAAATATGAACCAAGAGGCTCTGGGATTCTGTTAAAACAGTGATCCCTAGAGCTGGGGGGTCGTGTGGACTTGAGGACTCAGGTGCCTATTTTGGGGCCATGCATACCGACAGACAGACCGAAGAGCATGAGAAAGGACTGGCTGCAAAGCTTCTCAGCTCCACGTGGAATCAATTGTACTGCTTATCCTGGGTTTTGGGAAATACCCTGCACCCTTATGACTCCCTCCATTCTTCTGCTTGAATACTTCTGCTTCTTGCATCCAAAGGACTGCTCAATAGGATGGTCAAAGACACAGCCTTGACCTGCTTCCACTATGCATCCTCCTCCATGCATTAAATGGCTACATGTATTTCTAAAGAGAGACTGCTAATGTAGACTGAGATCAAAGTAGTAACAGTAATGCTTTATGCCAACCAAGAATACTTTAGATCAAATTTCTAGGGCCTGAAAGTCTAGGAGGATAATAACGTGTTGACTTCGACACTAAGTTCTTAGGGTCTGTAAGCTCTCTAAGCTCTGTACCCCTAGAGATACAGGCTGACATTTTTGAGAGCTGACTGAGTTCAATCTATCTCACTGCCTGGCTCTTGGGAGACCAAACAACTGGTTGAGGATCAGGACCCAGAGACAGGTGGCCATCCCTCTCGCACACCTTTGGCCCTCCTAAGAAACAGGGTTAGCTGAAAGGTTGTTGAAGGACTGGAAAACAAGTTCCACATAGAATGGGAGATGGTGAGAGGTCCCAAAAGGGTGATAACAAAACTTTCTAATAAAGGGGATTAGGGGCACAAGCAGCTCAGTAAAAAGATCAAGGAAGGCACTGGAGTGGAAAGGGGAGTACAGGCAGATGCTTTACTTAAACATTTAACTGCCCTATTGTGAAACTCTGAGCCAACATACCAACCCACCAGATTCTACTTAAACACATAAAAATGGTGGGTATCCAAGATACTTATACGGAGGAATCTCCCAGACACTGTCAAAGCTATAGGAAGACAACAGGGGTTAATGGGAGTGTCTTGAACTGATTTTTAACCAGGACAGCTCTATCAGGAAATGTATGTATACATAAAAGAGCTGTGGATATAAACAGCATAATCTTATTGGGAACGGCTACTTTAGGGCCAAATGCACATGCCAGACAGCCCAAGTACAATCCCTCAATGTCAGTAAACCACCATGTGGTGGCAGGGGAGAACACAGAGCTGACACTTCGGGCGCATGGCCATCACTCACAAACACTTGCTGAATGAACGAACACACTGTTAGACCCAGGCCAATGGTCAGAATACCGTTATTCCATGGGCAGTGGTCACTGCAGACTCAGAAAGGCCAACAGCAGGAAGGGGGACTTACAGTTTGGGAAGAGGACCTATACCCCTCTGCCTTTCCTGGTGTGAGGTAGGAGAATATTCTGCACTAACACCATTGCTGATCACACACAAAAATTCAGGTGTAAGATTGCTGATTGGACCATAAAATATATTTTACTTTTCTATAGAGGAAATAAATATTTTAAGTGTGAGGAATAGCAACCCCCCAATTTTTTTTAAATTCATAAAACAGCTAAATGATACTAATAGTACCATCTCACACCCTGGGCCCTCGTGTTGAGAGTCCGTATAGGAAACAAACCAACAGAAGAATGGCAGAATATGTAAAGTGGCACTGGGGGGACTGGGGGGACAGAGAAAGCTAGTGGAAGAGAATGGCCATCCACAGGTATATATCACTATTTATATAAATATTAACAGATAAATGCTGAGACGATAAACTGCCTAATCTATTATTTACCTAAAGGGAGGTATATCATTGAGCCCACAGGTTTTTCCCACCTTGAGAGCTCCTGAGTTCTCAAGGAGTACGGCAGGAGCAGCTGATTAAGCAGGGCAAAGCAGCCACCCAGCAACAAGGCAGCCTATGTAAAGCAACACAGGGAGACATGGGGAGGCAGGAGGCTGGGTTGAATAGAAGAGCCTAATACATTTCAGAAAAAGGAAAACATGAAAGTGGTTTTTACCTCACTTACCTGATAGTTAACAGAGGGGGAAAGAGGATGTGTTTGCCAAAAATGGCAAAAATTCAAAGCCCACTTGTGAAAGGGCAATTTTTAGTTAAATTCAGAACACAGCCAAAGAATTAAAAACTGCCACACAAATGGAGGACAAGAATGGGTTATTGGTGCCTTAGTCACAGGAAAATTTAAGAAAGTTTTGGAAATATCCTCAAAACAAGAACCACGCAAACACTCTCCTGAGGCTCACCTGGCAATCTCAGGCACGGACCCAGGCGTGACCTCAGAGCACCCAAAGAGAAAACCCCTCACAGAATGATCTCAGACCCTGACCACCTGCAGATACAGGCCTACAAGCTGAGAACCAGCCTGGAAACTGTGCACACGTTCAGCACAGGGATCTGGCACCTAGTTTGGGGGCTGACCCGATGAGCCTCATGGGGTACTCAGCTACAAAAAGGAAGGATGAACTTGCCTTTAGCATATGTAAATAAGGGCATAATCATCAAAGACAATTTTGGATGCACTTTGAAAAGGCAAAAGATAGGCAGAACAAGTGCGTTGTTCTCTCAATAGATCTTCAGACTATGGGTATTATCTACAGACAAGGAAAAATTCCAGGGTGGAGAGGTACGTAAGCTGCCATTTTCTCTAGGTCTTTGTCTAGGCCTTCAACATCTAAACAGAGTGCAAAACTGAATGCTACCTCAGTGAAACACTATACTGGCTTTGAGTAGGAGATACTAGGTTACTGTTTCCTACTCTCTGCCACTTTCCTCTGCCCTCTCCACCCTGCTTCAGGCCCTTTTGCACCTGGTGGGGGCTGTGTCGTTTTCTGCCACTTAGAGGAGACACACTTGGATAACCCTGGCAAGAAGCCCTGAACTATCTACTCTGGGAATATAAATGGCTCTGAGGCAAGAGGAGAAAACCAAAAGACCTATGAGTAGCCGAAAGCGAAGAGAAGAGTTAGAAAAAGTTTTCGGTCCAAAGATGACAAGATGGGAAAGAAAACAGATGTAAGGAGAGTCATTTCTGTTTGGATCTCAAGACAAAACCATGATTTAGATTGTGAGGAAGGTAGATTTATCAAAGAGCAGGCTTGCCTCTAACAAGGAGGAAGGCTGCACCCTGCTAGGGAAGTCAGTAAGAGGCTCTGGCCAGAGAGCTAACTGAACTCAAGCGGTCCCTTGGCAGTATCTGCGGGAATGGACCAACAGTGCCCCACACCGGACTCTGAGTCTCCTTTACAACCTGGCAATGGCACAAGCTGCAGGGCTTTTCACATTGTTGTCTCACCGCAGTAAAGGCATTTATTTTACCCAGTGATGTCTAATTACTGTGGGGAACGCAGTCACTAAAGAGTCTACAGGACCTAAAGTGAAGAAGAAAGGGGAAGGAGGGGAGGAGGGGAAGAAGGAAATGCTACATTCCCAAAGCCACAGGCACATGAGAAAAGCAAGTCGCCGGGCGGCACCAGTGTAGGCTTGGTGCTAATTATCAGCAGAATGCTGTGCGACCACGGGCGGTATCCCCCCATTCCTTCACGCGCAAAGAAAAAAAAAATCACCTCTGAAAATATAACCTGGCTCACGTTCAAAGGGAGACACCCACATAAGCTGAAATTCACTGGGAAGAAAAGCGCAAGCGTTAAATCCTTATTGTCTGTTTTGTGCATTTTATGTACAACAAGGTAAAGAGCATGTGAATGGAGCTTCCTAAGAGCTTCATGGTATTTGGGCCAGAAAGCCATGCTGGAAACAAGTGTTTTTCCCTTCCCATTAAGTAGAAAACCCCTATGACCTACATTAGAACACATACCTGGCACCAAGGCAACAGACTCCCACAGACTGTTTTCTGGGGAGGGCATGGAATGTATCTGAAGGCCTCTATCTCAAATCAGTCATTATGTAATTAGCACAATTAAAACACCTTTTAATAAACAGATTCAATGTTCCTATAGAAACAGTGCTTTGGAGTGACCAGTGTTCGCTGCAAGTATCAAACAGGACCATAATGATAGAGCAACAGTACTTTTCCCAGCTATCTACCAAACAAGCCAACACCATCACGCATAGTAAAGCACATCCTATAAGCTGCTTGGCTTCAGTAAGGCTGGTCATAGCAAGCCCAATGCCAATGACAGACACCAAGGAGGAGGAAGGTGGAGGAGACAGGGGAAAGGACAAAGGGGGGTGTTCTAAAAATACAAGACTTCAGCTATACACATGATAATCCAAGCCAAAGGGGAGTGTTGGAGATGTAATACACACTGGGGTTGGGTATAAAACCACAGTAGATGGAAGTCTTTAATAAGATTCCTTCCTAAACCTCTTGTGCTAATTCCCGGGCTGGGATTAACACACACAGCAGGTTAATCTTATAATCACAGGACACATACAACCACAGACAGACAGACAGACAAGACACACATAACAACATCCTTAACCCAAGAAGGTCTTAAGTCCTCAATTAGGATTTGTAGCACAGTACTTCTCCTACTGCTTTCTGGACTGTTCCCCAGGTAGGCTACCATTTAATAAAAATCCACACTCTCTCAGGTGGGGACTGAAGGACACCTTCAAATGCACTCTCAAAACAAATAAAATAATACAACATCCTAGCTGCTCCGTTCTCATTCCACTGCTTTGAAATCTTGGAACCACAGATGTGATACCCCACAGACAGGGCAAGACCTCACTGTGAAGTCTCCAAAGGAAACTCTCTGCCCTTTTAGGTGCTACTTGAGCAAGAGCTCCTGGCTCCTCGGTCCTCTAAGCTGCAGCAGGGATGGGGTGTGCTAGGTGGCTACGTGGGCAGGAGAAGAAATAGAAACAAATTCCCGGAGGATGTTTTTGGCCATTTCGATGTTGTTGTGAGCAATGACCAGAGCTTTCTGAATGTCCTGGTAGGAGTATCCCTGACTCATGAGGCTCTCAATCTCACTGGAGAGCTGCGGTGAGGTGGTGGTGGCAGCAGCACTGCTTTGCTGACAGCTACCTGCTTTTCGTTCAGAGTTGATTCTCCGAGGGAATGGTTTGGGTGGCCTCTCAGGAACTTGGTGGCCCTCAGTGAAGTCTAGAAGAAATAGGAAAAAGAATATTTGCAAATCGGGGGGGGGGGGGGGGCGCCATCCTCATCTAATAAAAATGTGCTAATATAAGGTATTATTGACCTACTGTCAGTCGGGTACTTGTGCTCTTGTCACAAGGCCAGGTTTTTCAGTTTCAAGGGTTTTAGTCTACAGACTCCTCCCTCTTGCAGCAGGATAACCTTCTAAAGACACCATGCACCTGTTCTACCAACAGTGACCATGCTGCCCTCCATAAAGAACGTCTGCACCTGCACCACGCTTTACACTGAGCACCAAGTTTTCACACACATCATTGCCTGAATTAACAGTTAAAAAACATTTCTGAGGGGCCAGAGAAGACACTAAACTTCTCCCTATACAAATAAGGAAACAGAAATAAGCTTATAGGTTGCAGTGAAGAAGCACTGAACTAGGCTGGGTGGGTGGGGATCACCGCCTGTTTGGGCAACTGGATGCTGTGTATCTTTTTCACCAGCTGTCCTGAAGGCTGTCTTCCGTTTCTAAAGTGACAGCAACCCTGGCTGCTGCCCTCCCAGGCGGCCACAGGTGCAAGAACAGCCCTTAACAGTCAAGGCCCAAACGCGGGCTGGCTCCAGGCCCACTTAGTGCGCTTTCCAGAGCCGGCACACCTCCTTTCCAACGGGACAGGGCCCAGGAGTCAGGAATGTGTGGTTTGAACCATCGTGATGAATTATCACCGTCATCATGCACACTCAGAAGAGCCACAGATCCTATTAACACTTACCCCCAGCACAGGAAGAGCCAGGGTTTAAGGAACAACCTCATTTCTAAGTCTGGCAAAATCCTCAAGAGTCTGAATACAGTTTAACTTCCTAATTTGGGACCCAGGACCAGCTTTCCTCCCACTTCAGTCCACTATTTCCAGCTACTGACATACTATCAGCAGGCAGTCATTTCTGTTTCGGTATAAATAAGTAACGATACAGCATTTTAGGACAAACCCAAGGTAGCCTGGAGACTCACTTGTTGCGGGATCACCTTCCAGAGACAGCCAGCCAAAGGAGGAGCTGGCATTGGAGATGTCGGAGAGCGTGCGGCGGGCCAGCACCACGGGCACGGGTGGCTTGGGGACATCATACCCATCATCTTCATTCTCAGATTCCTCGGGGCCAGTGTTGGCATGGGCTGCAGCCAAATTCCCTTCACCTAGAGAAAAGTCTGTGCAGTTATCTTCTTTTTCTAATGTACTTCACCTTCTAACATTTCGGTACGGGGGCATCCATTCATTTAAGCATGTACAGAATCAAACGGTTACCGAAATTCACAATGGGCCAAACACCATGTGGCCCTGTGGGTAGAGATAAAAGAAACAGGGAAACTAAAACCTGCACCAATCCTGCAGCTCTACTTTTCTGAACATGTCCAAAGCTACCCTTGCCAAGGTTAATGGCCACTGATGCCCAAGACTCAAGCACCACTTTATAGCATCCATTCAACATTTTCATCTGCATTTCACCTTGGAAGATCAGCCAAAGAGCCCTGTTGCGTGTACTGCCTTCTTGAACTTTCAACTTGGTAAGCTAGTTAATATGGGAATTGAGTGTTCACCACCCACACACACAAGAATTTCACCAATGTTGAAACGCAATGGGAGTAAGAGGCAGCTAGCTGCCAGCACTGCAGGTCCAGGCCACGGAACACAAAGGCCTCCAGGCCCTGGAAAGACGAAACACACAAACGGAACTAGCTGTGTGAAAGGCAAACAAAAGAGAGGAGGGGGTTTTACTGCCACTGATCAAAGATATTTTGCAAAGAAAATTACTGAAGAATATTCCGCTTAGATCAAGCTCTCATTGGCCAAACATTACAGGCGCATTCCTCCGGCACATCAATGATTGTTAAAGCAACAGAACGACTACTCACCAAAGGTGACGCTCTCTGTGACAGCTGGCACCGCCTGGGATTGAATATTATACATTGCTTCGTAAGTACAGCTATCGATCTGCTGGTCACAGTCACATGCTCTGGACCAGAAGGAAAGTGGCGTAATTATCTTCAGAAACAGAACTCCGTTATCTGCAAACTTATTACAATTCTTTAGCCCCTGATTCTATCAAGATGACACATTCTCCTTTTGCCAGTACCACTAATAAATATCATAAGTTACCTCTTGCTACGAGTAAGAGCTGTGTATGTTTTTGAAATTACTGCGATGAAGAAATAGTAAGTGGAACTGCTTACTGCTGCAAGAAGCTTAAAACATCAGCGGCTACACACACCCCTCTGCTTTATTTCTGGCTGGATAATGCTATGTGCAGGCAGCAAGCCAAGCAGGTGAGTTGGTGTTGACTGAATTCCCAAGTAGGACTGCTGTGAACCTACCGTGAACTCAGGGTTGCCTCCAAAGGCCACTTCGCTTCTGGCTTTTGAAGGCCCACAGGCCTAGAGGAAGGGGTCATATACTCTGTGTCCTCCTCACTTGCGCACTGCCCTCCAGGGGGCAGCGTCGGCGCAGGCAGAGGTCTGGAAAACAAAGAATAAAAAACAGGAAAAGAAAACAAAAACAATGAACTGCTTTGCAATTATTCGAAATAATTTGAAAATTGCTGTAGTAGAAGAAATATATACTATCCTAAGATGTTCAAGATACTCCTAGTGGGAAACAATGTAAGCACGATTCCGGCAATGAGCATGCTGCATGTTGCCAACTACTATCTGACTCTCAGTGGTAAGATTAGGGATAACTTCTTTATTTAGCATCACTTACCTGGGTTTTCTAAATATTCTTATAATTAACACAAACTATTTTCATAAAGAGAAAAAGGTCATTAAAAGGATAATCCAAAAATTTTAATTCTTTTTGTTGATGATGTTAATAAAAATACAAAATTGCACGTCTTGGAATTCCCTGATGGTCCAGTGATTAAGATTCTGCCTTCCAATGCAGGGGATGTGGGTTTGATCTCTGGTCAGGGAAATAAGATCCCACACGTCAAGGGGTAACTAAGCCCATGCACTGCAACTACTGAGAAGCCCGCACACCACAATGAAAGAGTCCATGAGCAGCAACTAAGACCTGACGCAGCCAAATAAATGAATAACTAATCGCACCTCTTACTCATTAAGCATTTTGGTAATACATACTTTAAAACATTTACATTCTTTGGTCACAATAATTTTACCTTGGCTGCATCTCTGGCTATGGAAAAAGATGTTCACTGAAGCAAAGTTATTACAGTAAAAGCTTTTAAACAAAATAAATATCCAACAACACGGAATGATTAAATATATGATGTTATAGCCACATTACATAATAATATGCAAATTTTGAAGAACTTTTTAACTGATAGGAAGAAATGCCCAAGATTTAATGCTATGCTTTAAAAAATGGGAAAACATAAAACCGTATCTTGATCTAAAACATATATACATTTTTCATGTCTATAAGCCATGGCCAAGTAACAAGCACTGTCTGTCAGCTAGCTATAAAAGCAGGGAAATATTCAAAAAAAAGAAGATACTGGAGCGCAACCAGGCAGCCAAGATTTGAGAGGCCAAGATTCCAGAGGCAAGGAGAATACACTGCAGTAAGCCCCATATCAGGGGTTCTGAACTTGGGGTTTCAAGGTAGTTTCAACAGACTGAGGAGAGAGGGACTGGAATTTGGGAGTACCATGATGGCCAAGATACAAAGGGTCAAATGTCCTGGAGAAAGGAACAATAGAGAAGTAGGTTTGAAATTCTGCCTGCAATTTTCCCTAGAGCTACTGTGAATCCTTAAACCATGTATGTGTGGCACTAGATTCTGAGAAACCAAGCAAAAAGCAGTGGTAGTTTGGTGGTCTTGTCAAACTAGAGAGACAAAGTTGGAGGTAACAGATATGGCTTTTAAAATAATTACAACTTATATGTTCATTAAAAAAAAAGGATGGAGGGACTTCCCTGGCAGTCCAGGGGTTAAGACTCTATGCTTCCACTGCAGGGAGCTTGGGTTTGATCCCTGGTCAGGGAACTAAGAATCCGCATGCTGCAGAGCGTGGCACGTTCCCTGCCCCCCTCCTCAAAAACAGGATGGAGAATTTTATTAGGAAACTAGAATAAGTTTTTCAAAAATTCACATGGAAATTCCAGAACTTAAAAACACACTATCTATAAATAATAGATGGATTCTGGGGCAGATTAGAAAATGCAAAACAGAAAATTAGGGAACTAGAGTAGAAACTATTCAGATTCAAGTAAAGAAAGGAAAAAGACTGGAAAACACAGAAATAAGAGCTATATGAGGTGTGGTGAAAAGGTCAAACTTTCAGGTAACTGGAGTCACAGAAAGCGAGGAGAAAGAGACTGCACTAGTCAGTCTATTTAAAGAAATAGTATATACCTGAAACTGATACAACATTGTAAATCAACTATACGCCAATAAAAATTTAAAAAGATGGAAAAAAGAAAAAAAAGAAATAGTGGCTGAGATTTTTTTCTTTCTTTTTTTTTTTTTAAAGTTTATTTAGGGCTTCCTAGGTGGCGCAGTGGTTGAGAATCTGCCTGCCAATGCAGAGGACATGAGTTCGATCCCTGCTCCAGGAAGATCCCACATGCCGCGGAGCAACTAAGCCCGTGTGCTAAAAATAAAATAAAATAAAATAAAATTATGAGAGATAAAAAATAAAAAAAGTTTATTTATTTATTGGCTGCGTTGGGTCTTCGTTGCTACTCACAGGGTTTTTCTAGTTGCAGCGAGCAGGGGTTACTCTTCATTGTGGTGCATGGGCTCCTCATTGCAGTGGTTTCTCTTGTTGCGGAGCACGGGCTCTAGGCACGCAGCCTTCACTAGTTGTGGCACATGGGCTCAATAGTTGTGGCTCCTGGGCTTAGCTGCTCCACAGCATGTGGGATCTTCCTGGACCAGGGATCTAACCTGTATTCCCTGCATTGGCAGGCAGATTAACCACTATGCCTAGGAAGTCCACAGCTGAGATTTTCTATACTGATTTTTTTTTTTGTTTGGCTGTGCCACGTGGTTTGTGGGATTTTAGTTCTCTGAGCAGGGATTGAACCCAGGCCCTCAGCAATGAGAGTGCAAAGCCCTAACCACTGGACTGCCAGGGAATTCCCAGTGGCTGAGATTTTCTAAAAGTGATTAAAAACATCAAATGACAAAATCCATAAACTCTACAAACCTTAAGAAGGATAAATATAAAGAAAATTACAAAGGCACATTATAGTAAAACTGTTGGGATCCAAAGACAAAATGGTCTTATAAGTAGTCAGAAAAAGAAACATTATCCTTAAAGGAGCAACATTATGCTAATTTTCCAACAGACACAATGACAGTCAGAAGGCAGTGGGATGATACTTTTAAAGCGCTGAAAGAAAATAACTCCAGGGGACTCGAGGGAGGGTGTGGGGGGGGAGTTGAGGAAGGGAGGGAATATGGGGATATGTGTATAAAAACACGATTGAACTTGGTGTATCCCCCCCAAAAAAAAAATTACTAAATGTATAGGTTAAGTTAAAAAAAAAAGAAAAGAAAAGAAAAGAAAAGAAAATAACTCCAGTTCAGAATACAGTTGACCTCTGAACAACATGGGTTTGAACTACACGGGTCTACTTTTATGCAGATTTTTTCCCATAAATACATACTACAGTACTACACAATCCACAGTTGGTTGAATCTGCAGATGCAAAACTGTGGATACACAGGGCCCACTGTAATTACATCTGGATATTCCACTGTGCAGAGGGTCAGCACCCCTAACCCCCAAGTTGTTCAAGGGTCAACTATACTGTAGTTAGTGGAAATTTTTTTTTTTTTTTTTTTTGGCACACGGGCTTAGTTGCTCCGTGGCATGTGGGATCTTCCTGGAGCTGGGATCGAACCCGTGACCTCTGCATTGTCAGGCAGATTCTTAACCACTGCGCCACCTAGGAAGCCCAGTGGAAATATTTTTAAAAAATGAAAGTGAAATAAAAGATATTTAAAGTCAAACAAAACTTGAGATAATCCACTAATGGAAGATACACTAACACGACCTCCTCTTTCTCTCCCTCTCTGTCTCTCTAAAGGAAGTTATTTGGGCAGAAGGAGAAAGATTCCAGAGGGAAGTGTGGAAAAGCAGGAAGAAATGAGGAGTACTAGAGGATAAATATGTGGGAAAATGAATGTCTAGGAAGTGTTAAGAGGCACTGATTCAAACCAGACTCTAATTTTAGAGTCAAGGGTATATGTTGGAATTCCTAGGATAACTGCTAAAAGAATATTAGGAGTGAAATGGTATAATAAAAAATATTTTAATCCCAAAGAAAGAAAGTAGAAAAAAATGAACAAAGAAAAGATGGGGAAAATGGGGAAAAGAGTAGGAACAAATATTCCAATTACGTTAAAACAAAAAATGCTAGACTGGCGTGAAGGGGAAAAAAGCCAACAAGCATACACTGCTTAGGAGAAACATACCTTCAATAAGGACACAGAAAAGTTGAAAGTAAAAGGATGGAAAAAGATCATACAAACACTAGAGAGCTGATGTAGCCACTTTAACATAAGTCAAAATAGACTAAAGCTGGATAGGAGGAGAACTAGAGAGTAAATGGAATAATAAATCCAATTATCATTTAGTCAATAATTCTAAATTTCTATGCACCCTAATTACATAGACTAAATATATATACAATACAAATGGACAGAACTAAAAGGAAAAAAGACCCACAATTATAGGGGGAGAATTTAACATACTCCTCTTAGTATTTGATAGAACAGGTAGATTAAAAAAAATCAGCAGGGAGATAGGACATTTAAATACAATTAACAAACTTGACATATACAGAATGCTGTGCCCAATAACTACAGAATATACATTTTTATAAAATGAAGGTGGTGGCGCAGCAGTTAAGAATCTGCCTGCCAATGCAGGGGACAAAGGTTCAATCCCTGCTCCAGGAAGATCCCATATGCCGCGGAGCAACTAAGCCCATGTGCCACAACTATTGAAGCCCATGTGCCTAGAGCCTGTGCTCCGCAATAAGAGAAGCCACAGCAATGAGGAGCCCCGCGTACCACAAAGAAGAGTAGCCCCCACTCACAGCAACTAGAGAAAGCCCACGTGCAGCAGTGAAGACCCAACACAGCCAATAAATAAATAAATAAAAATTTTAAATAAATACATAAATAAAATGAAGGTGGTAATATGTATGGAATTTACCATAAACTAGTCAATAAAGAAGGTCTCAACAAACAGCACAAATTGAAGTCATAGAGTATGGTCTCTGACCACACTGGAATGAAGCTAGAATGCAATAAGAGAAGAGTAACTAGAAAATCTTCCAATGTTTGGAAATCAGGCAACACATAAATAATTGATGAGTCAAAGAAGAAATCACAAATGGAAAATCATATATTTTGAAGTGAATAATAATGAAAACATGACATATCAAAATCTGTGGAATGCAACTACAGCATCTGTTATGAACTGAATGTTTGTGTCCTCCCCAAAATTACTATGTTGAGGCCCTAATCTTCAGTGTGGCATCCGAGGAAGTAATTAAAGTTGGATGAGGTCATGAGGATGGGCTCCTGACTCAGTAGGATTGGTGTCCTTATAAGAAAAGACACCAGAGAGCTTGCTGTCACTCTCTATACCTCTCCCTATGTGTATGTATCAAGGAAAGGCCATGCAAGGACGTAGTCAGATGGTTATACAACCATGCAAGCCAGTAAGAGATCCCTCACCAGAAACCAAATATTCTGCCATCCTGATCTTGGAATTCCAGCCCCCAGAACTATGAGAAAGTTAAATTCTGCTGCTTAAGCTGCCCAGTCTGTATGTAGTATTTTGTTATGGCAGCTTGAGCAGATTAATACAGCACCCATCTCACTGAGCTAGAAAAATAACAAATAAAACCTAAAGAGGGACTTCTCTGGTGGTCCAGTGGGTAAGACTCCATGCTCCCAAATGCAGGGGGCCCAGGTTCAATCCCTGCTTAGGGAACTATATCCTGCATGCATACTGCAACTAAGAAGTCCACATGCTGCAACTGAAAGATTCACATGCTGCAACTAAGACCCGGAGCAGCAAAAAACAAACCAACCAACCAACAAACAACAACAAAAAAACCTAAGGAAAGTTGGAAGAATAAAATAAAGCAATGAAACAAAAAGCAGATACTCAAGGAGGATTCTGGGAAGGTGGCAGAAGATGTCTAATATAACTGTTTTGGAACTCTAGAGTCTGTTGAAGGCTTGTGACTTCCAGGTGAAAACTGGGATGCTAAACTTGCTGTTAATTTCAGCTCTTAGCATAGTAGCAGCTACCCATTCCCAACCGCTGCCACATGGCAGGCAGCTGTACAAATGTTTCTGGAGCTGCCTGCACACAGCTTGTGGGAGCCAGGGTGGGCAAAAAGGATCCCGCCCTCCAAATACTGGGGATCTGCGTTCTGATCGCTGACTGCTGCTCCAGTTCACAGAGATGCTCACAACAGGGCAGCAGCCACTGTCTGTTGCACCTCCCTGCATTGTTGTAAGCCCATTCTGCTCTGGCTGAAGTGACTTCCGTGAGATTTAAAGGAAGATGTGGAGAAAATCAAGAAAACGATGTGTGAACAAAATGGAAGTATCGGGACTTACCTGGTGGTCCAGTGGTAAAGAATCCACCTTCCAATGCAGGGGACAAGGGTTCAATCCTTGGTCAGGGAACTAAGATCCCATGTGCCACGAGGTAACTAAGCCTGCATGCCACAACTACAGAGCCCGTGCACCTCAACTAGAGAATCTGTGTGCCACAAACTACAGAGCCCACACGCTCTGGAGCCCTCGCGCCATAACTAAAGAGAAGCCTGTGTGGTGCAACGAAGATCCTGCGTGCTGCAACTAAGACCCCATGCAGCCAAACAAAAACAAAAACAAAAACAATTCCTCTTAAAAAAAAAAAAGGAAGTATTAATAGAGACAAAAAACCTAACAAGACACAAAAAAGAAATTCTGGAACTGAAAGTAACAAGTGAAATGGAAAAAAAATATCACTAGAGGGATTCAAAGGCAGATTTGAGCAGTGAGAAAAAAGAATCAGTGAACTTGAAGAAAGAACAATGGAAATTATCGAGGTTGAAGAACAAACAGAAAGAAAAAAGACTGAAGAAAACTGAACAGAGCCTAAGGCAGCTGTGGGACATGAGGCCACCAAAGGACTAACACATACACTGTGGGATTCCCAAGAGGAGAGAGAGGGAAAGAGGCAGAGAGAATATCTGAAGAAATAAGGGCCCAAAGCTTCCCAAATCAATGAATATAAACACCCAAGTAGTTCAACAAACTCTAAGTAAAAGGAACTCAAAGAGACCTATACTCTCAAAAGAGAATGATAAAGAAGTAAATCACCCCAAGGGATCCTCAATAAGACTATGAGCAGACTTCTTATCAGAAACTTTAGAGGCCAGAAGACAGTGGGCCGATATATTCAAATATGCTAAAAGAAAAAAAGCTGTCAACCAAGAATCCTATACAGGCATATCTTGTTTTACTGTACTTCACAGACGGCGTTTTTTACAAATTGAAGATCTGTGGTAACCTTATATCAAGCAAGTCTATTGGCACCATTTTTCCAACAGCACTTGCTCACTTCATATGCCTGTGTGAAATTTTGATAATTCTCAAAATAGTTCAAGTTTTTTCTTTCATTATTATATCTGTTACAGTGATTTGTGATTAGCGATCTCTGATGTTACTACTGTAAAAAGATTATGACTTGCTGAAGGCTCAGGGATGGTTAGCATTTTTTAGCAATAAAGTATTTTTAGGGACTTCCCTGGTGGTCCAGTGAGTAAAACTCCGTGCTCCCAATGCAGGGGGCTGGGTTCGAGCCCTGGTCAGGGAACTAGATCCCACATGCATACTGCAACTAAAGAGTTCGCATGCTGCAACCAAGAAGTCTGCATGCCTCAACTAAGATCCCACGTGCCATAACTAAGACATGGTACAGCCTAAATAAATAAATATTTAAAGTATTTTTAAATTAAGGTGTGTGTGTACATATATATTTTTAGACATAATGCTACTGAACACTTAATAGATTACAGTATAGTGTAAACATAACTTTTATATGCAGTGGGAAACCAGAAAATTCACGTGTCTCACTTTATTGCAATATTTGCCTTACTGCAGTGTATGGAGCCAAACCACAATATCTCTGAGGTATGCCTGTATCTGGCAAAACTGTCTTTCAAATGTGAAGGAGAAATCAAGATATTCTCAGATAAACAAAAGCTGAGGGAGAACATGACCACTAGACCTGCCCTGTAAGAAATGCTCAAGTGAGTCCTGCAGGGTGAATGAAGACACTAGACAGTAATTTCAAGCTGTATGGACAAATAAAAACTTTAATAAGGGTAAACACATGGACAACTATAAAAGCTAGTATTACTGTAACAATGGTTTGTAACTGTACCTTTTGGTTTTTTCTACCAATACATTTAAAGGGAAAAAAATGACAATTATTAGTGTAAAAGCCAGTCTGAACAGATGATTGAACCTGGTGTACCCCCCAAAAAATAAATAAATAAATAAATTAAAAAAAAAAAAAAAAAAAAGCCAGTCTGTAACTTTGGTCTGTAACTCCAAATCTCTTTCTTTTGCATAATTTAGGAAACTGATGCACTTAAAAGAACTAGTTCGTGAACTAGTTTAAAAGAACTAGGGACACACAACGTATAAAGATGTAATTTTGTGACAACAACAGAAAGGGGTGTGGTGGAGCTGTAGAGGAGCAGAGTTTTTGTGTGCTATTGAAGTTAAGCTGGTACAAATTCAAATTATAGTGTTATAACTTTGGGATGTTAAATGTAATCCCTTTGGTAACCACAAAGAAAATACCTATAGAATATACACAAAAGGAAACGAGAAAGGAATTTAAACATTTCACCACAAAAAACCAACTAAACACAAAAAACAGTAACACAGGAAATGAGGGACAAAAAAACTACAGGGCATGCAGAAAACAAGGAGCATGATGACAGAAGTCCCTCCTTACCAGTAACTGCTTTAAATATAAATGAATTAAACTCCCCAATCAAAAGACAGAGACTGGGGGATTGGATTAAAACACACATTCAATTATATGCTGCCTATAAGAGACTCATTTGAGACTCAATGACACAAACAGGCTGAAAGTGAAAGGATGGAGAAAGCTATGCCATGCAAATAGTAACCAAAAGAGAGCAGGGGGGCTATACTAATCTCAGACACAATAGTCTTTAAATCAAAAAAGATTACAAGACACAAAGAACATTATATACACTAGAAGATGTAACAATTATAAACATTTATACACCTAATGACAGACCATCAAAATACATGAAGCAAAACCTGACAGCACTGAAGGGAGAAACAGGCAGCTCTACAGTAAGAGCTGGACATTTCAATACCCCACTCATTGAATAGAACAATCAGACACGAGAAAAGTAAGGAAACAGAGGACTTAAACAATACAATAAATCAATTAGATGTAACAAATACAGAAAACTCTACCCAACAAGAATAGCACACACACTTTTCTCAAGTACACACGGGACACTTTCCAGATAGACAATATGTTAGGCCACAAATTAAGTCTTAATAGATTTTAAAAGACAGGCATCACACAAAGTATCTTCCCTGACCACAACAGATGAAGTTAGAAATCAATAACAAAAGTAACACTGAAAATTCATAAAATTGTGGAAATTAAATGATACACTTCTGAATAACTGTGGCTGAAACCACACTGACTCCATTTTGTGAGCTCCATTTTAGGCCTGCAATCCCACCCCCTCCCCGTCTGCATAACTGAGCTTTAGCCTGCTCACAAGGAATACGCCTGAGCCAGATAAGTTCCCTATCAACTTTTTACCTTTGCTTCATCTGATATGAAAAGTGGAAGAATGCCTTTTGCTGACACAGATGGTAAATGGTCTGTGAGGAATAATGACCTGAGACCCTGGGGGTGGGGGAGAACCCCCAGCTCCTATTGCTGAGGACATGCTTCTCCTTTAGTAGTCAGAGTCTATCTTTACCTTTAGCCCGTTTAAATTCCCCTGTACCCCTTTCAGTGATGTGTAGTGCAGCTACAAATGCCTCTGGATGGTCATCCGCCTGACACTGCCTCTATGTAAGTTACCCACACAATAAACTTCATGATTGTACTTTATGGACTTGGCTTGCCTTGTTTTTTGATCTCAAAGTTCCTTCTCATTCTGGGGGATATTATTCAATATCCCCACCGTCAAACAATAACCAACGGATCGAAAAAGAAATTACAGGGACTTCCCTGGTGGCGCAGTGGTTAAGAATCTGCCTGCCAATGCAGAAGACAAGGGTTCAATCCCTGGTACGGGAAGATCTCACTTCCTGCGGAGCAACTAAGCCTGTGTGCAACTACTGAGCCTGAGCTCTAGAGCCCTAGAGCCCGCGAGCCACAACTACTGCAGCCCGCGCACCTAGAGCCCGTGCTCCACAACAAGAAAAGCCACTGCAATGAGAAGTCCATGTACCGCAGTGAAAAGTAGCCCTCGCTCACACCAATGAGAGAAAGACCACAGCAATGAAGACCCAATGCAGCTAATAAATTAATTAATTAAAAAAGAAATTACAAGAGATATTAGAAAATACTTAGAGGTGAATGAAAATGAAAACACAATATACCAAAACTTATGAGATGCAGCAAAAGCAGTGCTAAGTGGGGAAATTTATAGCTATAAATGCTTACATTAAAAAATAAGAAAGATCTCAAGACTTCCCTCGTGGTCCAGTGGTTAAGACTCTGAGCTCCCAATGCAGGGGGCCCGGGTTCAATCCCTGGTCGGGGAATTAGATCCCGCATGCTGCAACTAAGAGCCCACATGCCACAATTAAAAGATCCCGCAAGCCACAGAGCAAACCCCGCACACGGCAACGAAGATCCCATGTGCTGCAACTAAGACCTGGCACAGCCAGATAAATAAATAAATATTTAAAAAAAAAAGCCTCCTCAAAACATTTAAAATATATATACAAAATAAAAAATAAGAAAGATCTCAAATCAATAATCTAACTTTACATCTTAAGGAACTAGAAAAAGAAACAACTAAACTCTAGGCTAGCAGAGGAAGGAAATAATACAAATCAGAGCAGAGACAAATAGAGGACAGAAAAATAAGAGAAAATGGTTCTTAAAAAAAAAAATCAACAAAACTGACAAATTTTATTTAGATGGACTAAGAAAAAATAGAGAAGACTCAAATTACTAAAATCGAAATGAAAGTGGGGACATTACTACTGATTATACATAAATAAAAAGGATAAGAGTACTACAAATAACTGTACATCAAAAAATTAGATAACCTAGATAAAACAGACAACTTCCTAGAGACACAGACTTACCAAGAATAAATCATGAAGAAACAGAAAATCTGAATAGACCTGTAACTAGTAAGGAGATTGAATCAGTAATCAAAAAAATCTCCCAACAAAAAAAAAAGCTCTAGACCTGACAGCTCTGTTGGTGAATTCTACCAAATATTTAATGACAAACTAATACCAAACCTTCTCAAATTTCTCCAAAGTTGAAGAGGGAACACTTCCTAACCCATTCCATAAGGCCAGCATAACCATGATATAAAGCCAGACAAAGACATTATAAGAAAACTACAGACCAATGTTCCTTATGAACACTGATGCAAAAGTCCTCAATAGAATGCTAGCAAAAAGAATTCAGCAGCGTATTAAAAAGATTATACACAATGAATGACCAAGTGGGATTTAAACCTAGGATGCAAGAATGGTTAAACATATGAAAAGTGATCAACACACCACATCAACAAAGGAAAAAATCTCACATGGTCATCTCACTGATGCAGAAAAAGTATCCAAAAACGTTAACACCCCTTCATGATAAAAATACTCAACAAAATAGACAGAAGGAACGCACCTCAACATAGTAAAAGCCATATATGAAAAACCCATAATGAGCACCATAAGCAATGGTGAAAGACTGAAAAGCTTTTCCTGTAAGATCAGAAACAAGGCAAGGATGCCTGCTTTCACCATTTTTATTTAACATAGTACTGGAAATTCTAGCCAAATCAATTAGGCAAGAAAAAGAAATAAAAGGCATCCAAATTGAAAAGGAAGAAGTAAAATTATCTCCCTGTTTGCAGATGATGTGATCTTATATGTAGAATACCCTAAAGACTCAACAAAGAAGCTGTTAGAACTAATAAATGATCTCAGCAAAGTAGCAGGATACAAAGTCAACAAACAAAACTCAGTTGCATTTCTGTACATGAACAATAAACAACTTCGAAACAAAATTTCAAAAACAATTCCATTTGCAATAGCATCAAAAAGAATAAAATACTTGGGAATTAACTTAATCAAAGAGGTGAAAGACTTGTACAATAAAAACTACAAAACACCACTGAAAGAGATTAAAGACAAATAAATAGAAACACATTCCATGGTCATAGATTGGAAGACTTAATATTGTTAAGATGTTAGTACTTCCCAAAGTAACCTACAGATTAAATGCAACCCCTATCAAAATCCCAATGACATTTTTTGCAGAAATAGAAAAACTCATCCTAAAATTTATGGGGAATCTCAAATGACACTGAATAGCTAAAACAATCTTGAAAAAGAAAAAATAACTGGAGGACTTACATTTCCTGATTTCACAACTTACTACAGTAATCAAAAGAGTGTGGTGCTGGCATAAAGACAGACATGCAGACCAATGCAACAGAGTGGAAAGCCTAGAGGTAAATCCTCAAATACATGGTCAAATGACTACTGCCAAGACCCTTTTTTAAATTAATTAATTAATTTATTTATTTATTATTTTATTGGCTGTGTTGGGTCTTTTTTTGCTGTGCACGGGCTTTCTTTTTAGTTGCGGTGAGTGGAGGCTACTCTCCGTTGTGGCACGCGGGCTTCAGTAGTTGTAGCACATGGGCTCAACAGTTGTGGCTCACAGGCTCTAAAGCACAGGCTCAACGGTTGTGATGCACGGGCTTAGCTGCTCCACAGCATGTGGGATCTTTCCAGAGCAGGGATTGAACCCGTGTCCCCTGTACTGGCAGGCGGATTCTCAACCACTGTGCCAGCTAGGAAGCCCCAAGACCTTTTTTTTTTTGCCATGCCACATGGCTTGCAGGATCTCAGTTCCCCAACCAGTATCAAATCCGGACCACAGTAGTGAAGGCACCGACTTCTAACCACTGGACTGCCAGGGAACTCCCTGCCAAGACCATTTAATGGGGGAAAGGACAATCTTTTCAACAAATGATGTTAGAAAATCTGGATATTCATATGCAAAAGAAGCAAGGTACCTAGCACCACATGCAAAAATCAACTCAAATTGGGTCAAGGACCTAAATCTAAGACGTAACACTAAGCTCTAAAATAAAACTCTCGAAAGAAAACACAGGACAAAAGCCTCATGACATCTGATTCAGCAACAATTTCTTGGATATGACACCAAGCGCACAGGTAACAGAAAAGAAAATAAACAAACTGGACTTCAAGAAAATTCAAAAATTTTGTGCATCACAAGACACTATTCAGAGTAAAATGGTAACCCACAGAATGGAAGAAAATATCTGCAAATCATGTACCTGATAAAGAATTAACACATGGAATATACAGAGAATTTCTAAAACTCAACAACAAAAACAAAAAAGCTGATTAAAAATGGGCAAAGGGCTTAAACTGACATGTGTCCAAAGGAGATATATAAATACGATACATGAAAAGATATTCAACATCACTAACCATCAGGGAAATGCAAATCAAAACTACAGTGAGATACCACCTCACAAACATTAGGATGGCTACTACCAAAAAACCCCAGAAAACAAGCAGTGTTGGCGAGGACTTGGAGAAATAAGAACCCTTATGCTGGAGCCCACAGTTGGTGAGGAGGTAAAGCAGCACAGCTGCATTACAAAACAGCACGGTGGCATCTCAAAATGATTAAAAACAGAATTACCAAATGATCCAGTAATTCTAATTCTGGGTATATACCCACAACAATTGAAAGTAGGGTTTTGAAGAGGTATTTATTCATCCACCCACATGCACAGCAGCATCATTCACAACAGTCAAAATGTGGAAACGACCCAAGTGTTCATCAATTGATGGAGGGGAAAGCAAGATGTGGTGTACACGTACAATGGAATATTATTCCCCTTAAAAAGGAAGAAACGCTGCAGTATGCTACAACATGGATGTACTCTGAGGACATCATGCCAAGTGAAATAAGCCAGTCGCAGAGGACAAATACTGCATGATTCCACTTTTAGGAGGTATTTAGAGTAGTCAAAATCGTAAACACAGAAAGTGTAATCATGGTTGCCTGCGGTTGGGGGGAGGGGAGAATGGTGTTTAATGGGTAAAGTTTCAGTTTCAAAAGATGAAAACAATTATGGGGATGGATGTTGATGATGGTTACACAGTGTGAATATACTTAACACCACTGATCTGTATGATTATAACTGTATACTTACAGTACAATGGTAATTTATGTTACATGTATTTTACCACAATAAAAGAAGCAGATACCTAAGAAGAATTAAAAGATACGAATTTTAAAAGAAATTAAAAAAAACAAACAAACAAACAAACCAAAATTGCTTCTTTGAAAAGGTTAATAAAATTGATGAGCCCCGGCAAGCCTGACCTATGTACACATACACAGAGACAATAACGGAAAGAAACAGTCCAAAACATGATAATTTTTACATAATGGAAATACATGTCAATTTTTACTTTCTTCTTTACACTCCTCTGGGTTTTCTATATTTTCTATAAATAAGTTGTTTGAAAGTGTCAACTCTACTGCATAAAATACAGTTTTAGTAAACTTACCTGGCAGCCAGAGAATAAATGGCATTGGCAGATGCAGATGGTTTGATTTGGGGATGGTCATACTCTGGACCTGCTAATGCGCTGCTATTCGTATTCTAGAAAGAAAAGTGTTAAAAAAGAACCTTCTTAATATAGGCTAAGTATCTCCTCTTACTTATGTAATCTATTCAAAGTAACAAGAACAAACATACAGACACAGACCTCACCCTCAATGCCATTCTTAGGGATTATTACATGTGACAAAAGTACAGCTGGAAGTTCATATGTAAGGGTCAGGGAGACAGATCTAAAAAGAGCCAAGGGGCTTCCTAGGTGGCGCAGTGGCTAAGAATCTGCCTGCCAATACAGAGGTCACGGGTTCGATCCCAGCTCCAGGAAGATCCCACATGCTGCGGAACAACTAAGCCCGTGTGCCAAAAAAAAAAAAAAAAAAACAAAAAATAAATAAATAAAGAAAAAGAGCCAAGGAAGTGGACTGGGTTTTTTTTTTTTTTTTTTTTTTTTTTTTGAAATTTCTGGCTGCACCGCACGGCATAAGGGATCCCAGTCAAGGATTGAACCCACGCCCTGTGCAATGGAAGCACGGAGTCTTAACCCATGGAAGTCACCAGAGAAGTCCCAGAAATATGTTTTTTTGTTTGTTTGCTTGCTTTAATTCTAGAAAGATTTGAGGAAATTGGCTGTCTGGACAAACACCATTCTAGTTCTTAAAATCTACACATCTTTCTATACTGATGCCACCAGAAAGTCAAACCTAATCCACTCTCACTAATTAGACTGCATATCACATAAATATCACTTGAATGCTAAGTTACCCTCCCCTTTCCCTTTCAACCAAGAAATACAGTTCATTTAAGGACCACAGCATTTCTCAATTTCACTCTCCATCTTTTTCTTGGATTTCTAACTACCCACTGGCCAATTCTTCCTTCAATGGCTCATCTCAAATTCAACATGTCTGTCCCTAGTTAGCCAGGTTCAAAACCTCTGGGGTGTGTGCATGTGTGTATGTGTGTGTGTGTGTGTGTGTGTGTGTGTGTGTGTGTGTGTGATTTCTCATCCTTTTTGCCACCCACTGACTGCTTTCAAGCCTTACTGGGTCTTTGTTTCATGCTCCCTAAAGTCTCTGCCGAACCTGGCTCCCTCTTCTGCTCCTAGACCAGGATTCTCCCTCTTGTTTACCTAGTACCAGCTATATGAAACCCCTTTGTTGTTCTTCAGATAGACTTTCCCAAATTCACTTGCTTTTCCCTTCACCCGCTGCTGCTCCAGGTCACTGTCCCCACTGCTCCAGGTCTTTGCTCAAAATTGCACACTATCCTTCCATGTACCTGCCCCATCCCAACTCCAGCTTTCCTTATATCCTGTTTTTACCCTATTTTTCTCCACAGCATTCGTTGGCATCTGACACCTTAGATGTTTTATAACTTATCTTGTTTAGGCATAAATGAACTAACAAAGAAGGAATTTACCTCTCCCATGCCCAGCTCTGGACCTCTTATCTCCTGCTTATCCAACGGACCACTAACCTGCGTTTTTTCAATCTGTTCTCTTTCCAATCTACTCTGCATACTACTCCTGGATTCCTCTCTTTAAACCACCATTTTGGTCACACCACTCTACTAATTTAATCTTCATGTACTCTTCATTTATACCAAATAAATTCCAATTTGAGAGTATACAAAGCCCTCTAATCTAGCAGCAATGCTCCTTTTTCCTACTCTGATACACAAAACTTCTGTTCCTCTCAAATTAAACTACTTGTTATTCCACAATACATCTTAAGCATTTCTGTCACTGTAGGTCTATCTTCAAACTATAGCCACTTTGGAAAGAATACTTCAAATTCAGATGCCACTCTTTCCATAAAGCTCTCATGACTGCTGTATCTGGAAATAATCTCTCCTTTCTCTAAAGGAGAGAAACTGAAGTGTTTTCTATTTATACTACTCATGACACACACACATAGAAACATATTTACTGCATTAACAAGCGTATTAACACATACACTTCTTGAGGGTAGGGATTATATTATCTCTGAATCCAGTACAAAACATACCACAAAATTGACCCATTCAATGTCATCCACAAATATTTGTTACTAAGATAAATAATTTCAAAATCAGGACTCACCATGGAGGTATCCAGACTGAATGTGCTTCCGAGCCTAGACATATCGGTTCTGGGTTCCATTTGTGAGGGTAATGAAAACGGAAGTGAGTGTCGGTTGGTTAATTCTCTCCCTGTCCAGGGGTCACTAGGGTTTGGAGCAACTACTGGTACTTTGGGGATTGGCCGAGGCAGCCATGATGTTTCTCCACCTCGGCCAGAGGGGACAGGCGGCAGTTTGTCTCTGGGTGGACCGTCGCCTGGTGTATAAGGCAAGGGGCGTCTCTGAGGCCGGGTTTCTGCTCCACCAGAATATGGCCGGTCTGGAGGGGGTGGTGGTGGAAGATCTCGAAGAGTGGGAGGTATTGGTAATGGTTTGTCCTTATGAAGGGAGCCAGAAGGAGCCTGTGGAAGCATAATGGAAGCAATCAGTCAAACCCCACTAATCCACAGCAAAGAATCAGAAAACTGTAGAAATGGATAATGTTTTACCTTAGAAGCAGTTCCAAGACCAGAAGCACTTGAAGGAACAGATATTCGCTGTTGTAGAAGGTCAAGCCGTGGCGGCACTGGAGGAAGGGAAGCTTGTGGGGCCATGGAGAATGGAGAAGGAGGTCGTTCCACCTGATACAAATAAAATTTCCTAATAGGTAATTCTTGTCTGGAAGAGTGGCATCTCTCAACTCCTGAAGATGTAAACAGCAAGTACTATATGAACACTGAATATACCAATGGGCCTGACTTTGGCTTAAGGTAGCGCTTCCTGAAGTATTTTATGTCACCATAAGAGGGCGCTGTCAATCACAGAAATACAATGCAGATGCAAGTTACAGGCAAATGTATCTAGAAATGACTGTGCTATAAAAAGCTTCCTAGCTTATAATTTTAAATAATTTTACAATTTACTATCTCCCAATCTTCAGAAAAAGAAATAATCTCTTCAAGATTAAAAACAGCCATATTAAAAGAAAGGGGTATACATTAACCTTTCAACAAATCACCTAGGAATATAATTAAGGGGCAGAATGAGGAAAGAAATCAGAGTTAATAAATTTTCCATGGGTTATTATGATTAAAAGAAAAAAAAAGAGATTTATAAGAGAAAATGACCAGTGGTATTTTTAAAAAGCATCTTGAGTTCTTCCAATTCAGTAATTAAAAGGGATGATTTTTTTGTGTCAATTTGATTCTAAAAATTGAGGTGCCAAGTCAAAAGAAACAAATAAATGTATAACCTTTTCCATTTCCCTGCCTACAGCAGGGTGATGAGTAGCTGATAAGCTTGTCCAAATAAGCTGTCAAGAGATATACAAGAATTTATACAAAATATTACTTCACATTTACATTCCCTAAAAGCAAAACAGATGGAAAACAGGCAAATATGTATTACAAGCACTTATGTAAGATGACAGAAAAACAACATCCCCATACTGAGTCTTATCATTAATGCTGGGAGGTGAATGAGGGAAAAAAAGCCCGCATCATAGACTACTTGCATTTACTCATGCTTAAGAAAGTGGGCTCTATGTCAGTGGAGCGTGAGCAGCTAAACACCTCAAAGGTTAAGAAAGTGAAAAGTTATTAGTCAAACTAACTTTCACTTCATCATCAATATCTAGTCAGTCACTGTATCTTGTTGACTTTTCCATAAAAGAATCTCATATCTATATCTTCCTTTTCATTCTACTTACAAACCTCAGACCTGATTTATGAAAATCACTTTCTAGTGATTCTCCCAACTTCTAGTTTCTTATCTCACCAAGTCATTTTGCTCACCATTACCAGCTTAACCACCCTTAAATACTCACTAGCTCAAAAACCATCCATCAGTAACTCACACTTTCCCATGTCATAAAATGTCACTTTCCTGCCTGGCTTTCACAGGTCTCTCTAATTTGGTCTCCCTAACCAATAGCATTTTCCGTAATTCCCTATTTTGGAATTCCAACCTCCTTAACTTTGTTCAAGTTGTTTCTCAATTCAGAAGCCCCTCTCTGCCTATGCTGACCCATCCTTCTCATTCCTAATGGGCAGAGGGGTGAATGAGCTAATCGTATTCTTCAATTCATGCCTCAATATCATAACCAATCCCTGAAATGTTCTTTTATCTCAACATATGATAAAGTTCCAGAAAAGGATAAAAGCACATATGGGGAAGAAATTATCAAAGAAATAACACAAGAATATTTCCAAGACCTAAGGGACATAAATACCCATATAGAAAGTGTTCGCTGCATAGCTAGCCCAAAGAAAGAAAAGAAACCCCTGACCAAACAACCAACCAACCAACCAACCAACCAACTACACCCTTAAATTTTCAGGGAATCAAGGATAAGGAAAACATCCTAAAGGCTTCTGAGGATAGAGGGAAAAGGGGCACCAAAGAGCAAAAATGCACTAGAAACTAGAAGTCACTGAGGCTTTAACAATTCATAGAGCTGAATTTTTTTTTTCAGTGTAGAAATCTAGTCAGTTTGAGGGTTGAATAAAGATATTTTAAGATATCAAATGTCTCAAAAATTTCACCTCTCACCTTTTCACAGAAAATTACTTTGAGGGCATATTCCACCCAAACAAGGAAGTTAAAGCAAGAAACAGAAAAACACGGGAGTTAAGAAATAGGCACTCTGGGTCTTCCCTGGTGGTCCAGTGGTTAAGAATCCACCTTCCAACACTGCAGATGCAGGTTCAATCCCTGGTCAGGGAACTGGGATCCCACATGCCCTGGGGCAACTAAGCCCGTGTGCCACAACTAGAGAGAAGTCTGTGCACCTCAACGAAGACCCCACATGCTGCAACGAAGATCCTGCATGCCACAACTAAGACCTGACACAACCAAATAAATTAATTTTAAAAAAGAAAAAAAAAAAAGAAATAAGCACTCCAACACAGAGGAGAGGCAATGAAGTCCCACAATGATGGAGAGGGGAGATCTCAGGGTGACATATAATGCAGCACACCCAGCGAGAAACCAGTCCAGACTGGAGCCAAAACATGGCAGACTCCCATATGTCAGTATACTATGTTACATACTACCTACTATATTAATGTTAATGGAATTTAATTCATAGAAAATTATATTGAGAGGATGTTTGGTAAGACTTAATAGTGAGAGGTACAAACTGAAAGCTAAGGAAATAAAAACAAATCGATTATTTCAGAAAAGCAGAAGGTTGTAAAAGAAAGTGAAAGTATAGCATATTACTTGATACAACAGGGAGCAAAAGCCATTTAAACACTTAACACTGACTGAACCAAAAAACATTCAGATTAACTATAGTCAAAAGATAGGGAGCAGGAAGGAGGGAGATAAATTTAAGTCCTTTTCTAAGCAGATAACTAATACTGCAGAATCAAGAGAAAGCAGTATAGCATACGGTTAAGGAACAGTTTTAAGAATTGAAAAATCTGAATGGGACAAAAGAGCTGGAGTGGGTGGAAGCAGGGAACTGACATTTCTATAAGCCTTTTAGCAATTCTTTTAAACTTAAAAAGTTTATCATGCGTTTTTTTTAAAAAGTAGATTCACTATTTTAAAAACAAATCAAAATGAAAAAAACAGCAACAAAACAACAAGCTACTAGGATGTGACAAAACAGGCACTCTCATAGTCTCACATATTTTGGGAGTGACTTTAGGACAAAAAAATTGGAAACAAATTTTAATGCACATCCCAGAAAAGTTAGAGATTTTTACTCCAATATTTTATTCATACAAAGTAGATAAGGAACTGTAAGGTACAAAAAATAGTAAGATGGAACGCCCACATAGAACCTACCATTGAGCTAAGAAATGAAATGCCACTGCTTTCTGAAATTCCCATGTGCCCCACCACTAATTATATCCCTCTCCTCTCTCAAAGAGTTTAAATGGACATACTCTTATCTAGTAACTCCACTGTCAGAAATCTACCCTACAGACAGACTTGCAAAAGATGTGTAGCCTGGAAACAATAGGAATACCCATTAAGAATAGACCAAATTACAGAAAAGCCAAGCGCAATACAATACATGAAGCTGTTTTTTTCTACTTGAATTTTTACAGTATACATTTATTACTTTTATTTAAATGAGTAAGTTTAATCTCATTTATACATATTAGCTACAAAAAAACTTTTAATTTTCTTCTTTCCTCTAAAGTTCTATAGCACTTGGAGTGTGTACCCAACAATTTAGAATCATGTACACTATCTGGCTTGTATTAAACAGTGTTTCACTTGTGTATATATAGTCTCTTCCCAAATAGAACCACTATCTCTTTTTGGGCCTTTGTCTTAGGTTTCTTATCCCATACAGCACTCAAGAGAGCTACTTAACTAGCACAATAAACACCTTGCAAAAGTAATACGTGTTAACTGTGAAAAATTCAAATATACCATAAAATGAAAGTCCTCTGATACTGTAGCCTCAGAAATAATAGTGTGATGTGATATGTAGTCACCTAATTTTCCCCCTTGCATGTTATTTTAAAACTAAATTATTTTAACAGAAATAAGGTGATATACATAACATACAGTTGTTTTTTAAATTTAACACACATTGACAGCTTTCCACTTAAGTATATGTAAACTGGATTCATTCTGCAGAGGACTCCATCATATGGACTGCAGTAGACAGAGTAATGATCGTGGTCCCCTCTCCCACAGGAAGATGTTCATGCCCTAAAATCCAGAATCTGTGAATCTATCTTACTTGGCAAAAGGAACTTTGCTGACGTGATCAAGGGTATCTTGAGATAGGAGAATTATCCTGGATTATTTGAGTGGGCCCAATCTACTTACAAGAGTCCTTAAAAGCTGAGAACCTCAGAGATATGACTGAAGGAGGAGGAAAGGAGTCCAGGAGCCAAAGAATGGAGCTTGCCCCTAAAAAACAGTCAGCTGACAGCCAGCAAGGAATAGGGATCTTAATCCTACAACTGGCAAGGAACTGAACTGTGCCAAACCAGAAGAGTAAGGAATGCCAACTGTATTCACTGCACTATGCCATTTTATATAAGAGACTTAAGCATCCTCGGATTTTTGTATCTGCTGGGACTCCAGGACCCAATCCCCCGCAGATACTGAGAGACAACTATAATTCGTTATGGCAGCAATAAAATACAAACACATGGATATGTAATAATTTCTTACTGATGGACATGTGGGCTGTTTCTAATTTTTTATTACTATAAATAATGCTTAAGAATAACTACATCTACATCTTTGTGTGCTTGTCTTGAGTATTTCTTTAGGACAAATTCCTAGAAATGCAATTGTTAATTCAAACTGTGAACATTATATACATTTTGACAGATGTCAAAACTGTCCTCCAAAAAGATGGAACTAATTTGTACCCACAGACACTGAATATGAGTGCCTGTTTCTCCACAATGAGTACTACCCACCTATAAAATTTCATGAAGAATAAAGGGTATTTTAATTTCAAACAAATACATATATAAATGATCACTTCTTTACCTTATTATTCAGCTTCCTAATATTCTAGGAGTTACCAGTAAATCTTCATGAATGAACAGAGAGCAATCTATATATAACATAAAACTGCTTTAGAGGTCACATGAATCTCTTAAAATGTAACCAATGAACCTGTTATAAGGGGCCAAGACTACTGTCAACTTCAAAAAACTAAAAATATACCACTCAGTCCAGATTTCCTCAACTATCCATTACTGATATAGCATAGATAAATTTATCAATTTCTGTTTTGAAGCGTTTTCAATTCCCAAAGATCCAAAGCAATTACTATGTGCTCAAATTTGAGTAGCTAATTACAAATGGGATATGGCTCTTGCCTTCTAGGAACTTATAATATGATAGAAAACAATTTTTTTTTCGGGTCCATGCCACACAGCGTGAGGAATCTTAGTTCCCCCGACAAGGGATCGAACCAGTGCACCCTGCAGTGGAAGCACGGAGCCCTAACCACTGGACTGTCAGGGAATTCCTGGGAAATATTTTTAATAAAATATTACAAGGTGATAAGATCTAAGACAGACATATTCACAGCATCCCAGAAACACTTGGCCAGATCCAGATTATATGTGGGTAAATAGTATGAGTTGGAGTGGAGGAAGCAGGGTATAGTCTGGAAAGGTTTCCTAGGACATGAAAACTGAGCTAAATTACATAGAAACTATCAAGGCAAAAGCATGGCGAAATCTTTAGTGGTTCAGCCTTGCTGGATTACAAAAGCAGGAAGGATTATCAGGGCAAAGTACCTAGAGAAGAGAATGGACTTATTAACCCATTAAGTAATGAGAAGTCATTAAAGAGTGTGAGGCAAAGGAATGAGGTGGTTAAGCTGTAGATCAATGACTCTGGAAGCAGGGAGAACAGATGATTATGAGAGCCTGTAACAGATGATTATGAGAGCCTGTAATAAGGCAGTAGCATTGAGGACAGAGAGGAAGAGATACACCGGATACAATCATTTAAGAGACAGAATCCATCCTTTCAGTATTTATTGAGCACCTACTATGTGCCAGGCAGTTAGGTGCTGATAGATAAGAAAGCTTCTTTTGTTCAAAAAAAAAATGCCTCCTATGAAGTTATACCAGTCTAAACTAGAGAAATGACAGTATATTAAAATCTCTGTTTGCCCTGTATTTATTAAAATCTTCAATGACTGCCTTACTTCCAATTAGTGAATAAATCCCTGATTTACTCTACCACTGACATAACAGACTGGTCACATCCTTTCTTAACCTTTATCTTTCCTATCTTTACTTGGGCCTTTCTAGTTTGTTTAGTTTCTATATGGTACTTCCTACCCTCCAGTCACTTTAGTTGTCATTTATTTGGTTGTTAACGGTGCCTCATTTCTCCTGCCCAAACCTAACTTTCCAATGCCAAGACTCCATTAGAGAAAAAGACAAGGAGAAAATATTCTAGTCACAGTAGCAAAATAGGGTCCGATTCTTTTACTCCCCCCTCATTTTCTCCACCAAGCTATGTGGGTAGAGCCCAGTTCCAGGATACAGACAATAAGAGCATGGGTCTGAAGCTGGAATGCCTGGCCACAGATTCTGGTTCAACCTACTAGCTGTGTGATCTTCAGCAAACTCCTTAACCTCACTGTGCCTTGGTTTCTTCAACTGCTAAATGAGGATAATGGTATCTACTCATAGGGTTACATGACTATGTATAAGTATAGGACTATGAGTTAAAATAAGTAAAGTACTTAGCACGGTTTTCTCTCACACAGTAAATGTTTAATAAATATTAGCTATCATTACTCCTTGTATTTTGGATGTTATTAAGTGCTCTACTGCTTTAGGACACAACTGAGAATGGATTTTGCCACAGTCTTTGAGACTGCAGACTTACCTTGGCACCAGCCAACTCCTTCATCATGAAGAGAGAATCATCAGCTCGTTCATCATCGTCATCATCATAATTTGGGGAGGGAGTGCCCTCCGCTCCTTGCCTCAATAGGCTGCCACTTCCTCTAGGATCAAAGGGATCCACCACAATGGGCTCAGTACCTTTAATTTCACATCGGCAGAAAGGACAGCCCTGGCCTTCTGATTCCTGCAAAGGAAACAGGAGATAGTAACAGACACATCTGAAAGTTCTTAAAATATTCGTCCACTAAAAATACATTCCCTAGAAATGAAAAAAGAATCAAAAGTTTCGAACCTACCCCACAAACCAGGCCATTCTTTATATCCATAAAGGATATATAATCCCCAACTCTTCACTGTGATTACTTAGCTGAGAAAAAGCATGGTTTGGGTCCATACCTGCCAGGATGTTAGACAGGATGTGCACATAAGGTGTCCACAGGGCTCAATCTTCACATCTTTATCATTTTCGGCACATATTTTACACAGTTGGAAAGTGGAGCCCATCTCACAGTACAATTCATATTGTTCCTTTGATTAAAAAAAATTAAGAGATTATTCAGCCTATTGCAAATTTGCTGAATGAATGAATGACTGGAAATGCTAAATAAAAATAGGAAAATTGAAGACTGTTACTTTTAATACTAATTTTGCTTGTATAAAAGTGTCACAACAGTGATCAATTAAAACAGAAAGCACCTAGTCTTGGTCCTTTTTTGTTTTTGTTTTTGGCCACACCATGCAGTATGCGGGATCTTAGTTCTTAGTTCTCAGACCAGGGATCGAACCCGTGCCCTCTGCAATGGAAGCGTGGAGTCTTAACTACTGGACCATAAGGGAAGTCCGTATTTTAAGAAGCACAGTTTAAAAAGAAACCCCACACACGTAAATTCACTAATCTAGTCAGTGGTTTAAAATTTAAGTGTTCCAATCACTTAATATAATTCTACTGTCAGTTCTATAAAGTAATATACAAAAGCTTGGCTCTAGCAATATGGTTATAATGTAAAACAAAATTTACCTGCGTCACTTTGATGTGGTCTTGGGGAGTTGGTTCACATAAGCCTGTCAGGTCAGGATTCTGATTCCGTCCATCAGGAAATAAATAGCTGTAAAATGAGTAACCAATCTTGGGGTTCTACTGAAGCCAATTTATCACTGCTTATTAATATAGATAAATGTCACCTAGGAATTCTCTCACTCTAAAACAGCAATCGTGCATAAGTGCAAAGATAAATTTTACTAGTACTTCAAAAGAATTAAATAACACAGATCAGTTCCAAGAAGATACTCTTCGAACACTGATATTCTTTCTCCAGGGCACAATGCCACAGGCTCTATTTTAATCAAGGGGTTGACAAGCTTTTTCTGTAAAGGGCCAGATAGTAAATATTTCAGGCTTTGCAACCCACATAAGTCTATGTCACATATTCTTCTTTGACTGTTTTTTTTAACAACACCTTAAAAAGGAAAAACTACCTTAGACGCAGGCTGTACCAAAAGACCTAGTCTGTGGGCCATGGTTTACCAACTCCTATTTTAATCTGTGGATGGCCACAAAGTGTAAATTCTTAATGTATATGACATTTGCTTTGACCAAAGATCTGAAATACCCTGGTTTACAGATTTAATACTGAGAGACACCAACTTAAAAGAAATGTAACAAGAAGCAAATTAAGCCACTGAATCACTACCAGGAAGCTTCTAGCATCAAACCACTCTGACATTTGGGGAAGTACCCCTTTCAGCTCCAATGTTACTGTAGAAGATGATGTATAATGGAAAATGGATTTTCCTAATCACTTTAAAACACAAGTATTTTTCTGATACCTGGTCAACTGTTGGTATTTTTAGTGCTTACCAACTGATAATCAATTTGAATTCCCAAAGGAATAGCAATTCTGGAATAAATAAGAACTTAGCCACAAATATTAGCAGAGATTACAAAAGCCCACAGCCTGAAGACATGCTGCCAAGTCACAGCAAAGTTAGAATGAAGGCAGATGAAGGCCACTGAGCCTGCTGCCATCAGGAACATCCGATCATTCTAACGCTGGCTGATCAAACAACTGGTAACAGTTTCTGCTAGTTGGTATATTTAAAAATCTAATATAGACTTGAAAATAAGTTAACATTTGGAAAAAAAGAAAGATAAAGTTTACTCAGGGTAACAAGTGAGCAGTAGAGACAAATAATTTCACCCAAGGAATCCTTTTTAAATAAAAACAAAAGTCCTACAGAAGCTGAAAATCCAAACAATATAAACTGTTAATATGTGTCCTGAATCTTAATCTGTAGGAGAAACCTGGAATAAAGTCATTAATGGTGCAGTTTTACAGCCCTTCAGTTCCTAGACTCTAGCAGATGACAAACAGTAGGTACTCACAAGCCTTCCCTGAAGCCATCAATCAGCGCTTGGAAGAGAGGTTTATTATGAGGGATTGTCTGGAGAATGTTCCCATCAGCAGTGACATACCCAATAGCCCACTGACCCAGACGAGTACAGCTCAGCCGGAAAATGTAACTGAGAATAGAGAGAAACAAAATCTTTAATACGCTTGTATTGGGGTGGAAGACAAGATAGAGACAAAAATCAAAAGGACCATCAATAATAGATTCTTCAATGTCTCCAGACCAAAAGATAAGTCAATTTCTCTGATAAACAGACATTGATCCTACCGCAGAAACGTGGCCACCGGGGAACTAGTAGAAGATCCTGTCTCCTCTACTTTAGCAAAAGTCACAAGAGAATAAAATTCAGGTGAATAAGCCTCTTTGCTTCATCGCACTGACCTGCCAGGTTTGTGAATGAATTTCTGGAGCCGAGCTTTCACTTCATCATATGTCAGAAAAGCCATGTAACCAGGATGAGTTACAGCAAGACTGTTCCAGTTCCTGAGCAAAGATGACCAGGGCTAAGGAAACAAGAGATTAATCAGATCATTTGGCTCAAGACATACAACCAGCCTCAGAGCAATGAAGAACAGAAGGAAAAACAATCTCAAATCTCAATTATAAATTCTCCATTTGGTGTCACAAATTTTGAATCATGTTGTTACTTTAAGAGAAGACAAACATGTCTGGGAAATAAGAATTCTGAAAAGCTAAGAAGAAAAGAATATATGCTTATAGGGAGAAACTTAACTGTACAAAACGAAATTCAGAAAATTTTCAAGCAGCTCTAACAAATAGTAGTGAGGTTAAACAACAAACAAAAACAGAGAAACAGGGCAAGGCCTAGATGTGCAAGTAAGAAGTTCTAAACAAAGGTTTATGCAAGGTGGCACATCACACATTATTTTTAGAAAAAGAAATGAGTTCTTTGTGAAGCATCAATACATCTCAATATTAACAATCAAGAATTTCAATACCATAGGAGAAAATGCTGGAAACTTACATAAATGTTCAATAACTGAACTCATTAAATACATTATACCCATTTTTAGGATGTTCTACAACCATTAAAATGATGTAAAGAATATTTAATAATACAGAAAGATCATAATATGAGGGGAATAAAGCAGATTACATAGTTATTCTTTTTACAAAAAATATATATATATAAAAAATACATATATATTTATTCTAGAATGAATAAAAATAAATTTTAAAATAGGCAAAATCCCAAATGCTATCTTTTAAAAATGTTTCTCTTCAAAAAAGTAGCAATAACTAGTCTAACCAATGTTTTAGTATCCTACCTGAAAGAGTCGCGTAAAGATGTCGAATTCAAAAACTGAAATATAATCATTGCAGGTCAGGTCAATTGTGGATTTCAGAGCCATGGCCTCCAGCCCAGAACTGATGGGATGTACTTCATGAAGGGCCTGTCTGAAGCTCTTCCAAGGTACTATTGTTCTAGGATGGGAGTGGGGGTGGGAGAGAAGGCACAGAGTGAGATAATAGATAATTCCAGGCTACATTCAAGGAAAAGAGCCACATTAAGCTCTCAATATCAACTTCAATTTCCTTAAAGAAGCTGAACTACACTTTACACTGAGAACAGAAAGGGCATAAATTATACATTTCTTAACTTTCTAATGAGTAAATTAATAACAGAGACATCTTTTCCCACCTTTCTTTAGCAGGATTTTTTTTGTCAAAGTTAATTCCCTTTCTCATCTTTCTTCAGACATTTGTTCTATTAGAGAAGCATGGAAAGAGAGATGAGATTATCCTTTCTGTATAACAGATATAACCTGTGGCCAGATCTTCACTAACTGAAAGCCTGGGTTTAAACTTTTTAAAAGCACATAAAACAATGTGTTCTTCTGAGGAACGCACACTATCAAGGACTAGACTAGAGGGAATATAGGCTTAAGGTACAGGAAGACAGAATTCTGATAGAGACAAAGAAGAAATTATTTAACATAAGAATGATTAAACCCCAGATATGGCTAGCAAAAGATACTGTGGGATTTCTATTTCTCAAGATCATGAAAAAAAATAAAATCTCATTGCCTTTGAAAAGTTTATGTAATCACCCACTTGAAAGTAAGAGATCAAGTGGAGTTTCAAACTCTTTTCTAATGTTGGTAGTTATTAAGTTAAAGGAACAAAAGTTAAACTCATTCCCATCCTCTTCAACTAAGTTTTTTAAAAATCACTTAATTATTAATTATTCTATGTTTAATGTTTAAACACGATTTTTTAAAATAAAGCAAGTGTTTAACAAACATCAAATCAGTATGTAGTATATACCTGAAACTAATTTAATAGTGTGCATCAACTATATTTCAACTAAAAAAAAAAAAAGCATTTAAAGAGAGACTTACCTTAGGATCTGTATATTCAATAGAAAAATTTTACTGTTTTCTACCTTTACAGTTCTTTGATCCAAAATTTCAGAGGATATTCAAGAACATTTATATTGATACTTAGAAACATAAACTTGACTCATAAATCTGTCTATATAATTTTAAACTTCTGAATATCAAAAAGACAATATAACAAAGTGGAAAGACAAGCCATAGACTAGGAGAAGATATCTCTAATATAAGCGACTAACAAAGAATTAGTACCTTACAAGAGGACAAAGACAACTCAATAGGAAAACGGACAAGTCAGAAATAGGAACAGGCAAGTCAGAATAAGAATCTTGATTGGTGACAAATGTGAAAAGGTGCTCACACTCCCTTGTCATTAGGAATATAAAGCAAAGTATGATACCAATTCATATTACCCATGTCAGCCAAATTGCAGAGCTACTGGAATGCGCATACACTACTTACAGGAATATAAACTGGTACAAACCACTGTAGAAAGCAATCAGGCAATATTTGGCAAAGCAGAAGATGTGAAACCCCCTGACTCAGCTATTCCCCTCCTAGGTATGTAACTATTAAGATACTCTTGCATATGAAGACAAATACAATTCTGTCCTCTGCAGCACTGTTTTGCAATAGCAAATAACTTGAAATGTAAATGTCCATTAACAGCATAATGGATGAGGAAAGAAAGAGTATTCAATCAAAGAGCATGGGTTTCAACGGAACTGCAAAGGTTTATTTCTCTTAAAGAAAATGATCAGAGCAAAAAAAAAAGTTAATATTTACCAAAGTTGGGAAGTAGGTACACATACATTATTTTTTTGTTTCCCATACTTTAAATATTCCATCAATAAAAAACTAAGCAAAAGCCTAAAACACAAGCTTCAGTTCTCCATAGGTCAAATTCATTATTTTGAGACTTACTTTTCCCCAAAAGCTTTCCTCCAAAATTCCGCAGCATCTGCTTTAGTAATCCGAAATGTGTCTCCTTGAAAAAGTCCACTTGGAAAGATTCCTTTTAGTTCTGCCAGCATGTGGCTGAAGATCAGGGACAGTTTGGTTAGGTTTCGCCTACAAAATGATCAGAAGTGCAATCATTAAATGAACACATAACATTATTTTTATTTTAAATGTGCTGAATTCACAGCACTAGATGTGTAATTATATTGCAAGAAAGACTGCTGCATTCACTAGGTTCACTACTTTCCCTCCGTTCAAACAGATGTTATATGGTAAATTAGAAAAAAAATTTTAACAGTAATCTATTTTAAGACTTTTAACCTTAATCAGGCCTAATAACTGAGCATAAACTTACATGAACAAATTTACTTTTTTAGGATGACAGATAAAGAGGACTCAACAAATAAGTGTAAGAAGTTGTACACTGCTATAACCATTCACTCACAAAAGAAATGTTAGAAAAGCAAGATATATTATTTCCTGCTTTGAATAAACTAATCTGGATGTTTAAATTACTACAACTCATCTAAATTAAAAATAAATTAAAATCCTCAATAGAAAGGACTACTTAGGGACTTCCTAGGTGGCACAGTCAGTAAGAATCCGCCTGCCAATGCAGGGGACATGGGTTCAATCCCTGCCCCAGGAAGATACCACATGCCACTGAGCATCTAAGCCCATGCGGTACAACTATCGAGCCTGCACTCCAGAGCCCATGAGCCACAACTATTGGGCCCATGTGCCGCAACTACTGAAGCCCACACGCCTAGAGCCCAAGCTCTGCAACAAGAGAGGCCACCGCAATGAGAAGCCCGCATACCACAACGAGGAGTAGCCCCCACTCACTGCAACTAGAGAAAGCCCGTGTGCAGCAACGAAGACCCAATACAGCCAATTAAATAAATAAATAAATAAATAAATAAATAAATAAATAAAGGACTACTTAAATATTCAGACCTAACAAATATTTTCACTAAATCAGACTTAAAAGAGGTAAGTTTTCCTCTTTAAGGAACTTAAACTTCTCTTCCTTTACCAAAAATGAAAGGCTAACATCCAAACCATGTAAAAACTTCTACATAAGTGCATATGCTACTACTATGCTTTAACAATCAGTTAACTTTATTCTAACAATCTCTGTCTAATGGCGGTGGTTATAAAGTACCAATTTAACACACCAGATGATGTCTCTACTTTCAGGTGTGTACTTTGATCAGATTAGCTGTGTTATCTTTTATGGTACTGCCACGCAGGACAAGATGCAGATGCCTTAGATATTGCTATACACCAAACCAGCTACTATTACACTTGCTTATTTTCCCATGCCTCGATAATTTGTATTTATGTATTCAAAAGTCAATTCTTGTCATATGGACTATAAAGTTTTCAGTCAATTTATGATCAATTTTATTGCCTAAAAATTCTCTTTAATACAGATAGATTTTTCTTTTTTAATGCTACACTAGAGGGTCACCACTAGTCCCATCTTTGTCTTTCCTGGATAAAATGCTGCACTGTCTCTATAGCTCTAACTTTTCTGCAAAATACTGCTGAAATCTTTCTAATCAGCTTTTCAACAAATTAGCTTCAGTTTTTTGATATTTGTCTTCTTGCACTTGTATCAAGTTATACTCTTTCTAGTTTCCTATTTCTGAAAGCACCCACAAAAGTGATAAAATTAATATTCTTTGAAGACAGTCTAAAATAATTCATACGCTAAATAGCTCAAGTAAGATAAAAAGTATAAGCACTTATCCAATCCCTAAACTCCATTAACTGTTTTCCTCAAGGCATTCTGAGAGGCTTCGATTATTGCTGGTTAGGACTTTCACTGTTTTACCAAAGAGGACACAAAAATAAAACTATCGAGAATATATCACAAACAACAGGACAGAAAATTTGCAAAGCACAGATCAGTCCCACGACTTCCTAAAGTCTTCAGCAGGATGCCAGACTGGCACAGTGGACTAAACCTCAATATTTAATATAACATTTTGTCAAATGTTAATCCTTAAAGATAAGCAGGAGAGAGTCCATGACTCCCTTAAGATATGCTAAATTGTTGAGAACCTACTATGTGTAAAGAGAATAATGTATATGATAAAAAAAATATATATCACACTCCCATGGTTACAACAGAACTCTTTTTGGAAGAAACAGGTTTGAAACTTACTTCTTCCTGAAAATGTCTTGCCTTAGTTTCTCCAATGTCATCCTCTCTTGGTTCTCCTACTTGCTTTTGTTCTTCATTTGGCTCTTCCTTCTACTCTCCTAATATAACTATTTCCCAAGAATTTGCTCTCCATCATTTTCCTTTCTTTCTCCATATACTCTCTTGACTCTTCCTTTGCAATCTCAAGGCTTCAAAAACTGCTTTGCAAAAAAATTCCCAAATATTAGGCCCTGGTAGTTTTCCAACTGCCTATTGCATTTCTCGATTCAAATGCTAGCACCTCAAAGCAACATGTTCAAAATTAAACTAACCTTCCTTGGGGATGGCGGGGTGGGGAATAAACTGGGAACCTAGATACACACTACTACATACGAAACAGATAACCAACAAGGACCTACTGTAGAGCACAGGGAACTATATTCAATATCTTGTAATAACCTATAATGGAAAAGAACCTTAAAGAATACATATATACAACTGAATCACTTTGCTGCACACCTGAAACGCAAATCAACTATAGTTCAATTTAAGAGAAAAAAAAAACAAATTCGTTAGTTGGAGTTAAATAAATCTTTACTTATTTAAATAATTATAATTTACTTATTTAAATAACTCTCAAAATAACCTTCCTTCCCAAACCTGCTCTTTATTCATCTTCTCTACTTTCTGTATTTAATGACCATCTCACTTCCCACAAGTTCAGAACCTTAGAGTCGGTCATCTTAGCTGCTTCCATTTTCTTTATTCTCTGTATCTGACTTGTCATTTGCTGATCATTTGTTGTCAAACCACCTTTGGATTTGTATTATTATTCTAACAGGTACTCCATGCCACCTGCACCACATACTCCGTAACTCAAACTTCTGTCTTCAGTCTATTCCTATGCACATTCAATCACACGACATATAACTGCCTTTTAAGGAGCGGGGAAAAACAATTTCTATAGTACCAATGGGACAAAATCCAAACTCAACTTTGATTTTTAGACTTTCCACTAACCTGGGTCTAATCTACCTTTATAACTAATTTCACTAGTATATTCTAGCCAAACTGAACATTTTACCTTTTCTTATACATACTATCCTTATTCACTTTCCCACCTCTGAACCGCTGCTTTATTTGTTCCTTAGTTTGAAAAAAAGACCCAGCTTAAATGTCATTTCCTAAGAAGCCAGCTATAAGTAATAAACTTCTAAAATACCCCCAATATTTTCACTGCAGTTCCCTTATGTCATCTGAACCTATTCTGTACTATAGTTATCTGTGTACACAAGGGCTGAATTCATTTCTGATGTATATTTATATCCCTTTGGCATCTGGCATCATTTCTAACCTTTACTATACCTTCAGAAGACATCTGACTGAACACAATGTGCCAGGCACTAGGGATGGATACAATGAATGAAACAAAATTCCTGGTTTTACAGCATTCACATCCCCATGGCAGAGCGTCAGGCAGTAGGAGAAAAAGACTTTGAAGAAAAACAAAGCAGAGTATGAGAAGAGAGGCATGTAAAGTTGCCGTTTTAGAGAGGGTGGTCTTAGGAACCTCTCTGACTTGATTTTTAAGCCAATTCTGAAGTGAAGGCAGGAAGTGAGTCTTTGGACGATGGCCATGTCGGCATCTTTGACTCTTCAAATAATTTTCCACTGAGGATCTACCAGGTATCCACTACTTTGCTGGATCAGAGATAAAATATACATACCAAAATACAATGGACAAAAAGCTTTTTTAATTTGTGATGTAAGCCACAAAAAGGTGAAAGTTATTGACCATAGGGATGCAATGGCACCAGGTGCCTAAGAGCAATCTGAAGTGCTGACTGAAATAGTTACTGAAAATCAATTTAAGACACTTTTGTACTCACGGATGCACTGCCGAAAAAGCCAGCTTACATTTCTTAAAACCACCAGAGATATGCACTGTAAGCATCACACTTCTTAAAAGGAAAAAAAAGGATCTATAAAAGCCCATGGGTCAGAGTATTTTGTAAGCGGTCTGAGTTGAAATTTTGTTTGATAACATTTTAAGGCCTTAGGCTTATGGTTCAGTGTCTACAGTGTACAGAGCAGAATTTAATCAGCAATATCTGTCTAAACATGTAAACTTACAACAATGAGGCATGATGGATATTTGGGCTTATTACAAGTAAGCAATATGTTTCAAAATTGTCAGCAGTTACTTCAATTCATATAATATGTTCTAAAATTTCTCCAAAGATCCACAAAGGAACACAACTGTTCAATTTTTGGTAAATGCCCTGAAGACAAAACTGTTCCTTCTTAACTCTGAGTAGCAGCAAGCAGTATCAATACAAGCTTTACTTTAACTCAGTATTTGAAGAAGGAGGTCATTCTTACTACCTTTAATGCTAACCATTTACATCTAAGTAACTGCAAATTCTGCTCTAGAGTTTCCATCTTTCTCTTCGCTTGTCCTCTCTCAACTTCCCCATAATCAAATGCTGATTCACTATGTAGTGTCAATTTTTAAAAAGGTTCGAGACTGGTGTGAGTTTTCGCCCCTCTACCTCAGGTCCTACTCTAAAAGCCAATGTACCTTTGTACCTCAGGCCTAAAGTAATGGTATACATTTTTCTGTGTATAATTTTAGCTAATAAGGGACTAAGATCTAGATGTCACCAATATGTAAGTATATAAAAATTAAATGCACAATTATAGCTCCTGTTTTAGCTTCAAAAGTAGAAAGATATGAGTATGACCTGATAGAAACCACAATAACCATTTCTACAGATCAAGCAAGACACTGTTGAAAAGTAGCCTTTGTATGAATATGAGATAAACAGAAAACTCCTCAAATGATGCCAACCAATGCATTTTCTACTATACAAAATACTGAAAAACAAGCTGCCTTGTAACTCTTGGCCACAAAGTACTTTGCAGAGAAAGAGGAAATGGAAAAAAGAACATAGTGCAAGGAGATATATTAACCCGCTATATTAAAATGTATTTATTAATGTTTAAGACAAGTACAGCGAGTACTCTCTTTTTTGTTTTAACAAGAATGTTCCAACCCTTAGAAGTATGATAAAAGTTTCAAGAAGAAAAAAATTGTTGAGAAATAAATATTAAGAGATTGAGATCTTCTAGAAAAAAATTAAATGACTTACAAAACAATCAGTCCAATGTATTCATAAATATATTCTCACTTATGGTTACTTTTTCTGAAACTCCATTTTGATACTCAGAGATAAATTCTATAACTGACAGGCATGCTCTGCTTATTCCTTCTACAAAAGGAGTAGCTGAAAACATATGTGATGATAGTCAAGACAACTAGAAATCTAAAATGTATTTCCTGGTCTCCCACTAATTTATTGTGTCCTGTGACAGATAAACTCTCTGGGCCCCCATTGACTCCAATGTAATATAAGGAAGCTGGAACCAATTGCTCTTAAAGATATCTTTCTATTTATAAAAATGTACAAATCTATGCTATATCATACGCTGATTTGAAACTGGAAAAGAAACCTTAACTTCAGCAGTTTAATTTCATAATAATACTGAAGAAGAAAGACATGAGAGAAAGAAAGCTAACATTTTATCCTTATGTGACAGAGGATGAGAAACTACGTCAAGAAATAGTAAATTTTTAAAAGTATATTTTATTTCTGCCTGCAAGGAATGTAAATAAACTTATATCTTACGGAATTTCAATGAACAGTTAATTGTATGAACCATATATGGGGATAAATTAAAAGTTATCTACAACACTAGGAATATGCTTAATTCCAGAATGTGTTGTGAATTATTTTACTCAAAGATTTTTATCATGTCTAAAGAAATAACATGGAAACATCAAAAATCACCTCAGCTATGTGAAAATACTATTGCATGTGAAAAAGGTTCAAAGACTCAGAACTTTCCTTGATTTTTGAAAAGAGAAGTGGAACTTTCCCTTTGAAAACAATAATTTAGTTAACTGTAGTATCTAGGTAATAGGTATATAATTACTGCAAAATTCTTCCAATTTTCCTGTATGCCTGAAAAATTTTATAATAAAACATTGGGGGGAAGCCCCAATAATCTATTTTAATAATATCTGTAGACCCAATGATCCTGTACTTCCCAGTGGGTAAATATCAGAATGATTAATACTTAATACGACTGACAAACAAGCTGCACAACATTATACAATACCATTCTGGAGCTGTAAAATATTTCCCAAATGAGGTCACAGTATAACTCACTCTGCCAATCAGCCACGGTGTGGGCTGTAAAACCTATATAAATGATGATAAATAATCATACTGCTCCACAGTGAAGTGATCAATGCTTTTAAGTATTTCATTTACTGGTCCTATCAGTGATAATTGCACTGCTTTTTCTATTCATTAAACTCCAAAACCTTATATGCAAACACTAGTGTCATCCAAAGAATGCTGAGCGAGAAACATACTGAGATGACATTTATAACTCAATAGCAGCATCCTCTGCTCACAGTAATCAGCTTTAAAAATAGATACAACGGAACTTCTTTCAACAAAGCTTCACAGGAAGTCAGTGAAGTACTGTTTAACTCTTATCTGCTTAAACTGCTAAAAAAAAAACGAGAGGCGTGAAGCAAAAACCATCACCTATTAAAAAAAGTTCTAAGCCAATATATCTAAAAATATCAACGACCTTTTTCATTAAGCACATATTAAGTATATTTGATAATATACTAATGGTCCTGCTTTTGAGACCCCCCAAATTACATAGTAACAGATTACAACACATTATCATTCAGAACATTTTTGAGCTGTTTCATAGAATTTTAAAGCTAAAGAAACACTAATCTAATTCACAGGTAAAAGGGAAGGCAGAAGTCCACAGGAGAATCTCCAACATGCCCCTTGTACTTCTATCAAGTTAATCTTAAAACAGAGACTCAATCTCCTTAATCCTCCTACACCAAAATCCTCAATGACTTCCCAATAACTGCCAAAAAAGTTCAAAGTGCTCTGTTTATAAGTCAAAGCACTCACAATACGGTCCTGAATCACTTTTCTAGACATATACTACTACTCAGTATTTCCCAAAATATTCTATACTTTCCAGGCCCCAGGCCTTCAGTGATGGTGTTATTATTGAATAAATGTCCTCTCCTTCTCTAATAGTTAACATTAGGAGCTCACAATGTATCAGATATTTTGTTAAGCTACATGTATACCTTATTTAGTTCTCATAATAATGCTTTGAAATAGAAATTACTAATCCTATTTTACAAGGAGAAACAAAGACTTAGTGACCTCAAATAACCTGCCCAAGGTCACAGAGCTAGTAAGTGGCAGAGCTGGTCTGTGATTCAACAGCCCAGGTTTGCTAGCATGGTACACATTTCCTTTCCAGACTGTAGTTACTGAAATCCTGCCCCTTCACAATTCATCTTAAATGCTATCTTCTTGGTGTGCATGCTGGAGGTGGGGGGAAGTATTCCCAGTCTTCATTTAATGCCTCCTTTCAAACTCAAGACATCCCCACTCCTCAATGCTCCACAGCATCTTGTTCATACTTTGTGCTGGCTTCAACGTGTCCTACTTTTATCAGTTGTCCTATTGCCCAACTGAATGACAGCTCCTTAAGGGCAGGGGCAGTGAAGGTGTCTTACACACTCTATGCCCTGCAGTGGTGAGCACAAATTTATAGACTTGAAAAATATGACTTATTTTTTTAAATAAACTCTTTATTTTGGAATTTCAGATTTACAGAAAAGTTGCAAAAATGGTATAAAGCATTCCCACATACCCCTCTTTTCAGTTCTGGTTTCCCTTAATATTACTGTCGTACATTTGCCCAAACTAAGAAACCAACATCAGTACAGTGCTATTAACTAAACCCTAGACTTTATTCAGGTTTCACCAGTTTTTTCCATTAATGTCCTTATCTATCCTGGGATCCAATCTAGCATACTATGTTATGCTTATTCGTCATATCTCCTTAGTCTCCCCTGGTCTGTAATAGCTTGTCTCTCCTTGTTTTTCATGACCTTAACAGTTTTGAGGAGTACTGGTTAGGTATTTTGTAGAACATGTCTCAATTTGTATTTAGCCAATGTTTTTATCATGCTTTGACTGGGATTATGAGTTTATGGACACAATATCACAGAAGTGAAGTGCCAGTCTCACCACATCATACTGGAGGGTACATGAAGTCCACATGACATCACTGATGATGTTAACCTTGACCAGCTGGTTAAGGCAGTGAGTAGTATTTGCCATTTTTCTCCACTGTAGTTACTACTGGAAAAGATTTATTTTTTCACAGATATATATTCCTTCTTTCCTAACTCATGTAAAACAGATCACTTACACTCAAGTCAATATTTTTAAATGATTAATGTGATACATTCTCATTAAAGCACACATTACAGAGACATAATATTTGTAACTTAATACCTTTGGTTTTTAGTGTGGTTGGGAAAAAACAATACTTAAAACTCATTGTGAACATTTAGCAAATGTTCACTAAGTTACATTAACTTATGGTACTATCATCATTATTTCTAAAGAGTTCAAGAATATAATCAGACTTCTCTATATTTCAAAATAACCTTTGAATTTACTAACCCAAGTTCTGAAAGTCAGCTCTGTAAGTTACATACACTGCAGCATCTGTCTGCAGCTAAAAGCATATTAACCCTGAGAACTGATGACAATTTCTCTATATCAGTTCCTTAAAGAATATACAAGCATATCAGTAACGTAATACAGAAACCTCCCAAACTTCTCATACCCTAACCCGACAAATGACAAAACCCACCAAGCACCTTTCAGAAGTTTTTTCCTGTGAACTTAATAAAGTAAAAAATATGTAGATACATAGACAGACAAAACAAATTATATACCGAGCAAGAGACAGCTCTAATGGAATCTAATCAAATATGTAGAAAGTATTTAACTCCTGAGTATTCAGACATCCATTTCCATATGGTTTCTCTGAACAAACTTAAAGCAGCTACTAACTTTGCTATTCTCAAAACTTGGGAAAGATGATGAAATTTTCTATATCTAGCTGAAGCTCTTTTGTTTGGAGGCATCAAAACCAGAAAACTCTTCATCACTGCCGTTTTCAATATATTTTCCATGAAAAATAATTCTCCTCAAGTTCAAGATTCTGTGTCTCTGTACAACTCTGGTATTAGTATTTTAGTTATTTAGTTAGTAGTATTTAGTATTTAATTAGTGGTATTTTTATCAAATTTAACATACTTTTGTTAAAAAGCTATAAATAAAGACAACGTCAGATAACACAGGAAAGAAGGTCTTCCTGGCCCTGACTAGTTATCAAAGCAGACTCACACATTTAGGCTGACTTTGGTGAGTATTAAATTATCAATAAAAACCAATTGTTGGGATTTCCCTGGCGGCGCAGTGGTTAAGAAACTGCCTGCCGATGCAGGGGACACAGGTTTGATCTCTGGTCCGAGAAGATTCCACATGCCACGGAGCAAAACTAAGACCGTGCGCCACAACTACTGAGCCTACACTCTAGAGCCTGCAAGCCACAGCTATTGAGCCCAAGTGTCACTACTACTGAAGCTTGTGCACCTATAGCCTGTGCTCCACAACAAGAGAAGCCACCGCAATGAGAAGCCTGTGCACAACAAAGAGTAGCCCCCCACTCATCACAGCAATGAAGACCCAATGCAGCCAATAAATAAAAATTAATAAAAATTTTTTAAAAAAAGAATCTACCTGCCAGTGCAGGGGACATGGGTTCGATCCCTGCTCCAGGAAGATCCCACATGCCACAGAGCAACCAAGCCTGTGAGCCATAACTATTGAGCCTGCACTCTAGAGCCTGCAAGCCACAACTATTGAGCCCGTGTGCCACAACTACTGAAGCCCGCATACCTAGAGCCCATGCTCCACAACAAGAGAAGCTACCGCAACGAGGAGCCCATGCACCACAATAAAGAGTCGCCCCCGCTGGCCACAACTAGAGAAAGCCCATGTGTAGCAATGAAGCCCCAACACAGCCAATAAATAAATAAATAAACTTCTTAAAAACAAAAACAAACAAGTGTCACAAGAGCATGGGTGGGCGAACCATTAATTAAAACTAGGATAGAGCTTCCTAGGTGGTGCAGTGGTTGAGAATCCGCCTGCCAATGCAGGGGACATGGGTTTGATCCCTGCTCCAGGAAGATCCCACATGCCGCAGAGCAACTAAGCCTGTGTGCCACAACTATTGAGCCTGTGCTTTGGAGCCCGTGAGCCACAACTATTGAGCGCATGTGCCGCAACTACTGAAGCCCACGCGCCTAGAGCCTGTGCTCTGCAACAAGAGAAGTCATGGCAATGAGGAGCCTGCGCACCACAACGAAGAGTAGCCCCCGCTCACTGCAACTAAAAAAAGCCCGCATGCAGCAACGAAGACCCAACAGAGCCAATAAATACATAAATTTTTTAAAAAAGGGGTTCAATCACCCTAATTATAAAACTAGTATAATTTAGGAGGCTTCTTGGACTTTAAAGAATAGATGAGATTTCAATAGACAATATGGGAGGGAGAGGGATTCTAAGCCAAGGGAATGACCAAAGCAAAGGTTCGCTAGAAGTTCAGGGACTGGCAAATAAATGGACATGGCTAGAATGTAGAATCATGGTAGCACATAATAAAACTGAATTACACAGGCAGGACTCAAAATGTAGAGATTTAACTATCAGGGGTGAGAGACATTACAAATGCAGCAGGAAGTCATTGAGTGTTTAGAACTGGGGAGTGACATCGAATCTGTTTTGAGGCCATAAATGACAGCAGTATGCAAGATGAAACAGGGAGGAAACGACAAAAGCGGCAAGCTCAATCAGAATGGTACTGCAGTAGAAAGCAGAAAGTAGAAAGCAGAAATGGGAGCCCAAACATTGGCAATAAAATAAGATAGATTTGAGAGATACTGCAGAAATAAAACCAAGAAGATGAGATGACTGAGTAGGAGAGAAGCGATGATGAACCTGAAACTGAGTCTGAGCAGCTGAGACAAGGGTCTTAAAAAAATAATATATTAATAAAGCTAATACTTTTAAAGGGCTTACTATGTGTTGGGCATTTTATATTTTTTATTATTTAATAATTTTCATTCACAATCCTCTAAGATAGATTCTGCTATTACCCCCATTTTATAGATGAAAAAAATCTTGGTTGAAAGAAATTAATCCAAGAATCAGTCTCAGTAACTCACGCCTGTCACCACTATATAATACTAACAGAGGGAACTCAGAAGAGGACGTTGGTTTGCTAATGAAGAGGATACATTCAATGTTCAGACATGCTGAATGTGAGATGTCTGAAAGATATTAATATGGCATGTTTAGCAGGCAGCTTGGGAAAGCGATAGCAAGTAGAGAAACAGATTTGTGAATATCTCTATAAGACTGTCGACACTGCTGGAGATGACCTGTCTGTCTGCCAATTCCCTCACACAGAATAATCAAAATGAAATAAAATTTTTATCAAATCAACATGTTGCACACCTTAAATTTACATAATGCTGTAAGTCAATATATGTCCACACAAAGACTTGGAAATGAATGTTCCTGTTAGCTGTGTTTATAACAGCCGAAAACTGGAGACAACTAAAATGTACATCAACAGGTGAATAAACTGTGCTACACCCATATAATAAAATTCTACTTAGCAAACAGAGGAATAAGCTATTCATATGCTATATATGTGTGTATGTGTGTATATATATATACACATATAATATACGATTATTTCACAGAGTCAATGACTTTATTTCCACCATAGTCCAGTTACCACCTTAGTCCAAACCACTATCATCCCACCTGGATTACTGCATTTGACTCCTGAATAGTTATCTTGTTCTTTCTGGGTTGCTTGGCAACAAGCTAACTAGGACCAGGGGCTCCTCCTAACATCTGCCCAAGGGACCTCCGCAGTCTCTAGTTACCAGGAAGCTGGTTCTCAGCAACTCCTGTAAATAGGTGGCACCCAAACTCACACTTTTTACCTCACTTATCATATTGACCCCCATAAAAAGAGAGAGTGCAGGGGTGCATCGGGGTAGGTTGAGTTCCTTTCCTGGAGCCCAGTCTCATGGTACAGCCAACTGTGCTCAACTCAAGCACTTCTCTCCACAGGACACCAAGAGAATATGGGGTCTCTATACAGGCTCATCCTTCCACCTATGAATTCAAGCCTGATGTTCACCTGGAATGTACTGAGAGAAAGATCTCAAAAATACTTGTTGAATGTATACTTGCATAAGGAAAATTTCGATAGCCTTTGAACCATGACTTTTTTTTTAAATTATGATAAAATATACATGACATAAAATTATTACTTCAACTATTTTGAAGTATATATATTTCTCAACATTTTTCTCCCTCCCATAATTTTTCAATGTGTATATCTAATTTTTTTAAAAATCAAATACTTAGGTCCTGCTTTTTGTGAACCATGCATTATTCTAGATGCTTTCTAAACATTAACTTATTCATTAAAATACAACAATCCTATGAAAGCACTTTTAAATGAGGTATCTGAGGCAAAGAGAAGCAACCTGTCTGAGGTCATATATAGAGATAGTAAATGGCAGAGGAGCCCAGCCGGGTGATCCAGCTCACACACTGAGCATCTCCCCCGACACGGCATTAACCTCACTACGCCATCACTACGTGTTTACTGACCTGTGTGTGCACCACTGAGTGAAAGTCACTGAGAAACTGTGCTATTAAGCAGTGCCTTAACCACTCACCTAATCTAAAACACCTGAATTTAGTGATTAAAAAAATAAAATAGATAATATTCAGTCATATACAGGCCTAAAAAGCCCTTCACAAAGGTTCATGTCAAGAGAACTCAGCTCAAGCTCACTGTTAACAGAAATAATAATGAAAGATTTCCTTTCTAAGTGGCTTTTAAATCCTGCTCTTTGAAGTTAGATCAGAAGAAGAAAAGGAAGGGGATCACTATAAACTGGTTCAACGTTACTCGGAAAATAAAACATTCAACTAATTATTTTAAATGTATATAATATGAGAAAAATATTGTAAGACTAAGAATGAAACAAGTTAAATATTAACTCTGAATACTTAAATCATTTAGATACATTTTATTAGACACTAAGCAGGATGGGCACTTTGCATGTAAAAAGGAGTTAGGGGGAGAGTTTAAACAAAGAGGAAAGAAAAATGCTAAGGAGTTTTTTATTTCATTTCTTTAACAAATTTAATACATAGGATTGTTTTTTAAGCTTTCTGAAGAAAACATATATTTCAGGTTCAATACACAGTAAGTAAAAGTAAAAAAATACACTACCAGGATTCAAGTTCACAACACTTCTAACACTTTCACACTACCAGGTATCTCCAGCAAGCATTTGCTGCTTTGTATACTACAGCCTGGCAAAAAAAAAAACATTCTTGTAGCCAGCTTTTGAGCTTGTTCTTTAAGATGTTCTAATTTAAATGCAGTTGTAGACTTCACAAGTATTATGGTTTTAGAGCAAGTGTTGGTTGGCACTATTAGAGCAATGTGATTAGAAAAGGCTTTTGCCCATTCTATTTGATGTTCACTGCCTACTTCTCTATACTGCTCTGGTTTTATAAAAGTCATCTCTGATTCTTTGAGGGGAGGCAAGGGAGGGTATTCTCTCTCTCTTTATCTACATAATCAAGCCTACGTTCTATCAGAAATATTTTCAGTGAAATTCTCTTGCTATGTGAATACCTAATCCTGCAGTAAATCACAGTATTGACATTTTTTTGATTTCAAAAGACATGCCTATTAAAATGTTTTAACTTCCCCAAGTTTATGTAGTTTACCATTTCATATACTACTTGAAATACGGCCTCCAGGGGATCATTTCTGCAATGTGAAATGAAATACACAATCATCATTCCTTTACATTCAAACAAAGAAAACCAAGTAATTGGTAATAAACATTTGGGTTACCAGCTTAAAAAAAAAAAAAAAAAAAAAAAAGGCCCTAGCACTTACTGGCTGTATGTACTTGGGGAACATATTCTAACTTTCTGAGCCTCTGTTTCCACATCTGTAAAGTGAAAAACACATCAAGGCAAAGGCCATGTTCATTTTGTTTAACATAAAAGAGGGCATGACCAATTAATATGTGCGGCGAGGTAGGGAGCGAGTAAAGAAGACCAGACCACATTTGAACTTTTCAGGCATACAGCAAGCACGTGATAAATATTAATGACATCTGAATTTGGAAAAATCCCAAATTAAATTTTAGACTGAGAGTCCTGCTTTCAGCCAAGATGGAACTGCAGGGACTGGAATTATCCTCCCTGAAAGAACTAAAAAATTGGACACAATATATGAAATAATGGTTTCCAGACAGTGGACATCATGTAGCAGAGGTCTGTGATCCCTAAGAGAGGGGAAACAAATAGAGGTGAGCTCAGGCAGAACCTAATAGTCTCTTGAGTTGAGGAGACAGAATTGTGAGTCTGGGGAAACCATGGTAGCTGGAGTCCTCAGTACAGAATACAAGAGAGGAGAGAGTTGCAAAGGGAGAGCAAGCTCAGAAGATCTATAGCTGAGCACTGATGAAACACAGGAAAATACCTGAGGTTGGGGAAAGAACCACCTGGAAGTAGTACAGCAAACACTCCCCAGTTCTCACATAGGAGGAGGAGAGGGGGGAAAAATCTTGTACTTCAGAGAACATGGGTAGAATCTAGCATGTGGCTAGATTAAAAGCTATTCATATATCTGGAGAAAACTCTAATCTGAAAAGATACACACACCCCAATGTTCATAACAGCACTACTAACAATAGTCAAGACATGGAAGCAACCTAAATGTCCATCAAGTGATGTATGGATAAAGAAGATGTGGGGGGGGGGGGTGTATGTGTGTGCACACGCACACACACACAGGAATATTACTCAGCTATAAAAAAGAATGAAATAATGCCATTTACAGCAACATGACAGATGTAGAGATTATCATATTAAGTGAAGCAAGTCAGACAAAGACAAATATATGATATCACTTACATGCAGAATTTAAAGAAAAATGATACAAATGAACTTATTTACAAATACAGAAATAGACTCACAGACATAGGGGAAAAAAAAAATCTCATGGTTACCAAAGGGGATAAGGCGTAAGGGGGAGATAAATTAGAAGTTTCAAATTAACAAATACACACTGCTATATGTAAAACAGATAAATGACAAGGACCTCCTGCATAGCACAGGGAACTATATTCAATATCTATAATGGAAAAGAATCTGAAAAAGAATACACACACACACACACATATAGAACTACTGTTGTACACCTGAAACTAACACAACACTGTATTACAAAATTAACTATACTTCAATTTTAAAAAAAAGGTTAACTAAAAAAAAAAGCTATTCTGGCCTTGCCTAACGCAGTTTAAAAGGATCAGTCTATTCAGCTGTATCCCAGAACACAGCTCAAGAATATTTATACGAATACAAAAGTATCCAGCACCTACCACAGTAAAATTAACAATGTCTAGCATCCAATCAAAATTTAGCAAACATGCAATGAAGCAAGAAAATATGACTTAGTGAGGATAAAAATAAATCAACAGAATTAAATCCATGAGTGACACGGATGACAGAATTAACAGACAAGGATATAAAAATATAACTATATTCTATTTGTACAAAAAGAGAAACTCTCGTATATGTTAAGACACGGAAGAAATAAAAAAGATCTAAATCCAACTTCTAGAGATGAAAACTAAAATGAAGAGACTTGCAGCAGATTAAGTACTGCAGAAGGAAAGATTAACTCAAAAACACAGTGATAGAAACTCCCCAAAACAAAATACTGAGAAAAAAAGGAACAAAGCACCAGTGGCCTGTGGGACAAAACCAAGTGGCCAAATATACATGTAAATGCAGTTGCCTGAAGAATAGAAGGAAGGGAACAAAAGAAAATTTTTCTGAAGAAATTATAAGAAAAATTTTCTAAAACTATAAATTTTAGACTAAAATAGTAAGGAACAAATTATGACACTGTCATATCTCTTTCCCAAGCCCAAGGAAGATATTTCTATTCCACCCAGGAACCTTTATCCACTGAACCCCTCAAGACAACAATCTAAGCAGCTACAACCTCTCCATAGGACCAGCAGTTATTAAAATCTATTTAACAGCCTTGATATTTTGTTCCCTTGAAATGTATAATGCTTCAAACATAAAAAAGGATAACATTAGCCTACCTGGCTCCAGAATTATAAAGTGGTACTGGAACAGTATAACATCAAGCCTACTCTTTAAGAGATTAGAAGGAACTGTACCAAAATGACAGCAGCAGTAATCTTTTTTTCCTTCCACTACTTTTTCAATTCCCTATAATATGGCTATAGCATTTTTAAAATGTGTACATCAATACAGCAGTTCTTAAAATGTGCTATGCAATCCCTAAAAGTCCTTGAAACCCTTTCAGAGGGTCTGCAATGTTAAAAGCATTTCCATAATAATAAGATACCACATGATTCATCTTTTCACTATGTTGATACTTGCATTGAAGGCACAAAGGCAGTGGTGGGTTGAGCCTACTGTACTCTTCACCATGACTTGCAGTAAAAACAAAACCAAAATGCTAGCTGCACTTAAGAATGTCCTTGATGAAGCAGGAAAGATCATTAATTTTATTAAATTTTGAGTATTGAGGACATTTTTAAAAACACTGTGTGTTATAAAATAAGAAGTACACAAAAAGTATTCCTGTTGTGTAGTAACAGTTGTCCTCAGGAAACGCATTTGTGCAATGTCTTCTTTATTTTTTTTGAGTTTTTAAAAAATTTTTTATTGGAGTGTAGTTGATTTACATGTGCAATGTTTAAATAGTTGAAACAGTTGCTTTTTTTGTGGAATACCTTTTTTTGTAAACCATTTAAACCATTTTTACGTGTATAATTCAGTAGCATTAAGTACATCCACAATGTTGTATAATCATCACCACTATCCATGTCCAGAATTTTTCATCATTCCAAACAGAAATGTTAGCAGTAACTACTTACTCTCCCTCTGCCCAGTCTCTTGGTAACCTCATATCTAACCTTCTGTCTCTATGAATTTGCCTAGTCTAGATACCTCATATAAGTGGAATCATACAATATTTGTCTCTATGTCTGATTTCACTCAGCACAATGCTTTTAAGCTATGTTGTAACATGTATCAGAATTTCATTTCTTTTTATAGCTGGATAATATTCCATTGTATGTATACATCACATATTGCTTGTCCATTCATCTACTGAGGGACACCTGGGTTATGTCTACCTTTTGGCTATCGTGAACAATGCTGCTATGAACGCGGGTGTACTAATATCTGTTCAATCCCTGCTTTTAATTCTTTGGGGGTAAAAACCTAGAAGAATCACTGGATCATACGGTAATTCCATTTTCAACTATTTGAGGAACCATCAAACTTTTTACACAGTGGTTGCACTATTTCACATCTCCACTAGCAAAGGACAAGGGTTTCAATGTCTCTTTGCCAATTTTTGTTAGTTTCCCTTTCTTCATAATAGACATTCTAATGGGTGTGAAGTGGTATCTCATGGTTTTGATTTGCATTTTCCTAATGACATTGAGCATTGTTTCATGCACTTATTGGCCAACTGTATAACTTCTTGGGAGAAGTATCTATTCAAATCTTTTGCTTGTTTTTGAATTGGGTTTGTGTGTGTGCGTGTGTGTTTCTGTTGAGTTCTAGGAGTTCTTTACATACTCTGGATTTAAATCCCTTATCAAATATATGTTTTGCAAATATCTTCTCCCAATTTGTGGGTTGTCTTTTCTTGTTAGTGTCCTTTGATGGATAAAGTTTTAAATTTTGATGAAGTTCAACTGATCAATTTTTTTTTATTGTCTATGCTTTTGGTGTATTAACTCAAGAAATCATTGCTCAATCCAAGATGATGAAGATTTTCACCTGTTTTATTCTAAGGGTTTTGTATTTAGCTCTTAAATTTAGGTCTTTGATTATTTAAAGTTAATTTTTATATACAATGTAAGGTAGAAGTCCAACCTCATCCTTTTGATTGTGATTAGCCAGTTTTCCCAGCACCATTTGTTGAAAAGACTTGGCAGTCTTGTTGAAAATTGATCGATTTTATGTGTGAAGGTATAATTCTGGGCTCTCCAATTTATTCCATTGGTCTATATGTCTGTCCTCATGCCAGGACCACACCATCTTGATTACTGTAGCTTTGTAGTAAAGCTTTGAAATCAGGAAGTGTAAGTCTTCCAACTTTGCCCTTTTCCTAAGTTGTTTTGGCTTTTTGAGGTCCCTTGAGATTCCCAGTGAATGTTAGGATCAGCCTGTCAATTTCTGCCAAAAGGGCAGCTGGAATTCTAACAGGAATTGTATTGGACCTCTAGATCAGTGTGGGGAGTAACTACCATCTTAACGATACCGAGTCTTCCCAATCTATGAACATGGAATGTCTTTCCATTTATTTGGGTCTTCTTTAATTTCTTTCAGCAGCATTTTATTGTTTTCAATGTACAAGTCTTTTGCCTCTTTGGTTAAATTTATTCCTAAGTATTTTATTCTTTTTGATGCTATTATAAGTGGAATTGTTTTCTTAATTTCATTTTTGGATTGTTCATTGCTGGTGTGTAGAAAGAACATACTGAGTTTTGTAAAGTTTTGTATTTGATCTTGTATCCTGCAACTTTGCAGAACTCATCTATTGGTTCTAGTAGTGGTTTTTTTAGTGGATTCTTAGGGTTTTCTACAAACAAGATCATGTCAAGTGCACACAGAGATAGTTTTACTTCTTCCTTTTCCTTGTGAGTGCTTTTTTTTTTTCTTGCCTAATCGCTCTGGCCAGAACCTCTTATGTTGAATAGAACCTATGTTAAATAGAAGTGGTGAGAGCAGACATCCTTGTCTTATTTCTGATGTTATGTGGAAAGCTTTCAGTCTACCACCATTGAGTATAATGTTGGCTGTGGGATTTTCACACATGGCATGGAACACCATTTCTACTTGAAAGAATGACTAGTAGGCAAAGTATGGTTACTCAGACTTGGGTATTTGGCAAACATTTTCTCCAAAATAAACAAAGCAACCTGTCACCTCAAGGAAAACAACTGATAGTTTTTGTTGCCAATGATAAAATTCAAGCTTTTAAGCAAAAATCAGAATTTCAAAACATGCCCATCCTCCACTATCAGCTTAACAGTTTCTAAATAAAACTTTTCTAATGACATTTAATTAATGAATGTGACTGTACAATGATGTGTCAACATTTAGAAAATCTATATAACCTAGTGAACCAATATTTTCCAAGTGACCAAGGCATGATACTACAAAATCGTGCATGGGTAAAAGATTCATTACAAGTGCAAGACAAGGGACTTCCCTGGCAGTCCAGTGGTTAAGACCTGGTGCTTCCAATACAGGGGGCGTGGTTCGATCCCTAGTTGGGAAATTAAGATCCCACATGCCACATGGCATGGCAATAAATAAATAAATAAATAAAGTGCAAGACAGACCAATGAATTTTAATGTAACAAAGTACAAAATGTTCATTGAGGCAGTTTAAGAGATTTGCAAAAATGTAAAACTACTTATTTTTAAAAATATTTTCCAGGGAGTTCCCTGGTGACCTAGTGGGGTTAGGATTCCAGGCTATCACTGCCATGGCTGGTGTTCAATCCCTCCTTGGGAAACTAAGATCCTGCAAGCCGTGCAGCATGGCCAATAGGGGAAAAAAAAACAAAAAATTATATTAAAATGTTTTCATGTTTAAAAAAACATTTTTATGTTAACATGTAATGGGCTTGTTATTGTTATTATTAAATGTTAAATGTTATTTTAAATATTTAAATATTTTTCAATTTCTCAGTTTTAATATTGAACACGGTAAATATTAATAGATACAACCTACATACATGAAAGCTCTTTGAGGTCCTCAATGATTTTTAGAGTGCAAAGGGGTCCTGAAACCAAAAGGTTTGAGAAAAAAAATATATTAATTAACCAAAGCTCTACACAACAAAGTAGATATTTGGCTTAAAACAAACAAAAAGTACTTTAGGCACCAATATTCAGCCAACTCCTACATTAAAATTTCTTAAGATCTTATCACATATTAACAATTAAACCATAGTAACTTATGATTGACTTGTCTGCAAGCACTGTCATATTAGAGTTGTACAGGATGGTTTTGAGAACTAAATGTGACTCTTCACCTTCATTAAACTTTACCTTCTCCATGTTAGCCCAGTTTTCTAGCCTCTCCAGCTGGGAACTTCAGATTTTGACTAGGTTAATTGAACTCAACTGAATCTACCAATCATGTTACTACAAGAAAGGGGAAGTTCCAGGATTGTCCTTGTGAATCCAAGCTGTCACCTAAGAAGTATCACCTTTTTCTTCTTTTAAAAAATAATTTGGTTGATTATATATTAGTTACAGAAAATTTTAAAAATATATAAACAGAAAGAAAACTAAAATTACCTCTAATCCCAATACCTAGAAATAAGTACTGTTGATATTTTGGTATCATTCTTTCCAGGTGTTTTCTATATTTCTTAAATACTTTTAACAAAAATGAGCTCTTATTAGTTATACATACAATTCTGTGGCCTCTTTTCCTTTATAGGAATATCATGGTCACCATGCTGAACACTACATCCCCAGTCATCTTATAACTGGAAATCCGTACCTTCTGACACCTTCACCTATTTCTTTAACATATTGTTTGCCTATCGTTAGTCTTTATCGACAAAAAATTTTTAGTGTCTACATTGTACACCATATCTTCTCGTGTTTATGTAATTCGTCTTATGTTGGACATTTAGGTTGTTTCCAGTTTTTCCCTTTTATAAACAGAACCTAAATGAATGGCTCTGTAACTGTATTTTAACCCAAATCCCTTCTCTCTCTTTTTTTTCCCCTCATTTTAAGATTTACTTTATTATTTATTTATTTATTTTTGGCTTTGTTTGGTCTTCATTGCTGCGCACAGGCTTTCTCTAGTTGTGACGACTGGGGGCTACTCTTCGTTGCGGTACGCGGGTTTCTCACTGTGGCGGCTTCTTTTGTTGCGGAGCATGGGCTCTAGGTGCGTGGGCTTCGGTGGCTGCAGCACGTGGGCTCAATAGTTGTGGCTCACGGGCTCTAGAGCACAGGCTTAGTAGTTGAGGCGCACGGACTTAGCTGCTCTGCAGCATGTGGGATCTTCCCAGCCCAGGGACTGAACCCGTGTTCCCTACATTGGCAGGCAGATTCTTAACCACTGAGCCACCAGGGAAGGCCTCTCTATTCTTTTTGATCAACTTCTAAAAGTGGAACTATTGAGCAAAATTCTAAATCTTTCTATATAAACCACCCTCCAGAAAGGCTAAATCAGTTTCATTCTACCACAACCAGGTATGAGGGTACTCACATTCCTACACCCTCCTCTGAAATATTAATTACAAGTAGAGTTTCCTGTTTTTTTTTTTTTTGCCAATTTTGCAGGTCAAAAGAAAATTATTTTATGACTAACAAATTGGACTGTTCTTTAATATTCATATTTGGTCTTTTATGCTTCTTCTTTTCGTGGATTATTTATTTCCTTTGCTAGTTTTGTATTTAGAGAGAATATTTTGGGGGGGGAGGATATTTATGTTTCTTTCTTTTTTAATATTTATTTATTTATTTAGGCTGTGCTGGGTCTTAGTTGTGGTGTGTGGGATCCGTAGCTGTGGCATGCAAACTCCTAGTTGCAGCATGCATGAAGGACTTAGTTCCCTGACCAGGGATCGAACTCAGGTCCCCTGCACTGGAAGCATGGAGTCTTATCCACTGGACCACCAGGGAAGACTCTCTTTTTTTTTAATTGAAGTATAGTTGATTTACAATGTTGTGTTAATTTCTGCTGTACAGCAAAGAGATTCAGTTATACATATACATACATGCTTTTTTATACTCTTTTCCATTATGGTTTATCACAGATATTGAATGTAGTTCCCTGTGCCATACAGTAGGACCTTGTTGTTTATCCATTCTATATATACTAGTCTGCATCAGCTAATTCCAAATTCCCACTCCATCCCTCCCCCATCCCCCTTCCCTTTGGCAACCACAAGTATGTTTTCTATGTCTGCCAGTCTGTTTCTGCTTTGTAAATAAGTTCATTTGTATCATTTTTTTTTAGATTCCACATATAAGTGATATCATATGATATTTGTCTTTCTCTGTCTGCCTTACTTCACTTAGTATGATAATGTCTAGATCCATCCATGTTGCTGCAAATGGCATTATTTCATTCTTTTTTATGGCTGATTACCATACCACATATATATGCAGTATTTATATACCATACCGTGTGTGTGTTTGTGTACACATACACATCTTCTTTATCCATTCAACTGTTGGTGGACATTTAGGTTGTTTCCATGTCTTGGCTATTGTGAATAGTGCTGCTATGAACAGAGGGGGTGCATGTATCTTTCTGAACTATAGTTTTGTCCAAATATATGCCCAAGAATGAAATTGCTGGATCATATGGCAACTCAAAGTTTTTAGGATTTTTTTTTTCTTTTTTAAATATTTACTTATTTATTTGGCTGCGCCGGGTCTTAGTTACAGCACACGTGATCTTCGTTGCCACATACAGGCTCTTTAGTTGAGGCATGTAAACTCTCAGTTGTGGTACATGGGATCTAGTTCCCTGACCAGGGATCGAACCCAGGGCCCCTGCGTTGGGAGTGCGGAGTCTTACTCGCTGGACCACCAGGGAAGTCCCTGTTTTTAGTTTTTGAGGAACCTCCATACTGTTTTTCATAGTGGCTGCACCAACTTACATTTCCACCAACAGTGTAGGATAGTTCCCTTTTAGAGAGAATTGTTTTGTTTTTTTTACTCTTTGTTGGCTGATTTAATCTATTCTCTCCTTTCTTCCTTTGTTGTGTCGCCTTTTAAATCTTCTTTGCTGACTTCTCTCCCCTGCCAGATGATTTTGTCCACTCTCATGGCTTTAAAAACTATTCTGAACATCACCAAATTTCTACCTCTATTCCAGACTCTCCTTCTGAACTTCACACTCTAACACAGCCAACTGTCCGCTTGACATTTCACCTTAGGTAGCTCATGAGAATATCTCAAACTTAAAGTTGTCCAAAATGGAACTCTTAATTCCCCTCACTCTCAAATTATTTCTCCCCACATTTGTACTCTGAATTCCCCATTTTACTAAATGCTGCCACCAATTGGCAGAGTTAATGACCACAAACCTACATCTTTGATTCTTCCCAGTTATCTTTTCTCACCCTTCTCTTGTCCAATCCACCAGTAATTCTTATTGAGTCTAGCTCCCGTCCATCTCTTATTGGTCCAGTTTTCTTCCTTTCAGCTTTCTCATCCTTAGTCTAAACTATCTCATCCCTTATCTGGTATACAGAAGTAACCTTTTAACTTATCCCTCTATATCCATCACTGCTACCTCCACAAGCCTAATCCATTTCCCACACAACAGCCAATACTATCACTGTAAAATAAAAATCAGATCATGACTTTCCCCTGTTTTATACCTTCCCATGGCTTCCCATTACACCATCTATCCACTGGCTCAAGCCAGAAACCAATTCAATCCATTAGCAAATCATGTTATGCTAGCTTTAAAACATATCAAGTTCTGTCCATTTCTTTCCAACTCTACCACCACCACCTTGGTTCAAGCCATCATCATCTCTCTTCTGAACCAAAAATATACAAGAGCATGGTGCTGCCCCTTTCCCAGTTGTAAGAAAGGCATTCCTAATCTAAGTGGGAATCTTTTCCCACCAAGCCCAAACTCCTCCACACAAAGATCTAAGCCACCATTATCTACCAATAGAATTTGGCACACTTGTTGAAACCTATTTTCAGGGTGCTAGGGAAAAACAACAGCAGTACAAACACCGCTGTTAGTTTGTGAATCACCACTCTTCCACTGTAGGATAATCTGGAAACCAAAAGAATACTGGTTCTGTGGTTATAGTTTGGAAACTAATAGAAAATGAAAGAACATAAGGTTATAAGCATCATGAGAAAAGGGACTATGTCCTGTTTACTGCTCTATCACTGTTACTAGAGCAATGCCCACCACAGAGAAAATACTCACTACTAATTTTCTTTAATGAATGGTTAGCACATAAGCTTTTAGTTATTTCTGAATTATTTCTGGCTGAATACAACAAAACCAAATTTTGATAATTTCAGTTTATAACTACCTCTAAAAAGACAATATAGTTACAACAGAAAAGTTTAATCTTACTTCCAAATGGATACCATAAGATAATGACAATTTAAAATTAACTGCACTGTATAATCCCATTCAGCTTCTCCTAGAACATCCTGTGTACTAAGGAAAACAGGTGCAAAAACCAGAGTTAAAGATAAAAGGAAAGAAAGCAGCCTATGGTTTTTGCCGAATTCATTTTTTATAAAGTCTAAGAAGAATAAGGGCAAACATCTTTACAGAAGTTAATTCACCTAATATCCTCTCTAAAATAAAAACAGGAAGCAACTATATTATATACTGATAAGCTACACTTATGTACACTCTTCTAGAGAATATGTAAGGGATTAGATCCTCAAAATCCAGTCTGGGAATAAATTCCCTTATGTACATGGTTTTGGGGGAACAGATATGTTCCCCCAAAACCATAGTAAGTTTGTTTAGAGGTGACACCTTGCTCACGCTTGCCTAATCAGCTTTTCTTGTTGACTGGTCCAGAGATAATCAAATGATCTATACCAAGCCTAAGTCAAAACTGGGACGAAGAGGCAGATGCTCTGCTACAGTAGAAACCCGTAAGATTTTCGGGTAGAGCAGAGGCCAGATTTCCCCACAATTTAGACATTAATATGCACTGAAAGAATGCAGATAGTGTCCTGGCAGCATTTTCAATCCTGGTTTCAGTTATTCCTGAGGCTTACCTGCATTCCTGCCCTTAGTGCAACTCAAGATATCCACTTTTTCTAGAATTTTACAAGTCCACAAATTTTCCTCTCCCTTTAGAAGAAAAACCAGGAACAACACATAAAAGGCCTATAACACTCTTTTGTGATTAAAACAAAAACACTGAGCGAAGAAGAAATAGAAACTTTCTCTCAACCTGATAAAGGGCATCTATGAAAATCCCACAGTTAACACCATGCTCAATGGTGAAAGACTGAAAGCCTTCCTCCTAACAGCAGGAACAAGAGAAGGATGCCTGCTCTCACCATTTCTATTCAACACAGATTCCATTCAACATATGAGGTTCTAGCCAGAGCAATTAAGCAAGAAAAAAAAGCATCCACAAAGGAAAGGAAGAAGTAAAACTATCACTATTTGCATACAAATAAAGACTATGCAAGATCATGCAAACATGATCTTATTCGAAGAATATTCTAGGGAATCCACTAAAAAGACCACTACAACTAGAACCAACAGATGAGTTCTTCAAAGTTGCAGGATACAAGATCAAACACAAAACCTTACAAAACTCAATTATATTCTTTCTACACACCAGCAGTGAACAATCCAAATATGAAATTAAGAAAACAATTGCATTTATAATAGCATTAGAATTATTTTACTCCTAAAATATTTAGGAATAAATTTAACCAAAGAGGCAAAACACTTGTACATTGAAAACAATAAAATGCTGCTGAAAGAAATTAAAGAAGACCCAAATAAATGGAAAGACATTCCATGTTCATAGATTGGGAAGACTCGGTATCGTTAAGATGGTAGTTACTCCCCACACTGATCTAGAGGTCCAATACAATTCCTATTAGAATTCCAGCTGCCCTTTTGGCAGAAATTGACAGGCTGATCCTAACATTCACTGGGAATCTCAAGGGACCTCAAAAAGCCAAAACAACTTAGGAAAAGGGCAAAGTTGGAAGACTTACACTTCCTGATTTCAAAGCTTTACTACAAAGCTACAGTAATCAAGATGGTGTGGTCCTGGCATGAGGACAGACATATAGACCAATGGAATAAATTGGAGAGCCCAGAAATACACCTTCACACGCAAGGTCAATTAATTTTCAACAAGGATGTCAACTCCATTCAATGAGGAAAAGACAGTCCTTTAAACAAATGGTGCTGGGAAACCTGGATGACCACAATCAAAAGAATGAAGTTGGACCCTTAGCTTATACCATAAACAAAAATCAATTCAAAATGATCATAAGTGTAATCTTCATGACCTTGGATTAGGCAACGGTTTCTTAGCTATGAAATCAAAAGCACAAGTGACCAAAGAAAAAACGCTGGCCTTCACCAAAATTAAAAACTTTTGTGCTTCAAATGATACTATCAAGAAAGTGAGAGCTTCCCTGGTGGCGCAGTGGTTAAGAATCCACCCGCCGATGCAGGGGACACGGGTTTGAGCCCGGGTCCAGGAAGATCCCAAATACCACCAAGCTACTAAGCCCGTGCACCACAACTATAGAGCCTCTTCTCTACAGCCCAAGAGCCACAACTACTGAAGCCCACGCACCTAGAGCCCATGCTCCACAACAAGAGAAGCCACTGCAATGAGAAGCCTGCACACAACGAAGGGTAGCTCCCGCTCTCCGAAACTAGAGAAAGCCTGAGTGCAGCAACGAAGACCCAACACAGCCAATAAATACATAAATTTAAAAAAAAAAAAAAATGAAAAGACCCACAGAATGGGAATAAAGTTTTATAAATCGTATACCTCACAAGACTCTAGTATCCAGAATGTGTAAAGAACTCTTACAACTCAACAACAAAAAGACAAGCAACCCAGTTCAAAAAACGAAAACAAGCAGAGGGTTTAAATAAACATTTCTCCAAAGAACATATACAAACAGACAATAAACATGTAAAAAGACTGCTCATTTTATTACTCATTAGGGAAATGAAAATCAAAACCATGAGATATCAACTTCATACCCAGTAAGATGTTTATAACCAAATAATAATAATAATAATAAGTATTAGTGAGAAGCTGTAACCCCCATACATTGCTTGGTAAATGTAAAATGGTGCAGCTGCAGTGGAAAATAGTTTGGTGGTTCCTCAAAATGTTAAACATAGAATTAGCATATGACTCAGCAATTCCACTCCTAGATGTATATTAGAACTGAAAACATATAGTGGCACAAAAAATTGTATATAAATGTTCATAGCAGCATTATTAATAATAGTCAAAAGTGGAAACAATCCAAATGTCCATAATCAAAATCTCAATAGAATAAAATATTATTTAGCCATAAAAAAGAACGAAGTACTGATCTATGCTTCAACATGGATGAGTGTGAAAACATGCTAAGTGAAAGAAGCCAGACAAAAAAGGCCGCATGTTATGTGATTCCACTTAAAAGAAATGTCTAGAACTGGCAAATCCACAGAGACTGAAAGTAAGTATTAGTGATCACCAAGGGCTGGGGGGAAGCAGGAGTGAGGAATGGGGAGTGACTGCTAATGAGCATGCAGTTTCTTTTTGCGGTGAAAGAAATGTTCTAGAATTAGATAGTAGTGATGGTTGCACAACTTTGTGAACACAATGAAAACCACTGAATCATATACTTTAAAAGGGTGAACATTACAGTACATGAACCATATCTCAATTTTTTAAAATGAACACGAATAAAGGCTCCAAACCACCAAAATACAGATCACAAAGATCATATAGTAAAGTCATAAAATTGTCCTTTACTGAAATAAAATTGTATTCTCACCTCAAATTTATTTATTCTCACTTTACATATAATTTGTACAAACCTGATTTATGGTCAAAGCCTATAGTGGATTAAAAGCTTCATATTAGGGGAAATGAAATTGATACAGACAGACATAGTGACAGTAAGGTTTTTTTAAAAAGGCAAAAGAACCTATAAGCATTGTGTGAAGCCACTTAGCAAGGGCAAATTGGTCTACGCACTTCTTTAGGTTCCAGCACTACCCATGATAAACAGCCTGATACAGCAATTTATGTTTACAGCAATGAAAATAGTGAAGATGAGTAACAGAATAAGAGCTAACCCACTTCTCACTTTCAATGTCCCAATCACTGTTCTAAGTACCTAACATTTAGTTACTTATTAAACTCCCAACAATCCTACAAGGAAAGTAATACTACTATCTCATTTTACAGATGAAGAAACAGAGGAATCACACAGCTAAATAAGTGGAAAAGTTAAGATTCAAACAAAGGCAGTTGGCTTTAGAGTCCATCCTCTTCTTTTTTTTTTTTTAAGTTTTTATTGAGTTCGTTACAATATTGCTTCTGTTTTATGTTTTTTAGGCCATGAGGCATGTGGGATCGAACCCACACCCCCTGCATTGGAAGGCGAAGTCTTACCCACTAAACCACCAGGAAGTCCCCATCCTCTTCTTAACCAATAGACTAGTCTGCCTTTCAGTGACATTAAAAAAAAAATGTCAAGTGATGTTCAGTGTGCTCTAAGAAGACCAAAAAATCTACAATTTTTATTCCACTATGAAAAAAGAAAGAAAGAAAACCTGTTCTATGGCAGCCTGTTATCTACTGGAGAAAGTCTTGAGGTTAAAAAACAGCTCTTTACAATCTGACTCCAACCCCGTATTTCCAGCTTATCTATCTCCCCTAATTCTAGCCAAAGCAGACTGCTCACATTCCTTAAACATACAGAGCCTGCATTTTCATGCCACTGTGTTAAAGGCCTTTTATTCGCTTCTCAGCCTAGAAAATTCCTACTTACCCTTCAAAATCTAGCTCAAATAACACTTCCTCTGTGCTACCTTCCCTGATACCACTAGGTAAACGCTGTTCATACAGCATTTTGTACATATCTCTATTAAAGAATTTATCATATGACATCAAAATTGAATGCTTAACTCTCCTTTTCACCTCCTAGAACTAGAACCTAGTATACTGTGAATAATAAATAAAATTTTTAAGTTTTGGTACCTAATAAAGTCCAAAATTATTTTTTTTAATTCAGCAATACAAAATGACTAGTTAGCTAACATCCATGGAGTCATGGTTTTACTTTAACAAAAGTCATGAAATTTAAATAAATAAATGGATCAAGTTCATTTTCATATAAATTAGATGTTACAAAGGTTCCTACTGACTGAATTCAGTTACCAGAAATCTTTTTAAGAAGGAAATATTAATATCCTGGACCAAACGTGAGTAATTTGTCACAGTAAAGGTAACATGAATAATGATATGGGTAAAATTTTAAGTGAGAGATGAAGGTTCCCAGAATCTAAGCCAACAGTGTCAAAGGCTACAAGGATATCATTTAGTAAATTTCTGCTTAGCACACCAACTGAATGGCCTCAGAAATTACTGTCCCTCCCAATTCAAGTCACTTCTCAAGACTAAGTTACTCCCTAAAAATTATAACAGAATTTACATTTTATTACTTGTTCCAGATGAGTTAATATTTAATTCCAATTGGACCAAAAAACCAACTATACCATGCATACAATCAACCTATTTCTCTCCCAGTATGTAATTCACAACAAGCCAATAACATATGGGACAGCCAATTTAATTTTTAGTATTTAATAAGTACAAAAGAAGTAGCTAATGGTCCCTCAAATATTTATTGAATTAACTGCATTTTGCCAATTCTATTTGAAAAGTGTTCTATTCTATCCTATTTGAAAAGTTACTTTACCTATATAGGAAATGTCGCTTCACTTAGCTTTATTTTTTTTAAAAAATGTTATCCAAACTATTGGCTAATTTTTTTCCCTATTACCCCCGTACTTATAACCTACCTAATACGCTACCAGCTCGGGCAAAATCCAACCTCTTACTAGTTACTGCCCACCCCAACTTCTTTCTTTCAAACTCTCACCTACCCACAAACTTTCATGATCTTCAGGTCCTCTAAAAGACCTACTGCCTCCAACTCATCTTCATGACTGTAAGTCACTGACTTTTCAGAGGTAAACAAATAATCAGAGCTAGGGATGGATAGACACCCCCAAGCTAATGTTGTATACAAAACACAGCTTTAAGTCAAATGTCAACTTTGCATTCTATTCTTGTTGATATAAAATTAAAGCCAACTCAACTATTTCTATGTGTTACCTATGCAGACAGTCACAGACCTGAATAAATATTTGTGTAGTATTCTCCATTACCTAGGCTGAGAATTCTCTTCATACATTCTTTCTTTCCCCTCCTTGAAGAGGCTTATGGTCTGCTTAGTTTTCTTCATCAAATTCTCCATGAACACCCTAAAATACTCATTTTCTCCAAGCGTCTCCATCTTCCCCTCATATCTTGACAAGATAGTGCGGAGATGCTGGTAGGTATCTGGCAGCAGGTCTAAGATATAAGGTGGGCTATTCTTTAGCGCCAGCTTTGGGTTCTGACACAACCGTACCACCTGCAACAAATGGAAAAAAAGGGCTATTACTTGGAGGATCTAAAGGGCAATTTCCTTTTTTAAGTTTAAAAGAAATCATAAAATATGTGCTCTTTTGCGGAAATACGAAAAATGCACAAGAACATAAGACATGATCCATAACCTCCCCCCTCCACCTCCCACAGGAAATCACTTTACATTGTTAGTACTCCCCCTAGAAGAGTGGGTTCTTAAAACCATATCTAACAGTTCAGACAACACATAGAAGGCTGAACTAGGGCGGGGGAGACATCTGCATAAATGCCTAAAAAATGCTAGATGAAGTATGGCAAATTCCTTTGAAATGCATGGCTCACCCCACAACAGAATAAAGAAAATTTCCAGGGGCAGAAATAAAGAACATGGCTGCCCTGGGAGGTAAACCTGGGTAATGTAGGGACCTAGAGCTTTAACCACCACTAGGGGACAGGAGCACAGAGGCCTTGGACCCAACAAAGAGTTCCTTCCCATATAAATGCAGGACTCTCAGAATTTGCCTGGTAATTCATTTTACCTTCTTTTACTTTCAACTCTTCTGAGTTCTTAGTTTTAAGTAGGTCTCTTTTAAAGAACACATAGCTAGATTTTTTTAATCCAATGGAACAATCTTTGTTTTTTTAACTGGTGAGCTTACATCTGTTATAATGACTAATACTTTGTACTTATTCCTACCATTTTATTTAGCACTTTCCCTTTACATGGATTTTTCTGTGTCTGGAAAAGACATAAATTAGTGGAACAGAAAAGTCTAGAAATAGATCCACACATATACAGACCTCTGACATCACAAAGGAGTGATCTTTTCCAAAAACAGTAGTGGAATAATCCATGTGGGAAAAAAGGAAAATCAAACTAAACCCTCGCTTTACACTATACAAAAAACAAAACAAAAAACCTAGATGGGTTCTAGACCTAAATGTGAAAGGCAAATAAAGCTTTAGACAATAAGAAAAGTACCTTTCATTACTTTATGATGGAGAAAAAAATTCTTAAACAGGACCATAAAAAACAGTAATAAAGGAAAATACTAATGAAATTCTACTATACCCTAAAAAACCTTCTAAGATACCACAAAAGAGTAAAAATACATGTACAAAATCACAGAAGATATTTACAATATGTATATATATCCAGACATATACATCCAGAATATATAAAGAACATCTACAAATCAGTAAGAGAGATGATTTTTTTTTTTTTAATTTTTTGGCCACACCACACAGCACGTGGGATCTTAGTTCCCCAACCCCAGATCAAACTCGTACTTCAGTGGAAGCTCAGAGTCCTAACCACTCAACCGCTAGGGAATTCCCAAAAGTGGACAAAAGACTTGAACAATAATTTGACAAAAAAAGATATCCAAATAACCAATAAACATATGAAATGGTGCTTAATCTCAATCGTTTTAATTTTATTAAAATGATTACTGTAAGCTCACAATGAGATACTACCACTACACACACCAAATTGGCAATACTAACCACTGGCAAGGAACAAGGACCTTCCAATACTGCTGGTGGGAATCTGAACTAATAAAACCACCTTGGGGGACTTTCCTGGTGGGCCAGAGGTTAAGAACCCTACTTCCAATGCAAGGGATGCAGGTTCAACCTCTGGTGGGGGAACTAAGATCCCACGTGCCACCGGGCAAATAAGCCTACACGTCACAACTACTGAGCCCATGTGTTCCAGAGCCTGCGAGGCACAACTAGAGAGAAGCCCATGTGCTGCAACTAGAGAAGCCCTCACACCGCAACAAAAGATACCCCATGCAACAACTAAGACTTGACACAGCCAAATAAATAATTTAAAAAAAGAAAAACCCAAAAACCAAAAAATAGAACACCATGGAAAACAGCCCAGCACTACACTGTCAGGCTAAAGATTTATATGCTCTATGTATCTGCAGATATCCACCTGGAAAGATATACTGGGATACACATACAAAAATGTGTAACTGACTACTGCAAACAACCCAGATGTCCATCTATGGTAGAGTGGATAAAATGTAGTATATTTATCAGCAATAATACACTAGCACATGGATGCTCCTCTCAAACAAAGTAGATCTAAAGAAACCAGAAACAAAATATATATAACACAATTACATGTATATGACTACATTACTGTTAAAAAGACACTCCTCTAAACTATACTGTTGATGTGCATACATAGTGGTAAAAATATAAGTAACAGAAAGAAATAATTTTATTTGTAGCTGATATAACTGTCCATGAATAAAGTAAAAGGGAAGTGACAAAACATTAGAAACAAAACAGTTTAATAGGTTGCTGGATTCAAAATTGATATACCAAACTAGCATTCATAACTATTTTATAAATAATTTTAAAATATAATTTTAATTGTTGCCATTTCAAATGGCATAAATAAAGATTTAAGGCTCCTAGGAATATATCTAAAAAAAGATGTGCATGACTTCTATGAAGAAAATTATAAAACTTTACTGAAGAACATAAAAAAAAAATGAATGAAGAACCCTATCATGTTTATGGAGATGTCAGTTCTCCCCCAAATTAGTATATAAATGCAGTGCAATTCCTATCAAAATTCCAAAAAGCTTTTTCATGGAACTTAACAAGCTGATCCCAAAACCCACATGGAAGAAAAAGAGACCAAAATCAGCCAGGCCTATTCTGAAAAGTCACAAAGTAGGTGGTATTTACCCAATGAGCTATCAGGACATTTTCATATCTTATAATTAAAATAGTGTGATGTTGACCAAAGACAGATAAATGGCCAAATGGAAAAGAAGAGAGCCCAAACAGAGACACACATGTATGGAAATTCAGTATCAGAAGTGGCATTACAAATCAGTTCAAGAGGAATTCGCCGGTGGTCTAGTGGTTAGGACTTGTGCTTCCACTGCAGAGGGCACGTGTTTGATTCCAGGTCAGGGAACTAAGATCCTGCATGCCACATGGTGTGGCCAAAAAACCCCCCCCCAAAAAACCCCAAAACATATCAGTTCAAGAGAGAAACTACTGTAAAACTGGTTATCCATATGGGAAAAAAAATTACATCCCTTACACTTCACATGAAAAGTAAATTTCAGGTGAATTAAAGATCCTGTGCAGAGAAAAAACCTTAAAGCTTTTAGAAAAAAAATTGGAAAATATTTCTTGAACTGTATGATCTCAGAAAGGAAGTATTTCTTAAGACACAAAAACAAATCACAACCATAAACAAAACAAAATGACAACCCACTGAATGGGAGAAAATTTTTGCAAACAAAGCAACCAACAAGGGATTAACCTCCAAAATATTCAAACAGCTCATGCAGCTCAATGTCAAAGAAACAAACAACCTAATCAAAAAATGAGAAGATCTAAACAGGCATTTCTCCAAAGAAGACATACAGATGGCCAAAAAGCATATGAAAAGATGCTCTACAACACAATTAGAGAAATGCAAATCTAAACTACAATGAAATACCACCTCACACTGTTCAGAATGGCCATCATCAAAATATCTACAAACAATAAATTCTGGAGAGGGTGTGGAGAAAAGGGAACCCTCCCACATTGTTGGTGGGAATGTAAATTGGTGCAACCATTATGGAGAACAGTATGGAAGTTCTTTAAAAAACTAAATATAGGACTTCCCTGGTTAAGAGTGGTTAAGATTAAAGGCAACAAGGGAAAAATGACAAATAACATACAAGATTAACATAAGGTTAACAGCTGATTTCTCAGCAGAAACTCTGCAAGCCAGAAGAGAGTGGCACAATATATTTAAAGGGATGAAAGGGAAGAACCTACAACCAAGAATACTCCACCCAGCAAGGATCTCATTCAGATTCAACAGAGAAATCAAAAGCTTTACAGACAAGAAACAGCTAAGAGAATTCAGCACCACCAAACCAGCCCTACAACAAATGCTAAAGGAACTTCTCTAAGAGAAGAAAATGACCTACAAAAACAAACAAACAAAAAAACAATTAAGAAAACAGTAATAGGAACATACATATTGATAATTACCTTGAATGTAAATGGACTAAATGCTCCAACCAGAAGATACAGACTGGCTGAATGGATACAAAAACAATACCCATATACATGTTGTCTACAAGAAACCCACTTCAGACCTAGAGACACATACAGACGGAAAGTGAGGGGATGGAAAAAGATATTCCATGCAAATGGAAATCAAAAGAAAGCTGGAGTAGCGATACCCATATCAGATAAAATAGACTTTAAAATTAAAAAATGTTACAAGAGACAAGAAAGGACACTACATAAAGATCAAGGGATCAGTTCAAGAAGAAGAGATAACAATTATAAATGTATATGCACCCAATATAGGAGCACCTCAATACATAAGGCAAATGCTAACAACTATGAAAGAGGAAATCGACGTAACACAATCATAGTGGGGGACTTTAACACCCTACTTACACGAATGGACAGATCATCCACACAGAAAATAAGAAAACACAGCTTTAAATGACACAATAAATCAGCTTGATTTAATAGATATCTATAAGACATTACATCCAAAAACAGCAGATTACACATTCTTCTCAAGTGCACATGGAACATTCTCCAGGATAGATCACATTCTGGGTCACAAATCAAGCCTTGGTAAATTTAAGAAAACTGAAATCATATCAAGCATCTTTTCCCACCACAACAATATGAGATTAGAAATCAATTACAGGAAAAGACTGTAAAAAACACAAACACATGGAGGCTAAACAATATGCTACTAAATAACCAAGAGATCACTGAAGAAATCAAAGAGGAAATCAAAAAATACCTAGAGACAAATGACAATGAAAACACAATGGTCCAAAACTTATGGGATGCAGCAAAGGCAGTTCTAAGAGGGAAGTTTATAGCAATACAGTCCCATCTCAAGAAACAAGAAAAATCCCAAATAAACAATCTAACCTTACACCTAAAGAAACTAGAGAAAGAAGAACAAAACCCAAAGTTAGTAGATGGAGAGAAATCATAAAGATCAGAGAAGAAATAAGTGAAATAGAAACAAAGAAAACAATAGCAAAAATCAATAAAACTAAAAGCTAGTTCTTTGAGAAGATAAATAAAATTGATTAACCTCTAGCAAGATTCATCAAGAAACAGAGCAGAGGATTCAAATAAATAAAATTAGAAATGAAACAGGAGAAGTTACAACAGACACCACAGAAATAAAAAGCACCATAAGAGACTACTACAAGCAACTATATGCCAATAAAATGGACAGCATGGATGAAATGGACAGATTCTTAGAAAGGTATAACCTTCCAAAACTGAATCAGGAAGACAAAGAAAATATGAACAGACCAATCATGAGTAATGAAATTGAAACTGTGATTTAAAATCTTCCAACAAACAAAAGTCCAGAACCAGAGGGATTCACAGGTGAATTTTATCAAACATTTAGAGAAGAGCTAACACCCATCCTTCTCAAGCTCTTCGAAAACATTGCAGAGGAAGGAACACCCCAAACTCATTTTATGAGGCCACCATCACCCTGATACCAAAACCAGACAAAGATACTACAAAAAAAGAAAATTACAGACCAGTACCACTGATGAATTTAGATGCAAAAATCCTCAACAAAATACTAGTCAACAGAATCCAACAACACATTAAAAGGATCATACACCATGATCAAGTGGGGTTTATCCCTGGAATGCAAGGATTCTTCAATATATGCAAATCAATCAATGTGATACACCATATTAACAAATTGAAGGATAAAACCACATGATCATCTCAATAGATGCAGAAAAAGCCTCTGACAAAATTCAACACCCATTTATGATAAAAAACTCTCCAGAAGGTGGGCATAGAGGGAACCTACCTCAGCATAATAAAGCCATATACGACAAACCCACAGCAAACAATATTCTCAGTGGGGAAAAACTGAAAGCATTACCTCTAAGATCAGGAACAAGACAAGGATGTCCACTCTCGCCACTACTATTCAACATAGTTTTGGAAGTCCCTGCCACAGCAATCAGAGAAGAAAAAGAAATCAAAGGAATCCAAATTGGAAAAGAAGAAATAAAACTGTCACTGTTCGCAGATGACATAATACTATACATAGAAAATCCTAAAGATGCCACCAGAAAACTACTTGAGCTAATCAATGAATTTGGTAAAGCTGCAGGATACAAAATTAACACACAGAAATCTCTTGCATTTCAATACACTAACAATGAAAGATCAGAAAGAGAAATTAAGGAAACAATCCCATTCATCATTGTAACAAAAAGAATAAAATACCTAGGAATAAACCTAACCAAGGAGGTAAAAGACCTGTATTCAGAAAACTATAAGATACTAATGAAAGAAATCAAAGACGACACAAACAGATGGAGGGACATACCATGTTCTTGGTTTGGAAGAATCAACATTGTGAAAATGACTATACTACCCAAAGCAATTTACAGATTCAATGCAATCCCGATCAAATTACCAATGGCATTTTTCACAGAACTAGAGCAAGAAATTTTACGATTTGTATGGAAATGCCAAAGACCCCGAATAGCCAAAGCTATCTTGAGAAAGAAAGACAGAGTTGGCGGAATCAGGCTTCCTGAGTTCAGGCTATACTACAAGGCTACAGTGATCAAGACAGTATGGAACTGGCACAAAAACAGAAATATAGATCAATGGAACAGGATAGAAAGTCCAGAGATAAACTACGGTCAACTTATCTATGACAAAGGAGGCAAGGATATACAATGGAAAAAAGGCAGCCTCTTCAATAACTGGTGCTGGGAAAACTGGACAGCTACGTGTAAAAGAATGAAATTAGAACACTCTTTAACACCATACACAAAAATAAACTCAAAATGGATAAAAGACCTAAATGTAAGGCCAGACACTATAAAACTCTTAGAGGAAAACATAGGAAGAACACTCTTCGATGTAAATCACAGCAAGATCTTTTTTGATCCACCCCCTAGAGTAATGGAAATAAAAATAAATAAGTGGGACCTAATGAAACTTCAAAGCTTCTGCACAGCAAAGGAAACTAGAAGCAAGATGAAAAGACAACCCTCAGAATGGGAGAAAATATTTGCAAATGAATCAACAGACAAAGGATTAATCTCCAAAATATATAAACAGTTCATCCAGCTCAATATCAGAAAAACAAACCACCCAATCCAAAAATGGGCATAAGACCTAAATAGGCATTTCCAAAAGAAGACATACGGATGGCCAAGAGACACACAAAAAGCTGCTCAACATCACTAATTATTAGAGAAATGCAAATCAAAACTACAATGAGTTATCACCTCACACCGGTTAGAATGGACATCATCAGGAAATCTACAAACAGTAAATGCTGGAGAGGGTGTGGAGAAAAGGGAACGCTCTTGCACTGTTGGTGGGAATGTAAACTGATAGAGCCACTATGGAGAACAGTATGAAAGTTCCTTGCAAAACTAAAAATAGAACTACCATATGACCCAGCAATCCCACTGCTGGGCATATACCCAGAGAACACCATAATTCAAAAAGACACATGCACTCTAATGTTCACTGCAGCACTATTTACAATAGCCAGGACATGGAAGCAACCTAAATGTCCATCAACTGATGAATGGATAAAGAGGATGTGGTACATACATACAATGGAATATTACTCAGCTGTAAGAAGCAATGAAACTGGGACATCTGTAGAGACATGGATGGACCTAGAGACTGTCATACAGAGTGAAGTGAGTCAGAAAGAGAAAAACAAATATCATATATTAACACCAATATGAGGAATATAGAAAACTGGTACAAATCAAGCAGTTTGCAAGGCAGAAATAGAGACACAGATGTAGAAAACAAACATATGGACACCAAGTGGGGAAAGCGGGGAGGGTTGAGGGGGAATGAATTGGGAGATTGGGATTGCCATATATACATTACTAATAAGAAAAAAAATACCGAATTGTACACTCTAAATATATGCAGTTTATTGTCTGTTAACTGTATCTCAATAAAAGTTCTTTAAAAAAAAAAAAAAGAAGAGTGGTTAAGAGTTTGCCTGCCAATGCAGGGGACACAGGTTCGATCACTGGTCCAGGAAGATCCCACATGCTGTGCTAAGCCCGTGTGCCACAACTACTTGAGCCTGCGCTCTAGAGCCCGAGAGCCACATCTACTGAAACCCATGCACTCTAGGGCCTGCATGCTGCAACTACTGAGCCCTGTGCTGCAACAACTGAAGCCCACACTCCACAACAGGAGAAGCCACCACAATGAAAAGCCCACACACTGCAACAAAGAGTAGCCCTTGCTCGCTGCAACTACAGAAAGCCCTCACAGCAACGAAGACCCAAAGCAGCCAAAAATAAATAAAAGGTTAAAAAAAAAAATACTAAATATAGAACTACCATATGATCCAGCAATCTTACTTCCGGGCATATATCTGGAGAAAAACATAATTTGAAAAGATACATGCACCCCAATGTTCACTGCAGCACTATTTAGAATAGCCAAGACATGGAAGCAACCTAAATGTCCATCGCTAGAGGAGTGGATAAGGAAGATGTGGTACATATATACAATGGAATATTATTCAGCCATAAAAAAGAATGAAATAATGCCATTGACAGCAACATGGATGAACCTAGAGATTGTCATACTGAGTGAAGTCAGACAGAGAAAAACAAATCATGATATTGCTTTCATATGGCATCTAAAAAAATGGTACAAATGAACTTATTTACAAAACAGAAATAGAGTCACAGATGTAGAAAACAAACTTACAGTTATGGGGGGGTGATGGGGGAGAGGGATAAATTAGGAGATTGGGATTGACATATACACACTACTATATATAAAATAGATAACTAATAAAGACCTACTGTATAGCACAGAGAACTCTACTCAATACTCTGTAATGACCTATATGGGAAAAGAATCTAAAAAAGAATGGATACATGTATATGTATAACTGATTCACTTCGCTACAGAGCAGAAATTAACACAACATTGTAAATCGGCTATACTCCAATAAAATTTTTTTAACAAATCATAAATGCAAAGACTGATTAGTTTGACAACACTAATATTTTAGTAATGATAAGTACTAGTGAACTACTTTTTCCTTTTTTCCATTCAATTTAAAAAAATCAGTGCAATTATAATGTATTATTTTTTCAACATTCTTTTTATTTTCTTCTTGGTAAACTGCAACTTTCATCAACAAAATATCCTTTTAGAAACACTTCTTGCCTTAAAGTCCACTTTAATATATCTAATATAGCTAAACTTTTCTGGGTTGGTGTTTGCATGGTATATCTTTTTCCATTCTTCCACCTTCAAACTTTCTATACTCTTATACTTAATGCATGACATTGTCAAGAAGAATATAGCTGGTTTCCTTTTAACCCACTCTGATAATCTTTGGTTTTAACCAATTTGACCTGTTTACACTTCAATTATGAAACTGTTATTACTGTAGGTCAAATACTGGCAATTTTATATGGTTCACTTAATAAGTACTGATCCTATAATAAATAATGATTTACTATTTGTTTCCCATGTGTCTCTCCTGTTTCATATTTCTTTACCTCCCCTTTCTTGCCCTCTTTTGCTTTATGCTTTTTATTTTCCCAATTTTCTCCATCAGCTTGTCAAATATATATTTTTACTACTCTTTAAATGAATAACTCAGTAAATGTAAAATGCATCTCTGACTCATTAAATCTTATATAAAGTAGTCCTTTTACCACTTCCCAGACAACGCAAGGAAACTGGAACACTAACTGCATTTACTCTTCTCAAGTTATGTGCTATTGCCATCAAACATTTTAAGCCCATACATCATAAAGTCCACAAGTCATTATTATTACTATTACATGTTATTATTTTACACAGCCAATATTCGTCCATATTTAACCACATAACCACCCTTCCCAGTGCGCTTCATTGCATCTGAAATCATTTTCCTTCAGCCTAAAGAACATCCTTTAGTATTTCCTTTAGGGTATAGGCTGCTGGCTACAAATTCTCCTCAGTTTTTGTTTATCTGAAAACATTTTATTTTTATCTACTTTTAAAGGCTATTTTCACTGGATAAGGATTGGCAGTTATTTTCTGTCATCACTGTATAGCTACAGGCATACCTTGGAGATACTGTGGTTTCGGTATGAAAAAACTGCAATAAAGTGAGTATTGCAATAAAGCAAGAAATGCAATGAAGTAACTCAGAAAATTTTTGGTTCCCCAGTGCATATAAAAGCTATGTTTACACTATACTGTAATCTATTAAGTGTGCAATAGTATTCTGTCTTTAAAAAAAAACAATGTACATACCTTAATTTAAAAATGCTTTATTACTAAAAAATGCTAATCATCAACCAACACGGGGTTACCACAAACCTTCAATTTATAAGAAACGCATTATCTGTTAAGTGCAATAAAATGAGGTCTGCCTTCTAGATGCCACTGTTGCTGTTGAAAAGTCAGGCTGTCAGTCTCACTGTTGCTCCTTTGAAGATAAAGTGTCTTCTATTTTGTGGTTGTTTTTAAGATTTCTCTTTGCCTCGGGTTTTCAACAGTTTTACTATGATGTGCCTAGATGCAGTTTACTCTGGATTTTTCTTGGTGTTTATAGAGCTTCTTTAATTTGTGACCTCATGATTTCCATCAGTTTTGGAAAATTCTCAGCCAATTTCTCATCAAATATTGCTTCTGCCCAATTCTCTTTCTTCTCTCCTTCTGAACTTCAAGTACTTATACATAAGACCTTTACTCAATATTCCATATACTCTCTTCTGTATTCACCACCCTTCTGTCACTCAATGCTTCAGTCTGGATTTTTTTTTTCCTGACATCTTCTACTTCACTAATTTTTCCTTAAGCTTTACGCTGTTAAACCCACCGAGTTCTTAACAATCAGTTCTCGTGTTTTTCAGTTCTAGAATTTGTTTCATTATTTACCATTTCAGATCTCTGACAAAATATCAATTTTATCTTTAATTCTTCTAAAACATTAATCATAGATATAAGTTCATGACTGATAGCTCAAATATCTGTATCCCCTGTATGTTTCTATTATCAATATTTCCTGTTGGTTTTCAGTTGCGTTTGTCTTTTCATAAGCCTAGTTATTTTATTACATGCTGAACATTGTATATAAAAATTACAGAGCCAATCAGAAAGAATTTACTTTTGCTTCTAGCCGACAGATTGGCTAGGGACATGAGGAATTCCAGGTCATCTTAATCTAACCCCAAATTGAGAAGATTAAAAAACTGAGTTTCAGTCTTCAGTCCCCTGCAAAGACTGGTTTCCCTCTGTTTCACCCTTACTCCTACAATTCAGGCCATTAGGGACCCAATCCCAAACCCAGAGTGTTTTGGGGTTAAGTCCCTAATTCCAATTGGCAGGCCCTAATTCCAATATTTTGTACTTCTTGACATGAGCATTTTGAAAACTCTATTCAGCCTCTCAGCTATCACTTCCAGAATCAGCAATGACCTCATGGACAAGGTAGCCTCAAAAACAAGGCTTACCTGTCAGAGCTTTCCTTATCTTCCAGAACCTGGCCTCTAATTCCTCACTGCCTTTATAGCTCTTCAACGTCTTCTAGCTTTTCTAGCTGCCAGCAGTACTATTTGGTTTAAAACAACCTAGTCTAACATTGGTAGAAGCAGAAGTCTGACTTCTTACTCTTTATTTAGTATTTTGAAATGCCTATTTTGAGTCACCAAAAGCTTATTATAAACTTTTTAAAGATCTCTAAATGATTCCACTCTATGGACATACCATATCTTAAACCATCCCCTCCACTTTAACATTTACATTGTTTTTAAGTCTTCACTACTACAAGTATCACTGTGATGAACATCTCCGCACATTTTATTCTTCTACACATCAGATTATTTCCTGCGGATGGAGTCCCCCAGAAGTGGGATCACTAGGTCCACCTGGAACAATTGCAAAATTCCAATTTAATTTCTAATGGCTCTTCAAATGATGTAAGACAATACTAAAATTTTTAAACTAAATATTTTATCCCCTGTACATTTCCTGTACTCTTGAAAAATAGCCCTATATAAGCCTAGCAAATAAAGGCATGCTGAATCAACAAAAATATCTGATTTATGAATATTTTAACAGTGTTTTAGGAAGCTACTCATCCTATCAAGGGTTTCAAGCCAAAAGAGAACAACACAGCCAAGAAAAAACGACTCTATCTCAGAAGACAACTATATTCTAAATGCAACAGAGTTAAGAACTCATATTAATTAAAACAAACAGTCCCCAATTTATAAGTATTGCATTCTAAAAACTCATTTGTAAGACAGGTATTTATGATTCAGAATATATTCTTACAGAACATATATTTATAATAAAAATATTACAATGGTAGGTTCTTAGATTAGTCCATGGAGGGCATCAGGGGAGACTGAAATTGAGACTAAGAGATCAAGATCCAGCAAAGGCTACAAAAGGTATATAATCAAAGGTTTGTATTTTCAGAGAATACTGAACATGTTTTACATGGAGTAAGAACCAGAAGAGAAAAAGATAAGTTAAAAGAAAATGGAGGATTTCCTAGGTGGTGCAATGGTTAAGAATCTGCCTGCCAATGCAGGGGATATGGGTTTGATCCCTGCCCCAGGACGATCCCACATGCTGCAGAGCAACTAAGTCCGTGCACCACAACTATTGAGCCTGCACTCCAGAGCCCACGAGCCACAACTATTGAGCCCGTGTGCCGCAACTACGCAAAAAAAGAAGCCACCGCAGTAAGAAGCCCAAACACCACAATGAAGAGTAGCCCAAACACCACAATGAAGAGTAGCCCCCACCCGCCACAACTAGAGAAAGCCTGTGTGCAGCAATGAAGACCCAACACAGCCAATAAATAAATAAATAAAATACATTAAAAAAAAAACATGCAAAATGGGATATACAACAACACAGCTAGCAACACTAACTACCCAATACCATTAAGAGAAGGGACACCTCCTTCCTCTAAAACAGGAAGAAAGGGAGTGAGGACAGGTTCAGACAGACACAAATTCAGAGATATGAAGGCAGTTCGTTTAAGAAGACTGCACCTGGTTTTGATTTTTCTAAAGGTATCCATTTAACAAATATATGTCAGGCACTGGGACACGGAAGTGAAAATACAATACCCCTGAATCTGAGAGAAATCAGGCAATAAACAACAAAAAGGAAATCAACAAGAAAAATATTAGGATCTACACAGAGAATTAGAACAAGAAAATGCTGGATAACTACTGAAGCATAGTGAGTAGGGAAAGCTTCTCTAAGGTGAATTCAAGCTAAGAGTTAAAATTACAGGAAGGAGTCAGGCACGTAGAATCAGCTGAAGAGTAGCCCAAACAGGCAAAAATTAATCCAACAGCCCTAAAGTGGGAACAGGTTTGGATCTGAGGACTAGAAAGGTCAGTGAGACTAAAGTGTAGAGAGCAAGGGGAAGAGAGTCCTTAAGGGAGCGATGTGGAGTATCAGGGAATTAACAAGGAGACAGGATGACAAAGCCTAAAATATAAGCTTTTATGTGTTGAATTAAAATTAAAATGTTTTACTATCTTGACAAGATTACACCAAATAGCCACATCAGAATGTCCTGTTTCAGTCATTTACTTCGGTAAATGTCTTAACCTCTGAGCCTCAGAGGTTACAGGTTCTTTTACCTGTAAGATAGCGATAATACTCACCTCATAATAATTGTTTATGAAAAGACTGCCCAGTTTCCAATAAAGTAGACACTCAATGCTAGTTCCCTCCCCATTTCCATACAATTTGACCAGATTTATCTGCAGGTTTGGCAGGAATTAACTATTGAAGACAGAATGTTACCTCACATTACCCTTTGCTGACTCCCAGAAACTGACACCATTATTCCTACCACCCTGGCCATGCCACAGCTACCCTTCCAAACCTGCATGATCTCTGACTACTTGGTAACCCAGGAATAGAGAAAAGGCAGCAGGCCGCCCAAGAATAGGCTGACCAACAATCTGCAAAAACTACAGTATCCACTCCTTCAAAGGTCAAAACCAAGCACAGCTTCCCCCCAAATTATTTACATTTATATCCAGGCCTACACACACCAATCCATATATTCTCCCTATTTAAAGGCAAATGCATTAACATTAAGAATTCAGGTTAAAATGCAGTAGTTGCCTAATACCTCTGGAAAAAAAAAACATACTTCCTCTCAACAACAAAACTAAAATTGCTCTGCCCAACCTATAGTAAGCAATCAATAAAGGCTGTTAATGACAATGAACTGAAAAAACATATTATCCCTCATAACAGATTTAAAATATCATGAGTTTTTAAATGTCTCCCAAATGCCTGATTAGTTCAAATTTTCAGACTACCACGTATGTTCCACAAATGTTATCGGTCCCTCCTTAGAATGTGACCCTGTAGAGATCATTTGTAGATTAAATATCTGCTTTTCTCAAGATCTTTCAAAGATAAATCATCATATGACCAGGGAAATCAGCATTCCACTGATGACTCTGAGTCGTTAACACAAACACAAACCATAAAGTAAGTATATAGGTGGAGCAACTCTTTTGACATTAAAATCTTCTGGAAAGAACAAAAAAATTCCCTAAATATTTATAATCTCTAGGGGAAAAGTTCCCAAAAGGCTTTTTGAATAATTCAAGTCAATAGTTAACAAACAGCGAAAGTCAAAAGAACCTGCCTTCATTACTTCATGAATTTTACATGGGCAGTTTTAGTTAACCTCTAAAGCACAAATGTGCATTCTGAGCTTAAAAAATTCACCAAAAAATTTCCTAAAGATATTTTCCTGCTAAGTCTGTTCTCCATTTGACCAATTTTATTTTGCTTTCCAAGTCCTGCAACAGCAAAAATGGCTTCCTTTTGTTTACTTCTGCCTGTACATTTACAGCATCACTCAGAACAATGTCAGAAAGAAACATGCTTAGCTCTGGGAAACCAGTATCTTTGTACAGCTGCCATATACTCCATTCATAATAGCTTCCTCACTGGCCTAGCTCCTCCCTTTGCTTCTGCCAAGGACTCAATGCTCAACAGAAAAAATTGGGGAAGTGCTATGATTACAATAAGGAGGAATATAAAATTATGCCTGGAAATTGCTAAATTTTTAAAAAGAGAAAAGTTACAGAGAATAGTGCCTATGCCTAATTCTATTCTGAACACAGAATCTTCTCTAATACTAAGGAATTGTATTTCTAAATAGGCAGAAAACTATAAGCATATAAGACTATGAATGACTATTTTTATCTCTGTAGACCTTAACTTATCCATGGAAGCACTTTTCATTTCAAACTTTTTCATATGTTAAAAAAACATAATTAAAATAAGCACTATGCTTCAAAAGCAAGTACTCAATATGGTGAGTTATATATAAAACATAAAACTTGATTATGGTTTTAAAAGAATCCGTTGCTCAAGAGAACAGGAGGTACAGCAGAAAGGACACGAGAGTAGGAGTCCAGAGACCTGGGTCCTAGTCTGGTGACTGACGTTAACTGGCTATGTGACCTTGGGCAAGTTACTCATCTCTCTGGGTCTCCCTCCCTCTATCAATTAAAAGTTAGATCAATTAATTCCTTACAGTCCTCTTCAAGCTTCAAGCTTTAGAAACTAATCAACTCAGAAACTTGAGATTTGTTTTACAAGTGTAACTATACAGTAAAGCTTTTAAATGAAAACTCATGACTGTTTTTCAAACAGAAATCAGAAACCCATACTTTTTAAAAAGAAACATATCATCACTAGATAATGGCCCCAAGGAAAAAGTCTTTTACTTCTAATTACTATTTTCCATTATTGATTTATCAAAACCCATTCAGGGGACTTCCTAGGTGGTGCAGTGGTTAAGAACCCGCCTGCCAGTGCAAGAGACACGGGTTCGATCCCTGCTCCAGGAAGATCCCACATGCCACGGAGCAACTAAGCCCGTGCAGCACAACTACTGAGGCTGCACTCTAGAGCCTGTGAGCCACAACTATTGAGCTTGTATGCCACAACTACTGAAGCCCACGCGCCTAGAGCCCGTGCTGCGCAACAAGAGAAGCCACCACAATGAGAAGCCAAAGCACCACAATGAAGAGTAGCCCCCGCTCGCCGCAACTAGAGAAAGCCCGTGTGAAGCAACAAAGACCCAACATAGCCAATAAATAAATAAGTAAATAAATGTATTAAAAAAAACAAACAAACCCATTCAGGGATTTGAACTGTAATTACTACCCAACACTTCTCAAATACCACCCAACACTATTTATTAAAAACAATATGCCACTTACAACTAATTACCAATCTCACTACATTCATTTATCACATTAGTTGCAGGGGGAAAAAAATACAGCCACTACAATGTAGGAAATGAAACAACCAACATGTGCTAACAGCTTAACCATGCAGTTTTTATACATGGATTCTATTTTTCAAAGGAAAATATAATTCTCTCCCCAGACTTATCAGTGCAACTTCAAACCAATACTTAGCATGAACTAGAGATTAAATGATTTTAGCATCATTTTTTGGATGTCAGACCCTAATTAAGGCACAACTGTGAATTAGGATATTGTAGAGTTCCCTGCTTGGTCTAAAGTCCCTCCCCAGTCCCAATCCCCTTTCTGGTCTCCTCAAGGATTAAGTAAAGATTTGCCTAATGATTCCCACAGGGGGTTGCCTGAGCCCTCTGCATACCTTCAGTTACATCACCAGTTTGCAAGTATGAGCACTGGGTAATCCTTAGCTCCCTAGCATCCAGCAAAAAGTTAGTGTTCAATGAAAGTGTGATGATGGAAAGGTGCTAATTTGCACCTAAAGTAACCAGGAATCAGCTACCATATTTAAAGTAACAAACTACACAAGGATTGTGGATGAAAGCAGAGTTTTTGGAAGTCAATGTGCCAATATATACTTTTCAAACTTTAATGTATGATTCCTTTGACCCAGTACATTTCATTTCTAGAAGTTTATTCTAAAGAATATTTAGAAACTGCATAATAGAGAGTCCAGTGCGGCACTGTTTCTAATATTAAAAATCAGAAATAACCTAGAAGACTATCAATATGAATTTGTTAAATAAACATATATCCATATTATAAAATCTTATGCACCCCTTAAAAAAAGAACTCAGGGAGACCTACATGTAGTTTTTTTTTGTTTGTTTTTTTGTTTTTTTTTGTTTTTGGCACACGGGCTTAGTTGCTCCGCGGCATGTGGGATCTTCCTGGAGCTGGGATCGAACCTGTGACCTCTGCATTGGCAGGCGGATTCTTAACCACTGCGCCACCTAGGAAGCCCTACATGTAGTATTAACATAGATAATCTCCATAATACAGCAAAAAATTGTTTTAATTCTACTAGCATTTTTATTTAAAAATCCCACTTTTGCTTAAAACGTATGATTTTATAAGTATTACTTTCCAAATTTAAGAGCATAATATCTTAAAATGTCTTTAGATAAGAATCTGTTTCATTCTCATAAGACACATTATTTTCAAATTTCTGCTGTGTCAGCAGACGTGAAATTGTAAACTGCTCAGCAATACAAAGAATTATTAGAACTTAGTTACCAGTCTTAGTGAGTAAATGCTAAAAAGGCAACAACTTGCTCAAGTCATAAATCTTTCATGGGCAATGCTACCCATCCAACCTCCCAGAGCCACTTAGAAAAAGGGACTGGAGGGATGGACCCCAAACAGTACACAGTGGTTACCTCTGGAGAGGGTAGTCATTTAGGGGTATGAGAGTAAAGGGAGACCTTTACATTTTGTTCTGTATATTTTATGATTCATAAATTGTTTTTCACAAAGAGTGCTACACCTGTGTACTGCTATTCCAAGTAGACCTAAGAAAGAAGGAGGCAGGAATTAGTATCCCATCCCTCTCACTGAAGCAGCAGTGAGTTGGCCTCATTTTAAGATTTCCTCGTGGCTGATCCTAGGGCCAGAGGGAAGGTCAGTGGTGGCTGTAAGAAAGCGCCCAAGGCAGCGGACTCTGCTAAGCAAGACTCACCATCCATCCCAAAAGTTGCAGAGGGGAGACCCAGGGTCATTACTGATTTAGGAGCTTCTATGGTAGTGACATTCCATCTCCTAGGGCTTGAATCCCCAGTGGGTGTGTACCACCAACAGCATCACTGCACCCCTCTCTCCTTCTCCTTTTGGAAGCTGTTGCAGGAAGGAACATTATGGGGACAGAGCTGAGGCTGGCTTCCAGTGCTCCTGGTTGACTACTCCCACCTATTTCCTTCCAGCACAAAATGTGCTAATCATGAAAACATTTCACAATGACTTGCTTGTTATAATCCCACTCTTCCAACAAACCTAATGTAGATCAGAATTAACTTCAATGGGAAGTGTGATTGAAATTTAGGCTCAGTTTCCAAATTAATACTTAGTTCATTTTTCTTTTAACGCTCTAGGTCAGTCATTAGGGGGATGATTTTCATAGTATAAACATTATCATATATTTGACTATAACATGAACTCCACTGAAAGTGAAAACTTGGGGACCAAACTGCCCATGTGTATACAGCTGATTAAGAACATATTAAAAACAGGTTTCAGGACTTCCCTGATGGCACAGTGGTTAAGAATCGCCTGCCGATGCAGGGGATACTGGTTCGAGCCCTGGTCCAGGAAGATCCCATATGCTGCAGAGCAACTAAGCCTGTGCATCACAGCTACTGAGCCTGTGCTCTAAGAGCCCATGAGCCACAACTACGGATCCCATGTGCTGCAACTACAGAATAATAGCTTATTATTCAATAATAATAATAATAGCTTATTATTCAACTACTGTATAAATTTATTAAAAAAAAAAAAAAGGTTTCTCTACAGCAAGAGTCACCAAAAACTTCAAAGCCACAAAATGCATAGAGCAGATTATCTTCTTCCCTGGCCTAAACCTACTTTTATTCCATATACCCTTCAAAATGTCTATTATGAATCACATGAAATGCGAAGTGAGCTTGTTTCATAAGGAATTAGGGAAAATTTTACATCTTTGGGGGGAATTCTTTTTTCTTTAAGATTTTTTTTTTTTTGATGTGGACCATTTTTGAAGTCTTTATTGAATTTGTTACAATAGTGCTTCTGTTTTATGTTTTGGTTTTTTGGCCGCAAGGCATGTGGGATCTTGGCTTCCCAACTAGGGATGGAACCCGCACCCCCTGCAATGGAAGGTGAAATCTTAACCACTGGACCACCAGGGAAGTCCCTGGGGGAATTCTTAATAGGCATGAAAACAACACAACCTTTTTTACAATGACTATATATTACCCTTATAACCAAAAAAGGTAAAACTACTTTTAGTAAATGTTACTTTAATTCAACACTCAAGTGGCTTCCCTGGTGGCCTGCCACTGCGGGGAACACAGGTTCAATCCCTGCTCCAGGAAGATCCCACGTGCTGCAGACCAACTAAGCCCATGCACCACAACTATTGAGCCTGAGTGCCGCAACTACTGAAGCCCACACACCTAGAGCCCATGTTCCACAACAGAAGCCACTGCAGTGAAGAGCCTGTACACCACAACAAAGAGTAGCCCCCGCTTGCAACAACCAGAGAGAAAGCACGCGTGCAGCAATACCCAACGCAGACAATAAATTAATTAATTAATTAATTTTAAAAAACACTCAAGGGATTCCCTTGGTGGCACAGTGGTTAAGAATCCACCTGCCAATGCAGAGGACAGGGGTTCAATCCCTAGTCCGGGAAGATCCCACACAGGCCACAACTACTAAGCCTGTGCTCTGGAGCCTGCAAGCCACAACTACTGAAGCTCTCTCGAGCTTAGAGCCCATACTCCGCAACAAGAGAAGCCACCACAATAAGAAGCCCATGCACTGCAATGAAGAGTAGCCCCTGCTCTCTGCAAACAGAGAAAGCCTGCACACAGCGACAAAGACCCAATGTAGCCAATAAATAAAATAATTTAAAAATAAAATAGTAAATGGCAATTGAAAAAAACAAAAAAAAAAAACTCCCTACCTGTTCCCTCTAATTAATCACATAGAAAATGAGGAAACATGTTATCATCCCACTTTATTTTGTTAAAATGTCTGCACTTCATATAGCAAGTACTATGTGTTAGACACAGGAACTGAAGTTAAGACAATCCTTGATCCTGAAGAGCTCTAGTGGAGGGAGAGACAGATGAAATAAAAAGTGGTAAATGCTACCACAGATAATATGAATTAAGTATAATGGGGAAATACATGTTCAAGCCTCCATGATAACCATGCAAAGTAACCAGTACACATATTCTGAAGAGACACAAACCCTTAACTTAAAAATAGATATTTCTTTGAATAGTACTAGTTAAACACTGTGTTAATATCATTCAAGAGAACATCTACTTTGCTTGAGTGTGTGAATGGTGGGTGTGAGTGTGTGTTCAAGAATTGCTGTTGTATAACTACACCAGTCACCTTCTGAAAAATGACTTTTGTTATCGAGACTTTGTTGTATACCTGAGAAGTTACCTACGGAGGAAACAACTAAGTCTTCGGAGGTGGGTAATCCTGGATTCCAAATCAAGCTCCCCTATAAACTAAGTTAAATTACCTAACCTCTCTGAAGCTACGTATCCATGAAACAGGGATTACATCATCGAAGAACTACCGAAAGAAAGAAATAAGTTTAATGTAATTAAAAATGATTCCCGGACTTCCCAGGTGGCACAGTGGTTAAGAATCTGCCTGCCAATGCAGGGGACATGGGTTCGATCCTGGTCTGGGAGATTCCACATGCCGAGGGAGAAATTATGCCCGTGAGCCACAACTACGAGCCTGTGCTCTAGAGCCTGTGAGCCACAACTACTGAAATCCAAGAGCCTAGGGCCTGTGCTCTGCAACAAGAGAAGCCACCACACTGAGAAGCCCGTGCACCACAATGAAGAGTAGCCCCCACTCTCCACAACTACAGAAAGTCCTCTAGCAGCAACGAAGACCCAAAGCAGCCAATAAATATAAATAAATAAATAAATAAATAAATAAATAAATAAATAAATAAATAAATTTATAAAAAAGAAATGATTCCCACCCCCATATCTTTCCCTTTCAGCATTCCTTTGGGGCACACAAAGCAATTTAACTTAACATATATTTACAATGCACTTACTATTGTGTAAGGCCTTGTAAGTGGACACTATAGGAGATAAAGAGATTATAGTTGCTGTCCTTGTGGAGTTTACAATCTTGAGAGGTTAAGAAAGACAAGAAATATGTACATGATATTTAAACTTAAGAGGTCCCATATCACTTTGAACATACTTACACAGTCACTTAGCACTATAACGTTATCTCCTGGAATGTAAGAATTTACACCTAGCAGTACGCTCAGGTATTTAGTGAGCATGCGAACATAGAAAGAAAGGTAAGAAGGAAGGGAGAAAGTAGTCCAATGAAATATACTGATTCATAAATTCTATTAAATGCATCTTGCTTCCAAAATACAGGACGTTAAAGTGCCTTTTTTAGGGCAAGCAGGAGAAGGTAGGTAGCAGTAGCATTATCTTTTTAAAATGCTTTTTTAAAACCATGCTTTAAAGCATTTTTCCAATAAATTATAGTCCATTAAATAAATCAGCACCTTAAGATTTTACTAACATAAGCTAACCTAAAATAAAAACATAGCAAGAAGGGCCAGCATTGAAGATGAAACATTTCTATTCCTTCCATTGACCCATGTGTGCTACATCCCCTTCCAGTCATCCCTGGAGAGCAAGGCAGAGTGAACTGACCTGAAGTGTGCTGTGGGAATCAAAATTCAGTTATAATCCAGCATACTGCATTAGTACTTCATGCCACCTCGTTTTAAACGTTGAAATGTTTCTGGCAAGAGTGTATTTTATGTTTATGTATAATACTAACATACTAGCAAGGGATTTAGTTGTAACCATTCAGAAAGAATTTATCTGTTAAACCCTAATTTAAAACGAAATGATGTTTGGGACTTCCCTGGTGGCACAGTAGTTGAGAATCCACCTGCCAATGCGGCAGGGGGGAACCACATCAGTTCGATTCCTGGTCCTGGAAGATCCCACATGCCACGGGGCAACTAAGACTGTGAGCCCTAAGCCCATGTGCCTAGATCCTGTGGCCTGTGCTCCCCAACAAGAGATGCCACTGCAGTGAGAAGCCCATGCACCGCAACAAAGAGCAGGCCCCGCATGCCACTAGAGAAAGGCCCCGCACAGCAAGGAAGACCCAACACAACCTAAATAAATAAATAAATAAAACACAGCATGGACCTAAAATACTGCCAGCATGATGCTCTACTTCAGAGGTGGACAAACTACAGCCTGCAGCCTTTTTTTTGTAAATCAGCAAGATAAGAATGGCTTTTACATTTTCAAAGAGTTGTAAAAACAACAACAAAGAATATAAGACTGTGTAAGTGCCTAATGTATTTACTATCTATCCTGTGACAGAAAAGTTTGCCAACTCCCACTCTACTTCATAATGGAATTTTGAGTCTCTCACTAAATTAAATACCTTGATACTTCTATATTTACATTTAAGGCAATTGATATGATTGCTCTCTCCACCCCCCTGTCCAGCTGTCTCTTTACTTCCTAGCCACTTTCTTCACATACAAGTATCTTCACAAATATTACAATACACCGGGGTTGCAAAAAAAAAAAAAAGACAAAAAAAAAAAAACCCCAAAAATCTAGGCGCTTACCACGTCTTCTGTTTAATAATAAGCGTTCTAGCTCAAGCATTTTTCCAACAATGAGTTATAAGTTCTGCAATGGAATAGTAAATTGGGCCTATGTTGACCAGAACCCATGATTTTGTGCCAACTTCTCCATCCGTATACATCCAATATTGGAGGAGAGGAGACAGTTCCCAGTGTTAAATCAATAAACCGATTCATAACAGACTAGGCTAATATTCGCCTAGCTTCAAAGACAAGGTTAAAACAGGTATGAGATGGTGACTTAAAGCTAAATTCAATAAATGTGTGGGACATTTGAAGATCTGACACTAAGTTCTTCTCCACTTATATCACATGGCATTAAATCAAGAAGCGTTAGTGATACATTTAAGACTTTCAACAATAAAAATAAAGTGAAAAAAGAGAACCTCTATGCTCAAAATATCAAAAGTAAAAGAGATGGTGCAATCTAACAACATTACAGAAGTATTCAGAAAATCTGGAAAGTAGTACGAACCTACTGGTCTAATACATCAGAAAGGAAAACTAAGTTTTCATTTCAGCACAACCAGTAATATGTGATATGGGGCACAGAGTACTAAAAATCATCTTCCAAAACAAGTAACACAAGAATAAAACATTCCTTTCCCTACACTAGAATGGAAAAGCTAGAAGCTTACTTTCCTTGAAACTATCAAAACCTGAAAAGCCTTTAACTCAAAACTGAGAGGTCTTTATTCTTCCCAAATAATTAAACATTCTGCAGAAAAAAAAAATCACAATTCAATACACACTCTTTAAAGAGATGAATAAGATTTACAGGGGAATCTTATTTTAAGGACTACCTTACAGAGACTGAAAAGTTTGATAAAAAGTTTATTATTTTTAAGGAGAGGTCTCTAATCAATACAATTTTGACACACTGCATGTTGATACACATGTCTCAAATGAGAAACTAACTAGAAATACAAATGTTCTCCTCCATTCCACAGGAGAAACTTTTTAAGTCCTTAGCTCTAAACCCCTAAAATGCAAACCTACATCTTCAATTTTGAATATATCTGATATATTTTTTAAAGGTGTCAATGCAATTAAAATTTCCTTTACTGTCTAACATTCTTTAATGGTGTTATTACAATTTCTAATAATTAAATTAGCATAACACCAATATAATTAACATACAAATACTTTTTTTATTAATTACAATACCAATCAGTTAACATGAGAAAAACCAGCCCTAAAAAAGTAGCTTCCGAAACCACTGGTATGCACTACAGGAGCGCTAATTCACACACAGGACTTATTAAGCATTTATATAGCACATTTATATTTGCCAAGTGCTTCATAATCACTTTTATTAGCTGTTTCTAATCCAAAACAATCCATGAAGGACTTTACGGAGGAGGAACCTAGGCCCAGAGAGGAACCAAAGAAAATTTTACTCTGGAGGAAATAGCACCATTCTCTCACAATATCTAATCACCTTCCATCTGCAGAATGAATTCTGCAAAAATAAGTTATTAATACATGTGAAAAAGGGCAAGGAAATACTGAATTCTGTAGAACAAATCGTTAGACTGAACACTTTCAAGTACCTGGGACTAACTACTATATTTCATTATACAGACCCAACCATAAGGAAGTAAAATTCTCTCAACTGCCAAACTTAAAATGGGGTTATTTTTCACACCTGCTAAAAAAAAAAGTAATCAAAGCAGTTCATCTAAAGTCAGGTTCTGTAATAAGGAGTCAAATTCTGTTACAGAAAAAAAAAAAAGTAGAACCCAACGCAGTGTGTGTAAGGAGGAAGTTCTGAAAGAAGTCAGAATCTGCTGCTTAACCCGCTCAGTCATTATATCTCTCCGAAGATAATGGTTATAACCAGAACTTGTGGTTTAATCAGTGCATATCTCAGCACCAGCCATGGATCCCATCCAATGTTTTGGAGGAGAAAAACTTGAGCCAGCGCTAGATGTGGAGGAAAGTTCCTTCCTTGGCCCATTTAAACATCCCCCATTTCTTTCACTCGGTGTTACATCTTAATGAGGTAGGAAAAAAAAAAAAACTATACGCTCGCCCAGGGCGCAGTTTGCCTGCGGAGTTGTCAGGACCCCGGTCTCTCGATCAGAGCCCGTAAACCTAATTCCCCAGTCGAGCTCACCCAGCTAACAGTCCCAGCCGGTAAATCAAGCGCTCTTCCTCAACCCCCTCCCGCCTATCTCCCGGGGCCGATTCCGTGACCCACATCCCTACACCCCGCACAGCGCCCCAAACTCTGTACCCCCACTATACTTCCGCCCTGGTAGCTCCCCAGTTAACCTTCACCCCAGCACCCACCCCATCTTTGTCTCGCAACCCCAAACACACCACCTCGACATTCCCCCACTCCCAACCGCAGCCCTTCCCCCACCGCCGACCCCCATCCTCCCGGTCTCCTCCCCACCCCCACAGCCCCCACCCCTCCGCCCCGTCACCCCAGCTCCTCGCCTCCCCGGTCTCGCACGACCCGTCCCCTCCCCCAGCTTCCTCTGTCCCTTCCTTCCCCTCCCGCGGCCCCTCCGCCCACGCCCACCCCTGCTCCCGCGGGTCCTCTGCAGGCCTTTCACCTTGTCCATGAGCTTCCAGCACTTCTCCACCATCTTCTTGTCCACGGTCCCCGGAGGGTGGGGGCTGAGGTGGTGGTGGTGGTGGTGCGGCTGGAAGGCGTCCTTCATGAGCCCGATCAGGCCGCCGGAGCCCGAGCCCCCGGAGCCGCCGCCGCCCCCGGCCCCAGAGCTCTTTTTCACGTTGCCGGCCATGGCCCGGGGAGGGTGAGGGGCCCAGCCGCGTCCGCCGGCTCCCCTCGACTGCGAGTGAGGGAAAGAAGGAGGGCGTGAAGGAGGGGCCTCTCCCGGCAGCCGCCGCCGCCACAGCCGCCGGCTGTCCGGGCGGAGGGAGGGGCGGTCGCGGGGAGGGGAGTGGGCGGTGCTGGGAGCGCGAGTCCGCGCGGGCGCGCCCCTTCAGACAGCGCGAGCTGAGCCCGCGGAGCTCGGGGAAGCGGGCGGCCGCGTCCGGACTCGGGAGCGACCTCTCCTGCGCCACCCCCTCCCGAGCCACCGCTCCCGGAAAGCCGCGGTCAAGTTTCCGCGCCGCCTCCCCCGCCCGTGCGGCGAGGGGCGGGCCCGGGGGCGGCGGGGAGGAGGAGGGGGGAAACCTTGGCGCCGCGCCCCCTGCTGGAGGACCCGGGAAAGGGCGAGGCGGGGTATGACATGGAGTCTGCGCACTAGGCGGAAGCCGAGCCCTCCGTGTCCCTTGTGGGTTGTAGGTTTGTGCCTCCTAGATGGGGGTCATTGGGCTATTTAAATTAACACAGGTGGCCATAGAAAGGATCTCAATGTAAAGACTTTACCCCACACCTGACAAATGAGGAAATTGAACTTAAAGTCTTTACTTCTTGACATTGTGGGAGAAAAAGGGAAGTTCTTTCCCGAATCCCTAGTGGGTTTTGGGGGTTTTTTTTTAAAGATTTTTGTTTGTTTTGATGTGAACCATTTTTAAAGTCTTTATTGAATTTGTTATAACATTGCTTCGTTTTATGTTTTGGGTTTCTGGCTGCAAGGCATTTGGGGTCTTATCTCCCCAACCAGGGATCAAACCCACACCCCCTGCATTGGAAGGGGGAGGCTTAACCGCTGGACCACCAGGGAAGTCCCTCCCCAGTGTTTTAAACTCCTAGTTGTCAGGACCAAGCACAGGAACGTGAATGCTGCAGATTGTTGCATCCTGACTAGGCCCCAGAAAGGCTTGAGACACAGGCTTCGAGCTCTTCTTCCAGGCCCTTTGACCTTCTGAAAACAAAACACTTCCCCCTTTTTTTGCTTTGAACACAAGTTCCTTTTCTGGGAATTGAAAGTGTACTTAAGATTCCCCTGCTCAGTGCATTGCACCACAGGTACACACCTCCAGCATTAGGCCCTGACCACAGAAACTGAGCTTCAAGCCCTGGCCTAAGGAGGCCTCCCTCCTCGCAGGGAACAGCAATGCAGTTCCCAGTTACTTCCACTTTTCTAGTCTCAAAGTTCCGTTGGAAGAACTTTGAAAAAAAAAGAACTTCCCTTCCAAAGAAGGAAGTGCCCTGCCCTAATTTGCTAATTCTGAGCTTCAGCTTTGGGAGCTTGCAGGCCCTGGTGTGTCAATAAGTACTCAGTTCCTCTTCAGATTCCTCACCTGGCTCTTCTACAAAGCTCTCGACTGATTAGGGAATTAGGCTTATCAAATGATCCTGTAAGAGGGGAAAAAATATGCCAGACATCCTTGTTGGCAATTCAATGGCCTGTATCTAAGATTGATTGTGGAGTCAGAATTATCATTTCCTATCAGTAGAATTTCCATTAATCAGTTTCTACCTAGAAAGGCAATGTCTAAAGAAAAAATGTAGGCAAAGCTCTTAGATAATTGTCAATTCTTCTGGTCCCTGGTGCGTCCACCCTTAGTTTCAGGCTCTCCTTTCCTCTCCCTTGGTCTACTGAAAACTTTTCCTCACTGATTTCCCTACCATCTCCAATCCATTCTGCCCCCAAACCAATGCTCCTAAAGTATAGTTCTGATAGCATAAAACAAAACAAAACAAAAAACTTTAAACGCTCCCCATTGCCTCCTGAATGAAGTTAACAGTCATGACCTAACTCCAAACTACCTTGCAGTCTTATGCTATTCCAATACATATATCCTGTGCTGGCTGACTCACCAAGTCACAAAATACCACAATTCTTTCTTTTTTCGTCACTATTACTCAAAGCATTCCCCCTGCCTAAAGAGTGCTACTAAAGTCCAATCCATTTTTTAAACTCAGCTCAAATATCGTCCTCCTTACCAGACACTCCAGCTAGAAATAATCCTTCCCTCCTCTAAATTTCCATAATCATCTATTTCTCACATGCCACACATTAATTTATGGTATACTGTCTTATCAACTTTGGTCTTCCACAGTACTAGCACACTGTAGACATGCAAGGGTACCTTTCCCCCCTCATAGTCAAATCCTCGATTTAGTGGAGTATAGGGAAGAAATTGCCCCTTGGAGCTGTGTATGAGCTTGTAGGTCATCTATGTCGTGGTCCGAGTGCAGGTTGGAAAAGAATTTCCAGACACAAGGCAGAATATCAGGAAGATAGAGTTTATTAGAAAGAAGGGACGCTGTAAAGACAGCAGGATGACTTCCTGGCAGACCAGGGAGAGCCGATGCTCTGGTGGGCTCACAGCCAACTTTTATAACCCCCAAACAAGGAAAATTCCTGCTTTGAAAATGGCACTAATTGGTCAGTGTGCCAAAGGCAACAGGTGTTGTTAGGTGATAGGCTAGGGTCCTATATGGTGAATACCTTCCCTAATTATGGGGTCGGCTGGCCCAAGTCATGAGTCAAAGATTGCCCTGGGGGTTAAGATAACTCCAGAATTTGGTTGCTACGAGGGTCAGGTTAACTCTGGAATCTTGTCTTGTGACTTTGGTATAGGGCTCCACAATCTACACATCTACATTGTACATCTCTGGCTTGGTTTAAGGCTTCCAGTTTGTATTATGTTCAGTATGGTCTGTATACAATGGAATTGCATAATTTGCACTCTGTTTCTGCTGCAGTAAGCCATATTTCTTTTAATATACAGTGAGCTATGTCTCATATTTGAATAAAAGAGAGAGGGTGACCCTTCTCTCCTCTGTATCTCTTTAAAACCCTCGGATGGGATCCTATTCAAAGGAAGACAGGTTCTGCTGAAATGATCTTTCTTATTTTCACTTCTGAACTGAGGTTAACAAAAAAAGAAGATTGACCTTTCTTTCACAATTTTCACTTGACTTGTTTTCAAAATGTGCTACAGATTGAACTGCTGATCACAATGTCATTCTCATTCCTGGATTATTCTAGAGCTGGCTCAGTTTGTATCACATCACGTGACCCTTGGCACTTTTCTTATTCCATTTCACCTTCACCCCAAACCACATCCTCATTCTGCACCTGAAAGTCGGTTGGCTGAATATATTCAAAAAGTAAATGCTCTTCTGAGACATGATATGTTCTTTATACTCTACGATCTCTGTCCTCAATACGTGACTCCATGCAACAACACAACAGAGCACTAATTATTCTATGGAAAAGTCCCCAAACAGCCTCTGGATGAAGAGAAGGACCAGGACAGGAACCTCTACTGCATTCCTACAAGGGTAGAGAGGGTTGGGGGGAGGAGGAATAAACGAAAAACAGGCTTCAAGATTAGAAGAAAAATCTCTTCGATCTGAGAGATGTGCACAAGGTTATCTGACACTGAGGTACAGGAAGAGTAAACATCAGGAAGGACAAGGCTGCTTCTTCTCTTTACTCTGTAAAATATCCCTGGGGTCAGAGAGGTCCCCTGAAGCCATGAAGGTGACAGATATCATCAGCCTCTGCCTGAACCTGCCTGCTCCCTAGAGGAAGGATTTTTTCCCCAGATCTCACGGCTATTTCTTCAGATCTCTTCCTGACAACAGGCAATTGACAAAAAATGTTGAGGGAGACAGAGATAGAAATATCTAAGTAAAGAGCCTGCAGTTCCTTTACTCCACAAGGGGAAAAGCCCTGAAGTTTCTGCTGTTTTCATTCTAGCCAGTATGGTGTCCAGAGATCTAGGTGATAGACAACAAGGCTCCCAATAGCACAGGGCTGGGGAGAGGGGGTGGGGGGTCCAGGCTGCTGACCAGGGCAAGCCACTCATCATTCTCCCTTCCCCAGATTTGTTTTTCCAACTATTCATGACTCCAGCAAGATGCTAGGAAGCACCCGTAAGTGAGAGGCACCCCCAACATTGCTCAACAAATAATTTAAATAGAAAAATGCAGGAGACTCAGTAGAAGGTCAAGTAAGTCCACTAGAGGGAGCCCCAACCAACTCAATACTGCAAGGTACTTTCTTAGCACCTGTCTGAAAGTCAACCACAGATGGGAACGGAGGAAAAGAGGCAATACATTGTCACCTTGAGAGAAGATAGCCCTGTAAACACCTGGTGAAAATCCAGACCTTTCAAGATTTACAAAATCAAAGATTTCTTTTTTATTTTTTGGCCACACTCTGAGGCTTGCAGGATCTTAGTTCCCCGACCAGGGATGGAATCCGTGCCCCTTGCAGTGGAAGCACAGAGGCCTAACCACTGGACCACCAGGGAAGTCCCCAAAATCAAAGATTTAAGAGACTTCCCTGGTGGCACAGTGGTTAAGAACCCACCTGCCAATGCAGGGGACACGGTTTTGACCCCTGGTCTGGGAAGATCCCACATGCTGTGGAGCAACTAAGCCCATGAGCCACAACTACTGAGCCCATGCACCACAACTACTGAAGCCTGCATGCCTAGAGCCCATGCTCCACAACAAGAGAAGAAGCCACCACAATGAGAAGCCCAAACACTGCACTGCAGAGTAGTCCCTTCTCACCACAACTAGAGAAAAGCCTGCATGCAGCAGCGAAGACCCAACACAGCCAAAACTAAATTTAAAACATTTTAAAAAGCTATAAATTCTAAAAGAAAAAAAAAAGGATTTAAAGACCAGAAAACTGAGGCTGAGCAAGTTTAAATAAGGCTTGCCCAAGTTTACATATCCGGGGCGTGGGGGGTGGGGACAAGAACTCACAGCTCCTGTGTCTAACCAGTGCCCTTTCTTCTCCATTTGCATCTCTCTCTGTCAGCACCCTGGGGAAACTCTCTCTACCATCTTCTCCTGTACTTCTTTCCTTCATACACCACAGAGAGCCTTCCTGAAGTGGATCTTCAATTTTAAGCCTAATAATGTCATTTGTTGATGAGACCTTGGTATGTGTAAATTGCCCAAAATGGCTAGTCAGTCCTTTTCCTCTGTATCAGCACAATAGCATTATTTCAAATGTGTAAATCTGTAATTTGTAAGTGTTCAAATTGTAGGCAGAATCATAAACATAGAAGGGAATCATAGCTAATTGGCTCCAAAGCCCTTTCTCCTCAAACTGTACCTAGGATTTGGGGATAAGGAGAGTGCTGGCCCTCTGAGACCTTGGTATTTTAAGCTTTGTATTTAGCCACTCTACCTTCCTATGAACTCCATGTTTCCCAGTTGCCTGGACAACATGCAGCCTCCAGAAACAAAACCTTCCAGTTCTCAGTCCTGCCCCTAATGAAATCTGCCACTGTGGATTGGCTCCCAGAACCCAGTCTCCTCCTGGGCCTCCTAGCTGGTTGGACCTTTTCTCTGCCTCTCCTTGCGAGTGGGTCACACCACAGGGAGACACAACAGAGGCAAGAGAGGGTCCTGCAGGAAGGAAGAAGCAGGGTAAGGATGATGGGAGGAGGGATGGGACCAGGTACTGAGTTTTATTTTCTCTGAAACAGGATTGAGAGGAATGATTTCTGTACTTAGAGCCTAAATGGTGGAGAGAAACAACTCCATCCTTCCCCTGGCCCCAGCCTTGCCTAAGTCTCCAAGGAAACCAAGAACCGAAGCTTCTGGAAAGTATAAGAGACAGACTCGGAGACTAGAACACTAATTTTCCTGGGACTCCTGGTTCAACCTAGGGGTAAGGAGAGCATCTCCATGTCCAGATCTAAATATGAGTTCCCTCTCTCCCCCAGGACAGCAAGGAAATGCCACCTAAGGCCAAAGAAAAAGGGACCAAAGATGGGGTACAGAAGAAGAAAAGGAATGCAGGTGCTGGGGAGTCAGGCTGGGTGGAGGTGTGTGCCCCCTGCCTCTCTACGTTCTGGCTCAGAGACCGAGCAGCGGTCCTCCAGAGAGAATTCAGCCCTCTGAATAACAAGACAGGGCTGTCTTGACCTTCCCCCTTCAGACCTGCCCCCAGGTTCCATGGAGCTGAGAAGGTGGGGGAATTGCCACCCATGCCCACCCAGAGCCCCTTCTGGCTCTGTGCCTTCTTATATATTCATTACACATCTTTTGAGTACCTACTATGTGCTGGGCAGTGAGCTCATTAGACTTTGCCATCAGAGACACCTCATTTATTTTTATTTATTTATTTGTGTTTTGTTGTTGTTTTGTTTTGTTTTTTCTTATGTATGAGTGGGTATCCAATACCTTTTTTTTTCTTTAAGAACTTTTATTGAGATACAATTGTCATACAGTAAACTGCATATATTTAAAGTGTACAATTTGATATTTTTTCTTTAAGAACTTTTATTGAGATACAACTGACATACAATAAACTACATAGATTTAAAGTGTACAATTTGATATCTTTTTCCTTATTAGTAATGTATATATGGCAATCCCAATCTCGCAATTCATCCCACAGAGACCCCTCGTTTAGTGGCCCTCAGACCTTCTGCAAAAACAAAAGTCCAGGGTGTAGGATGAAGATGGGAGGGGGGTAGGTAAGGCTGAGATCCTGGCACGCTGAGGTTCTGCATCTTGCCAGGGCAGATGTGGAGGCAGAATCCATGCACAGGCTGGCACTGCTGGAAAAGGAGTTGCTCCAAGACCACTTGGGTAAGAAGGGTGGAAGTGCTGGGGTCAACAGAGGTGGAACAATAGGCATTTCTGTGCCCCCGGGAGTGTGAAAGATTGGAGCTGTGGTGGAGGGCTGAGCTGACCTCTAACCACCCCCTCGTGGAAAAAGATGGTCGAGATTTGGGGTTGTGAGGGAAGGATGGGCAGTAAGGGTTGATAAAGGCAGCTATTTTTTTTTTCTTTGTCCACATCACGTGGAATGAGGGATCCTAGTTCCCCAACTAGGGATCAAACCCTCACCCCCTGCTGTGGAAGCACAGAGTCCCAACCTCTGGACTGCCAGGGAAGTCCCAAGGCAGCTATTTTTTATAGCTGGAACACAGAGGGAGTTTTTGCTTCTTAGTAACAAAGAGCCTGTAGGATTCTAAGAGAAAAAAGGAAAAGAAAAATCCAGAATGACAATGGGAGGCTGGCAGGGGCAGAGCCTATCGAAGCCATGGGTGCTGATTCAGTGGAGTGCCCAGCCAGTCCTGAGGGCTGCTCTGGGATGGTTCACAGCTCTGCGGAGGGATGAGGCCCGCCGAGCCAAGGCTTCTGAAGACCAGCTGAAGCAGAGGATACGAGAACTGGAGGCTGAATTGGAGGGGGCACGGAGTGAAGGGAAGGCCATATATGCAGGTGTGCGCTTCATCAAGCAGGTGGGCAGGAGGCAGGGGCCTGGAAGGGGACAACCAAGAGGGCCAGGGGATGCTAGGAAGGGAGACAAGGAGGACTCCAGTCTGCCATGTCTAGTCTCAGCCTCCCCAGCACACACAAGAATCCTGAAAGAACCAAAGGAAGGCCTCTGGGATCTTGGGCAGGGACCTTCCATGATGCGCAATGCCATGCACTTGATGCTGTGTGGGTTACAAAACGCAGCCATAGCCTTTATCTCATTCATCCCATGGGAGTGAGTGGGAAGAAGGGCCTGAATCCCCATCCTGAGCTGGCAAGAGGGAAGGGAACCTTGTTTCCTAGCTCTTTCCCCAGCTTCTCAGAATCACCATAAGAAGAACCAAAAGGCCTTTATGCAACTGCCCCGCTAGATCAAGCAGAGCCCTCCCCACCCAGCACTTCCCATCCTTTCTCTACTGCTCTATCCCCACCTGGGTCCCTGGCCACCCACCGTCCCCACCACAGAGATGAGTCGTCAGTACTGGACCCTGCAGGAGGAGATGGAGACCCGCAGCAGACAGCTGGAGGAAGAAGTGAGGGGCCTTCGGGAGCAGTTAGGTAGGCTTCCCCACCCTTGAAGCCCTTTCCCTTGGAGGATCACTGATATGGTCCAGCCTTAGGATGGTCCTTTCTAGAAGACTGCAATGCAAGCTTTCTTATTGCTTTTCCCACTGACTCTCCCACCATTGAGGAGTGCAGCAGAGGTTTCAGGATTAAAAAAAAAATCTTAAGTTATATGTGAGGAAGACCTAAGTCTCTCACCCCATTTCCCCCTCTCAATGGTCTCTCCAAATCCAGTTCTTACTCCCCACCACTACATGCCTCTCATGAGCAAAACAGCCTCTTAGTCTGGCTGATTTTTATAATGAAACCAAGCTTAAATGAAACTGTTTGACTTATTTCTGTACCTTCAAGGCCTAATGCATGGTAGGTCCTAAATAACTATTTGCTGATAAGTGAATAAGCGTCTTTTATATATATATATATATTTAAATTTATTTATTTATTTTAGTTTTTATTTATTGGCTGCATTGGGTCTTCACTGCTGCGCGCCAGCTTTCTCTAGTTGCGCAGAGCAGGGACTACTCTTCATTGCAGTGCACGGGCTTCTTATTGCGTGGCTTCTCTTGTTGTGGAGCATGGGCTGTAGGTGCTTGGGCTTCAGTAGTTGCGGTGCATGGGCTCAATAGTTGTGGCTCGCAGGCTCTAGAGCACAGGCTCAGTAGTTGTGGCACACAAGCTTAGTTGCTCCAAGTCATGCGGGATCTTCCCAGACCAGGGCTTGAACCCGTGTCCCCTGCATTGGCAGGCAGATTCTTACCCACTGCGCCACCAGGGAAGCCCCTGAATAAGCTTCTAAATAAGCAAAAATATTTTTTTAAGAAGGAAGCCTTTTGCTATCTTCCATCTTGGTAACAGGACAGAGTTGAAAAATTTTAGTATGGCGCACAGATTTTCCACAATTTTTGGCCTCAAATTTTCTTATCCTAAAATAGCTGTAGTTTAGCTGTAGATATCCAAGAGTTGCTTATCTGCCATGCAGACCCTGAGTTCCTCTCCTAATATTTGTCTTATCTCAAATTTAAATCAATCCGCATTTATCAAGCACCTCCTACATACTAGGTGCTTTCCTATACATTATCACTTTTAACTTTCACAGCAAGCCTGCGAAGTAGGTGTCATTTTTTTTCTATAAGGATGAAGAAACTGAGTCTCAGAGAGAGACACATCAGACGTTACACAAGTAGTAAATGACAAGCAGATTTAGGACCCAGATCTCTTGTCCCAAGCCCAGTCTTTCTCTACTATACCTTCATGGCATATTTCAGCTCTTCATAGGAACTATGGGAAAGTTGCTGGCTCTGGGGGCTCCAATGATCCCACTCAGGTTCTGCTTTTTGAGTACTTTTGGAGACTCTTTTCAAGGGTAGAGAGTCACCATCCTGGCCTCTTTCATCCTTCTGCCCTCCTCCACAGAGATGTGCCAGAGGGAGGCTGAGGCTGCACAGCGAGAGGCCGAGCAGGCCCTGGGAGAGCGGGACCAAACTCTGGCTCAGCTCCGGGCCCACGTGGCAGACATGGAGGCCAAATACGAGGAAATCTTACACGTAAGCCCTACCCTCTGAAGGCCAGTGCTCCCAGGACCCAGCCCTCCCCCATCCCCACAAATCCCAGCTAGTCTGATAATGACAGACCTAGGGAAGGAAAAGAAGCATTTCCACAGGGCCCTCTGCTCTATCTGAAGGGGATACAACCACGCCTACCCACTAAGAATAAGAGCTTTAAGAAAACACTGGCTAGGAAAGCTTACAGACCAACCCTTCGCCCAGCCCTCTCCCTTCCTGAGATCTGAAGTTTTGTGTCTGCAGGACAGCCTGGACCGGCTCTTGGCCAAACTGAGAGCCGTCAAGCCTCAGTGGGATGGTGCTGTGCTGAGACTCCACGCCAGGCTCAAGGAGCAGCTCCGCCAGTTTGGACTCAACCCCCTGGATCTTTGAGATTGTGAGCCTCTAGTCTCTGGGGCCCTCTGAGGCCCCAGCAGTAAAGCTCTCTTGGTGTACAACTCAATGGGACGGTGGGCTGTGGCTTTGGGCAAAGATGAGTGCCTCCCAGAGATGAGTGCCTTCTCAGTTCTGGGCTGACCCATTACCCTGAAGACTGAATAAGAAGAAAGAAATTTTACAAGGTCTCAACTTCTCTCCTAGAGAAACTGGGTCCCACCCCTTGAACCTGGGGCCCTTTTGATCACCCTACCCCCATCCATACCAACAAAGGAAGCCAGGTTTGTGGGGGGAAACCATTTCTATAATAGACCGACAGTGACCAGGCACAAGCAATCCCAAGGTGCCCACAGAGGGGAGGTGCAGCCAGTCTCCACACCACGCAACATACCCAACAGTCCCGGAGTCACGCTTAGGGCGAGTTCCAGATGGGCTTCACTCCTAGTGGGCCCCACAGTCCCCCTGAAAAGGGAAAACTCTCTGTTTCTCCTCTAATTTACTACAACATTCTCAGCTCTACTTCCTTTCTGGTCAGATGTAGAGAGGGGAGGTTTCCCACATCAAGTAATTCTCTGCAGACACAATTTAACTCGTGTTACAATTTAAGTCTATTCTGAAGATATCTACCTGGAGATGTCATCAGATCCCACAGGTTAGGGGCTCAGTCCCACAAGACTGCCCTGGACCTCAAATATCAATATCAAGTCCAGGGTGTCTCCTGTGCTTCTGACCAACTGGCTATCAATCAGAGGTTCCCACAACGCCCTCCTTGGGTTCAATCATTTGCTAGAGTGATAAACTCAGGGAAACAGTTTACTAGATCACCAGTTTATTATAAACAACACAGCTCAGGAACAGGCAGATGGAAGAGATACACAGGGTGAGGTATGAGCACGGAAGCTCCGTGCCCTCCCCAGCTGCGCCACCCTCACAGCACCTCATGTTCAGAAACCCAGAAAGCTCTCTGAACCTGTCCTTTTGGGTTTCTATGGAGGCTTCATTATGTAAGCATGATCGATCAATCCACTGATCATTGGTGATTAATTCAACCTCCAGCCCCTCTCCCCTCCCAGGAGGTTGAGGGTGGGGGTCACCACATTATCACATGATTGGTTCCCCTGGAAACCAGTGTCCCATTCTCAGGGGCTTTCCCAAAGACCCCTCATTAACAAAACTAGGTGTAGTTGAAAGGGGCTTATTATGAATAACAGAAGACATCTTTATCACTCTTATTACTTAGGAAATTCCAAGGATTTTAGGAGCTCTCTGCCAGGAAAGGATATGAAGACCAAATGTGTATTTCTTGTTATAAATGACAATATCACAGCAGTCATCTCAGGCAGATCTTCATCCTTGGGGCACAGCTCCCAAAGATCCCACATAACTTCCTCTGGAATCAAAGGGGAGGCTCCCTCGTGTGCCCACCTGAGGCCTCTGGCCACACCCTCTTCCAGGAGGTGGGCCCATGGGAAGGGAGGGAGAGCCTGGACTATCCTGTGATTGGAAGTATCCGGAGTCCTAGAGCTGCAGCTTCTGGTTTATAGAGAGCATCTCAGCTCCCACCACCTCAGGCTGGACAGCGAAGACAGGAAAGCTTGGATAGCTCTGTGCCAAGCATGGGAGTGCTACAGCAGATCTGAGGCTACAGCCCAGTCCTAAACAGAGAATGAAGGGAGAGGTCATTCAGAAACCAGAAGAGTTCCTTTTCCCTGCCCCCACCTGCACTGGAATGCCCAGGGATGGGGCTTCTTCCCTGGGTCCTTCTGTCCCCACCCACCACGGCCTAAAGTCCCAACCTGCATGCCCCACGCTGCTTTACCCTGCAGCCTCCCACTCTGCCCTTCTCTCTGGCTCCCTTCTGTCCTCCTCTGGCCGCTCACAGTCCATCTGTCTCTTCTTCCTCACCTCTCCAGACCCTGGGGGAATCCAGGCTTCCAAGCCCTGCTGAGATCTGGCCGCCAGCTTCAGGCATAGGGGTGGCTCTGCCTCAGCCAGCTGCTGAAGCCTTCCCAGGTCATTCTCTCCACCCATGGGATACCCGTTCACCTCCAGAATCATGTCTCCCATTTGTAGCCCTGCCCGGGCAGCTGAGCCTCCTAGGGTCACCTGGTGGAATAGGGGGGATGTAGAGCTTGGAACACCAGGGGAAAGTTTACTGGGTGTTCTAAGGCTCTGGGAGGGAAGCAGAGGAAGGTTCATCAAGAGACAAGTGATTGGGGCTTCCTAGGTGGCGCAGTGGTTAAGAATCCACCTGACAATGCAGAGGTCACGGGTTCGATCCCAGCTCCAGGAAGATCCCACATGCCACGGAGCAACTAAGCCCGTGTGCCAGAAAAAAAAAAAAGAGACAAGTGATTACAAAGATCCAAGGTCCCTGGAGCATCAGTCACCTGGGAGATGAAGACACCAGGCCCACTGGCCACACAGCTGAGTCGGAAGCCATAGGCACCACCAGGCCCAGGGTACAGGAAGCACTGGTGGAAGCCACATGGGACAGGGGCCACCACTGTGTCTTCAACTGGTGGGTTCTTGGTCTCAAGCAGAGAGGCTGAGCCGGTGTCCTGGGGAGAGTCAGGGGTCTCTGTGCTCTCCAAGAAGAGGAGCGGGGACAAGCGAACCTGGAAAAGAGGAAGATAAAACAAACCTGTTGCTTCTCCTCGCAGCTGAGCCCTGCTCCATTCCTGCCGCCTCTCTAGCCCCCGCCCCTTGGCTCGCACCATGCTGAAGAAGCGGTCAGCCACAGGGTCGACGACAATGAGCGAGACGCGGGAGCCCTGCGCCCGGATCTGGGACACTGTCTCCTCGTGGCACAGCCCCTCCACGCTCTCCCCAGCCACAGCCACCAGCCGGTCTCCAGCCTGCATCCCAGCTTTCTCCGCTGGCAGTCCTGGGTCCACCTCCCACAGGAACTGACCTGGGACGCGGACATCCTCACTGCTCCTTTCCCACCGACCCCCAGTGCCGGCCCAGGCCACTGTGTGCGCACACTGGGGGACTGACCCAGGGGTACACAGGAGGAGGAGGCCGCGGGCTGGGGTTCAGCCAGGGCCCGCAGCTGTGTGCACTGAGAGGTGTATGTATACACTTATGCGCCCACCCCAAGGCCCACCTTCCCTCCCCCCTGCCAGGGTTCCCACTCACCGAGGCGACCATCAAGGCCCTTCTCTTCCCGGAGCACGAACCCAAAGCCTTTGGGCCCTTTCTCTAGATGCAAACAGCGGGGCTTGGTGGGCAGTGCCCAGCCCTCTGCCAGGGGTGCAGCCAGGGGCATTCCCAGCTGGCGACACTGTTCTTCCACCTCTGGCCCTGCCACCAGCAGGGTCACCTGCTTGCCACTCTGCCAAAGCTGTGGGGACCCAGCAGGACGTCGGCGTCAACCACCTGGGTAGGGAGGTCAGAGGCAGGCACCTCCTCACAGCCCCTCTTCCCAGGCCCAGGAATGAGGCACTAGGGAGGGGAGGGAAGAGCCTAGCACAGAGTGTAAAAGGGACAGATGGTGACAGAAGCACAAGATCAGATCAGATTAGGTGCCACGGGAAGGGGTCTGCTTCCCGAGGCAGGGAGCAGGCCCAGAGAGGTGAGGATGGACACAGGCAGCCGTACCTTCCTGCTGAGTTGGTTACGCGTGAACTTCTCCACACTGACCCCATTCACTTCTAGCAGTCGGGCCCCAGGGGGCACCCCTGCCCGCTCAGCTGCCCCTCCGGTGCTCAACACTAACCAGAAAGGACCCCGATGTCCTGGAAACCCAGACAGCAAGTTTCTGCCTGTTGCCAGCTCAGAACAGGGCTGAGAGCCCCCTCCTTACCCCTCCCGAGCTCTGAGCTCACCTTGGGTGATACCAAAGCCAAAGCCACCCTCGTCCTTCACTACGTGGCACAGCCGAGGTCGGACCCCTGGGCCGAGAGTAGGACAGAGGTGAGCATCGTTCCCCCGCTGAGCTCGGGCCACCTCATGCACATGCTGGGCCAAAACTGTCAGCAACACCCGAGGACCGCTGGCCCGGATGCGGCGTACCACCTGAACAGTGGGCACGAGGAGCGGGCTTGGGCCGGCCCCTCTTGCCACCTTCCCCTCCCTGGAAGCTACACTTTTACCGTGGGCACCAGCTCTCTGGAGGCCTTCACCCAACCATTCTGACCCGGGCATCCCTAAAACCTGGGAGATGGGGCAGGTCGAGGCTTGGGTCCTGCCCCCATATACGGGAGGAGGTGACCGACTGGCTGCTGTCTCCCTGAGGTGCTCTAGAATGTTCCCCTGCACCACAAGGGTCCCAGCCCAGCCTCACCACCGAATAGTCTTCATGTTCCACAACATGGTTGTTCACCCCCAGGATCCAGTCTCCTTCCCGAAGACCCTGGCGCTGGGCAGAGGAGCCTGGCTCCACCCTGCATACCACATGCCCAGCCCTGCCCCACGGCTGCTGCAGGTGGAAGCCAAAACTCCTGCCATCCTCTTTGTTCAGCAGATAGAAGCGAGGCCGTTCCAGGCTCCAGAGATCTGGAAGGGGACGTGGGCAGCAGAAAAGGGGGAAGAGAGGGGACACGACCCAAGTACAGGTTACCTTGTGGTTGGCAGACCCTCCCCCTGTGAGAGAACACTGGACAGACTTCCGCCCAGTTAGGTATTGGGCAGTGGGGCTGAACACGGTCCGGCAGAGTGGCTGGGACAGGAGGAGACACCCGGCCCCTTCCACCACCATGCGCTTACTCTCACCAAGGCTGTTATCAGAGGGAGACAGAGTGAGTGGTTACCAAAGAGATAGGATGTTGTGGCTCTGCGGAAAGGAAATGGTTGCCCCAAGGGGTGGGGGGTTACCAGAGGGGTCCTGGTCTTCATCCAGGGAGAGGACAGGATTATCAATGCCCAGCTTTGGGTTAAACTCAAACTTCCTGCAAAGAGGCAAGGCACGCAGGTAGGAGAAAGCTGACATCGAACTTGGGTCCTAGGCTCGCCTTGAGGTGCTAATAGCAGCTGAAGAGCTTCCCCACCTTCCATTCCCTCCTCCCCTTGCCCCGTTCCTCCTTCACAGCACGGCACTTACAGGGCCAAGGAAGCTGTGTCCTGAAGATCTGCCGAGCAAAGAAGGAGTGAGGGGAGGAGAGGCGCATTCTGCCCCCCAAGACTCCTCTTCCATGGTCATTAACTGAAAGGACTTAGGGGAACCCCCAAATTCAGGACTCTCCCCCTCTGTTCCGCTCTAAAAGGATCTTCCCTTCCCCCTCCTTCCCCTCCCCAGCCCAGGCCTTCTGATACGCACAGAAATCTGAGCATATCAGTACAGGGCGTGGACCAGGAAGGCAGGCACATCCACCCACTCACCTCTCCCCTCCTAACTTCCAGTCTATTTGCTTCAGGGCTCTAAGCCCCAATACCAAATGCGCCCTGGTCCCAAAGCCCTCCAGTCTGCCCTCTGCTCTAAAGTCCCCTCTGGAAGATTTCTCCCAGCCTCCTACCTGCAGCTGCCTCCATGGTTGGATCAGTGACCCAGCGCTCAGGGTAGGGACAAGGTCCATCGAAACCAGCTGATCCTCCCACCTGCCCCGCCACGTCCCGCCTCCTCCAAGACGCTGCCTGGGAAGCAGTCAGGTAGTGGTTAACGGGAGGAAAGTCTTGTCCTCTGGGGAAGTGTATAGGTCCCTCCTGCCCCATTCCTGAACCCCAGCCTTCTCAGGAGACTCTGCTGCTCTCCCAGCTCCCCCCTGCACAGAGAAAAGTCCCTGTAATTGCGGGTTACTCTAATTCTAAGCCTGGGATAAGTGTTCGAGAAAGGTGACAGGAGCCCTATGGCCCAACATGGCCTTCCCCCCACCCCAATATCTTGTCCACGTGCCCCCCAGCCCTCACTGCCTCTGAACCTAGTGCCCAAGAAACAATTGCAACAGAAAGTGGTCAGTGGTTTAACCAGAATAACCAAGAACAGTACCCTTTCTTGGAAGCAGCAGACAAAAAAAAAGAGGCCACAGTAGCTGGAAGACGCAGCTCTTTAATAGCAGCAAGTCAGGGCCCACACCCCTAGGGGCCACCGAGCTTGGGTACCATTGTGGTGAAGAGAGAACGAGGGTGAGGAGACAGCACCAGTGAGAGGGGAACGTGGCTGCTGGCATCTTGGGTGTCCCCAGAGAGCATGAGGGCAAGAGGCGGAGGCCCTCCTGCACCTCTGGATGGCAACGCCCCTGACAAGGCCGGTGTAAGAAGTGTGCCCCCTGGTGGCACAATCCAAGAGGAGACTGGTGGTGGTGCTACAGGACAAGGTGGCCTCCAAAATGCCACAGCTTTCAGTCCTTTTCGCTGAGGGGAGGGGAGGCATGTTCCATGACCCTCGAAGCTCCAGACTTGGGAGCACTGGTCGGACACACCCCAGGAGAGCAACTGGCACAGCTGCGCCCATGCCTTTGCCTCCAGCCCTGGAGCAATCGTTCTAGAAGTAGCAGTGCAAACTAGGAGGCCACAGACAGAAGCGGCTTGGGGCCGGGGGACGCACACTGCTGCCACTGTCTCAGCTTCCAGGACCTCCCAGCTGCTCCAGGAGGGCCCTGACCTCGCCCTCCACTCGAAGCAGCTGGGCCTTGCGCCAAGGGTTAAGGGTGGCTCCTCGGTTATCTTCCAGGTCCCGCAGCAGCAGCTCCAGGTGGCGCTGGACCCGGCCCCGATCCCAGCTGTTGAGGTTCCGCTGGACTTCACCCAGGATCACGGACCAGTACTCAGACACTGCTGTCCCCTCTGTCAGCGACACCACGATCCGGGCACTGCCCTCCGTGGTGCTCCCTGAGTCCCGCAGGGCCTGGCGGCACTCTGAGCTCAGCTCGTTGAAGTAGAGGCTAGCAGGAGAGAGAGGAGTAGATGCCGTTCAGCTCTGAGAGGGAGGGGCAGAGGGTGGGTGGCCAGAGAGTAAGGGGTCTCATAACTCACCCCCACCGGCTGTGAAATGAGATGGGGTAAGTGTCTGCAATAAGCCAGAGATGGAGGGTGGTGGCTGATGGGAGGCAGGGGTGATGCTAGAATTCCATGGGACCGGGGCAATAGGAATGGGGCCACTAGGACCCTAAGAGAAATGGTGGTGGAGAATCAGGGCAGGTGGAGGGCCAATCCCCGAGGGTGGGTGGGGTGATGGGAGGCGGGGCAAGACTCACTGCAGCAGCTGCAGGGAAGGATGCTCTCGCGCAGCCTTGGCTAAAGTCAGGGCCGCTGTGTCACCAGCGCCGTTGTAGGCCACGTTCAGCTCCTGTAGCTGCTGGTTACGGTCCAGCTGGGCAGCCAGCAATTCTAGGCCCTTGTCCCCAAGGTCCGTGTGCAGCAGAGACAGGTGTTTCAGGGAGGTGTTTCCCGCCAGCCCCTCCACCAGCAGGGCCACACCTGCCGCCGTCAGCGGGTTGTTAGACAGCCTAGGGCCACAAGCACCCAAATGTTATGAGGGCCCCTAGCAGATGCCCTGTGCTGAGCATTGGGACTTGAGCCAAAAGGGTGCACCACCAGGGCCAGAGACCAGCCTGGATGCGGAGAAATGCAGGCTCAGGAAAAGAGGATGGAGAATCAGGAGTGAGGCTCACTGCTGAGGAAGGAGAGTGGGGTGGAAGCTGACGTCTCCCTCCCCTCCTCCTGCCTTCCATTCTTGGAGACTCGTCTCTTCCCTCCCCCTTTCCTCACTACCATTTCCCTTCTTCCCCCTTTTTCACCCCCTTCCAGCCCCTGCTTTGCCCTCCCTTCCCGATTTCCCATCCTTCTCCACCTCCCTCCTCATTCATCTCCCCTTACTCCAACCCGAAATTAGGAACCCAGACGTCTGGGCTGCTAGTACATCAGTCAACACTTTGGGAGCATCTACCGAGTGCCTAGCATCAGGGTCATCCTTGTGAGGCAACAGGGAAAATCCCGGGAGGGAATCAGTGGCATTGTTACCAGGCAACCAGCCTGGGTATTATTCCTCCCCCTACCCCAGCCTGACTTCAGCCACGCGAGAGGCTTTCTTAGCACCTATTTGTTGCTGGTGGCATCCCTTCCCCCTGCCTGGCTGCTTGTACTAGACATGGCGGGGGGGGCGCGGGGGCATGGGGAGCAGGTCAAGGTCTATACTCCTGCCTTGTCTACTACACCGTGGGTGGGCCTATTCCAGGCATGTTGGGAGGTGGCGAGCTCACCCTTGACCATAGTAGCTGGCCAGCAGGATGGAGCCCCCTCCCAGGGCACTTACCGCAGAGTGGTAACTTGGCACTGGTCATGCAGCAGCAGGTCTCGGAGGTCCCTGCAGGCCTCGGGGCCCAGGCTGTTGAGTTGCAAGCTGCGGGAGAAGGTGGGCAGAGGGGAGGTGAGAAACCAAGGAAGCAGTTCGGCATGGAGCCTGCCCACCCACCGGGCCCCTCCCTCACCATCCTGCCTCTTGTGGTTCACGGCTGTGTCCCCTTCTGTGGCTCTTGTCAATTCCACCCATACCAGACTTCACCCCACCCCCTGGTCCTTCCTCACTCCCTTTGGTTTCCCGAGCACCTTCTCTTCTGCCTGTGCACGAGACAGGGCCTCACCCCAGCTTCCGGGCCCGCAGGAAGACGGGCCTGAGTGTGCGCAGCCCTGCAGGGTCCAGCTGACAGGAGGCCAAGTTCACCTCATCCAGGGCATGCCTTCCGCTGCCCAGGACAGCTGCCACCACCGTGCACTTGAGGGGCGTCATGCGCACGCCGGCCAGGTTGAGCTGGCGCAGGGAGCCGAGCACCTCGGCGGAGAAGCGCTGATTCTGGAACTCGTAGTGGAAGAAGAGGTGGTCAAAGAGCTCTGAGGGAGGCAGCACCTGCCGGCCCAGCTTGCCCAGCTTCTTCTTGATGGCCTGGGCATTCTCCAGGGCATCCAGGGTCTTGATGGGGCAGCCGAGCTGCGCCAGCACGGCCCGGTTGTGGGCAGAAAGAAGCCCGCCCATGAACATGGGGAAAAGCTCAAAGACCTCATCCTCTGGGGGCTCATCCGGGTGGCGCCGGGGGCCCTCCACGCCCAGGATGCTGGCACCCATCTGGTCCAGGACGTCGTCGTTGTAGTAGTCCTCCTCTCGGAACATCTCCAGCACCATGGCCTGGGCCACTGCCTCACGGCTCTTACCCACCACGCGCCCAAACACTCGCGGAACCACCTGGAAGGGAAGCAGGGGGAGGGTGCTGCAGCCTCCTGCCTGACGTTCAGCCTTCCCGCCTAAGCGTTGGGTGCAGTCTCCCTGACTGCTCCGGCCTCGTGATCTCCCTTAACCTTGAGCATGATTTGCCTGGTCACACCCCTCCCCTGCTGCAGCGCCTCCCGTCGCTCCCTGCTGCCCATGTAGAATATAAAACTTTGCATAATTTGGCCCCAATTGGACCTTTCCAGGGGCACCTGTCAACACTCATCTCATGTACTCCAGACATTAGGAAATTCTTTCTTTTTCCCAAATGCCCCATACATTTTCAAGCCCAGGGGCGGTGGGAAGGAATCAGCATATGTTATGCATCAGCTTGGTACCAGGCTAGGTGGCACAAATACATCATCTTCAACATCATCACTGCCACCACAGCAGCAACGACTGACGTTGCGCCTCCTACTCCAGACCCTGCGCCTCCTACTCCAGACCCTGCATGATCTGACCTGATGAAATAAAATTCATGTTTTAAGGAAAGACAAGAAAAATTTACACATAAAATTTTTCTCTGCCCATTTAGGGCCTCCCCACTCCCCTCTAGTGTGCACTGTGCATTTAAGTAGATCTCCCCAGTGGTAGAAATACCTGCTCCATCATAAAGACCAATTTTTCTCTTTCTGGTGCCAGCCACATAACTCCTTAGAAGATAACATTCCTTTCTCAATCCTGTAAGGGGTCACGATGACCCAGCACTCACCGTGTATATGCAGACGTCTTTGGTGAGCTTTATGTACAATGCCAATATGCCATTTTCCTTAAAGATAGCAACTGATGCAAAGCAGACTGCTCAGATGACCTGGGGAGATACTAGGCCTCACCTCATGGAAGATCTTAGCTTCAATACTTACTTACGATCCTATTAATGCTGCTGGCTAAATTACTTGTATTTGTTTATTTTAAAAGATTGTTTCTTGCATTACCAAATGTGTGACTGAGCCTCAGATAAAGTTAACGATGATTAGGCAACTTGAAACAATTGATCAAATGTATAGTTCTAGGGACTTTCCTGGTGGTTCAGTGGGTAGGACTCTGCGTTCCCAATGCAGGGGGCCCGGGTTTGATCCCTTGTTAGGGAACTAGATCACGCATGCATGCCGCAACTAAAAGATCCCGCATGCCGCAACTAAGACCCTGCACAGCCAAAAATAAATATTTCTAAAAAAAAGAGAGAGAACTTTCCTCATAGGCAAATATATAGTTCTATAAGATGAATTTGTAACAGTGTAACTCTAGATATGGGGAGAAGCAACAAGAGGGAACCATTTCCTGGATCATAACAGACTAATAAGACAGGTGGTCCAGAGGATTTTGGCTATTGTTAATAGGGCCTAGTCCAGTAATAGCACATTGAGTGACGTATCAATGAAATCCTCGCCTGACCTGGGAGTAAGCATTCCTAGTGCCATGGAACAAATTGGTCATGAAATTCCTCCCAAACCTTGATCGAAATTAAGACTGAAAGGGAAGGGATTGTAAAATAAAGAATGTTGCCCACCACCCAATTCTGCAAAATCAAGTCATTAGCCACTGCAGTCACTGGCCTACAACAACCTTGAAAGGAATTCAGGGCGAAGATCAAGATAAGGCACTTTGTACGTTGGGAAAACTGACATAACTGGTCCTTAGATATTTTCAGAAGAAATTTTTATGAACCTGGATTCTTACCTCTTTCCATACTTAGAAAAGCACTAAAACCATTAACTGAGATATCTGTTCCTCATGACTAGGTGCAGCATTCTACTGAGATGTGTTTGATTACACGTACTCCCTCTGCCAAAATCACGTAGATGCTGGCCTCCCTCTTTACCTCTTTGAAATAGTTCTCAGACCTCTCTGAGAGAATGTCTCCTGGGTTATAACCCTCAGATTGGCTTGGATTAAAATTTCCATTTCGTTTTTAGATGTGTTAGGGAACTGCTGACCAAAACCACCGGCCTTGGCCAGGCACAATGACAACCACTTGCCTGAGCTGTTTCACAACAGGAGGTCCCAATAAGGAACATGGTGCTGCCTCCAAAAACTAACCAAGAGAATTCAGGATGGGCCAAAAGGAGGGAGGAGACACCAGCCCCCAAATACGGTCATCCCAACCTCCCAGAATCCTTTGCGCTGGAACCCATCTTGGCTGAGAGATGCACGTACCACCAGGAAGGACCCCGAGTCAGACTAAATATGGCCAAGCAAGAGGACTGGCCAGAAGCAACCTGGAAACAAACCCAATTACCATAAAACCTGAGACTGCAAGCCACATGGCAGAGCAGTTCTGCTGGGTTCCCTTACCCCACTGCTCTCTGCCCAGGCGCCCCTTCCCAATAAAGTCTTTTGCTTTGTCAGTGCGCATGTCTCCTCAAACAAGTCGTTTCTGAGTGTTAGACAAGAGCCCACTCTCAGGCCCTGGAAGGGGTCCCCCTTCCTTCATGGACTATTGATCAATTTTTCATTGACAGGCCCCTGCCAACCACGGTGCCTTCATCACAGCCTCTCACCCTCGCTTACTCTGCCCCTGTCCTCTCGGCTTTTCTCTTTCTCTTTTTTGTTTTTTGACAGTGCCAAGATTTTTCCTCCTTCAAAACTGTACCTTCTTCCTGGAGTGTTTTCCCCCCAGTTCTTCTCCTAGCTAGTTCTCCAGAGATCAGATTAAATGCCCTTCCTGCAGAGAGGCTTTCCTTATCCCCCCAAACCAGGTCCCCCCCCTTACACACTTCCATAGCACCTGGAACTTTGCTTTCCAGGCACTTCCCCGAATTTTTAATCATATGGTTATGTTGACATGTTTGTGTTGAGACTGTATGATCAGAAAAGGCAGAAACCCGGGGTTCTGTTGTTTTTGCCTCCGGATCTAACACAGTGCCTGGCAAACAGCAGGCATTCAAATATTTACTGAAGAAATGAATGTTTGGGAGGTTTGTGACATCAGCTCCCATCCTTGCAATGGTTCTGAAAGGAAAGGAGGGGTCCATTCCTCTGGCAAGAGCCACGAGGTTGTTTTGTGGCACTTCCTCTAATGTGCTTTTTTCACTTTTTATATGCGAGGTTCCCACCATGGAGGTTATGGTGCCCTTCCCCCAACAATCATCTGGAGACAAGATACGAAAACCACATCCTGGGAAAATGAACCAATATGCTCCGGAAGAAACAAATGGGACCCGTCCTCTGCTGGGCAACCCTCCCTCCAAGAGGGCTTGGGGGTGTGCTGCTCCCTTAAGTAACTGAGCGGCTTTCTGAGTCCTGTCAGAAGACCACAGCCTCTCACTGCAATCCAGATGAGGCAAGCACATTCTCAAAGGGGTGGGGTGGTCTCAGCAATGGCCATTACCTCCCTGCTTGAGGCAATGGTGTAAGAAGGGATGGGCTGCCTGAGCCTGTTTTTATGTCTAATAAACAGTTAAATAGCACTTACTATGTGCTAGGTCCTGCAGATAAAGACATTTAATCCTCATATTAGGCCAATGATATAGATTCTATTATTAGCCCCATTTAACAGTTAAGGACCTTGAGGCACAGAGAGGTTAAGTAACTTGTACAAGGTCATACAGCTAGTAAGTGGCAGAGGATGGATTTGAACCTAGGTAGCTGCGTTACAGAATCCCTGTTCTTAACCCTGATGCTTTGCTGCTTATAAAAAGGAAAACTTGTTAAAATTTTGTCAGCTCACCAGGGCTCCGCTTCCTCAAGACCAATTACTAAAACTTTTCTAGAGAGGACTGGGGTTACCTATCAAGGCACCATAGCTTAATAGAAATATCCACAGCACATCAGTAAAGTTTGGCAGAAAGAGCACAGGTTGCAGAACCACACAACCTGCACTCAGATCCCAGTTATCCTACTTACTATCTGAATGACCATGCTCAAGTTACTTAGCCTCTGTGAGCCCCAGGTTCCTCATCTATAAAAGGGATCATAGTAGTATTTCACTTACAAGGCACCCGGCAGACAGCAGCTGAGAGTGAATACTTCCCATCAAAAACTTAGTGCATCCGCCCTGCTCACAGTACAGTCCTCAGGCCTGTAATTTGGTTTCTGGAGCAGACCTGCACCCTGGACCAACTGTCCTAAGCCAATTACCAATGCCATTTATCCTCCTGGTATAAATGAATAAAATGGCATCTGCTTTATAAACCTGTCTCTGGTGATTAAGTTAGGATGAGACATCACTCCCAGAGTCTAATCACCTCTGAGGAACAGATACAGTTGGGTTTCTGGAGCTGCAAAGCACAGGACAGACCCTGGACTACAGTGACCTCTGCCACCCAGCAACAAAGACCAGGAAGAGAGATAAAAACAAGCAAACAAACAAACAAAAAACCTATCATTAGAGTTGTGGGATTGTTATGAAAGTCCCTGCACCCTCAGAGTCCCCTCTAAGCCTTCACCAGCCTGTGGCTTCTCTTGCCCCCTTTCTTATGCCCCAATCCCACTAAAAGCCAGATTGCCCAAATCCGAAACAGAGCCAAGAAGAGGATTCATAGCTATTCAGGAAGAAGCAGTTTCCTTCTGGGAGAGAAGCAAGGGGTGAACGGGGAGGATGGGGGCCGGCAGCCTGGGGTCTTGGGGCTGTTACCTTGAGGAGATTGAAGAGGAGGGGCAGGGCCCGCAGGGGCAGCAGCTTGGCCATGATGCCCAGGACCAGGCTGACGTCCTCCCCGACCCGGCCCACAAGCTCGGCTACTTCCTTGCCCACTTGCTGCAGAGTCGTCTTCCGCAAACCCAGCACAATGTAGAGGGCAGCCAGGTATTCCTGCATGGCGGGCACAGTGAACACGAAGGTACCTGAGTGCCCTGGCTCCACGCACGGGGCCAGAAAAAACCTCAGGGCATCCCGGCGGAAGACTTGCAGCAGCTGAAACTCCTCTTCCGTCTGGATGCCAGCTTCCAGGCAGCCACGGACATCCTCTTCGGAGAAGTAGGTCTTGCGGGAGGCCACCCCCTCGTAAGCCAACTTGCCCATGGTTCGGGCTGCATAGGCCATCAGGGACAACTTGGAGGGGTCAGTGCTATCTAGCATCTCCCCACTGAAGTTTAGACGCAGGAAGCTGGTATAGATGCTCGTGAGGGTCTGGCCGGCTGGCGTGGGAGCGTGCAGGAAGTGCAGGGTGGCACAGACAAGCCAGCAATAGGAGGGCAGGAAGCAGGCGGCGGCAATCTGGTGGTGCCCCTCCAGGTTCCGGGAGAGCATCTGCACCAGGTGGTCACGCTGAGCCGGTGTGGCCGAGACCCCCCCAGCTCCAGGCCCGCAGTCTGGCTGGTTGAGGCGGAGCTGGAAGTAGAGCTTCTGTAGGTTGGTGTCAGAGAAGCCACAGATCTCCCCATAGCGGCCCACGTACTTGCTGGGGATGCGGCCGATGGCAGAGGGCCGGGTGGTCACCAGAATGCTGGCCTGGGAAAAGCACGGCTGAGAGTTAAGAAAGACCCTGGCATCCTGGCTGCCTCGCTTGCCAGGTGTTCACGGATGAGGATGACGAAGACTGTGATAGTTCTAAGTGGCACTTACTGAGCAGCCACTGCGATTCAGGGCACTGCGTTAAGCACTTCACGTGCAGCATCTCATTTGATCAGTACAACTCAAGGAGAGAAGGAAACAGAAGCTTGGAGAAGTTATTGATTTGCTCAGTCCCACAGCTTGGAAGTGGATGGGCAGGATTTGAACTGACCCAGAGCCTATGCTCCTACCTATTAAACACTGCAGACCCAGGACCCAGAAATCCTTAGGAGGCAAATTAGGGACAGCGGAGGCAAGGCAGGGTGCACTCACCTCGGGCAACATGTATTTGCGCAGCAGGTTGACGATGATGGCAGCTGGCGCCTCTGGCTCCTCTGGGTCACTGCAAAGCCCTGTGCCTGCCAACCGGAAATCGAGGTTGAGGCGCTCCAAGCCGTGGAGCACAAAGAGCAGGCGGGAACCAGCAGCGGCCATCAGAGGCAGAACCTCCTTCAGGGGTGTGTAGCGCTGGGCCACGAGTTGGCACAAGGAGGCCGGCGTAGGGCCCAGGGACGACAGGTCCTCGCAGGAGAAGGGGATGAGCAGCTCGAAGGCTGGCAGCCGCCCGTAACACCAGTCCAGAACCATCTTGCGCACCAGCGTGCTCTTGCCTGTGCCCACGGTCCCATAGAGCACCACCGTCTGCACCCGCCGCCCACAGGCGTCTGGGTCAAACAGCTGAGACAGGGCCAGTGGGGGGAGCCCGGCAGAGGGAGGCTGATGCTCCAGGGCCAGCTCAGCCGGTGGGCGAAGCAGCTCATCAGGGGTGCTCTCACGGATCACAGGGTCTACGTGGACGGTGTCTAGTGCAAACGTCGGGCCAAACTGCCGCTCTTCCCTGGGCAGCCGGCTGAACCACTCAGCCAGGTTCCGGCGGTGCCGCTGGATAGCTTCTGGATGGGAGGGCAAGGGGAGTGTGTCAAGAAGAAGGGCCGGGAAATGCGGGAGTTAAGGGTGGTGGTAGGGTCAGGCTGTGGAGTCAAGACACAACAGCAGGAGATGCTGGGGCCAGAATGGCGCTGGACACACAGGACTCCCTCAGACTGTCCAGAAAGTTTGGACCCCTGTGGCAGGAAGTGGGGAAGCCGTCGGACGAGGGATGGCGAGTCTGGGCTGACTGGCTGCACGATTATCTGTGTGAGACCTTCACCTGGCAGCCAGAGGCAGTGTGTGGAAGGTAGGGATGATATATCCCTCCCAGTGCTTTGTACATCATAAGTGTGCACTGCATGAGCATTGCAGGAAGGAATACATGGACAGATGGATACCAGGGCCAAGGAGAGTGGGTCCACTGACGGCTGATGGTGATGGATCCTCTATACCCGCTTCCTGCTTGCTTCTCTCTCCAAGCCCTTCTCCCCACCCTCCCCGACCCCATCCTCCCACTGGGATCCCAGCAGCCCCTCTCCTCAGGCAGATTGAGGAGCCAGTCCCTTTACCAACTGCAGCAATGCCCCGGAACAACTGTCCGTGCCTCCCGGATGGGCTGCCACTGCCTGTTGAGCTTCCATGGTGGCGTATAAAGGCCCTGTGAGCAAAGAGAGGGGAAAGGCTAGGACTTGGCTACTGGGCTTAGGCTCTGCATAGGCTCAGAGTCCAGGCCTGCCTGGACTGATGGACTTCCAGCTTCCTGAGATCCAGGCCTGACCCTGGACACCCAAGTCCAGATCCTCGTCCGACTCTCACACCCTTCCCAGGGCCTGAGGTCTCACCCCTAGCCCTCCAGCCCCCCATTGCTGACTGCCTACCTGGAACTCAGGAAGACCAATGCCGGACTCCACCCACTTCCCACCGGTCCTCCCTCTGGCTGACCACTGTGACTTGTACCACGGATGATACAAGCAAACTTCCTCTTAGGCCTGGTAGCTGACTCTGTACCCTCTCCACCCCTGGAAGACCAACCTCTCCCCAGGGGATCAAGCCCTCTCCAAGTCCTGACCCTTCCCAGGCTACTCTGCTGAGCCCAGATGTGTCCTAAAGTATGACACTGAGACCTCACCTAGGGGGCCCAAGGGGGTGCTCCCCTTTAAGGGGCCAGCTCCAGTGGATCAGGAAGGGGATACGTTCATCTACAGAGAGAAAGAAGGAAGAAATAGCATCCAGAACTCACCCACATTAGCTCAATACACAGACCCCATATCTACATCAAATCCCCCATCATTTGCTCTCACAGCATCATGCACTGCCCCTTTGTAGCAGGTATTATACAATTTTATATTTCATTGTGTAATTATTTGATTAACATTTATTCACACACACACTCCATTCCTCCATAAGAGCAGGGATCACATCTGTTTGGGTTCACCATTATCTACTTAGAACTTATTACGGGGTCTGGCACATAGCAGGCACTCAATAAATAGTTGTTGAATGCAAAATGAAATCAGACAAGTGTTTCTGGATTTATGTAGCTGCAGGGACCCTCAAGATCATCTAGTCTGACTCCCTTAGTTTAGGATGGGGAAAAGGGGAGCTCAGGGAGGTGCAGTGCTTGCCCAAGGCCAACAGCTAGTAAATCAATCCCAGAGCTGGGACTAGCACACCTGGTGTCTGGATCCCTGCTCTCCTGGAGGTGCCATCTGGACTCGGGAGAGGTGGAAACAGAAACCCCTGCTTCCTGCTCACCTGCTGGCTGGAGTGCTCTTCCCAGACCAGGGCCCCAGGCGGCCCTGGGCCAATGGCAGCCCCAGCTCATGGCAGGAGAGAAGGTCAGAGCCTGGGGGACTGAGCACACCACCTTCTATCTGTTCCCCTGCAGGAAGAATGGTGTGAATGGACCCCATACACCCCCACTTTCCCACTCCACCTCCCCGTGCAGGCCAAGGGAGGGCATTCCCCCTCAGAAGAACATCAGCCTTTCCTTAAATGTCAACATTGCCAAAACCCTGGCCTTCAGACCTCTCTCCTCTACATCCCTCACCTCAGTGACCCTACCACTGCTTATTCCCTGAGGCTTCACGAGCGCCTTTTTCTTGAGTTCCAGCCTAGTGTACTGTTTTATGTAGGTGTCCTTTTTTTTTTTTTTTTTTTTTTTTTGCTTGGCTGCCAGCAAGCTCCTATGAGTCCTGTGTTCATTTTCCGTGGCTTTTTTGAGCCAACATTTTCCAGTAACAATCATCCACTCTCCTCTGAAGTTTCTCCCTAGCTATCAGGTCCTTTTAGCTGAGTTTTAATGGTTTGATCATTTTATCTTCCCTGTGACTTTTATGTAACTTGCCTTTGAGGCTGGCATAAATAATAGATAAATGAATGAATGACATCCTATCTGAGATCTCCATATGGACATCCTGCCCTCACAGAACTGAACTCAGCATCCCTCCTCCCCTTTCGGTTACTTTATTGCAAATCTTCTGAATCACGTGATTTATACTTTAAATCTGACCTCTTCCTCTTCAAATCTGTCCCCCCCTCTTTCAGACAGTGTAAATGACTCTGCCCTGCCGGTTCCTCCTCCCAGTACTTCCCCAACCTGTTCCTATTGCATAATCCCTCCCACCCCTGTGCTAACTCATCCCCTCCTCCTCCTTACTGGCCTCTGCCTTCAGTCTCATTCCATTGCCATCCCTCATCCCAGCCCCCAATCGCCTCCCTAAAATCCTAGATTCTGTGCAGTCCCAACACCTGGCCCACACCAGCTATTTTTCTGAGTTTGCCCCCGACCCGCACCTCACCCGCCAGGCTTACTGAATTCTTGCTTGCAATTTTCTAACTTTGTTCCTACTCTTTCATCAGCCTGGAATGACCTTTCTCCCTTGTCAGAATCCTACCCAATATTTTAAGAATCTGCTCAAAGGTCCTCTCTCCTGGAAAGTCTTTCCTGATCCCTCCCATCTCCCTTCCATGAAGCATACAGCTATCGGCACCTGGTCTCCACTGAGATGTGACTCCTTAAGGGCAGGGCATACTTAGGGAGAATTGGCTGCACTGGGCCCTCTTGCCAGCAGGGCCAACCAGTGGAGGTGCAGGCTGGAGCTCAGACCAGGAGTCCCTGGGCTGGAGAAGGGTTTAAGAGAGGGCCCTGGAAGACTGGAAAAGCCTGGGGAAACTAGTTCAGTGGGATAAAATCAGATATGCAGGGCCTCTGACCCAAGATGGGACTGGAGGTGGGGTGGGGAGGGCAATTCTCGGAAGATCAACCCTGGTCACCTGGGCAGTGAGAAAAGGAGGGGGCACAGCGGGAAAGGTATGGGGTCCGTGCTCGCACAGGTCCAGAGTTCCTCCTCTTAAACTGGATCCCAGCTTTCCTAGTTGTAGTTGGTTTCAGAGCCCAAGGGGAAAGCCCACCAGAATACCCACCACTCAGCGCACCGGCTCGGTCCTACGCATCCCCGGCCTCCAGCTCCTAGCGGCACTAGCCCAGCACCGCCCCGCCCCCGCTGCGTAGACCTTTACCCGCCGCTGCCCAGGCCCGGGAGCCGGTCGCCGCCGGAGTCTCCCGCTTGCTCCCAGAGGCCCCGGCGCCGCGCGGCGCTTCCTGCCCGCCCCGCCCGCCTGCGCGGAGCCCTGCCCGCCCTGGCATCCGGCCCGGCAGCGGGCAAGCGCAAGGACGAGCCCAGGCGCTCCGGGCCGCCAGGTCCTGGGAGGAGGGAGATAGTGAGAGGGGCTAGTGTCCCAGAGAGTGGGGCCCGGGGTGGGGACTTCTTCCGCATCCTTCCCTCTACGCGCCCCCCACCCCCCCCACCCCCGCCCTCCGTGGTACAGCCCTCCATCCGGGCGGGCCCTGACGCTGGGACTGCCCTCGACAAGTCACCAAGCGCCAGTCCCATCCCATTATTCACCACTTCCCAGGCAGGGCTTGTTGTTATGCCCGTTTTACAGATGAAGGAACTGCAGCTCAGAAGGGTGAAATGACTTGCACAGGTTGAGCCAACCAGGAAGGGGAAGAGCCAGAACAAGAATCCGGGGCCTGGGTCTTCCTACCTCAACCCTAGACCTTCCTTCCCCCAACCCCCATCCCCAGGACATGCTTCCCTCTGTGCCTCCTCGCTGCTTCATGGAGATCTGAGTCAAGTCAGGTCCTCCCTCTGTACCTGGCTCTCTTCAGACCCCAGACCTCTGTGTGTGGTTTCTGGTCACTTGGCTCATGGAAGGCAGAAGAATAGGGCTGAGAGACGCTCCCACCTCAACCTGCTCTTCTTGTCTGGCACCCAATCATAGCCTAGTCCTGGGGCTCCCTGGTCCTCGAAGCCCCTACCCTCATCTCTCTACCAGTTCCCGACTGCACACCTCTGTTCAACACAACCTGTGTTTGCATGTGGAGATGTGTCCTGGCTGTGGGCAGTGGGTGGCTCCTCCATCAGTTACTCGGGCTTCCATACCAGGCACACCCAGGGCCCACATAACTGATGGAGGAGCCACCCACCGCCCACAGCCAGGACACATCTCCACATGCAGACACAGGTGGCACTGAACAGAGGTGTGCAGTCGGGAACTGGTAGAGAGGTGCCTCTGGCAGGGCTGGGAAGAGGGCTTTGTGATTTCTACCCTCCATCCAGACTGAGGACAGTGTGTATATTTCACTTACACGTGTAAACACCTGTTTGGTCACTGAACACGTGCTATTGGGCTAGTACCGAGCGACCAGAACAAGGTGAACAGGGACCAGACCATAGCAGCTTCCCTCCAGGGGGCCCAAATAATGGTACTTCAGAGGCAGACAGAAGCCTTAGGAAGCCTGGGACAGGCAGTTAGTAACTTCAGTTATGTGTGGAATCTAAAAAAATTATACAAATGAACTTATTTACAAAACAGAAATAGACTCAAAAGACATAGAAAACAAACTTATGGTTACCAAAGAGGAAAGGGAGGGGAGAGATACATTTGGAATTTGAGATTAACAGATACACATTCTTAGATATAAAATAAATAAACAACAAATAGCACAGGGAACCATATTCAGTATCTTGTAATAACCTATAATGGTAAAGAATCTGAAAAAGAAAAAAATACACACACACACACACACACACATATAACTGAATCACTTTGCTGTGCACCTGAAACATTGTAAATCAACTATACTTCAATCAAAAAATAGAAATTTAAAAAAGCCAGAGAAGGGAAGGGCATTCCAGGCAGCAGGGAAAATAGCACATTTGATTTTAACAGAAGTTCTGAATGGGGAATAGGATGGGGTGAGGGGAGAGGAAGTAGAGTAATCCTGTGAATGTGGTCTTAGGGGTGACATTTCAGGCCTGGAGGAGTCCTCTAGCTTCACTCCACTTACCTAGCCATGCGAGACAGACAGACCCCTGGCTGCGTTACTGGACACAGCTCAGAGCAAGCCATTCCCCTCCCCCAATCCCCAGCAGGTATGACAGCCATGTAGGTTTTATTAATAACATATAATTTGACTGGCCTCTTGCAGACAGAAGCATTGTGAGTCATGCTGTGGGCATGCGCTCTGTTGTCCAACCTCAGAATGGGGCAGCAGGTGCTACAGAGACACAGCACAGAGAAGTGCCTTGGTCATCTCTGCCTTCCAGCACCTTGCAGAGACTCTGACACAGAAGGTGGCTGTATCGAAGGAAATGATCTCTAGGTCCAGGAAGGCTGGCATTCAGGGAGAGTGGGCCTATTTCAAAACATGCTTGGATGTCCCCTCCCCTCTGCAGTGACTGGAACTGGGGGCAGAAATCACAGGTGGGTCTTAGTGGCAAGAGAACAGCATCTTGAGAGCTTTCTCAAGTCGCTTCTCCAAGCCTTGGTTTCCTTCTCTGTAAAAGGAGGGAATGATCATATCCTAGCAGCCTCATGGGGTTGCTGCAAGAATCAAAAGAGCTTTCTTCGCAAGTATGTGAGCCACTCTGCGAATGTTCTCTGTGCCTGAATGGCCCTTGCTGTCTCTGGAATGGCTGTTCATTTCCTTAGCTCCTAAGGGAACTTATAAATGTGTGAACTTATAAATTTTACTCTTTGGGGAGTATTTTAAATTTCGTCTTAAAAGAGAAGGAGTAAAAATGAAGAATCTTAAGAAAAACTATATAGTGGTGGAATTTTGTGCCCTCTGACTTTTAGAGCCATCTATTGGCATCACTCCAGGGAGAAGGTGGCACCCAGAATGCCCCCTAAAGCTAGCTAGAATTCCAGGAGCTAGGACTCAGACTTTTCACTCCCATGCCCCACTATTCACCCCCCACTCCCACCCCCATAAGAAACCAAGTTCGTCCAACTACAGGCAAGCACCCAACCGGTCACAGGTTGGGCCCTACCCAATCTGTGGGGCACTTAGCTCTGCCCGTGGCACAACTAGGGTATTCCAGGCAGCCCGCAGGTCTGATGGCAGCCCTTTCCTTCAGTCCCCAAGCTCAGGATCAGGAGGGAAGAAGGTGAGACAACGTACTGCTTCTTGGGTCATCCTGCCACCAGCCCTCAAGGCCTTCCAGACAACTGCCTACTCCAAATCTCAGGCTACCAGAGCCATCTCCAGTCCTGGTGGCTGATGGCTTAGCCCTGGGAGTGCGGCTCGGTGGGGAAAAAAGGAAGAAGAAATGGGGGAAACTGTGCTGAGCTCAGTGGGGTCCCTGCCACTCTCGTCATAGCGCTTAGGCCCGTGGGTCTTTCTTGTTTCTCATTGCCTTCGTGGCCCCTAACCTCCCGACTCCCGCCTAGGCACAACCAGGGAAGCAGGGCTCAGTGAGTTCTGAAAAGAGAGTCACATATCACTTGGGCAAGAATGCATCCATGTGACAGACACAGAGCCCCTGCACACAGCTTGCAGATCCACCATGAACAAGCATTATGGGCCAATGCCAAGGATGAGGAGTCCAGAGGCAGAAGACCTGGTTGCCAGAGCTGGTTCCCACTTTCATTAGCTAAGTGACCTTGGGCAAGTTACTTAACCTAAGTCTCAGTTCTCTCATCTGCAAAATGGGTTGTCATGAGAGATAATGCAGGGCTGACCTGCGACTCCCTTGAGATAATGAACATAAGCATCCATAAGATATGAAGCATGGGCATTGCATTTCCCTGGTGGTGCAGTAAATAAGACTCCGTGCTCCCAATGCAGGGGGCCTGGGTTTGATCCTTGGTCAGGGAACCAGATCCCACATGCATATCATAACTAAGAGTTCACATGCCACAACTAAGGAGCCCATGTGCTGTAACTAGGGACCCGGCTAGCCACAGCTAAGGAGACTGCGAGCTGCAACTAAGGAGCCTAACTGCTGCAACGAAGATCCAGCACAACCAAATAAATAAATAAATACTTTTTTAAAAGAAGATGTGAGGCATGAAACAGATATCTCATAAGATACATATTCACCAGCCTGAGGTACACCTAGGACTTCCCATTCCCTGCTGCAGCCTCCCTAAACTCACAGACATCTTGCCAAGAGCTCTGAAGACCACCTCACAGCCCATGACACCAGGCGCCGGTCCCATGCACATTTATATGCTGCATACTGTATAAATATAAGTTTTATTAATAACGGGTGAAATCCCACAAATACAACTGGCATCTCTGTGTGATGGGGAGAATCTGTGGCAGGGTAAGGAAGGTAGAGAGGTATGTGTACCGGAAGAAGAGGGGACAAGAGCCCTAGGGGAAGGGCAAATCAGAAATACAATGAGGCCCCAGGAAAGCCAGACATGTTCTAGGTGTATCTGTGGCTCTGGTGCCCTAGGCATGCTGCTCTGATGCCCAGGGCCCACCTTGTCTGATAGGAAGCGGGTGGAGAAACATGGACAGGGGTTTGAGCAGCAAGTGCCTTTGGAAGGGGTGGAGGAGTAAGATTGCCAACTTGACACACAAAAGAAGAGCCATGGCTGGCAGTGGCCAAGTCTGACTTATGCTCGTGCTTGTGCTTCTGTGGGGTCCTGAACTCCAGGGAGTGGTGCCCTGTGCTGCCCCTGGCTTGGGAGGGAGGGAAGACTGGGGGGTAGACACCTGCAGATCCTGGAGATGCCCTGGGCAGCACCAGCCTCATCCTTAGAGTCAAAGCAGGATCCCTAGGAGGAGGTTGACACAGCCCTCCCCACAGCACCCACCACCACCACGCCGCCATCGCTCTTCCTCTGAGCCGTAGGAGGACGGCGCATGTGTGTAGGGCCAAGATTGCCTGTTCGCGTATATGTGGCTGTAACTCAGGAAAGGAGAGTGAGCATGTCGGGACCACACCAGCAGTGAGAAAGGAGGCTTGGTTCTTCTCCCACTCACCCCCCAGAATAAAGTGCATTTTCCAGTTCCAGCGGTGGGTGAGAGAGAAACATAGACATTATTGCAGAGGTGCCACAGGCCCGGCCCCCACCAGAGGTGATGGGGAGGGGTCCGGGGACAGCCCATGGCACCAGGCCTCTCCAATCCCCAGGATTGGGAGGGATGATCCAGACAGAAAACCCAGCTTCTGTCCCAACAGATTGTCCAAATCAGCCAGGGTCTAGGGGCAGGGAGAGGTGAAGAGGAGGAAGAGACTTCTGGAGTCCATCCCTGCTCCACTCCAACGTCCAAATGGGACATCCAGGGGAACCCGCCAGGACCCAGCCCTGGAACCCCAACCTTATAACAGCCCAGTTTACAAACACTTGTGTGGTGGGGACCCCCGGGGGGCCACTTTGGTCTGTTGTCAGTGGGGGCCTGGAGAGCCTGGGGCTCCCAAGCAGATGACAGAAGAGGGTGCAGGGGCAGGAAGGAAAGTGGCAGCCTCTCAGTGGTCTTTGCATGCAGATGTTGGAGAGAGGAGGGAGGAAGCTACAGACCGCATCAACTTGGGAAGACTCCTGGGCATGGCGGGGAGGCCTGGCGCCCCCACCTCCAGGGCCAAGGCTAGGAGTGCAGTCCGACAGCCAGCCTGCGGAAGAGCTGAGCGAGGGGAGGCCGGCTGCACCAGCAACCAAGGTCCAAGTCTACAAGGTTAAAACAGTCCCAAAGGGCTGGGTCCAGGGCTTCCTGCTGCAGGAGCTGGGGCGCAGGCCAGGGCAAAGCTCTATCTCTCCGACTTGACACGGTAACGGAGCACAAGGTATGCCAGCAGCCGCAGGGCCAGGAAGAAGATGCCCAAGACCAGGAAGTCCATGTAGAGCTTGGCATCTTCCACATCCAGCGCTCGGAGGATGCTCTGTGGCTCCCGGAAAGGGCAGCGTTCCTCCAAGCAGGTCAGGTCTCCTCGCTCCATGCCATAGATGGTCAGAATCACACCCTCAAAGCCATACCTAGGCAAGCAAGGGCATCAGAGCAGGACACAGAGCACAGGACCCCTGCTTCCTGGGCAAACTGCCAGAGCCCAGGTGCAATCTCTCACCCTTGGGCATGGCCTCTTGCAGGGAGGAGTAGGGGCAGATGGTGAGGGAAGGGGCACTGACCTGACATAGGAGAGGTAGGAGCTCCACTGCAGGTAAGTGGGGATGGTTTTGAAGCTGACAAAGAAACCGGAGAACAAAAGGACAGGGATGGCGGTGACTGGGCCCACAAAGGTGGCCACCTGGAGGGGAGGGAAGGTGACCGGTTCGTCACAGGGGTGACCAGGACAGACCCAGGACTGGGGTGGCCCCTGGGTTTCCCACAGATCCATCCCATTCCTTAGGCCAGGCCTTGCTTCCTCCCACCAGACTCTGTCCCCTCTCTTGGGGGTCCCTACCTGCTAGCCCCTCACCTGTAGGGAGTTGGAGGCGGCTCCGATCAGCAGTCCCAAAGACTGGGCCACCAAGGCCGTGGCGGTGGCCAGTGCCGAGAAGAGCAGGAAGCGACTGGTCTCAGCTGGCTGGCCTGTCATCCAGTACACGATGCTGCAGTACACCACTGGGCACACCACCTGGCGAGTGGGCACAGGGCTGGGCGGCGGCAAAGACCCTCCGCTTCACCCAGCCAGGAGCCTCTAGGACAGCCATTGTTAGAGCATCCAGGCCTGCTCCTGCCTCTGCACTCCTGTTTATGCAGTCACATGAACTCAACATATGTCCCCTTCCTCCCGGGCTCTAAGGGCCTCATTCATCTTCCAGTCTCACCTCTTCCATCAGGCCCATTAGGGCCCATTCAGGCATGGTGACTTCTCTGAAAGTCCTTCCCATCTGGACCAGCATATTGCTTATATTGTTAATTAGTTAACTCTATATATGAGAGCATTTTGTCCCGCTAGATGCCATCAACTCCAAGGACAGGGACTGAGCTCACCATGTGCAGTAGTGCAGGTTGTTCACTGCACAAGGCGCCCAACCAAGAGGCAACCAGAGGTGGAGCCCCAGCTGTGCTTGTCTCACCCTAGCACAGTGCAGCCTCCACCCACAGGTAGAGATACATTTTCTAATTTGCATAAAGGTGCCCTATGGATTATTGGTGGTGCTGGTGCTTGGAACAGGGTGGTGGCAGCAATAACAAAAACCAATCCCAGCAAACATTATAGGGTACTTTAGTGTGTGCCAAGCACTAGTCTATGTACTTTACGTGTAGTAACTCATTTCCTTTTCATAAACAATCCCAAGGGAGATACCATCATCATTCCATTTTATAGGTAGAGACACTGAAGCAAAGAGAGATTGGGTGACTTGGTCTCATAGCTGACAAGGAGCAGTGAGGCTCCAGAGCCTACACTATTCTCTACTGCCTTGAATAAGAGTCACAGAGTCATTTGTGGGGCTGTTATTTTCATCATTTTCTGTTTGTCCTCTCTTACTCTCACTGGAACATAAGTTCCACAAGGTCAAGACTACTTCTGTCGTGTTTGTTGCTATATCCCTAGTGCTTGGCATGGAGCCTGGTGCATGGTGGGTACTCATCACTTGCTGCTAAGTGAGTAGAAGTCAAGGAAAGGATGGCAGGTAAGAAGGTTAAGGGAGGCAAGCAAAGATGGAAGGAGCAAGACAGGAGGGAGGCCGAGGGAAGGGGAGGAAGAGGCTCACCTGGAAGGGCACATCGGCCATGGTCTTGGCCAGGTAATATGCTTTGAGGCTGTACCAGTAGTTGAGATGCTCCCTCATGAAGACGGCCATCTCTAAGGGGACTGAGGACACAGGCCGATCAGGCACAGCTGTCCAGCATCCTGGCCTTACCCTGAGCCCTCCAACCCCGCCCCATGCCCAGGGCAGCTCAGCTCACAGGTGAGCACAGTTGGCATCAGGGCAGCAAACATGAGGAAGAGCATGGAGAAGAAGAGGCAGCCGGTGTTGTTGAAGACCTTGCTGGCATCGTCACCAATGTGCAGGTAGAGGAGACCAATGAGCACACCGATTACCACGTGGGACATGAACCGCAGGTGGGTGAGGACCTGTGTGAGGGGTGATGGTGAGGAGAGAGGAGGGATACAGGCTAAGGATGGACGAGGCACACTCGGATAGGAACTTGGGTGGGCCCTCACAGGCACAGAGACCCACGGGTGCATTGGGGTGGGAGGCTGTTGGCGGAGGGACCCCATTGCCATCCCAGCTGCTGGGATCCTACACCCCACAGGTCCAGGCTTACGTCCATCTCCCCTCCCTCAGCTTGATGTCTCACCATGTCCCTGAGGATGGACAAGAAGGTCCTCTTGAAGAGGATGCAGAACTGTGTGAGGGTGCTGGTGGCAAAGGTGTGGCTTTCAATGGGATCCACTTCCTGGGGAGAGGAAATTGGATCAGGTGAACCTACCCCACCTCCCACTCCACACCTAGTTCAGTTGGTGGGAAAACCCCTGAGCCCATCCCCAGGGCAAGAGTCCTCCAGAACTCTCCACCATTGAGTTGGGTACCTGGAAGCTGGCCTTAGGGGTGTGAATCAGAGCAAGATTCAGAGAGAGACACAAAGAGGGAGTAGAAACATGGGAGGGAGGAGGTAGACAGGAGTCAAGGACACCTGTGGGGGCTACTAATAGATCAGTCACTTTTCTTCATTTCATTTATTTATTTGGTCGCGCGGTGCAGCTTACAGGCTGACCAAAGGTGGAACCCGCACCCTCGGCAGTGAAAGCACAGATTCCTAACCACTGGACCACCAGGGAATTCCTCAGTCACTACTCTTTAATCCGTTGAAAACATTTACCCTAAAGGTGTAAATACCCTTATGCCACCATTTTCACAATATTATTAATAATGATAATGATGCCGACAGCAACGATAACCCTCCTGGCCTCCCAGGGTTATAGTATCTCATTTAAGGTAGAGAGCTGCATGGAGTGAACACCAACTGTACCAGCTATAGTGTGAAGAGCTTTGTGTGATGATCTAATTAGTCCTCCCAATAACCCTGTGAAATAAGTATCGTCACCTCCAAGTTAGAGAAGACAGTAAACCACAATGGCCATGAGGTCAGAGACAGCTTCAGTCTTGTTTACCAGGTGGCCCTAAGGGCAGCATGCTACAGACGCTCAGTAAGAATTTGTTGAGCAAATAAATGAATGAGAAAGTCGAAGCTCAGAGAGGTTAAGTAAGGTGCCCAAGGTCACCCAGCTGATAGCAGGTCTATTCCAAGTGCTGCGTTCTTCCTAAGTACCCAGTGGTTGTGATGTCTCTGGGGCATGTCCTCTCTGGCAAGGCCATGTCCGTGGTCCTGTCTCCCCTCCCCCACTCTGCAGTCTGCACTCTCCCCTCTCCACCACTACTCACCGGAGGGCAAGGGGGACAGGGGGCTGGGAGCTCATTCTTCTCGGGGGTGCTCTTCTTCTCTGCCATGGCACAGAGCCCATTCTGCACAGCCCTGAACAGCAGGGGATTCAGGTCTCCATACTCGCCAGAGGCCACCTCGATGACTGGGGGACACAGAGGGGTGTGCTCAGCTAAGATCTATCCTTGCTTCCCAAGGGCCAGCCAGCCCTTCCTTGGGTGTGCGCGGAAGGCAGGCAACAGTGAGATCTCTGCCTCCGGGAGGCCCAAGCGCATGGTCTGAACCCCCAGCTTTGGCCCGCCACCGCATCCCAGTCCCTACCAATGGGCCCCCACTCACTGAAGTCAGCTGGGTTGTGGTAGGTGGGGCAGTGCAGGCCGAGCCCCTTCAGATAGGGGATCAGGTTGGTGACCACGCCCTTGAAGATGCACTGACCCTGGCTCAGGATGTAAAGCTGAGGCAGAAAGAGAAGGGTGAGGAAAACACCACGAGCAAGTCAGGCAGGTCCCATCACACCTCTACTGACCCTTCCCTCTCCCCATCACGGGCCAGTCACCTTTGAGGCCCAGAGACCCTCACCTTGTCAAACATCTCAAAGAGCTTGGCACTGGGCTGGTGGATGGTGCAGATGATGGTACGGCCCCCCTGGGCCAGGGACTTCATGAGGGATACCACTTGGAAACAAGAGGCGCTGTCCAGACCACTGTCCAGAGAGAGGCCACCAGGGGGCAGGGTGAGGTGAGCAGAAGCCAAGGGAAAGGAGTGTGTGGGTGGGGCAGCTGCTATGTGGGCGAGGAAGCTGGCAGGAGAGGGGTCACCCTGGCCATCCCTATATCCCATCCACACTGTATGATTCAGGCGTTGGGAGGTACCAAGAAGCCCCGAGTACTGTTAGGTGTAACAAGCAATTATTATGCACCTGTTGAATGCCAGGCACAGGGATTACAAGGATGAATAAATAAGGTGTAGGTTCTGGTCGAGAGGGAGGGAAGGAGGGAGAGAGAGAGAGAGATGCACAGATAATTTGAGATAATGTGGACCATGCTGTAGAGACATGGGGTGAAAGCAGGGAGGATTCAGCTCTGCTGTACAAAGGTGTTGGAGGGTAGTCAGAGAACGTTCCTAAGTGAGTCTGGCAGAAGAAAGAGCTAAATCAGGTGAGGTAAGAAGGGCAGGTACGGTGGTGAAGGGCATTCCAGGCAGAAGACACAGCATGTACAAAGCTCAGAGGCATGAAACACATGGCTTGACTAAGAGAATTATAAGTGATTCAATATTATTAGAGCATAAAATACAAGACAGCGTGAAGCAAGATGTGAGGCCAGAGAAGTAGGTTCAGACTGGGACCTTGTAAGTCCTCTGACTTTATTCTGAGGGCAAATGGGAATCATCACATGTTTTTTAAGCAGGGGAGTGAGTACTGCCAGACTTGTCTTTTAGAAAATTCACTCTGGTTGCAGTTTGGAAGAAGGATGGGCTGGGAGAGACTGGAGACAAGGAGATAGGAGTCTGTTGCAGAAAGGCAGGCAAGAGTGGATGACGTCCTGAACTTAAGCATTGGCACTAAGAATGGGGGTGGGACGAATCTGAGTGATGGAAAAAGAAGGTAGAATTAGCAGGACTTGGTGACTGATTGGCTGTGGGGGAGAGAAGGAGCAGGCGGCCTCAGTTGAGGAGGACATGGGGATTTCTGCGAGGGTGAAGGATGGGGCTGCTACGAAAACAGGATTGGCAGGGGTGGAGCCCTTCTCTGGGCCCAGGAGGCTGCACATACATGCTCTGGTCTCCAGCAGGGGAGCAGATGCAGTCCTCCAGCCCTGGCTCTGGGCTGAGAGGAGGAGGCATCCTGGTAGGAGAGGAGCGGGAGAGTTACCTGGTGGGCTCGTCAAAGAACATGACAGGTGGGTTGTTGACCAGCTCCAGGGCGATGGCCAGGCGCTTCCTCTGCCCTCCGGAGAGCAGGGCTGTCCTCGTGTGGGAGCAGGACAGCAGGCCCAGTGCTGTCAGGATCTCCGTCACCTGGCCCAGCCCCCCACCAACCCCAGGTCAGCTTCAGAGTCTCTGCTCCCCCCAGCACCACCCCAATTTAGATAAGCATCTCCCTTAAGCCCAAAGTCCCAGCCTGGGCCAACCCTCTCCTACAGCCCAACTCGGGGGCCCCAGAATTCAGCAGCACTGAAAAGGGCAGCTGTTCTGTTCCCCCGCATCCCCACCCCCCCCCCCGCCCCCACTCACCAGCTCCTTCTTCACCTCCTGCTTCTCACTCAGCTTCAGGTTAGCAGAGACCTGGGGCCCAGAGTGGAGGCGGATCAGATACGCGTGGGAGAGGGCATGGCCTTGACCCCTTAGCCAACGGAAAGGATGGGGACAGCAGACAAAGGGGGGACTGGGAGGAGGAGATGGTCGTCCAGCCCTCACCATCATGGCTTCCAACACCGTGAGGTGTGGCAGCAGCATGTCATCCTGCATGATGTAGCAGGACATCTTGCGGAAGGTCCTCAGTTCCCTCGGCCGCCCGTTGACCAGGATCTGCCCCTTCATTCCAGACTCCCTGCAGGAATGTTGGTTGGGGATGCGGGTCAGCGTCACTTCAGAACCCCTTCTGTGCTCCCCAGGGGACCCCTCTCCCTGGGTCCTCCCCCATTCTACCCCAGCCTTGTCCTCACCTGTATCCTGCCAAGATGTTCATGAACGTGGACTTGCCAGCCCCTGAGGGGCCCATGATGCCAATCAGCTCCCGGCGGCAGAATTTACCTGATAAGCACTTAAGGAGGGTCTTATAACCTGCAGTGAGGGCGGGAGGAACTTTTGATCAGGGCCTCAGTGAACAGAGACACCCCAAAGTCTTAGGAGCCATGGCTATCAGTGAAATAGGCAGTGTGAATTGGTGAGGATGAGGAGCGACCCTCAGAGCCTCAATAGTAACCTATACCCTCTCATCCTGCCCCCCCTAGAAATGACCACCACTAATGGCAAAGTACGTGAGGTGACAGTGCTCTTCTGAAGGCCATGGGGAACCCCCCACATCTCATGGATTGCCGTGGAGAGGAGATCAAAGTTACAGAAGACTCTTCTCCTTTTCTACAAGCACAGCAGTCACGCTCTCATCCCCTCCAGAAAGCCTCTTCCAATGATCCAGCCTGGGCTGGCTGACTGTCCTCTGTGTTCCCATGGCACTTCTCATATGCCAGCATGTTTGTTACTTGATGTGCCTGCCCTTCAACCCCCTCCCCCAGCCTCTTAGTTAGTGAGCTCCTTGGGGGCAGGGTCTGCATCTTACACATCTTTGTAACCTTAGCAGACTGACTTGCATGTACCAGATGCTCAATAAGTGTTTGTTCTATGACTGTGTATTCTCAGAGCCTTGGCCTCATTCTAAAAAGCCTTCTTCAGTGTGCTGTCTCTGCAGCCCCTAACATGGACCAGTAAAATCTCACCTTTCATTCACTTATTGGGAGGCAGCATATGTATTTAGAGTACCGGTTTGGAGTCAGGTGGATCTATGTTCAAATTCTGGCTCCACACTTACCAGCTGTGTGACCTCGGGCAAGTTGCTTAAACTCTCTGAGCTCCAGGTCCCTCATCTGTAAAATGAGGATGATAGTACCTATCTCATAGGGTTGCTATAAAGATTCAATGAGATAATATACGTAAAGCATGTGACACAGTGCTTGGCACATAGAGCACATTAAAAACAAGTGACATTTCATTATTAATTTCATTTGACAAACGCTTATTGATATATACTACATTCCAAGCTCTGTACCAGACACAGGACCAAAAAAATGAGGAAGACATAGTTCCTGCACTCAAGATGGTGATTGTCTATGTAAAAAAGATGGACAAGAAACCATCTAAGGATCTGAAGAAAGATAAAATAAGGGTTATAACAGAAGTACAAATCATGTGCAAGGAAAATGCAGAAAATGGAATTGATGAGGGTGGAGGGGCAAGAGGGAAATCAGGAATGGCTTCAGGGAAGAGGTGGTGTTCGAGCTAAGTCTTGAAGGATGAGCAGCATTTCAAAATGGAAAGGGAAAGCAGAGGCTCACCAGGCTTTGGGAGGAAAAGCTCTGCTATATATCAGCATATATGTAATACAATCCAGGGAGCAGAGGGCAGAGACTCCATGGAGTCAACTGCTGAGACAACAGGGTGGAGAGGAAAGATGAAGCCAAGGAGGCTAGCCCGCCTTCTGTGCTTGCAGACCTGCCTCAGTGAGGCCAAAACACCAATCCCCACCAGGTACCTTGCTCACTACCACCCTCCTCTGACCCCTACAGAGCCCAATTCCCTCTCCATTCTACCTCCTTAGTGGAGGCCGTGAAGGGATGTGATCTTTCACCCTCGCTGCACAGCACCCAGCTGTCCCTCTGGACACATCTGGTCAGACAGGCGATCAGCTGCTGCCCACTGTGGGATCCTGATCACACCAACTGCCTGGATGGTACTTTCCAGTTTACAAAGTTCATTGTCTCAGTCGCTGCTATAGCAACATGGATGAGGCAACTGGGGCCCAGAGACATCCAGTGACTCACCCAAGGTCACACAGCAAAGTGCTTTAGTGGGAGAGGGGAAATCATGGATTCCAACCCTCTGCCTCAGTCATCATCACCGTCAATCAGAAAGATGGTGTGGTTGCACACACCAGCGTGTGCCTTTCAGAGCCACTCACAGGAAGTGATTTCTTTTGCAGGGGAAGGAGGTGGTGATGATGGACCTTCCCTCATTTAATCACCACCAAGCACTCGATTGAACACTGACGCCGAATTCAAATATCATCTTACGCTTGCCTTTCATGAAGCATTTTCACAGCTAATGTCTCAGCTGAGCTGCACAGCAAGCCTGTGTGGTGGGTATTCTTATCATCCCTGTTTACAGACGAGGAAAGTGAGGCCAAGAGAGGGTAAGTAGCCTGCCCAAGGTCACACAGCTTACAAGTGGCTAGGAACCCATGTCTTGGGACTCCTGCTGGACCGCAACTGCTCAGCACAGAAGGGGCTTGCCAGGCCTTCAGGATGGAGACCCACCAGAGTTCTAGCTCTGCCTCAGTTAGTAACTCTCTTTACAGCTTTATGAAGTCACTTAATCTTTCAGGGCCTCCGTTTCCTCATCTATAAAATGAGGCTAGTAATATCTCCTCCCAAGGACATAATAAGGTTATTATGAATATTAAGTGATATAATTGATAATAATCAATAGAAAAGTGTTTTAAAAATCAAGAAATGTATATAATTAGGAGAGGCGAGTGACGAACACTTACATAGGAAAGACAGAAATCTCCCTCTCTCCACACCCCTTGCTCCTTTTCCTCTCTGCCTACCTCTAATTGCTTTCTGTACTCCAGAGAAGGGGACAGAGATTCAAGTGAAAAGAGAAGGCAGAGAGAGGAGGACAGAGGGCAGAGGAAGGGTCAAGGGATGGAAGAGATGGCAAAATGGCCAGTAGAGCAGAGTGGGGCTGGCAAGGGCAAATGAGGGAAGGACCTGGTCAGGGGTGCCCACTTGTGGCTGCTGGGTTAAAGCAACCAGAGAGCTGGCCCATCTAGACACATTTCTTTTGTATCTTCATTTTTCCTTAAAACTGTGAGGGCTGAGGAAATAACAGCCACCTCCTCATTTTACCCAGAGCCAAGAGCCTGCTTAGGGACAGGCGCTGAGCAGGGAGCCCGAATGCCTCAGTTTCCAGTGGCTCAGACCCTGTGACCTTTTGTTTGCTCCTGGGAATGAGGGTAGGGAGGGCAGAGAGAGCTCAGGCTCAGCCCCGTTCTGAAGCACCCCAAATATTTCTTAAACATCAGAGAACAATGTCCCAGCTCCACCCCTGATCCACACCCAGGCTCTGGGGAAAAACCCAGCTTCTCTATTCCCAGCTCAACCCGCCCAGAGCAGAGGGGTGGGGTGGGGGGCAAAAGATGCAAGGGATGCAGGAGATGGTCAGGGTTCAGAGGAACTCAGAGCCCCAGCCAGACCTTACCCACCTGTCCTAATGGGAGAAATGAGGAGGGGATGGGAATGCTTAACAGCGAAGTTAAGAGAGAGAAAGGAACACTGCATGGAGAGCTGGAAAGCCTGGGTTCTGGTCCCAGCACTGCCACTTATTAGCTGTGTGACATTGATCAAGTTACTCAACTTCTCTGGACCTCGGTTTCCTTATCAGTAACATAGGGATGTCATCTATCCTGCCAAGCCTCCACCCTTGCTGCCCCGGAGGACTTCGCCAAGAATAAAGTAAGAAGACAGCAATGAAAACATCTTTTTAAATTAGCAGTGCTCTGTAAGTCCAAGGATAAATGCTAACCACTGAGGACAACCCCTGGAACACAGTCCCTACTTTCTCACATCAGCCCTCAAAGGAGCTCTACCTGAAACAAAGATGGGAAAACTCCTCAAGGACCAGAGGTGATAGTGTCAACTTGGGAGAGGAAATAACCAATTGAACCTAGTGTCCTACATAGGGGGAGCGCAGATCCTGGCACCTCAGCTGTGCGCACAGTGAATGAGGGGCAGAGATTTTAGTGGACACGCTCCGACAGGATTTGCAGAACAGGGGACACCCAGGCCTCATGCTCCTGAAGGGACAACACATGGGGGCCCGCAGCTCCCCATCAGGCTGCACCCTTACCCCGTTTGCGCCAGCAGGGCCCCTCCCTCACGGAATAGGACAGCTCCACGAACTCGATATCCACGGCTGAGCGCTTGGGTAGGTGGGAGAAGCGCTGGGCTTCGGTGATGTGGTTCTCCACCTTCTTCAGGTGTGTGGTCAGCATAGGGGGCTCCGCCCCGTCCTCCAGCGCCACGGCCATGGCCACAGCCCCAGGTCCTAGTCCACAGCCCACGGCCTCCAGTGCCTTCTCCGCCATCACGCCGCCTCCGGCCTGCAGGGAGAGAGCCTGCTCAGTTTGGGGCAGACCTTGATCCCTGGCTCAGAGCTCCCTTGCTTTCTAACGTGCCCTCGCCCCCACTCCCCACCTCCTTCTCAGGGTAGATCGGCTACTGGGAGCACACACATCCCACCGCCAGAGCATCGGTCCTCCCCCCGACCACCACTCCCAGCGCAGCAACGTTCAGTCCCAACCTCTCCTCGGTCCCGGGCAGCCCCAGCCCAAGCCTGGCAACAGCCCGGCCCCTCGAAGCGCGCATCCTCTCCCTCCTCCCCACGGAGGCTCTAATCTCCTTACCCCGCAAGCCGGCAGTCCCTGGGGACTGGATGGGGGCGGGGGAGTGGGGAAGAAGCGGCTGGCGGAGGCTGCCTGCGAGGAGGTCAGGATAGCAGGGTGAGCGCAGGATGGACCAGGCGGAGGCGGAGGAAGAGGAGGCTCTGGGCCTCCCGCTGCGTTCCCCTCCGCATTCCTGGGTGAGACGCCCTGGCCAGCCCCTCCCGCCGGAGCCCCTGGATCCGCGCGCCCTAGGCTCTCCCCAAAGACTGGCGCACCACCGGGACTTAAAACCCCCACTGCCAACTAAGCCCCCCATGGCAGGCTCATCCCCTCCCATCCTCCACAAGCCTGGTCACCTTGAGCGGCCCCCGGGCCGGTGCGGAGCCGAGATGCTTAGGAATGCTACGGGCCGAGGATGGAGATTCCGGGCCCCCCTTACCTGCCTCTGGCTGCAGCACCGGCGTCCCGGCTCCCGGTCCCGGCAGCCAGGCCGGGGCGGGGCCGGGGCGGGGCAGGCGACAGGGGAGGGCTCGGTCCTCAAGTCAGAAGAGGGACGACAAGGTTGGGGAGGGGCGATTGGGGCTCGCCCCTGCTCCGCTTGGCCTCGCACACCCTGTTCCCTGAGCCCGATCCTCGGGGCCTTGTCCTCCCGAACCCGCCGGGCGACTGCGCTCTCCTCCGAGCTGCTGCTCGCGGGTCCCGCTGTTCTTAAAGGGCCCGCGCCGCCCCGCAGCCCGCGGGGGGTGAGGATGGCGAGGGGGAGAGACACGCCGGTGACGCGGGGTGCCGGAACGTGTGCAATTGTGGACCAGGGACTGGGATTGGTGGCGAAGGGCCGGCTTGGAGGCACTGAGGAAAGGAGAGCTGAAGTCACTCAGTGGGGACAGGTCCCTGGATTACAGCTATAAAAATGGTGGTGGAGGAGGGGGATTGGGGGTGCAGTTTCCGTCACTCTCAAGGGATTGTGGAGTTGTCAGCCTGTCTGCACTACTAGCACCCCTATCAGTTTCCCACAATTCTGGCCCTTGAGCTCAGGGCATCCCCTGGGTATCCCCAAACTAGATTAAAAGGCTTTGGAAGCAAGAATCTTGGGACAACCGCCCCGGCCCCGCCCCCTCCTCCCGTCTTCCCCGCCTACCCTTTCCCTCTCTAGGGGCGAGGAGAGTAGTTATAAAAGGACAGAGGTGGCTGCTTTGGGAGAGCTTGCAGGCAGCTCCAAGGTTAAACTGGTACCCAGAGCTCAGCCTGCTCTGACTGTAGAAATCTTTATTCTTCCAGGCAAACTCAGGCCTTTAAGACAGGCAATGCCTGATGCTGGAGGTACATGTGTGCCAGTGTGTACACACGGCTCTCAGAACGCTGTTTTTGGCATCTTCTCACATACATATGCATTCTCTCCCTCACCCCACAAGCCTTCCAATGCACTCTGGGGCTTTCCCCTGCTCTGCGCCTTTCTCAGGCAACTCCTCTTGGCCCCTGCCTGCCCCGGCCCCCAACTTCAAGGGGAAAGTAGGTTAGCCAGCCGAGACACGTGACCTGAGCTTTTAAGTTCCCACCTGTCACACAGCAGAGACGGATGGGAGGGGAGGCTGCTGGTGCTGCTGCCACTGCTGAGGCATCTCCTTACTGCAGCAGATGAGAGGTTACTAGCAGTCAAACCTCTCCCCCGCTGGTCCCCCCCTCTGCCAGCCTCTCTGCAGCCTGGAGGCTGGCGGCCCCTGCAGGACATCTCCAGGCCCCACCCTGTGACTTAGAGTTTCCCTACCTTCCCCGACCCATGCCCCACATCACCACCATTCCTCAGGCCCTCCATTCTCCAAGTTAACCTCCAGTGCTCTGCTATAGACCCCCCACCCCGCAACAGTTGCATTAGCTCATTTAATTCTCACAATATCCCTGTGAGGCTGGTGTTACAACCTATGCCTCAGTATCTTTACAGATAAAGAAACTGAGGCACAGGGAGGACACATCTAGTTGGTAGCAGGACAGGGCTTAAACCCTAAAGCCCTCACTTTTACCCACTGTGCTAGGAAGCCTCTGGGAACCCTACTCCCAAATGGACTGTCTCCGTCCACTTTCTAGACAAGCTCTTTATTCTCTCGAGATAACCTCTATAGCTTAACGACCTCCCCTCCATTCCCTGGCATACAACTTTCCAATGCTCAGGAAAACTTCCTCCCCTTCCTTAGGGATGCTCTGTCCCCATTCCTCAGGACCACCTTCCCTATCTTCAGAGACCAAAATTTCCAAGTCTTCTGCCAGCTTTCCACCCTATGTGATTCACACCCCCTGTCCCACAGCAGTGGTCCTCAGCCTTTCAAATATGTTTAGATAAGACTCCAAAGCAATTCATGATCTCTAAAGTGGGATCCAGGCATTAGTTTTAAACACTCCCCAACTGATCCCACTGAGTGGGCAAAGTTCAGAGCTACTGCCCTAGATGAACCTTCCATTCCCTGGGTTAGAGTGCCTGCCACAGGATTTCCCGGGTGTCACAGTGGTTAAGAATCCACCTGCCAGTGCAGAGGAGATGGGTTCAAGCCCTGGTCTGGGAAGATCCCACATGCCGCAGAACAACTAAGCCATGTGCCACAACTACAGAAGCCTGCATGCTCTACAGCCCATGAGCCACAACTACTGAGCCCACATGCTGCAGCTACTGAAGCCCACACACCTAGAGCCCACACTCTGCAACAAGAGAAGCCACCACACTGAGAAGCCCGTGCACCGCAATGGAGAGCAGTCCCCGCTCTCCTCAATGAGAGAAAGCCCATGTGCAGCAACGAAGACCCAGTGCAGGCAAAGATAAATAAATAAATTTATATATATATATATATATATATATATATATATATATATATATGAACACCTGCCATGCACCCACTAAAGGCCTCTCTTTTCCCTGGAACAGGCCTTCCCCTTCTCTAAGACATAAGAAGCCCTCTCCCCATTTTTTTGTGAACACATCTTCCGTGTCCTGAATTTGGAGTTGGAAGATTTGCATTCTACCCTTGGTGTTTTTACTAGTTCTGTACTCAAGCAAATTTCTCCACCTCTCTGAGCTTCATCCATGCCGTGGAGATATTAAAAATCCTCTATATCTGCCTCAAAATGTTCTTATGAGATCCAGGTGTTCAAGTGCTTAGCAATAGATGATGATTTTTAATTCTCAAGAATGGATCATATATCCTTACTCTCAAGGTCAGATTTACCATGGTTCAAAGTCATTTCATTTCCCCCAGAAGACTCTCCCATTACCTTGGCAAAGGAGGGGAAACTACTTTTGTTGATGCCTACTGTATGCTAGGCACTCAGCATAGAGATGTGATCTCTGAAGAAGGAGCTAGGTCTGTCTCTTTCTCCCCTGAATTCCCAAAATGTGTGCACAGAAAACCCGCTCTATAGCCATCTGTTGACTAAACAGCCTAACCAGTTCTCACAAAGGCTTTATGAGGCCAGTATCATCCTCCCATGTTTCAGATAAGGAAACTGAAGCTCAGAAATGTTAAGTACAAGTATGAGGTCACATGTAATGGCTCTAGGGATCCAAATCCAAGACTACACATTCTAAACCATGACTTGATCTACTCCGTCAAACTTCCTCATTCCCTAATAGTGTCACTTTCTCATTCTGTCCTCACTCCTTCGTAAGAGGCATTTCCATCTCCACTCCCCTGAACAGGCTTCTTCCCATTCTAGGATAGAAAAGCTTTCCAATCTTCTAGAGGTCCACTAGGACAGACCCTCCCCATTCTGGGAGATACCCTCAACTCCCTCCACATACCTTCTAAGACAGAACTTTGATTCCATAGAACACACACCTCTAACTCCTGGAAGAGACCTTGTAACTTGAGAGCAGTAGTTCCCAAGCTTAGCACACATGAGCATCCCCTGGAGGGCTCCTTGCAGCACAGATCATGGGACCCCCCTCCCAGAGTTTCTGATTCAGTATCTGGGGTGGGGTCAGAGAATTTACATCCCTAATAAGTCCCCAGGTGATGCTGATGTTGCTAGTCTGGGGGCACACTTTGATTTCTCATCCTCTGAATAAATTTCCAATCTCCCACCATGGACTTTCCCTCAGTGCCCAAATGGACCTCCTCCCTTTCCTCAAATAGACCTTCCATTCCCTGGGAATGATCCTCTGCTGTTTCTAGGATCCTCCCCAATTCCGTGTCCCATAACCCCCCCTCCCACCACCACCAAGACAGCCTCCATCTGGGACAGGTTCCCTAGACCCAGATAGGCAAGGGTCGATGATAATTGGCTTACGAGGAGCAAGGCAGAAGCAGAAAATTCCTGTCTCGGCTTAGTGCCGGGAGCTAATCTAGCAGACACAGGGTGCTCTGGGCAGGGATTTGTGGGAGAAGCAGTTGGTAAGGAGCTTTATGTATCTATAGGGAAAGAGGGTAGCAGGGTGCTATGGGAGCTGGAAAGGAATTGGACTGTAGACCTTGGAATTGACCCAGTTCTGCTTCTACCACCCCAGGTTTCTGGTCCACCGGGACAGTCTCTCATCTTTAGATAGAATGATGAAAAAGTGTATTTGTTTGTGGAAGGACCCTCTGCTGGCCACTTGGGGAAATGCAGCCCAGGCCTGGGAGAGAGTGGTGGATAAAGAGGGAGGCTGTTAGAGGCAGGCAATAAAGATGGGTATAGGCACCTGAGTCCAGGCAGTGGGCGGATACCCACTAGGCAGAGTCCCTGCTGTTGCCTTTTTAAAAAAAACTTCATTGTTTAAAAAAATAAGAATATAACATATATAACAAAATCAAGCAATATTGAAGTATATTTTACATCTACTTCTTTCCTGCAATATAGTGCCATTTCCTTTTTTTAAAAAATAAATTTATTTATTTATTTATTTATTTTATTTTTTGGCTGCATTGGGTCTTCATTGCTGTGCGTGGACTTTCTCCAGTTGTGGCGAGCCAGGGCTAGTCTTTGCTGTGGTGCACGGGCTTCTCATTGCAGTGGCTTCTCTTGTTGCGGAGCACGGGCTCTAGGAGCATGGGCTTCAGCAGTTGTGGCATGTGGGCTCAGTAGTTGTGGTGCACGGGCTTAGTTGCTCTTCAGCATGTGGAATCTTCATGGACTGGGGATCAAACCAGTGTCCCCTGTATTGGCAGGCGGATTCTTAACCACTGCGCCACCAGGGAAGTCCCCCATTTCCTTTTGATAAGAAGAAAATGAGGGGTTCTCAGAATGCCAAGGTTCTCTGCCCAAGAATCACTGTCTCTTTTCCCTTGAGAACCCACACATCCTCCGCCTCCCAGTCTCAGCTTGCCGTCTTCCTTCCCCTAGAACTTGAACTCCAGCCACACTGCTTTGTACCCTTTGCATGGAATCAGCCTGAGACCAGGTGTCTGCCCAGCTTTTCTCTGGGACCTGTTCCCCTGCTCCCAACACAGGGCCAACTCCACTGGAGGGTGGGGAGAAAGGCCATTGCTGGCAGGTGTTCAAAATGCCTTATTTCCCTTGGTCTCTGCTACTTCAACGACTCCTGTCTCCACTTCACAGCTTACTTCCTTGTGGACATGCTCTGGACTCTAAATAGCTCCATTTAAAAATATCCCTTTTCACAAAAAAAACGAACAACCCGGTTGAAAAATGGGCAGAAGACCTAAATAGACATTTCTCCCAAGAAGACATACAGATGGCCAACAGGCACATGAAAAGATGCTCAACAGTACTAATTATTAGAGAAATGCAAATCACTACAATGAGGTACCACCTCACACTGTCAAAATGGTCAGCATTAAAAAGTCTACATATAAGATTTCCCTGGTGCAGTGGTTAAGAATCAGCCTGCCAATGCAGGGGACACAGTTTCAAGCCCTGGTCGGGGATGATGCCACAGAGCAACTAAGACTGTGCACCACAACTACAGAAGCCTGCATGCTCTCGAGCCCTCGTGCCAGAACTACTGAAGCCCACATGCCTAGAGCCCGTGCTCCGCAACAAGAGAAGCCATTGCAACGAGAAGCCTGCACACCGCAATGAAAAGTAGCCCCCACTCGTGGCAACTAGAGAAAGCCCACGCGCAGAAATGAAGAGCCAACACAGTCATAAATAAACAAACAAACAAACAAACAAACTTCCTAAAAAAAAGTCTACATATAAAAAAATGCTAGAATGAGTGTGGAGAAAAGGTAACCCTCCTACACTGTTGGTGGGAATGTAAATTGGTGCAGCCTCTATGGAGAACAGTATGGAGGTTCCTCAAAAAACTAAAAATAGAGTTGCCATATGACTCAGCAATCCTACTCCTGGGCATATATCCGGACAAAACTATAATCCAAAAAGATACATGTACCCCCTATGTTCATAACAGCACTATTCACAACAGACAAGACATGAAAACAACCTAAATGTCCATTGACAGATGAATGGATAAAGAAGATGTGGTTCATATATATAATGGAATACTATTATACTCACCCATAAAAAAGAATGAAATAATGTCATTTACAGCAACATGAATGGATCTAGAGATTATCAAACTAAGTGAAGTAAATCAGAAAGAGAAATACCATATGATATCATTTATTTGTGGAATCTAAAATACGACACAAATGAATCTACCTATGAAACAGGAACAGATTCACAGACATAGAGAACAGACTTGTGGTTGCCAAGGCGGAGGGGTTTTGGGGCAGGGATGCAGTAGAAGCTTGGGATTGGCAGCTGCAAACTGTTATGTATAGAGTGGATAAACAACAAGGTCCTACTGTAGAGCACAGGGAACTATATTCAATATCCTGTAATAAACCATAATGGAAAAGAATATGAAAAAGAATATATATATATACATATATATATAGAGAGAGAGAGATATTGATCACTTTGTGTATAGCAGAAATTAACACAACATTGTAAATCAACTATACTTCAATTTAAAAAAACTTTAAAAATGTCCTTTTTCTGACCACCTTTCCCTCCTGCCCTCTAATTGTCAGAGGCTCACTGTATTTGATTCTAACTAATCTCCTAAGGCCTCCCTGTCCAGTTTTGACCTCACGATCCTTCTCTAGCTGGCCTAATTACCCTGCTCCTTGACCCTAGGCAATTCACGTCCAGGCTGGCAGGCCATGGCTGAGGATCAACCCAGTGGTCTGTCTTCTACTTTTGCTCCAGGGTTGCTGATATCTGCTACAAAAAAGTGTCTGGTTGTGTTGAAGTTGCCACTGCTTGATCTTGGTCTTCAGCCTCTGCTGAGTTGTCAGGTGATCTATCTCACACCTATATCTATTAATGGCATTTCTAAAACTTGACAATTGCTATAAATCTTCTTAATCCAATAGATTATCCATCAATTACGTTAATCCCTACTCTGTTAAGGAAATAGAGACTGCCAGGCATGAAATCCCTCTCACATCTTACACCTCCTATAAACTGAATCCACATCCCCTCCCATCCTGCCTTCCCTCCACTCGAAGGAAGGGATGTCTCCATTCCCTTCCAAGCTCCGTCTATCTACTTGCCTTCATATTCCTTGCCCAGTCAAGAAATTCAAGCTACTTACGACGGTCTGAGAAGTTTTCACAATCTCCCCCAACCCTCCCTGTCAGCCTCAGACTCCTCTGTTACTGTACGTGAACAGAGTATGCTTCTCATTTGCAAAGTGCACCAAGGGATTCCTGATCTTGAGAAAAAATGCATTCATTCATTGAGAGCCTATGTTCACTAGGTCACAATCTGACAGAAATGACTTTATTCCCCATGACTATTCCCGCCTCTTCTTGTCTTGGAGAATCATTTCTCTTTTCTACCCACTCAGCTCTTCTGTGCTCTTGTCGGAGGTGACGGACTTGCCCCAAACAAGAGAAAAGAAGCATTAGCTTCCACACGCCTGGGCCACCTGCCCGTTCTTCCTACCTCCACCCGTTTGAGAAGAGTAAGACATGTCTCCTTAATCTTCAGACACCTTGATGTCTGACTCTAGATGAAATTTTAAGGCAGTCAAATTAGTATTGGTACCCTCCTTCCTGCAGGGATCCGCTGTCACCCACCCCCAGCCGCTAATATCCTTCCACAGGCCTCTGGCTGCCTAGACTCAATAGGACCCTCTCTCCGGTCCAGTGCTTTCCAACCCACCCACAGAGAGCCCAGGAGCCCCTCCTCCTGGAGAACTGGAATCACATGGTAGCAGGCCAAAATGTCTTCTGCTGCCCCCATGGTCCAGACAGAGCGATGGGATTTGGTGTGGCTGTGACCTATGTGACTGGTAGGCAGGGCCCTTTGCTCTGGGCGCCGGCCTGATCCTGAAGGCACTGCTCAGCTGAGGACTGAATGGCATCAGTAACGCTGCAGTAATCACTCAAGGGGCAGCCCGAGCCAATGCTTAGAACACCAGCAAAACAAGGACACCAAAGAATGAAAGAAAAAAATTGAGACCAGAATTTGATATTTATAAATATATATTTTTTAAAGTATAATCATCTTGTACTTCCTTGCATTTGCTTCCTGGTTTAATGTTTGCATTTTGAATTATACACGGAGAACTCGGCACCACAGTCTTACCAGGGTTCAGAGCCTTTCGCCTTCATCTGATCTTGATTGGGAGAAAGGACTCTAATGACTTGCCTTTAGGGTCTGCCTTTGGTCCTGTTCTATTCAACCTTTTAACCTGCCCATTGGAGACAGTTGTCAATTGAATCTAACAAGTCTACATTTAATGAGGATAAACACGAGGGCCAGCTGTTAGGTCCAAGATAACCACTGCAAACATCCAAAGTGAAGGAGCATGGTTTGGGCAATAACAAAACGTGTAAAGGCTCAGGGGTTCCAGAGGGCAGTGGCTTCATAACAAATTGAGAGCATGGTGTAACCACCCAAACCACAAATGTGGGGGTGCAGCAGGGACCCCAAACTACACGATACAAGGAGGTTTAAATGAAACTGAGAGTACTTAGCCCAGAGAAGCCTCCGTTGTCTTCAACCATCTGAAGGCCTGATGAGGGAAGCAGAATTATTTGTTTAGTGGAGGGACAGGATGTGGGTGGTGAAATTAATACAGGATCGGAAAGGAGTGAGCCTGGAGATACAGTGGCTTTGCTTGTGGAAAGTCTTCACTTGTGTTTCCTCTCCCCTCCATGTTTCCATTTAAAAAGAAAAATCTTTCTCAATGCCTTCTCTTTAAAATTATCTATTTTCTTGCTGAAGTATGTTTGATGTGCAGTATTACATGTTACAGGTATATAATACAGTGATTCACAGTTCTTAAAGGTTATATTCCATTTATAGTTATTATGAAATATTGGCTATATTCCCTGTGTTGTACAGTATATTCTTGTAGCTTTTTTTTTTTTTTTTTTTTCCTTTTGACTGTGCCTATTGTGGGATCTTAGTTCCCCAACCAGGGATTGAACACTGGCCCTTAGCAGTAGAAGTGCAGAGTCCTAACCACTAGACCACCAGGGAATTCCCTCTTGTAGCTTATTCCACACATTATAGTTTGTACTTCTTAATCCCCTACCTTTGTCTTGTCCCTCCCCGGTTCCCTCTCCTCCCTAGTAACCACTAGTTTGTTCTCTATGTCTGTGAGTCTGTTTCTTTTCTGTTATATTCACTAGCTTGTTGTATTTTTTAGATTCCACAAATAAGCGATATCATACAATATTTGTCTTTCTCTGAATTATTTCACTTAGCATAATATCCTTCAAGTCCATCCATGTTGTTGTAAACGGCAAAATTTCATTCCTTTTTATGGCTGAATAGTATTCCACTGTAGGTATGTATATACACACACACACACACACATATACATATCATCTTTATTCACTCATTTGTTGATGGACACTTAGGTTGTTTCCATACATTGGCAATTGTAAATAGTGCTGCTATGAACATTGGGGTGCATGTATCTTTTTGATTTAGTGTTTTTGGGTTTTTTGGATCTATACCCAGGAGTGGAACTGCTGGATGGTATGGTGGTTCTATTTTTAGTTTTTTGAGAAACCTCCATATTGTTTTCCACAGTGACTGCACTAATTTATATTCCCACCAACAGTGTACTGTTTTCTCCACAACCTCGTCAACATGTTCTTTGTGTTCTTTTTGATGTTAGCCATTCTGACAGGTGTGAGGTGATACCTCACTGAGGTTTTGATTTGCATTTCCCTGATAATTAGCGATGTTGAGCATCTTTTCATATGTCTGTTGGCCATCTACATATCCTCTTTGGAAAAATGTCTATTCAGTTCTTCTGCCCAATTTCTAATCAGTTTTTTTTTGTTTTTTTGATGCTGAGTTGCATGAGCTGTTTATATATTTTGGATATTATCTGGATATCATTTGCAAATATTTTCTCCCATTCTGTAGGTTATCTTTTCATTGTTTATGGTTTCCTTTTCTGTGCAGCAGTTTTTAAGTTTACATCCCATTTGTTTATTTCCTATGTTTTAGGAGACATCCAAAAAAATATTGTTACAATTTATGTCAAAGGGTGTTCTGCCTATGTTTTCCTCTAGGAGTTTTATGGTTTCTGGTCTTAAGTTTAGGTCTTTAACCCATTCTGAGTTTATTTTCACATATGGTGTTATAGAACACATTGCTTTATTTTCAGCTGCGCTGCACAGCATGCGAGATCTTAGTTCCTTGACCAGGGATCGAAGCTGCACCCCCTGCAGCTCACAGTCTTAACCACTGGACCACCAGGGAAGTCCCATGTTGTTATTTTTTTGAAGGTGCTCTTGCAGAGGCAAAGTGAACACCTACATTGACTTGACTTTAAAGCCCTCATTATTTCTTGCCTGAATTTCTGCAGCAGCCCCCTAACTTGTCTCGGTCTGCTCTCTCTCTCCCCATCATCGCCAGAACCACTGATCTAAAATTTGATGCTGTCCTTTTGGGTGGCTTTGCCTTCCTTCCCAGTCTTGTCTTTCTCCACAACCTACTGCCCTCTGTGCTACAAACCACAAAGCACCCCTTTAGATTCGGTCACAGACCTAGTCTCCTCTGCCTGGAATAACCTGGCCACCTCTTTGCAGATGGTAGCTCTAGTCATTTCCTTGATGAAACCCTTCCTGATCCCTTGCCCAAATAATACTGTCAGCTCCTGCTTTGAGCCTCCTCAACAAACCCTGACAGGCCTCTCACTCCACTCCTTTAGGTCTTTCCTCACCTCTGTACTGCAGTTCCCTCCGGGGCAGGTCCTGCCCGGGTTTATCCATCCTTGTATCCTTAGCACCTGTCACAATGCCTGGACTATAGGAAGAACTCAGTAAATGGCTGATGGGATTAATGAAGAGACTTTTCTTTCCTAATTCTTTCAGCAACAGGCACACAGTTTTTGTAGTAAGAATTGCATTTAGTCCTTTTAAAAAAGGCCCAGAAACACTTTTGGGGCAGTTTCCTGCCCATCCAAGACCCTTGACAGTACTTCCTTGACCTCTTGAGAGTGGCAGAGACCTAAGAATGGACACAGAGCACTAAGATGTGACAGGGTAGGCCTAAACAAATGGTTCTTATTTGGGGGGGGTTCCAACCTCTTTGAGAATCTACTGAAAAAAACAGACCCCTTTCCTCAGGAAAATGCACATTCAGACATACAACTTTCTAACTTGGTTCCTGGACCCCAAGTACCTGCCATTCCCTAGGGCCTCCACATCCACTCTCCCCTCTATGCTTCCTTTAGTCCCACAGCCCCACTGGGAAAGAATTCCCACCCCAGAGGTGCTGGCTTCTAACCAGCACTCAGAGAGTGTGGCCGTGACTGCGTGCTCTGTCTTCCTGGTGAGCCCCACTGGCCCATTCTTGCACTCCAGTGCCCACTCCTGGCCTATGCCTGGGACCTCTATGGAGATGGTAGATGCTCTGAGAAGAAATGGAGAAGTTTCACCAAAGGTGGCGTGCGGGGCAGGGGGCAGGGAACAAGAGGACAGTTAAAAACAAACGCCAGTCACTAAAACAGGAACAAGCCTAATTATTCAGCTCCTCTTCAGGGCAGCTATAGCTCCTCATTACCTGGTTAACAGCACCAAACATAAGGAAGAAGTGAGTAATGGCCCAAGCGTTTCTTTTATTATCAAAAACAATTGTTATGCACATACTCAGTGCCTCCAATCCCATCCCTGAGGATAACCGTGCAAGTCCTTGGGGTGCAGGAGGAGCCATTTAGAGGGAAGTGCCTTGGCTGGCTGTGAGGAGAGGGCCCTTGTAGGGACCAGTTACATGTCATCCCTGGGCCTAAGGACCCGTAAAGATAGGAATGGATGTGAGTTGACTATGGATTTTAATCAGTGTTCCAGCATGTCTCAGGGGTTAGGGTTAAGCCTGACACTAGCCCCCTCTACAAGAAAACACACAACCAGGGTGCTCCCCTCAAAGAAACCAAACTCCTCAGGATCCCCACGAAACGTGGCCTGGCAGAAAAGGGAAGTCCCCCACTCTGCTGAATGATGCAAGCTCGGTCCACAGTGGACCACACTGCTCTCAGCATCACTTCTAAAGGCATCCATTGGCAAGGGCTGTCCACTAGGGGCACTGCCACCAGTCCGGCTCAAACCCCTGGGCTTGGGGGTAGCCATGGTCAGGGTCTGCAGCCTTCACACCATCTGGACTTCTGACTCCTCAGCTACTCCCTGAAGCTCTCCCACAACACCCCCAGAGGGGGGCTCAGCTGTTGGGGGGGGCTCTCCCGGAGCTTCGGACAGCACATAGTAGACAACCTCTCGCTCGCCTTGGGCGGTGGTCTGATTCACCACATGGATGACAGGGCTAGAAGTGTCCTGAGAGGCCGAGAGGGCTGTCCCCTCACAGCCCCCGCCTTCCTCTTCCTCTTCAGCCTCTTCCTGGGGTCCTGGCTCCCCTGGCACTGTTTCTAGAATGATGCCCTGCAGGCTGCTCTCATTCAGTGACGCTCCCAGGCCTGATCCCTCTGGTGGCTGCCGCAGCAGTTGCTGTGTCAGCTCTACACTCTCATAGCGAACCAGCTGCAGCCGCATGTAGCCATCTTCATGCTCCTTGTACCTGGTGAAGGAGGAGCACAGAGGGCAGCAAACATGGGCGGGGAGAGGCAGAAACGGCCTGGAGACTGGCGAGGCAAGGGATGGATGTGAGGGAAGGAGGAAACTCTGGGATTCTAAGTGATGGGGGTTGAAGACAAAAAAGGTCTTTATTGGAATATTTAGAAGAAAAGGCAAGAAGGATCATTACTCAAAAAGGAAAGGGAGGAGAGGGGAGAGGAAAGAGAGGAATCATCCATGTTGGATTTATGAGAAGGCCACGGTGCTACGGATTAGGGTCCTTGGGCTCACACTCCGGTTCTGGCTGCAGGACTTTTGGCACCATTTATTGGGTTTGGCATCGTGCCTTGGATTCAAAAATCAGAAAAATAATCTTTGCCCTGCCACTATTTTTGAGATTCCTTGGGGCTAAATGGAGATGGTGGACCTCAAAGCACCATCAAGTTTAAGGTCTTTAAATTGTTAAAAGCTACGAAGAAAAAGTGTGGGAATCTGGGGGAGCAGGGGGGTTGAGAGACATACCGAAAACGGGGGTGCCCTGAGGGCCACTTGAACTGGTGTTTCTTGCGAAGGTGCACAGTGAGGTTGTTACCCCTCGTGAAGCATTTGTCACACACGTGGCATCTGTACCTTGGCTCTGAGTCTCCCTGGTGGGGAAGGGAGGGAGAGTGAGGCCAGCTTCCCCCTCCCCCACACTTCTGCTGGCCCTTCCCCACCATCGGCCCCACTCACTTCATGCACTTTTCGGTAATGGGACTTGATAGAGCAGAGTGACCGGGCACTGAAGGTGCAGCTCTCGAAATCACACCTGTAGGCTGGCTCCTTGCTGTGGGTATCCAGGTGCTTCCGGAGGTCGATCAGATTCTTGCAGCTGCCAAGAGAGGTCAGAAGGGGTCAGAGGGCATGGGGGACCCTGGAACAAGAGTTTTCGGATTCCCGGTCCCGGTTTCCCCTTACCTATAGTCGCAATAGTCACATTTAAAGGGCCGGTCCTCGCTGTGGCGAAAGCGCATGTGGTTTCGGAGGGAGGATGGGAGCGGGCAGGTCATGTCACACAGAGGGCACTTGTAGTGATTCACTGAGTGGAGCAGAAAGGAGGCTGTGATGGGAGGACTCGTGGAAGCTCGGAGGGCGGGCCAGGAGGATGGAGGTGGTCGGCTACTCACCGTGGTTACGCATGTGGTCCCGCAGCAGCCGCTCCGTGGCAAATCTCTTGGAACAGTGAGAGCACTGGAAGTGCTGCTCTGCGGTGGGGTGGGCAGAAGGAAGGATGGGTTGTGGGAGATAGCGGAGAGGCACAGAGAGGAGAGCAAGCCTGGAGACGTGAACCACCCTAGGCAGAAGGGAACCACCAGAGGAGAAGCGGGGAGCTCAGGGAACTATGGTCTGACACAGTATCATGGAAAAAGCATGGGACTTGAGAGTCGAGAACCTGAGTTAGAATGCTGGCTTGAGCACTCACTAGCTGTGTGATCTCAGGTAAGTGATTTAACCTCTCTGAGCCTCAGCTGCCTCATCTGCAAAAAGGGCGATAAGAAGCCTGCCTCATGGGGCTGCTGCGAGGTTTCACTGAGATAAGAGCTGTGGCACACAGTAAGCACGGAATAACAACGTCTAATGCGTCTCAATCAGCAGAGACTGTGCCAGGTGACTGAGCCCTCAAGGTAGATGTAGCCAACTTGCAGATACCTTCAGAGGCCCCCTCTCCTGGGAATGTGTCCCACCCCAGGCAAGGACAGCCTGTACCCATGCCCCTTCTTCTCCGATCGCTTACGATCCAATGAGGTCTGCCGACGGATGTGATCTAAGAACTTGGTGTTGTTGGCAAACATGCCCCCACAGGTGGGGCAGGCCACCACCTTCTCCTGGGTATGGCTGCGGAGGTGCTCTCGAAGCTTAAAACGGTCCTTGAAGGTGCAGGTACAGCCTGGGAAGGAAGGCCCAGTCAGGTCCAGCCATAAACCCTCACAGTAGGCTCTGGTACCCCCGAGTCTCTCCAGCCAGCAGCCAACCTTGCCCTGCAGGACTGGTCCCACCCCTAGCTGCCCTGGCTGCTTAGCAACCCCAAGGTTTCTTCAGAGGCCAGACGTTAAGGAGTGGCCCTACCTTTCCAGCCACAAAGCACCATGTGGTTGTCCTTGCCGACCGCTTGGTATTCACAGCACAGGCTGTGTGCTTCCACGTGCCGATAGAACCACTCGGGATTGTCGAAGGAGCTCTGTGCCAGGAGCAACTTGGGGTAAGGACTCTGAGGGTGGGTGGAGGGACTCTTACCCCTAGGTGTCCAAAGAGGGCGTCTCGGCTCTCTCCCAAATTAACTTGGTGGGGACAGGAAAGTTTGAGCAAGGGGGCTACCCAGAAATGAAGGAGGGCTACTAGCAGAAACCTCAGGAATACAGGACATCCCTGAGAGGCTCAAGGCATCTTGAGTTAAGGTCCCCCACTTCCCTGCACCCCCATTACTGGCTCTGCCTGCTGACCTCACAGTGCTCCCACAGACACAGGAAGTGGTCAGGGATGTCAGGGATGAGGTTACGGCTCTGGAAGTCCAGGACGCAGGGGCTGAGGTCGGCCTGGCTCTGCAGGGCCTGCAGTCCCCACTGTTTCAGCTTGGTGTGGTAGCAGTGGAAGTAGACATGGCGGACGAGATCAGCAGAATTGTCCAGAGAACAAAAGCCACACTCCTGCCACAAGCAGGAGAATTCTTCCTCTGCAAAAAGGGTTTTAGAAGGAACAGTCTGGTACTTTCCAAAGCTCTCCTTCCACTTAGCAGCAAGTGAGGAGGCCAGACTGACCTGGTATACCAGGAGTTCATTCAGCAAATACTAGTATTTAATGACCACTAATTGCGTGCCAGGCACCAGGGATACGAGTGAAAAAGTCCCAATCCTTGCCTTCACACAGCTTTCAGTCAGGGAGGAGAAACATCAAATAACCACATGTATAAATATTAGACTGCAACCAGGTGGAGGGGAAGAGTGATCCAGGCAGGGGACAGTGTGTGCATGGCCAGCGCCAGTGACTCAGAGACAGCAGGTGTGGCTGGCACTTGCTACCATGGCTTGGAGTTTCTGCTGTTCCCTGAGGAACCTGGGACACCTCCCACTCCTTCCTGTCAAACTGGAAGTCCTTCTTTACCCCATATTCTGCCCAAAATCAGCCTTCTCTGGGAAGGCCCATCGACTTCCTCTCTCTCTAGCATCTCTCTAACCACCAAATTTCCAATGCTTTATAGGGGTTTACTTGTTTTGAAAACCAGATACTTTTAAAAATATAATAATCTCCTAATTTCTCTTTTGTGTAAATATTACTTGACTTTTGAAGCTATTAGTTATAGTTCAGTCACTAGACTTAAAACAGAATTTGAGGGACTTCCCTGGTGGCACAGTGGTTAAGAATTCGCCTTCCAATGCAGGGGGCACGGGTTCGAGCCCTGGTCTGGGAAGATCCCTCCCATATGCCACGGAGCAGCTAAGCCCGTGTGCCACAACTACTGAGCCTGAGTGCCACAACTACTGAAGCCCATGCTCCTAGAGCCCGTGTTCTGCAACAAGAGTAGTCACTGCAATGAGAAGCCCAGGCACTGCAATGAAGAGTCACCCCTCTCACCGCAACTAGAGAAAGTCCGGGCACAGCAACCAAGACCCAACACAGCCAATAAATAAATAAATAAATAAACAAAAATTTAAAAAACCCCAAGTAAACAAACAAAAAAACCAAGACAGACTTTGAGGTGGGGGAAGGGGAGCTGTCTCTATAGCTTCTACAGAAGAGAGTTTTTCAAACTGTGTTGTGACCCATTAGTGGGTAGTGAAATCAATTTAGGGGATTGCAAGTCACATTTTTTTTAAATGAAAGAGAATAAGATAGAACAATTCAAAGAGAATTTAATAAAGGCAAATATTGTTTTCAGTGTTTTTTAACTTTTGTGTACAGAGTTGTGATATAAAATGCATTCCTAACTAGTGGTCACAGAAAGAAAAAAAAAAAATTGAAAAACACTACCAGAGAGTGAAAAAAGCAGGTTGCCAACAGCTTGTACAATACAATCCTAAACCACCCCCCAAAATTCATTTCTATCTAATTTATGTATACACATGCAGAGAGAGGTCAACAAGAATGTTCAATGAAGTAGTCAGTAATTGACTTTTGATGACAGGATGGCAGGTTCATTCCACATATCTTTGTTGAATGAGTTTCCTATAATGAGTCTACAATGTTTTTATAAACGAAAAAAAGCACAGTTAGGAAAATTAACCACCATTCTCACTGGCTGCCTTCTCCCGTTGTGTCAAGGAAAGTCAGATTTTCCACTATCCCTTGAGCTCTTTCCCCTTCCTGTCTCCTGCTTCCTTACCCAGCGGGTCCTCCTCCTCCTCCTCCTCTTCCTCCCCGGAGCCCTGCAGGTGCTGCTGCAGGTGCTGGGTGACGTGCTCACAGAACTCCTCCATGGCCGAGCACACAAAGGAGCAGGACCCCCACTCACACTGTAGCCCCAGGTTCTCCTTTCGGGGAACTTTCCCAGGGGGCGGCATGGCCTTCACCCTAGAGGAGGAGAAAGAGATCAGCAGCTGCAAGGATTCTACCCAGGTGCTGCTGGGGGTAAACAGCTGGGCAGGCAACCAGCCTGGAACGAGGAAACATTTCTCAGTGACCGGTGAGAAACCCCGGGCTTCAATAAGGACGGAGTAGCAGTTCTTCCTGGGAAGGGAGAATACAGACTAACGTTATTGAGCGTGTGCCAGGCTCTGAGCTAAGAACTTTTTTTTTTCCTTCACATCTTTATTGGAGTATAAGTGCTTTACAATGTTGTGTGAGTTTCTGCTGTACAACAAAGTGAATCAGCTATGTGTGTATATAGAGTATATGAGCTAAGAACTTTGACATTTTTTCAAGGGTTTTCAGAGCAATCCGCCAAGAAGGAATTACTCCTACAGGAAGCAGAAAAATGCTCAGGTTCAAAAAGATGGCTTTGGAGAATGACCCAGAGTTAAAATCCAGACTTCTCTGTCTACCACCTACTTAGTGATGCAACCTTGGCCAAGTAACTTAACCCTTCTACACCTGAGCATCCTTATCCTCAGAATGGAGATAACAAACCCTTTTGCTTTTAATTTCACACTTACTATATGCCAAGCACCTACTAAGCACTTACTAAGCACTTTATTTACATTGTGTCATTTAATTACCAACACCACCCAATGAGCTAAGCACTATTTTTAACTTCATTTGAGATAAGCACCTAAGGCTTGGAGAGGTTAACTGGTTTGCTCAAGATCACACACTAGTGTGGCAGAGTCAGGTCAGGTCAGGCCGACTCCAAAGTCCACATTCTTTCCTATGCACACAGATGAGCCTAGAAGCTCCTATTTCTTACTGTATAATGTCGTAAGTCCCCCACCAGATTTATGAAGTACCATACAAACTCCCTTTGCCTAACCTATCCGGTGCTTTACTCCAACACTGCCCTAACACCCTCTGAACAACAATGTAGATTCCATCTCACATAAGAGGCTGTTACCGGTCCAGTTTATACTGGGTGTACACAGTGCTAGGCACGCTTAGGCATGCAACAAACATTTGTCGAGAAAAGCTGAATAAAACAACTTAAGGTTCTTGGGACTTCCCTGGTGGTCCAGTGGTTAAGAATCTGCCTTCCAACGCAGGGGACAGGGGTTCAAGCCCTGGTTGGGGAACTAAGATCCCACATGCTGCAGGGTGACTAAGCCTGTGCACTCTAGAGCCAGCATGTGGCAACTACTGAGCCCGCACGCTCTGGAGCCTGTGCGCCACAACTAGAGAGAAGCCCATGTGCCGCAACAAAGATCCCATGTGCCACAACTAAGGAACTGATGCAGCCAAATAAATAAACAAAATATTTAAAAAAATAAATAAGGGAACAAGTGTAAAAACAAAACAAAAAACAACAAGAAAATCCCCAAAAACTAAAGGTTCTCAACCTTTAATATGCACATAAATGCAGAGGTTTCCACCCCCTCCCCTAGAGGTTCGAATTCAGAAAGGCTGGGGTTAGGCCTAGAAATCTGCCCTTTTAACTCAATACCCCAGTTCTGGTGGGGCTCTCAGGAACAGAGTTTGAGGAACAATAAAAGAATAGTTTCCCCATTAAAACAAAACACAGAATGACAGATGACACGGCAAGCAAAATCTTGGGGAAGAAAAGACACTAAGAAGCCCCAATTCCATCCCCTGAGTGTCACCTCCTCCTTGAGGACTGTGATTTTTGCTGCCCGCAACGTGGTATCCTGAAAGTGAGTGGGGCATTGCTCCCTCTGGCCTTCCTGAAACAGGTTGGAACTCTGAAAAAGAACTTTACTACATACTGAGAGGAAAATAACCCAGAAAATACAAAATGCATAAAATCTTTCATATGTACAAGTATAAGAACCTACTATATCTAACTGCTTACCAAAGAAACCCCTTCTTAATCCACAGCCTTTGCCCCTCCTCCAAGAAGAAGCCAGCTACCTTTGACACTCTGGGATGTGTGTACTTGGGGTTGCTGGGCTGTTGGTAGACTAAGAGTGAAGCCCTACTGGAAGAAAATGTTGACTACTTTTATAATTTGGGGGTAGAAAAAGTAGGGAAAGCCTTCCTAAGTCTGACATAACAGCCCAAACTCCTAAACAGCCTTCAGGATTAAGTCCATTCAGCGTGGCATTCAAGGGTCTTCTCCATCTGGCCACAACTTATTTCTCCAGGAGCTGGGTAAGGAAACTAACAGATGAGGGCCTACCATGTGTCAACCCTTGGTGAGTCCTCTTCCAAACTTCACTTCATTTGGTGTAAGAGCACTCGATTCTAATCCAAATCATGTCTTCCCCCTAACACCCCATCATTCATTCCCTCTTCCTACCTGATTCAATCATCTTTGTCCCTAAACATACTAAATTCTCCTAAAACGCTCTGCCTAAGAAACCTCTACTCATCTGCTTCAAGTCCAAAGGCCCCTCCTTGGTGAGCCCTCTCCCAATCCATCCAGGTACAGTTGACATATCCCACCTCCTGTCCCCACAGCACTCTGTACACACCTTCATCACAGCACCTGTTACAACGGAATGGAATATGTCTCCCCTAGACTAGAAGCTTCTCAGGGCAGGGACCATCTCTTCTTCACTTCTCATTTCCAGCATTAGCACAGAGCTTTGGACCCTCTGGACACTCAATAAATGTTAGGATATAATCACATCCCAGGAAACTTTCCTAAACTACCCCGCCCCTCAGATCACTCTTGCCTCTTGGTGTGATGGCTGTCACAGCTGAAACCAGAAAAGCTCAACCCTATTTTTTATGCTGCTCATGGTCACTTATGGTTGTTCTGTGTTCTACTCTCATTTACCCAACTAGACAATATTAGCTGCTTCTGCGTAGACACTCTATCATGCCTGTGTCCCTATACTGTGTACAGTGCAGTGCTGAGCACAGACATTCTAAACTCATCCCTGTTGCTAGACTGCTGGATAAGGCCCAGGAGGCAGGCCATCTAGATATCTAGAATGACCTGAAAATTAGGCAAAGCTCCCTGAATCTCTCTTTCACTGTCCCCCAGCCTTCTTTACTCGTTTTCCCTGTGCCTTGCCTGTTTGTACCCTGAGAAGCTGTAAGACAAAGTAACTATCTGGTCACCACTCCTCTTTCTGTAGGCGAGGGAAACAAATGAGGCAACCTGTATACTGGAAAGGGCATTGGACCAGCTGTCAGAAGACCTGGGTTCAAGTTTCCTGTCTCAGTAAGTTTGCCCAGCCTAGAATAATATAACAGCTATTAAGCATCCACTATATGCCAAGCACTGTTCTAAGTGTCTTATATGTATAAAAACTCATTAATATAACAACCCTATTGAAGTAGGTACCCCTATTATCCCACTTCACAGATGAGGAAATGGCCCAGATAGGTTAAGTAATTTACCCAAGATCACAAAGCTAGGAAGCGATGGAGACAGATTTCAAAGCCAGGGAGCTTGGCTCCTTTCTCCTCCTACATCTGCCTGTCTTACCTCTTCATGTCTGATTCCTTCCTCCCCACAGACATCATATCCATACACACAATACTCAAAGCATGTTTTAGTGAGTAGCTACTTTGTCAGTTTCCTCCAGTAAGCCGTGAGCTCCTAGAAAGTGTGGTATGTTAAGTAAATATATAACTTATTACTTTACTTTTGGACAAATCACCTAGCTTCTCTGGACCTGTTTCCTTAAATGTAAAACAGGATACTAATATCGCAGCAGTGGATGAGGGATTCAACAGATCTGACTGAAAAGCTCCAACACTTACTAGCTCTGTGGCCTCAGGCAAGTTACTTAAGCCGAGGTTCCCCATGTAGCATGGGAATAATCATGCCTGTCTCATTGAACTGATTTATGGATTAAACCTGATAACGAATATTAAAATGCTTAGCATAACACACCGCTAGAACTCAACAAGTGTTGGCTCTCCGTTTCCTTGTTTCTAAGGATGAGATAAGCTAAGCACGAATTCTACAAAAAGATCAACAAAAGGAGAACCCGAAGGATTCCTAACCCTTCCTTTCATCGGGAGTCACAGTAAGAAGCCATCAGCAAATACTCGAGTATGAATCGTAACGCAAGGCACCTAATGAACCCTGAATGGTAGTCAAGCAAGGAGGAATCCAGGTCCGGAACCTCCTAAGGACTCACAATGTGGCCAAAGAGATAAGACACTGACGTGTTTAGACAACGACCAAAACAAAGCGCCCGACGAGGGAGAGCTGGACAGGGAGAAATCCCGCTGGCAGGCGAAGCAGGGAAGCAGGAAAGCGGCGGGGGGCGGGCTCCTGGAGCACAAGTAGCATTCGGAGAGAAGGAAGGAGACCATCCCGGCGGGGAAATCTCTCCCTCTCAGCCCCGCAGGCTTCCCCCTAAGGCGTGGCGGCGACCTTGTCTCAGCGGCAGCGAAGCCCCAGACCGGGTGCTCGAGTCGGTGTTGGGGGCCGGGGGCGCTGCAGGCGCCAGGCAGACTAGCGTGGCCGAGCAGCAACAGGGAGCCTCGCCGAAGCGACAGGGGAAGAGCCCGGCCTCGGCAGCCTGCCCAAAGCACAGCCAGACGCTGCCCGGCCAAGCCCGGAGTCCCCAGCTTACCGTCCGTCAATCGCCTCCGGAGTCTCTCCAGCTCTCCTCCCACCTCGCACCGTCTCCGGGAGGGTGCTTGAGTGACGGCCAACGACAGCCAATCGCCGCTCTCGGATCCCTCTAACAGCCAATCGCCCCTGAGACTGACGGAACCCGTGCGCGACCAAAACACGGAAGGGGCGGGAGTGAGGGGCGGCGGGCTGCGCGGAAAGGTAGCGCTGCCGGCGCCGCGGGTCTCCAGGCGAGGCGCAAGCTGGGATCCCTAGGGCCCGAATTCCCCCAACTGCGCAGGCTCGGCGCACGGCATCCACTGGGCATGCGCAGAGCTCGGGCTGGGCGCCTAGAGGGGTCTCCTTCCTCACATTGGTTACCGCGCTACCTGGACGCGTGGGCGGGGAGGCGGCGGAGGCGTGCGAGCCTCGGTGCCCAGAGCAGCAAGCCCCGCTCAGAGCAAACTAGGGGTCCTTCACTTTCTTAGTTTTCTCATTTCTTAAATATCAGTACTCCTTGTGCCATCTTCTCTTTCCCCCACACCTTTACCTCCTCTGTCACCAGGCTCAGCGAACGACTCTTTCAATCAGAAACCTGGCAGTCATGCCTGATTCCTCCCTCACACGTCGCATCCAATCCATTGCCAAGTCCTGTACATTCTACCCCCTTAAACACAGAATCTCTCAAGTTCACGCCGCGTTCTTAATCTTCGCCGCCCCCTCTCTAGTCCATTAATGACGTCCATCCCGGCTGGCTACACTGACCTAACTGGTTCCACTGCGGGCACTCCTGCTTCCCTCCAAACCATTCTCATCGGAGCTCTCAGAGTGATCTTTACAAAGAGCAAATCTGATCAAACCACCACCCTGCTTTAAACGCTCAAAGGCATTCTGTTGCCCTCAGGGCAAAAAACCCCCAAACCAGGGCTTCCTAGGTGGCGCAGTGGTTAAGAATCCGCCTGCCAATGCAGAGGTCACGGGTTCGATCCCAGCTCCAGGAAGATCCCACATGCCGCGAAGCAACTAAGCCCGTGTGCCAAAAACAAACCCCCCCAAACCATACTGAAGCTTTCTACACTCTTCAGCGTGAGTCCTGCATACTTCTCTCCACCGTGCCTTGAGTGCTTCTTTGACCTCACTCTCTGCTCTCCAGCCCCACATATCTTTCAGTTTCTCCACCACACCTAGTCGCCTTTCCTCTCCTGTTTCCTCTGCCTGGAACAATCTTCCCTTTCTCCCCTTCTCACATATATTTGACTGATTCCTACTTATTCTTCTGTTCTCAACGAAGATGCTTCTTTTTCCTAGAAGTCTTCCTGGACATCTCTCTCCTGTGTTTCCCCATTACAACTCTATCACTCGGTATTGTATTTGCCTGTTTACTTGTCTGCGTTCTTCACCAGACTCAGATCAGTGAGGGAGAGCGGGGATTGTGTGCGTTTTTCACCTTTTATAACCTCACTGCTTAGCCTAGTGGCTGAAACTCAGTAAGGGTCCAAGACATTTTAAAATTATGTACCTTAGTAAAGTTCAATGGGATTGATATTTATTGTGTTATATTTTCTAACCTAAATATAAGCCTATATAATTTATATAATCAGAAAACATCTTAAATGTTCAATATAAATAAAATGAACTTAAAGATGCCATTAAAAATAGAGCCATAGTAAAATCAGAAGTTTGTGCATGAAGTTTGTTACTAGCAATAGTGAATTAAACTTTGTCCTTATTTTAAAATAAGGGCTTTAAAATATAATTCAAGACTAACAAAAATATGTTTCATCACTTTATCCATTTAAAAGCACAGTTACAGTATTACTTCACAAAATGCCAACCGTATTTTAACTCAGATATACACCACTAAAGATGGCTCTTAGCTTTAATTTAGCAATTTCATGAAGAAAAATTCATTCACTGAACTGTGTAGACTCAGTTTTTACAGAGCAAAAATTTCAGGATATCTCTGGAATCCACACATTTCCAAAATTTGAGGCGGTGTCTTGCTGTCTAGTGTAGTTTACTTCCATCTCAATCTGCTTCTCTTGAAAACAAGCCACAATTTTGGCTGGATAATTCAAGACACATCCTGAGATTTGTTCTTTAAAAGCTGCCACAAAATCTTAAAGCATAATTTGTACTCATCAAAAACTTCGGTCTCTTCTGAAAGTATAAAATGGATAAAGTGAATTAAGTTATGTTTTGTGTTTCTTTTCCGTTCATTTTTTAAATCCCTATTTTTGAAATGTGATCAGGCTCTTTGTCACTACAAAATATGTGATTGGGGGCTTCCCTGGAGGTCCAGTGGTTGGGACTTTGCCTTCCAGTGTGGGGGGGGGGCAGTCCAGTTGTTGAGACTTCGCCTTCCAGTTGCGGGGGGGGGGGGGGGGGCGGTTCGATTCCTGCTTAGGGGACTGGGATCTCACATGCCTCAGGACCAAAAAACCAAGACATAAAACAGAAGCAGTACTGTAGCAAATTCAATAAAGACTTTAAAAATGGTCCACATCAGAAAAAAAAAAAAAAAAGTGTGATTGCATTGAGTTCTGGGCAGTTCAGCACTGGAAACTGAGTACATTTTCCAGTCATCATCAACTCAATCCACAGGTCCAGTAGGAATCTGAATACCTGCCCCCTCCGCCCACCCCCCATCATCCAAAGTTTCTTGTGAAATTTCGCATTCAGTGTGTTTGGCTGTCTTATGCTGGTAAACGAACTGCTCCTTTGTGAATACTAAGACTTGTATTTCTTAGATCAGGCGAAGTAGCTTGATAAATCTCTTTTGAGTTTTGATGACCTAGAATTTGGCATGTCACTATATACCAGTTAACCAAATATCCATATTCTGCCACTCTTTCTAAATATTCTGTTATTCTGTGACTAGCATGGACAGGAGCATGGGGAATATGAACAACTCCATGCCGTCTACCCAAAGGCAGGTGCCCTGAAGCCCTGGTGATATGCATTAGTCAGAATGGCAAGGCTGGAAGTAAGTGACCTGGATGATTACCTAGGCCACCCTTCATTTTCAAGATGAGGAAGTCGACGTCCAGAAAGAAGAAGTGGACTTCTCAAGGTCACTTGCTGTGTCTGTGGTACACCCAGGTTTTCTGTTCCTGGTCCAATGCTCTGACATCCTGCATCAGCTTATCTGTTTCAAGTCCAGTGTGAGGTCCCAGAGAACAGGAACTAGGGTCCTAGAGTTTGCTAGTATCCATAACTCCCTGAAACTTGCCCACATTTAGCAACGAAAGACTTTTTATTATGATGAAACCCTTACAAGACTTCCCCCTCCCAATCTTGTCTCTTCTGAGGCAACAGCACATGCTTATTCTGTGCTAACTGTATGCCAGCCGAGTTCTAAGCACTTTACTCATTTACTCCTCACCCACAACCGAATGATAGCTACCATTACCACAGTCCCCACTTTACAGATGAGAAAACTGAGGTGCTCTGAGGTTACATAACTTGCCCAAGGTCATACAGATATTTAGTGGAGCTGGGTCTCAAATCCAGGCAGTCTAGATCCAGAGACTGTGCTCTGGACTCTCCTATATTCTAGAAGGAGCAGCCTGTTCAAGGAAGGGGAATGAAGATGCCTGTCCTGGCTGATGGACATTTTTTTCTGATTGACATTTTTGCTACAACTTCACCCTTCAAAGACACTTATTCTCCCATCCTGTCTCTACATGTCCCTTCCTCCCTGCAGGAACTTCATAGACCCAATATATGTGTCACCTACCCCACCTCGCTATCTGGGCCCTGTCTCTGATCCTCCCACTCCATCATCACCACAGACTCGTTGCCCATTCACCTTTCAAGGGATGACCCATCATCCAGTTTATAAACTCCAATTTGACTTTAATTTAATAAATTAAGTTCCAAGCCATCACACAGCAATGGACATCATCATCTCCCACTATACAGAGGTGCAGCCCTGCTCGCGCTCCATCATCACACACTCGGTAAATAAAGCCCCTAAAGCCATCTCTCAGGGGAAGGCTTCCCACCAGGCTCCTGGCTCCCCCCTTCCAACAGAGCCATTGCTCACAGAGAAGGCATCAAGTACAAAAATGGTAATAAAGGGGGAAGGAGGGATGAGGAGCAGAGGGGGAGGCAGGGAGGTGGGGAGTACCTGCCCCCCATCCAGGGCACCGGCCCGGCTTTCTATGAGCTGCCAGTGTCCTCAGAGGCAGACACTGGTGCTGGTCGGCGTGGGGACCTGAGGGAGGTGTGGGAGCCCCATCCCAAAGGGAACTGCCTACCCTCCTGGGACAGGAAAGAAGGGTCACCTGGGAGAGATGCCCTCTATCATCTGTTCACTGAGGGTCCGGGACCACACATATAAATAGAAAAGAGAATAAATAAGGGAGGGACCAGCTGAGGAGCTGAGCACTCTGGGACTCCTCTGAGGGGCCGGTGGCAACAGCAGTCAAGCAGGTCTGAGGAATGCCCGCACGTGCCAGGACAGAGCCTCCTCTGGCTCCCAGCCACCCACCCCCGCCTTCTATGTCCTCAGCAACGGGTGCCCGCCTCTCACATGCTTCCCGTTGCAAATACCCTTCCAACTGGCCCCACAGCCCAGGGTGGACAGGGCTTCCTGGAACCCAGAGGGCTTCCCTGGCCCAGGCTGTTGGGAATCCAGGAAGGGGAATGGAAGGGGACGTGGGGAAGGGGCTGAGAGGACTCCTGCCCTCTCCTAGCTCAGGAGGTGAGCAGGGCCCTCAGAGCTGGGGGCTGGGGTTGCCATTGGCCTTGGGTTTGGATTTGAAGGAAAAACGCTTGATAAGACGGCGAGAAAAACTGCCAGCCTTCTTTCGGACGCTGGGTGTGGCCGACGTGTTGGAGAGGTCATCATGTGATTGGCTCAGACCAGCTTCTTTCTGACGAGGCCTCCGGCGGAAGATGAGCTTGGTGCCACTGCGCAGGAAGCTCACTGTGGGGGGAGAGGGGAGGCTGAAGCAGAGAGAGGGGCCCCACGGGGTGGGATGAGGTAGGGAGCAGAGAAAGGACAAGCATGAAGGGGCCCAAGACACAGAACAGAACAAACACGCCCCTTATCCTTCCTGAGGAAAACATGGTGGTGCTCGTGGGATTCTGTGTGTGCTCCCAACCACCACCCTGAGGAGGAAGGTCACGGGGCTGACTGCTCTGTGAGGACAGACTGACGACTGGACCTCTCTACTATGGAAAGACAAAGGCTGGGCAGACGGTGTTCCTAAAAGCCTATAAAATCATGAAGGGACAAAGTGGGTTGACGCTGACTTGTTGACCAAATTCCAGGATGTGAGCAGGAAGTGCTGTGTCTGGAAAACTTCAAAGAGGTAAATTCAGGACCAATATCATGAGAAAGGTACTTACACGGCAGGCTTGGGACTTAGGACTCTCATTATCCCAAGAACCGATGCAGGCTTAAATCATCAACAGTTAAATACATTTGTGGGTGATAGACTCATTGGCAGAGGGATGTGGACATTTGGGGGCAAGCCCTTCAACCTTGGAAGTTAGAGATACCACAGCTATGAACGGATTGTGTCACTGCTAAAGGGATACTCTTAGGGTTGGCCTGGGGTGGGATTTCTTATACTCATAGGGGAGAGAGTACAGAATGAAAGGAAGGGGGTGGGGGAGAATAAGGGAAGGAAGCTATGAGCTTAGGTCCAAGAAGAAAGAAAAATGGAGGTAAGGGAAAATACTTTTGCATCGCTTCTTGTGACCCAAGCCTGTTCAATCCAAGCCAACACCCAAGGCATCAAGTCCCCCCTCTCTACTCTAGCTTGGCTGAAACAGGCTGGGAACTCTGGCAATCCCTTAGGGGAGGAAGGAGGAGATTGGCGCAAGGCTCCCATGTCCCTAAGTGTCCAGTGGGACCCAGGTGATGATACTGGGTATAAAAGAAGGGGAAGGGGCTGCCAATATCTCCCCACCTTTGTGATCCTTGAGGCTGCGGGTTTCCAGGGCACCAGTAGACCCTGTTTCCGACTCAACATCATCCACAGAGGGCCTCTCAGAAATGTCCGAACGTGTTGTCTCATCTGCTTCCTGGACGCTCGTGGGACTGGAGAGGGCATCTAGCGGTCCTGGGGACATGGCTGGTGGGTCTGAGGGAGGTGAAGAGGGACCTCCGCTGGGCCCTGCATCATCCTGCACTGAGGCTTCCAGGGATGCCACATAGCCCAGGGATAGTGCCAACTCGTCCTGAGAAATGGGCACCTGGCAGGAGGGACAAGTTTTAATGGACAGGAGTGACCCATGAGGGCTTTCTCCCTAGCCCAGCTCCTCTCCCCAGAGCCCTGTTACCTTGGAAACACCAGAGATGATGAGTGTGCTACGCTTGGTGGGTGTCTTCTTGGCTGCCCGCCCGCTGGGCTCAGTCAGCTGGCGAATCGCAGTCTCTGCTACAGGGTCCAGGCCATTGGAGAGGTGGCTCTCCCCTGCTGGATGATGGATACAGACGATGGACAGCCTGACTCCTCCCCAGCTCCTTCTTGGACTTGAACTCCTCTGCCCTTCCCAAAGTGGTTTTTGATTCTGGGGCCCAGGTACCAACCACCGCTCACACGTCCCGATTCCCTACTTACGGCTGCTGCTGTGGGAGGTACTGCTGGGGCCACCGCTCTCACTCAGCACAGTTGTTGTCTTCTCGGTCACCTCTACCTTGGACGGGGAGCGGGAGGGGGAGTCTGGTGGGTGGGGGAGGGTCAGTGAGCTGCGAGGTGCTTTAGAGTGGCCCCCCCCCCCCCCACTGTCTTTATTGAGATGCAGACTTTGGTTGACTCAGGGCAGGGGTGACTAAGGGATGATTAATCACAGGGGTGACTAAGAAGATGCTATGGGGACAAAGAGACACCACAGGAACCAATGGGAGTGTGGGAAAGTGCCATGGGGCCCACCAAGGGCGTGGAGAGATGCCATGATAATATTGAGAGTGTGCAGAGAGGTGTCACAGGGGTCCAGCAGTGGTAGACGGAATTCCATGGGACCCCTAGCGATGGGAGAAATGTCATGGAGGGCCCCCGAGAGTGGGAGAATTGCCACGGAGGCCACTGAGTTTGTTGGAGGGTCCCACAGGGTGCTGGAGGTTGAGAGGCAAGGGAGGGGCAATTGGGCAGTTGGGGCTGGGAGAAGGAAAAGGGAGAGATGTCTGAAAAGATGGAGGGGAACTTCCGGAGGAAGACATGTGAGAATAGGCAGAAGTGTAGGAGGGGCTGGTAGATCCAGGACTGAAGCGGCAGGGGACTAGCTAGGGAAATGGAGGGATGTAAGGGAAAGTTTGAGAGTCAAAGACAATGAGGAAGATGTGGTCAGAGAAAAGAGGGAGTGGGAATTAGGGCTCTCCTTGCCCTTTGCCTTTCCCGCCATGGATCTGCAGTCTGGGGCCCCTGGCTAGAGCTGGGCTCTTTACCTAATTTGCCATCTACCCGGGGCCGGGACTGCACAGTGGTGACTGTGGTGACAATGGTGCCATCGGGCATGATGGTCCGGTCCAGCTCAATCTTCTTGGTAGGTGTGATGCTGGGGCGTGGAGTGGAGGGGGTGGGAGTGCCTCGGTTCCGGGGGGAGCCCTCCTCGTACTGAAGCTGCCGAGGGGTGGAAGAGGAACGAGGCAGGGCCTCAAAGACTGGCCTGCCCCCCACCCCACCCTGTGTCCTCCCACCCTCCCCCAGGGGGCAGCTTCTCACCTCTACTGCCACAGTGGCTGCCTGCCCCAGAGTTTTCCCTGGCCCATGGGTGAGTGGGCACACCTGTCTTCGGGACAGTGGTCTGGAAGGGGAGGCCACAGACAGTGTGGCCTGGCCCAAGAGTTCAGCTGGGGAAGAGGTGACACTGTGAGCTGGGCCCATGACCAGGCCCCACTCAGCACCCATCCCGAGGTGCCCCTTCCTGCCGCATACTCACTGCTTCCACAGCTGCTGCTCCTCAGCACTTTGAGGGTCAGCTCCCGGCTCTGGGGGCCCAGATCCCTGTGGCCAAGAAGAGGTGGGGCAGGGAGGGGGGAGATTAGTGAACTGAATCCACCCTTGAGTTGATCAGAGGCCAGAGGCAGAGAGAGATGGATGTAAATAAGATGGCACAAGTGTTCCAATCACCCTCCAAACATGGTCTCTTCCCAGGAGAATGGGATGGGGCTAGGCAGGGACCATATTCTCAGCTGGACATTCACAGCCTCCGTGCTCCTGCTCCATCCTGGCTTCCCAGTCTCTCTCTGTTCAATCGCCGTCTTCTTCCTTTACTCATTCCCTCTGCCAAGAACACTTTTATCTCATACTCCATTGAAATCCTACTCTTGCTCGAAGGTGTGATTTAAATGCCGCCTCCTCCATGAAGCCTACTCTGATTCTTATTCCTGTGGGAATTAAGCTCCCCCACCTAACCACTCCCACGGCACTTTGTGTAAGCTGGACTGGAGCACTTATACCATCTTCTTTACATACATCTGTCTCTGTTTCGAGTCTGTGATCAACTCAGGGTTGGGAGGTTTATCATGGTCACGTCTGTAGCCCTTGGACTAGGCCAGGGCCTGGCATACAACAGAGGCTCACACCAAGGTTTACTGAAAACAGAGCTGATTCATGGCAGGGCTCTGCTGGAAGGATTTGATCCTCAGTCCACCCATGGGAGCAGAGGTGGGGGCTGGGGAGTCACTCCTTACAGTGTCAGGTCCTCGCTCCACTCCACCTCAGGCCCAACCCTCGTGGGCTTGGTCCACTTCTGCTGCATTGGGTTGTCGAGCTCAGCTACACAGCACACTTCCCCAGTGCCTGGGAGGAACCAGAAATTTGAAAATGCTCAGATCCAAGCTGAGAGGCCACTGAGGAGTAGAAAGGCCTTACCCTTGGCAGAGGGGCCAGGAGTGCCCTCAACCATAGCCTCGGCAGTCCCCCAGAAGCTTCTGGCTCTCACCTTCCAGCTCACTTCCCAGGTGAGATGCTCGTAGCTGCCTTAGGAATAAGCGGGTAGGCCTGGGGATGGCTGGCTGGGCCTGAGGCACCATGGGTGGCTTCTCACTGGGTACCTAAAAGCAGAAGGAGGTAAAAAGAGCAAGAAGCCCAGTGCAGTACCCTGGGGACAGTATGCACACAAACTGTTGGCTTTGAGCACCTACTAACCTGGCCCCCAGGGGCAGAGCAAGCCCGGAGGTTGACCATCATAGCTGGCTGGGTGCTGACTATGGCATCCCCGATCAGCTCCTCAACAGTGGAGAGCTCTACTTGCTCCTCACCTCTCTGTGGGGAGGGGAACGAGGAGGTGAGGCCCCCAGCTCCGCTTCCCCCTCCCTGTTCTGTCTCTTCTCTCCCAGCCCTGCCCCCTTACCTCCCTGGCCTGCAGCTTGGGAAGCACTGTCAGGCAGAGATCTGGGCGATCAGTGAAGGCCCAGGATACAAGCAGACCCTCGCCAGGGATTTCCTCCAGGTTGACTTCCAGCTGGGGACAGGGGACAAAGGAACAGTGTTGACTTGCCCCACTCCTCTGACTACTCCCAACCCCCCGGGACCCTCCCTTCCCAAATTCCATCTTAGAGAGGAACCAAATCGAAAAGGCTGAGGCAATTGAACCGCCCGCCCCCTGCCCAGCTCATTTTCCCACATCCCCCTCCACCTGTGTTGGTGGCAGTGTCAGAGTGACGTGGTAGGTCTCCATGGAGACGGCAGCGGGGGACTGCTGGGTCACAGAGACTGGGAACATCACCTCCTCAGCAGAGAGCTGGCAATGCAGCACCTGAGACAGGCGAGGCACAGAGGCAGGGAGGGTCAGGCATGGAGGAAGGGTGCTGTTCCGCTCTACAATGGGTCAGTAGACCCCTCTCCCCTACAGTTTTCCTTGGGAACCACCTTTTGGCGGTCACAAGCCCATGAAAGAATGATAAAAGCCTTCTGGAGACTCCTCTCTCCAGAAAAATGCAGATATGCACACGTACTACATTTTGCATGTAACTTTAGTGGGATTCTCAGACTTCCTGAAGCCAATCCTGGGATTCCCTATGGCATTCATAGACTTCAGGTTAGAATCCTCAGACTAAAGGGAACTCAGGATCCGCCCCCACTCCAGCCCTAAAGAAGGCAGTGCCCATCAGACCCTTACCATGGTGTGCTCTGATTGGTCTATGCAGGTCACATGACTGATGCTGGCTTTGGGTGGGAGTTGGGGCACCTCCTCAAAGGCGATTTGGATGGAGCTCTGGGGGAGTAACATGGGCATAGAATCGGTCCCTGGAGCTGCCCCCCGCAGGGTTGGCCTCCTCAGTTACTAGCTAGGCCCTGGCACTGCAGAGGGCTGAGCTGCAGGCTGGCTTCTGGCCCCTCCTTGGCTCAGGGCTTTAGGACAAGAAGCATTCCCCTTGAACCCCGCCTCTCCAGGGGCCTGCAGCCACTAGGGAGACCTGGAGTGCTAGACCACCTCAGAGAATAGATCCTCTTGAGGTGAAGACTCTAGATTCCTCCTGGAATGCCAGGAGCCTCCCTCTTCTCCCCCACCTTACTCTTCACCCCCCACCCTACCCCCAAAGAAAGGCGTGCATAGAAAAAAAATAATAAAGGTGTTGCTGCCACCTGTTTATTGTAGCTGGGCAGAGAGAGACACAGCTGAGCTAAGGATGAAAGCAGTAAGGCCACTAATTTAAGACAAGAGCTAAACCTTCTTCCAGATAAATAGGATGTAGAGGCACAAGAGTATGACTATTCATATTCTTGGAGATGAAGACTAGCTCAGCATGGCCTTGGGGAACTTTACCAGAGGAACTGGGAAGAAAAGCAAGCTCAGAGGGCTCAAGGGCCAGAGATCCGGCTAATTCCTTGAGGCAGACAGCAGGGTGGCATTAGGGAGCAGAAAGCTGCTTAGCTTAGGTGTTGTAAGAGCTTCCTAATTCTTTCACAGCTGTGGAAGCAAACTGCTGCAGCCCCATCCAGAGAGCAGGATGGGAAGAACTGAGGAGGGGGCACAGAGCTGGTGGCTCCTCCTTGGGTCTTGGGATGGGAGGAAATAAATCCACAGGGCTCATTTGCCTGGCAAACCAGGGGAAGCCAACTTCTCTGCTACTGTAGCAGTCTTGTTCGAAGGCCAGGCCAAGGGAGATGGATGCCTGGAACCCCAGTTTCCCCACTCCCTGCAAGGAAGGCTAATGTCCAGCTGAGTCAGCTGTCCTGAGGAGTTGGTCCTGACCCAGGGACAAGGTACAGGGAGAGCTGGGTGGAGGGCTGAGTTCACAGTGGAGACTGACAGATGCCATCTGGCTTTCTGGTCAGCTGGGCAGAGGAGGCAGAGCAGTTTCTTGTGTGGCCACTTCTGTTTCCAGGCATCTTGGGAGCTAGTCAAGTAAAATCCTCAGACTAGTGGTGGCTGGAAATGGAGAACCCTCTGAGCCAGGGGCTAACAGACTGTGAGGGCCAAGATGAGAGGGGACCCCAAGAGAAGGAGGTCTCTACCTCCCACCCAACCTCAGTCTTATGACCACGCTTCCTGCCCCACTTCCTGGGAGGCCAGCTGCCAGTGGTGCAATCAGAGGAAGTAGGCTGGGCTAGTTTGTGAGTGACCCTCAAGGGGCAGATCTAGGCTCATCTACTGGGAGGGGCATGGACTGTCAATCTCCTTTCCACCTGAACACCTTTCCCTCAACACAAACACTGCAGGGAGCATGGAGAAGGATGTGTTAGACTGTAGCAGTGAAATTACTGAGGGATGGGGTGTGGGTAGGGGGATTCAGGCCCCCCAGGGACCTGCCTGATCACACCAGGGATCTGGGCATGAAGTGCTGACTGGGTGTGGTGACATGAGGACCAGGCAAATTCCTTCCACAGGTGCACCTGTCTCCCTTCTACCCCTGCCAGCAACCCCCCAATCCTCCCTGCCACACACACAACCAGCACCCAGGCTAGGCGGAAGTGCCCTCCGGCACAGGGATTAGCGTTGCTATGAGAACAGCAAGTTGTGCACAGAGCTTGGAGCCAGAGAGTACCTAGACCGCAAGAATAGAGGATTTGGGACATAGCCGGATTTCCACAACCTCCAGCCTCACCTGCACCCTTTACTCTGATCCCAGAGGGAAAGAGAGGTCATGGGGTTTCCTAGTCGATCCCCTCCCCCATACGGCCCTCCTGACCTGAGCAGTCCCTCATCTAGAAGAAAAGCCCGAGTGAGGGGACCACCTAGGTCCTCCTGTCCAACTCACCCCATCCCTGCAGGCCTGCTCGTTCAGCGCTCGCACCCAAGCCCGCTGCCAGTTCTCCCGGAAAGACTTGAAGGCGAAGAGCGAGGCCAGGAGGCCCCGGACGCCTGGCTCCTCGGGGGCGCCGGCCCGAGTCGCCCGCAGCCTCAGCAGCGAGCGCCACACGCCCAGCTCCCGCAAGGAGCCGGCGGGCTCGGCAGCTAAGGCGGGTGCCGGGCCCCGGCCCCCGCGGGCCCGCGCCAGCCACAAGCCCCGGGCATACTGCAGCAGCCAGCCCAACACCGTGAGCAGCGACGCGGCGAAGAGAATCAGCAGGGCCGCCCAGCCCACGTCCCGCTGCCCCCAGCCCGGATCCATGCTCCGCGCGGGCTCCGGTCCCGGCTCGGGCTCAGCCGCTGCCCCGGGGGAGCATGGCCCGGGCGGGCCGCGGCGGGGGCGGGCTCCCCCGGGGCTGGGCGCGCGGGATCGGGGGCTCTCCGGGGCTGGGTGCCCGGGACTAGCGGGTGCCACAGATCGTGGAAAGGAGGCTCCTGGGCCGTCGCGACGCCGGAGTCCCTCTCTCCTTAGTCCGGGGCCCTCGCTCGGTTGGTCCGGCGGTCCGACCCGGGTTAGTCGCCGGCCAGCGCCCGACTCCTCCCACGGCGGGGGCACAGCCGAACCCGGGCGGGGACTCGTCCGCAGAGACGCTGGGGCTCGCGGGCCGGCACCGGCTCCGGGAGGGCTGCGTGCGCAGAGCTGACACTGACAACACGGCCGGCCCCCCCGCCCCCACCCTGCCTTAAAGGAGCCGCACCCGCGCCGGGCGGGCTTAGTGAGCGCGGCGCTGCAGCGCTGGAAGAGGGTTGGAGGAGGAGCGGAGAGGGGAGGAGGTTCCAGGGTTGGAAAGAGGCGGGATCTTTAACTACCCCGCCCCATCCTGGAATCGGGGGTACTCCTGCTCCCCTGAGCTCAAGGCAAGAGTTAACAAGAGTAACTTCACTCACCTGAGATGCCGCCTCTGCTTTCCCCTACGCTCCTTAGCTTTCCATAGTTTAGACTCCTGTGGGGTTAAACAGGAGGTGACCCTTGTGGATAGCATCAACCCCTTATCCCAACGCTCCCAGGCTCAGCAGCTTCTTGGTTCCTATGTTCTGGCCGAAGCTAGACCCTGGGTGTGTAGCTGTAGACCATCCCTCCTAGGTAGACGCGCCTGGCAGAGGTCCAGCTGATACTGACCCAAGAGGAACCAGAACCTGAACCTGGTAGAGGCTGAGAATAGAACAGGGAATATTGAACCCCCTCCTCCACTTCCATCCTATTCCCCTTGAAGCCAGGACCAAGGGACACCCCATTAACCTCCTTGCTCGTGTGGGTTTGTTCTGGATATACTTCCCAAGCCTGGGGCTGCTTCTGTTTTTAAAAATAATTTATTTCCATAGTAACAGCTCTTGCCTATGGAGCACGTGTAGAGGTGGTGGCAATGAGGGAACTGGCAATGCAGTACTGGACTATCAATAGATTCAGCCAGAAGACCCTGCCATCCAAATATGTGATATCCCAGCAAGCACCCAGGTACACTCTGGCCTCAGGATCCATCCCTTTTCCTAGGTTTATGGTAATGGATTCCATCCCTGTAGGACAGAGGCTTGTCATTGCTTTCTGGAGGCAGGCGAAGGAAGATCCTAGAGAATGAGTCAAAGGAATCCCCATTCCCCCAAGAGGCCCTTTTTCTCCACATACATATGGCAGGCCTTCCTTAGAACGGTAAACAGGAAGGTGTTAAGTATCTCTTCCCCAAATCCAGTCATTAGTCTGAGCAACGAGCACATGGGAGTAAACAGTCTTCAAAAGTGTGAAGCTGCAGAGCTAAGCAGAACCTGGCAGGTCAGTGACAGGGTGCCTGAGCCACAGGAGGTGGGAGGAAAACCTAGGGCATCCTCGGATTTCACTCTATAGAATGGGGTGGGGGTGACAGGTAACCTTGCTGTGGCCCTGCGCATGCATCATCACTCCCAAAACCACAGAAGATTCCTAACGTGTGCGTTTTTAATCTTGAGGGGAGAAGTGAAGGGAGAAGAGAACTCAAGGACACAGTAGGAAGCTGTCAGTGGGCAAAGCAGCTAGGGCTAGGGCAATAGGTTATGTGGGAAGTTATCCAGTCATGATTCCACTATGAAGACCCTCTTCCCCCAAGAACCCTTTTCAGGGTTCTTCATAGTTCATCTCAGGTCTCTGAATTCTTGGGTTTGCTTCACCTCCTCCACTGAATACTTGGTCCAGTGATGCCAGATACTGGCTTCACAATTCAGTCATATATGAGTCTCTCTAACCAGTCCTCCCAATCTTCCATCCACTTGTTACTCAGACCTCTCACACTTATTTCATTCTGCCTTATAGTCTAGATGGTTGTTTATACGTCTGTTTTTCCCACTCACCAGAAAGCTGTTTAAGAGTGGGAACCCCTGTCTTACTCATCTCTCTTCCCTTAGTCAATCAAGGTGCTTTAATTTGATGAAGTAGACTCCTTGGGGAAAATGATTGCTTTTATATCACTTTGAGTCCCCACATTACTTAAAAGTTTCCCATGCACATAGTAGGGGTTAGCAAATTCTAATTTTAAGAAGTCTAACAGAAAATATTCCAATATATCAATACATGTAAACACTGAGAATTTCTACATTGTTTCCATCTTTTGAAAACCCATTAATGTAATCCAAGTGGAATGGGAGATTTGGGGGCTTACTTTCAGCTAACAACTTTTGATAAACTGATAGGGGAGAGGTGGGAAGAAATGGAAAAAGAGTAACTCAGCTGCCTGGAAAGAGCCACAGATATGGTCCTGCAAGTGTTATAGATCCAGGCTCTACAAAGCTGAATCATACGGACTTTTTCAGCACTGTGAAACATTTCTGGGACAGTCTTTGTCAGGCAGTCAGACTTCATAGTGCATTGGCTTTGCTTACTGGGAGGCACTCAGAGCTCCCTAGTAGGAGATGCGAATCTCAGACCCTGTCTGCTCAGCCTAAGAAATCAGCTGAAGTCACTGACAACTCACCTGATCTGTGGGTCCTAGGACCAGCTTTAGCATTTAGGCAGATGTTTTGAACTTGTACCAGGACAGGCATAAAATTTCAAGTGTGGCCAAGTCATGTGTTTGTTTGTTTCTCCTGGTGAGTCTGATAATCAACTGGGCGTTTACCATCATGGGAACACAAATATTCAGACTACATGACAAGTATCCAAGTAACCATGTTCTGACAGTAGCATGTATGCATGGACCAGGAATCCCCAGTGTCTTGTGTTTGAACAAATCCCCTACCTTCTTCCAGTGGGGGTTGTGGGGGAGGGCTAATGATCTCTGAAGAAGAAAGAGACAAAGGTTCCCAGTGCCAAGCTGGGAAGGAAGATTTATTAGGACTGGCCTCCTAATGAAACAGGAAATAGATACAGACTGTCCCTCAGACCTCCAGGGAGCCTCAGCCTGCTCCTGATCAACAAGATAACTGAATACTGCCTCCTCTGGGGCTCCCACAAGCTCCTCCTTTCCACCTGCTCCTGGCGTCTCACTTCGCCTGTTTGGAAGGCCCTTCCACTCTTGCCACCTACCGAAATCTTTGGAGATGCTACTCTTCCTCAAGGTCCTGTCACTTACCCTGGTCACAACTAATTGCTCTCTCCATGTGCTCCTACTGCCCTCTGTACCTCTTCCAGATCCAGACTCATTATGTGTGATGATGCCTTGTATACAGATATTTGTGTCCTTAGCTCCATGGGAATACCCTGTGGAATAGAAAACACTTTGCCTCTAGGGAATTTCCAGTCTAAAAGGCACAGATGCACACTCATGCACCCACGTGCAGGTGTACACACACACACACAGAAAAACAATATCAGTCGGATAATAAGTACTGAAAATTTGGTGGAAAACTACTATCAAGTAATTACTGGGATTACTTTATATATATGTTTTTATGTTGTTAATTAGAGCTGCCTTCCAGTAGAAAGGACATTTCACATCCGGTTTTGAGAGACAGGAGGGACTATCTTTGGCCTAAAATGAGTCAACTCGACCCTGACTCCCTATTCAAAAGAGTGAGCAAACTGTCAGCATACTTGAGTTGTCTCCTGAACTTCCTGGTGATGATTTCCTCTCTGAGGACTGGAAATCATTTGCCACCTAAGAGCTTGTTGGTGCGTGAAAGAGAATGAGATGCTGGTGAACTATTTGCGAGGAAACAGGTGCCAAGCAAAAGGCCCCTAACCTGGAGGAAGAAACTTGCCTGGGAATTCCTCAGGCTTACTGGAAGCCAGCCACCTGTGGGTCTGGTTCTCCTACTTAGATCTTTCCAAAGCCTCAGCCTCACCTCCTCAGACTGGGAGCCTGGCACAGTGCAATGATCCAGGACCAAGGTAAGTCAAGTACCGGGTTAAATCCAAGACCTGAGGGCACTTCCAGCCCCATCCATGCTGAAGTGCCCTGCAGTGTTGCCCGGCAACTAACTGCTACTGCGGGGCCAGAAGGTGGGTGGGATGATGAAGGAAAAGTACCTGGATCAAGGACACGGGAAAACATGAAGGGGGGGGGTGCTTTTCAAGTGTCTGCGCTTTAAATATTACATCATTTCCCCAACTGTAGCTGTGTTTCGGAGAACTGAGTTGTGTTTACCTTGGCTTCCTTCCCAACGCTGACTACGTTGGCAACACGTTTTCTGCAAGGCGCAGGTGCTGCTCCACATCCTCATCACGCCCGCCCTCCCCCTTGCTTCCAGTAGCCGTCTTCCCGTCTCCAGAGGCGTCCCAGAGTAAACACGGGGCATTGGCCCTTTAAAGGTGACCAGCGGAGGCCGACGGAGCTAAACCTGACGTGGAAAGAAGAGTAAGCGGCGTCAGACACGTGGTACACGGAGGCACTCATCTTGGAACCGGGCAAGGACTTTTTCTGCTTTGGGCGGAACATCTTTAATACGAAGTTAGGAAAATATCCGCTTTTGTTTGTCCGTCTTTAATTGCTTTTCCAATCCCCTCGTGATGATTCAACTCTCGAATAAAGGATGTGGTTTAAAAGCATACTTGTGTCCCTACTCTGATGCCCATATTAAAAATGGCCGCCGCCTTCCACTACGATAGTCGCTCTGCGAACTAGATCCGGGCGGAAACAGTGGGTAGGCAGATGCAGTGGGGCAGAGCCAAGGTTGCCTTATAGAAGCTCGCCGGAGTCCCGAGGGCGGCTCAGGTCAGAGTTGTTGGGGTTTGCTCAGGCTGGTGTAGGAAGATCCAGCCAGTGGGGAGCGGCCACTCCTTACTGCTGGGGCCTCAGGGCTTCTGCCCAGCTCTCCCTTTAGCTCAGGGGGCGGCCGAGCGGGACCCCTGGCCGGTCACCATGTGGGCCTTCCCGGAGTTGCCGGTGCCGCTGTTGGTGAATTTGATCGGCTCGCTGCTGGGATTTGTGGCCACACTCACCCTCATCCCTGCCTTCCGTGGCCACTTCATCGCTGCGCGCCTCTGCGGCCAGGACCTCAACAAAACCAGCCGACAGCAAATGTGAGGGGCCGCGCGCTGGTCCGGGGCAGGGGGGAAGGGGTGGGCAGGGCAGGGGCGGGGACTGGAGTGCGGGACTGCGCGTGGAGACGTAGCCCCAGCCCAGCAGCCAGCCCGGGACTATGGGAGGTGGAAAGCAGATCTGGTTAGCATTGGGGAAGGGATGGAGGCGGGAAGGTGGGACTCTTGGGTGTATCTGGGACTCCAGTAGTGCTGCCCTTCCCCGCCCCCAAGTCAGGTTACAGTAATGCTAGCACTAGTGAGTGACCACGCCCCCTTTCTTCTTTCCCCTCCGCCCGGCTTGCTGCTGGGCCACAGCCCAGAGTCCCAGGGAGTGATCAGCGGTGCTGTTTTCCTTATTATACTCTTCTGCTTCATCCCTTTCCCTTTCTTGAACTGCTTTGTGGAGGAGCAGTGTAAAGCCTTCCCCCACCATGAAGTAAGTGGGTTAGTGAGGGCGGCTGCCTGTGGCTAGGGCTGGGAGCTGCTAGAGAGGGTTGGGGTTATTTGGGTTTGGGGGGAAGGACTGAGAACGAACGAAAAGACGGGAATTCTTGAACGGTGAAGTGGGAGTAGGCTGGAGCCATGACCTGCCCGAGCCTCCCCCAGTTTGTGGCCCTGATAGGTGCGCTCCTTGCCATCTGCTGCATGATTTTCCTGGGCTTCGCGGATGATGTACTGAATTTGCGCTGGCGCCATAAGCTGCTGCTGCCCACAGCTGCCTCACTACCTCTCCTCATGGTCTATTTCACCAACTTTGGCAACACGACCATTGTGGTACCCAAGCCCTTACGGCCAATTCTTGGCCTGCATCTGGACTTGGGTGAGTAGCAGTGCCACTTCTTCCCCCATGACTCCTACTTCAGGGCACCTTTGCCCCATGAGATATCTAGTAGAGCATCCTTCCTGGTTCTCCACATTCTCCTCCCTGTTTTGTCCCTGTGTCTTCTTAGATCCTTTTGTTGGCCTTTCATCCCATCCTCTGTCCTCACCACATTTCTCAGAATAATATACTTAAATCCTCATTCTACAGATGGCATTACTTTTCCTATTTTGTTTTCCCCCAGGGATCCTGTACTATGTCTACATGGGGCTGCTGGCAGTGTTCTGTACCAATGCCATCAATATTCTGGCAGGAATTAATGGGCTAGAGGCTGGCCAGTCACTAGTCATTTCTGCTTCCATCATCGTCTTCAACCTGGTGGAGTTGGAAGGTAGGTGGGATTGGAATAGGGAGAGAAGAGAAGACTGAGTGTTAAGGGAGTTGGCTGATATCTGGTTTTGGGGAATTCAGAAAAAAAGCGATATATGAGTAATTATAGAAGATAAGGGAAGCTATTTACTTTGCAGATAACAACTAAGATTTGTTAAATGTGAGAAAAAAATAGCAGCCCTGTCATTTATAACGGCATTGGCACTAATAGGTAGGCCATAGCCTTCTCCTATTGAAGATAAACAATTTCATAAAACCCCAAAATCAGACAGGGTCACTCTGGGACCATAACAGAGTAAGACCAAAACCAGACCCCTCTGTAACCATGTCTTGAGCATAGACAGAACCACAGGAACATGACGCAGCTCACAAAAATGACCAAGATCCCCTTCTAGTTAATATGAGTGGTTGCTGCTTCCTTCTGATAACAACTCAGTTCCTCTCACTTCTTGGATCAAAATTATTAAGTTGCTCGATCATAGCATTACCCCTGCTGACAGCGCCCAGTCCAGGGCAAAACTCTGCCTCCTTGCATCCTCCCCAGAGTTACTTAAAATAAATCCTATAACAAGTCCTCCTAACACCTCCTTACTGAGGAGTGTTGCAAGTCAGTAAACCTGGCTTTGAGTACAAGCGAGTTTCTGGTGATCTTTGGCTGATGGACATCCATAAGTGCTTCTTAAAGCTAAGCACTTTTAAAATGTGATCTCACTGTAAACTTTGTAACAGCTCTATTGTGACAGGTGTTTTCATCAACCTTTTTTCAGATAGGAAACTGAGGCTCAGAGAAGTTAAATGTGTCATGGTCAAGGTCACACAGGAGGTAAAGCTGGTATTCAAACATAGGTCTGAATGATCTAAACCAAATGTAAGACAGTAACTAGTTTAGGAAGGGTTCATGAAAGAGGTGAAATATTGGGGATTGCCTGGGTGACGTGAAAGGGGTGGTGAGTTCTTGAGACTCGGGAGAGATGGACAGTACAGCTTGAGACTTGAGAGAGGTGGACAGTATAGCCTGGGACAGAACTTAGGGTCAGACAAAAACAGGACCAAAGTGTGCAGGGGAAGTAGCTATCAACTTTTCTTCTTTTTACCCTGCTTCCAAAGGTGATTATCGGGATGATCATGTCTTTTCCCTCTACTTCATGATACCCTTTTTTTTCACCACCTTGGGATTGCTCTACCATAACTGGTAAGTAGGCCTGTGGATAGCAGGAAGGCTGTTTGAACATGTGGCCAGTATGGTCCTGATTGACCCGTCTCCTGACGGGGAGGCTAAACCTGTGCATCTCTGTATTGAGTGTTTTCTGGGTCTTTAGCTGGTAATATTCTTAAATCTTAAATATTCTCTACACAGCACTAGCTGGGGGCAGGTGCTGTGGAGCGCCCAGGAATAGATAGGTCCAAGGCCTTGGTTCCTGGAGAGCTGCTGGGAGAGCTGGAATCTCCTCTGAGCCAGAATTAGGGTCAGGGCTAGCCCAGTGCTCAGGGTGTGTGATGTGAGAGAAAGGATTGCTAATGCCTCTTGCCACTGGCTCAGATCCTCTCACCCACACAGGTACCCATCGCGAGTGTTTGTGGGAGATACCTTCTGTTACTTTGCTGGCATGACCTTTGCCGTGGTGGGCATCTTGGGACACTTCAGCAAGACCATGCTACTCTTCTTCATGCCCCAGGTGTTCAACTTCCTCTACTCACTGCCTCAGCTCCTGCATATCATCCCCTGCCCTCGCCACCGTATACCCAGGTAGCTGCTTTGGGGCCTGAAAGGGACATCATAGCTTTTTCACTTGGGATGCCTTAGACATTGGCTGTGCAAAGGGAGTGGGCCCAAAGAAGGGCTAACTCTTTCCATGCGGTTAGCCCTTTATACATTACAGAGCACATTTAGTTACAGGATCTCATTTAATGTTCACAGCAGCTCTGATCACACAGAAGCAAGCAGCAGAGCCAGAAATAGATCTCAGGGTGTTTGACTCCACATTCAGTGCTCTTCCTATTAACCACAGTGAGGAGAGTTCTTTGAGTAGTGGCCCAGTCACATGAAGCTCTCTTCCCCTGCAGACTCAATACCAAGACAGGCAAACTGGAGATGAGCTATTCCAAGTTCAAGACCAAGAGCCTCTCTTTCTTGGGCACCTTTATTCTAAAGGTAACAGGGTAACAAGGAGGTAAGGCTCTAGGCTGCCATTTTGAATTCAAGGAATGGGGAACCTAGGCCTACATCAGACCCAAGGGGAGTTTGGAAGCATTGAGCAGATCCCCATTCCTGAAGCGTAGGTATTAGCTGAAGTTCTCTCCACTTTTGGCCCCTTCAGGTGGCAGAGAGCCTCCGGCTAGTGACAGTGCGCCCGAGTGAGAATGAGGACGGTGCCTTCACGGAGTGTAACAACATGACCCTCATCAACTTGCTACTTAAAGTCTTTGGGCCCATGCATGAGAGAAACCTCACCCTGTTCCTGCTGCTGCTACAGGTGCAGTGCTGTTGGGGACGTGCTTTACACCTCCTTGTCTCCCTTTCTCTGTGGTTCTTACTCTAGTTCATTTCTCCTTGCAGGTCGTGGGCAGTGCTGTCACCTTCTCCATTCGGTACCAGCTCGTCCGACTCTTCTATGATGTCTGAGTCCCCTGACCCATTGCCCTTTGCTTCACAGCCTCCAGGGTTCCTGACTCAGGCTGACGTCTTCTAGACCAAGATTGCCTCCTGGCCCAGGCCTCTCCCACCCTTCATTCTCCTCCAGATTTTGTCCTCAGCATTTCCTTTCACCTGTGATTTTTGACATCCTGGGCCTTCCTTGCCCTCTAATGACTATTGATTGGACTCTGCCTATGGCTTTCTTCAACTTGCCCCTTTCCCTCTCTCCCATCTTTGCAGCCTCCGAAGGTGGGATACTGTAGCTTTTATGCAATTACCCACAACTCTGACACTCAAGGAATATGTTGGGCTGGGGATAGGGACACAGGCTCAAAGGTGACTTGACATTTGACTATAAATTAAGTATTCTGATGATTTAGCAGACTGGGGGGCCAGGTGCTCCCATTGGTGACAATAAAGTGTTGTCTTTTTCTTGTTGTTGTTCCTGTAGGTGTATTTCCTATATAGGACATTTTAGGGTAGACTGGGAGGGTTGGTGGAGGCACTTCCTCAGAGAGGATGCCTGTCTCTCTGCCCCGTCTTTTTTCTTTCAGTACATCAGGCCCCTCCTAGTAAGATGTGAACAGAAAGAACAGACCAGACAGAACATGTTGAATAAATATGAAGTGCTCAGGTGGCACTTATGGCCATAAGATTGGCGTTATCTATTCTCTGGTTCGGGGTCGGACTTTCGGGGGTCTCATTCCGTCCCTTTTTCACTCTCCCTTTGCCAGGTAGGAGGAAGGAGTGACCAGACCTGGGACGGGAGGCAGAGATAGTTGTAGAGTTGGCCCCAAAACCCACACAGACTTCCCTGAGACTCCATAGGTAGCTCCAGACTCCACCCTCTTTGTCTTCCGGTTCTGGTCTGGGCTGTAGGGTTTAAATCTGGCGCGCTTCACTTGGATTGGCTTCACCCGGGAGTGGTTGGCTGTCCGCTAGCTGTCGCTCCTCCTCGCCTTTTCCCCGGGCAAAAGGTTTTCAAATTCGACCAATCGGTGGACGCGTTCCTTCGGCTGAGGCGCGTCACCAAAGGGTTAACCGCAGCCAACCGGAGGCGGGTATTAGAGAAAAGAGCCAATCAGGAGGGCGCGGGGGTGTGCCCTGGGGGCTTATAAGGGCGGCCCCTGGGCGCGCGCGCTAGCAGTTGGACTGCGGCGGGCGGTTGTTCCTCGGCCTCGGAAACCGTCCTCCTCACCGCTCCTCTACCTCACGCAGCATGTCGGGCCGCGGCAAGACCGGCGGCAAGGCCCGCGCCAAGGCCAAGTCGCGCTCATCGCGAGCGGGCCTCCAGTTCCCCGTGGGCCGCGTGCACCGGCTGCTGCGGAAGGGACACTACGCCGAGCGGGTGGGCGCCGGCGCCCCGGTCTACCTGGCGGCGGTGCTCGAGTACCTCACCGCCGAGATCCTGGAGCTGGCGGGCAACGCGGCCCGCGACAACAAGAAGACGCGGATCATCCCCCGCCACCTGCAGCTGGCCATCCGCAACGACGAGGAGCTCAACAAGCTGCTGGGCGGCGTGACGATCGCCCAGGGAGGTGTCCTGCCCAACATCCAGGCCGTCCTGCTGCCCAAGAAGACCAGCGCCACCGTGGGGCCGAAGGCGCCCGCGGGCGGCAAGAAGGCCACCCAGGCCTCGCAGGAGTACTGAGGGCGCCCGCGCCGCCGCCCGGCCCTCCCCTTGCCACCACAAAGGCCCTTTTAAGGGCCACCACAGCGCTCATGGAAAGAGCTGGGCCACGTCGGGCTCGGGGCCGGCCGGCTGCGCGCTCGCCCCCTCCGCGGCCCCGGCGCCGCCCGGCCAGGCCCGGCCCGCCCCTCCCCCGCGCGCCTCGCTCCCGCCGCGGCTCGGCCGAGGGCGGCCGTTCGGACGGCGCTCGGCCCCAGGAGCGAGCCCGTGACTCGGCCGGCCTGGCCCCCGAGTGCTGACGGGCTGCGGGGAGGCCGCGGCACCTTCTGGAAAGCCGGGCCGGCCGCGCTGACGCAGGGCCGGGGCGCGCGTGCGGCGGGGAAGGCGAGTCGGTGCGGACGGCCGCCGGCGGGGCCTCGCGCGCGCGGCTCCCCGGACGGGGCTCGCTTGCCGGCGGCCGCGTCAGTCGGTCACTTCGTTTGTCCCGGGACCCCCTTTGCTGCCGGATCCCGGGCCCTGCACGTCCGCGCTCCCTCCATCTCCACTCGCAGGCCTGTGCGCGTCCTGGAAGAGACAGTTCGCGGCGGGAGCGGGTCCCGGCGGCGTGGGGGCTGCGGGAGTCCTGCCCCCGGCCCCGCGCCCCCCGCCCCGCTGCCCTCCCGGCGGGCCCGCGCCGCAAGCCAGGCACCTAGATACCAGCACTAGTCCGTTAATCCGCGTCTGGACTGAGCCGCCGTTGGCTTCGGAACTGGAATTTTGCAGCTAACCCACCCGAGACAGTACTTTAGGTATTGGGGAGTTTCAGATGGACTAATTTTGTTTATTAAAGGATTGTCTTTTTTTAAAAAACTGAGCTGTTTCTTCATTTTGCAAATGGGTTGTAGGATCGATGACTGTAGATTCCTAGAGGTAGTGGGGGAGGGGGCACTAGCTGATATAAGCCTCTACCATTAACTGGAGCGACAAGTCGTAGATGATAAGATTATGGCTCTTTCTTGGTGTTCCCTGGGAGACAACTTATTCTGTCAGGAAATAAGAACTACTGAGACAGAAACGGGCGTGTTCCAGGAAAACTTTGGACCCAGGGGGCCTAGCCTCTGAGGAAAGGAGGAAAGGCTTTTCTGTTTGCAACCCCACCGAAACCAAAAACCACCTTCAAACCTGGTTTATTAGTAAAGTTGGTTACATTCAAAGGCTGTGGCTTATTAGATATTTCTCTAGAGATGAAGCCCCCACCTACCGAGGAGGCAAGGCATCACCGAGGCCCCAAGGTGAGACAAGTCTCTGAAAGTCTCTGCCCCTGCAGTTCAATCCCCTGGGGTGATCACGCCCCAGGTAGCAGTGAGAATGGGGCACTGAGGGCTGGGATGTAGGCACTGGGCACAAGCAACCAAGGCACCTGTGCCCCAGACCAGTTAGTGGGCATCATTGAGCTGCCGTGCAACATCCAAGATGCTCTTGGCTCCTTTGTTCAGCAACAAGGTGGCCAGGTTGATGCCCAAGTTCTCAGCAGCCAGCTGGGCTTGTCGTGGAATGTTCCGGGCAGTGATGCCCACCAGCTGTGGATCATCCTCAGGGCCATCTTCAGGCTGGGTGAGGGAAGGAGGGTAGGATTGTGGTGAGCATGAAAGGGGAAGTAACATACAGACGCCTTTCTTACCCTTTCCCTCACCCTCCAGCCGTGGCACCTGGGCAGGGACATGGATGGTGGCCTGCATGGTCTCTTGCATGCTATCTGCGCCGTTCAGACTCCAGACTCCTCCAGTCAGGTACAGCTGGGAAAGGAAACAGTTGCCTCAGCATATTGGGAGAGGGAACTGCTTAGAAACCTGGGCTCTTCTCACTGGCCCCTCAGGATGCACAGGAGAAATGCCAGAGTCCCCTCCCTGTCCTCCCACCCCTCCTCCCCTGCTTACTTGCCCATCCTTCATAGCTGTATGCACTGCCACTGGCACACTGCAGCCTCCTTCCTGCAACAACAGGTTCTCCCTGTGAGCTCCAAGGGCCCTCACCACCACCCTGTAACCAGAGCCCTCTAAGGACATAACTGAAAATGAGGTAGAGGCCCAGACCTGGGTCCTGTCCATACTTTCAAGAATGAGTCACCACTAAATACACAGCATTAATGTGAGAAATCTCCCCACTACCCTTCCCAACTCCCCAGGTACCCACCCCTCCACAAGGACACAGGCCCTACCAGGTGCCTCAGGAAGGCCCGTTCAGCAATGCAGCGAAGCAGAGTCTCAGGATCATGCAACACACCCACCAGATCCAAGATGTCCTGGTCCTTGGCTCGAACTTCTACACCCAGAGCCCCCTGATGGAAAAATAGCCTAAGATAATCAGGCCCAATCTTTCCCCAACTGACAGAGCTAAGGATGGGAACCAGCCTACTTTCACCTGTTTCCCAGGGCCTTTTGGGCCAGTAACCTCCCAAGGCCTGTCCCTCCCTGGGAATGTTCTTGGTTGAAAACAAAAGAATGCTGCAAATCAATACATGGCTTCCCTGGTCAAGCATACCTGACCCACAGCATACATGCACTCCTCGGGGTGCAGGATCTGTGTGGGCAGAAGAGGCAGTCAGAAGGGTGGAGGTGGGGGTGTCTCAAAGCACACAGCAATGAGACGGGGCTTCCCTAGCACACAGAAAGCCTGAAGAAGCAAAAGTGGGAGTCTGGTCCTCTGATCCCCAATCTTCCCAACGTGGGAATCATTTCCAGCTTACACTGTTAGAGGTGGGTATTTAAAAAGAGAATACAGGTAGGAAAGAGATAAACAACTGGTTAGGGAAGCGGGGCAGGCCCTACCTGCCCCACCCGGTTCTGCCAGCCCATGCGCTGCAGGCCAGCTGCGGCCAGGATGATGGCACTGAACTCCTGCAGCTCATCGAGCTTCCGAAGTCGTGTGTTGAGGTTTCCCCGCTGTGGAGCGACACTAAGGACCACAAGCTTTGGGCGGTCTGGAGCCTTGTGCTGTTCCCTCTGCCTGAGTCTCTCAATCTGCTAACTTCTCACCTTTGAGTTCTCAGCTTAATGACAACAGCTAACATTTATCATACTTACTACATGCCAGACACTGTTCTAAAGTGCTTTACATAATGTCAATTCATTTAATTTTCACAACCCTATGAGGTAGGTAGTCGTATTATCTCCATTTTACAGATGAGAAAAATGATATAGAGAGGTTGTAATTTATTTAATAACTTGCCCAAGGTTACAAGACCTCTGAGAAGCCTTCCCTGACCCTCAAGTCTGTTCAGCTATTCCAGCTAGAAGCTTCCAGAGAATTCCCTACTTTGAGCATTGGAACACTTAGCAAATACTATTTTGAAAATCAGCTTTACAAACATATAACATTGTAAAAAACAAAACCATACAGTGGAATATAAAATAAAAACGGACTTATGGTTACCAAAGGGGAAAGGGGGATAAATCAGGAGTTTGAGATTAGCATTTACAAACTACTACATATAAAACAGATAAACAACAAGATCCTACTGTATAGCATGGGGAACTATATTCAATATCCTGTAATAAATCACAATGGGAAAGAATATGAAAGGAATATGTATATATATGTATAACTGAGTCACTTGCTGTACACCAGAAACTAACATAACATTGTGAATCAATTACAATCAAAAAATTTTAATTAATTAAACTAAATTAAAAATGGAAGCACCCTCCAATCCCCCTGCCCTGATGTTATCATTATTCATCACTCTGTGTTATCAATGCCTGGTTGTCTGTCTCCAGAACTAAAATGTAAACTCTGTGTGAGCAGACAGTGTTGATTTGCTCACCATAAACCCCAGTGCCAGGCACTTGCCTGGGGCTAAGAAAACATGAAAGGATTATGAATGAATGGATGCGTGGATGAATGGGAGGACAGGCTTGTCCACTGCATCCATGGTCCACTTCCTCAGGAAGCCCCTTCCACTCACAACTCCCAGGGCCCTCTGGACCTGGTCTTCCTCCTTGGCTGCTCCCTCCTCCCTCCACTAAAAGGATACAATACTCTTGAACTCCAGATGTGGGAACTTTCTCTGCAGCTGGGCCGCTCTCCGCAGGGAACTAGTTCCCACCACGCTGCTCAGAGAGATGGTTTAAAATGAGATTTAACCTCAGGCAGGCACTGCTCCTCTCGTCCTCCTCCCACCCCTCCATCTTCTGTGCGCATCCCACCGAGATGCCTATCCAGGTCCTACTCACCTCTTCTCTGGCAAGGTTTCTAGCGTCTTCCCAACAAATTTTGGGTGAAAGACAACAGCATCATAGGGGCTCTCCCGCCTGGGGATGGAGGGAAGGTCATAGAATAAGGGAGAGATCTCAGTTCAGTAGTCAACTAACTGGCATTTTCTGAGTTTTCTGCCATGCTTGACACTCCTCAGGGCAAGAGAGACAGCCTGGAGGCAGAGGGCCAAGTCCCAAAGGGAAAAGTCAAGGTTAATATGATGTCCACCCCACGCGTAGGCCCTGACTGGCAGGACTCTTACTTGCAGATGGCTCCAATGGTGAAGCCAGGAGGAAGCACCGTGGGCAGGTCCTTCAGGGAGTGAACAACCAGGTCCACTCTAGAGAGATGGGAGACAGGCAAGGAGAAGGGGTCTGAGCAGCAGGCCCCCAGCCCTTCTCCATGTACTCCTGCCTGTATGTCACTGGGGGAGCCTAGAGCAGTTCAGGAAGCAGGCCTTTCCGAGACCTTGGATCCATGAGACCCACTCCCCTCCTACCCACCCTTTCATCACCTCTCCCCAGCCAGTTCTGCACCCCAGGCAGCCAGATGGCTCAGAACCAGGACACTCTCCTTTTCTGAGGCCTGAAAAACTCACATATGAGCCCCTTTCTAGCCTATCCAAGTGTTTCAGCCTAACAGTCTAGCTGATACCCAGGTCTGATGTGCACTGGAGTCCTAGCGAGAGCCTGGGAGGGTGCCATGCTTCCCGCTTTCACTTACTCATTCCTCTCCAGCGCATGTTCCAGCTCCTTGGTAAACAGGCTCTTCTCTCCAATCTGCCAGGCAAGAAAGAGCCTCAGGGTGAGTCTTTTGGGGGAAGGAAAGAGGAGGAGGGAAAGGGTTGGAGAGAAAATATTGTTACCTTAGAGAGTGCGGTATCAAGAATCTTGTCCCCTGTGGTGGACATAGCAACTGAGGAGAGAATCAACCAATCAGATGCTCATTGATCAGCAATTATTGAGCCACTACTGAGCTTAGCACTTGTGCTAAGATGTTCAGTGGACACAGAGGCACATAAGGCTCGGTCCCTAACCTCAGGGAATGTGCAATCTAGCAGGAAGACTAGACGCAACCATAAAAAGACCCAAGGCAGAAGATGTGAAATGCCAGGCTAGCCCAGGCAGTCAAAGTTGGAGGTGTTTAAAGGAGAAAAAGGCCCCCCAAACTGGGGACAGCCAAGAAGAATTCTCAGAGGCAACAGGACCAGGCTTTGGTCCAAGGCAAAGTCAGAAACACTGTGTTCTCCCCTCCAGGGGTTAAAGGCTTCCCATTAGCTTCCATTCCTGTCCAGAAAACTCACTGATTTCAAACTGCAGGCCTGGGTATAAAGCTTTCAGCGTTGCCACCACACTGTCCGTCTGTATGCGGGCCAGCTGGGGAGTAAAAATTCAGGTTAGTCTTGTGCTCTGGCCACTGCCCTCAGGTCAGGCCCTCACAGGGTCAGGGAGATCGTGAAGGGATTGGAATTCAGAGAATGCCCACCTAAAAAGAGGAGGGGTCTGGCCTGGGAGTCCTCTGTACCCCAACAACTTCCCCAGCCCAGGGACTATCTCTTCACAGAATGCAATCTGTCATTCTGCATGGGATTGAATACTCAATCACCCCATTTCCTCCATCCCCGAGGTGCTGAGAACCCTCTGGGCTCCCCAACTTATAATACTCTGAACAAAGAACTCTTCTGACAAACCTCCTCCCCCCTGGTACCTGCACTCACCTGGCTCTTGCGGGTACCCACGCGAATCACTCTCATCTTTGGGCTGTTTCCTTCCTGCAGAAAAAGTCCCCAGGTCACAGTCCCCGCTGCTCTTCGTGTTCCTCAACACCTTGTCCAAGAACCAGAATCACTGGCTTGGAAGAAAGGAACCTCAGCCCCTGGCCTGTGGCCAACTGAGCCTCAAAGTGAGGAAACACAACCCAAGACTGCTCCCTTTATCTTCCCCAATACCTTCTGCCTCCTCAGGGATCCAGAGAAGCAGAGACCAGTAGGTAGGACCTGCTGTTGCTGTTGTTGTAATGACCAGGACACTAAGCCCTGAAGCCCATCCAAGCTAAGGCAGCAGGAATGCTGCACTCAGCCAGGTGGGCAGAGAGATAAGGCCCATCAGTTTGGCCCCAAGAAGGGTGGGGCCTGCAGCGGGCAGGGGCAGGGCAGCTGGGGCCACACAGGGGAACTTGAGCTGAGTCACTGAGCACAAGTTCAGCATCCACAACAGAGTGGCACTCAAGAAAGCTTCGATGCCTGCAGGTGCCACCCTATGGATCCCGTCATCTGGTTGGAATGCATACAAAAGGACTGGGGTCAACAGATCTGACATACAGTCCTGCTCAGCCTCTTGGCTGTGTGACCTTAAACACATCATCGTTTGTTCATCTATACACCTATTTGTTCATCTATAAAATGAAGAAGTTTGCACTCAAGTATTTTCTGCTTTTGATATTCTAAAAGACTAAGAGGCTGAGCTGTCTAATGTCCTTTCACCTAGAGTGCGGCCTCTGGTTTCACCAAGAAGGAAATATTAGGGTGTCAGAGACCAAGCCAAGAACTCAAAGGGACATGCCTCTTCCTCTTGCCAGGGCACCTAGGACAAGGGTATTCAGTGCCAAGCAGGCAGAACTGGGTTCTCCAGTCTGAGGTCCTATTTCTTTCCAGATCAGACAATAGCCACTACAGATACTATCAACTTTCCCTGTTCTGGGATCTTCATCCTACAGAGTTCTTCTGCAGTCAGGTATCTGTGGCCTCTGTTGCTAGAGAAGGTGACAGCTGGCTGCTCTTGGACTCTAGTCTCCTCCATGGCTATCACTTCTCCAATAAATAAACCCTGGGGGACCCTGAGCAAATTAGGCTAGGCTTGAAATGCTAAACATGGCCACTAAAATTCTGGGAGCCCACAGAAAGGAATCTAAGGTCCCAGAAACTGCTACGTTCAAACAATGCCTTAATTTCACTGATTCTGAACAGCATATTCAAGTCAAATTGTTCCAGGAAAAATTCCTTATTGCGCATGTATATCCTAGAGCTACTATTGCCTTTAATCTTAATAACAACCTATCAGGTAGACAGGGCAGGCATCTCTGAACTATGTTAGAGAAGCAAAGTCTGGCTCTGAGGAGCAAAGTGACTTGCCCAGGGCCACAGGGTTAATCATGTGCAGAGAGCTGGAATCCAGATCTTCTTACTGCTAGCCCAGCGATCAGGAATGTCACCAATGGCAAAGAATCCCACTCCTTACCAGCCAGTAGGTCAGGGAGAGATAAGCAGCTGCCCCACTCCTTTCTTATCTCAGGCTGACATTAGCCTCGCAGGCTCTGCAGTTTGCATCTGCACAAGCCCAGAGGTGGGACCCCAGGCTAGGAATAGGAAGGCCCAAGGGTGCCCCCTGTCCATGGTAGTAACCCAATGATGGGCCTCAGCTGGGGACTTTGAGTGTCGGCTGGGGCAGGGTGTCCGTTAAAAGAAAAAAAGGGGAGAAGGTGCACTTCCAAGACGTTTGTGTGCAGTTCGGAGACTTCGAGGTACGCTCTCCTCTCTGGATCCAAAATGGAACACTTTCCCAAAGTAGCTGAATCTCGCCTCGGGCCTGTCTCAGGTGAAGGGATCCCGGGGAACAGCACCCTGTCTCGTGCAGACGAATTTTCCTGGGTTGAGTCACTAAATCTAGAGCCGTGTAAGCCAGGCCTCGTGGAATCCCATCCAGATCCCCGCAGGAACGGGTTCTGGTCGAGACTATCTATCTGATCTTAAGTCCGCCCCCAATGCTCACTGATTTCCCTAAGGTAACAATGATTCTCCTAAGGGCAACCCAGCTACTGGCCCTTTAAAAACTATTCGAATCAAAAAAAAAAAAAAAAAAAAAGACGGATAATCGCCCCGACCAATAGACGACGGAGAGTGGTAACTTGGGGCCAATCATTGCACCGCTAGTGCAGAGGACCGAAGTTGCGAGGGTCATCGGCTCAGCACTCACCGCCGTTGCGGCCGCGTTGCCATTACCAGACATGGCTGTGCGCAGGAAGTAGGCCGGAGGCTACCGCCAATGTCCTCCGGAGTCGGGGAAGCAGAAGGCCCCGGCCGGCCGGACACTGGGCGCACGCGAAGCTCGCGATCCTCCTGCGGCCACACACTCCCGGGTCTGCTAAGGGCGTGCGTCACTTCCGGCACCGCCCCAGAGGGGCGGGGCTTCCCTGGGCGGGCATCGGAATGGTTGCGACAGAGACCTTACCTGGGTTACCGCCCCTACTCCCCCCAGGCTGGCGGTGGTCTTCCTCGTTTGAGACCCAGGCCGACCAGCTGTTCCTTTTAACTTTTTCCTAGCCAGGAATACCGATGGTCAGTGGCTAAGATATGATCCCCGGATTCACCCACAAAGTAAGTTCTTTGCAGTCCCTTCTACCGCCGCGCAAAGGGAAGGTCAGGAAGCCAAAAGTAGGCGTGCCGGAGAGGAAAAGGATATTAATCCTACAATGCGTTGGAAGTAAAGGCTACTTGAGCGACTTACCATGCGCCTAAGCTGGATTCAACGTTTACAAAGAAAAGAGGCCTGCTCCTGAAAGCTAGTCATCCACAATTCCACAGCTTTATCTGCTTAGTTGTGGCACAAGCCATTAGTGCAGCTTATGTGGCGCTGCTTCTCCTACAACCCTGCAGTAGGTAACATTTCTGTTTTTAAAGTGAGAAAACTGGCTCAGAGATCAAAGGTCATGCCTAAAGACAAGGAACTGTGAAATGGGAATGCCAACACATTATTAGTGGGAAAAGGGCTTGTTAGTAAAAGTGCTTTCCAGTAACAGTAACAGTAACCATGTATTAACTGCTTTCAAAAAACTGGACACCTGTCATCCATACCAGACCCTGAGGACTAATCGATTCCAGCCTTGACTTATCTGTGTGTGTTTCAAAAGCACCTGGTATTTGATAGAGATGTTTTGCAGCCGAGCTTAAAGAAATATGCGGTGGTCAACACCCCCGAACCAGCTGACTTGACCACAGGAACACACCGAAGGCAGATGAGATCTGGAGGTGTCCTAAAGCTACCTTTGCTTCATTACCATGCCAAGATGCCCACCCAAGGGGGATATCTGTACTCTGCTGGGCACAATTCCTGCCGTGTGCAAAGCACATGATTCCCCAGCTGCTCCCCAAAATCTCTGCCTCTTTCCTAGAGCCCTGATGACATGTCTGCCTCCTCTCCCTTAAATTTCCTTATTCCCCTCCCTTCGGGGAGATGTCTTTAGAGCATCTGCTCTCCCTTCTCCACTCCTTGATCAATGCATAAAGTTTCTGCTCTGCTATACCGAACCTGGTTTTTGTTCGACTGGCATTTGCAACTCCAGGCAAAGGACCCATTGAGGGGTCACCCACCTGTTGGAGACCAGCAACACATCCATTGATTGGCTCCTTGGACCTTCATTAACAGCTGTACCAGAAAGATGCTGTAATTCCTAATGTACTGACGAAGAAACAGGTTTAGAGAAGGTTCAGTTGCCCTAAGTGAAATTAGGATTCAAGCTCAGGGCAGCTGATCCAAAGTGTATTCTTAAGCTGCTACCAATGTAGTGTACTCTGCCTCTTCTAAATACTACCTAAACCACAACGTTCAGGGTACTTCTTTTAAGTAAACAACCCCATAGGAGCAATTTTCAGACTGGTAGTGTAACCCAAATTACACGCAGACACCAAGCAACACAAACTTCAGCTGACGACTTCCAAGAAGAAAAAAATGTTTCAGTAAAGGGCCTTTTATCCTGCTTATCATGTGGTACCAAGGACAGCAAGACGCCCACCCACCCATCATGAAGGCAGGCTTAAGCCCAAGACTCCCCACCAGAATCTGCCTCTTGCTTGGATACCTTGTCCACAAAAAAGCCACAGAGACCAGCCACACTACAGAGCAGAGTCCTCAGTCCAGGCTGCTCTTGGGGCTCAGGCCTTAGGCCTTTGCAGAGCTTCTTCAGTAAACTGAACTCTACTAAATACCACAGGCCCCACTCATTACTGGAATGAAGTATCATCAACATTATCTTTAAGGAATTCTGTAGCAAGGGAAGGGGTGCTCCAGGAGAGCAGAGGGAAAGAAATACATTTTGCATAGTTAAAAATCACCAGGAAGTCCCCAGAATAAATCCTTCAACCCCGAAATGATTATATGCTTTTATTTATAGACTCGAGCCAGGACCCAAGCACAGCCTGGTGCTCTTGGATAGAGAATAAAGCAGCTATTGTCCAGACTCTGAGGTTGCTGAGGTGCCCTCCCCTGCTGGTCTGAAATGATCTACACTGCTCAAAAACCCAACAGGAGGAATGATGGGTTGGCCAAAGGAGGAGGCAGGAACGAAAGTCCACTTAAGTTCTGGGGGCATCAGATGAGAGCTGAGTCCTGGGCATGTCTGCCTGACTCCTGTGCAGCAGCCCTGTCTCTGTCCCCCTGCTGCTAGACCTCCACCATCACACCCCTCCCACTAGCCGCTTAAGTGCCCCTCCTGGCGTGCACGAGCAAGTCCCGCTGCAGCCCAGCCTCCAGGCTTGCAGTCAGTCGGGCTGTGGGAGGGTCGGTCAGCAGAGTCAATTTGTTGAAAACACCTCGGCCAAAGTAGTCAGCAATCACAGAGAAGCTGTCATTGGAGCACTTGAGCTGCAGGGAAAGAGAAGAGGTAAGAGTCAGAATCCAGAGGAGGAGGAGAAAAGAAATACCAGCTCCCAGAACTCACTGCCTCCCCATGGGGCAGGGGGGAGTGAGGAGCAGGAGTCACGTGGCCCACTCATCCCCACCTGGTGCTGGAACTGGTCGTGGAGATCTCGTTTCTGTTCCTGGGCCCGGATCATATCCATGACTTTGCGGTTTTCAGGGAGGCAGGTGGGGCAGTCGGCATCACTTTCCGAGTAACTCTCAAAGCAGTGTTGGTGGAAGGAGTGGCCGCAGAGAAAGTGGACTGAGGGCAACTCCAAGGCACTGTTACAGATGCTGCACTTGGTCTTCTGGAAAATCTTCGGGCTACAGGCAAGGGAGACCGGAAAAGAGTGGCCAACAGTGAGGGCAGGGCCAGGAGCCACGTGGAGAGCAAAGGCAGCTGGATGCAACAAGGAGAGGTCAGTCCCTGTTAAGGAACTATGAGACCCTGTTCTTCTTCCCACCTAAAGGGGATCACAGGAGGACCCCATGCTGGGCCTGCAGGGACTCTCAGCACACTCCCAGCAGGTCCATCCAACCCACGGGGGCACTTCTGTCTCTCTTTCAACTTCCGCTATTGCCACTAAATTGTCTTCCAGGTCTTTACTCAGATGTGACCCTTTCCCTTTCAATGAGGCCTTTCCTGGCCACTTTATAAATTATAACACACATACAGGGACTTCCTAGGTGGTGCAGTGGTTGAGAATCTGCCTGCCAATGCAGGGGACATGGGTTCAATCCCTGCCCCAGGAAGATACCACATGCCGTGGAGCAACTAAGCCCATGTGCCACAACTATTGAGCCTGCACTCTAGAGCCCATGAGCCCCAACTACTGAGCCCATGTGCCACAACTACTGAAGCCCACACGCCTAGAGCCCATGCTCTACAACAAGAGAATCCACCTCAATGAGAAGCCTGCACACCGCAATGAAGAGTAGCCTCTGCTCACCACAACTAGAGAAAGCCCGTGTGCAGCAACGAAGACCCAACACAGCCAATAAAATAAATTAATTAATTAAAAAAAAAATAACACACATACACCCCTCATCCTACTCCCCTTTCTCAATTTTCTCCTTAGAACTTATCACCATCGAACATACTACAATATTTTGCTTATCTAACATGTTTACTGTCTGTCTCTACATTATATATACAATATATAAGCTCCATGAAGGCAGCATATGGCCTGTGTTAAGAACAGACTTTCTGTTGGTTTCTGCTTTCTGCAGAAACTAACAAAATTTTAAGGCAATTATCTCCAATAAAGATGTAAAAGAATAAATAAAAATAAAAAAATAGAGAAAATCCAAAAAAAAAAAAAAAAAGAAAGAACAGAGCTTGGGACAAAATAAGGGCTCAGTAAACACTGATGAAATGAAATTGTTTTCTAACAAATATTTTACAAAGTTAAGGTAGATAAGACTTAAGAGTAGGGATTAAAGTCTACTATAAACACTTGTGAAAACTATCCACTTTCTATCAAAGTTTTTACTCCTGATGCTTCCAACCACAATTTAGATATGTGTTTAGAAAAGGTAAAATATGGGCATATACAGAAAGAAAAGGACCTGCTACAAGATATCCTCCAAAGCCCAATAAATCATGTTCTAGGTAATGAATCATTCTTTGGAATTCCTCCATTAAAACAGACCTTCAAGAATGAAAGGCTCAGGAGCTTCCCTGGTGGCGCATTGGTTAAGAATCCGCCTGCCTATGCAAGGGACGTGGGTTTGATCACTGGGCCAGGAAGATCCCACATGCCACAGAGCAACTAAGCCTGTGCACCACAACTACTGAGCCTGTGCTCTAGAGCCCGCAAGCCACAACTACTGAGCCTGCGTGCCACAACTACTGAAGCCTGCATGCCTAAAGCCTGTGCTCCGCAACAAGTCACCACAATGAGAAGCCCGTGCACAATGATAACTAGCCCCCGTGCAGCAACAAAGACCCAACATAGCCAATAAAGATTAATCAATAAATAAAATTTTTAAATAAATAAATAAATAAAATTTAAAAAACCCAAAACAACTGCTCTAACACACTCTATACAATCCTCTCTGTGAAACACGACACCCCATGAAGAACAAGGTTATCTCCAGATGCCTCTGCGCTTCCGGACGCCAAGTACCTTGCCTTCAGCTCCTGGATCTCCTGGCGGATGCGGGTGGTCTCCTCCCGGTAGCGGCGCACCCGGAGCTCATCCTGCGCGATCTGCTGGCTCTGTTTCTGCAGTTTTTGGACCAGGTAGTCCCGGATGACAGACAGGGTGGCCGTGGAGTTGTGGGCCAGGGTCTGCACCACTGAGGTAGGGGTCCAGGAAGAAACAAGACCATGAACCAAGCAGCCCTCTGGACAGAGCTGAAGGGGCCCTGCCCCAGCGCCCGACTGTCGGCAGCCTGCACCCAGCCACCCGCCTCGTCTTCCAGGGTACCTAGAAGGGGCGGCATGAGGTTCTTGCTCTCAATGTGCTTGAGCACGGCCGCCACGTACTCCTTGCAGTCCTCCTCCTTGCGGGCGAAGTAGCTGAGTGCCTGTTCCCACAGGGAGGGCTCCTGCTCCCCGTGGCGCTCGCACACGGCGATCACCTGCCGGTACTGCTCGTGCTGCATGTGGTAGTGCATGATCTGCTGGAACCTGCGGCCGGGCGAAGCACACGTCAGCACCCCTCCCCGGCCAGTGACTCGGCTGCGCCCCCTTCCCTGAGATTCTCCAAACTCTTACAGCTTCCCCTGCTCGTAGAGGTAGAGGACCCCATCCTGGAAGTCGTGCATCTGGCAGAGGACCAGGGCCTTGTCAAAGACGTCGCAGAAGCGGCCACTCTTCAGCAGGGAGATGGCCTCTGTGTGAAGCTTCTCCTTGACCTAGAAGAGGAGGGGAGAGCTGCTGGACGTTAGGGAGAAACGACAAGGCCTCTCGGGACCACGCAAGTCAACTATCTCTTCCTCTCAAACCAATTTCCTCTTCATGGAGGACCACTTAGCCCCCAAGGGTGAGGTGTTATTGGTCTAAAGAAAGCAGCAGGAAGCAACCAGGAAAGAAATGGAAGCATGGTCTTCTCTCCAGTGCCTCCGGCAGCTTTGCCAGGTCTCACCTGCAGATCCTCCTCGTGGGCCCAGTTCTGGAGTCGCAGCTCAAGGAGCGTGTCATAGATGCCCTGTGGGGAGTCAGGCTGCACCTCACTCATGTGCTCTAGGAAAGCTTTCAACTCTCGGGGGTTGTTGGCAAAGATGGGGATAAACTCCTCCGAGTTGGCCTAGGATGGCAAGGGAGGAGAGGAGACTGAGTGAGTGGGCTCGGTACTTGTGCTGCTAAAGTGATCCCTGCTGTCCAAAAGCCATTCTCCCTGAGGCCTCACCCTGCAGCCTGGAGCCTCCCTATCGCCTCGGCCTTCAAGGCTGGGCCGATAGTCGGTACAGAGTCCCTTCAGCAACTCAGTTGTCTGCTCTGGTATATGGTGCATGAGGATCTTGCCATAGCGTTTCATGTTGCTCTCTGCCTGCTCAAAAGGCAGCTTGCCAATGTACTGAAGGGCTTCCTGATAATTCTGTGGAGAAGAAGAGGGCAGAATAAGCACGTGCTCCTGCCTCAGCAACCAGGAAGCACTTTTCTCATCCCAGGGATGTCCTAGGAAAAGAACAGGACCCTGCCCGCGTCAAGAGGCTCAGCTACCTTGATGTCCTCTAGCTGAATCTTCAAGTACCACTCGTGATGTGCATGGTTCTCAGCCAAATAGAGGGCATGGGAGTAGTAGCCAGCCTGCCGGAGGACTTTGATGGCTGTCTCCACGTCAAAGTGGACTTCACTCTCACTCTTTGTCTGCCAGGGAGACATCAGACAAAACCATTCACAGAGAGGCTGTGGTTGGAGAAGGGAAAGGAAACATGCATCTGATTCTAACACCGGATTCTTAAGGTAATAACAAAGTTGATGGTTTTTTTTTTGGCCGTGGTGTGCAGCACGCAGAATCTTAGTTCCCTGACCAGGGAGCAAACCCGTGTCCCCTGCAGTGGAAGCACACAGTCATAACCACTGGACCACCAGGGAAGTTCCAAAGTTGATGCTTTTAAAACACTGTTATCCTGCCTCTCTGAAAGTCTTCCTCTGCCTCTACTATTAGAGGGACTCGTCTGGAAAAACAGGGCTTCCCTGGGCTTAAATACCATAAGAAGTTCTGGCATCAAAATGCAAGAGGGGTGGGAATTCCCTGGGGGTCTGGTGGTTAGGACTCTGCGCTTCCCCTGCTGGGGGGCCTGGGTTACATCCCTGGTAAGGGAACTAAGATCCCGCAAGTCTCAGTGCAGCCAGAGAAAACAAACAAACAAAAAAAACAAAACAAAAAAAACAACACACAAGAGGGGAGACAGGAGAGAACTCACAGGAAAGACTATTCCTCTTCCTAGTTTATGGACCAGAGTACTCTGATCCCCAAAGAAGGTCAGCTATTCCCTCTCTCTGCAGCCCTGGTGGAGCCCCTCATGCTCAGTGGGGCCCTCGAGGAATCCCCCCCCAGCACCACCCTGAACCTTGATGAACTCCTCCAGCTTCGAGCTGTCCTTGAGCTTGGTGTAGCAGTTGAGCAGCAGGGTGGTGTGGTCGGCATTGGCCAGGGACTGCCGGTGCAGAGTCTGTAGGTAGGCTGTCAGGTTGTGGATGCGCTGGGCATCCAGGAACTTGCGGATCACATATGACGGCTCCAACTTTCCAATGGTGCTAGGGAGACACATGATCAGATAGCATCGAGATCAGCATACTTCACAAACTTTCATGTGTGTACGAATCACCTGCAGATATTCTTAAAAGGCAAATTCTGTTTCAGCAGGTCTGAAGTGAGGCCTGAGATTCTGCAATTCTAACAAAATCCCAGGCACTATCGATGTTATTAGACTGTGGACCACATGAGTACCAAGGCTCCAGAGCACTAGTTCTTAAACTTGCCTGAAAAGAGCAAATCTAGAGAGGCTGGGAAAGAGGCTAGGCAGGGTCTTAAAACCCCTTATTAATTTAAAAATTAGTACCAAGGGAAGAAAGTGTGGAAGAGATGAATATCTTTTTCGCTTTAAATAATCTTGTCAAAATGAATATTAACAAAGGTCAAGCTAATATCTAAAATAACAGGTACTCATCACCTCAACTGCATACTGTCATGTCATATTTGACCCAAAACATTCCCTTTCCAATAAAGTATACTGTCTTCTCACCTGAAGCATCACAGTTTCTGTGAAAAAAGGACAGTTCACAGTGGAGTCCACCCCACCTTCCCCAAGTGCAAGTTTTATTAGCCTATCTAGCTGCCTGTCCCTGAATTCACAGCTATATCCTAAAACGCCTCCAGACTGACCGGATATACTGCTGGACAGCCCCATCGTGGTTGCCCTTGCTGTAGAGGTGGTCTCCATACTGCATGAAAATCTGCGCCAACCCATCACTGTCCAGATGCTGGCTCTTGGCCAGGTTAATCGCCATCTCAAATAGGTTCTTCTTAAACAGCATCTGGAAGAGAAGAGAGATTAGAAAACTGGAAGAAGCAGTCCTGAGAAGACACTTTCCCTGAATGTACCCACAATACACAAGCCAGACAGTTGTGAAGTTCCGATCAGCCTAGATCTTAGACAGGGTGAGAATTCTCAGATACCCCCAACACTAACATTACCTCACCTCACAAGGTTCTCTGCAGGCAAGCAGAGTGGACCCTGAGAGTGGGCTCAGGCTCCCAGCTACTGCTTCCCTCTAAGGCTTCATCCCAGGCCACTGACCTTGTAAACCTACCCCAAGGGAGCTGAGTAAGGCTGTGACCCAAAGGGAAGGAAACACCCTGGCCAAGGCGACTTGGGAAGCCTGTTCCTAGAGCTGCGTCTGGGTGCCCACGGCCAGCTCTGGGAACCTGGTGGCCTTGCCTCCAGTTTGGTCTGTGTGTCCTTCTCCTGCAGTGCGTGGACCCGCCCATCCCGCGTCAGCACGTACAGGGAGCCCCACTCAGCAAGCACATCCACTACATCCTCAAAGACGGCACTATAGGCTATGAACTTGTTGCACAGGTCATAGATGTTGAGAATCTGCTTGTCGGAGCTCTGGGAGTCCCTGCTGGTAAACTCTGACCTGTGTGGGAAAGAGAAAGCACCAGATATTAGTACCGCCTGTCTCAGGTCCCCTCAATTTCCTCTCCTGTAACAACTCTTGCACTGCCCATTCCATCCAGAACAAGTCGCCGCTTTGGCCCCTCTAGCAGCTCTCCTATAACATTTAGCATGGTACTAGCAGTTGCAGGAAGAGAACATATAGACCTGGTCTTACCCATTAGGATTCTATGATTAATACAAGCAACAGAATGAAAAATTAACTACATTCCAACATCCATTATTTAACAAATAATTAGTGTCTGGTGTATGCAGTCCACTGTGCTTATTAGTACTGAATGAAAACTACCAGCTGACAAGAATCAGTTGCATCACACTGACAACCCCGTCGCCCTTTCTCGTGGCTCAGAGAAAAAACAGCATCTTGCATTTCCCAGCACTTGCCAACTTCTCCACTACTCAATCCCTTGCTCCTCTACCCAATGTATTTTGACAAAGAAGTAACAATCCCAATACCAGGTCCCAAATTCCCTGGGGCGTTCTAGCACACCAGGGCTATTCAGCAAACGTCTGCAGCAAAAGCACACACTTCTCAGCAAAAACAAACATTATCACTGAGTCTAGGTGTAAGCACAATCTACGTAAAATCAAAGTAGGAGATTGACAGGATCCAGGCATTAGGAGTTTAAAATCCGGTTAACTCTGGGGAACAAGTTCAGCCCTCTCCCTTTTGCTTCCCTGTGGAGTCCTTACTTGGGAGAAACCTTCCGGTCACGCGAGACAATGACAAGGTAGCCTCTAAACCAATGAGCAATGAGTTTATGGCCCTCAAAGGCGAAGCAGGGCCCGCGTTCATCAGGTTGGTACAAGTAGACGCATTCATCCCCCGCCACTATGAACTGCAGGTCCTGAGAAGGGTCGCTTAGGGCTGAGCAGCGCAGGCCACAACCATGGGTGTCCAACTCCACACGAGGGTAGTCCTTTCCAGAAACTATGTAGGACTGCGAGAAGTAAGAGACGGGTTAACAGGCTCCCTTTGAGGAGGAGGCATCTAAGCCTTCCCAAAGGTATCCCCACCTCCACACCAGCTCTCTCTGCTTAACTCTTAGCACCCTGCGACTTTCCCTGGCTGCTCATCATCTCCACTAACAATTACCCATCTATTAAATAGATAAGCAGAGACCGCATTTCCTTCCTCTGTATATACTACCGCTGCTTACTACAGGTATTCTTCAAGTAAGAGAATTTTACTGCTTTATCAAAAAACGATTGCAAATATCATTAAGACAAAAAAAACAAAAAACAAAAAAAACCCAACTATTGCTGAAACAAAACAAAACTACTGCTGAGAGTACGCTGTTCTAAATTAGGAATACAGGAACCAAAGAAGTAAAGCAACTTGTGCAGGGTCACTTAACAAGTGAAGGAGGAAAACTTAGGTCTTTTATTACAAGCCCAAGAATTCTTTTCCTAGCTCTACTACTTCCCAGTCTCCTAAATGAAGAAATAAATATTAAGCTAGGCAAATGATTCAAAGCTTTATGATGAAAAATGTGCGAACTCTACCTCTTTTGTCAGTTCCTTACCCTAGCCCCGTGAGCAATGTTAAAGCCTTTCCTGCCTGCCCCTAACAGTGGAGGCCCTGGTCACACCTGAACATTCTCAGTTGTCACAACAAATAAGTGAGTGGTCTTTCCTGCTTGGCGAAAGGCCAGTCCAGTAACAGGATAGTTGCCCTTGTGCAAAATCTGGGTCTTGCTATGCCGGTCCCGAGTGATGTCCCCTTTGTTCAATGTAACACTGCCATCTGTGAAACCTGTAGGAGAGCAGGAAACAGCATTTTATTGAGGCTGAAAAGATCAGAAAGCACAGAAGGGGAAAAAGACCACCTGAGGATCTTTCTCCTCATACCCAACTTCTCCAGTAGTTACCATGAAGATCAGGACTCAATGACTCATTTTCAAAGAACAAAACCAAATGCTTTCCTATCCCAAACTTTAAAATCTCAAAGGTCTCAGTTCAGTACAAAGTGGTCTCATGAAAACAGCGAAGCTGAGCTGCAGAAGCAACTCTGAAGAAAATCTATAAAGAATCACGGGGTGGACTCCCTAGGTGGCACAGGGGTTAAGAATCCGCCTGCCAATGCAGGGGACACGGGTTCGAGCCCTGATGTGGGAAGATTCCACATGCCGCGGAGCAACTAAGCACGTGTGCCACAACTATTGAGCCTGTGCTCTAGAGCCCGTGAGCCACAACTATTGAGCCCATGTGCCGCAACTACTGAAGCCCATGCCTGGAGCCTGTGCTCTGCCACAAGAGAAGCCACTACAATGAGGAGCCTGCACACCACAATGAAGAGTAGCCCCCGCTCGCATCAACTAGAGAAAGCCCGTGTGCAGCAATGAAGACCCAACGCAGCCAATAAATAAATAAATAAATTTATTTAAAATAAAAAGGAATCACGGGGTGTTAGCTTTGCCTTCTTTCTGCTTACCAATGGCCATGAAGTTAAGATTTTCATGGACAGTCAAACAAGATACAACAGTCGGCTCTGTCCCTGGGATGGCAGGGAAGATTCGAGTGCAGAGGGGATTGCCACCATCTCTCTTCTCCAGGTTCCAGATCTTTACCTGTGGACAGACCTCAGATGTGTGAATGCTAGTCACCCTCCAACAAACCACCATTCCCAGGCTTATGGGTCCTTTTGTTTCCTTTCCAGGACTCACCAGGGGGTTGATGCCCTCTTCATCCTCACCAACAGAGGCCAGAATATTGTGCTGCTTCAATTGGTACAGGTGTGTCACCCGTAGTTTGTAGGCCTGGAAACCGGTAAGCTGTAGGGATCGGGGCAAGAACCAGATCTGGCCTTCCATATGTGCAGAGTAGTCAAGGAGCCTCCTTTCCAAGGAGAGATACTTATCTTTAGGCCAGAACCCAGATAACAACTAACATACATACAACTCTTTAAATTTTTCAAGGGTTTTTCCATAGATTATCTCCTGGAACTCCCCATCTTAAAAAGAGAAGAAAAGAAGGCCAGAGTTTAGTGGCAGCATTATGAACAACAAAGCAGCAAACTCATGGTCTCATTTAACTCCTCCCCCACAATATTGGGCTGGGGAGACAATTACAGCTTACGTATTCATGTTTTAAAGCCAACTTGCATCCGTTCTTTTCTTCGATCTTAAAAAAATAAATAAATAGAACCTTGCCAAATTGTAATTTTACGCCCCTTTTGAAAATAAGGAAATCGAAGCCCAGAGAGGTTAAATGACTCGCCCAGAACTGTTCGCTCAGTTGGCAACAAGTTAGAGAATGGACTTCCTCCTTTCTTCCCTCGGACCACAGAATGAGCACTGGGCGCCCGTCTAAAGGAAAGTGGCACGTAACACGAACCCCTTTGACAGACAGATTCATCCCAGCTGGAACTCTTCAGGGATTCGGGGAGGGAAGAGGCAGCTCCAGAGGAAGGATATCTCCAAAGACTAGGCTCCCTCGGCCTGAGTCGCAGACAGTGATGCCAGGAGGGAGGCAGAGGAACTTGGAAACAGAGGGTCCAGAGACAGGCGCGGCCCCGGGAGCAGCCCCATCATTGCCCAGTGGCTCCTTCACCAGCTCCTTGTCGAAGAAAACGAAGCGCCGCCACTGCAGGTAGGCCGCCATCTTGGCCAAAGGCCCCCGCCTCCGGGAGAGAGGTCACGTGAGAGGAGCAGGCGGATCACGTGACGCGGCAGCTTCCTGGAGCCTGGATGCACATGCGCTCTCCAGTCGGCGTGACAGCGTCCCTGAGCGGAGAGCTGGCCCAGCCGTTTGAGGCAGGGCTCCCCGCCCGCTGCTCGCTCCGCATTTTGCGGTTTTGCCGGCTCTGTAAGTGCACTGGCTGAAATGCTTCTTAAGAGCTAGAGCTTCACCTCTTTGAGTATCAGTTTCCTCCTTTACTAAATTCGCGGAGAATGAGGGATCAAGATGAGGAATGTCACGCGCTTTGTGAATCGTAACCCGCTGTGCCTAGGTGAATTGCTTTGTGCCCTCTTTAAGACTGCTTTAAGGCCTAAATGAACCGGTGTAAGTGAAACTGGTTTTTCGGCTGTAGGAGAGGAGAAATAAATTTAGAAGTTTGTGTCTCCCACCAGATACGGACTGTGAACCATAGTCAGTGTCTTATATTCGTTATTGTGCCCCTCTGTCAGGGCGCATGGCATGTAATGGGCACCTAAAACACGCTTCTTAAGGAAGCTGGGAAATACTGATGGAGTAGGAATTCCAAAAACTTGGGCTTTCTCTCCTTGCCATAGTGGCCGGGCGAACAGAGCGCAGCAAAGAGCCTTGAGCGATTTAACCAGTGGGAAGTGTGTGAGACACTCCATGGTACCCACCATTTTCAACTCGGGCAAAACCAACTGTCCGCGTGGGAAACTGCTGTTTGTGTGCCACAGGAAGCTACAAATAGGAATGACACAGAGTCATTTGAGATAGTATGCAATATGAAAAAGCAGCCATATGGTTAGTATTTGTGAAGTTTATTTTTGCATCCCTGCACCCCACAGCGTTTCATTTTCAGAACATTTTACTCTTTATTCCTTCCCTGGAGTTCCCATAGAGTAGGGCCTGTATCTTGGTTACCAGGAACCAGGGCTAACAGAGCCTGTAGATGCTCCGTGTTTGGTTGACACAGTGAATGTGGATAATTTTCCTCTTATCACCTCCTCTCCTTGATCTGGGTAAAGGTTAAAGGTGGTATTCATTTGTCTAAAGAAATGAGGGAAAGGCACACAGATTTCCTGATTTCCAGCCCAGATTTCTTTCTTTTTTTGTAACACAGGTGTTGGAACTGAGTCAGGATCTCAGTCCTTGGGCTGAAGCACAAGTGGGGAGTAGATGGGACCCACTTTGACCTGCTGAGTGTTTTCTGTACTATTCATTAGAATTTTTAGATTGTATGTCAGTCATTAAGCCTGTGGATAACATATGTTAAAGCAGGGTCCCCAAACCGCCCGCCCCCCCAGGCCACGGACCCATAGCAGTCCGCAGCCTTATAGGAACCGGGCTGCACAGCAGGAGGTGAGTAGTGGCAAGCCAGCGAAGCTTCATGTGCTGCTCCCTATCCCTCCGCATTGCTCACATTACTGCCTGAACCATCCCCCATACCTCCACCCATTCCATGGAAAAATTGTCTTTCACGAAACCGGTCCTTAGTGCCAAAAAGATTGAGAACTGCTGTGTTAAAGGAAGCAAAATGAAAGCAGAGATGTGAATAGACGACTGGCATGTTTGCTGTTGATGTGCTTCCTCCCCCTACCGTCCAATGGTAGAGGCTCAGCGTCTTCCTCTGATGTCTGAACCTGCTGAGGCCCTTGCTCACTGGATCTTCTTATTGATGAGGGTACAAAGGCAGAGAACTGGCCCGCCATGGCACCGCTTCAGACTTGCTGCCTTCCTTCCTTTCCTCTTTTTAGCAAATACATGTTCAGTACTAACTGTTCCTGGAATTGTACTAAATACCCAGAATATATACATGAAAAAGATGTGGTTCTTGCTCTTCAGGGAGCTTCGCCACCACCATACAGGACAGCCATAAACAGGACAGACAGTAACCAGCCCTTAATTTCTTTTTCTTTTTCATTTAAGTGTAGTTGATTTACAGTGTTTCAGGTGTACAGCAAGGTGATTCAGTGTGTGTGTATTCTTTTTCAGATTCTTTTCCATTATAGGTTATTACAAGATATTGAATATAGTTCCCTGTGCTATACACTAGGTCCTTGTTTATTTTATATAGAGTAGTATCTGTTAACTCTAAATTCCCAATTTATCCCTCTCCCCCTTTCCCCTTTGGCAACCATGTTTGTTTTCTATGTCTGTGAGCCTATTTCTGTTTTGTAAATAAGTTCATTTGTATCTTTTTTGAGATACCACAGAAATATCATGATATTTATTGTTCTATGACTTAATATGATAATCTGGGTCCACCCATGTTGCTGCAAATGGCATGATTTCATTCTTCTTCATGGCTGAGTAATATTCCATTGTAGATTTATATATATACACATATATATATCACATCGTATTTATCCATTCTTCTGTCGATGGACATTTAGTTTGCTTCCATGTCTTGGCTATTGTAAATAGGGCTGCTGTGAACATTGGGGTGGATGTATCTTTTTGAATTAGAGAGTTTTCATCTTTTCTGGATACCAGTCCTTAATTCCATGTAGTGAATTATACCTAACAAAGTGCTTTCATTTTTCATGAATTCTTCATAGCAACCATCTGCAGAAGTATCATTATCTCTGATGAGAAACAGTCTCAAAGAGGTTCAGGTGATTCTCTCTGGGCAAAAACATCAAAGTCCTTTGGAAATAAAACTAGAGTTCTTCAGTTCCCTAACCGTTAATTAAATAGTTTGCTGAGGTGTAAAGCTAGGCTACACCTGTCAGAACATACAGCAGGGCTTGTCTTTTAGTTATGCTTGTCTGAATCCAGGAACTTCAGTATAGTGAGGGAGATAAGAAGGCAGATCACGTGGGAAATGATCTTGTGTGCAAATTCACTTACAGTTCTGCATGATGAGAACTGGAGTTCTGAGGAGACAAAAGATAAAGAAGCAACTCAAGTTTTTAGCTTGAAATTAAAGAGACCATAATTCGGAATCAAGAATTGCCTAGCAATGCGCTCTCTTTTGCCCTTTCGCAAACTGCTGCCCATGATGTACAACAGGCATATCCACTAGAGGAAAACAGGAATGCTTCTTGTTCTAGCTGAAAACTTTTATTTTCTATCATTCCTAACCCCCCCACCCCCCCGCCAGGCTCTCTGGGTAGAAACCATTTTCTAGACTACTGAAAAATCTGTTTTTTTCTTCTCTTAGCCCCTAAAAAAGCTAGCAGCAGTTTCCACTTTAGGAACAGGAAGGTCAACCTAAAATAAACTCAGAGGTCCTCCAGGGCTCCAAGGCTACCATGAAACAGGAGAAAGAAACAATTAGCTGATTACTGATTGTGAAAACCTAGCCTGCAAAAAGGGAAATTCCCCATGAACTTGGCAAAGCACTTAACCATGCTTTTTACACTGCAACAGCGCACAGCTTTTAGTTTTATTTCTCTAGACAAAAAAACAAAAACAAACTAATGTATATTTGGTGCTTAGGATGTCCCAAGCACTGTGTAACATAGTTTACCTCCTTCTTTAATTTTGATACCAACCCTGGAGGCACGGACCAGCATGCCTATTTATTTATTTATTTAGGCTGCACTGGGCCTTAGTTGCAGCACAGGGGATCTTCATCATGGCACGCTGGATCTTTTAGTTGCAGCATGTGGACTCTTAGTTGCAGCATGTGGGATCTAGTTCCTAAACCAGGGATCGAACCCAGGCCCCCTGCATTGGGAGCGAGGAGTCTTACCCACTGGACCACCAGAGAAGTCCCTGGCATGCCTCTTTGAATGATTTGAAACTGAGGCTCAGGAGAGCTAAAAAACTTGCCTAGTGTCAAACAAGTAGCAAGTGGTGGGGTTCACAGACAAAGCCAGGTCTGCAAACTCCAAAGCCCAATATTCTGGGTGATCAATTATTTTTTAGAGAACACTCAAGTCCATAAATTTGTTCATAAGTCTGAGTCATTTTTCTGTGTGATCGTGAAGTCATAGAATTCAAGAACCCTAAAAGTCTTGCTTTCTGTCCTTGACACATAAAAATCCCCTCAATGCAAGCTGAGAAATGTTCATAAGCCTTTGTCTCCTCATCACGCACTCCCCCCCCCATTCTATTAAAACTCATAATGCCAAGATTTTTTTTCCTTTTGGCCATGCCACACAGCTTGTGTGATCTTAGTTCCCCAACCAAGGATCGAACCCGTGCCCCCTGCAGAGGAGTCCTAACTACTGGACCGCCAGGCAATTCCTACCAAGACTTTAAAAATGAATTAATATTCTAGTGTTAGTAAGGATGAAAGGGCTGTCATTCACTGCTGTGAGGAGTGCATATTGGGAAACCTTTCTGGAGGGTAATTTGGCAATATGTATCAAATGCCTAAAAGCTAGAATTTAAGGCCACATTTCCACTTCTAGAAATTTATGCTATGTAGATTACAAGGGATAGATGTGCATTAAAATTTTTCAATAAATGTGCCCATTGCAATTTTATAATAGTAAAAGGAAACATCTTAATTGTCAAATAGTAATTCTGGCAATTAAATATTGTACTCTCTATGCTATAATTCCATAAATATAGCCAGTGAAAATTCTGGAGAGGAAAAATATGACAGGAAAATGTTAAAAGTGCATGTATCGATTGATGTACATTATAATGCTATAAGTGATTTAATCTAGAAAATGGACTTGTGAGTGGTTTTTATTCTTTGTTTTTCCTATGTTCCTCTAGTTTTCTTCCATAACCAGATATTTCTTTTGTAAATTCTAAAAACATTGTTATAAAAGTAGAAAAAAAACTTATCCTGATGCTTCTCCTAAGGTTACAGTAAAATCAAACCCTCTAGTCCTTTGTGTGACACATAGAAAATTTTTAAAATTTTTGCTGAAGTATAACACGCAAACAGAAAAGCGTACATACTACAATCCATTGAATTTTCACAAAGCCACTTCAACCAGCATCCCAAAAGCCTGCCCTACGACCTCTTCTTACCCTGAAAGGGTAAGCTCCAACCCAACTTCTATCACTATAACTTAATTTTGTCTTTTTAAACTTTATACGAGTGAAGTCATAAACTGCATGCTCTTTGGCTTCTTTCACTCAACATTGTTTGTGGGATTTATTTACGTTGTTGAATGTAATAGACCAATTGTTTTCATTGCTGTATAGAATTCCACTGTGTGAATCTACCACTATTTATTTATCTATGGAGCTATTGATGGGCATTTGGGTAGTATTCAATTTTGGGCCCTTATGAGTTAAGCTGTTACAGACAGTCTCTTAGTGAACATATGCGTATATTTGTTAGATATACACCTAAGAATGGGGTTGCTGGGTGACAATCAATTTTTTAAAGTCTCCTGGATTATGTTCGCCCTAATCAACTTTGCCCTCAGCCCATGACATAACTTGCATGGTTTATAATGTATGCATGCATGGGCTCTGGCTAATGTGTTCATTTTACTCTTCTGTCAGTTTGGCACATATTCTGCAAGGCGGCAACTTTCTTCCCTTGTATTTCTAACAGTGTAGGGGAAGGGATGTAGTCCTCAAATGTTATTACAGGTTATTCTGGAGAACTAGTGGATTCAGCTCTTAGTTCATCTAAATCAGGTGTCTCACAATAAAAATTTCCCATTGTTTTACAGCTTGCTCTTGTGAAACGCTATTCTCCTCTCTGGTCAGAGAACAAAACAGGTGACTCCCCAGAGCACTTGCACCTGCTGCACCTCCCAGGACAGACACCCAGGTCAAGAAGCATAGCTGCAAGCAAACTGTGCTCCCACCCAGGGTATCCTGGGAAGGGGAGCTCACTTAGAGGAGCAGGAGAGACTGACTTTTTTACTCTTCCAATTAAGTCATTCAAAAGGTTTTCAGTAAGTGCATGAAACCACGAACATACTTGTTTCCCAACAGGCTGACTTCTCTGAAGGGAAGGACAAGGTCGTCCCCATCTCTTGAATCCCAGCACCCAGCACAGTGCTTGCATAGGACAGAGGGCCAATAAATGTTAAAACGCGTACTCTGAAAGGGATGGAAAGAATCTACCCTACCAGATAGCTGAGGCAGTTATTGAGAAAATCTTTCTCTGTGGAACTGAAATGACAACTTCTATGTTCCTCATTATGGCTAAACACCCCCCATGCGATGGAATGTTCTATAGCAGTAAACAAGGTGAATATATACTGGTATGGAGAATACTCCATGATTTATTGTTAGTTACCAAAAAAAAAAGCAAGTTGCAAGCAATCTAACTGTGTAACATTTTATCATTTAAAAAATGACAAGAGCTACTATTTCAAGAGACATATGTGTGTAAATACAAAGGGAAAGGCCTGAAATGTTACACATGTGATAACAGCAGATACCTCCAGAGGAAAGAGTGAGGTTGCATATATTATCAAAGGGATAGAGCTTTATCAAGACTATTGTTGTTTTTTCAAGATTACATTTGTGTATGGGACTTCCCTGGCGGTCCGGTGGTTAAGACTCAGGGCGGGAGTTCGATTCCTGGCTGGGGAACTAAGATTCCGCATGCGACACAGCGCAGCCTTAAAAAAAAAAAAATTACATTTGTGTAATTATATGGTGTTAAAGTTTGAAGCGAATTTCTATTTCTACCAATTTCTCTAAGACCTGAAGACTGAACTGTTCTTAAAGGGAAAGAAAATAGTCCTCTCCCTGGTTCTGTCAGTAGGCTTATCTTCTAAGCATAGACACCAGACTCTCCCTAAGCATCATAAAAAATGTAGGGAAAGGAACAGATAAGAGTTCCTTAACCAAGCCCTCGCTGTCATAGCCAGGGCCTTCACGAGAACCTTCTGTGAAGGAAAGCCACGCATCGATTTCGTCAGAGGGCGGCGACTGATACCACATTTAAGAAAAGTACGCTCATCTCAATAAAACTGGGAAACGAAAGCAAGTGCGCTAAGGGCCGTGCATATTTTTATGGAACTGTAAAGTACAGAGAGGGGAGTGAGGAGCGCCAGTACCTGCCCGAGGTGCTTTAATTCAGAAAAAAAAAAGTGCACAAGCCTTAACGGAAGAGAAACAGGAGGTGGTGCATCTGAGCTTAACCTATTACAGCCTCACAAATATTAAAAGTTTCTTTTGTGTGTAGAGATTCGCAATTTGGAATATTCTTTCTCATACAAATTAGAGTAAGGAGTTCAGGCAACTTCTGCCACTGACACGGCGTTATCGCCGACCCATCAGCGAACATCTCTTTTGGTGGCTTTAGTTTCCGCAAAGAAACAAAGGAGGGGTTGAGGTGGACTGAGCCAGAAGCGCAGCGGTTCTCTGATTTCCAGCCAAAGCCAATACCGACCAGCAAGCGAGCGCCTCTTCCGCGTGGCTGCGGAGGGGATGCGGGTCATTCCTGCTCCTCGGCCGGGGCTCCCAGGTAACCAGAAGAGGGTCGAGTGCAGAGCCGCCTATGCGCCGACTCGCTCCAAGCACCGGTCACTCCCGACGCTGGCAGTCAGACATCCAGCGCCGCGGTCGGAAAGGGCCCGCAAGCGGACAGGGACCGACGCTGGGCCGCGTGACGTGGGCCAATCCACGGCCGGCGTTGGCAGTTTTCCTCCAACTGGTTGACGGGCCCCTCCGCTGTCTCCCCGGCAGCGGCCGGAGACGGAGAGGGGGCGGGCCTAAGACGTGGCCCAATGGGGACGCGCGCTGCGGCGACGGGGGGCGGGGCCGGTCCCGCGGCGCAGGGCCGGGCGGCGGAGGCGCCAATGAGCACACGCCGCGTCCGGGGCCGGCTGGTGCGCGAGACGCCGCCGAGAGGTTGGTGGCTAATGTAACAGTTTGCAAACGGAGGGGAGTTGTGAAGGGCGCGGGCTTGGGGGGCGCGCTGCCAGCCTCGTGGTCCGTCCGCCGCCGCGTTTGTCCCAGAGCTGGGGCCACAGGAGCGGAGGCAAGAGGTAGCGGGGATTGGGGATGGCGGTGGGGACCGGCCACCCCTCCTAGAGGAGGCAACGTGTTAGCTCCGGGGGTGGGTCGGTAGCGAGAGTGAGGGCCGCACGGACGCCGGTGCGTTTGACTCCGCAGCCCTGTCCCCGGGGCGCCCCCAAGCCTTAGGGGCCCCCAAGCCTTAGGGGTGGGCCGGGACCCGTTTCCGGGAGTGGGAGCTGCCGCCTTCGGCAGGTGAGGCTTAGGTGAACTCGGGGTACTCGGTACCCGCCCGGCGCGGAACCTTACAGTTCCAGGCACAGCGTCTGTGTAGGCAGTAGGGCCGGGGATGGGATGGAGAAGAGCCGGCGGGACAACCGCAGGGATGCTGAGGATGAGACAGGCCCTTCTTCCATCCCAGCCTTCCCCAACGTCACTATCTCTCAGTTCCCGTCCAGGCCCGGCCCGGCCCGGCTTTCTCCGCCAGCGGGGGAGCTCCAGGTGTAGGAAGGTAGTTGAGTCCTGGGCGGGGATCCCTGGCCGCACCCCAGGTGTCTGACAGCAAGGATGGTGCTGGGGTGTGCCAGTTGCTGCCTATGCAGTGCACGGAAGGCCCTGGTCTCCTTCTTCCTGTCCTGCTACCTTCTCTGTTTAGGGAAGTGGTGGCTGGAGGCCAGGATCCATATTGTTTTACCTGGGCCTTTGTGTGGGCACTTCTGAGGATAATGAGGGTGCTTGGTTCTCATTAGGAGGGAGGGGAGGGGATGTAGACTGCTCTGCTCTGGGTGAGGATGGAGTAGGTAGGAATCGTAAAGCTTCTCTTTCCTGATGAAGTTCCGCCTCCTTCACTCAGGGCATCCAGTGACAAGTGTTGTTTTTCTCCTCCCCCAGGGACACAATGGCAGCCACGGTCAGGAGGCAGAGGCCGAGGAGGCTAGCCTGTCGGGCCTTGATGGCTGTGCTCTTGGCAGACCTGTTGGCACTGAGTGGTGTGTACCCCAACAGAGGCATTGAAATCTAAATGAGTGAATGGAATGATGGATGATACGTGATGGAAGGGGGAATGAGGCTGGTGATCAGAAACCTCTGGACTCTTAGGCTGCCAGACCCAGACCTTTTCCTTTGTCTGCTTCTGTCTTACCGTCTCCATGGAAAGCAGTGTGTTTTGATTAGCAGGGCCTCTGGAAGCGGGGGAAGAGGGGCTAACTGACAGATCTGTTTCCCCTTCAGACACGCTGGCAGTGATGTCTGTGGACCTGGGCAGCGAGTCCATGAAGGTGGCCATCGTCAAACCTGGAGTGCCCATGGAAATTGTCTTGAACAAGTGAGGACGGCCCCAGGGTCAGGTTGGGAAAGGGAGTCTGCGCCGCAAGCCACAACGTACTCTTCATAGTGCCCTCAGTAGACTTTGGCATCTACATGATTGATTGTGTATGGGATGTTGAGGTGCCTGAGAACACACCCTGCCATAGGTACCTGGTCCCATTGTCTCTTTTTCTCAGGGAATCCCGGAGGAAAACCCCAGTGACTGTGACCTTGAAAGAAAATGAAAGATTCTTTGGAGACAGTGCAGCAAGCATGGTGAGCTAGCAGCCCACCCTCTCCCCAGAAGCATTGGGCAGAGGAGAGGAGGTGACAGACCCGAGTCTGTTCCGTGGTCAGTCTCTGCGGTAGGAGGTAGGTGATGGCTGGCTTGGGAACTTAATACTCTGCTATTTCTTTACCTTCTCTCAGGCCATCAAGAATCCAAAGGCTACGCTGCGATACTTCCAGCACCTCCTGGGGAAGCAGGAGAATAACCCCCACGTGGCCCTTTACAGAGCTCGTTTCCCTGAGCATGAGCTGGGCTTTGACCCACACAGGCAGACTGTATACTTCCAAATCAGCCCGTGAGTGCCCTGCTGGGGAAGGTGGGCTCAGCAGGCCTGATGGGATCCCCATTGGCATGTACTCACCATTGTCCTTGCCTCCATGCCTGGCCTTCCTTGCCTCTAACTGCCCGCCTCCCCCAGGCAGCTGCAGTTCTCACCCGAGGAGGTCCTCAGCATGCTTCTTAATTATTCCCGTTCTCTGGCTGAAGATTTTGCAGGTGAGTGGCCAAGGTGGGGCCAGTGACAGCTAGGTTCCTTAGGGACTAGAATGGAGGCAGTTTTGCCTCCCAGGGAACATTTGGCAACATCTGATGACATTTTTGGTTGTCACAACTGGGGAGCTACTGTTACAGCTACCTAGTAGAAGCCGAGAGTGCTGCCAGACATCCTAGACTGCACAGGCCTGCCCCCCAAAACAGTTATCTGGCCCAGGGACTTCCCTGGCGGTTCTGTGGTTGTGGTCCCTTCCACTGCAGGGGGCATTGGTTTGATCCCTGGTGTTGGGGAACTAAGATTCCCACATGCTGTGCAGTGCAGCCAAGAGTAAAAAAAAAAAAAAGAATTATCTGGCCCAGAACTTCAGTTGTGCTGAGACTGGGAAACCCTCATTTAAGATATGGAGCTGGTGGGAACCCTGTTCTGTTGTCCCCTGTAGAGCAGCCCATCAAGGATGCAGTGATCACCGTGCCAGCCTTCTTCAATCAGGCTGAGCGCCGAGCTGTGTTGCAGGCTGCGCGCATGGCTGGCCTCAAAGTGCTGCAGCTCATCAATGACAACACTGCCACCGCCCTCAGCTACGGTGTCTTCCGCAGGAAAGATATCAACAGCACTGCCCAGGTGAGCCCAGAAGGAACTGGTGCCCTGACTTGTAGGGTGGCTGAGTCTGATGATGGAGGCCATTTGACTCGTTTTGCATCGTGTTTGCATGGCTGGCCCTTGACAAAATGCGGCAACAGCCCCCTCGCAGCCCCTTTTGGAGCTGTTCAGCTTTCAGTTGAGAGTCGGTGCAGCCGCTTGGAGGCAGGCAGGCACCCTGGAGATGAATAAGGTTCCTGTGACAGTGGCCTTGATGTCTCTACAGAATATCATGTTCTATGACATGGGCGCAGGCAGCACTGTGTGCACCATCGTGACCTACCAGACAGTGAAGACTAAGGATGCAGGGATGCAGCCACAGCTGCAGATCCGGGGAGTGGGGTAAGTGGGTGCTGGAAGGAGGCTGCTTGCTGAGATACACTCGGGTCTCGGTTTCTTCTTGGAGGGGAAGCTGCCTCACTTTCCTGTTCCCTGCAGGAATCCTCTCCTGGTTAAAACATCAGTCATTGTAGGGTACCTCTCCCAAAGAGCAAGGGATAGATGGAGATCAGGGGAGGACAGTGTGGGAAGATTGAAGGGCAGGGAATGTCTCGAGCTGCTGCTGAGGAAATCCACAGGCCACAGGCCACATGTGGAGTGTCAGATTCAATTATTTTTCTGTTCTTGGCATTTCCAGTTTGCTTATCACTGATGTTATCTTATTTCATGAGCCCATTCTTTTCTTTCCATCTTTACCACTTCCATGCTAGTCTGAACTACCATCGGCTCTTACCTGCAGAACTGCAGAAGATCTCTCTCATGCCAGTGTGGCCTCCTCCAGTTCTCTCTGTATCTCAGTCAGAGCGTTCTTTTCAAAATTCCAACCTGACTATACCTCGTTTCTTTAAAAACCCTTCAGTGGCTCCAAACCAATTTCACATTTATGTGATTATCTGGTTGCTAGATTATAAATTCTTTGGTAGCAGGGGCCCAGTCTTTTTTTTTCTTCTCACAATTGCATCTCCAGAGACAAATACATACTTTGATGCCCAGTAGATACAGTTGAATTTGAAAAGGCAGATGCCTTTTGCTGTGAGGTGTCAGCCGTGCAGGTGAGAGCCAGGTTCTGTGTGGATGAAGGAACCCTGTGTGTTCCTCATGCTTTTCCCTGTTTCCTTTCCTGCACAGGTTTGACCGCACCCTGGGGGGCCTAGAGATGGAGCTCCGGCTGCGCGAGCACCTGGCTGGACTTTTCAACGAGCAGCGCAAGGGCCAGAGAGGGAAGGATGTGCGGGAGAACCCCCGTGCCATGGCCAAGCTGCTGCGTGAGGCCAATCGAGTTAAGACTGTCCTGAGCGCTAACGCTGACCACATGGCCCAGGTGCTCACATGTGGCTGCTTGAGGGCAAATATTCCCCACCAAGAGGATGGAGGACCCTGCCACCCTGAGCTATACTCCTTGTGCCTGGTTTGGTCCATCCCTTCTTCCCATGCTTCCTGCCATGCTCCCAAAGTCCTGTTCCCTTGGTGTCTGACCTGCCCACCCAGAGAGCAGGACCTGGGCGAGACATCTGACCCTGCTCATCCTCCCCCAGATCGAGGGCCTGATGGATGATGTGGATTTCAAGGCAAAGGTGACTCGAGCAGAGTTCGAAGAGTTGTGTGCAGACCTATTTGAGCGGGTGCCTGGGCCCGTGCAGCAGGCCCTGCAGAGTGCCGAGATGAAACTGGTGAGGGAGTCGTCGAGGTGGGCGTGGTGGGGAGACAGGTGGGATAGAAAGTGATGAGGTGGCAGGGAGGAGGGATTAGGAACCTCAAGGAGGAGTCGGTGCTGAGGAGGTGGGTTAACTTGTGCTGACCCATCTCCCATTCTTTTTTTTTTTTTTTATTAAATGGTTCACATGCTTAGTTGCTCCGCTCATGTGGGATCTTCCTGGAGCAGTGATCGAACCTGTGTCCCCTGCATTGGCAGGTGGATTCTTAACCACTGCACCACCCCGAGGAAGTCCCCCATCTCCCATTCTTTTTCCCCCTGCAGGATGAGATTGAGCAGGTGATCCTGGTGGGTGGGGCCACTCGGGTCCCCAAAGTTCAGGAGGTGCTGCTGAAGGCTGTGGGCAAGTGAGTGTGGGAGGCTGGAGGGCTGAGGGGAGGGAGGCCAGGCTGGGAGCTGCAGATGGATGGTGCTGAGGCTTGGGACGTTCACAGGGAGGAGCTGGGGAAGAACATCAATGCCGACGAAGCTGCCGCCATGGGGGCCGTGTACCAGGCAGCGGCACTTAGCAAAGCCTTCAAGGTGAAGCCGTTTGTCGTCCGAGACGCGGTGATCTACCCTATCCTGGTGAGTAAGCCTGTCTGATGGGGTGACCGGCTCCCTTTACCTCTCCCAGGGCCATCCCCTCTGTCTGCTCTAGCCTGTCGCTCTTTCTTCCTGCCATTGGTGTTGCCTGCCCCTCTCCCCCCAGATCCTGCTCTGCTTCTCCAGCGTGCCTCCCCTCTGCCTGCCATGTAGGTGGAGTTCACGAGGGAGGTGGAGGAGGAGTCTGGGGTTCACAGCCTGAAGCACAACAAGCGCATCCTCTTCTCCCGGATGGGGCCCTACCCTCAACGCAAAGTCATCACCTTTAACCGCTACAACCACGACTTCAACTTCCACATCAACTATGGCGACCTGGGCTTCCTGGGGCCTGAGGATCTTCAGTGAGGGCGTGGGGCAAGATGGGGGCACCAGGGCGGGAGGGTCTGGGGTCTGAGGGTGACACAGGGGAAGCAGGTTTTGGGCTTGGGGTTGGGGCCGAGCTTCTGCGGGAGGTGCTTCCATCCTGAGGGTGTCCTCGGGGAGGGCCCTGCATCTCGTGCTGGAGGCAGACTCGGGGGGCTCCCCTGAATGGCTCTCTCCTCCCCACCCAGGGTATTTGGCTCTCAGAACCTGACCACGGTGAAGCTGAAAGGTGTGGGTGAGAGCTTCAAGAAGTATCCCGACTATGAGTCCAAGGGTATCAAGGCTCACTTCAACCTGGATGAGAGCGGCGTGCTCAGCCTAGACAGGGTGAGACCAGGAGACCCTGTGTGCAGGGCGGAGGCCCAGGCCCCACCGGCCTTGACTAGAGCGGTTCCTCACGGTATTAGAACATGATAAACGAAACAGGTTTTGGAGTTAGATAGATCTTGGGCTAAACAGAGCTAACCCAGGGACCTGGTGTGGGCCATCTCAGAGCCTGTAAATGTTCATGGACGTAAGTCTCAGGATGTGTGGAGTGGCTGAGGAACCTGTTTTTAAAGAACAGATCTGGGGACCTCCCTGGTGGGCCAGGGTAAAGAATCCGCATTACAATGCAGGCGATGCGGGTTCGATCCCTGGTCAGGGAGCTAGGTTCCCACATGCCTCGAGGCGACTAAGCCCACGTGTTACAACTACTGGGCTCACGAGCCTCAACTAGAGAGAGAAAACCTGCACGCCACGGCTAGAGACAAAGCCACGCGCTGCAACGAGGAGCCCGCAAGGCACAGCTTAGACCTGACAAGGCCAAAAAAAAAACAAACCAATTCTGGGTGTTAATATCTTTTAGAACATACTGTGGGCAGTAACAGCCCCTTGTGTTGAGGGGAGAAGTGTGTGGGTGAGTGGGGGAAGAGCTCTGGTCCCCTCTTCAAAGGGCTCAGAATCAGCAGGGGCAGAGGTGCCTCCAAGAGCCCGTGGAAGGAGGCAGGTGAGAGAACAGGCCCACGCACCCGCAAGTCACGTGGGTGTGCCTGAGCGGACACCCACCAGGCGGGATGTGTATGGAGAAAAGGTGGGTTAGCATGTGCATTTCTCCACCTCGGATCCTTGTTTTCAGGTGGAGTCTGTGTTTGAGACGCTGGTGGAAGACAGCCCAGAAGAGGAATCTACTCTGACCAGTAAGAGGAGCGTGTACACGTGTGTATGTGCGAGAGAGAGAGAGGGTACTTGTGTGCATTTCGGGGAGATGGGCAGGCCACGCCTTTAGGGTTGGGGGGGTAGTTAGTGCTGTGGTCCCCTATAAGTCTTTGGATTTTCTTCTTTCTAGAACTTGGCAACACCATCTCCAGCCTGTTTGGAGGTGGCAGCACCCCAGATACTAAAGAGAATGGTACTGACACTGTCCAGGTAAGGCCAGGATGGAGCCAGGGGAGCACGGAGGATGGTGCTTGGGACCAGATGGAGGCAGCAGGGGGTTGGGGTTGGCATCCCAGCTGCCAAGGATGTGATAGACCTCCCCCTTTTCTCAGCCCGAGCCGAGTTCACCATACCCTCCTCTGGACTCTGAGCCATCCCTGTGCTCGAGCTCCACGGCCCACCCTCATCTCCAGACACTTTTCCCTTGTTCAGCTAGACTGCTGTAGTCCAGATGCCCACTGCCAATTTCCATACAGTCGTCCACTGTCTTCCCCAAGCCGTGTCACGGGCAGTGAGCCCCTCAAAGCAGAGCCGGAGGACCTGGCGTTGCCGAGCCAGTCCTAATACTTAGGCTCTGCTGGTGACTGTTATCAGCAGGTGTGTCTGTGGTTGCTTCCCAGGAGGAGGAGGAAGGGCCTGCTGAGGGGAGCAAGGATGAACCTGGAGAGCAAGCAGAGCTCAAAGAGGAAGCAGAGACCCCAACGGAGGACACCTCTCCGCCCCCACCCCCTGAGCCTAAGGGGGATGCAGCCCCTGAGGGAGAAAAGGCCACAGAGAAAGACAGCGGGGAAAAGCCTGAGGCCCAGGTGAGCTCTAGGCAGAGTGAGGCCAGCCTGGACCCAGCGGCTAACGGGACAGGTGCCTGCCTTGCTTCTTGTCCCCCAGGCCCCTGCCTGTGGAAGGCAGAAGGGACAGTGCTTTCCCTGACATCTTGGTCTCTTCCCTGCAGAAGCCAAGTGAGAAGGGGGAGGCAGGGGCTGAGGGTGTCCCTCCAGCGCCAGAGGAAGAAAAGAAGCAGAAGCCAGCCCGGAAGCAGAAAATGGTGGAGGAGATCGGGGTGGAGCTGGTGGTCCTGGACCTGCCTGACTTGCCCGAGGATGAGCTGGCCCGCTTGGCCCAGAAGTGAGTAAAGGCTGCAGGTGTGTGCGGGGTAGGCAGGGCATGGAACGGCGCCCCTCATGCCTGCCGCCCCTCGTCCACAGACTCCAAGACATGACGCTCCGGGACCTAGAAAAGCAGGAACGGGAGAAAGCGGCCAACAGCCTGGAAGCGTTCATCTTTGAGACCCAGGTTGGTCAGCTAGGAGGCACACCTGCCTCGGGACCTGTGTCTGGGGATCGGGGGCGGGGGGGTCCTGCTCCGTGAGCCTTGCCCCCAGGGCCCGCTGCATGGTTGAGTTCGTGGGCACTTCCTCAGGACAAGCTGTACCAGCCTGAGTACCAGGAAGTGTCCACTGAGGAGCAGCGTGAGGACATCTCTGGGAAACTCGGTGCCGCGTCCACCTGGCTGGAGGATGAGGGCTTTGGGGCCACCACAGCGGTGAGGAGCTTCCCAGGACTTGGCAGGCGGGATGGGAAAGGGAGAAGAGCGGGGGTGTGAGGCCGTAAAGAAGGATGCAGGGCTGGTTCCACGGCTGCCCCGTCATCCTCTCAACCCTTCTGCTGCCCTCTCCCTCCCCCACATCCATCAGATGTTGAAGGAGAAGCTGGCTGAGCTGAGGAAGCTGTGCCAAGGGTTGTTCTTTCGGGTGGAAGAGCGCAAGAAGTGGCCCGAACGCCTGTCTGCCCTCGATAACCTCCTCAACCATTCCAGCATATTCCTTAAGTGAGCGGCCCCTTTGCTTTTCTTCCTCAGTCAGTTCTGCCCCCGTCCCTCCTGGACTGATTGTCTCCTCTCTGGCTGCAGGGGGGCCCGGCTTCTCCCAGAGATGGACCAGATCTTCACTGAGGTGGAGATGACAACGTTAGAGAAAGTCATCAATGAGACCTGGGTAATTCCCACGTAAATGCTTAACTGGAGACTTGCCTGGCGAGGTGGGTTGTCCTAGGCAGCGTGGGAGATGCGGAGAAACGGGGACTCAGCAGCCTCTGCCTCCTGGCCTGGCAGCTAATTGGGAAGGCAGAAGATGGATGCGTTTGAGGCCATGTCAGATTAGTCCCAGACTAGGGTCGTAGCCATGAGTTGTCACCTAGAGGAGCAATAGAGCCCATCCCCGTGAGGTTAGAGAAAGCTGCTTTGAGTTGCTGGGACTTGGGCTGGATGCAAAAAGTGGGCCAGGGTTTGGGGAGGTGAGAATGACTTGTCATGAGAAACAGAAACTGTTTTGGATGTGGGGCTTTTTTTTTGAACCAGAGCTCAAGTGGAGAGAGGAGAAAATAATCAGGTTCAGCTGTAATTAGTCCGTAGTAATAAGATGTAAGCCAGAAACATGTAGTTTGGGACTCCCTGGTGGGGAGCCTCAAATGGCATTGTGAGGAGTCTGCTTATCTCTGAGGCTGACAGCCACAGACAGCAGTGATTTGAGGTCTGAGGGAAGAGCCTGAGGTTGGTTGGGGGGTGTGTTTCATCTGGGAGGGAGGCATCTGCTGCCTTCGTGGCTGGCTCCGAGCCTGTCCCGGCCTCGCCCACAGGCCTGGAAGAACGCAACCGTGGCCGAGCAGGCCAAGCTTTCTGCCACAGAGAAGCCCGTGTTGCTCTCAAAAGACATCGAGGCCAAGATGATAGCCCTGGACCGTGAGGTGCAGTACCTGCTCAATAAGGCCAAGTTTGCCAAGCCCCGGCCCCGGCCCAAGGACAAGAATGGGACCCGGGCAGAGCCTCCTGTCAATGCCAGTGCCAGTGACCAGGGGGACAAGGTCATCCCTCCAGCAGGTGAGGGCGGATTGCCAGGTTCCAGGTACTGCGGGGCAGGAAGAAGCTTTCCTTTCCCTCCTGGGACTACATTTTCCCCCTGGTGTCCCTCCAGGCCAGACTGAAGATGCAAAGCCCATCTCAGAACCTGAGAAAGAGACTCGTAAGTTGGGGAAACTGATTGGGAATATGGACATCACTTAGCCGAGGGGTCGGCAAACTGGCAGGAACAGCCTCCTTCCGGACGGCCCTTGAACCATGACTGGCCTTTACATTTTTTAGAACGTTATTTCCAAAACCAACACACGGAAAGAGACCTAGTGTGGCTCACAAATCCTAAAATACTTACTGTCTGGCTCTTTTCAGAAAAAATTTACCAGCCCTTCCGTGAGCCCCTTCCTTCCTGTGCAGACGCTAACCCATTCCTTCCCCAAAGCAGGATCTGAACCGGCTGACGCTGAACCTCTGGAGCTAGGGGGCCCCGCGGCAGGTGAGGACAGAGCAGCGCGTGGGGGGTGCCGGGAAGCCTAGCAGGGTCTGCGGGGAGATGCCTGCCCAGAACTGGGCCCATTACCTCCACCTCACCTGCTGTTGTTCCTTTGCTCTCCCCCAACTCCCACCAGAATCTGAACAGAAGGAGGAGCCTACAGGACAGAAGCGAACCTTGAAGAATGATGAACTATAACCCCCGCCTCCCAGTTCCCTAGTCCCCGCCCCCTTCTCTTACCACTTCTATTTATTAAACACCAAGGGCTGGGGGCGGGGTTGGTCCCTCCCTCAGAGGCTTAAGCTCCTCTTCTCTCACCTGTGATTGGAAGTGTGGAGAAGGGGAAGGACGGGACAGCTCACCAGTTCCTTCTGGAGTAGTTCTGTGGTTAAAACTAAAATTGTTCTGTTCCCCAGTCCCACCCCCTGGTTCCCTACCCACGCAGGCCCTAGTTTGGGAGAAATCACTATTATGTCTTAATTCTTTGCCTGTGGGTGGGTGAGAGGATCCTTTCCTCCCTCCCTCCATGAGATAAATGCTACACGGGCCAGTTTCTGCAGAGCCTTGGTTACCAGGGTTGGTTTCTGGCTCCTCTAAGGTTTTACCCTGAAAACCGCCGTCCCCATGCCTCCTCCCCGTGGGTCTCCTTGGCGTCCTCTTGCAAGCTGGGCAGTCCTCTGCCTCTTGCCCAGTGCCCTTCCATCCAGACTGCCTAAGTCTAGATCAACTCCCACCCACACATACAACCCCTGGTGGCCAGAGTAGGCAGGGAGAAAGTGAAGAAGGGAATCCAGCCGCCTCTCCAGGGAGTGAGGTGCGTGAAAACCCTGCAGCTCCCCGACCTGTGGACCCTTGGGCCTAGGAAAATCGCGTGGCGTGGCTGGCGCAGGATGCCAGCGTGGTGCAAGCACTATCGAAATCCCGGTGGCCTGGTACTCCGCGGCCCTTTGACTTCCGGCCCCCGTTCTCTCCCCTGTTGTTCTGCCCTCTCAGACAGAGCCTTTCCCTCAGCCCCTGGCCCCCTGGGCTGACCAAAATGTGCTTTCTACTGTGAGCCCCTATCCCAAGACCCTGGGGGCAGGAGAGGCTATGGTGTGAGTGTAAAAATGCCACCTCACTCTCTTGGAGGCAGGCCTTGTGGGGGAAGGAAGAGGGTATGGGCTGGCCTTTCTTTAATGTATTGCTCTGCTGGGATGGGGGCCCTTTCCCCACCAGGCCAATGTTGGGCAGCCTGCCCTCCAGGATCTCATCTGTAGCAGGAGCCAGGGCTGCCACCCCAGCTCCCAGGGCAAAGGGGAGCCTGGTTGTGTCTGTCTTTTTTTCCTTTTTTTTTTTTTTTGCCACATTGGCAGAAATGTGACCTAAGGGTCCCACCCCGTCCTATATGTTTGAGTTGTTTCACTAGCAGTTGAGGCTGGTTGGACAGGTTTGAGTCAAATTGTACTTTGCTCCATTGTTAATTGAAAAACTGTTTCAATAAAATATTCTTTTCTATAGTTTTTTTGCTGTGATTTTTTTTTTTAAATGTGCTTACTTCTTGAATATAAATAATGCATGTTTATTATGGAAATTTTGGAAGGTAGAAGTTTGAATACTTATATAACTACCACCAAAACATCATTAACATTTTGGACTTAGCTGAGATTCATGTATGTACATGAAAACAAAATTATGATTTTATTTTTTCCCTGACATTTGGATCCCTATATTCTGGGTATTTTTACCCATTTTTAATGTAACAACCTCATTTTACAAATAAGAAATCAGCGGTTCATTATGAAAGAGGTTCAGAGGTCCAGGGAATCAGAGGTATTAAGTGCTCAGCCAGGTTTGAACTTAATTCTGACCCAATAACCCTTCTGTTATTACCCTAACACAAGAATGTTGCTAGAGCTTCATTTTTTAAAAAAATATTTATTCACTTAGGTGTGATGGGTCTTAGTTGTGGCATGAATGAGGGATCTATTTCCCCGACCAGGGAATGTGGAGTTCTACCCACTGGACCACCAGGGAAGTCCCTAGAGCTTCACTATTCGTAACACTGTTAATTTGGGTTGTTCATCAGTTGTGATGGAGCCATGTTTTACCAAAGGAAAACCAATGTAGTCATTATCACTTACAGGAGATGTGTGATGGCCATGAAGTTTATGTTTTTCTCTAAAGGTTAAACAATTCAGACAAGTTTTGACCCTGGAAGCCTTTTTTTTCCCCCCAATAGACTTTTTTTAAGGGCAGTTTTAGGTTCACAGAAAAACTGAGCAGAAAGTACACAGAGTTCCCATACACCCTCTGGCCCCACACATCCACAGCTAACCCCAGTATCAACATCCCACACCAGAGTGGGACCTTTGTTATGATCTGTGAACCTACACATCATTATCAGCCAAAGTCTATAGTTTACACTAGTGTTTACTGTTGGCATTGTTCATTCTTTGGGTTCAGACACATGTATAATGAAATGTGTCCACCATTACATGTCAGAGTACTTTCACTGCCCTAAAAGTCCTCTGTGCCCTACAAATTCATCCCTCCTTCCCCTTTAACTCCTGGCAACCACAAATCTTTTTCCTGTTTCCATAGTTTTGCTCTTTCCAGAATGTCATGTAGTTGGGTGTTATACAGGATGTAGTCTTTCCAGGTTGGTTTCTTTCACTTCGTAACATGCATTTAAGGTTCCTCAATGTCTTTTCATGGCTTGATAGTTCATTTATTTTTAGCACTGACTAGTATTGCATTGTCCAGATGTATCATAATTTAATCATTCACCTACTGAAGGACAGCTGGGTTGCTTTTCCAAATGTCAATTATGAATAAAGTGCTATAAATATCTGTGTTCAGGTTTTACGTTTTCAACTCATTTGGGTATGAAATTTTATACATTTATTTTATTTATATATATTTTTAATTATTTACTTATTGGCTGCACTGGGTAGTCGTTACTGCATGCGGGCTTTCTCTAGTTGCAGTGAGCAGGGGCTACTCTTCATTATGGTGCACGGACTCCTCATTGCAGTGGTTTCTCTTGTTGCGGAGCACAGGCTCTAGGCTCACGGGCTTCAGTAGTTATGGCACGTGGGCTCAATTGTTGTGGCTCACGGGCTCTAACGTGCAGGCTCAGTAGTTGTGGCGCACGGGCTTAGTTGCTCCGCGGCATGTGGGATCTTCCTGGAGCAGGGATCGAATCCGTGTCCCCTGCATAGGCAGGCGGATTCTTAACCACTGCGCCACCTAGGAAGTCCCTACATATATTTTAAAGTTAACTTCATGACCATGTTACTAGCAATTTTTGAATATAAAAGTACTGTTTTTAAACAGTACTGTTTTTAAACAGCCACTCTCTCTACAGGGTTGATTTTGAGTCCTGTCGTTTCCATCATGAGGTAGGCATCATTAACAAGTTTGTGACCCACTGAATAGATAAACTATGGTTTATGTAATCTTTCCCTCTATCACTGCATACCTAGAGTGTTTCTGCTTTTCAGTATTACAAACAACAGTGACTACATTTAGGAATAATGTATTCATGATCTCTTAGGTTACATTAAAAGGCAAGAATATTTAAGGCAGTGGTTATCAATCAGGAGCAGTTTTGCCAGGGGACAGTTAGCAATGTCTGAAGGTATTTTGGGCTGTTGGTGGGAGGAGAGAGGGGTTTTGATGCTGAAAGCTCAGCTTCTCTGTACACTGGTGCCAAATCAAATCTCAGAGAGTTTTGGGTGAAGTAGAAAAGGAGAGCTTTATCACTTTGCCAGGCAAAGGGGGACACGGCGGACTCCTGCCTTGAAAAACTATGTGTCCCAACCCAGGAGGATTTGATGAGGAGTTTTATGACAGTACTTCCCAAGGGTGGGGTGCTGACAAGATTAGGGTGTGTACAGAGTCTCAGGTGGTCGGTTCTCCTAATCCGATGAGTTTCTCTGGTCCCTTTAATCTGACCTCAGGTGGTTTCTTGGCTGCTCCTCCCTTGATTAGTGACTGTTAGAATCTGCCCTTTGGAACTCAGGGAAGGTCATAGAGGCTGGAGTCTTCCCTACAAGAAATGGAGGGACAAAAAGGCCTCCATGCCCAGGAGCTCCACGGGGCCCCGCTCAGTTTCAGTTTCTCGTGTCTAATGGATAGGTGTCAAGGATGCTGCTGAATATCCTACAATGCACAGGACAGCCCCTCACTACCCAGAATTCCCAGCCTCAAATGCCAATAGTGCTGATGTCGAGAAGCCTTGATTTAAATTCTCAAGTGTTGGGACTTCCCTGGTGGCGCAGTGGTTAAGAATCTACCTGCCAATGCAGGGGCCATGGGTTCGATCCCCGGGCGGGAAAGATCCCACATGCCGAGGAGCAACTAAGCCCATGTACCACAACTACTTAGCCTGCACTCTACAGCCCATGAGCCACAACTACTGAGCCCACGTGCCACAAATACGGAAGCCCACGCACCTGGAGCCCATGCTCCACAACAAGAGAAGCTACTGCAATAAGAAGCCTGCGCACCACAACTACAGAAAGCCCACATGCAGCGACGAAGACCCAACACAGCCAATGAATAAATTAATTAATTTTTTAAAAAGTTCTCAAGTATTATCTTCTTTCAATTCTTTGCTAATGTGTGTGGGAAGCAACACTGTTCATTGACTAAGACCATGGGTTTTAGGAACTGGGCCCCTGGCTGTTGCTGAGACATGTCATTTGGCTTTGATATTTTTATCTTTTTAAAGGAAGATGAGGGACTTCTCTGGTGGTTCAGTGGTTAAGACTGTGTGCTTCCAGTGCTTCCACTGCAGGGGGCGCGGGTTCAATCCCTGGTCAGGAAACTAAGAGATCCCACATGCCATGCGACCAAAAACTAAAAAAAAATTAAAGGAAGATGAGACCTAAGCTCACATGATTTCTAAAACCAACACAGTATTAGTACTTTCATTTTGCCAACATGATAGATAAAAAGGGGCATCAATTTTATTTCATGTTTGAGGCTGAGCATCTTATTTAAGGGCATTTATCTTTCTCTTCTCTTTGACCTATTGTTCCCTAACCTTTGCCCATTTTTCTATTAGGTTGCTGGTCTTAATGATTTTTAAGAATTCTCTATGTATTAAAAATCAATCCAGGACTTCCCTGGTGGCTCAGTGGTTAAGACTCCACCTGCCAATGCAGGAGACACAGGTTCGATCCCTGGTCCGGGAAGATCCCACATGCCCCAGAGCAACTAAGCCTGGGCGCCACAACTATTGAAACCCGCACGCCTAGAGCCTGTGTTCTGCAACAAGAGAAGCCGCTGCACTGAGAAGCCAGCGCACCACAACCAAGAGTAGCCCTGCTCACCCCAACTAGAGAAAGCCTGTGCACAGCAACATAGACCCCATGCAGCCAAAAATTTAAAAAAAATTTTTTTAATCAATCCTTTGTCCATCACTTGTAAATATGTCTTACCCAGTTTATGTTTTGACTTTGTATATGATCTTCAGCATAAAGAAATTTATTTTAGGCAGAATTTATCAATATTTTTGTATGGCTTTTAGGTGTACGCTCTACTTAGGCCTTCCCCACTCCAAGATTATAAGAATTTTTCCGTGTTTTTTTTCTAGCACTTATAGCTCTACTTTTTTGCATTTAAATCTTTTGATCCACCTAGAATTTATTTTAGTGTAAGGTATAAAGTAGTGACCCAATTAGCCAGCTATTCCAATACCATTTATTGAAATCCATTTTTTTCTAGGCTGATATGGAAGGCCACATTTATCATATAACAAGTTCTCAGATATATTTGGGTTTATATTGGGACTTTGAGTTCTGTCTCAATAATTTGTTTCTTTCTTTTTGATATTTATTTATTTATTTTGGCTGCTCCGGGTCTTAGTTTTGGCATGCAGGCTCTTAGTTGCAGCATGCGGAATCTAGTTCCCCCCACCAGGGATCAAACCCAGGACCCCTGCATTGGGAGGGCAGAGTCTTAACCACTGCACCACCAGGGAAGCCCCAATAATTTGTTTATTATATGCCAGTAATGTACAGGTTTAATTACTGTAGTTTTTGTGATTTTTAATAACCTCATTATACTTAAATTTTTTTTCTTGGGTGTTCTTATTTATTTTTTCCTAGCAATTTTAGAACTGCGTTATCTGAGAGGTAGCAAGACTGACTAAACTTAAATCCTGACTGCCACTTATTAATCCTATGACTTGCACAAAGTCCTTAACTTCTGTGCCTCAGTTTTGCCATAAAAATTGTACCTACCTCAGAGGCTTGTTGTGAGAATTAACTGAAATTATATGGAAGGCTCTTAGGACAGTGTCAGGCACATAATAAGCACTGTCTAAATGTTTGCCATTATCATTAACCACTTATTAAGAATCCTGAAACAAAAACATAGACAAGAGCAACATGGGGATGGTAAGTAGAGGAATTGTGGCTAAGGAATTTATTTTGCTAAGGGGATGATATCAATTTTGAAAACCTTAAAGAATCGATAGAAAGAAAATCAGCTTGGGTATGGGTCTGAATAGTTAGAGACATGCTGCTTACAAAAGACTCACTTTAGATTAAAGAAACAAATAGGTTGAAAGTGAAAATATGGAAAATGATATTTCAGGCAAATAGCAAAAGAGAGTTGGAGGAGCTATACTAATTTAAACTTTAAAATAGACATTAAGTCAAAGCTGTTACAAGAGACAAAAAAAGACATCATCTATTAATAAAAGTTGATTAATCAAGAAGACATAGAGAATTGCTCGGCGGTCCAGTGGTTAGGACTCTGCATTTTCACTGCCGAGGGCCCGGATTCAAACCCTGGTCAGGGAACTAGGATCCTGCAAGCCACACGGTGTGGCCAAAAAAAAAAAAAAAAGAAAGAAGATATAATAATTATAAACATGCATAAAACAAAAGAGACCCCAAGTATCTGAAGGATGGAATGACAGAATTGAAGGGAGAAATAGACAATTCCACAGTAATAGTTGAGACTCCAATTACACCTACTTTCAATAATGGATAGAACATCTAGATGAAAGATCAGGAAGTAGACTTAAACATCAATATTAAATCAATTAGATCTAAAAGACTCCACCTAAAGACATTTCACCCAACAGCAGAATACATATTCTTCTCTAGTGTACAGGGGACAATCTCCACAATAGACCATATTTTAGGCCACAAAACAAATCTCAGTTCATTTTGTGAGTGTGTTTGTTTGTTTGTTTATTTTAGTTGTGGCGCACAGCCTTAGTTGCTCCGTGGCATGTGGAATCTTCCCAGAGCAGGGCTCAAACCCATGTCCCCTGCATTGGCAGGTGGATTCTTTACCACTGCGCCACCTAGGAGGTCCTCAGTTCATTTTAAAAGACTGAAATCCTACAAAGTATCTTTACTGAGCACAAAGGAATGAAGCTAGAAGTCAATAACAAAAGGTAAACTGGAAAATTTACAAATATATGGACATTAAACAACATACCCTTAAATAACCAATGGATCAAAAAAGAAATCACAAGGGAAATTAGAAAATACCTTCAGACAAATGAAAATAAAAATGGAGACAGGAAAAAGATCAGTGGTTTCCAAGGGTTAATGGGGAGGGAGGAATGAATATGTGGAGGATAGGGGATTTTTAGGACAGTGAAACTATTCCGTATGATACTATAATGGTGGGTATGTACCATTATACATTCATGAAAACCCTGAAATGTACACCGCTAAGAATGAACCTTAATGTAAACTGTAGAGTTTGGGTGATAACGATGTGTCAATTCAGGTTCATCGACTGTAACAACTATACCACTCTGGTGTGAGATGTTGACAGTAGGAGATACTGTGCGTGTGTGGTCCAGTGTGCACATGGGAACTCTGTACTTTCTGCTCAATTTTGCTATGAACCTAAAACTGCTCTAATAAAGAAATTCCATTAAAACACACAGAGGGGAACTTCCTAAGTGGCGCAGTGGTTAAGAATCCGCCTGCCAATGCAGGAGATATGGGTTTGATCCCTGCCCCAGGAAGATCCCACATGCCTCGGAGCAACTAAGCCCATGCACCGCAACTATTGAGCCTGTGCTCTAGAATCTGTGAGCCACAACTATTGAGCCCGTGTGCTGCAACTACTGAAGCCCATGTGCCTAGAGCCCATGCTCCGCAACAAGAGAAGCAACTACAATGAGGAGCCCGTGCATAGTGAAGAGTAGCCCCTGCTCACTGCAACTAGAGAAAGCCCACGTGCAGCAACAAAGACCCAACACAGCCAATAAATAAATAAATAAATAAATTTATAAAAACAACAACAACAACAAAAACAACACACATAGGGACTTCCCCTGTGGCCCAGTGGTTAAGAATCCACCTGTCAATGCAGGGGACACTGGTTCGATCCCTGGTCCGAGAAGATCCTATATACTGTAGAACACCTAAGCCGTGCACCACAACTACTGAGCCTGCACTCTAGAGCCTGTGAGCCACAACTGCTGAACCCACGCACTGAAACTACTGAAGCCCGGGCACTTAGAGCCCATGCCGTGCAACAAGCGAAGTCACCGCAGTGAGAAGCCGGCACACCACAATGAAGAGTAGCTCCCGCTCACCACAGCTAGAGAAAGCCCACTCGCAGCAATGAAGACCCGACACAGCCAAATAAATTTTTTAATTAAAAAAAAAATAAATAAATAATAAAAAGTATCATTTTTGTTGCTTTATTAAAAAAAAAAAGTAAGGAGATTGAATCAGTAATTGAAAACCTCCAACAAAGAAAATCCCAAGACCAGATGGGTTCACCAGTGAATTCTACCAAATATTTAAGGAAGGATTAGGGACTTCCCTGGCGGTTCAGTGGTTAAGAATCCACCTTCCAATGCAGAGGACTCGGGTTTGATCTCTGGTCAGGGAACTAAGATCCCACATGCCTCAGGGCAACAAAGCTCGTGCAACGCAACTATTGAACCTGGGAACTCTGGAGCTCGTGAGCCACAACTAGAGAGAAGCTGGTACACGGCAACTAGAGAAGCGCAAGTGCCACACAAAGAGCCCATGCACCTGCAAGGAAAGATCCCGTGTGCCACAGTTAACATCCAATGCAGCCAAATAAATAAATTCTAAAAAAATAAAGAAGAATTAATACCAATATATCTTAAACTCTTCCCAAAAATTGAACAGGAGAAAACACTTTCTAACTCATTCTGTGAGGTATATAGCAGATCCATAGACACAGAAAACACAATAGTGATTGTCAAGGGCTTGGGGAAGAAGGGAGTAGGAAGTGACTGCTAATGGAGACATAGGGTTTTTTTTGGGCGGGGTGGGGGGCATGAAAATGTTCTCAAATTAGATAGTGGTGATGGCTGCACAACCTTGTGAATATACTAAAACCACTGCATTATACACTTTAAAATGGTGAACTTCGTGCTATATGAATTATATCTGAATTTTTAAAAAGTGTATGTGGTATTCTTATTTTTAAATTTTGCTCTATGTTTAGTTACAGTCATATTATAAAGGGGGTATATATATATAAAATTTTGCTGGGCAAAGTAGTGGCTTATTTCCATTTTTTCTTGATCAGTATTTTCAGAGTATTCTCTATTTTTACTTTTTCAAAGAGTCTAGCTTTGATACACTGTCTTGTAATTTGTTTTCTATTTCATTAACTTCTGCTGTTATCTCTTATTCCTTTTACTTTCTTTGGATTTATTTTCTTTAAAAAAATTCTTAAATAGTCTATTAATTTTCAGCCACTTTTCAAATATAAGCATGTTAAGTCTATAATTTTCTCCAAATATCCTGTTACTGTGGTCCACAAGTTTTACTACATGGTATTTTTATTTTTCAGTCCTAAACGTCGTATGATTTTTATTACAATTTCCTCCTTGATCCACACATTATTTCAGAGAGTGATTTTCTTTTGAACAGGTAATCATTCAACATTTAAAAAGTGCTTAAGGATGTGCAGAGCAAAGTATTTTTCCTACACTTCCTCTCCCACCTCCTAGCTATCCAGTTCTCTTCTTTGGCGTAATAGTGTTAGCAATTTGTTACTCGAATCTCAAAATATTTCTGTTAACCATTCTGAGAATCTCTGTTTGTTTTTGATAGGTGAATTTAACACATTTACCTTTACTATAATTACATTTATAGACTTTTAGACTTGTTTCATACATCTTTTTTTCTTTACCATATCCTACCTTCTATTGGCTAGACTGAGTTTTTTTTTAAGAACTTTTATTGAGAAATAATTGACATACAATAAACTGTACATAGACTGACGTTAAAAAAAACGCTGCTTATTTGAAAGCTATACATTCTGTTTTGATTATTCTGATGCTTGCTTCTTGATTATTAAGACCCATAATTATATTTATTTTTTTTCTCTGTTAAATGCTTAAATTTTTCAAAATTGATATTAGCCCCCCTGCCCCAACAAAGTAAATTCCTTAGCCTTAATGCCTTTAGTTACCATCTTCATGTTGATATCATCTGTAGTTTTCTTTCTGGATTATTATTGTATTAGTCAGTGTTTTCCAGAGAAACAGAACCAATAGTATGTGTGTATATAAATAGAAAGAGATTTATTTAAGGAATTGGCATACACGATTATAGAGGCTGGTGCCCAAATTTGCAGTGTGGGTTGACAGACTGCAGACCCAGGAGGGCCAATGGTGCAGTTTGAGTCCAAAGGCAAGCTGAGGGTGCTAAGGAAGACTGAAGGCAGGTTGCTGGAGAATTTCCTCTTGCTTGGGAAAAGTCGTCTTTTTGTTCTATTCAAGGGCTCAACTAATCGGATGAGATCCACCCATATTATGGAGGGCAATCTGCTTTACCCAAAGTTCACGGATTTAAATGTTAATCTCATCCAAAAGCATGCCCCAAGTTGACACATAAAATCAACCATCATAATTATGAATATAGTTTTTTGTTGGTTTTGACTCTTGGTTTTCCTTTTTTTTTTTTTTTTTTGGTTTTCCTTTTTTATACAAAGGTGAACTTATCTTCCAATTCTTTTTTCATCTGTGTCTGATCTATTAAGCTCATTTTCAGTTACTGTGTTTTTCAGTTTAAGAGTACCCAAGTGGGTCTCTTTTATTGTTTCTAGTTCTCTGCTGGTCATTTGATTTCTAGGATATATTAATCACAGTTTGTTACGTTATGTTATGTTATGTTATGTTATGTTATGATGTTATGTTATATTTTATTTTGGCTGCGCTCTGCGACTTGTGGGATCTCAGTTCCCCAACCAGGGACTGAACTTGGGCCACAGCAGGGAAAGCCTGGAATTCTAACCACTAGGCAACCAGGGAACTCCCAATCATGGTTATTTTGTTTTGTTTTATTTTATTTATTTATTTATTTATTGGCTGTGTTGGATCTTCATTGCTGTGCGTGGGCTTGCTCTAGTTGTGGTGAGCAGGGGCTACTCTTTGTTGTGGTGCATGGGCTTCTCATTGCGGTGGCTTCTCTTATCGCAGAGCATGGGCTCTAGGTACTTGGGCTTCACTAGTTGCGGCATGAGGGCTCAATAGTTGTGACTCATGGGCTCTAGAGCGCAGGCTCAGTAGCTGTGGCGCATGGGCTTAATTGCTCTGAGGCACGTGGGATCCTCCTGGGCCAGGGATCGAAACTGTGTCCCCTGCACTGGCAGGCGGATTCTCAACCACCGCACCACCAGAATTGTAGAAATAATTTGAGGCTTTTGTTATCTTCCTTCAGAGAGAAATTTCTTTTGAATATGGTAGGCAGTTAGTGCAGGGGAAGATCATCTTTTTATTTTTTTAATTGTATTCCCCAGCTTTACTGAGGTATAACTGACAAAGTTGTGTTACATTTAAAGTATATTACAAATAAAACTGTAATATTATTTAAAGTGTACAAGTAATGATGATATATGTATATATTGTGAAATGATTGCCAAATCAATTAACATCTACTCTCTTAGCAAGTTTCAAGTATAAAATACAGTATTATTAACTGTAGTTACCATGCAGTATATCATTAAATTCTCAGAACTTGTTCATCTTATAACTGAAAGTTGGTACCCTTTGACCAACCTCTCCCTGTTTCCCCTACCTCCTAGCCCCTGACAACCACCACTCTGTTTCTATGAGTTCAACTTCTTTTTCCTTAAGATTCTACACGTAAATGATATTATACAGTATTTGTCTTTCTCTGTCTGACTTATTTCACTTTGCATAGTGCTCTCCAAGTTCATCCATGTTGTTACAAATGGTAGGCTTTCCCTCTTTTTTATGGTTAATCAATATTCCATTGTGTTTGTGTGTGTATTTGTAATACATACATACACCCCACACACACAGATACATTATTAAAATTTCTTATCCATTCATCTGTCAGTGCACACTTAGGTTGTTTCCAGACCTTGGCAATTATGACAATAAACAGAGTACAGATATCTCTTCAAGAGAGTAGTTTTGTTTCCTTTGGATATATACCTAGAAACAGGGTTGTTAGGATTTGGTGCTTTAACTGCTGTGGCCCAGGGTCAATTCAATTCCCGATTCAGGAACATACCACAAGCTGCATGGCCCCCCCCCAAAAAAAAAAAAAAAGGAAAGAAAGAAAAGGAAAAAAAAAGTGCCTGTTCAGGTCCTTTCCCTTTTTTTTTTTTTCCTCGCCACACCACATGCAGCATGTGGGATGTGGGATCTTAGTTCCCCAACCAGTGATCTAACCTGTGCCCCCTGCAGTGGTAGCATGGGGTCTTAACCACTGGGCAGTCAGGGAAGTCCCCTTTGTCCATTGTTAAAGTCGGTTTTTTGGGGGTTTTGCTATTGAGTTGTGAGAAGAGTTCCTTATGTATTTTGAATATTAATCCTTTATTGGATATATGGTTTGCAAATATTATCTCTCATTCTGTACATTGCCTTTTCATTTTTTGGTTGTTTCCTTTGCCATGCAGATCTGTCTCTTGCTTCAACAGTGTTTGTACAGAACAGACCAGGGACTTTCCAGCCTCTGACCACCCTCTAACCTCCCCTCCAGTTACAACCTCCAGGACCATCTTCCTGGCCATCCCCTACCTCTGGGACCAGCCAGCAGAGTTTTGTATGGTTGCTCCTCACTCTCATCAACTATGAGCTCCCAGATCCATTAGAATTATTCCACTGACATGGAGGCTGCAGTCAACTGCCTGGTCAACCTGCACCTGCAGGGCCTCTGGCCTTCTACACTTACCTCTCTAAGCTTTTTCAACTGCAACAGTGTGGCTCTGGAGGGAGTGGGATGCTTCTTCTACAAGTTGGCCAGCTGAGAAATGTGAGGGCTTCAAGCATCTTTAGAAAGTCAAAACCAGTTCACCTGCTCCACCCTATTCCAGGAGGCATAGAAGCCAGTCCAATAGGAGTGAGGTAAAACCCTGGAGGCTATGAAGTGGCCATGGCCCTGGAGAAGAACCTGAACCAGGCCCTTCTGGATTTGCATGTTCTAGGTTCTGCCCACACAGACTTGGACGGCCCCTTCCTAGAAGTAAGACAGGCTGGGACCTGGGACCCTTTACTGCAGTGTTTGCACCTGGACAAACATCTCCTCAGCAACAGAATACAGAGAAACTATAGGGACCAAAAATAACTCCACAGTGCAGTTTGGGCAAATGAGGAACAAGATACAAAAGGACCAAAACCCAACTGCCGCTTAGGAGATGCTGGGCGCAAAAGCAGGGTGCTAAGTATGTTCCCTGCACACAGCACCAGCAAGGGGGTGGGCAGACCACATAAGCCACCCCTCCAGCTGGACTCATGGGATCCAGCCTCCCCTCCCCCATTTAAGGGACCAGATTCCCCGCCCGGCCCCCCCCCCCCAAATCAGGGTGTGAGAAGGGCACTTGCTACTTGTTCTCACTTGCTGCAGTCCCAATAAAGCCTTGCCTGAATGTCTTGTTTGGCCCCTTGTCAATTTCTCTCAATTACAGAGTCCAAGAACCCATGTCAGTAACAGAGGAGGAGGTGATAGCCATCAGGAGGATGGTGACCACATGACTAATCTCCTCAAGGCTGACTGGCCTCAGCCGGAATTGGCGAGAATCTTTTCCAAAGGCCCCTAGAATAGCCTGCAGAGCGCAGTAGCCTTTGAGGGGCCCCTTTGCATCTCCCTGGTATCAGGGCTTCTGCCTGAGCCAATCCGTGTAGCCACCAGGCAGCTTTTTTTTTTTTTTTTAATTAATTTATTTATTTTATTGGCTTTCTTTTTAGTTACAGTGAGTAGGGGCTACTCTTCGCTGTGGTGCACAGGCTCTTCAGGCTCTTCATTGCCATGGCTTCTCTTGTTGCAGAATATGGGCTCTAGGCGCGTGGGCTTCAGTAGTGGCAGCACTTGGGCTCAATAGTTGTGGCTCACGGGCTCTAAAGCGCAGGCTCAATAGTTGTGGCGCACACGCTTAGTCGCTCTGCGGCATGTGGGATCTTCCTGCAGCAGGGATCGAACCCATGTCCCCTGCATTGGCAGGCGGATTCTCAACCACTGCGCCACCTAGGAAGCCCCACCAGGCAGCTTTTTAACCACCCTGGAGCCCACCAAATGGAAACAATAAAGCTTTTTGCAGAAAACAAAACAAAAAAATAAAACAAAAAAAACTGCTTTCCAGGTAGTTCTTGTTAGTGTATAGAAACTAGTTTTTGAGTGTTTATTTTGTATCCTGCAACATTACTGAATTTGAGAAAACAATTTATTTTGGTTTTTTGGGGTTTTTTTTGGTGGAGTCTTTAGGGTTTTCTCTATATAAAATCACGTCATTTGAAAACATAATTTTAAGGGTAGAGGAAGATCATCTTAATCTAGTGATCTCAGGACCATTTTACCTTCTTTTTTTGTTAGAGTGTATTTAACTCTCTCACATGTGAAACATTTAGTAAAAATACGTGAGGCAAACATCAGGGTTTTTCTTTCTTTATATATGCCAAGATAAGATAATGATGTCTGGCTGTCAAAGCTAAAACCAATTGCCTCTAAATATAGTAGCAACCAAAATGTGGTGAGGCCAAGAAACAGCTCTCAAACCATCACAGCCACAAAACTAAGGTTTACGGAGGAAATGGTTTGTTCATTTCACTTTAAAAATGATCGGGGACCCATCCCGCTGTGCGGCGGCTCCAAGCAGCCTGCAGTCCGCACCCTCGGGCCCCCAGCCTCGGGTCAAGGAGTCGGGTCGCGATCTCCCCGCAGCCTCCGCCCAGCTGCCATCTGCGAGAGCTGGTTCCAGGAAGCGTGCAGCGTGTGGCCTCTGTCGGTGCAGGTGGAGCAGCTGCTATACCATCAGCGCTCTTCATACCAGGATATCCTTGCTTTCCGCGGGGAGAGCTACGGCAGTGTGCTGGTGGTTGGACTGTGTCATCCACTGCACAGACAGGGACAAGTTCTACCAGGACAGGATCGCCAAGCTGCCCCTCTGCAGCCACCCCAACCCATGCCAGCTACCCCGCTACTACCAAGATTCAGCCCTGAGCCCAGTGATTGGAAACCCACCCCCAATGTCCCACAGAACAGTGCAGGAGGCCCCAGATGTACCCAGTTCTCAGCCCAGGTGTTTCCTAAACCGTTGTCAGAGAAAGTGCTAGCAAGGACAAGGGGAGTAGATGAGGGAAGCGCCCTCCTCCAAAAAAGAAAAAAAATCATTGAGGACTCCAAAGAGCTATTATTTATGTGGATCATCTCTTTATATATATATGTGTGTGTGTGTATACACACACATATACACACACACGAATATATATGTGTGTGTGTGTGTGTATATATATATATATCTTATATATATATTTTTGTCTTGCTGTCCGGCATGCGGGATCTTAGTTCCCCGACCAGGGATGGAACCTATGCCTCCTGCAGTGGAAGTGCGAAGTCCTAACCACTGGACCACCAGGAAATTCCCTCTATATTTTTCATGTTACAAGATTAAAACGAGAAATTTTCATAAATATTTACTTACAAATATATTTCAAAATAACACTAGTAAACCTACTACTACATGTCAATGTCAATAACATAGTTTTATGAAAAATAATTATATTTTAAGAATTTCGAGAATGATGGGATTCTTCTACATTTTTGTGAATCTCTTTGGTATCACACTTAAAAGAAGATCACTGTATCCTCATATCTGCTTCTGCATTCAAGCTGCTGCTTATGTCGTTTTGGTTGAAATATAGAGAGAACATCCAGCCTCACACAGATATGTAGTTGGAAAGGGAGATGTAGTTTAATAATAGCCTTTTCAGATATTTGTGAATATTCTTTTTCGGTACTACACAAAATTAGATAAGTGGTAGTTTCTTAAAAGATTTGTTGCAATGTGGAATCTGAAACCAAGTCAATGAACTTTTCATATCCTGTCAAGTTAAAACCTACTGGTCTATCTTTCTATCTTGCACTTTGAATGGATCTTTTACCCATGCATGATTTTTTTATTTCCTGCGTTGGGTCTTCGTTGCTGCACACAGGCTTTCTCTAGTTGTGGCGTGCGGGGGCTACTCTTTGTTGCAGTGCTTGGGCCTCTCATTGCGGTGGCTTTTCTTATTGCCGAGCATGGGCTCTAGGTGCACGGGCTTCAGTAGTTGTGGCTTGTGGGCTCTAGAGTGCAGGCTCAGTAGTTGTGGCACACTGGCTTAGTTGCTCTGCAGCATGTGGGATCTTCCCGGACCAGGGCTCAAACCCATATCCCCTGCCTTGGCAGCCAGATTCTTAACCACTACGCCACCAGGGAAGTCCCTATGATTTTTTTTTTAACATTACGCATTGGTAATTGGGAAATTATTGGTTCACTGAATTACACAGATCTTCCAAATGTTAATGCATTTCATTACACTATACCAAAAAATTATTTTTGGTAATAACACCACTGATTGCATTAGAAACATATGGGCTCAGTAGTTCTGCCGCATGGGCTTAGTTGCTCTGCACCATATTGGGATCTTCCCGGACCAGGGATTGAACCCATGTCTCCTGCATTATCAGGCAGATTCTTTTTTTTATATATATATAAATTTATTTATTTATTTATTTATTTATTTATTGGCTGTGTTGGGTCTTCATTGCTGCTGCACGGGCTTTCTCTAGTTGTGGTGAGCAGAGGCTACTCTTCATTGCGGTGTGCAGGCTTCTCATTGCAGTGGATTCTCTTGTTGTGGAGCACGGGTTCTAGGCGTGTGGGCTTCACTAGTTGTGGCACACAAGCTCAATAGTTGTGGCTCATGGGCTCTAGAGTGCAGGCTTAGTAGTTGTGGCACATTGGCTTAGTTGCTCCTCGGCATGTGGGATCTTCCTGGACCAGGGCTCAAACCCATGTCCCCTACTTTGGCAGGCGGATTCTTAACCACTGTACCACCAAGGAAGTCCCTCAGTTGTCCTTTCAAGTAAAAAGTTTGTTCCATGAAAGAAGAGGCTAGTTCAACTCACAACTCAAACAACTGCAAAGATGCATTTCCTTGGACAACCATGGTAGTTCCATAAGCAGCAGAAGTGCTTTAGGAATGCTTCACATTTCTTTACACAAAATATTAAAAAAGATGTTTTGCTGAAAGCCTTACTTTCAGTTTCAAGGTTTGCAGGATTCACTGGCAAAATAACCACTCTATACTCAGTTAAGCAAGAATTTAGAGAGAATTTATTAAATTCACAAAGATCACAGTATACTAATTAAGAGAATAATTGGCTAAGAAGGAATAGTAAAGACAGAGGCTCATACATCACCAAATTGGGGAAACACCTACATCCAGATCCAAGCAGCTCTGGGAAGTCCATGGAACAGCAATCTGGAGTCCCAGTTGGGAAGGGTCCTGGGCAGTGCGTCCACTCCACAGGTGAGACTTCAGATTGGAGTTCTGGGGGCTCCTATTTATAATTCCAGGCCGCAAACTGATATCATCAGTTTGCGTGTAAAAATGCAGCTTTGAATTTGCTTTAACAATGTTGTTGGTTTCACCATGTGAATCACAAGATTCTCCAGACCCCGGAGGACTGGCCAGGTTCCCAGGGCTCAAGAAATTCTAAGACCCACTCCCTTTCTTATCATAAAGCGCCATTTGAGGACTTCCTAGGTGGCACAGTGGTTAAGAATCTGCCTGCCAATGCAGAGGACACAGGTTCGAGCCCTGCTCTGGGAAGACTCCACATGCCACAGAGCAACCAAGCCCGTGTGCCACAACTATTGAGCCTGTGCACTAGAGCCCGTGTTTCGCAACAAGAGAAGCCACTACAATGAGGAGCCCGCGCACCACAATGAAGAGTAGCCCCCACTCGCCTCAACTAAAGAAAGACCGTGTGCAGCAACAAAGACTCAGCGCAGCCAATAAATTAAATAAATAAATAAATAAATAAACTTATGGGGGAAAAAAAAGCACTATTTGACTTGCTAGCAGCAATTGTTAGGTGTGTAAGCAAGCGTGCAGTCCAGGCAAGGACACAGGTCTGTTACAGGACTGTTTCTGTCTCTGAGGCCCGAAGAAGACTATATTACTAACTTCCCCAACGGATGTGTACTCGAGAGTTCAAAATTAATAAAATTATTGAGTTTTCCTGCTTCATCAAGGATAGTCTTAAGTGAAACTGGTTTTTTCCTCTTTTCTTTTTTTTAACTTTGTGTAGTGCTGAAGAAAACAGTGATCACGAATATGGCTTGATGTCACTGCCTGATTCATGCCAAGGGACCAGCAGCTTAATTTTCCATTGCTTTTATACCATCAGTGCTTTTTAAAAAGGCAAATTACATCTCAGTATTATTACGAAGATAATTTTGACCTCCCTGACCACAACCCCGCCAAAAGACCTTGAAGAATCCAAAGACTACACTTTCAGAACCACTGCCTTAGTCCAACCAGGGTTTGAGCTGATTTAAACGGACTGTCATGTTTTTGTTTTTGGCCACACCGGGTGGCTTGCAGGATCTCAGTTCCCCCAACCAGGGATTGAACCTGGGCCATGACAGTGAAAGCCAGGAATCCTAACCACTAGGCCACAAGAGAACTCCCAGTTGGACTGTCATCTCTGTGAAGGTTGTGGTATTTCATGTTGACACTTATTGCCAGAGTGCAATTCACCAGGTGCCCTAAATTAATGCCTGGGACTGTTTTCAGGCTGCCCTCTCCTTGATGGCCTTGAACTTCAATTTTTGTCCCCCAAATCCTAGACTTCTGAAAGCAGTGCTGAGCTTCTTGTCCTCTCAGCAGTTTCTTTTAGATTGCAAATACCTTCCTGCTGCAAATAGCACCAAATGTTGGTTTCACTTCTTTGGGCTTCTCTTCACTCTGGGATCCTGACCTCTGTGGCAGATTGCAAGAAATGACTGTAGTTCTTCATCTACAACTTTTGCAATGTGATTTTACAATTCCTTTCATCAAGAGGTAAAGTCTATTTCCCCATTCCTTGAATTTTGGATGGTCTTAAGCCTGCTGTGGCGAACAGAAGATGACAGAAGCAATATTATGCCATTTCTGGAGCTAGGCCTCAAGAGGCTGGCATGCTTCGGTTCAGCCTCGGACCCCTGCTTTGAGAATTGCCATGAGAACAAACCCAAGCTACTTTAAAGACCACATGGAGGAGAGAGAGATTTTCTCACCTGAGTCCATCCTAACTCAACCAGGCACCAGCCAAGCCACCTCCTGACTGCAGAGACGTCAGTTGAGCCTGGCTTGGATCTGCAGAACTGTCCAGCTAACCTATGGACTTGTGAGCCATAATAAATTGCTTATTATTGTTTTAAGCAACTAAGTTTTGGGGTGATTTTGTTATATAATAATAGCTAACTATAAAAGCTAATTGATAACTTGCTGCTTTGGTAGCTCTCTGACACCTTCAGACGCCACTTTTATATTCTGACCAGCTTTTCTACTTGTTTATTGGTGGGAGGATTGGTCTGAAACAAGCTAGTCTGACATTACTCAAAGCAGAACATCCTTGACGACTTATTGTTTTTCCTCATATTTTCATGAGTCTCCTTTATCTTTCTGAGAATATTTAATATGTTGATTTTAGCTTCCTGGCCCACCAATCTGCCTTGTCTGTTATAGGCTGTTCAATTTGTTTTATTGATTGATTGATTGATTGATTGATTGATTTTTTGGCTGCCTTGGTTGCGCCGAGCGGGGGCTACTCTTCTTCATTGCAGTGAGAGGGCTTCTCATTGAGGTGGCTTCTCTTGTTGCCAAGCATGGGCTCTAGATCGCAGGCTCAGTAGTTGTGGCATGGCATGTGGAATCTTCCCGGACCGTGTCCCCTGCATTGGCAGGCAGATTCTTAACCACTGCACCACCAGAGAAATCCCTATTTATTCTTATAATTATTTCTTTCCTAAGCTTTACCCCCTTGAGCTCATATTCCCCTAGGGATGTTTGCCACTTTGGTGGGTGGACTCATGAAGGGCAAACATTCAGGTGCCAGCATGAGCCCTCCTGATGAAGCAGGCTTGTGTTTGGAGGAGGGTATGATATGTCCAGCAGAGATGTTGAAATCATTCAGGGTAGTACAGTCATACAGGTAGCCTTTTGGGGAGCTCCCTTCCTCACTTAGAACGATTTTGCTGTTCAGGTTTTGAGGTAGTGGAGTAAATGCTAGGCTCCAGCTAGTCTGCCTGTACCTGTGTTGAAAGCTTACACCCCAGCCTACTGACATTCAATTGGCTGTTGTTTTCGGCCTTTAAGTAGTAGCAGGGGCACACAGTGGACTGGCCCAGGTAATGTTGAGGGAGAGTGAATTGCAGACCTAAAAATTCTGCCCTACTTTACATCTTAACCACAGTTCAAGGTCCTCGTCACTCTGGGCTGCCTTCTACCACCCTCCACCTACTCCAAACACACACAGGACCTTATCATCCATTTTCCAGGAAAGCCTCTATGTTTTGGTGTTAATTTGATGAGTCCACCACCCGCCCTCCTATTTCTGAGTCTGGATTTGGGTTGGTGCTGGCAGCCAAGAGCCATTGACATTTATGTCGTCAGATATATCTTTATTATCATTATGTTTTAATGTGGTCAAATCTATTGTACTTTTCTTTGCTAATTTCTTCAGCTGTTTTTAGCACTGGAAAACACCACCTCATCCAGAGACTAATTTAGTGGTTTTATTTTCTTCAGTGGCACTCTTTAATCTGTCTGGGGTTTATTCTGTGTGGGGTATGAGATAGAGAGCTAAACGGATTTTTTTTTCTAAAAAGCTAAATGATTATCTTACACCATTAATTAGTTAATTACCCCCTCCCCAGTTGACTTGGGAGGTCTTCTTCATCATGGTTTAAATTATACATGTGAAGGTCTGCTTCTAGTACATCTTGTTCCTTTGAAATGCCTGGCTACGCTCTAAACCACATAATTACCGTAAGCTTCCTTACAATTGTTAATATTTGGCATTAGAAATTCTCCTCTTTACTCTTTTTTTTTTAAATTTGTTGAGTTTCTTATTCTGATGATCTTTAAAATAATTTTGCCCAGTTTCCAAGAAATCCTATCAGGATTTTGATTGGAATTGCTTATTTTATTTTATTTTTATTTTATTTTATTTATTGGCTGTGTTGGGTTTTTGTTGCTGCACATGGGCTTTCTCAAGTTGTGGGGGGCAGGGGCTACTCTTTGTTGTGGTGTGCGGGCTCCTCATTGCCATGGCTTCTCTTGCTGTGGAGCACGGGCTCTAGGTGCGTGGGCTTCAGTAGTTGCAGCACACGGGCTCAATAGTTGTGGTGCATGGGCTTATTTGCTCCACAGCATGTGTGATCTTCCTGGAGCAGGGATCGAATCCGTGTTCTCTGCTTTGGCAGGTGGATTCTTAACCACTGCACCACCTAGGAAGTCCTGAAATTGCTTTAAAAACCCCAAATGAAGAGAATTCCCTAGTGGTCCGGTGGTTAGGACTCTGTGCTTTTACTGCCTGGGTTCAGTCCCTAGTTGGGGAATTAAATCCCACAAACAGTGTGGCCAGAGAAAAAAGAAAAAAAAAAAAAACAGCAGAAAACAACTCCAAATGAATTTGGAAAGGATTGGTGTTTTTACAGTATCAAAATCATAGTTTCTTTTTCAGGCATGTAGTATAATTTGCATTTATTCACATTAGGTTTTTTTTTTTTTTTTTTTTGAGAAGATTAAAAGTATTTATTTACCAAAAGTAACTATTGAATATACCATATGTTTTATAAGCCTGTACTGGCATTTCTTTATTCTTTTCTTTTCGTCTCCACATTAGGCTTTATTATCCTGCAGTAAAGCCCGCTTACTTTTGGGGAATGTCGTCTTCTTATTTCCTTTGCTTACTTTTCTTGGGCAATAAAGAGTGAGAATACGAGTGTTTGCATCTCTACAATGTCCTGACCATAAGATGCTTTACAATGTTTTCTCATTTAATTCCCACAGCGATGCTGAGGTGGGTCAGATCATCCATGTTCTATCTGAGGGAACTGAAATGGGAGAAGACAGGGAAATAACATGACCCATGGCTGAAAGGAGGCTAAGGATTGTAGCTACATTGGTGCTGCAGGCATTGAAGGACTGTTAAACTCTATTTCTGGGCCATTTTGAGGGCTCTTGTCAGGTGTCTCTGTCCTCACACATGTGGCTGAGCAAATCTTGCCCAGACTTTCTAGTTCTGGCTGACCTCCGAGACCCACTCCTTTCTCCTCTGAGTCAACTAGCTGCATCAGCAGTGGCCAAAGCAAGATTTCTGTGCCTACCTCTGCCTCTGAATCCCCACCATTCTCTCTCTGGTAGGGACTTTCAGCACTTCCCGTTGGAATTATGACTGTCCAGTTTCTGTCCCTTCCATCTAGTGCTCTCAATAGCAAGGTGATTCTCAGCAAACAGTTCTTTGAGTGTTTCACTCTCCTCAGCTCAAAATCCTTAACTCTATAAACATGTTTAAAATGCTGTAATAGAAAAAAAAATCGAGATATAAAAGTATTTAGATGGTGTGAATGACTGTTCATCTAGCAATTTACAGAGCATTACAGTAGTGTTTTGCACCAAACACTTAGCTGCGTACAGCGGTAAAGGGGCCATAGTACATCCTCAGGGAATTTATGTAGTTGGGGAGGCTGACAAGTAAATGGGCAATTTAAACTCGGAGAAAAACTGTAAGATTATATTTATATATTTTAAGATATACACGTACATATACAGAAAAGAGTAAAAGCAGAAACATACAATGTAATTAAAAGTATATAAAGATTGCTTGGGGTCATAATATTCAGAATGTATGACAGCTGCAGTTCCATTCTTATAGATGTGAAAATATTTGCTCTCCTGTGGCTTTGGTCCAAAAGAGTAGAGTTGAATCTGCAAGAATAAACTAAGTACCTATGGATGAATAATGTCGTGTATCAGTAAACAAAGGATGTTACAGCCATCAAGCCCTCAGCCACTGCAGCCGCCCCCAACTGTGCACCCTGGGGGATTCAGGATGGAGATAATAGGATACTGGCCCAAATAATTAATGTGAATATGAAAGGATTGATTTCAGCCCAGACTCTTACTTCTTCCACTACGTTAAAAAGTGCTACATTCATTAACCTGAGATGTCTGGTTTTTCTTTAATTAACAGTAATCGTTTGATGTTCTGACCACCTAGTTTTTGTTGCAAAAACTCCTATGTATCCTGGCTCGCCTCTTACCTCTTCAGAGCAGTCTCTCAGAACTATCTGAGAAGCTGTCTTCTGGGTTTAAGTTCTCAGCAAGTCTGCCAAATAAAACACAGTTCTCAACTTTTAGTTGTGCTTTTTTTTTTTCAGTCGACATACCTAATCTTTTGCCAACATTAATTTAGATTGTCCATGATGATTAGTTTTACTATAACAAAGTATAATAAAAGAATTTTTTCTTTTGGCTGCACCGCATGGCTTGCGGGATTCCCCGACCAGTGATCAAACCCTGGCCACTGAAGTGAAAGCACCGAGTCCTAAACACTGGACCACCAGGGAATTCCCAATAAAAGAATATTTATCATGAACACATCACAGTATCAGATAAACTTTTTTTTTTTTTTTTTTTTTTTTGGCACACGGGCTTAGCTGCTCCGCGGCATGTGGGATCTTCCTGGAGCTGGGATCGAACCCGTGACCTCTGCATTGGCAGGCGGATTCTTAACCACTGCGCCACCTAGGAAGCCCCCAGATAAACTTTTTATAACAGAAAAATATGAAGGAACAAAAAAAGATAAAACAGCTACCACAGAGACTTCCCTGGTGGCGTAATGGTTAAGAATCTGCCTGCCAGAAATAGAGACACAGAACAAACATATGGACACCAAGTGGGGAAAGCAGGGAGGGTTGGGGGGGAATGAATTGGGAGATTGGGATACCAAATTGTACACTCTAAATATATGCAGTTTATTGTAAAAAATAAAAAAATAAAAAGTTAAAAAAAATAAAATAAACGTTATTTTACACGGTTAGAAAAGCCATCATTAAAAAGTCTGCAAATGACAAATGCCGAAGAGGGTGTGGAGAAAAGGGAACCCTCCTGCACTGCTGGTGGGAATCTGTTGGTAAACTGGTGCAGCCACTCTGGAGAACAGTATGGAGGTTCCTTAAAAAACTAAAAATAGAGCTACCATGCGATCCAGCAGTCCCACTCCTGGGCACCTATCTGGAAAAACCATAATTCGAAAAGACACATGCACCCCGATGTTCATAGCAGCACTGTTTACAACAGCCAGGACACGGAAGCCACCTAAGTGTCCACCCACAGAGGAGTGGGTAGAGAAGATGTGGTGCACACACAACACAGTGGAATGCTACTCAGTCCTAAACAAAGAATGAAATCATGCCATCTGCAGCAACACAGACGGATGGACCGAGAGAAGATCACACGATGTGAAGCCAGTCAGTCACTTACAAGGATAAGCGATGAGCAGGCTAAAAAGATGACACAAATGAACTTATTTACAAAACAGAAACAGACTTGGACATAGAAGACAGGCTTGTGGTGACCACAGGGAGAAGGGGTGGGGGAGGGGTAAATCAGGAGTTTGGGATTAACAGATACACACTCCTACATATAAAATAGGTAAACAACAAGGATTTACTGTACAGCACAGGGAACTATGTTCAATATCTTGTAAGAACCTATAATGGAAAAGTACTTAAAAAAGAATATATATGCATGTGTATAACTGAACCACTCTGCTGTACACCTGAAGCCAACACAACATTGTAAATCAACTATACGTCAATAAAAAAATAAAATAAAAATAAACAGCTATTTTAAAGAGAAAAAAAAAAAAAAAGAATCCGCCTGCCAATGCAGGGGACACGGGTTTGAGCCCTGGTCTGGGAAGATCCCACATGCCGAGGAGCAACTAATGCCATGCGCCACAACTACGGAGCCTGCAGGCCTAGAGCCCGTGCTCCTGCAACAAGGGAAGCCACCGCAATGAGAAGCCTGTGCACCGCAATGCAGAGTAGCCCCCGCTCGCTGCAACTAGAGAAAGCCCGTGCACAGTAATGAACACCCAACATAGCCAATAAATAATTTAATTTAATTAAATTACTCAAAATTAATGGCTTTCTATAAACAAAACAAAAAAACAAAACAGAACAAAAAACAGCTACCACAAACAAAAAAGTAGTGTCTCCCCCATAACTCTATTTGAAGGGGTAGAACAGTGTGATTAGAGGTTTGTTGAAGCTAGTGTGAAAGGAAATTGAGTATTGTGTTTATTTCTTATTTTATACAGCTCTTATTCTTTATAAAAATGTTTATAGTCACACCCATAAAAGTGTGACCTGTGGCATCTGAAATCAAACACTCTGTAATTATTTAAAAGGGTCTTTAAAAAATTATAATACAAAGGTCTGTGCTCTATGAGCAGTCCTCCACTGTGCACTGTAACAATAAAGATTACTTTTAATACAAATACTAAGTGTTCGGGAGTTTTGAATGACTGAATTTAACAAACATCATTTCATAGTTGCTTTTTACATCTTTTTTGTTTTGGGGATCCTCCACTTCAGTGGGGTCTCAGTAACTTGGAGCTCTTCAGCAAATTCTTTTTCTGGCTGTGAGTCAGAATCAGGAGAATCCCACCCCCACCCCCCATCCCCCCCGCACGCGCTGCGCCCTGCTCCCCCCCCCCCCCCATCTCAAGCCACATCACCTTCTCCTTTGGGATCTTCTACTTCATTGACGGCAAGTCTGCAATATTGTCGATATCTTTCAGATAATTTACTGCCCATTTTTTGCTGATATTGAAACTCCAGTTCTTCATTAATTTTATCATGTTTCTGCCTGTTGGTTTCCTTCCAACTGCTAGATCCAAATTCATGTCTGGGGTGGCTGCAAGCTTCACCCAGTGCAGACGGGAGTCCTACAGAAGGGACTCCTGCCACTGGCCCAAGCAGCGCCACTCCAGAACACCTAATGAAAGATTTTAAAACGGGATTATAAAAGGATAAAGAATTATGATAACTACATGCAATGTATAATCCTTGATTGGATTCTGGATTTTTAAAAAGCTCTAAAAGACATCTTTGGAAAAATTGGAGACATTTAAATATGGACTATATATTGACAAATACATTTCTTGAGTATGAAAACTGTATTGTAGTTAGTTATGTAGGAGAATGTCCTTGTTTTTAGGGCAATACAGGCCGAAATATATAGGGGTGAAACTTCACAATGCCTGCAACTAATTTTCAAATGGTTCAACAACAAATACATGTACACATACAGATATTAGGAAAACATATTAGCAAAATATTTAACATTTGAGAGGTGAAGGGTATTCTTGCAGCTTCTATAGGTTTGAACATTTCCAAAATAAAGTGATAGGAAAGTTAACTTAATCTGGATGGTGGTTACAGGGGCATTAACATGTTTTAAAAAAACAAAACATTGAGCTGTACACTTAAGATTTGTGCTTTTTTTTTTGTAATTTATTGTATGTTATGCCTTAAAAATAAGTTAGGAGACAAAACTTAAATGGCTTCCTGTCTATTAGATGAAGTAGTGATTTTTTGGTCTGGTTTAGTTTTGGAGAAACTTGTTTTCCTGGTCCTGGACTCTACCTCCTGAAAGCAGAGCCTGATATACGCTAGACTCCGGCTCCGTAGATATCTGTTGAATTAATCAAGTTCATTCACAAGTTGTCCCATCTTATCTTGCCTCACCTCCACCTCCTCCCTTCTCTGATCACCTTCCCCATGGTTAAAAAACAAAATTCACAGGGAGGGTGGGGGGGACTCGAGGAGGGGGAGTCAAGGAAGGGAGGGAATACGAGGATATGTGTATAAAAACAGATGATTGAACCTGGTGTACCCCCAAAAAATAAAAATATAAAATAAAAAAACAAAAAAAAAAACAAAAACAAAATTCAATTTAATAAATTCTAAAAATCTTATTGGTTTTATTCGACAATTTATGAACCAGGACACATCCAATCTAGCAGCCAGAAAGCTGCTCTGAGGAGCTGTACAAAATGAAAGGCTTTTATAGGTAGAAGGGAACAGAAACAAGGAATTAAACTAGGCAAAAAGCAGATTGGTTATTACCAGGTTACTTTCCTTTAGGGAATGGCAGGGGGTCTACTGGTAGATTACATAACTAGATAACTAGTGCTGATCAGCTGATTCTTTTTTTTTTTTTTTTTTGGCCTAGCCGAGTGGCATGTGGCATTCTAGTTCCCCAACCAGGGATCACACCCGAGACCCCTGCCTTGGAAGGGTGGAGTATTATCCACTGGACTGACAGGGAAGTCCCAGGTGATTCGGGAGTTTTGAATGACTGAATTTAACAAACATCATTTTATAGTTGCTTTTCTGCATCATTTTTGTTTGCTTGACTTATTTAAGATTCCATTTCTGGGAGAGCCAAAACTACAATTAAGTCTCCCTTTGGTGATGTGGGTCTTAGCATAAGCAACTCCATTTTGCACCTGTTGTGTTTTTAACTTCACTCTAAAAGAGCTTTACTCTCAACTTTAAAGCACTTACAATAATTTCAGCAATTCTCTGATGGCCTCTGTGAAAACAATTATCTAAATTTTCTGAACTCTTATCTCAATTTTCTGTTGAATCCTCACAACCACCCTATGAGGTGGGTAAGAAACTGGGTTCATAGAGATTATTAATTATCCAGGGTCATGCTGTCAGAAGTAGCGCGTCCGGGATTTGAATTTGTTTTACTCGGGGCCCATACTTTAAACACTCCGACTATTTTGTTTTAACTCTGCCCCCAGTAGTCTGACCGCACATAAACGTTCAAATTGTGCTTACTGAGGACTGCATTAATTTCTTACAGAAAATACTGTGTTCTCTTAAAAGACGTTTCCCGTCTGTGAACACCTGGGGAACAGTGATTGGTAGCCGGAGGCACTCACTAAAAAATGGTTTGTCGAATGCCATCAGTTAAGAAGGGAACGTACGACTCCAGCCACTAAGGGGCGCTGCCCTCGCCCAAGGACCACCGTCACCCGCAAACTTCACTCTAAACCTTTGGGGCTGGACTCGATTCTCCGGTCGCGGAGACGCCAGCGGAGGCCCCGCCCCAGCTTGGCACATGCGCATGCGCCCGCCGAGCCCCGCCCCATGCTGCTCCAGCTCCCACCTCAGTTCAGGTAGGGGGCGGTGTGCGCGGGAGGGGCGTCGCCTGTGGGCGGGGCTGGAGCGGGAGTCTCAAAGGTACTGCGGCTCCTTTGTTGGAGGCCCAAGTCAGGATCTAACCCGGAGCAGTTTCTGCGGCTGCCGGTACAGGGGTGGGGCAATCGCTGGGTCTGGGGGGCCGCCAAGGCGCCGTCCGGGACCAGCACGCGCCCGCTCCTTTCTGTCGCACGAGTCCTGGGGTCTCCGCACCTCTCCAGCCCGTGCACTCGCGCCCCCGTCCGTGCCCAGCCGGAGTCGAGTGTCCTGGGTAGCCTGAGGCCACGGGGCTGGGCAGGTGCCGAGAGCCCGCCGCCGCGCTCCCTCCTCCCCCTTCTTGCGGCTCGGCCCCACCCCGCGGGCCCCGGCCACCCGGCGCCGGAAGGGGCCTTCGGGGCGTCTGTGCGGCAGCCTGCTCCGCTTGCGCCCACGCCTGCGGCTCCAGTTGCTTTCCCGACCGAGCGGCAAAGCCGGGGGCGTGTTGCCGGGGCCCTGGGAAGCTTGGGCACTGCGCCTGGAGTCCGCCGCTGCGCCTTCCCGCCCACGGGCCGTCGGGTCACGGTCTCTGAAGCCCCAGCCTGCCAGACAGGAGCCCATAACTGACGTCGAGGGTAAAGGGGACCACAGGCAGCTGAGTGACCCCACCAGGATCCCAGCCTCTAGTGGGGCTTTCGGTGTGACACTGTGGGTCCTGAGCTGGGAACTTCCTTCCCCCGCCCCTCGCTTACACTTCTGCAACTGTCAGTAAACAGTTACACTCTACCGTGTGCTAAGCACGGGGAGTTACAGGCCTCGAGGTCACTCCGGAAGACTTGAAAGTGAGGTGATTGGGGGTAGGTGTCTGATTGAGTGTGTGTGTGTAGAAACACCCAACACCTAGTGCAGTGCCTCGCAACCAGTAAGCCCTCAGTAAATCTGTGCTGAATGAAAGAGAAGGTAGGTGGTTGAGGGAGTGGGGCTAGAGAGGGCAGCTCTACTCATCCCACCCCTGCCTCCCCTGGGCGCAAGCAGACAAAAGTAATTAGGTTAAACCTTTAATCACAGCTGGTTTCACAGGCAGAGGGACAAGGAAGAGCCGGGAAATGCAGAAATCCTGAGGACACAGGGTGCTGGCCTGGCTCACGGACGCTGCCTCTCTCTCGGACCCCCTCCAGCCCCCACAGCTTGGGCATCAGTAATCTCCTGTTTTCTTGTCTCCCTCAGGACACCGGGTTCCCTGCAAGCCGCCCCAGGCTTAATGATTGTCCAGAAGGTGGCTATAAAGGGAGCCTGGGAGGCTGGGCAGAGGAGGGAGCAGAAAAAGCCTAACTCAGCAGATCTGGGCACTGAGAGCTGCAAGCAGGAGCCGTGGTCAGAGACTCTGTGTCCTGGCCAGTAGGGCCTGCTCCTTCCCACCATGGCGGCCCGGGGCTACGGCTATTACCGCACTGCGATCTTCTCGGCCATGTTTGGAGGCTACAGCCTGTACTACTTCAACCGCAAGACCTTCTCCTTTGTCATGCCATCATTGGTGGAGGAGATCCCTCTGGACAAGGATGACTTGGGTGAGCCCTGGCAGGGCAGGGTGGTGGGTCCAGGAACACAGGAGCAGCAGGACAAGTTGGGTGTTTGTGCAGTGTGGTGGGTACAGGCATGTAGTATGTGTGCAGTGTCTGCACAGCAGAGGCCAGGGGACAGTGCCTGTGCTGGAAGAGGCGGCGCTGAGATTCATGTCTGAGAGCACAGGTAAAGGGCTGTGGGTATGGTCTGTGCATGTCTGAGGGCTGCTTATCTGATGTGTATGTGTGTGTGCGCGCGCGCCTGTGCCGGTGACCAACATGTGTCCCCAGAGGCACTGTGTGTTAGGGGGATTCTCAGCATGGTTTCTGCATCTGTGTGGGTGCAGGCTGAGACCACAGGGTGAGTGCTGGCCACTGACACTGTGAGCATTGGGAACTGAGGAGTTGGCACAATGACTCCACGTGGCCTAGCAGGCTACCCTCCAATTCTAAGCCTTTTGCCCCAGGTTCTGAGGTGGGGCAACAGAACTGCCAGAGGCCCTGAGGGGGAAATAAGGCTTTTGAGAATCCCTGGGAGGAGGGCTGTCCTGCCTGACAGCTGCTGCTGGAACTCTTCAAGAGGCTGAAAAGTCATGGGTCAGCCTGGGGCTAGAGCTTATAGAGGTGGGAGGAATAGCCTGGCCCCATGAATGAATGTCAGGATTCCAACACAGGCCCCTCCTGTTCCTCTTGGAAGGAAACTGCCTCATCCTGCCAGGCACCTCTACACACCTGACCCCATGCCTTCCCCACCCTCCTGTGCCTCTGCCCCATCCCCTAATCCCCTAGATGTCCTGCTCCCTGCTCCCCTCCCCTGCAGGGCTCATCACCAGCAGCCAGTCGGCAGCCTACGCCATCAGCAAGTTTGTGAGTGGGGTGCTGTCTGACCAGATGAGTGCTCGCTGGCTCTTCTCTTCTGGGCTGCTCCTGGTTGGCCTGGTCAACATAGTCTTTTCCTGGAGCTCCACAGTACCTGTCTTTGCTACTCTCTGGTTCCTCAATGGCCTGGCACAGGGGCTGGGCTGGCCCCCATGTGGCAAAGTCCTGCGGAAGGTGAGTGTCTGCTTCCAAGGAGCCAGTTCAGATTGGCAGAGAGGACACATAAAGAGCACATGGGCAACCCAGCACCTCCAGCCCCAACCCAGAGCAGGTTCCTCAGGAGTTCCAGTCCAGCTCCTGTTGCTTGTCAACGTATTTTAGGAGGCTGAACATGGTGGGATCAGGTGGCAGATGAGGGAACTGGCCCTGCCAAGTAGAAGCGCACTCACCCTCATCCCTGTAATGTGAGCTTCTGGGTCTGCCCCACCTGACCCCAACTTCAATACGGACTGTAGGCTGGGCACCTACTCTTTCCCCCTCTGCCTCACAGTGGTTTGAGCCATCTCAGTTTGGCACCTGGTGGGCCATCCTATCAACCAGCATGAACCTGGCTGGAGGGCTGGGCCCCATCCTGGCAACCATCCTTGCCCAGAGCTACAGCTGGCGCAGCACGCTGGCCCTATCTGGGGCACTGTGTGTGGTTGTCTCCTTCCTCTGCCTCCTGCTCATCCACAATGAACCTGCTGATGTTGGACTCCGCAACCTGGACCTCACCCCCTCCAAGGGCAAGAAGGGTGAGCACCCACTGAAGCCGACCCCTGGGGAACCTTACTCCATCATTCACCTGGCGGACTTTCACTGAGGACCGGCTGTGTTCCTGGTCCTGTGCTAGCCAATGGGTGTCGGGAAAGGGATAGTGATGGAGAGTGGTTGGGGGATAAATAAAACTCCATCCTGAGAGTCACTTAAGTACCAGACAAGTGGCAGAGCCAACAAATGCTGACTCATGGTATAGCCTAGTCCTTCCTTACAACAGAGCCAGAGTTTCCTGTGTGGACAGCATCCTAAGCTTAAGTGGCTTGGGTGCCTTCCTGCATCCCTGCTGCTCCTCAGGTTCTCTTTCATTCGTTGAGACTTGCAGTGGAAGGGAGAGGGCAGAACAGTGCATGAGGGGGTAGCTTTCTGCTGATCCTTGGCTATGTGGATGGACTCTGCCCCTGTGGTAGTTAATGAGTGGTGGGGGCTCGGTGGGTAGGGCAGCCGGAGCAGAGTCCTGAGGCCTCGCCTCCTCCCACCCCCAGGCTCCTTGAAGGAGGAGAGTACCTTACAGGAGCTGCTGCTGACCCCCTACCTGTGGGTGCTCTCCACTGGCTACCTTGTGGTGTTTGGAGTAAAGACGTGCTGTACTGACTGGGGCCAGTTCTTCCTTATCCAGGAGAGAGGACAGTCAGCCCTCGTGGGTGAGATGAGTGTTGGGATGGGGCAGGCCTAGGGAGCAGGAGCCAATGCAGAGCATGGGAAATGCAGGCCTGGTTCCCTTTATTCCCTTTCTTCTTTCCCTGAGGCCAGGCACTACTCAAGCAGCTGTGGCCAGTCACCCTTGGGCACCCTGAACCTCCCTGGGTGTAAGTCAATCGGGGACAACCCCAAGGTGTAACACCCTTCCACCCTTCCTTTCCCTCTTCCCACCACAACTCCCCACTGCAGGTAGCTCCTACATGAGTGCCCTGGAGGTTGGGGGCCTTGTAGGCAGCATCGCAGCTGGCTACCTGTCAGACCGGGCCATGGCCAAGGTGAGTGGGCAGAAGGGACAGGAAGGAGGAGGGTCCCTTTAAATCCTCCCGGTATGATTGGGACAGGCACCAGACAGGTGGGAGCCCTGGGACATAGGCAGCTTGGCATATGCTGGTTAGGTTGGGTGAGGTAGGAATGATTCCAGGCTGCTCTTCTTTGTTAGGGATGTAGAGATGAGGCTCTTGGGAAAAGAGTTTTAACTGATGTCAAGAAGAGCCAGAATTTCTCTCTGCCTAGCAGCAGGCTTCTTCACAGCCCCAGGAAAACTGGGGTTGGGGGAGGACAGGGTGCAGCCCGCCAGCACGTGTCCCCAAACCTGCCCCAAGTGGAGGAAGGGATGTTGTGGAGTTTGGCCTCAGAACATAATAAGCAGGTCCCAGGGCCTCCCAGAGCTGCCTTGGGCCAAGAACTGCGATGGGATTGCCAAAGACCTGTCAGCAGAGGCCTGCTGTGTCAGAGTCCAGGGGTGAGGGTTCTCTGCTGCTCCTGGGGCCTGATGTTGCTGGGACTGTGTCCACAGGCAGGGCTGTCTGTCTATGGGAACCCCCGCCATGGCCTGCTGCTATTCATGATGGCTGGCATGACAGCGTCCATGTACCTCTTCCGGGTAACTGTGACCAGTGACTCCCCCAAGGTAAATAAAGAGGGCCTGGCCCGTGGCAGGGACAAAGATGAGAAAGCAAGGGACCACTGACTCTCCCTCTTCCTGGCCTTTCTCTGCCTCTGATTGCCCTTTTCAGTTCTGTTTGTACCTCAGTTCCCCTCCTCTGTACTCTGGTGCCCCTCCTTGACTCTAGGCCTGGTTTCTTCTCCTCCCCATGCTCCTCTAGGATGTTGCTTTCTGGACTCTGGCCCTTCACCCTCTCGCTGAGCTCACAGGCTTTACAGAGCATGAGGTGCCCTATCTTTCTCTCTGGTTTCCCTCTTGGTGTGTCTCACCTCTGTCCTACTCCCTCTGCCCTGCCCTTAGCCAATCCAGTTTGCACAAATCCTGAGAAGAGACAGCATCTCACTTGGAGGGATGGCTTCTGTACCTCCCTCACCTACTCGCACAGGCCCCTGGGTTGGTTCAGTGTGGCCCCCACTCCTCTACCTCTGCAGTCAGTTGCACTGGGAAGGGCAGGGGTCACTTACTGTCTCCTTACTATAATTGTTTGCTCCTGGGGCCAAGCATGCTTCTCTCCTCTGGCAGGGGTAGGGAGGTAGTAGGCTTTCTCAGACTTTAAATGCTGCCCTGCACTGCCCCTGCAGCTCTGGATCCTGGTGTTGGGAGCTGTGTTTGGTTTCTCCTCTTATGGTCCCATTGCCTTGTTTGGAGTTATAGCCAATGAGTGTGCCCCTCCCAACTTGTGTGGCACCTCCCATGCCATCGTGGGACTCATGGCCAATGGTAAGTGATACCCCCACTGATGCCTTGCACACAGGCCAGATGGGGGCTGGAACAAGCCCCACTGGCTCTGTCCTCACAGTGACTCAGGCTCTTCCCTTCCTCCCTGACAGTGGGCGGCTTTCTGGCTGGGTTGCCCTTCAGCACCATTGCCAAGCATTACAGCTGGAGCACAGCCTTCTGGGTGGCTGAACTGATCTGTGCGGCCAGCACAGGTGCCTTCTTCCTTCTACGAAATATCCGCACCAAGATGGGCCGAGTGCCCAAGAAGGCTGAGTGAAGACACTGCGGGCTCTGGAGCATTCTGTCCCACTTGTGGCCTTTCCCCTTCATGGTGGTGGGGGAAGGGAGGGAGGGGGCTATCTGGCTAGCACCTTTGACTTTCCCTTTCTGCTCCTCTTCCTTCATCCAAGCGGCGCTGGAAATTATCAGTGGCTAATGAGATCCCAGCTCCCCATCCGATCTCTATTTAAAAGGCAGCCTTTGTTCTTGGACTCCATTAGCTCCTATTTCCTGCCTTCAAAGAGGAAACCCCTGCACTCAGGGAGTTTCCTATACCCTTCTCCCTTTTCTGGGCTCTGCCCTTCCCCACCCCACCCCATCCTCATCTGAGGAGAGGCTCCTCCTGCAGCGGCAGGGCAGCAGTGGCCCAGGACTTCTGCCCTGAGGCCTCTCAGCAGGGGGCAGCCGCTCCTGCCAATACCTCGGACTCCAGGGGAAGACAGTCACTCTCACCAATACCCAGGGTACAGCAGGGGGTTATGGGTGGGCGGGTATAAAGACTTGTTATAGAAAATTAAAACTAGATTTGATACTAAACCCTGTCAGTGAGTCATTCTTTCAAAAGGGGTAACACAAGCCAGAGACAGCTTTCTTTGGGAAATACTCCATTAATACCTGCTTTTTCCACCGGAAAGAGAGACTTCATTCCCCTGGAAGGGAAAGCTGAAGTGTAGATGGACTCCTTTAAGCTCATGTCTCTACTGCCTTCAACTTCATACTACATAATTCAACGCACATTTTGGAGATAAAGCTACTGGGTGTTGGGGCAGGTTAAATAACTTGATGGAAGGAGGCAACAGTGTAGTCAGAAAGCCTGGGTTGAAACTCAGTCTGCTGGCAACTAGCTTTGAGACTTTGAGGCAGAGAGTTTTGTACACTGCTTGCTAAATCTCATCTGTAATAGAAACAGAATGTACCCCGAGGTAAGGGAGAGAATTAAGTGAGATAAAGCAGGAAAACCTGGCTGTAAGCACTTGGTAAATGTTCCATCATCATTTTCATTACTGTCATCACCACCCTCCCCACCCCCCACACCTAGGAAGTCAGCAGCAGTTCTCGAACTAGGTTCAAGGCTCCTGATTCAAAGTCCCATGTTCAATCATTCACTTAATGAACATATATTTGTTTTGTTTTCTACTAGAACATAGTATCTTACCCTCCCAGAATTCCCTTATCATTTCTGTCTTCCCGCCTGAAACTTTCCCCCCAAAACCATCAATTAGGATACCAAACACTGAGATCAAAGGAATGTTTATTACAGCATTTATGGGCCTACCTCCTCCATAAATAATCTGTACAGAGTTAGGAAGTAGGACCATGATAGGTACAGGAGAAAAGAGCATGGTATTAAGGCTCGGGGATCAGTACATGTCATCAGGCTCAGCATCCTCCCACTTTCAAGTGTACTAACAATGCTGCTGGGATCTCCATCGGAGTGGAAACAGCAGGACCCCTGTTGCAGGATCTCTCAAGAATTTGCTGGGGGTGGGAGGAGGTGGGGTTGGGGTCCATTGTAGGTTCAGCTTAAGACCCAGGTCCAAAAGTTCCAGCCTTCTCTGCCACCTCCAGGGCTAACTTCAGGTTCTGGTCAAACAGCTCACACCTAGGCCAGGCCCAGGAAGCACAAATAAGGACAAAGTGTGAGGCCTGGCTCTCTCCCCACCTTGGGTGCAGAGGCAGAGCCAGTGGAAACTCTGCTTGAAGAGGGCCATGAACCCCAAGAAAAGTCTTTGGTTTCTCAAAAAAAAATAAGTAGAAGGCTTGTTACTTTTGTTTTATTTTAAAATAACTCTATTACACTTCAAAATGACATTGGGGAAGAGCACACAGGGAGGGGGAACAAGGAGGCTTTGACCAGAATCTGGGGAGTGGGACCACATACCTGATGGGCATTTCCAGGGAGTAAAATGGATTCTTCAGGGCAAAGTCTGAGTAAATCTCATAAATCTTTCGGAGAAGAGAATCTATCCCAGCCTGCCTAGGATCTGCCAGCACCACAAACTTTATCCCTGGAGAGGGACCAGGAATGATTACCAAAGGGTAGAGAATGCAGTAAATAATGTTGTTCTTTGTTCGTACAGCACTTTCACATGCCCGTTTTAATTTTGTCCTTATTGCTACAAAGAGCATGAAAAGCACGATTTTGAACCTACAGGTGAGAGCGGAAAGGTGAAATGACTGTCGCATCACCCAACTGACTGACCAGGCTTTGGGTTCTAGCTCTGTCGCTTACTTCTGGCCTAGGGGCCCCTCAGCAGAAAGTGCTAGGCAGGGAACCAACTCAGGCAGTTTTCAATGATCTGCCTTCAGGTCAGGGACTGAGGCAATGACACTCTTGATCCAAAGGCCATTTCCATTTGGCATTCAAATTTCATTTTGCAACAACACTTACACCTTCCAAAACGTGTGCAACATGAGACAACATTAAGGTGAGTTTATCTGGGCACAGGAAAACTAGGGCTGAGCACGCTCAGTGGCATGGACAAAACTGGCGTCAAATTAAATACTGGCTTTAGGTTTATAAAACAAATAACTGTGTGCAGAAAAGGCTAACCACCACCCCCTTGCTTACGAAAGCCAACTTCGGTCAATCTCTTCCCCCAACCTGCCCCATTGCATCCCCCTGGCCTATCTGGAGGTGCGTACCTGTCAGTGTCTGGAAGCAGTGCAGTTTGAATGTGTCTGTCTCCAGCATCTCAATGCCTGAGCTGCCCTGTTCAGGAGACAGCTGGGAGCCGATTGCGAACAGCCTATTTGCAAAAGAGGCAAAGTTAGGAATGCACCTCATTGCTATAAGAGAGAAGTGCTTCTCGGAACTTTTCCAATAAAGTGACCCTTATCTTCTGAAGAGTACACATTACAGCTTGAGATAGTCAGAAGCAGCAGCGTGAACTACTTGGCAGCAATACCAACATTTCTTAAAAATTCACTTGAATTCTGCATGTATTTTACATTCATACTTTGCTACAAAACACTGTACTGTGAAAACTCTGGAGAAAATTAACACTCTGGGACTATGGGCCATCTTTACTCACCCTGTGACTATGCACATCCAGCACCTCTCATACCATAACTGACAGCAGGAAGATATCTTAAAGATCATTTACCTCAATCGCCTGACTTTAAAGACTCAAAGAAGAGAAGGTGACTTACACAAACAAAATCACACCACGGCCAGCATTACCTAAAACCTAGTCTCATACTGGATCAGTTCTTTTCAAGACACAAGAACTGACGATTTAGAAGGAGGCAGAGGAAGGTAAGCACCGCCACTCAGGAAGTGTCCGAGCGCAGAACCACACTAATCCAGCCAACCTATGGGCCAAGTGCAGACGGACAGAATCTAGGAAGGGATGTGAGACTTACGAGTGGAACATGGAGGCTAGCATGAGCTTCTCATTGGAGGTGAGGCGAGGCCGGCCGAATCGAATGGACACCGGGTAGTTAGCAGGGTTGCCCAGGTACTCCAGCACCTCCTTCCCATCGGCCGTGTACTTGCCGTTCACGTCCACACCATTGATGGCCAGCACTGCGTGGCCCACTGCAGAGGCGAGCTAAGCGTCAACGAAGCTTCAGCTTGGAGATCCCAAAAAGGGGAAAATGGATTAGGCCCCAACCCCTCACCCTCTCCGCCCCCAGTCCAGGGACACCACCCCACAACGGCAGCACCGGGCCCCGCCCCCGGGGCCCGAGTCTAGCCCACCCCGGATGCCGTCGCGCTGGCCGAAGGCAACCAGCACACGCTCGTCGTGCAGCTTGAGCAGCAGATCAAGCGGGTAACTGAAAGTTTTCTCAGCCTCGGCCCGTGGCGCGTAGCTGTCCAATTGGTAAATGAGGCCGCCAGCTTTGTTCACCACATATACACTGAAAATTGCCATTGCTGCTGCCGCCGCGGCTGCGGAACTGCCTCCCCGTCCCGGCCGCGCCCCGGAACCGCAGCGCGGGACCTGCCCCCGGCGCCCCCGGCCGCGCTTCCCCTTGCGGCCCCGGCGCGCGGCCCTCTGCAGCGCTTGCGCACTTGGAGCACGCCTAGGTGTCAGTAATGCCTGGAAGTTAGTTGCCGGGATCTAGAAAATTGCTTTCCGTCCCTTTTTCCCGGGTCTTAGTGTCAGGAAATAGCAACACGTGACTGCCTCAAGAGCTAGCCGCAAAGTCCAAAAAGCAGGTGCACGCTCCAACGCGAGCAGCGGCGGGGCCAACGCCCACCTCCTGCAGCCAGTTCCGGGCCTGCGCATCCGGACTTCCTCCGCGCGGCTCCGCCTCCTGCCCCGGAAGCACTCGCCCGGACCGAGGTTTCTGGGTTTGTTCGTGAGAGGCGCTTCCTTTTTGTCCGACATCTTAGCGAGGCGTGGTGGTAGCAGCTGCTCTCCAGGCTTCGCAATGGTGAGCTCCGTTCGGGGGAAGCCGCCGTGGTTCTGGGAACCGGCGGTGCCAGCGCGCATTTGGGGCGGCATCGGAGGAGTGATCCCGGAACTGCCGGGCCGCGTGTCGAGGCGGGCGGGCTCTTGCTTCCCACATGTGCTTCGGCAGTGGAGTCTGGGCAGGATGGGGGGGTCGCAGGAGTAGGGGGAGCGTGGGGCTTCCTTGTGACCTGGCCGCATTGCCGCTCTTTTTCTGTAGCCGCCCAAGGACGACAAGAAGAAGAAGGATGCCGGAAAGTCGGCCAAGAAAGACAAAGACCCAGTGAATAAATCTGGGGGCAAAGCCAAAAAGAAGGTAGGAGAGAGTCGTTCGAACGTTGAGGGAGGCTGGGGGCGCCCGTCCCACGTCGATGTAGTAATAAGTGACGCATAGCAAATAGCTTGTAACGTTGTGAGGTCTAGAGTCAGATTATTAGAGCTTATGCTCTCATCACCATTCTTTCCCTCATTTGGAGAGTGGGGTGATATGTGCTATTTAGAAATTAAACAGATGTGTACAAAGCATTTATTCCGATATCTAACACGGTGTTATTTTTAACTGGTCCCGTGGGGCTCGGTCAATATCCCATAGTCTCAAAAGTAAGTTTTTTCCCCTTCAACCTGATGTGTCTTTGATGCCCTTAACGGCAGCCAGGATTTTTTACTTTGAATTCCTGGCTTTCTTATTATTTTGAGCCCTGATTTGCAGAGTTTCTGCAAATTCTGACGTTTTTTCTTTTCTTTTACTCCTCTTCCCCCCTTTTCTTTTTGTGAGCAGAAGTGGTCCAAAGGCAAAGTTCGGGACAAGCTCAATAACCTAGTCTTGTTTGACAAAGCAACATATGACAAACTGTGTAAAGAAGTTCCCAACTATAAGCTTATAACTCCAGCTGTCGTCTCAGAGAGACTGAAGATTCGTGGTTCCCTGGCCAGGGCAGCCCTTCAAGAGCTTCTTAGTAAAGGTGAGAGGGGTGTGTTGTACTGATTTGTATGCTTTTGCACCTTAAATTCGCCTGACGGTGTTAGCCATCTTAAGTGCAGTAGGTGGTTGTTAGTAATGTAATTCTAACATGTTATTACCTAGGCTGTTGGTTACTGCCTAATAATGGAAACAGTGGTTTTGAAGTTATAGTAAAGTGCTGTGAGGGTGGCCATCCTAAAAGCAGGTAATGAGTCCCTTGTTTTAAAAAGGGTAAGTCAAATTAGATTATCACCAAGTCAAATTAGATTATCACCAAGCGTGTAGGCATGCCTCCTAAACTCAAGCTTAAATTCAGCATTTTTGTTTTGGGATGCAATATAAAACCATTAAATGTTTCTAGTGTCTATTAAGTAATTCACAGTACTATTGTATGAAAATTTTACCCATTCTTCCTAGGACTTATTAAACTGGTTTCGAAGCACAGAGCTCAAGTAATTTACACCAGAAACACCAAAGGTGGTGATGCCCCAGCTGCTGGTGAAGATGCATGAACAGGTGAGCAAGAACCCAGGCGTTCATGGTGTAGGAAGTACACATCCCCCTAACAAGGCTCTGTAGTTCTGATTCTTGATTTTTTTTTTTTACAGGTCCCACCAACTGTACATTTTGAAAAATAAAACTTTATTAAATCAAATAAGTGGATATGTCTGTTTCCTAAGAAAGGCAGTTACAAAGGATGGGTATGGGTTTGTTGACTTGGCTTTGCACCTTGTGGTGGTTGGAAATGTATCAGGAAACCATTAATTTTTTTCTTTATTTGACTGCTGTTTTTTTCTTGCTGCGGCTTCAGTTTTGAATTGATGCCTGAAAGGAAATGAAGGGTTAGCAGGAGGAAGGGTGAGATCTCCAAGGGGGAGTGAGCTGGGGTCCTGGCACAACCCATACCTGGATTGCCAGCGGCGTCCATTATTCCAGACCCGGCCAAAAGAGGGCAGCCAGCCTGCACTGGTACTGGAGCTGTGATCAAAGTTGGCCCCGACTCTGTCTGGTGGGAGTTTCTTCAATTTCTGTTTTTCCTCTACAATGAGCAGTTTTATTTGAGTAGGAAAAGTTAAAGAATCCATCACCATTTCATTTTAGTTAACTTACTTTCTTTAAGAAACTCTTCATAGGAGGGTCCTATTTGTTGGTTCCCAGAGCTACAGTCATCTTGGACCATCCAAGGAGGTGTGGCACCTAGAAAAGGAAGACTCTTTAAGCAGAAATGAAAGGACTTTTAAAAAGTTGTTTTTAACCTTCAAGCTATTGTGAAACATATCCTATAAATGTTTAAAAACCGAGGAATTCTGGGCCATGGGAAGTTGAGAGGCATAGGCTAATTCAAAACATGCTGATACTTAATACCTGTGTACAATTTGAAATGTTTGGGGTGAAATCATCACCACCATGTATCCTTGTGCCCCTTTAAAATACCTTCTAGCACACCTTCCTTATACCTTTTCCCAGACCCAGGCAATCACTATTGTGCTTTCTGTTGCTATAGATTAGTTTGCATTTTGTGTAAACAGAACATATATACTCTTGTCTACCTTTTAGCATACTTATTTTGAGATTTGTGTGTTGCAAGTATCAGTTGTTCCTTTGTCGTTGAGTACTTGAATTGTTCATTTGCTGAGGCACATTGGGATTTTTTTTTCAACTTTTTTAAGAACTTGTTAAACCATTTTCCAAAGTAGTTATGCCATTTTCAATTTCTACCAGCAGTGTATGAGAGTTCCTGCATATATATATATGGTCAGTCTTTAGCCTTTTTAAATTTTTTGGCCATACCGGGTGGCATGTGGGATCTTACTTCCCCGATCCAACCTGTGCTCCCTGCATTGAGTGTGCGGAGCCTTAACCACTGGGCTGCCAAGAAGTCCCTAGTTTTAGCCATTTTGATGAGTATCTTTTTATGTCTTTTTTGGGTTTTGAGAGGTCTCCATATACTGAGAATACAAGTCCTTCGTCAGATGCTGCTTTACTTTAAGTTTACTATGTTAAAGTTTGTCATCTTCCATGTTTCAAGCAAAATATTTTTTCCCTTAGTTGAAATAAAGGAGAGGAGTGGCATGGCTAATGCCATGGTGGGCACTGTGTAGGGTATAGCGACTTCTCTGGCCCTCAATTGCAAGGAGTTTTATTTTTTAAATTTATTTTATTGAAGTATAGGTGATTTACAGTGTATTAATTTCTGCTGTACAGCTAAATGACTCAGTTATACACATATTCTTTTTCATGTCCTTTCCCATAATAGTTTATCACAGATATTAAATATAGTTCCCTGTGCTATACAGCAGGACTTTAATTTAGTTTTTACTCTTTATTTTCACTATTAAATGTATTATTTCAAAAAACACTCTTAATACACACATTCATAGTGGCTGAACAAAAACCCATATAAGAGTTACCATGTCTGACATTTTTTAACTTTAAAACACCTTAGATCTGAAAGTTAAAAAACAATAACTGGTAAGCAGTTGAATGTACATCTGTTACTTTCCTGAGTTACTCGGATGCATCTGATGTGTCTTGGATACCCTTCTACCAGTGAAAGGAACTAAGTGTGTCTCAAAGATCCCAAGTTCACTGATAGTGCTGTATCTTAATCAACTTTATTCTTTGGGGGAAAAAATGCCTCTTACAGTTTGGGAAACATCACCCTGGGCCTTACCTGAGTGGATGTTACCAATTCCTGGTGTATCCTGTAGTTGGAAATGGGAAAAAAATCATAAGAAAGCCAAGAGATGATAGGATACTCATATAGCCTAGAGGAAGAATGTTACAGGAGGTGGATGGAACCACTGCCACAATGCTAGTTCTGCACCAGGTTGGTGTTAAATCTCGCACAGCACAGTAAATCATTGAAAGACAGTCTTATCTTCACCAGACTCAAGGTCTTAGTAGTGGAGATGTCCAAAAGATAAAGTGCCTACTGCATGCTAGGTAAATGAAACCCTTTCCTCACAGAGCATACATACTACTGGGGAAGAGAATAAGTATGAATTACACAAATTACATTCACAGCTTTTTACATGGTACTACATTTATAACAGTTTTCCATGAAAAAGTGACATTTGAGCTAAGAACTAAAGGAGGGTAAGGATTAAGTAGACGATGAGGCAAGGAAAGCATGTCATTTAAGACAATGGCAACTACATGTTCAAAAGCGAGGAGCACAGCATGGCTGGAGGATAGAATGTAAGATAGGCGATGCGATTATTTTCTGTTGTGTTTGGGACAAGATTGCAGCAGTAGGAATTGTTCCAAGGTGGAATAAAGGCCAACTCGTATTCAGGAGATAAAATAGATAGGACATACTCATTGGGGGAATGTGAAAGATGAAAGGAAGGAGGGGATAAAAATCTGCATCTACAGTTAATGGAAACACGGGAGTGGTGTGGGTTAGCTTCAGGTGCCTGTGGGGTATCTACAAATGTCCTGTATTGAGCTGGAACTGTGAGTTCTGCCGAGGATAAGATTTAGGAGTCTGCACTCCTATGCGGTAGTGGGGGCAGTGTGTGGATAAGCTCACTGTGGAGGATGAGGCAAGTCTTAAAAACGTGATACTATGGGACAGGGCAGCAAGAGGGAAAAGCCTGCTAAGTCAGGAATGGCCAGAACACACAGAAAAGCCAGGAGAGATGGGTGTCCTGGGAACTGAGGGGACACTGGCCCTTCCCCAACTTTTTTGTCCATTGTACCTGATGGCCAATGAACGTCAGAGGTTGTCCTGTCTCCATCCAGTCAAGCTCTGGGGCTGGTGGCAGGTCCAAGTTTGAGGGCTGCTGTGAGGCGGAGGCTACTTGGCTGAAAAAGACAAACAGGAGCCAGGCTGGCAGATGAGGTTACAGAATGTTCTAAGAGATGTCAGAACTCCCAACAAGAGGTTTCCTAACAATCTTACCTGTTTGTCCCTTTCTGGCTTCCAGGTGCCGAAGAGCCCTCTTCTGGGTATGGCACTGTCTGAGGCTGAGTTTGATTCAGGAAAAATAAATGTGTCTAGGATGCTTAAGAATTTGCCTAGGCTATGCTCCCACCCTCCATAAGTAAACAAATTGACATATCGAGGGCACTGCCCATATCTTGCAAACTTCCTTCCCTCCCTCCCAGTGCGGCCCACATGTCCAGTGACAAAGGCCTGCCCCCTGGTGAGCAGGTAAGGGAATTCAAGCTGAGCAGATAAAGCACGGAGTCCATGAATTCTAATAAGAGCTGGTAGGTGAGATGCTGGACCTGGGAGAACCAGGAATCAGTAGATTTGGATACTGCTCTGGCTCCTCCGAGGGAAACCAACCTCTAAGACAGACCGAACCACCTCCTGCCGGCTGTGCTCCATCTCACGGATCTGAGCTGCCATCTGTGGGAGAGAGGCTGCTTAGGTAGGTACCAGACAGTAGGGGCTGGGTCCTTCAGAGGCCTTTTCTTTAACTCACCTTTTTAATCACTTCATCCTCTTTCTCCTCATAGGAATCCAGACTTTTCACCATGGACTTCTTGAATCTAAAAAGAAAAAGGGCAAGTCAGCCCAGAATCCCAGTCCCTGCCAGTTGTGAAAAGATCCTCAGTAGATCATTTTTCTCTAAATTTTGAACAGTGTCAAACTCCCAGAAACAAAATAGTACAATGAACACCCATGTACCTCTCCCCCAGATTCACTGTTAACATTTTGCCATACTGGCTCCAGTTCTCTCATAAATACATTTCCTTTCTGCGAAGAACATGAGACTTAATTCTGAATTTTTCAACATGCTTCTCCTGGGAACAGGAACAGCCTATGAAACCATTTACCATACTTAAGAAAATAAATTACCCTTTTTTGATGTCCAAAGTGTCCCATATTTGGGACAACAATATATTTGCAGTTGTTTTTTATCCTACAATATGCACAAAGGTATCAGAATAGCATCAATGCTACTATCAACAATAAGACTACTAAGCAAAGCTCAAGATTTCTTTGCAGTTCATTAGTCCTTAGAAAACATCCTTCTGAGGGTGCACAGTCAGATTTTTGAGTTCAAATGTTACTTGAATTTTTCTTGTCATTGTTATCAATTTAATATATAATTAAGACAGTTTGCCTCATTTTAATATGTAAAACATTTATATGGGGGAATGGCTCTACCATGGTGCCCTGGCAGCCTTTCCTTATAGGCAGAGCCTTGAAGCACAGCTTATCAGAGTCTTGGCTGAAGGTCTGCGTGATCTTCCCAGAACACAAGAGGACAGGAGGGCTGAGAGCAACTGCTAGGAGACCATCTCCCACTCATCTCCGTATCTCTCGTGGAAGGCCATTATGAAAGTTTCTCGTCAACTTCCAGTTCTGATGGGTTATGGGGCTTTCCACTTTCAGGTTAGAGCTGCAGATACAAAGCATGTAGCTGCAGTCTAGACTTGGCTCCCCAGCAACACTATCGTACCACTCACACTGCAGTCACCCGCCCTATCTGTATCTGTATCAGTATGGTCCTTTTTGGTGTGTGGGACGACGTGGGAAGCTGACACTTCGGGCTTACTCTTTTCACTGCCTATGTAAGTAATAAACTGCCTGAATCTAAAAGTGGCTCATTGTGAGACTTCCCTGGTGGTCCAGTGGTTAAGAATCCGCCTTCCAATGCAGGGGATGCGGGTTCTATCACTGGTAGGGGAACTAAGATCCCACATGCTGCAGGTGAACTAAGCCCCGACAGAGCCAAATTAATTAATTTTAAAATAATAATAAAAAATAAAAGTGGCTGGTATCTTTACTGGTCAAATCAGTCAGGCTTGGCCTGGCCTTGTCTTGTGTGAGCTTGAAATTTATAAAGTTCAAAAGCCAAACTATATTTAAATATTTTAAAAGTTCAAAGAGTCCATCCTCATAATTCTCAATTATAACCTTTTCTGCTCAACTATCCTTTATTCACCCACCAAAAACCATATGGAGCTGGGTCAGGGTGTGAGGAGTGAGTCGCCTCAGTTTCTTATCTACTCCCAGTATGAACAACAAATTTTAAGACAAGGTGGTGGGATTTAGGCATTTCTTATTTCCTAATTATTCTCCACACTGAGTAGAAAGGAATAATAAATAGCATGTGTTCTCTTAACTTTGGCTTTGGGATCCCCTTGGGTTCCACACTCCAGAATCTCAATATGGTCCCAATGAAAGTGGTGATGTGAGGCTGCCTGAGTCCTCTTCCTGAGGCAGGCAGGGCTCACTCCCTCTCTATGCTGCCCAGCTTCCTGCACTCCAGTTGCTTGGGGTCCTCCGAGGCCAGTTAAGATAGAGTCAAACTATTAAAAGTGGGCACTGGGTGAGCAACAGTTTCTTGCACACTATAAAAAGCATCTTCCATTCCTAAAGAACCTTAGTAGTCTCTGTGTCACACACTGAAGTAGTTGATTATGGTCAGGTTTATTATACCCTGTTCTCTATTTGCTAAATACATTGTAAATCCCCACCCCAACTAATTATAAACCTTTGGAGCTATTTCTTTTGTGTCCAGTACGGTGCCTAGAATAATGAGGTCTACAAAGACAATGGTTACTAATGAAGTCCTTACTAAACTTTCCAATTAGTTGAGGAAGCTCCAGTACCCGACACAGACCCAGAGAATCCACACTCAGCTACTTCATCATGTGAAGTAGTGACTTACCGAGCATAATCCTGCGGGGAAATCAAAAACTTCTCTTTCATCTGGAACTCAGCCTTGTTCTCCCACCAGAATCTGTTGGTTGCTTTCTTGTGCTCTGGACTGAGAATGGAAAGGATACGTAATCTCAGTGATAGACTACAGAATATTACACAGATATCTAGGCATTGGATAAATAATGCAAACTGACATCTAGGTTTCTGTCTCTGGGCAAGGCTGAGAGAAGAACATTGATAGTAGTCTCTTCCATATCTCCAGTCTCCCCCTTCCAATAAAAATGTGAGGATCTGAGAGAAAGTGACAGGAGGGAACCTTGATTGAGCCAGCTGCCCAGCTGACTTGCCCAGCTAGACCACACCAGCACCACTGGGACCCTGGCAGCCATAAGCTCGCTACCCCTCAGGGTTGGCAATGCCTACAAGATGACTCAGTCATCCCCCCCCCCGCCCCCCGATCAAATCACAAAAGCGTTCTTTCTCTCACCCACCCTAAACCCTCCCTCCCACAAATGTACACGACTGTTGTACGCGGCTCCCCGCCCGGCGCTCACCTGGCCAGATGCTCCAGCAGCCCCCCGTGCAGCACGGTCAGGTTTCCGTGGCTCAAGTGTTTCCTCACCTCACAGCCGCAGCACAAGCACCAGCAGCACCGCTCGTGCTCGGGCACATAACGCTCCACCTGAGCCGCGCGGACGGCCCTGCGGGCTGCCTCCACCTGCAGCGGAGAAGGTGCCAAGGGGGAGGGGCTAAGTAGGACCCCGGCGGGACTCCCCCCCCCGATCCCACCCCTCGGGCCGTCACAGCCCCGCCCTCATCCCCGCCCCAGGCCGTCCATGGTTTCCTCCAGCCTCCCGTCCGCACCTGAGGCAGAAGCCGCTCCAAAGCCACCTTCAGCTGCCGCTGGTGCTTGCGACTGTAGACGTGCCCGCGACCGCAGAAGAAGGTCTGGCGGCAAAGAGGGCAGCGCTGCGCCGGCGCCATCGAGCCAGCACTGGGCATCCGCAACGCGCAGCCGCCCCTTCGCCGTCCGGTGACCTCTGACTCCTCGGGGGCGGGGCGAACCCAGCAGCCCCCGCGGCCCCCAGCGGCGGGCCGGCGCCACTGCAAGTCCTTCTGCGGCTGCGCAGGTTTCTTTCTCGGCTCCCTGGCTGCGCGCAAACCAAGCCAGTCACTAGTACCGCCGAATGCTGTCTGGCTGGAAAAGGTGAGGGGAAGGGGCGCACGCAACAGTTAGAGGGGACCGTACACGTATCTGGACGTTGACAAGGACCCGACAGACGATGTAACAAATGGTAACTAGTATTTATAGGGTGCTCCCTATAAATGGGAGTCCAGAGCTTTACCTTAACAACCTCATGTAGCCGTCACAGTAACTCTATGTGGTGTCTTGCTATTACGGGGATTTTACGAGCGGGAAACGGACGCATGAAGGAGGAAGTAACTTTGTGGAAGGTTCAGCAGGTGTAAAGCGGCAGAGGCAGCAGCAGCAGGGTGTAGGGAACACCAGCTGCAGGCCTAATGTAACACCTAATCACACTCACACCCCCACAGGGGTGATCTGAACGTTGCTCCTGCAGAGCTGTAAAGGGAAAGCTATGAAGGGTGCAAAGTCATTGCTGAGGGTAAGCAGACGTTTTTAATCTGTAAACGTGCTGAACTAGTGGAACTTTTTTCTCTACAAGCCACTTCTCCCAGAGTCAACAGCCTTCCTGTCTGTCCTGCCCGCTTAGGACCTTAGGTGAATTGCTTCCTCACAGAGCTGAAATCCCCAGACTGTGATCTCCACCCTAGAGGTCCCTCCAAAAATCCTGGGGCCTGGCCCATACCTGAATTAATAGGATGTGCAAACAGAGCTGGCACAAAGTCCCCAGCTTCTCTTACACTTGTTACCTGTACTGGTGCATTAACCCGGATGGGTTACAGTGTCCATGGGTGTATGCAGTCAACTCTACATAATTCAGACCCAGAAAGTAGCCAGACTGCCCTTCAGATCTTGACTTCCTGTTGGAGCTTCCCTGAAGACTCAGGCCTTTGCCAGATGTGATCCGTTTTGATGACCTTTGCAGTTCTCAGTTCCTTGACCTCTCGTCACTCCCCTGGAGGGTAATCCTAGACCTTGTTCACCTGAAATTGCTCCTTCTCTAAATTCAAACTCTGAAGTTCTACTCTGACCACCCTCTTCCAACCTACCAGCTGGTCTTACCTTCCAGCTGGTCTTTAACTGTGGGGAGACCTCCGTTCCTGAATGAGTACTCAGCCATTCACTCAGAAAATTATTCAGCATCTGCCTGCTACTAATTGCTTTGGTCTAGGCCAGGTTTACAGATTTAAAAACCTTTAAAGTGTGGCCTCAGGGTCAGGAGCAGCAGCATCTGGGAGCTTGTTAGAAATGCGAATTTTTTAGCCCCACCCCAGACCTACTGAATAGGAAACTCGGGAGTGGGGCCCAGCAATCTGTGGTTTAATGAGTCCTTCAGATGATCTTGATGCTCAGTGGAGTCTGAGAATCACTGGTCTTGGTCTCAGGTCTTCTTGACTTCGCTTTACCCACTGGATCCCAGGAATATTTCCACCACACTCTCATGGCAACCTCTGACTTCACTTGATCTACCAAGACCTCTCATTCTGTCACACCCCAACCATCGAGCCAACCATCCCATGTATTTCTGTCATTTTTCCCAAAGCTGCTTTAGAGTAGTCTACACTGTCTGCTTCAACTTCTAACTTTTCAGCCCTCTGCAATTTTGCTTTTGAAACTGTTTCCCTAAAGTCCTCTACTACCTAGTATTCATTCGGCTGCCATCTGAACTAGACTGTGTGAAACAGAACTCAACTCCTTCCTCTTCAGATCATGCCCTGTTTTCATCCTCCCAGTGAATGATACCACCAAACTAAAGCCTGGAGTTTCGGGGTGAGTAATCTTTGACACTCCCTTTTACTTAGTCCCTACATCCATCCTGCACAAGTTGTCTCACTGGATTTCTGAGATGTTTAAAATCTATTCTCCACCTTTTATGTTCATAGAGCATATCTTATTTTAGTCTTCTATCTTTCTTGCTTAGATTCATGAAAAATCTTTCTGACTGGTTTCCAAGTGTCTGGTGTATTTCTGCTTCATTTGTCCTCCAAACTCTGGTCTTAAGGTAGTCTCTATAATGACTTTCCTGATTAATTTAATGTCTCTTGATTGCCTTCAGGAAATATCTAAATTTCGCAGCTTGAATTTTACACTAAGCTTCCTAACCTCCTTTTCAGTCCTGTCCCAGACTCCCCCCTTCCTCCCCCGCCCTCCTCCAGGCAATATTCCTGCAGTCCTATTGCTCCTGTGCACTTTAGCATCTCCAGCCCTTGCTTCCCTCTGCCTAGAATTTACTTCTTTCCAGCTCTGCCTGATAAATTCTTCCTACCATATAGGGCTCTGAAATATGAACTAGAGTGGAATTTCCATGAGGCTGGTGACTTTGTCTGGAATATGGTAAGCTCTCAAACAATTCAGAAGCTCTTGGATCAGTTCATGATTGCATGAATGAAATGTCGTCCCTTTTGTGAAGCCTACCAGAGTGGATCCTGCAGAATTGATTCTTCAATTCCAAGGTCTTTTGCTCATCCTGTTGTCATTTTGTTTAGTAGTCAGTTGAAAACTCAGTAGTTGAAAAGCTCCTCAAGGGCAGGGACTATGTCTTGATCATGCCTGACTCGGCAGAACTAGAAGAAAGGGGTCTTCTATGCATGTTTGTCAAATTAAGTTAAAATCATCAAAACTCCAGGCACCCTGGTGCTAACATGGCCACAGGGTGGGAGTCTGTGCTAGGAAGGAGCCGCAGAAGCATGCAGCTAACAGCCTGCTAATTATGTTGCAGGAAGGGGGACCCCTTCCAGAGCCCAAGAGTGGCCTCTTGTCTCGTAAGAGTTTACCTTTTTAAAAAATATTTATTTAGTTAGTTGTGCTGGGTCTTAGTTGCAGCAGGTGGGCTCCTTAGTTGCAGCAGGTGGGCTTCTTAGTTGTGGCATGCAAACTCAGTTGTGGCATGTGTGTGGGATCTAGTTTCCTGACCAGGGATCAAACCCAGGCACAGAGTCTTATCCACTGCGCCACCAGGGAAGTCCCTGGGCTCTTGTCTAACACTCGAAAATGAACTGTCTGAGGAGATACATGTACTGACAAAGCAAAAGACTTGACAGGGAAGGGGCACTTGGGTGGAGAGCAGTAGGGTCAGGGAACCCAGGAGGACTGCTCTGCCACCTGGCTCACAGTCTCAGGTTTTATGGTAATGAGGTTAGTTCCTGGGTTGTCTCTGGCCAGTCCTCTTGCTTGGCCCATATTTGGTCTGACTCAGGGTTCTTCCTGATGGCATGCTCATCTCTCAGCCAAGATGGATTCCAGTGCAAAGGATTCTGAGAGGTCTGTAGGACAATGTTATGGGCTGGCGTCTCCTCCCCTCCTTTTGACCCCTCCCAAATTCTTCTGGTTAGTTTTCAGTGGCAGCACCAAGTTCTTATCCGGACCTCCTGTTGTGAGACAACTTATGCAAGTGGTTATCATTGTGCCTGGCCAGGGCGGGTGGTTTCAGTTAGTGGTTCCATAACAATAGTATCAAACTACAAAACAGGCTAGTGGATAGCTTTATTTAAAAATTCTAAAAAGTAATTTCTTATTAAAAAAAACTGAAAAAAAAAGTTGGCATTATAAGGCTATGCCTCTATTAAAAAAAAATCCATACTGAGGTGGGGGGACTTCCCTGGTGGCAACTAAAGATCCCGTGTGCTGTAATTCAGACCCAGCACAGCCAAATAAGTAAATAAATAAATATTTTTTTTAAATAAATAAAAATAAAAAGGGATTGGCCTCCATATCTTTTGCCACCTGCCAATCCCCAAAGATGACTATGACTGTTTGATACCTGTTTTCTTCAAGACATTTTTCTGTGCTTAGACAACATATTTGTATATATATAAACATAGTTTCTGTCACATTTGGAATCATATCGAACATACTGTTCAGTTACAGCTTTTTTACTCCTAAAAATGTATTATGAATATCTTTCTACACCAGTACATTGAGTATAAAATAAATACTGTCTGTATCCCCCTGACTCTCAGATGCATTTACATCTTCAGCTCAGGCTTACCTTCTGAACTCCAGACTTAAACAACAGTTAGCAACTTGACATAACCACCCTGATGTCTCACAGATTCTAAACACAAAACTGCTCAAACCTGCTGCTCCTAAACAGTTTTCCCCTCCTCATCATTCACCCAAGCACTCAAACCAAAAACCTCAGAGTCATTCTTTTCTCCTCTTGCATCTAATCAATCCTGTTGACTTGCTGATTCTGCCTCCAAGTCACATCATCAAATCAGGCTGCTTCTCTCCATTTCTGCTGGCCACTGCCCCAGTCCACCTGGATTCTGCAGTCACCTCCCTACAGGCATTCCTGCTTGCACGTTTGTCCCTTACAAGCCACTTTCAATGAGTGGCTAAGCATCATTTAAAAAATAAAAGGGAGTTATGTCAGTTACTTCAACTTCTTTCCACTATGCTTGAAAAAAACCCCTCCAAATTCCATATCATAGCCTAGAAAGGTCTAGTCTCTGCCTCCCCAACCTCACCTTGGTTACTATATTCTGTCCTCCATGGCCCATCCCCATTCTCTCTATAGGCCAAGGCGAGGAGGTTCCTACCTCCTAAGCTTTGTTTATTCTGTTTCCTCTGCTGGAACACTTTTCCTTCCCATGCTTCAGCCTGGCTACTCATTAAACAGATCTCAGTTAAAATATCTTTCTCAGAAAGGCCTTCTCTGACCTCCTCTCCAATTAGAGTCAAGTACCCATATTGTGTCTCTCACAGTAACCTAAACCTACCTTATTAAGATTTATTATCATTGTACATTACTAGTGTGTCTGTTTAATATCTTTCTAGACTGTGAGGGAGGTTCCTATCTGTGAGGGAGGAGCCATTTTGGGTTTCACTGTATCCCTAGCAGCTGGCACAGGGCCTGGCATATTGAAAGCTCAAAACAAATAATTGTTGAATGAGCAAAAGTAGAGGAGGTGGGTGTAGGAGTGTAATCGTCTATTAGAGGACAAATGGGCAAAGGCAGACTCTTCTCTAGGTTCCTTTTCCCACAAAGGCTATGTTATGTTCTTTCCCTCTGGCCTGTTTTCTTTTGGGATCCACTTGCAGCTTAAACCAGACATCAACAAGAATGTGGACAGGGATAAAGATGTGTACAAAGTACAGGTGAGGCAAGTTGAGACCAAATCAGATGAAACCAGAGCTTAGGATTCAGGACCCTCTCCTTATTCCTGGGAGCTGGATAGACAAGGGTGGTTGGTGGGGGGCCCTGGCTGCAGAGAGTGCTGGGTGGGCCCAGAGCTGATGACAGTAATGACCTGGCCCCTCCACCCACTCCTCTGGTGGATATCACATAAAAAATAGCATCCAGACAGTCCAGGAGAAAATCAGCATAGAGCACCTCCAGGTGGGCCAGGGAAGGGCAGTTTTTGGCTTGTTCCAACCAGGAATCTGCATAAGTCTGTTGTGTCTTCCTTGGCACTGGTCATTTTTTCTTCCCTGTCCTACCCCACCTCCCGAGCCTCCACCTCTGCCTCCTGGGAGCATCGCTACCCCCCACCCCAGCAGGGCAGGGCTGTCTTTAAGCACTTCCGGGGAATTGCTAGCTGTTGTTTTCCAGACCTGGAAAAAAGACCCCGTGCTAACGCCTCCTGTAAGAAGTCTTCCCCAGTTCCTCTCAAGCTAATTGCCCTCTTCTCTGTGTTTCCAGAGAACATGGAATCTGCCTGTTAGAGAAGTTACTAGTGACAAATCATAGCAAACAGAGCATTCTTACTACCTAATGGGCCCCATGCTAGGCTCTGGGGTTTGGACACTAACGGGACTTATTCCATTGTATTGTCCTCACTGGTTGCCAAGGTCACTGAGGGTGAGGCCTCTAGGACAGGGACTGTGTCTTTTTTTTTTCCTTAGAAGTTAGGAGCAAACTTTTTTTGTTTTTTATTTATTTATTGGCTGTGTTGGGTCTTCGTTGCTGTGCAAGGGCTTTCTCTAGTTCTGGCTACTCTTCGTTGTGCGGGCTTCGCAGTGCAGTGGCTTCTCTTGTTGCGGAGCACAGGCTGTAGGCGCGTGGGCTTAGTAGTTGCAGCATGTGAACTCAGTAGTTGTGGTGCACAGGCTTAGTTGCTCCTCGGCATGTGGGATCTTCCCAGACCAGGGCTCAAACCCATGTCCCCTGCATTGGCAGGCGGATTCTTAACCACTGTGCCACTAGGGAAGTCCCAGGACTGTATCTTATATGTTGCTTGGTTTGGGGTTTTCTACTTCATCAGCCTTAACACCTTAGGAATGGAGCAAATACTCTGTAAGACCATCTTTACCACCCTGAAATGAATCTCACTGATAAAATAACCTATCTACACATATAATTTAAAAAATAATGAAACTGTAATGCTGTAACTGTAATACAACAGAAAAAAAAGGGAGGGAAATTTATAATAAAAATGTATTCTAATGGATAAACTATATTTGAAAACATGAGAGTTGAAAATTTGCACATTCTTACTGTGACTAGCTTAAAGAGGTGTCATGCAAATGGTTATTGAAAATACTTTTTCTTTATATTGGCTACCTTGAAATAGCTAATATTTGTTTATACATGTAGAATCCCAGTGATTACAAGAGATACAAACACAGACAGACCAATACAGGCATTGGTATTGGTGACTTAAATACCAGAGCAGCTTTGCTGTCAGTGATTTTCCAAAATGGCAAACAACTCTCAGTAAACTTCTAAACTCAAAAATGTACAGTCTTCCTTCATTTTACCTAAGAGTTGCATTCCTGGAAAATTCAGTATATAATAAAGCAATACAACAAATACTTTCTGCTTACATATAAAACCGGGTTAGGTTCTTTTCTTTTTCTTTTTAAATAAATTTATTTATTTATTTATTGGTTGTGTTGGGCTTTCTCTAGTTGTGTTGTGCAGGCTTCTCATTGTGGTGGCTTCTCGTTGCAGGGCATGGGCTGTAGGTGCGCAGGCTTCAGTAGTTGTGGCATGCTGGCTCAGCAGTTGTGGTGCATAGGCTTAGGCACTCCGAGGCATGTGGGATCTTGCTGGAGCAGGCCTCGAACTGGTGTCCCCTGCATTGGCAGGCAGATTCGTAACCACTGTGCCACCAGGGAAGTCCCCAGGTTAGGTTCTTGACCCAGCTCTTTATCAGTGGCCTTAGGTATGAGGGTCAGCTCTTCACAGCGAGACACTGCCTCCTGCACTGACATCTGAGGCTCCTGGGCCTGCCAGTCCCCCACATCCTTGTGGCAACCATAGTGCCCCCTAGGGTCAGTGAGAGCCCCTGGCCTAGCACTGCTTCTGGTGCATGTTCCAGAATGAATGCAAAGCTGGAGCAGGTAGAGCAGAGGTGGTTGTGGTGATGGATGGGTGACCAGGGTGAGATTGTGTGTGTGTTACCAAAAATGTGCAAACCAAGCAAATGAACTGGGCCTTTCTTCAAAGGTAGAGATTTTGGTCAGGTAGGGCATGGGTCATGCTTTTAGGAATACCAGAGACTAGGGAAGAGGCAGTCTGATTTTATAGTGATATAGACTGCAAGCGATTAAGGGCTGAATAAGTGGACAGAAAATGAAGGCAACTCCTTAAATATAATGGCCATCACACTGTGACCTGAAGATAATAATAGTACCTGCTCCTTAAGGCCACTGTATGTCTTAAACCTTCAAATGCACTTAGAATGATGTCTGGTCCATTTGTAAGCACTCAGTGTTAATATGCCAGACATAGGACTACACACTTTCCATTGTCCTATTTAGTTCCCAAATCAAATCTGTGTGTACTTTTATTATCCCCAATTTGCATGCAAAAGAAAGTGAAGTTTAGAAATGTTAAGAAAACTTGTGCTAAAGAAGATACAGTGAGGGACTTCCCTGCCAGTGGTCAAGACTTAGCCTTCCAATGCAGGGAGTCTGGGTTCTATCCCTGGTCAGGGAGCTAAGATCCCATATGCCTCACGGTCAAAAAGCAAAACATAAAACAAAAACAATATTGTAACAAATTCAATAAAGACTTTAAAAATTGTCCATATCAAAAAAGTTTTTGAAAAAAAAAAAAAGAAGAAGATACAGTGAGAAGAGGACAGGTGATCTGCTGAGAGGCAGCAGAGATGGAAAACAAGACTGTTGCCGGCAACAGCAAGGGCCCGACTCCCACTGAGAGCTGCCAAGTGCTGAAAGTAGATCCAGGTCATTACTAGCCCACCAGCCTCCTGGAGCAGGGAGGTGGGTCCTAACTGGACATCACTAGAAGCAATAAAATAGCTACCATTTATGTAGAACTGGGAACCAGGTTTGGTATGAAGCACTCTACTCCATCCCCCTTGATCTCTATGCTGCTACAGTACCAAGAAAGAACCATCAGGGACTTCCCTGGTGGTCCAGTGGTTAAGACTCCCCCCTTCCAATGCAGGGGGCGAGGGTTCAATCTCTGGTTAGGGAACTAAGATCCTGTGTGCCACGCTGTGTGGCTGAAAAATTAAAAAATAAAAAGCAATTAAAAACAAAAAGCCACCATTAACTCATTTTCCTGAGCAAGACACTCAAGCTCAAAGAGAAAGTGGCTGCCTGAGGCAGTTTCTTCTGGAATAAGGATGCAGGAGCAGCAAGCAACTATATCAGAGCTGAGAGCCAGGGCCATTCTCCAGACTCAAGCATCACCCATTGCCACCTCTGAGGAGGAGTGATGCCCAGTCCCGTGGGACAGTGTGTGAGGCTGGAGCCATGTTTCTGTGCAGGCCTGTTGCATGGTGAGGGAAGAGCAGCAGAGGGAATGGCAGCTGGCCTAGCCTTGGACATGGTCTCCTGCAACCAGGGAAGCCACTGCAGCCCAGCTGGGATCTGCAGCCTCTAAGGACCCTGATTCCACAAGTGCTCTGGCTCCTAATGAAGCCAGAAGTATGGAAGGGCCATGCCTCTCACTCTGAGTTCCCACCCTTCACCCCCAGTGCTTAAATGGGGGAAATGGCTTGAGCCCGGCTACTCCTTTTCTCAAGAAATTCTCTCTTCTCATCTTTCTCACTGCTCCTCCATGGCCTCCTATAAGCGTCTTTCCTTCAACTGTTCCATAAATGATGTGTTTCCCTAGGCCTCTCTTCATTTTCCCCAGCTGATTACATCCACGCCTGTGAGTGGGTGGCTGCTTTAGGCTAACATCTCCCAAGAAAAATGGGATCCTGAAGAGGGTTGAATTATTTTCTTTCATCCCTTGAAGAAAGAAGAGTATGGGCTTCCTTTGCTGCACACCAGGCAACTGCCCCATTGCCTCTAGAGCATCCATCAGCTCTGAGGGCATCCCATTTCCAACCTCAGAGACGACCTCCACCTCTACCCCTACCCCGTCCTCAGACTACACACACACCAGGCTGCTGTAGATAACTTTAATAAGGAATGGGCTGACAGTTGGTTCTTGGAACTAAAGGTCAAAGAGGGAGGGCATCACATCTGTAAGGAAAGAAGAAAGTTAAAGGGATCTATATGCCCTTTGCAGCTGCTGTTTCCTAAGCCTGGAAAGCTCTCTTACAGCAGATGATCTACTTTTCCTCCCTCAAGGCCCAAATGCCACCCGGTATCCAGGAGAAGAAAAAGCCCCCTTTGCAGAGAACCTCTAATACCAAGCTTCTCACATTGTGTGGTCACCACTTCCCCAGGCTGCGGGGCTGTGTGTAGGGCCAGCTGCCCCTTAGCTGTTTCTCCATCAGCTCCCAGTACCTCACGTTCCATGCTTGTGTGTGGACCCCTCAGGCAGGCACCACCCCCGGGTCTCAGAACACTGCTGTCCTTTCCCCTTTCTACGGAAGGTGCCCCCCAGCCTCTGCCCATGGTGTGACCCTGGCTTCTTCCTTGCACACTTGGCCTTGGGTCTTGGGTCGGGATCTTCAGGTCCCTCCCCTTGACCCCATGTGCAACAAGGCCTCACACCTGGCTGGCTCATGCACTGCTGGATACTTTCCAGCCGAGTGGAGGCCAAGGCACGGGCCTCCTCTGCAAAGCGGCGGTGTCCCTCCTCAGTCAGCTTCCAGAGGCAGGATCGGGGCCGTGTGCTGGCCCCAGCCTGCATGCTGACCGGCACTTTCTCAAAGCTGTCTCGGAAACAGAGATTGTGACGCACAGTATTCTTCCAACCTTCAGGAGCCGTCCGGAAAAAGGGGAAATGTTGTCTGTGGACAGGGAGGAATGGTAAGGAGAGGGGTGGTTTTTCTGGGAGCTGCCCTACCCTGGAGAATGTTCTTCCCCAGGGCCAGGAGCCTCAGCCATTCTCTCAAGGTGAAGGGCAAGCTGGCCCAGGACACGCTGTGCCAACTGAACACATGGCAAATCTCCACCCGGTGTTGCTTGTGCAAAAGCCTCACCTTCTAAGCCCAGTTCACTGCCCCCACTCCCAGACTCGCTTTCCTCCTTGACTTGCAACAGGAAGAGAGCAGAAGTCAGGCCAACCAGCTCCTGTCAGAGGACTCTTGGTCAAGGAGGATGCCTCCTGAGGATTAATATTCTGCGACTCTTCCAACAGAGGGAAAAGGTCTGAGAGACTCCTCATACTCGTGGGTACCTGACTCTCAAAACTCAATGTAAATCCCTTCTCAGCTGGGCTTCCCTGGGTCCTTGGGGGACAGGCTGTGCCAGGCAGTTCAGTCCAAAGGGAAAGCATGTAAGAAACTGTCTGGGAAGCCAGATTTTATACTGGATGATCTTGAGAGGGTAGACGGGAAAATTTATGACCCAGGTGAATTTATGTTTTAAAGAACTAAGATATAAAAAGGTTGGAGTTTCTTAGGTGTGAAAGGGGTACGGTGGGGGGTGGCTATCTTCCTGTCTGTGTGAGGTGTGGGCACACAATCGGGGACAACGTAGAACCAGTGCCTGGGAGAGGAGAAGTATCCTCTCAGACCCAGATGGGGAACTGAGGCAGCAGCCCAGGGCCTGGAAGGTATCAGAGCAGGGCCCTGCCCCCTCCCTTCGCCCTCCGCACAGGGCCCCCGGCACATACCGAGTGAAACTGTAGATCTGTTGCACGTTGAGGCCACAGGGGGAACTGTTTCTTAATGCCAGTGCAATTAGGTGGAAGTAATTGAGAGGGGGCCGGGACCAGAGCCTCCCCTCCTGGCTGTTGGCTTGCCGAAGCCTCCGACTCTGGAGGGGGGCCCTTTTGTGAGGGGACGGGAGAGCCACAGAGGAGCTGTCATCCTGGTCCTCAGCCTCCTCCTCTTCTGTGAGCTAGAGGAGCACAGAGTAGGAACTGGTCCTGACTCCACAGCCTCTACTACTCCAGGGGTGCAGTGGCAGGAAGGGGTGGTGGTCTAGGGCCACCATCTGGGCTTCTCCCCGACGCAGGGGCACAGCTAATTTCTGAACCCCGTAACCCATCGTTATACCTAAGAAAACAGAACTCTCTGCTGCATGATCCCTGTGCCCACTCTGCCTACAGCCCAAGTCCGGCCCACACCCCAGAAATCCCTACCTCCCTGTTGCTGGGGGAAGAGGCAAACCGCTTCTGAGGAGGAGACGGGTCTCCAGAAAGTGATGGCAACTCCACCACTGTGGCCTCTGGGCATTTGGCAAAGTCGTCTTCTTTTGGGGGTGGTTGAGGGGAGGAGACTGTGCTTGTCAGATTCCTCCCCTTCCTGGGTTCTGGGATCTCCAGCTTTCCAGGGGGGAACACGATGTTGGGATCTACCCACATCCACAGGTTGGGCTTGAAATCTGGACCTGTGCAGAGAAAAAGGAGGTTGTGGGCCATAACCCATGGGCTTTGGGTGTCCTGCCCAGGCCACAGGGCCATGTCAGAAAACTCACTCCCCTCTACTCACCATCTTTATCAGGGTTGGGGTTTTTTTCCAGAGGTAATTTTGGTGGCTCAACTATTCGGAGTTTATATCTGGCAACTGCCGAAAAGAGAGAAGAGAGTCAAAACATCCTAGGATTTCCAACATGACCCCAGGATCCTGGGCCTTGAAGCTTCCCTGTGAGCTGAGTATGGGCCCTTCCTGGGAAGTTATGATGCCATATTCTACAGGTTTCCCCTGACTTCTCTGACCACCTCATTTGTCCTCTGCATTCTCCTCCTCTCACCCCTCATTACGGCCCCTGAACCATCTCATTAATGCCTGTTATTTCAGTCAGTCACCATCTATAAACTGAGGGCTTCCAAATCTTTATCTCTAGCTCAGACTTCTCTGCTGGCCCTTAAGTAGAACTGCCTATGGGATGACCCAGAGGCACCTCGAACATTTCTAAAACTGAACTCCATTTTCCTGCTCTTTCTTCTGTATTCCTTCAGCAAGTGGCACCATCTAACTAGTTGTCCAGGCCAGATACTTGGAAATCATTTTTTTTCCTGAATTTTTTTAATGAAGTATAGTTGATTTACTATGTTGTGTTAGTTTTAGGTGTACAGCAAAGTGATTCAGTTATATATATACACACACACACACACATATATATATACACACACACATATACATATATTACATATTCTTTTCCAGATTCTTTTCCATTATAGGTTATTATAAGATATTGAATATAGTTCCCTGTGCTATATACTAGGTCCTTGTTGGTTATCTATTTTATATATAGTAGTATGTATCTGTTAATCCCAAACTCCTAATTTATCCCCCTCCTCTTCCCTTCCCCTTTGGTAACCATAAGTTTGTTTTCTGTGTCTGTGAGTGGAAATCATTCTTGGTGACTCCAGTACAGCCACACCCAATCAGTCACTAAGTTCTACCATCCTAGTGCAAGCCTGTAACCTAAAAGATCTGTTTATCTTCTTTTCTTTAACTTATCATATTGCAGTTTGAATGAGCTCCCTAAAATATGAATCCAGTCTTGCCTCCCTTCAGTGTAAAACCTTATAATGGCTTTCCATTGCCTTTGGGCCAGATCTAAATTCCTTGAGATAGTCTACAGGACCCTGGCTCCTCATCAGTGTTGAAGTGTTGAGTCATTCCTCCCGGGCTCTCCACCCATCTCCAGCAGACCACATCTAGATCCTAGGCCTTCCCATAAGCTGTTTCCTTTGCTGGAAACTCTTCCCTCTTCCTGCTTGCCTAGTTAATTGCTACACACCCATCAAGTCTCTGTTTAAACATCTTTCTAAAGCAGGGCTTCTCTGACTACCTGTCCAAACACTCCCGTAGCACACATTTTACTGTAATTACTTGCTTGGAGTCTATCTCCAGGTCTGTCTCCTTCACTGCCTGGCACATGGGAGGAGCTCAACTTAATTGGATGAATAAATACATGGTGGGCTCAGCGTATATCCGGTATATATTAGAGCTAGCTGCTTGGCATGCAGCTGGCTTCTGTTCCAGTTAGGGGGAACTATTTTTGTCCCCTTCGTTGACCCCGTGAGTGTCATCATATTACAGATGAATCTAGGTTTTTTTCTGGAAAATGATGATATACTTATTGGAGAGCTCAGTAATTAGAAAGATGCCCATTACATTGTTAATGTTCATCACAGTATTCTAAAAAGGAAAAAGTAGTAAGAGATAGAAGAAAGAAAAGGCAAAACTATAATTTACAGGAAAAAAACATAGATTAACATAGAAAACAATACAAAATTGATATATAAATTATTAGAATCAATAAGAGTCCAGTAAGTTTGCTGGATATAAGAGCAACATACTAATCACCACTGCTCCTCTATACCAGCATTAAGAAACTGGAAAATAAAAAAAAATTTTTTCAAAAAGGTTTTGTTCACAGTAGCGACCAAAGTTATAACGTATCTAGGGGTTAACCCATCAAAGAATGGACTAGACCTTTATGTGAAAAAGATGTAATTACTATTTAAGGACCTAAAAGACTTCAATAAACAAAGACACATAATACATATTATAAAGATGCCAACTGTCCTCAAATTAATCTATACATTTAATGCAGATTTAATAAAACATAAAAATAAAAAGGTTCTGCACAGTAAAACTCACAAGGGGAAAAAAATCAGTAGGTAATAAACCGAAAAAAATCATCTCCAAAACTCAATTCTCTGATAGACAGCTCCTACAAATCGAAAATAAAAGGCTAAGACAAACCTATACATGGGTAAAAGATACAAATCAGTATTCAGAAGGAGGGGATACCTGAAGATGCTCAGCCTTACTAGTATTAGGAACACAATAAAAGAACAAGATAATACTTTACATCCAACTGACAAGAATTAGAAAAACAGATAATACCAAGTGTTGGCAAAGATGCAATGAAACAGGATCCTTTATTACACTGCAGATCTAACAGCAACTGGTGCTGGTGAAGAATAATCAGGCAGCACTATAATTTACTGTCTACTCCTGGGTGTGTCTATTCAAGTTACCAGAGGAACTTATCCTGCCTTAAATCTTGGCTATTTCAATAGATACATAGATGATATATATGTATTTCCTAATAACCTGGCCGCTAAGTTTCTTGAACTCTTCTCCTCCCAAAATTTTGCCTTCCATCCTAATGTAGACAGTCCTTCTCACTGTCATAACCTAAACCAATAACTGCAACTTCTCCATAACCTTATTTTTGCACCATGTAAAAAAATGCACCACCTCCTCTTTCCAGCCATCTCCCTCTCAACCCCAACCATCTTTTGATACCACTGATAACACCAGTCCATTGAACACTTGTTTGGTAGAGCAGGATCTAATCAGGGTTGTGGTCTGGCCAAAGCAAGTGTTCCAAAGCCATAGAGAGCCAAAGGAATTAAAGAGAGGACATCCTCTCTAAGTCTGCTCTTTGAGAGCCTGGAAAGGGTGACAGGATCAACAGACTGGTGATCTCAGTGGTATCAAAGGATGGTGCCTCTGTCTCCCTCCCCAGTTCTCTCTGATACTAGTGGTCCCGTCCCTCCTCAAAGACAATGTTAAATTTTTTTTTTTTTTTTTTTTTTGCCTCTCACGGCTTGTGACATCCTAGTTTCCTGACCAAGGAGCAAACCCAGGCCTGGCAGTGAAAGTGCCTAACAACTGGACTGCCAGGGAATTCCTGTCTCCTCTGTTTTCTGTTATTAATTTCTGTCTCTGGACTATTATCAGCATTCAAATATTCTGTTAATTCTCTCATCTTATTAAAAACAAGAACTTCTTTTGTCCCCACTTTCTGTGCCAGGCCACAACTCCATATTTTTGCTTTCTTTTGAGGCAGAACTCGAAAGAATTGCCTATATTTTGTCTCTACTTCCTCTCCCTTCCACCTTTGCCAACCAGGCTTTCTCCTCCACCACTCACCAAAACCACTATGATCAAGGTTGCACTCCACCAAAACCATATAACCAAAGCTCTGCTTTACTAAACCCAATAGTCAGCCCACCTCTGCCCTGATCTCTCACAGCAGTATTTCTGTCCTGTGACCACTCCTTTGAAACACTTTCTTCACTTGGTTTCCAGGAAACCACAATCTCAGTCTTGATTCAATGGTCATTTCCTCAGTTTTTGTTGGTTATCTTTCTTCTCTCCAATCTCTTTAGAATAGAATGCCCCCCAGGGCTCATTCTTGGTCCTTCTCTATTCTCACCCCTTAAATGCCAGTGTGTACCAAACACTCTCAAAATTTATATCTGTATACCTCTCTCCAGAAGTAGAGACATATATGTCCACCAGCTTACTCAACATTTCTACTTGGATATCTAAAAAATATCTCAAACTCAGCATGTCCAGAACAGAATTCCTGATTTTCCCCCTAAACCATCCTATCAGAAGCTTCCCCCATCTCACTACAAGGTAACTCCACCCTTACACTTGATCAGTCATCCTCTAATCTCTTTTTTACGCCATACATCCAATCCATCAAGTGAATCCAGCTTGTTCTACCTTCTTACCACATCCTCTGCCACCACTCTGGTGGTCCAGTGTGCCATCAGCTCTTGTCTGGATTACTACAGTAACCTCCTAACTAGTCTCCTGGCTTCCCAGTCTCTCTACATTTACAGTGTACCCTCAACCCAGCAGCCACAGTGATCTTCTCAGAATAAAGATCATTTAGGATCGGCTACGTAATTTATAAGGCCCAGTGCAAGAGGAAAATGTGGGGCTCCGTGTTCAAATATTATTAAAAATCTTAAGACGGTGACAGCAGGACATTAAACCAAGTATAGGCACCCTATGCAATGGCACAGGTCACTCGCTAAATAGGTGATCATGCCACTCCTCTCTTCCAAACCTTTCAACATGCTGCATCTTACTCGGAGTCAACCTTAACGCCCTCAGAGGAGAGGAGGGCTCTTCCTGATCTCTGCTCCACGCCACACACCCTCGGAACTCTTCTTTTATTTACTTTGATCCAGCTTCACTGGCCTCTTTACCAGTTCCTCAAACACTCCAGGCACATTCCTTCCTGTGGGCTTTTACACTGGCTATTTCTTCTGCCTGGGAAACTTTTCCTCTAAGTATCGTCCAGCTCACTATCTCACCTCCTTCAACTCTGCTCAAATGTTATGAAGACCAACCTGATGACCCTATTTAAAACTAGCTGCCACCATATAAAAAAAATACACACACACACACACACACACATATATATGGATTGCCTGTGTGGCCCCAGTACAATGTCAGCTCCATGAAGACTTGTCTATTTTGTTCATGACGTAACACGTGAGTGTCCAGAACAGTGCCTGGCAAATTGGAGGCGCTCAATAAATATTTCTTTCATCAGTGAAGATACAGGAATGTTCATCAGCATTACTTATGGTGGCAGTGAGTTCCAATGGAGTTTTGTCTCCATCAGTAAGAAGAATTACAATGCAAAAAGTAATATATGCAGATGATATATTACACAGCAATCAGAAATGATGAACCAGATCTGCATTTAGCAACCCAAATATCTCAAAAACAATGTGAATAGGGAAAAAAAGCAACTTGAGGGTTATGTAAATTAAGGTCACCTATAAAAACAAAATAATGCTAAACAGTTTTCAAAGATACACCTATCTAAAGACATTAAATGGATTAGGATAGATACTTGGGAGTGTGAGAGGTGACGAAAGCTGGTGGGGACTGAAGGAGGAAAATAAGTTAATCCAAGTACTTTGCCCAAACAGATGGCAACCAAGTACTATGAATGTAGGAGGTGATTACCTCAACTCTCAACACCTGAGGACCAAACGAGAAAAAAAAAAAAAGTTTTTAAAAGACAACTGTCAGCTACACATTTGGCAAATATTGAGCACCTCTAGATGTCAGGCAATATACTAAGAGGTGGGGATACAGCCACGAACAAAACTGATTTAAAAAAAATTTTTTTTTTTAAAGAGAAAGATGAGAGAAATGCGTAGTGGGCCCAAACGGCGTAGGCGCCACGGAGAAAAGGCTGAGAGGAGGCCTAGAAAGTTCTGGGAGCGAGCCGGGGCCGGTGGGGTAGGGTGGAAAGGCCTGTGCAGGCTGCACTCGTGGGCTTTCCGTCGACGTGCGACCCCACTGCCATTCGGTAAAAGGGGCGGGGTAGGGGCTCCGGGGCTCAGCAAAGGTCACGCGGGTCCCCGAAAGGCGACGTAGTCGCGGGTCTCGTGAGGGCGGGTGGGGAGGAGGTCAAAGGCCAGGGAGCCCCCGGCCCGGCGCGCGCACAAGCCCCCCACCCGCCGCGGCGCGCCCATCCCCCACGACCCCTCTCTCGGACACTCACGGTTCTGTTCGGCTGAGGGCAGGTGCGTCGTGGTGAAGGCTAGGAAGGACTCGTTCCCCATGTCCCAGTCCAGCAATCCCGGGACCTGGCCATGGAGGCTGGCCCAGAAGTCAAGATGCTGGAGTTTCAGGTCCACAATTAGGGCGAGGAGGGAGAGCCAGCACAGGGTGGGAGAGTCCGGAGAGACTGAGGCTGAGGCCTAGGAGGCACTTCCTCAGATATCCGCACTCTGATTGACTTAGGTTGGAGCCCGCTCAGGTGTGCCCAGTCCCCACCTGACACCCTTGATCTCAGGCCTCCACTGAGTGCTCCTTGCCACGTCTTTCCGCAACCCCGCACGCTTTCATTTTAGGGTTTGGGGACCTTGGGGGTCCAGAAGGGAGATATCCCAGGCCCTCTTTCCCCTCTACAGCTGCACCAAGCTCTTATTTAGTAAATCAATCTACCATTCAAGAATGATCCCGTGATGGTATTAATAGCTACTTTCTAGAAGTTTGGAAGATTTTATACTCTATCCAAGATCACATCTGTAAGTATATGATGGAGATAGGATTAGATGGTGGAGATAGGATTAAATGGTGATTTTTCTTTTTTCTTTCTTTTTTTTTTTGAATGGTGATTTAAAATTTTTGTTTTTCATAATTTCAGATTTACAGAAAGTCCCAAGAATACTATAAAAAATTCCAGTGTACCAAAATCCTGTAACTCACCAATTATACCAGTTATTAACATTTTATCACAGTTTTGTTTTTCTCTCTGTGTATGTAAGACATACCTTATTTTTTTCTGAACTACTTGAGAGTAATTTGCAGACATCATGCCCCTTTACCCATAAATACCTGTGTGTATTTCCTGAAAACAAGGATATTGGTTTACATAACCAGAAAATCAGTAATGAGAAAATCATCAAAATTTAACATTGGTTCAATACTATATTTAATATACAGACCTTGTTCAAATTTCACCAATTGTCCCAGCAATGTCCTTTATATAAATGTGTTTTCTGATCTAGAATCCAATTCAGGATCATGCAGGGCATTTAATTTTCGTGTCTCTTTAATCTGTAGCAGTATGTCAGACTTTTTTTTTTTTTTTTAATCTTTATTGGAGTATAATTGGTTTACAGTATTGTGTCAGTTTCTACTGTACAACACAATGAAAGAGCCACATGTATACATATATCCCCATATTCCCTCCCTCTTGAGCCTCCCTCCCAACCTCCCTATCCCACCGCTTTAGGTCTTCACAAAGCATCAAGCTGATCTCCCTGTGCTCTGTAGTAGCTTTCCACTAGCCATCTATTTTACATTTGGTAATGGTGTATATATGAATGCTACTCTCTCACTATGTTCCAGCTTCCCCTCCCGCCGGTGTCCTCAGGCCCATTCTCTACATCTGCATCTCTATTCCTACCCTGCTATGAGGTTCATCAGTACCATTTTTCTAGATTCCATATATATGTGTTAGCATACGGTATTTGTTTTTCTCTTTCTGGCTTACTTCACTCTGTATGACAGACTCCAAGTCCATCCACCTCACTACGAATAGCTCCATTTCATTCCTTTTTATGGCTGAGTAATATTCATTGTATATATGTGCCACATCTTCTTTATCCATTCATCTGTCGATGGACATTTAGGTTGCTTCCATGTCCTGGCTATTGTAAACAGTGCTGCAGTGAACATTGTGGTACATGTATCTTTTTGAATTATGGTTTTCTCCAGGTATATGTCCAGTAGTGGGATTGCTGGGTCATATGGTAGTTCTATTTTTAGTTTTTTAAGGAACCTCCATGCTGTTTTCCATAGTGGCTGTATCAATTTACATTCCCACCAACAGTGCAAGAGTGTTTCCTTTTCTCCCCACCCTCTCCAGCATTTATTGTTTCTAGATTTTTTGATGATGGCCATTCTGACTGGTGTGAGGTGATACCTCATTATGGTCTTGATTTGCATTTCTCTAATGATTAGTGGTGTTGAGCATCTTTTCATGTGTCTATTGGCCATCTGTATGTCTTCCTTGGAGAAATGCCTATTTAGGTCTTCCGCCCATTTTTGGATTGTATTGTTTGTTGTTTTGATATTGAGCTGCATGAGCTGCTTGTGTATTTTGGAGATTAATCCTTTGTCAGTTGCTTCATTTACAAATATTTTCTCCCATTCTGAGGGTTGTCTTTTTGTCCTGTTTATGGTTTCCTTTGCTGTGCAAAAGCTTTTCAGTTTCATTAGGTCCCATTTGTTTATTTTTGTTTTTATTTCCATTATTCTGGGAGGTGGGTCAAGAAGGATCTTGCTATGATTTATGTCATAGAGTGTTCTGCCTATATTTTGCTCTAAGAGTTTTATAGTGTTCAGTCTTATATTTAGGTCTTTAATCCATTTTGAGTTTATTTTTGTGTATGGTGTTAGGTAGTGTTCTAGTTTCATTCTTTTACATGTAGCTGTCCAGTTTTCCCAGCACCACTTATTGAAGAGGCTCTCTTTTCTCCATTGTATGTTCTTGCCTCCTTTGTCATATATTAGGTGACCATACATGTGTAGGTTTCTCTCTGGGCTTTCTATCCTATACTATCAATCTATATTTCTGTTTTTGTGCCAGTACCATACTGTCTTGATAACTGTAGCTTTGTAGTATAGTCTGAAATTGGGGAGCCTGATTCCTCCGGCTCCATTTTTCTTTCTCAAGATTGCTTTGGCTATTCGGGGTCTTTTGTGTTTCCACACAAATTGTAAAATTTTTTGTTCTAATTCTGTGAAGAATGCCATTGGTAATTTGATAGGGATTGCATTGAATCTGTAGATTATTTTGGGTAGTATAGTCATTTTCACAATACTGGTTCTTTCAATCCAAGAACATGATATATTTCTCTATCTGTTCATGTCATCTTTGATTCCTTTCATCAGTATTTTATAGTTTTCTGAATACAGGTCTTTTGTATCCTTATGTAGGTTTATGCCTAGGTATTTTATTCTTTTTGTTGTGATGGTAAAGGGGATTGTTTCTTTAATTTCTCTTTCTGATTTTTCATTGTTGGTGTATAGGAATGCAAGAGATTTCTGTACATTAATTTTGTATCCTGCAACTTTTCCAAATTCATTGATTAGCTCTAGTAGTTTTCTGGTGGCATCTTTAGGATTTTCTACGTATAGTATCATATCATCTGCAAAGTGACAGTTTTATTTCTTCTTTTACAATTCGTATTTCTTTTATTTCTTTTTCTTCTCTGATTGCTGTGGCTAGGACTTCCAAAACTATGTTGAATAAGAGTGGCGAGAGTGGACATCCTTGTCTTGTTCCTGACCTTAGTGGAAATGCTTTCAGTTTTTCACCACTGCAAATAATGTTTGCTGTGGGCTTATCATATATGGCCTTTATTATGTTGAGGTAGGTTCCCTCTATGCCCACTTTCTGGACAGTTTTTATCATAATGGGTGTTGAACTTTGTCAAAAGCTTTTTCTGCATCTATTGAGATGATCGTGTGGTTTTTATCCTTCAATTTTAAATCTTTCATAAGATTGACATTTTTGAAGAGTACAGGCCATTTGTTTTGTAGAATGTCTTTTAGTTTGGGTTCCTCTAATGTTTCCTCATAATTAGACTTAGATTATGCATTTTTGGCAAGAATACCGGAGAAGTGATACTGTTTCCTTCTTAGTACATCACATCAAGAGGCCCATGATGTCCGTTTGTCTCATTATTAGTGGCATCCATCATGTTTCTCAACTGTGAAGTTATGGTTTTTTTTCCCTTTTGTAATTAGTAAGCAATTTGTGGGGAGATATTGTAAAGTGATCTAAAATCCTGTTTCTCATCAAGTTCAGACCCACTAATTCTAGCGTCCATTTATGATTCTCACCTAAATCAATCATTACTATGATGGGTGTGAAATGATGATTTTTCTAAATCTATCATGCCTTCTCCATTGGTTTAGTTGGCATTCTGTTGAAAGGAAGTGCTTTTCCTTATCTCATATTTATTTGTTATCAGTATGGACTCAAAGGATTGATTCTTATTTTACAGAGTGGATTGTAATTAAGTACTGTCATTGTTCGTTTTAGTCATTAAAGTGTTGAGATTTGGATAGAGGATGAGGTAGCACCCTCTCGTTCCTTTGTGCATCCTGGGTTTTCCCATCAGAGCCCATCCATCCTGTACTGTGTTGCCTGTTGCTTGTCTGCTATACCAGGAACTTTGAGAGTAGTACCTGACGCATAGAAGACCCTCAATAAATGTTGTTTTAACTATGGTGAAAACAACAGCTTTCTTTTAAGAAATTTACTTGGACTCTACCTTTAATATCAGTAATAACAATAACTTTTATGATGATTCCCCTAATTGTAAAAATAATACATGTTTACATAACATTGTTAATCAACTATGCTCCAATATAAAATAAAATTTTTTAAAAAATACATGTTTGATGGGGAAAACTTAAAAGTATAGAAAGCACAAAGAAAAAACAATAAAACAGGCCTTCCTAGGTGACACAGTGGTTAAGAATCCACCTGCCAATGCAGGGGACATGGGTTCGATCCCTACCCCAAGGGGATACCACGTGCCACAGAGCAACTAAGCCTGTGCACCACAACTATTGGGCCTGCGCGCTAGAGCCCGTGAACCACAACTATTGAACCCATGTGCTGCAACTACTGAAGCCCACGGACCTGGAGCCCATGCTCTGCAACAAGAGAAGCCACCACAATGGGGAGTCGGTGCACCGCAGTGAAGAGTAGCCCCTGCTCACCACTAGAGAAAGCCCGTGTGCAGCAACGAAGACCCAATGCAGCCAAAAAATAAATAAAATTATAAAAAACAAACAAACAATAAAACAAAAATCAGCCTTGGTATCCACCAGAGACAATAATTAATTACATTCTGATGTATACTCTTCCAATCTTTTTCCTTATGAGTGTTTCATTTTTTGTTTTTTAAAAAACAGTTATTGTAATGCATTCACCCTTTATAGCCCTTTTCAAATTAGTGTATCATTTAAGAATCATGTAAATAATATCTCTGATAAGGGGTTAACATCCATAATATATGAAGAACTCCCACAACTCATCAAAAAACTCAAACAACCTAGTTTAAAAATGGGCAAAGGACTTAAATAGACATTTCTCCAGAGAAGAAATACAAATGTCCAGTAAGCACAATAAGCACGTGAAAAGATGTGCTTTTATATCATTAACATTAGAGAAATGCAAATAAAAACCATGAGACACCACTTCACATCTATTGGGGTGGCTATTATAAAAATAAAAAAACAAAACACAGAAAATAACAAGTGTTGACTAGGATGTGGAGAAATTGGAATCCTTGTGAATTGCTGGTAGGGGTGTAAAATGGTACAGTCCCTCAAAAAAATAAAAGTAGAATTGCCATATGATCTAGCCATCTCATTTCTCGGTATATACCCAAAAGAATTGAAATCACAGATTTGAACAGATATATTTATACCAAGGTTCAAGACAGCCTTATCACTATATCTATAAGGTGGAAACAACCCAAATGTCCATCAGTGGGTGAATGGTTAAACAAAATGTGATATGCATACAGTGGAATATTATTTAGCCTTAAAAAAGAATAAAACTCTGATACATGCTACATCATGGATGAACCTTGAAAATATGCTAAGTGAAATAAGTCAGACACAAAAGGACAAATTTTGTACACTACCACTTGTATAAGATATCTACAATAGCCAAATTTATGGAGACAGAAAGTAGAATGGTGGTTGCCAAGGGTAGAGGAGGAGGGAATGGGGACTTATCATTTACTGGGCACAGAATTTGTTTGGGATGATGAGGTTCTGGAAATGGATAGTGGTGGTGGTTGCATAATGTGAGTGTACTTAATGCCACTGAACTGTCACTTAAAAATGGTTAAAATAGTAAATTTTATGTTATGCATATTTTACCACAATTAAAAAAAATGTTTATATCAGTAATTTCCAAACTTTGCTGCACATTGGAAGCCCCGGGAAATCTTTAGAAAATATCAATATTAATGCCTGGCTCCCATCCCCAGTCATTCTGATTCTGGTGTGGGGTATGGCCTGGGTGTTGGGATTTTTAAAAGGTTCTTGGATGATTGTTTTATATATACATATAAATGTATTTATTTATTTATTGGCTGTGCTGGGTCTTCATTGCTGCATGTGTGCTTTCTCTAGTTGTGGCAAGCGGGGGCTACTCTTTGTTGTGGTGTGCAGGCTTCTCATTTCAGTGGATTCTTTTGTTGCGGAGCACAGGCTCTAGGCACATGGGCTTCAGTAGTTGTAGCACATGGGCTCAATAGTTGTGGCTGGGGCTCTAGAGCACAGGCTCAGTAGTTGTGGCACATGGGCTGAGTTGCTCCACGGTATGTGGGATCTTCCCGGACCAGGGCTCAAACCATGTCCCCTGCATTGGCAGGCAGATTCTTAGCTACTGTGCCACCAGAGAAGCCCCCCAGATGTTTCTAATGTGCGGCACAGTTTGGCTACTCTGATGCTCTTCCCACAATACAAGATGGTTGGGCACCAAACCTCCCTTGGCTGGTGCAGTTAGGGTGTGAAGCAGTGCCTGAACCATTCTCCCTGACCCTCCCTCCTGACTCCAGGCCTCAACTGGTCAGGCCCACCCAAACTAAGGAGGGTCCCAGTGTTTACCTCCTCTCATCTATCAGCACTAACCCTATCATAGCACTTATCACAATTTATTCATTTGTTCACATTTTGGGGAATCTGTCTCTTTCACTAAATTCCATGTGAGTTCCATGAGGAAGGAACTTCTTTTTACAATTTATTCCTAGCACCTCCGGTAGCACCTGGTACATAATGAATGGTCAGTTAGGACTTCCCTGGTGGCCCAGTGGTTAAGAATCTGCCTGCCAACGCAGGGGACACGGTTCCAATCCCTGGTCCAGGAAGATCCCACATGCTGTGGAGCAACTGAGACTGTGTGCCACAACTACTGAGCCTGTGCTCTAGAGCCCACGAGCCACAACTAATGAGCCCATGTGCTGCAACTACTGAAGCCTGCATGCCTAGAGCCTGTGCTCTGCAATAAGATAAGCCACCACAATGAGAAGCCCACGCACCAACAAAGAGTAGCCCCTGCTCGACGCAACTAGAAAAAACCTGCCCACAGCAACGAAGATCCAGCACAGCTAATGAATAAAGTAAATTATTTTTTTTAAAAAGAAAGAAATAGTCTGTGCAAAGGCCCTGAGGCAAGAGGGAACACAGGACTTAGAAGAAACATGGTGAGAGCTGAGGGGCAGTTAGGGGAGAGACCCAGGGCTGGGCTTGAAGATCACCACAAAGATTTTGGTCTTTACCCTAAGAGCAAGGCAAACATTACTGATCCTTAGAAGGAATGTATATTGGAGAGGACATAAATGAGGGTGACTGCTCCTGCTCTTTTCCCTCAGTTACCCCATGGTACCACCCTTGCCCCCTCCAGCAAGGTTTTTCCACTTCTGCTCTCTCCTGGAGCCCCATTAGCCTGTTCTCCACTCCCCTTGCCCCAGCACCCTGTCCTGCGGTCTCACCCTGGTGGCCCTCTGTCTCTTCCTGGTCAGAGAGCTTCTCTTTCCCCCAGCACTGCCCCTTGCTCTGCTAACCCCCACAAAGGCCCTCAGGCCTCTGGGTCCCACATGGTGCACCAGCCTTGGCCTTGCCCCCACCCCAGACCCCTGGTTGGGTGGCCTGCTGTGGAGGGTGCAAAACCCACAGCCCAGGTGTGGGTCTGAGAACCCTGACTCAGGATTCTTATCTCTCCCTCCCCTCTCTGCCTCCTGGGAAAGCAACTTTGGGGTTCAGGGCCAGAGAGAGGACTGGGAGCAGCTGCAGCCTCCATGTAGATCCTATAGGTTCACCCCAAAGTGGAGCCATTGAAGAGAAACACACAGAGCAACATGGCATCAGGCTTTATTGTAGGGATTAAAATCACTGAGGGAGGGGGAAATTCCTGTCTGTCAGGGGTCAGGGCTGGTTCAAGAGGCGAAATGGGAGGAAAACCAATTCTGACAGGTGTGGGATGAGGGGAATCATGGGGAGTGTTGGGCCAAGATGAGGCCTTAGGGGACAAGGAGGGGGACAGAGGGAGGAAAGGGCAGCAGTGGAGAGGGGGCAGGGAGGGGAGGGGACAGCACCAGAGGAGCCAGAGCCTGGTAACTGTGGCCCAGGAGCAGGCAGGCTTTTCAGCAGAGAAGGCAGGAGCAAAAGCAGAGCCCTGGGCCGAGGAGATGGGCGGTGCCTTGGATTTCCTGGAGGAGCCTGCTGCCCGGGGCAGTCCTCACTTTCGGGCGCCCAGTGCCAGGGTGATGATGAAGCCCAGAACCAGCAGGAACATGGCGATGGAGAGCAGCACTGTGATGACCACCATGCCTCCCGTCCGGGCCGTTCCCAGACCTATAGATTCCACCTTCCTTCCTAGAAGAGAGGAGGGAGGCCATTGTGGGCAGGTGGAGCCCGCATCCGAGCCCCTCATCCATTCAACCAACCAGCCATCCCGTCAACCATTTATTCATCCAGCTAACCAATGAATCATCGGAGGGATCCAGACATTCATCAAATAAACATTTATGAAGCATCTCCTATGTCAGGCGCTGAGGATACAGAAATTAATCGGACACAGTTGCTGCCCACAAAATTTCACAGTGTGGGCAGGTGAGTCAACAGCCACTTAAAATGCCAAAGGCTCAGTGCGAGGATAGAGGTAAGCAAAGGAGCTAAGGGAGCCCAGCAAGGGGCAGCTGGCGGATGGGGCAGGAGGCGCCAGGGAAGGCTTTGGGGCCCTGGGATGTTACTTACGAGGAAGCGTGGACATTGGGATCTCTCTACTGGATTCAGTGGATGCCCCCTTCGTCACTAAGTAGGAAATGCTTTTGTGTTGAGATTTGGGAGAGAGAGGAGAGACTCCTTGGTGAGTATCTTGGACTTAGGGTAAGAGGGAGCCCAGGCCTCCCCCTTCACGGCTGTGCCTCCTGCTGTGCCCAGGAGAGGCCCATTCTTGATCCCTTTAGCTGTGCCCTCACTCTCGCCCCCATGCTGACTACATCCCATCACCAACACCAAAGTCAGGACCCAGCTTCTCTTCCTGTAGCCCCTCCCACAGGTGACCCAGGCATGGGTCTGATACTTACTAGTATTTGGTTCCTGGCACGAGGTTTGTCACCTGGTATGCACTGAGCCGGGTGACTGTGAAGCCAGACCCACTGTCCACCACACTCTCCAGCTCCCTGCGTCCACGGCATGGAGGCACCACGAAGCTAGATTTCACCACTGGGCAGGAAATGGGGGGTGAAAGGCAGGGTCAGGTTTCTGGAGACCCCAAAGAGAAGGGCGGTATTTAGAATATGGATGGCCCGAGAAGGGGGTCAATAGGAAGGGATGAGTGGGAGGAGGGATGCTGGGGTGTCCTGGGAAGGGATCTCTGGGGACTAGGGGATGCCTGGGAGCGGGGAGCAGACCTTTGCTGTCATTGGCCCTCCGGACCGTCAGTGTGGCGTTGCCCCCTGTGAGGTGACAGGGGGGCAAGGAAACTAGCAGGCTTTCCGTCAGCGCCGGGGACAGCAGACCAGAGAGGCTTGAGATGTTGAAGTCGGCTGGGAGGCCAGGAGGGAATTCAGGGGAGGATCAAATGAAGATTTGCCCCCAACCCCTGGGGGTCCTTTCTAAGGATGAAGAGTCCCACTGCAGTGTCTTTGCAGAACCTTAGTCTTTGCCTATATGGCCACCAGGTGGCAGGCTTGAGCTGCAGAAGCTGGGTACTCCACCAAGCCTCAAGACCCTGGGTGCCAGAAAGGGGCAGTGCCCAAACCGCCCCCCCACCCCCGGCCAGCCAAAGCCCCGGGCCCTTCCCCACACCTCTCTGCCTCCTGGATCTGGGACCAGGCGTGTGCCTTGGGCCCAATAACTGATGCCTGGTCACTGCCATCACCAATCCCGCAACCCCAACTGGCCAGACCAGCCCCTCTTTGAGAGACACGGTAGGCACAGTCTCTCCTCTCCCGACCCCTGAGCCCCTTCCCACCCCAGCCAGAGATGGCAGAGACCTGCATCCGCGGGGGCCAGGACAGCCAGCAGAATCAGGATCAAGGGCAAGGTCTGGACAGGCAGCAGGGACGCCATAGCTGGGCTGGGAGCTGGGGTGGGTGCTGATAGGCTGTGGCTTCCTAAGGCAAGTGAGGCCCTACCCCGGGGGGTGTCTGATTTTGTCCTGGGGGGTGGGAGGGCCTAGAAGGGAATCCTGTCCAACCTGCCCCTTGGGCCCTACAGCCTCAGGGGAGGCCTCCAGACAGGTTTTTCAGGATGGGGAGCTAGCCCTCTGGCCACGAGGCGGGAGGTCCTGGCTGGATCTTGGTGGCTTAGTCACCTGCAGAGGTGCAGGGTAACTAAGGTGGGGGGAGGAAAACCCACTTCTTCTGGGACACCCACGTGTAAGGGCATGAGTGTTCCTGCCTGCACGTACATCTGGAGACTGGCCTGTAGAGGATTGTTCCCCCCAGGTGGTGGGGCGTCTTCCTGAGAGGGCAGCAAGTTCTGAGTTTGCCCTGGTGTGCAGGGAGAGGAGAGTAACCCTGAGGGGCTCCTGGCAGGAACAGGAGAGAAACCAGTAGTGGGGGGTGCGGGCAGCAAAGCCAAGGGTGCCAGTTCTTGGCATCCACTGAGGTCCAGACCCTGAGCTCTGGGAGAGACAGGGCGGTGTGGATGCCAGGGAGGACTTCCAGAGATCTGAGAGGTGGGCAGTGACCCACCCAGCAGGGGTGGGAGGTGGGCACAGTCAGCCTTGGTCAGCAACCTTTGCTGAACTGTTTGAGAATAAAGAAGAGAGAGAGACCTGGCAGGAGAAAATGAAAAAGAGACACAACTTCTCTGATGGCATCCCACCCCTGTGCTCAGTTAGAGAGACGTGAAGGAGGAGTTGTGAGCAGAGAGAAGACAGGAGTAGAAAGCACCTGCCCTAGGCCCCAGGCAGGGGCTTTCCTTGCTCCACACTCACCCTCACAGCCATCCTGGGTGGGAGATGTTATTGGCTTCCTTTTGTGGATGTGAAAACTGAGACTTAGCACTAGAGCCACTTGTGGAACATGGAATACTTTGTAGGGAGAGGTCACAGACCTGCACAGAGAGCGTTCTGTGTATCTTTCTGCTCCAGGAGCCACTCTAGCTTCCCCAGTCCCAGAGGGCCAGGGTCCTGGTGGGGAAGTAAGGGGCTGTGGGGTTGTGTCCTTACCCCCACGGTGGGAAGATAGGCTCAAGGCCTGAGGTGGGAGCAGGAGGTGATAATAAAGATAGGACTCATGGACCCAAGCAGAGAGTAGGAGGTCTTCAGACCAGCGCTTCTCCAAATTTAATGTGCATGTGAATCACTGGGGATCTTGTTAAGATGCAGTTTCTGATTCAGTGGGTCTGAGGTGAAGCCTGAAATGCTGCATTTCTAACGAGCTTCCAGGTAACATTGATTGATGCGAGTCTGGGAGGCCCACACTTTGAGTCGCCAGATGCTCTGTATTGCCTACCCGCCTCCCACACACACACACTCTGGATCCTCTGGTGGAGATGGGGGCAGCCGTTTTTCCCCAGTCTCCCAGGACAGGCTGCCTTTGGGTGAAGAACTGAATTCTGTTTTGCCTGCACCTTGGCTTTTGTCCCCTTTTAGATCAGATCTTATCATCATTCTACAAACTGAAAGAGGATATTTTGCACACTGAGAACTTTGGAGAGTGCGAACAGACTAAATGGTGGAATTCCAGGGATGAGGGATCTTCTTTCTTAGTACTCTTCAAATTCCCATCACAGACCGGGAGGATGTTTTGCTTGGGCTTAGGAGATATCTCTTCCCATTTCAGTCACAAACCAGGAGCAGAAAGAAGAGGTTGGGTTTATTGCAGAGTGGGTCGTGCTGGGTCCACCCCTAAGCCCCCATCCCCATCTGAAATTATGAGTGGGACGGAGTGGGGTAGGGGAGAGCAAAGCCCTGACCAGATTTTAAAAGGATAAGAGGGGCCTGTGCCTTTAAGCCCTCCTTTCTCCCTCCAATCTCCCCCCTCTTCCCCACCCCTGGCCCTCCCCAGGTTTCTGGAGGAGCTGAGAGTTGCGTCTTCTCCCTGCCCTGCCGAGCTGCTCACTGGCTGCTCTGGAGGCTGTGCTTTGCGGTCTCCATGGAAACCATTAGTTGCTAAGCAACTGGAGCATCATCTGTGCTGAGCTCTCGCATCTAATTATCCCATCACAGCGGCCGAGAAGGGTTTGGGGAGCTGAGAGGAGGGGGAGGACAAGCTCAGGAGCAAGAGGATAACTCTTTTAGCAGAGCAGATTCATTGACAACGCTCAAGTCATTTAAAGCCACAGCACTCTGTTCCTCTGGAGGATTTCCTCATGGATTGGAGAAAGGGAACCAGAGCCACAAATGCCTAGAGTCTCTCTCTTGGACCCACTCTTTCTAGGCTGTCTCCCCCTTGCATTCTTGATTCTCAACTCACTCAAGTTCCCTCCCTTGCCTCCTTCCTTCCAAATCCCCTAGTCAGGACAAACAAACATTTATTAAATACCAGTTATTCCCTGGAACTGTGCTAGGCACCAGGTATATGAAGGTAAGATAAATTTTTGCTCTCAAGGAGCTCCTGGTCTCTCTATTCTGCCCTAAAGATTAGCTCCTAAAACAGATGTACTCTTTTTAAACTGTGGTTCGTTCTTATTCTTCCTTCCTTCCTTCCTTCCTTCCTTCCTTCCTTTCTTTCTTTTTCTTTCTTTCTTTCTTTTCTTTCTTTCTCCTTCCTTCCTTCCTTCCTTTCTTTTTTCTTTCTTTCTCTTTCTTTCCTTTGTCTTTCTTCTTCCTGCCTTCTTTCTTTTTAACTTGAACTATGGTAGTTTCATAAGAACTCAGGTCTGCCTGATATACTTATGGTTCTCCATCCCCATTGCCACTCTTCTGCTTCCCAGTCAATTAGAAGAACATGTCCACTTGGCTCCATGAGCATATCAACCTCTGATGGGGACTATTGTCCTCCTGTTGAGGAGTGATACCATACGACTTTAGGCGAGTTACTTTGAACCTCAATTTTCTCACCTATAAAATGGGAAGACTCATCCATGCCCATTTATCTGGCAAGATATGACAGGTGTAAAAATGCTTGAAAATAAAGGTGCAGAAGGAATGTAGAGATCATTGTCAGAACCTATAGGAGCAGACTGGGGGAAAACTTGGTGACTTGGGCCTGGAGGTAAGATGCAGTACTCACCAAATGGGAAATGGTACAGCCTCTATCCTTGAGATGTGAGGCTCGAAAAGGCTGTGAGAGTAAGAAAATCTCAGTCTTTCAGTGATGGAAGACAACTGGATGCTTCTTTATTTTTTTCTAATGTTGCCTGTGATACAACCATTTGCCTCAATTCTTCCAGCTTTCTGCCCTTGGCCAAGTCACCTACCTAACTACTCTGAACTTCAGTTTCCTCTTCTGTAGAAAGGGCATAAAATCTGTCTCACCAGGATACTATGACTATCACTCAAGCTAATTTATTTAAGAGTGCCTAGCACAGTATCTGGTTCAATACATATTAATTTAAGTAATTTATCTTATCCTCTCCTTTTTATTAACCCTTGGAGCAGATGAAGACTAGAGGCTCACAGGCAATAAATAATGTTCCCAAGGTCACAGAGTGAGCAAGAAATGAGGTGGGATAGAATTCAGAATGTGTTTTTCCAACCATGTCATTGATGTGAAGGGAGATGGTTGAGCAGGAAAGGTAGTCTGAGAGGAGAGAGTGACTGAGAGGTGGACCAGCTGTTCCTTGGATACCACACATGCCACAGGGATACCAGGCATGCAGGAACCACCTGCTCACACACTTATTCATTCAGTAAACATTTGTTGAACAACTTCTCTATGGTGAGTACTGCACTAAGTGATGAGATACAGAGATGACAAGACACAATTCCTGCTCTCAAATTGCTGAGTTTTGGAGAGTTGCAGAGTTAGCTTCCTAAGTGGAAGGGGATATTCCAAAAAGAGGGAACAGCACATGAAAAGGCTCAGAGATGTGAATTATCGTGACACCTACTGGGAATACATCTTGGCTAGAAAGAAGTATTCAAGGATGGACATGGTGAAAGCTCTAGCTACCAGTTGGGTCACCAGTGGCTTTGTATGCTATACTAAAGAGCTTGTTTTTATGCTGAAGAAAACAGAAAGCCTTTGAGGAATTTGACTTGTTTAAAGATCATTCTGGGATTTCCTTGGTGGCTCAGTGGTTAAGAATCCGCCTGCCAATGCAGGGGACACAGGTTTGATCCCTGGTCTGGGAAGATCCCACAGGCCATGGAGCAACTAAGCCCGTGCAGCACAACTACTGAGCCCATGTGCTGCAACTACTGAAGCCCGAGTGCATGCCTAGAGCCTGTGTTCTGCAACAAGAGAAGCCACTGCACTGAGAAACCCATGAACTGCAACGAAGAGTAGCCCCCGCTCACCATGACTAGAGAAAGCCCATGCACAGCAATGAAGACCCAAATCCAGCCAAAAAAAAATCATTCTGGAATCAATGTGGAGAATGAATTGTCAGCAGGTAATAGATTGGTACATTGTGTCAGGATTGGTCTTTGTGGCCAAAAGAATAGGACAGAAGTGACAGCAGGTCACCTCCAAGGCTGGGTCCTAAGAGGCATCGCACCTCCCCTCTTGCTCTCATGGATTGCTCACCCTGAAGGACATGGGAGCACCTCCACGGGGAGGTCCATGTGGCGAGGGATTGAGGCCTCCTGCTAAGATCCAGAGAGGAACTGAGGCCTCCGGCTGACAGCCATGTGAATGAACGAGCCTGGAGACAGATCCTCCAGCCCCAGTCATTCCTTCAGATGACTGTGGACCAGGTTGGCATCTTCACTTCAACTTCGTGAGACACCCAGCTAAGTCCTTCCCAAGTTCCTGATTCTCAGAATAAATGTTTGCTTTCATAAGCCACTAAATTTGGGAATAAGCTGTTATTCAGTAATAGATAACTAATACCAATATCTTGGGCCAGTCAGATGAAAACAACATTTTCATAATTGAGTATGTAAGTCTGAAGCACAGGGGAGATGTGCGGGGTGAAAAGAGGGAAGGTGGGCAATGGTTAAAATCATAGATGTAGAAAAGAGTCCCTGAAGAGAGTAGTGGAAGGGAAGGACAAGACAACCAAGGACAGGATACTAGGAAACAGCATCTAAAGGATAGATGGAGGGAGAGGAGCTGATGAAGGAGGAATGAGCATTAGAAGGAAACCAGGAGAAAGTGGAAGGAAGATTTTGCAAAGGAGTTGTCAAATGGTATGAAGGTCAGGACTGAAGGCAAGGACTGAAAAATGTCCCTGGGCCTAGCACCTTGAGGGGGCTGTGTCCTTTGGAGCAGCTTCCTGCAGGTGAGGGGGCAGAAGCCAGATGGTGAGAGTCCAGGGATAACTGGGAGGAGGTAGAGTTAGAACTGTGTAGATGGCCCTTTGAAGAAGCTTGGCTGCGAAGGGAAGGAGTCAGATAACTGGGGGTACTGAAAAGTCTCATCTGTTTTTTAAAGATACAGGAGAGGGAGAGGTATAATTTATGGGGAGGCTCCTGGAGGAGGGAGAAGATGGGACTCAGATCAGAGGAGAAGGTATCAGCCTTTGGCCGTAGGAATGACACTTTGCAGCAGAGAAAAGCCTGGGGGAAATGGTGCAGAGAAATCTTATACTTTTGCAGGGGGGTTGTGTTGGGAATGACTGGGGCATGAAAGAAGTAAGTTAAGGGAGCTCCCACCTGAACGTTTCCGCTTTCTCTGGGAAGTAGGAAACTCAGTGGGGAGAAGGGTTTGGGGCCTGAAGAGGGGTGAGAGTTTGAAATAGCTGTTGTGGGGAGAGAGGGACAGAGCTACAAAGAGCCCTGGGGAAAGCTGTGTTTGGAGGTGATGGCCCAGCTGAGCATGGGGACCACTGGTCTTCAGGGGCATGGACCATATTAGTCAGGGTTCTCCAGAGAAGCAGAACCAACAGGATGTGTATATATAGACAGATTTATTTTAAGGAATTGGCTCATGCAATTGTGGAGGCTTGGCAAGTTCAAAATCTGATGGGGGAGGCCAGCAGACTGGAGACTCAGGAAAAGAGTTGCAGTTTTTGAGTCCAAAGGCAGATTGTTGGCAGAATTCCTTCCTTCTCATGGGGAGAGGGCAGAGGTCATCTTTGTACCATTAGAGCCTTCAACTGATTGGATGAGACCCACCCTTATTATGGGCTAATCTGCTTTACTCAAAACTCACTGATTTAAATGTTAATCTCCTCCAAAAAACACCTTCACAGAAACATCCAGAATAAACTTTGGCCAAATATCTGGGCAACATGGCCCAGTCAGGTTGACACATAAAATAAACCGTCATACTGACCTTGACATTTTGGGAGCTTTTCAAATGACTCAACAGCTAGAGCACAGAAATAATAAAATTGTCACGTTGTACTGACTTGGGGTTACGGTTTCTAAGGTATCAAAAGTGGAGGGTATTGGCAAGAGTGAAGGGATGGGGACTTCCCTGGTGGCGCAGTGGTTAAGAATCTGCCTGCCATGGTACTGATGAACTCAGTGACAAGAACAAGGAAGCAGATACAGAGAATGGACTGGAGAACTCGAGGTTTGGGAGGGGGCGAGGGGTGAAGGGGAAGCTGAGACGCAGCGAGAGAGTAGCACAGACATATATATACTATCAACTGTAAAACAGATAGTCAGTGGGAAGTTGTTGTATAACAAAGGGAGTCCAACTCGAGGATGGAAGATGCCTTAGAGGACTGGGGCGGGAAGGGTGGGGGGAGTCAAGGAAGGGAGGGAATACGGGGATATGTGTATAAAAACAGTTGATTGAACTTGGTGTACCCCCAAAAAAATAATAAAGAAAGGAAGGAAGGAAGGAAGGAAGGAAGGAAGGAAGAAAGAAAGAAAGAAAGAAAGAAAGAAAGAAAGAAAGAAAGAAAGAAAGAAAGAAAAGAAAGAAAAAAAAAAGAAAAGAAAAGAAAGAAAGAATCTGCCTGCCAATGCAGGGGACACATGTTCGAGCCCTGGTCCAGGAAGATCCCACATGCCTCAGAGCAACTAAGCCTTTGTGCCACAACTACTGAGCCTGCACTGTAGAGCCTGCTAGCCACAACTATTGAACGCATGTGCCACAACTAGTGAAGCCCGTGCACCTAGAGCCCGTGCTCCACAACAAGAGAAGCCACTGCAATGAGAAGCCTGTGCACTGCAATGAAGAGTAGCTCCCGCTTGCCATGTGTGCAGCAACAAAGACCCAACGCAGCCAATAAATAAATAAATTTATTTTTAAAAAAAGAGTAAAGGGATGGAGAATAAGATCTAGGCTAATAATCCAAAAGGAAACATGTACCATAATGTTCATTGCAGCACTATTTACAATAGCCAGGACATGGCAGCAACCTAAATGTCCAACAACAGATAAATGGATAAAGAAGATGTGGCATGTATATACAATGGAATATTATTCAGCCATTAAAAGGAATGAAATGGAGTTATTTGTAATGAGGTGGATAGACCTAGAGTCTGTCATACAGAGAGAAGTAAGCCAGAAAGAGAAAAACAAATCCCGTATGCTAACTCATATATATGGAATCTAAAAAAATGGTACTGATGAACCCAGCGACAGGGCAAGAATAAAGATGCAGATGTAGAGAACGGACTTGAGGACATGGGGTTGGGAGGGGGCGAAGGGGAAGCTGGGATGAAATTGAGAGAGTAGCATTGACATATATACACTACCAAATGTAAAATAGATAGCTCGTAGAAGATTGCTGCATAACATGGGGAGATAAACTCGATGGTGGGTGATGACTTAGAGGACCAGGATAGGGAGGGTGGGAGGGGGTCCTGGGAGGGAGGCAATATGGGGATATAGGTGTAAATATAGCTGATTCACTTTGGTATACCTCAAAAACTGGCATGAGTGTAAAGCAATTATATTCCAATAAAGAGCTTAAAAAAAATCTAGGCTAGTTTTGAGAAGGAGTGATAGATGTGACAGGAAGGAGGACTGAGGGAGGGGGTATTCAATAAGGTCAAGGTAGAACAGAGGTGTGGGAGAGGTGGAGGAGCAGGGTGCACAGACACAGCAGGATGTGGAGTGGGGGCCGTCTGAGGAGACAAAGCCAAGGTCCTCACTGCAACTGGATGGGATCAAAATGTTGCTGGGAATACCCTGGTGGTCCAGTGGTTAGGACTTGGAGCTTTCACTGCTGAGGGCCTGGGTTCAGTCCATAGTTGGGGAACTAAGATCCCACAAGACAAGCGACAAGCCAAAAACAAAAAATAAATGTTGTGGGGCTGGCAGTGTGAGACCCTGGTGTCTCCAGGGTCCAGGCAGATAACAAAAGTAGTAAAACAATGTGAGTGAGACTGGAGCCAACTAAGTAAGAATGTAGCAGCGTGAGCTCCGTCTACCCAGCGACCCCATGCAGCTCTGGAAGAGTTGCCTTGTGAAAGGTGGGGACCTAGTATGGCCATGCCTCCTCTCTTTTACAAGGAAGCCAGAAATCTGAATTTTTTTGTAAAATGATCTTATTTTCAAATTTTAAACTGAATATATATTAGGAAAATGCACTTCGTGAGCCAAACAATATACATCTTCGAGGCCAGCTTTGCCCCCGGTCCCCAGGTTGTGTCTTCTGGGACACAGGGTGTTGGAAGGATATTTGAGGCTGGGGGCATAGAGGCCAGGGGTATGGAAGCAGCAAGGGGTTGAACAGCCAGTGGGTAGGACCCTGGACAGGAGGGTTGCAGTGGAAGGAGTGGGGTGCAGAAGTGAAGGAACATTCACCCTGCGATTTCTACAAACAGGAGGCGACTCCGACAGGGTTTGAGCAGAGAAGTCACATAATTCATTCTAGTTGTAGAAAAATTACTGAAAGAGTAGGTGGAGGCTTGCTTGTGGGGCAATTAAGCCTCTCCTTAGGCTGAAAGAGAGCTAATTCGTACAATAAATAATGATGGCCTGAATTAATTTATTCAATAAATGTTTATTAAATACCTTTGCATCAGTCACTGCGCTAAGTGCTGGACATTCAGAGGTGAATGAGATATTGTTCTCCCTGAAATTATGGTCCAGTGGGAGATACTGAAGAGGTTACTACTCACTGCAGCAGGATTTTAGTAGAAGATGTAATAATAACAGCTATTATTTACTGAGCGCTTACAACATGCCAGGCACTGTGCTAAATCCTTTATGTATATTTTCTTGCTTAATCCTCTTGACAACCTCTGTGATGTGAGTACTGTTATTATTTTCCTCATTAACACATTATTGTCCTCATTGTGTTAATGAGGAAAATAAGGTCAGAGAATTTAAGTGACTTGCCAAAGAGGCTCCTCACAGAAGGGGCAGCTTACATGGGCTTGGGTAGTCCTGAAGGGCTTCCTGCAGGAAGTGGTGAATAAGTGAAGACCTGAAGTTTGAGTAGGAGTTAGCAGGATGAAATTGGAGGGTGAGGGGAGGTGGAGAAGGGAGATTGTTCTAGGCTGCAGGGAACCAAGGTTAGAGAATGGGCCCATAGGAGGCTTAGAGTGGATTTTGAGGGAATCACTGGAGAAGTAGCTGGGACCAGATGAAAAGTTTTGCAAGCCCCATTAAGCAATTTTAATTTTTATCCTAAGGCTAAAAGGAAGCCCTTGAAGGGTTTTAAACTGGAGAGTGTCATGATTAAATTTGTATCTTATAAAGATGATTTTTGCTGCAATGCAGAGATTGCGTTGAGCGAACAGCTGGGAGATATTTTAGACGTCTCTGACATGCTGTTGAGATAAGATTCCAGGCAAAAGATGATAGAAGAAGAGATTTGGGGGTGATGGTTTGGCTGGGAGCCGTGGAGGGAGAGCAGTTCCTGGCTGGGGCAGCTGGGTGGATGATGGTACTGTCACTGGCTGGACATGAGTAGGGGTGGGAGGAGCAGATTTGTGGGAAGGGGGTAGAGATCATTGAATCTGCTGAGTTGAGGTGCCTGGCGGACACCCAGGTGGAGGTGTATGGAAGGTGGTGGGATGCCTGGTCTGGAGCTCAGTAAGGTTGTCAGCTCAGGTGTGCTAGCTGCAGCCTTGTAAGTACAAGCCAAGTAAGAAGACAAGGTCAAGGACAGAGCTTAGGGAACACCACCACTATGGGCAGAGGAAAGGAGGAGCCTGCACAGGAGATTGAGAAGCTTCCCTAAAAGAAAAAAGAAGAGCCCGGTGTGGGGGGGTATCCCAGTACCCAAATAATACTTCCAGTTTGTTCCCCAGCAAACTGGTGCTCAGAGAATAAAGAGCCGTGAGATGTGCTCCTTGGATGTGGCAAGTAGGAGTCGTGGAGATTGCTTCACACTAGGGGGACAGGTGAATGAGTGGGTCTGGGCAAGGCTAGAGGGTGTTGAAGGCCTGCAGGTCTGGGTAGAGTCGCGGTGAAGGGCTGGGAGACCAGATAGCCTAGGGAGGGCAGCTTTGAAGGAGGAGGACAAGGAAGAGACTCTTCTTCTCACCGCCCGCAGTTCCTTTTGGGTCTGGAACCTATGATGGGAATAGGGAAGGAAGGTCAGGAGAGGCGTCCTGGATATTGGTGGCATGTGGAGGAGATGGTGGAAACTGAAGCAACAGAAGTGAGCTGATCTGGATCAGCCTTCCCTTCAGGCCTGAGGAGGAAGGAGCTCTATGCCCCATTCCTGGGCGGGGTGGGGGCGGGGAGGGCAGGGACCTAGGATCTCCAGCTCCGTGACAGGGGACCTTTCGCTCCTCTTGGGGCCAGCCATTTCCCTTTCTCTCTCTCTCTCTCTCTCTCTCTCTCTCTCTCTCTCTCACACACACACACACACACACACACACACACACACACACTTCCTGGTTAGGGTGTGGCTCAAGCCCACCCCAGAGAGAATGCAGAGCTGTTTCAAAGTAACCAGGTAACCACTAGGAAGAACAGCAAGGTATAATGCGAAGGCCCCAGGATCCTCTAGAATCCCACCGCACCCTCCCGGCAGGGAGGGGTAGTCTTGGCACAGCTGCCCAGGCCGCAGCCCCAACCTCTGCCTTCTCCCACCTCCCCAGGCCCTGTTTAGTATGCGCATCAGATATAGTGCCCTTTGCAAAACTGTTATTTGTACAGAAGCCGGAGGGAGGGGGGGAGAAGCCGCACCCTCCTCTTCGCCCCCTCTAGCCACTTCACTTGCAGAGACCTGCAGTCGAATACCAACCCCCAGTCCCTCTGGCTCACTAGCTCAGAGACTTGCAAACCGAGAGCTGCCGGTTCCCCAGCTCCCCACGTGGCCGCGCTGGAGTTTCTCCGCAGCATTGCCGGAAACGGCCTGGCCTCTGAGCTTCCCCCACTCCCACGGCCCTCTCCACCTCAGACCTTCCTCCCCACTCCCCCAGCCCCCAGCTCAGAGCACCCCTGCGCCTCCCACTTAGCCAGGAGCCTGCCTGCTGTGGGGTATTTGCCTCAAGTCTCCCCAACTCTCTCACTCTAAGAGTGCGGTGAGAGCCTTGAACTCGTCCTTCGTCCGGCAGCTCCCACCCTGCTCCATCCTGTCCCTAGGGTGCAGGAAAAGCCGGGGATGGGGTGGGGGTGGGGGTGGGGGATGGGACCCAGGCTCTGCAAGGTAGGCGGAGGGCTGGGAGGAGAGGAAATGGCTTTGGAGCGGATGGGCCAGGCTGCACCCCACTCTGGCTGCTGCTTCCCAGCCTGGGGCCTTGATCTCAGTTTCCTGCCTATCAACCCAGGCGATAAACCTACCTCTGAGGTCTGTGCTGAGGACAGAGTGAAATGAAAGAAGGCCTGAGGTGCCCTACACAGTGGCACATAGTAGGTGCTTAAAACAAGTTCCCTCCCCTCTCTTCACTTTGGGGATCTGAAGAGGTAGAATGAGAGAAACTAGGGTGGATGGAGAGAGCTCTCCCAGAGCCCAGGAGGCACATTGGGGTGGGGGTACTGCTCTGTTTCACCCAGGGTGGGGGGAGGGGAGAGAGTGCCAGAGCTCCAGTGCTTCCTCCTCACTGCGCTTCTTGGACTAGCCTTGGGGAGACCTCTGGGAAAGTCATTTCTTGTGGGTGAAGGAGGTCTGGTGGGGAGGGCCTCGGGTGGGGGCACTGCCTCTGGGTCTTGAGCAAACCCCCTCCCCGCTCCCCCCAACTCATAATCGGATTTATAGTCCTACTCCCTCCTCTGGACCCGTCACCATGGCGACAGTTTTCTCAGTTGCACTGCATCAGTTTCTCGGCAAATCTTTTTTTCTGCCCCCTCCTTCAGTCTCTCTTTTTCTCCTCTATCAGTCTGCCTTTCTCCATACCCGTGGTGCTCACCTTTCCCACTCGGCTTCTCTGTTTCTCTCTTGAGCTCCCTTTGTCCCTCCCTGCCTCTGTTCAAAGCTCTCTTTCTACACCTCTCCCGTGGGCTCTTCCTTCTCAAGTCCAGGATTGTAGCAACAAGCTAGAGTCTATTGGCTCAACAAGAGGTTGAGTTCCTTCTGATATCAGGGCAGAAAAGTGGAGAGTCGTGGAGGGACACAGTTTAGGTCCCAGTGGGCTCCGGACAGAGGTCAGTGATGCGAGGGTAGGTGTAAGGTCTGGTCTACCTATTCAACTCTGACCAGGAGATAGGGAAAGCAAGGGGTGGGGGGTGGGGGGGCCAGGGGTGGGAAGCAGGATCGGGCAGTTTCTTCTCTAGTCCCAAGTCACAATCAGCATGGCTCTGGGGGGTCCTGCATGGCACTGCCCTTGGTTTGCTTCCCAACTCACACTCAGAGAACTTGCTCCGTGCCTACAGCTCCCACTGGCATGGGGTATGTCCCAAATATGTAAATTTGGCTCTGACGTCTTTCAGTCCAAAGTTCAGTCAAGCCTCTCTACCTCCTCACGGGTCATAACCACGGGGATGCCTACCATCATGCCTAATTCAACCACTCTAAACATGAACCTGTCTTCCACAAACCATTACCCCTCTTTACAGTACTTCCCTGTCACCGCCCCGTGTAAAAACCTGCACCTCCTCTCTCTGTGTCATCCTCCATATGTAGCTAGAGTCCAAGGGGTATCAATTTTCTTCTTTTTTTTTTAAATTTATTTATTTATTTATTTATGGACTGTGCTGGGTCTTTGTTGCTGCGCACGGGTTTTGTCTAGTTGTGGCGAGCAGGGGCTACTCTTCACTGCAGTGTGCAGGCTTCTCATTGCAGTGGCTTCTCTTGCTGTGGAGCACAGGCTCTAGGCTCACAGGCTTCAGTAGCTGTGGCTCGTGGGCTCTAGAGCTCAGGCTCAGTAGTTGTGGTGCACGGGCTTAGTTGCTCCTCGGCATGTGGGATCTTCCCAGACCAGGGCTTGAACCCGTGTCCCCTGCATTGGCAGGCAAATTCTTAACCACTGTGCCACCAAGGAAGTCCCTCAATTCTTCTTTTGAAGAGGAGAATCTGCTTTTATCCCTTTGCCCTTTCATCTGTACCACCTGAACTTGAGTGCCCAGCGAGTGATTCGAGGCTCTCACTATTGCCCCATCCTCACCCAGGCCTCCTAGAGAGGCAGTCTCCTCTTAGAAACCAAACCTATCTGAAACATGAGTTTCTTCTCTCCCTCTTTCTTTTTCTACTTGAATTATTGAGCATCCACTATGTATTAGGCTCTTCATATATGTCATCTCATTTAATCTTTAGAATGATCTATGAAGTTGGTATTACCCCATTTTACAGGAGAAGGAAGTGGTGCTCAGAGTGGTTAAAGTAATTTGTCCAAGTTCTACAACCAGTAAGCAATAAAGCTAGGACTCAAGTCCAGATCTGTGGAGTTCCACAGTGAGTGTTTTGTTTTGTTTTGTTTTGTTTTGTTGCTATACTAGCCTGCTTCCATGTGACTCTTCTACTCAAAAACATTCTGGTTCTGACCTCCTGACTTTCTTATTCTTCCATCAGGCTTTTGAGGTTCATTATGATCTGACCCACTCCACCTACAAGACCATGTATCTTGCTACTTCTCAATATGACATGGATTTAAGTCAGAAAGAGAAAAACAAATATCGCATATTAATGTGTATATGTGGAATCTAGAAAAATGGTACAGATCAACCGGTTTGCAAGGCAGAAGCAGAGACACAGATATAGAGAACAAACATATGGACACCAAGCGGGGAAAGTGGGTGGAGGTGGGGTGGCATGACTTGGGAGATTGGGATTGCCATATATACATTACTAATAAGAAAAAAAATCAAATTGTACACTTTAAATATATGCAGTTTATTGTATGTCAATTGTATCTCAATAAAAGTTCTTAAAAAAAAATCGGACTTCCCTGGTGGCACAGTGGTTAAGAATCTGCCTGCCAATGCAGGGGACACGAGTTCAAGCCCTGGTCCGGGAAGATCCCACATGCCCCGAAGCAACTAAGCCCATGCACCACAACTACTGAGCCTGAGCTCTAGAGCCCACGTGCCGCAACTACTGAAGCCTGTGTGCCCTGCAGCCTGTGCTCTGCAACAAGAGAAGCCACTGCAATAAGAAGCCTGTGCACCACAATGAAGAGTAGCCCCTGCTCTCCGCTACTACAGAAAACCCACGCGCAGCAATGTAGACTCAATGCAGTTAATAAATATAAATAAATAAATAAATAAATTTAAAAAATTATTTAAAAAAATAATATCAAATTGTACACTTAAAAAAAATGACATGGATTGGTATCAACCAGGAACATGTGTGTGCTTTAGGGTTTGCCTTCATCTCCTGTTTAATATTTTTATTAATAGTGTACATGAAAATATAGTATCACATATCACAGATATAAGCCTGGAAGTATATGTAAACACTTTAAAGACAGGGTAAGGATACAAAAATCATCTCCATGTATACAATGGTAGGAAAACCTAACAAGATGCATTGATCAGCCATCTGTGTAAGAGCTCAGCAACACACACAGACTAGATGTGTCTTAGAAATAGTTCAGGTAAAACAGAATCAGGGGTTTTAGTAAGTTCAGTGTGAGTCATCACCATAACGTGGTTGCCAAAAGTGAAGCCAATTTTAAGCCATATGAATAGGGATAGAGCTTTTGGAATAAAGGAGAGGATTGATAGTCCTGCTTTACTCTAAGTTGGCCAGCAGTCATCACGGACGTAATGTGTAGAGATCACTGGGAGAGAAAAGAACAGTCTGGAGACATTAAAGCTCAGACACATGAAGGGCCGGGGGTAGTTCATGGACTAATGTGTAGAGATCACTGGGAGATAGAATTCAGCTCAAAGGAAGGAAAAACAGATGTTCATAAATGGAATGGGCTGCCCTGGGAGGTAGTAAGCTCCCCATTACTGGAGGTGTTTGTAAAGATGCTGGTACACTGCTTGCCTGGGATGTTAGCAGAGAGTTGAGCATCAGAGAGAACTGGAACAAGGTAGTTGGTCTTTGAGACCCCTTCCCACCAAGATCTGTGATTTCTCCTGCTTCTGTTGCATCTGTACCCCTCACTGAGCCGCCTGCGCTCCCCTGTACCTGAGGTCAGTTTCCTGTTTCTGTATCAGGCCAACCTGAGGATGCAACCCACAACGGTTGCTTCAACTCCACATCTTTTAATGATTTAGCATCTTTTATTGTTCTTTAATTGTCCTCATTTTATAAGCTCCTTGAGTGCAGGTGCCTTTATTATCTGTTACAGGATAAAACCTTACTAACCATTGACTGTTCTCAGCCTCCCTCTGCCCTGCCTCCCCTCACCCCCAAGATAATTTTATCCCTCACCTGTTGTTGGAAATCTTGTCCTGGCCTGCTCAGTTTCAGGGCTTTTGTAACATAGAACTGGGAGAACGGGAGGTGAGAGATAAGAGCTAGAGAGGGAGACAGGTAACTTTTTTTGTGTGTTAGGGAGAATCTGGGTAATGGGTGAAGGAAAAGGGAAAATAATGAAACCTGAGAGGCTAAGCTAGTCTACATAATAAGAAGAAAACAGTGGGCAAAGAGAGACAGAAAAGCTTTCTTGACTACAGAGAATAGAGAGAGGCAGAGAGAGGGGCTGATTTAGGGTTTGTAGACAGCAATTTAGCTGTTGCAAGGTGTAGCAAAAGAGGAAAGGGAATTTGAAGATGTGCTGTAGGTTAAGAATTGGATCACCTTCAAGAGGTACAAGTAAAAATTGGGATTCCTTTTCAAAATTACTTTTGGTATTTGGGCTGTAGGACCCCAGAATCTATTCAGGTTACACATCCAGTAACTTTCATAGGACCCAGCATGGTATCAGGGTGTAGGTACCCCCATCAAGCAGTACCCAGTCCCTGCAGATAGAGCAGATATGGTCCTGAAGCTGTGGGACCTGAAAAAAGACAGAAATGTTAAGCTTATTCCTTACTTCAGAGTTATAGCTTTTAAAAACACTTCCTAATCTGGGATTTCAAGTTACAAATGCCTCAGGAGTTAGAATCTGTTACGGATCTTGACAGATGGAGAAAATGAGGCCCAGGGAAGTTAATCAGCTTGCTCAAAGTCACAGAGCAGGTTTTAGGCCCGGCTAGGACTGGGAATATGCCTGGCCCAAGGCTTTGTCCACAATCCAGGGATGCCTTTTTAGACTGAGCCAGAGAACTACGTGCATGTAAATAAGGTCATGATGGGAGAGGAAAGGGGGTTGGGAGACTGGGGGTTCTGAGTACCCCTCCCTCTGTTCAGGGCCCTGCACCAGGCTCTGGGGGACGTCCAGATAAGGAGGCCAGGCCTGCCTTCCCAGATCTTATGGCCTCACAGGGAAGTGAGCCAGACGCAGGAAGAAGTCCAATGGAAAGTTGGAAGCAAGTGCTGCAGTGGTGTCGTGGAAAGAGTCTGGACTGGGAACTACAAGACCTCGCACCTCTTCCAGCTATCACTCACCAGCCATGTGATTTTAGGCCAGTCCTTTCACCACTGTGTACCTCAGTTTCCTTACCTCTGAATAGTCCATCTCTTCAAAATAAAAGCTCTATAATGCTACATACAGAGCAAATTAATGCAGTTGCATTAATATATTTTGGGGGTGCTGTCCCTCAATGCTTGCCTCTCCCAGCAAAATCTCAGAAAGGCTCTTGCCTTCAGTTAATGGCAAGAATTAAATGTTCCCAGGACTCAGAACTGCCAGGCAACCCAGGCAATGAGGAGTAGGTGGCCTTCTCTGGGCCCTGCCTCTGACAGCCTCTCCTGGGTTTATGAACTCTGCCTTCCATCCCCAAGCCGACCAGAGCCATGTGATTGTTTTTCTCAACAAACCAAGCCTGCTATTTAATTGCTCTCTTCCTGATAAAAAAGAGACTGGAGATAAACTCATACAACCCCCTTGTTTTTTGAAGAAACTAAGGCGCAGAGATGAGGCTGACTAGGCCAAGGTCACATGCACTTGGCTTTCAGGCCAGTCTCCTTTCTTTCTTTCTTTTCTTTTGAAAAATATTTTTATTTATTTATTTAGGCTGTGCCAGGTCTTCCTTGTGGCACACAGGATCTTTGTTGCGGCATGCAGGATCTTTAGTTGTAGCACGCATGCGGGATCTAGTTCCCCAGCCAGGGATCAAACCTGGGCCCCCTGCATTGGGAGCTCAGAGTCTTACCCACTGGACTACCAGAGAAGTCTCCAGTCTCCTTTCTTTTGGGACTTGGAGAACTTATTAGAAATGGGTTGTTTGGGAATGCCGCCTTAGTGATCTCTTACAACATCTGGTAAGATCCCTTGCTGGGATACTGTTCCATCCTTAGACCTCCAATTACATGTACTGTCTGCCTGGACAGAACCACACCTTAGGCTGGAATGTCTTAGCTCAGATGGTGCTCCCTGCAGGAAACTTCCCCAGACTCCCAAGTCCCAGATAGATGTCTGTCCAAAACGCTCACCAAGCCTTCATGACACTGAATGGAAATCACCTGTTCACATGTCTGTCCCCAACTAGGGTGAGGTCAAGTGACCTCTGTGAGGTTAAGGACCACATCTCTCTCATTCATCACCACATACTTATAGTCCAGTCCAGTGCCTGGCACATAGTAGGTCCTCAATAGTTTTTGTTTGTTTGTTTGTTTTTAATGATTAAGTAGGTAAGGTTTGTCAAAGAAGGATTCTTGGAGGAGTCAAGTATCATAGCCTCCAAGGAAGACCGGATTGTCCTGGGTTGGGTGAACTGCTTATGCAAAAGGAAGCTTTAGGTAGAAGATAATGGGAAATAGGGAGAGGGGAGGAAATGAGGCAACTGGGAAAAAAGAAGAAAGGAACCCTTGAAGGTCATGGCCTTCACTAACCTGGGAGAGTTTCTGGGTAGAGGGGAGGAAGGGTCTCAGTCCTGCCTGGGATAGGAGGAAATGATTGTGAGCACCTAGAATCCCTCAAGAGTCCCCCTTCATGGGGGAGAAACCCAGAAGGCAGCTTGGCTAGAGCGGAGGGAAACTGATGGGGATCAGGTAGCTGGTAGGAGTGTTGAAGCCTGCTAGAGGTTTGCATTTGCTGCTGGGGTCTGGAGGGAATGGGAGTTCTGGGAAGGCCTGGGGCACAGAGAGAAAGGAAGGTGAGGGGCAGCTTCCTTCTATTGCTCCCCTTCATTAGGTTGAGACCCTGGCAGGATAGGGCCTATATCTTCTATTTTGTCCTGTCCTCCTCCAGGTGTCTGGGCACCTGGGACCCACAAGTAGAGTCCCTAGGGCAAAGATCTGGAAGTGGCTGAGGCAGTCTGGTAAGTGCGGCTGGCATGGCAGGGATTGTGGGAGCTCCACCAGCCTCCCCAGAGTATTCTCTTTCTCTCCGAAGGTGCTATTCCTGCAGGAGGAGTACTCTAACTGCCTTCAAAGTTTTCCTTCCATCAATCCCCACCTGAGCTTAGCTTTAGCCAGAGACCGCTAAGCCAGATCTAGCCACCAGGGGGCAAAAGAACAGCCCTGAGGTCAGCGTCCTTCCACTTTCCCATCCGCACACCTGAAGGCCAAGATGGGTGGTACCTCACCTGGCTCTCACTGGGAGCCTGGGAGCTCCGTTAACCCCTTCCTGCCTAGACTCAGACAGAATCTTTCACGGCCGAACTGGGGGGCAATCTGATGATGGAGGAAGTGCTATGAGAGGTGCTAGGGTGGAAGTGAAGTCAGGGTTTCCGGCTACTCGGGCCCTTGTCCTATCTGGAGCTGAGGGTGGCTAGCCTTCCCTGCCTCGGTTGGGTGGCTACCTCCGCAGATGCGTGAAGGAGCCCGCTGGAGGCCAGAGAGGCCTGGGCTGCGGTCACCTGAGCGGGGCCTCCCAGGTGGGATGCGGAGGAGAATGCCCAGGCAGCCATAGAACCCAGACTTCCGGGTTCCCTGCAGCCTTCCATCTCTCAGGCCTCTTTGCAGCAACTAGTGGGGGTGGTGGCGGGATGGTGGCCAAAGGGTGGAGGGAGAGGCACAGAGGGTTGGGGTGGCGGGGGAGGGTAGACAGTTAAGATCTCGCAGGAGAGCGGACTGGATTACGCAGCTCTCAGGTGCCGGGTTTTGTGCGTCGCTCTCCGAGTACCAGGCAGCCTGTCAGGGCTCTGACAAGCCCAAGCTCCGAGATTGCGTTCTGGGCCACAAGGTGTTAAACTGTGGGTGGGAGTGGGGTCAGGAGTCCCTCCCTCCTTCCCTCCCTCCTTCCCTCCCTCCTTCCCTCCCTCAAGGAGTCACCACCTAGGAGTCCACCGGATGGCGCGGAAGGAGTTAAGTCTGCCCGCAATCTACAAGACTGGAGCGGGGGGGGGGGAGGGGGAAAAGGAGGGGGTAGAGAAGGACAAGGGGGAAGCAGGCTGCAGGGAGACAGCGCCAGGAACCCCCTCCCCAGGGACCTGGCCCCTAGGCCCCCAGCCCCAAAAGAGGCCCTGCCCTCCCCGGGGTCATTCTCTCTCCCCCCCGCCTTGCCCCCGCCCTCCAGCTTTGTGTCCCCAGGAGGGTGGGCTGCAGGATTTCCAGCCAAGCCTTGGCTGCCTGCTCAGTTTTTCCAAACCCTCCAGTCGGGGAAGGCGGGAGCCCTGTCAGGATAAGAGTCCCTCCCCCACTGCCCCTGCCGGCCCCCTCTCCCAGCCTCCCTTTTCCTGCCTCCCACACCTTTTCCAAACTCCTTTCCCAGTCCGACCCTGGCCCCTGCGCCCCCTATCCCCACCTCTATTGGCGCCCAAGTTCCAAGTTCAGGTTGGAAGGGGCCAAGTGGGTCCCACAATTCTGGAGAGGCGCTGGTAAAACCATACTCCGCAGGCTGACCCTGAGACCTGCTGGGCGCCGGCCGGACTCCCAGCCTGGCGCCCGCCCCATCCCAGGACGTGGCCCCTGGGCCACCAGGGAGGGTGGCCCAGGGGTCTCCCGCCCCAGAATGGAGGCGGTGCTGGGGGCGCCGGCTGAGCTGGGCGGCAGGCTCTGTGCTGCTGGTGCCAGGCCCTGGGGCAGGCTTCGAGGAGGGGCAAAGTGTTCCGAGCGCTGGCACGGTTCTGTCCAGCAGGTCTATTATATAATAATCACCATCTATCAGGAAGCCAGGCAGCTGGAGTGAGTGGGGAAGCCAGGAGGCCCAGATCCGCTCCTTCTACAGGGCCCAGGAAGGTGTCTCCATCAAGATGGGGTGTGTGGCAGCAGCCCAGAAGTGAAATGAAGTGGGGGTCGAGGGGCAAGTGAGGGGCGCTGGGCAGTCCTTAGGCGGCCCCACAAGCCCCGCCCCCAGTAAGCTGACTGACAGTGCTCTGAGCCAATGATTGAAGCCACTGTGGGACTCAAAGTTAACCCTTTCTTGGGTCCCTGATTGCTTTAGGCGATAGAGTCCCTTCCCAGGAACTGTTCTCTAGTCCTGAATTCCTCCCACCTGCACGAGGTTGGAGATAAGTACAAGCTGGAAGATCCTTTCTTCCAGTCACCACAGGTAATCAGCAGCCCTGGAGCTGCCCACCCCCTACCCCCACCCCAAAAGTAAATTGTATTACAAAATGTGGTTGTATGTGTACACCCTGTGATTCCAGAAACAGGCCCGCGTAACACTGGCACACTCACACCACACCACGAACAGGCACTCTCACATAACCATACCCATGCTGGGACTTCCACCAGCACTCGGTGACACACCTGTGACACTCCTCGAGCCATGAAGACACGCAGACACGCGGAACACACGGTGGTACCCCGAGTTTGCCAGTAGAGGGAGCCACTCTATTCCGGCAGTGGGCCACCGGCCTCTCTCCTCTCCTCCTCTTTCCCTCCAAGGTTCCACCCAGAACTCGTGGCTGCCCAGAGCTCGGGCTCCCCATCCCAACCTGGAAGCTACGCTGGGGGAATGAGTCACAGCTCCACCCAAGGGAGTGCTCTACATGGCTGCTCCACAGGACATGCCGAATACACTTGAACTTAACTGTGTGCCACAATTAACAGACCCCCTTGCGCACAGCCATCACTCACCCCTATGAACATTGTTTTCTGGACCAGCTATGAACCTGGCATCGTGCCAAAGGGATCATCACAAGCCCATGTGGCTTGTCATGTATGCAACGGGAAACTGACCCACGTAACTGGGTGGACCCTTGCTTCTAACAAGAAATCCTGTTTGAGAAATGGCCTTGTCTTGGGGCTCATCTTATACCCTCAGGACCCTGGAAAGGGGAGAAGAGATTAAACCCTACTTCCATGGGTCAGGTAGTATCCTAGGCTCTGAGATCTTTCACACCAGAGCTCAGCCTCTCTGGGCTTCAGTTTTCTTTTCCTTTAAGTGGGAATAATACCTACTTCATAGGGTTGTGATGATTCAATCCCTAACCCAAGCTTGGTCTTGGCATAGCAGTTAATAGGCACTTGGGGAAGTTTTGCTGATTGGCTCAAAGCATGATCAAGAGATAGTGTGTATGAAAATGCTTTGTAAACTTCGATGTTAGACACCCATGGGGATTGTTATGTTATCTTCTTTCAGGGTTTCTCCCCCTTTTCCACCTGTGCCTCTCCAGACCTTGCTCAGTGCCCAGCTGAGGGTACCATCAACTCATCGAGTGAATTTACTGAATCCCTACTATGAACCCAGCACCTGAGTGCTATGGGGAATATAGAGGCGTAGGAGGCATGGTCTGGGCCCTCAAGAATCTTTTGGGGCAACCAGACATACACACAAGAGAATCAAGATAAAACATACAAGTAGGTACTCAGTTGGGCAGCAGAGATGTAATAGGTGGTCAAGAGAGGGAGACCAGTGAGGGCTAGATCTCTCTGGGGGCCATCTGTGAGGAGGCGCAGGGGAGAGCTCAGGGGAACCAAATATGAGCAAAGGGGCTTGCTAGTGCCCTTCCTTTCTGAAGTGGTCAGTGCTTGTTACTTGTTGGTATTAATTCGGGGGGGGGGGGGGGCAGTGGGATACAGGGAAAGTGCCGCGGGATAAGGAAACCCAAACTCTAGTCCTGAGCTTACCTCTTTCTAGCTGTGCCCTGAGGAAGTCCTTAACTAATGCAAGCCTTGGTTTCCTCATCAGTGTCATGGGGCCGTAACATCTTTCTCACGGGGTTGTGGAAACATTGAAATAACATGTGAAATGCTTTTAAAAAGCGCTTTACCATTTCTTTTTCATGGGACCTATTCTCCTATAGGGTCCTGGGCATGTGTTTTTGTATGTGTGCATGTAGCACTTTGAGGTTAGGACAGAGTTCTTTTGGGAAAACAAAGGTTTTACATCCCCAAACATTTTCTTAGTATCCACTTTGCGCTGCTGAGGATTGATATGAGAAAATGCAGTCTACATCCTCAAGGCTCTCATGGGCTACTGGGAAAGCGAGGTGAGTAAAGTGAATAAGGAGGCGCTCAGTGCATAACGAATGGCGGGTGGGTAAGATGAAGAGGGGACCCAGGGGGGAGAGAGAGGGGGGGAGGGCGGGCGGGAGGGAGAGGGAGTGTGTCGGGGGTGGCGGGTGAGTCTAGGCAACTCCCACCGCTTCCAATCAGTGTAGACAGGAGGGTAGGTTTGTCAAACCTCTCCCCAGCCTGAGATGTTGTTAGCGCGTCTCCTCCCCAGTCCTCGGGAGTGGGGTGGAGAGAGGCTTAGAAGCCCCCTCCCCGCCCCCGGGCCAACCTCCCTCCTGCTAGCCGGCCCGGCGCCTTACCGAGTCAGACCACTGGGAGGCTGGGGGAGCCGGGTTGGGCGAGGAGGCGAGCGAGATGGGGGAGCTCTTATTTTGACAGGGGCCTCTCCGGGCTCTGGTATGAAGGCAGAAGGAGGCAGCCAGAGAGCCCCGATGCTTATTCAGGCTGGGGAGCGGAGCCGAGTGGAGGGGCGAGCGAGGCTCCGGCAGCGCAGAGGAGCCCGGGGAGGCGGCGGCGAGCGGCGGAGCCAGTGGCCGGACATGCCCCGGACTCGGGGCCGCTGCACCACCGCCGCCGCCCGGAGCCAGCCGGCCGGACACCCGCACGCTTGGGTCCCCTGGCGCCGCGCCGCCCGGGGGCTGCGACCCGGACCCTCGGCGTCCGACCAACAATAAGCGCCCAGACAGCCCCCTCCCTGCCCCGCGCCCGCCGTCCCCGCGGGCCTCGGGGAAAGTGAAAGGAGGAGGAGAAGGAAGGAAGGAAAGAAGGAAGGAAGGAAGGGAGGAGGAGCAGGAACCGGAGCCGTGAGGTTCGGGGCCGAGACCCCAGCCCCAAGCCCCGGGCCGGCTGGGTGTGCGCGCTCTCCCGCCGCTGCCCGGCGCCCACGACCATGCTCCGCGATTGGGAGGCAGGAACCCAGGCGCCCAGCGGCCCCCGGATACCCACTCCCGGCCCGGGCAGGGATTGAGATCAAGGCGTCCAGGATCAAAAGATCACCACCTGCCCACCCTCCTCCGCACCTCCAACTGGCGAGCAGGAGGACCCCAATCCGCCCACCGACCCTGACCTGGTCATGGCGTCCAACTCCGGCCTGGCGTGAGGACCCCCGACCCGCGCGAGGTGAGGGGTGGGCTGGGGCCGAGGGCGAAAGTCATGCCAGGCCAGCAGAGGCGCGAGGAGGGAGATCCAGTTCGAACTGGGGAGGGGAAACACAGTCTGATTGTCTCTGGCCCTCTGGCACGCACCCCCAGGCTGTTTAAGGGGTGGGGGACGGCCCCAGGGTTAGTGGAGGCTACTCTTGGGCCCCCAATCAGGTTGGCAGCCCCAAAGTACAGGGGGGAGGGCTTAGGGGCAACCAGGGGACCCTGCCACCCTAGCGCAGAGAACAAGGCCGGCCTTGGGCCAGCTGGAGCAGCAACCCTGCCCTGGGGGCTTCTGGGAGATGTAGTCCCCCTCCCAGGCTCACCAGCCCCTTGGGTCTCGGCACCCCAGCACTTCTCTCTTGGCTGATTCCAGCCTCCCGAAGGAGAAGGAGGTGTGTTGGGATTGGAGATTGCTGGGGGTCACCCTCTGCCCCCAAGCACGGCCTAGGAGCAGCAGGGGCTGTGACTGGAGGAGTCTTCCCTGCCAAGGATTCTTAGTGGTGTGGGCTGGGCTGGGGGTGGGGGGGTGGAGCAGTCACACAGTTCCTTGGAGGTGTCTCTGCACTGCCTTGGTCCAGGGGAGCCCTTGGGGGAGCAATGTGTGGAAGAGAAGGGAGGCTTAGGGCTCCTTGCTTGACTGGAGTATGTCCTATCCCAGGGCTGCTGGAATTTGGTTTCAGGGGACACTGAGGTTTACTCTCCCCTTCTTCCTCTTGGGAGATGAGAAGGAGCATGTCCCTTACAGTCTGGGAGTCTGGAGGGTGTCTCTCTGGAGCAGTGAAGCCAGGATCGGCTTCTGTCTGTCTGTCCAGCTTCCTTCCTTCCGGGTTTTTCTGACACCCCCTCCTCCTTCTGTCTGTCTGCTGCTTGGGGTGTGGGTCCGCGTCTGTGTCTGGGGGGCCTCTGCTACAGAGAGGAAAAGTGTTACTCTGGGAGAGGTGAGCTGGGCATGTGATTGAGCCCTGGGAAAGGGGCTTGGAGGCCTCCTTGATCTTTGGCCTTGGTTTCCTGTTTTACCTAGGAAAGCTGTCTTCACACAGTATCTGCTGTAACCCTACTGATGCCTCTGGGCAGCTCTCTGAAAGAGACCTGCGGGGTGGGTGGGCTTCTACTCCCCTTGCTCTCCCTCCTCCTCAGCCTCTCCAAGGAGCAGCTACTTCTTCTGGGCTGGGGCCGCCTGGCTTGTCTGCTGCCCCCCAGCACTGGCTTGGCTGCCTTCTCTGGGTCAGGACCATGATTTCATGGCCCCAGGGGAAGAGCATGTTCAGGCCGTCTTTCTGGTATCAGCTCTGAGGCGCCTGCTAATAGAAGCCTCAGGACAGGGTGAGAATGGGAGAGAAAGGTAAGGGGCAGGGGGCTCTCCTATCAGGATGGAAGGTGCTGCCCTCCCTCAGCTGATCAGCCTCCTTGGCCTTGGAGAACCAGGCCCGGAAGGTCAGCCTTCTCGCTGCTTCCCTCTGGAGGTTCTCTTTACCTGTGTCGCTCCTGATTGGGGTGGGGCCGGGGTTAATGTTGGAAAGGGTGCCTCTGAAGGGGAGAATACCTATACTCTTGGATCCAGAGTGACTCTTGTGCTCAGGGTAGCAGGGACCTCAGGCCGGAGATGATTTCTGGAGGTCCATATGGAGGCTCAGAGTGAGTCTCTAATTACTGAGGTTGAGGGTCCAGGTGGGAAGAAATTAGAGCGCCTGGAGAAGGATAAGTGTTGGTGGTCCACAATCCATCACAACGGTGGTATCGTGGGTCCTAGTGAACTTGCTTACTGAGTCTGTGTTGGGCACCCATGATTCCCTTTGGATAGTTTCGGCCTCCCAACTTCTGCGTACTTGAGTTAAGCAGGAGCCCTGGGCCAGGGGACTCAGCGTCCATGAACAGGCAGGGCAATAGCCTTCTGGGCAGAGGCCTAGTGGGTGGCAGTGTCGACTCAGCAAGGGCTGGAATGCCTGGCACCTGCTTTAGATTAAAGGAGATGCCTGCAAAGGGGGCTGCCTGCCTGCAGGGGGAGGGGCTGGGATGGAGCTCCGTGGAGCCCAGGAGTGGGGTGGAAGGAAAGGACCAGGGTTGCAGACAGCAGCCGCTCTGGCAGGAGTAGAGGGAGCCAGCAGTCCCTCCGCTCAGCAGTCCCTCCTCCAGGGAGTCCAGGACAGGACCTGGGGGCCCCCACACTGCCTCTGGCGCCACAGGCTGAAGTTCTGTCCCAGAGCTCTGCTGTGGGCGGGGGGCAGCTGCGGGGAGCCAGGGTGTCCCAGTGTCCGGCCTGCCCAGGAATGGAAGAGGCCTGCAAGGAGGTGGGGGGCACTTTGGTGTTCTTGTTGGCCTGATGCCATGTTTACTCTTCTGGGGGCTCCTTGATTGCTGGCAGTGAGGGACTCCAAGAGCCTGGGGACCCAGGGGTGACGGGGAAATGGCCTCCTTTCCCTGTGCCAGGAGCCCTGGGCACTGCTCGGTTGCTGACCTGGGGGGAGGGGGCAGAGGGGATGGCACCGTGGGAAAGTGGGCAGCCGTGGGAGCCAAGTGGGTACAGGCTGGGTGCCGCGGGCAGGGAGCCTCTGCCAGGCCTGCTCTCCCTGGGGTGGGGCTGGCTGTTCCAGGGACTGGCCCAACCTGTTGAGCGCCTGGCTGCTCTAGCTTGGCATCTGTGCCCCTGCCTGCCAGCCCCACCAGCTGCCCACCTGTAGCCACACTGTGGGGGCAGGGAGGCTCTGACTGGCCAAGGGGCCAGGATGGAGCTGGTAGAGGCGCGTCCAGGGCGTGCTAAGTTTCCCCAGGTCCCACCCTCTAACTACCAGAGCTGGGGCTGGAGCCAGTTGGAGGGCCAGGTAGCCAGAGGCTAGGAGCTGAGGGTCTAGGTGAAGAAAGCTGCAGCACTAGAGGTGCTGCATGTCGCTTGGATGGGCCGCCCTGAAGGCAGCCTGGAGTTCCAGCCTGGAATTTCCTCTGCTGGGTGCCAGGGCCAGGCCTCCAGAGCCCCACCCCCAGCCTGGCCTGACCTCCCCTCCCTGGGAGAGAGCTGCCGACTTTCCCTGGAGGTTGGGGGAGGGGCGGTAGGGGCATTCTGGTGCTCTGGGAGGAGAGGGATGACTTCCTGGGTGTGGGGTCTGTTGTACTGCCTCACCTTCCCTGAGAGCCCCCCTCCCCATTGAGAGGTGGGAAGCTCTGGGTTCCCAGGGAGATGTCCCCCACCTTGCCCTGAGTGTGGGGGGTCTTGGGTCCCGTGGAAGATCCCTGACTCCCTGCAGGGCCTTTGCTGTCCTCCCACACCCTCTGACCCTGTAGCTTTAGGCCTGCCTTGGGGCTCTGCTAGCCCACGGGGAAGGGGAGCCAGCTGCTGCTCTGTAGGGGAGAAGGTGGCCACCACCGCCCACGGGTCAGGGAAAGGGCCCAGGCAGGTTCCCTCACTTCTTCTCCAGTCAGTGGCTAAAGCAGAGGCCTCTCCTCCTCTGCCTCCTTTCCACCCCAGGCCCTCCCTGCTTGGCCCTGGGCCACCTGCCCCTCCTAACCTTGATGTCTGGCCTAGTCCCTATCCCCAGGGGCTGGGATGCTCTCTGTCCAAGTCCCTCCTGCGATGGGCTGGTAGCCCGGCACTGGCCTGTGTCCCTACCACCCCCACCCTCCCTCCAGCCTCAACTGAGAATGGCCCTGAATCCAGCATTTCCAGCATTTCGAAACCAGGATTGTTTTGAAATCCCTGAGTACTTCTCTACCCCCCTCTGACTCCCCTCCTCCCCACTAGCCCAGAATTTAGTCCTCTAATCTGACTGCATGCTGTGCATTGCCTCTGTGTGCGTGTGTGTGTGTGTGTGTGTGTGTGTGTGTGTGTGTGTGTGTGAGAGACTGTGTGTGCTAGTACATGGCCATGTGCATACGACTGTGTATGTGTGTGTGCGCGTGTGTCCCAGTGTGGGTCTATCTTCCGCCTGTCAGTGGTTCTGTGTGACTGGCCGATGTCATTTGTGTTCTCTGCGCCTTCTTGGGCCTTCTCTGAGAGTGGGAGCCTCTATGGGCCTTAAGAAGTCATTTTTGGGGAGTTTGGGTTATTTTAAAGGGATATCCTGGATGTGTGTCTTTGGGGGTTGTGTCAGTTTCTCTCTCAGGTGCGCGTGTCTGGGAGCATCTGAGGAGTGTGTGTGCGTGGGGCTGTGTCTGTTCCTCTCTCAGGTGCATGTGTCTGGGAGCATCTGAGGAGTGTGTGTGCACGGGGCTGTGTCTGATGCGTGCGCGCGTGTGTGTGCACTCCGTGCGCTCCGCTTCTGTTCCCACCTCTGTCCTTCTCCCTTCGAACACGTCTGGGGTGTGTAGCCACAGGTCTCCCCATAGCTCCCTGGGACATGGAGTCCTCTGTCCTCCGATAGGGAGGTTTCCTGGAGCGAGGCCAAGGCTTCTGGCAGTTCTGTGGTCCTTGGAGAGAAGGTGTGCAGTGGGGAGACTTTCGGATAAACTGTCCCCAGGGCTGGGCTCTCTTCCTCTGCCCTTCACGGACACCCGGCACCTCAAGGGATCCTGACACTCCCAGTCCACCCTGTTCTTGTCACAGGGAGGCCTGGGGAGGTGGGGTTAAGCCTCCACCCTTGGGGTCACTTGCTTCACTGGGGACAAGAAACAGCCACATCACACCTGGGAGCTTGGTGGCTAAAGTTCAGAAAAGTTGACTTTGCTAGCTAGGGGCAGACAGCAAAACAAGACAAGACACGCATGTTTCCAGCCTGAGCAGAAGACAGAGGGGCCTTGAATACCGGGTGGGGGGGTGACGTGACACCCCAGACGTATGAAGGGTTGGGTGTGGGGCCAGCGGCCATTATAGCCTTGACCCTGGGAAGTCCTTCTTGATGTTTAACTTGAATCGTGTTCTACAGGGCGGGGGGGGGGGGGGGGGGGGCGGGGGATGGCCAGGGGGAGCTTTCTTTCTTTCTTTTTTTGCCGAAGCAAGAGTTGTGCTAGTAGAGTTATGTCTGCATGGGATGCGGGCACTTGGAAGCCCTGGTGCCCCGCTATGACTCAATTTCCCATTCTGGGATCTCAGGCCATAATTGAATGTTTCCCTCTCGAAACACTTGTAGCAAATCAGCGAAGAAGAGGGCTGGTGTAGGGGCTCTTTGTTGGAGTTCAAGGGCCTATGGAGACAGCAACAGAAGGCGGGCAGAGAGAGAAGCTGTCCTTTTATAACCCTCCTTCCCATGGCCTCTTGTCCCAGGACTCAGTGGGAGGAAGGGAGGAGTAGAGGCACAGGTTGGTACAGTGCTCAGTGACCCAGCACGGGGAGGGCCTTGGCAAGGAATTTTCAGTTTGTTTCTCAATCTCTGTCTCTGAGACACGCACACACACGTCCCTGCAGACACCTTCAGGAGATGAGCCCAGAACAGTCCCCTGGGGGGCAGTAGGGCAGGGCAGTCCCAGATGGGGCCATGTGGTGCCATGTCTGGCAGACACCCCGTGCTTGTCCCCTAGAGCTGGAAGCTGGGCCCAGCGGGAGGGCCCCTCCCCAACTCCCCTGTCCTGGCCTGGGAGCACCACGGGCTGGAGAGGGTTAAGTCTGGTTGGCAGGGACCCCCCCTCCCCCCAGCGCCGTGAGAGAGGGAGGGGTGGTTAGCAGCTTGCTCTAGTTGGCGTCTCTCCCAGAATTCTTCGGAAAAGAACTCCCCTTTGACCCCCAGTACAAACTGAGCCCAGCCACCAGCCTCCCTCCCGCCTGCCTGTGGGAGCGTCACCCAGCCCCCTCCTCCTGAACTGCTGAGCCCGATCCTCTCAGCCCAGGCCCTCCCAGCCAGGCCGGGTCCCCAGGCCTCTGCATCTTCAGGGCACATGGGAGACCACACGGGGACACAGGATCCACACCAGTCTTCTCTGTGACACAGGATGGCCCCGGGGTGGCTCGTGCTGGAAGCGGGGGTCCTCAGGCCGGGCCGTGGGAGTCCTCCCTCGGCTCCCTGTGGGCTGAGCGCTGAGGGAGCTCTGAGGCACCTCCAGCGCCTTCTTTCCTGCTTCCAGGGGAGGGAGGGGGCGCTGTGCGGGGGGGGCGCTGGGTCAGGCCTGGCTCCTGGCCAGTCCACAGACGTCGTGGAGCGGGGGTGCTGTCCGAGCAGCTCAGGGACTTCCTGGAGCTGCAGGCCTGTCTGTGTGTACATGTTTCGTGGTGTGCATGTTGGGGGTGGGGCTGGGGTTCTGGGAGGAGCAGGGGGAGAGATCGCAGGCCTGGGGCTTCTAGCTGTGACCCTCTCTCCACAGGGAGCCCCAGCCCAGATCACACCCTTGAGCCTGAGCCTGACACGCATTCTCCCGAGGTGAGAGGTCTGTGTGCTTGTGTGTGTCCTCACAGCCTCCTCGCTCAGCTCCGTCTGCCTCTGCCACAGCCTCCTGCTTGGCTTTCTGTCTTGGGCGTCCTCCTCCTGGCTCTCTGCCCCCACTTCTCCTTTCGTTCTCCTCCCCCCAGAGGAGGGGGTGCTGACAGCCTACAACCTGGAACCCAGTAGGGGACGGAGGCGGGGCCAGGGCAGCAAGGGTTAAAGCGCCACCGCGCCGCTCCAGTGAAAGTCCCAGCGGGGTGGGTGGTGGGAGCCTCAGGCCGGTCACCCCCGGAGGGCAAGGCACGGTTTCCTTCCTGGTCATCCCAAGTGCTTGCTCTCCCTCGCCTGCTGGCTTTGGCCTCAGCTGCCTGAGTCAAAGCCAGGGTGGCTACCAGCCACGGTAATGTGGTTTCTGCCCTGGCCCCTAGAACACACACACACACACACACATGCACACACACACACACACACACACACACACACACACGCACACACGCACGCACGCTTTGTCCCTACTGCTACCCCCACCTCCTCCCTCCCTCCCTCCTTCCCTCCCTCCCTCCTTCCCTCCCTCCCTCCTTCCCTCCCTCCCCTCCTTCCTTACTTAGCAACAACTCCCTGAATTCACAACAAACACGCCTGTAGGCTCCTGGTCTGACTAGGGAAAGCTGGAGAAAGCTGAGGACTGGGAGGAGGCACTTCTAGACTGTCCTCAGGAGGGAAGGGCTTCAAAGTCCCCCACCCTCCCTGCCGGAGGCAACCACCCCTCAGGGACGGGGAGGAGGTGGTCCGGCTTCCAACTCAGGCAATGAAAAAAGTGTGGGGGGGGGGCAGTGCCAGGTGTGGCTGAGCAGGTGGGGGGGCCGGGCTGGGACTCTGCTAGGGAGTCCCACTTGACCTTTGACCTCCACCTGCGGAGTGGGAGGGGCCGCAGACTCCTCCTGCCTCTGGGCCTCTCGGCAGGAGCCTGTGCTGTTGTCACGGTCCCAGACTCTTAGGGACCAGGATGGGTGACAACGTAACGGATGGGGGGTGGGCAGGGCTGGAGTGGCCCAAGAACTTTGCTCTCAGAGCCCCAGTGGGCCAGGCACCTGTGTTGAGGGGGTGGGGAGTGGTGGCCTCTCTTTGATCTCTTCCCTGGGCAGGAACTGTGGCCTCCAGCTGGGACCTGGTGCACATCAGGCTTGGAGGGAGTGTGGAATGAGGGAGTGAGGCACCATTCTTTCGGCACAGTGCAGAGGGCTGCTACCAGGGTGAACCTGCATTGGGAAATGGTTAAGAGCCTGATTACTGGAGTGTCTGGGTTCAAATCCTGACTCTTCTAATTTTGGACTGTGTGCCTTAGGCAAGTTACTCAACTTCCCTGTGCCTCAGTTTTCTTATCTGTAAAGTGGGGATAATGAGAGAACTTTCTTGTAGAGTACTGAATTAGAGGACTAAATTAGAGAATGCACATGAAGCCTTCAGGACAGCTTGATGTTACAGAGTAAATGCTCAATAAATATTAGAGCTCCTCCTCCTTATTATTAGTCATAGCTCTTCACAGGAACTTGTGGTCCTCCCAGGGGCTTTAGCAGGGGAAGAATGGATGGGGGTGGGGGAGAGAGAGCCTTTCCAACACTTCAGACTCCTAGATTCTAATACCCTTCCAGACCCACCTTCTTGCTGCCTCAGTTTCCCCACTGAGGGGAAACGGACATCTTAGTTGCACGTTTGCCAAATAACCATGGGCCTGGAGAGGGATCTGAGGACGTAGGGCCCGTCCCCCTCCCCATCTCCCAGCACTTCCCAGGGCTGAGCCCTCCCTGCCCCAGGATGTTAGCTCAGGTCAGCTTCAACACCCCTCCCACCATCCTATCCCCTGCTGCTCTGTTCCTTCTTCACCAGGCTGAACAGCCATTAAGATGCACTGTCCTTAAATGGCTTGAATGGCCGCCTCCTCTCTTTCCTGGCCTAAGGGGTCAGGGACCTTCCTTGGAGAGGAGAGGAGCAGTGTGGAGCTGTGACATGGAGGGCAGCTGTTCGGCCTGCCTTGGGGCCCAGGGTCCACTGGATTCCCTGTACCCTGCCTGGGCATTTTCTCTGAGCGTGGCGGGGCAGTGCCCAGGCCTGTGATATGTGTAGAAGCCCAGATGGGCATGCCTGGCACCTGCTGTACACAGATGGGCAGGAAGCCCATCCTGAAGCCCAGCAAGGGTGGGGTCATGTCCAGCATCGAGAGGCCCCCCACCCCCCACCGCCCCACCAGAATCCTTTCCTCTGCTGTGTGGGGGAGTGTGGGCAGCGCTGGGAAGAGTTCTGTTTCAACCCTGTGTGCCCTGGGGGACGCCAGGGGAGGATGCTGAGTGACTTTGGGTGAGCAAGGCCCCGCAAGGCCCTGGGATGAGAGTGGGAGGATGGCGGGGCTAGGGCTTGGGAACTTCTGGGTGCGGAGCCCACAAGGCGGGGAGGATGGGGCAGCAGGCACGGTGTGCCCACAAGGAGGGAAGCTCTGCAGACAAGTGGTTTGGTCTTCTGGGGAGTGAGTGTCCAGATCTCCAGAGTGGATTCAGATGTGGCAGGGTGCCTGGGATACCAGGGCTCCTGGGTACCTTCTCTGGCCTGGTACCAAGAGGGGTGGGCTGGAGCCCCTGGCTCTACTCAGCACCTCCTTCTGGTACAGAGGGGACACCCCCCTTCCATGGGCCTGGGAGTGTGGGCTCAGTGTTGGCCTGGGCCATGCCTCACTGCTGGGCTGGCCATGCTGCCTTTGCCCAGCCCCTGGGGCCTGTTCCTTGGGCAGGCTGGGGCTATTTTTGGGATCGGGCTGGGGCTCTGGGGCTGGTTTCAGATGTTCCAATGTGAACAGGAGAAAATGGGAACAGATGGCTGGAGGGTTCCAATCAGCGGGTCCTGCTGGGAGCAGGTTATTTTTAGGGCCTTGTTAACCCTTTGGGGACTGTGGAGCCACCCTGAGAGGGACAGCCCTCTCTAGATGAGAAGAGGACAGGTCTTCTCTCTGGACCTCTGCTTTCAGAACTGCCTGTCCCAGTTGCTCTTCTTTCCCTCTCAGACCCTCCACTCTTTAAAGAGCCCCATGGCAAGAAAGTAGGCTCCAGCCTCCTTCCAGCCCAGACCCTGCAGGGAGACTGCCATGGGTAGGAGGGGGAGAGGCGTGGCTGGTGGAGGGGTTGTGGGCCACTGTTGAAAGGAAACTCCCCTTTGCTTTTCTCCTGGGGTTTTGAGACAGCCCTGAGGCTAAGAGAGTGGATAACTGCTCTCTGGGTTCCTGCTCTGGGTTTGAGTGTCTGTCAATAAACCCAGCGATGCCCAGGGGAGTGCTAGCTGAGGGAGCTGGCCTCTGTGAGGACAGAGAAAGAACCAACTTCTTGTACGTGGTACCACTGAGATGACGCCCATGGGCCTGGATCCCTTGGATCCTCAAGAGCAAATATCAGAGGAGGGGTGGGGTCATGTCAGCATCCAGAGGACCCCCCAGCATCCTTTCCTGTGCTACGTGGGTGAGTGTGGGCAGGGCTGGGGTGGGCCAAGGGAGGATGCTCAGTGACTCTGGGGAGCAAGGTTCCAGAAGGCCCTGGGATGAGAATGGGATGATGGAGGGGTACCCATCTTTACCAAATGCCCACAAATTTGGGTGTCATGTAGGGTGTAGAGAAGGAGACATCATGGCCAGAGGTGGTCTGTGGAGGGCTGCGTTATGTCACACGCATTCTGTTGGATGGTTTCACGATGAGTATCTCTCTCGATATATTGATCCTTATTTTGCAGTGAGGAAACTGAGGCTCAGAGGGCTGAAGGGATGGACAAGATCCCGTGGCTTAGAAGGGGTGGGATGGTGGGATGTGACTGGCATCCTTGTTGGCCTCACTGCAAACCCAGTTCTCATCGCACGGCATCACTCACACTGCCTGCCAGTGTCCCAGCCCCAGAGGGCAAGGCTGCTGGGACTGGGCCTCCTCAGGGAGCAGGTCTATGGAATGAGGGTAGGAACAGAGGCCTGGGAGCAGGGGACCCTGCCTGTCACCGCTCTCACAATCCCCTAAGCCCTTCTTGCCTGAGGGCGCCAGGGCTGACACCAGAAACCCCATTTGGCCTTCCTGTCTTCCCTGCCCGAGGATCACAGGCATACATCCTGTCTTGTCAGTCCCCACCCCCACCCCGTCCTGGCCCACCTGCCCCTGCTTCCTGTAGGGTCATGGCAGTCTGGATGTCAACGTGGGCAGAGCTCGAGGGCCCTCCAGGTGCTGCTGGTGCCAGGAGTTTGGGCCAGGCTGGCGAGGTGAGGGCTGGGAGGATGTCTCTGACGCTGGCAGTACCTGGGGGAGCAGAGCAGGCAGGCGGGCTCTGGGTGAGGTCCCGCCCCGTGGTCGCTGCCTGTGCCAGCAGTCTGCCCGCACTCCAACTCCCACAATGGCCCCATTGTTCCCAGCCGCCAGGCAGTTTGGAGGAGGTTCCTGGGCCACCCCAATCCTCCCCCCAAAAAAAAGGCCAGATTAACCCCTTGGAGGATAGAGGCCAGGTGAGGGCCCACAGGGAGCTACGCTGCCCCTTTCTCCCTTCTGGGAACCTGGACTTGGGACGCCACCTCCCACCACGTGTACCCAGCAACAGGGCACCTCTGGAGATCGGGGTCTCCCACAGGGTAGGGAGTAGCACCTAGACCCTCTCCCACCCCTAGGGGGGTGCAGGTGCCAGGGGGCAGGAAGTGCCAGTGGGGTGGCAGGCGGAGACCAGATATATTTGGGCCGGTGGGGCTCATTCCAGCCACCACCGCCTGCCCTACTGGCTCCTGAGCTCCTTTCCTTCCTGTGAAACCAGAGCTGGGTTGGGCCTAGCTCAGGATTTCGGTGGATTTAAAGAGGCAGCACCATCACTGCCAGCCTGGCTTCCTCTCCCCCTCCCCAGGTAGGGTCTGGGGCAGAGAGAGGACTGGAGAGCTGCTCGCTCCTCCTTTGCCCCGGGCTCACCCCTGGCCCTTGCCCCTGCTGGGGTACCAGGCTTTTGGCACTCCTTTCTCCCAGAGCTTTGGGCGGGTGGGGTGGGCGGGGGTGGGCTGTGGTTTCCTGTGTTGGCTGTTTGTGCCTGGCCCAGAGTGCCCGCCGCCTGCCTGGGCTTCCTGCCCTGTCTTGTTTCCTTGTGCCCCCACCTCCTCCTCCTCCTCCCCCCTGGGGGAGGGAGCAGCCAGGGATTGGGCAGTAACCTTTGGGGGCGCCCCACTGCCAGGCTGTGACTACTTCCCCAGGCCTGGCCACATGGGCACTGGCTACGGGAGCCAAGCTAGGTGACCTCCAGCTCGTCCAGGCAATGCCACTTAGCCCGGTAGTCTCCAGAAGGGCAGAATCCCCTCCGGAAGCACCCTGTTCAAAGACCCCAGACTGCAAGGTCTGGGGCCAGGAGTTGCCATGTCCGGGCAGGGTTGGGGTTGTGTGACACCAGCCTGGGGCTGCAGGTGGGGTGGGGCTGGAAACTCCCAGACAAAAATGGTCGATTTGCATGGTCTCCTTTGGCAGGAGGTGGGGGGAAGTGGAGAGAGCTGCTAGGAACCAGGGTGAGGGGAAGGCCCCCCACGCCTGGAAGTCCCCGCACAGAGGGTCCCAGAGCAACACCTTGGTTCTTGAGCAGATTTCCTGCTGGGCTATGAATCCTTGACCTCCCCACCCGGCTGAGTCACCACCTCAGGAAGAGGAAGTGACCTGGGTGGTAGAAGAGAGCTTCTAGGGACCAAGGAGTTCTGACACCCAGGAGAAAGGGGACTCAGGACCTTGTTGTCTTGGGGGCTGGCTCTCCCTGAGTCAGTGGCCAAGGATCCCACCCCTAATACTCCCAGCAGGTTCCTGTTCTTTCAGGTACCACAGGGTCCTAGCAGCCCATCCCCTCTCTAGAGGTGTCTGCCCACTGTGTGTGGAAGCATGGACCCTCCAAGCCGTGTTCTCACTGCCTCCTGGGGTGGTTTTGAGCTGGGCAGTAGGACGGGGGGGCTGGCTGGGGAAGCGAGCAGAGGCTCCCAAGGTGGGGGCAGCTGGAAGTAGGCAGGTTGTGCACTGGTGTACGGCTGTGGCAGTTCCGTGTAGCGCAGGCAGCTGGCGTGTCCCACCTGGAGGCCCTGGGCTTCCATCAAAGCCTTCCTGGTCTCCTGCCCCCAGCTGAGGTCAGGTTCAGGTCCGCCTGAACTCTTAGGTCACAGCTTCCCTCCCCACCCACCCCCACCCCCCACGTTGCACCAGGAGGGCAAGACCTCAGGCAGGCTTTGTCTCAGCAGCCTCCTGCCTCCGTTCTCATGGGTCTGCTCCTGGCCTTTCACTCAGGTGACTGGCACCTGCCCCCTGTTTGGGAGCACATGTCGCTGCTCCCCACCCTAACCCGCTTAAGAGGGAGCCACAGCGCATTCTTCCCAGAGCTCCATCCCTTTCCTTTCATCCATCTCAGGGGCTCCTGGCCTGGCGCCAAGAAGCCCCTTCACTCAGTTTAAAAACCGCACCCACCAGGAATCAGCTTTCCTGCCTCCCATCCCCAAGGCTCTCCAGGTCTCTTCCAGGGACTGTGACTGCGTAGTAGAGGAGGAAGGGTCTCTGGGATCTGGGGCAGACTCCTGAGGGGCAAAGAGGGGAGGTGTGAGATGGGAAAGTCCTGACTCATCTGTACTTGACTCAGCGCGTCCTGCTGCTGGGTGGGAGTGAGGGGGTGGAGTCCTAGAGGGGAGGGCAACGCCAAGATTCTTCTGCAGAGGAGCCTTGGCCTGACTGGGGACCCTGGAGCAGACTAATTTTCTGACAGCCCCTTCCCAAATTATTAGACATCCCAATATTTGAAGCTGTACACAGAGGAAAGTGGGTGGCGTTTGCCCTGTCCCAACCCCAGGGGGCTGGGTCCAGTGGCCAGCATGTGGGAAGCCCACCTGCCTGGTGCAGGCTCAGATGAGCCGTCATGACTTGAGGGGAGGACACTGCAGTGCAGGGGAAACACCAGGGGAATGGGGTCTTGGTACTGCCACGTAATGGTCCTGTGACCCAGGGGCCTGTCACTTCCTTTCCCCAGATCTCAGTTTCCTCATTGTGAAATGGGGATGAGTACTGTTGTGGCAGGTGTTTGGTAGTTTTGAGGATCAGTGAGGTGGTGAAGGTGGAAGCCTGGGGCCCATGTCAGCCACAGGCTTGCCCCTAAGCCCAGGTGCGGCCCCCCCACCCGCCCCCGGCCTGATGCAGGAGATGGGGGCTGGCAGCAGGCTGCTTCCCAGCCAGGCCCTGGACTTTGGAATCTTCCCCTGAGGAGCCTCCCTCCCTAGAGACAGAGCTGGAGTGGGGAAGGCCAGTGTGCCCTGGGCTTAAGTTAGGGTTAGACTCCCACAGGGTCACTGGTGTGGCGCCCTCCCCCGCCCAGCCTCCAGCAGCCCGGCAGGGAATGTGCACTGGTGTCGGGTTGGGCCTGTCACCAGGACAAAGCTTCTGGCCCAAGACTCCTCCCCTCTTCTCCCCTCCCCCACCCCGTACTGGGATCTGCGGGGGGGTGGGGTGGGGGGGGACAGGGCTGGGGGCGGTCGGGTGAGGCTTCCGTGTTTGTGTAAGTCTGTTTGTTGGTATGTCAGTGGCCCTGTGTGTGTGTGTTTCTTTGACTACCGGGCTCAACTTTCTATGGGCTCCCTTGTGGCCGAGCCTCAGTCTTTTCATCTGTTCAATGAGTCGATGCGCTCCCTCTCTGCCCTCTGGCCACCTCTGGAAACGTGCCCCAGGCTGTTTCTGTGCTCCTGCTTCGGCCAGCGCCTCCCTCGCCCTCCCGCACACCTCCGCGGGCCGGCGTGAGCGCGCCTCTAGTTTCCTGGGCTCCGTGCGTGTCTTTGTCTCCCCGTCCACGTGTGAGCTGCGAGTGTGTGTGAGTCAGAGTTCGGGTGCTGGTGGGTTGGGTGCTGGTGGGTCCCAGGGCCCCCGCCTGGCGGTGCCTAGCGCTGGGCCGAACCTCGGCCCCGCCAGGGCGCGCGCCGGGCCCCTCGCCGCACTTGGCCGTGGGTCTGTCCGGGCGGCGCGTGCGGGGCCGGGAGAGGCACGCTGCAGTCCCGCCCGTCGCCCGCTCCCCGGCTCCCCGGCTCCCCGGCTCGCTGGCTCTCTCGCTCGCTGGCTCTGCCTCTCCGCTCTGGCTCTGCCGAAGGGGGCGGGGTGGGGTGCAGGGGCGGGGGGAGGGGAGGCTCCTGCATTCTTGCGGTCGGGGAGGAATCTGAGCCAGCGTTACTGGTCTCCAGAAGAGCCCAGCTGCAGCCCCGGGGCCCCGCCAGGCCTCTCGCTGCCCGCCCGGGCCTGCTGGGATGGGCACGGGCTAGGCCTCGAGCTGGGGGCGGGACACCGCCCCCCCCCCCGCCCCGGCCCCCTTCCTGCCGGGGCGCCCAGGGGCTGGGCGCAACGCTGGGGGCGGGGCGCCGGGGGTCCTACGCCCCCCCCACCGGGTGAGGGGCGTGCCTGGGGGCGGGAGTCCCCCCGGGGGCCTGACGGACCTCATGGCCGCCCCAAGCGGGCACCTTTGCAACCCATCCTTTTAGTGAATTCTGCCCCTGCGGCCCGGGGGGCCTTGCTAGAGACTGAAAGCTCCCTGAGGGTAAGGTGCGGGAGGGATGGGGCTAGGACCGGCCGCTAGGATCCAGCCCCGGCCTAGTCATCCTTCCTTGCCGTTCCCACCCTACCCTATCCAGTTCCCTAGTCCCGGGGCTGTTGGGTCCTCCCGTCTCCCCTCCCCTTCTCACACCCCCTCCCCAAGTCACAAGTTTTCTCTTTGGGGCTTGTTGCTGCAGTCCCTGCTCCAGTCCCGAGTACCTGGCTGGGCCCTGGGCACGCACAGGGGCCGTAGCCCCACTGTGTGTGGGCGCCATGAGGATCCTGGCTAACCAGACAAGGTGTGTGGGTGTCGCGGAGGGCGGGATGTGTGTGTGCAGCGAGGGGAGGGAAGGGCCCAGTGGTGATTGGGGCGGAACTGTGCAGGCCTGGAAGAGCGAGCCCCCCCCCCCCCCCCCCCCCGGGTACCTGGCTGCCAGGCCACCGCTGGGCTTAGAGGGGGTCAGAATGGGAAGGCTGGCCCCGAGGCAGGAGCCCACAGCTTTAGTGCCTGGGCCCAGGGGACAGAGGGGAGTGTCACCCAGCTAAACCTGCTGTTGTAGTCCCTTCCAGCCCTTTCCTCTTAAATACGGTTTGAGCTGACCCCTGCCCACCCCACTGTCGGGTCCGATGGCGCCCTCTGGCCTCAGTCTAGCTGGGGGTGGGAGCTGGAGGGAGGGGCGGTGCCTGCCTCCCTCCCCTTCCCCAGGAGAAGCCGGCAGACTGGGCCAGGCGGCAGCAGCAGGACAGCAGAGCTGAAATAAATCTGAGCTGGTGTGGAATGAGGGGGGATAAATATCCTCTCCCGTGATGTGATCTTTCCAGCGGCTATTAATAGGTCTCCGGGGAGGGGGAGACGGTGGGGGGAGCGGGCTAGAGCTTAAAGGGCCCGCAGCCGAGGCTGCAGGAATCCTTGGCTTCGGTCTGCTCCGCACACCAGTCCCCTCCCCCTTTTCCTCCTGTTCCTGACTGCCGGCCAGGCCTGCTGGTGGACCCTCTTGAGGCATTCCCCTCCTGCTCTGGGGAGCTTTCTGGACCAGTGGGTACCACTCTTTAGTGTGCTTTTCCTCACTTCCCCAGGGGAATGGGGCTGGGGCATGAGCAGTGCCCCTCAGGTCCTGTGCCCCTTCCCTGCTGGTGTTGGGACAAATGGAAGTTGAGGTTTGGGGACCTTGGAAGGAGTCTTGAGGACAGCAAACCCTTGAAGAGAGGATGCTTAAGCGTTGGTCAGGTGCTAGTGGAAGGGGGTTGCCGTGGAGGCTTGCAGTTTGATGAATGCTGGGGCTGGGGGTGGGTTGGATTGTACCAATGTAAGGCCCTGGTTTTCGTTTGAATTGTGGGGTGGAGGGGGTTGCCCCATCTTCACTCCCCAAGGTGGAGAAGGGCATCCGTCCTTGTTTGAGGAGCCATAGAGGGAGGTAGGGAATAGCTGGTGGTCTTAAGATGCCACTCAGCCCTTACCTCCCCTACCATTAGGTAAGGCAGGTTGGGGCAATTAAAATTCAGGCATGCTACACCCCTGGCAAATTTAACTTTTCATGTCTCTTCCACCTTCTCCCAGGTTACCCCACCCCAGGAGGAGAGAAGCTCCAGGGAGCCCGCCGCTGTCCCCCCGCGGCCACTGCCCCCCTGCCCCAGCCAAGCCAATGCACCCAGAAAATAAGTTGACCAATCATGGCAAGACAGGGAATGGCGGGGCCCAATCCCAGCACCAGAATGTGAACCAAGGACCCACCTGCAACTTGGGCTCGAAGGGCGTGGGGGCGGGGAACCATGGGGCCAAGGCCAACCAGATCTCACCTAGCAACTCAAGTCTGAAGAACCCCCAGGCAGGGGTGCCCCCTTTCAGCTCGCTCAAGGGCAAAGTGAAGAGGGAGCGGAGCGTGTCTGTGGATTCCGGGGAACAGCGAGAGGCTGGGACCCCATCCCTGGATTCGGAGGCCAAAGGTACCCCATTTCCTGATCCCCAAGACTGCAGCATCTTCCACAGTCCTAGACCCACTCTTGCTGGGAGGCCATATTTCTGCCCCCCTTGCCAAATCCTCATCCCCCCACTCCTCTCCAGCACCTTATGTGGGGGCACCTTTCTCTTACCCCCATTATACCCACCCATCTGGTCATTCCCTCAGGATTGGGTGGAGATGTCTCATCCTTAGGTTCCCCCCATGGAGGGGCCACACAGAGTGATGGGGCCTCCAGTCGGTCCGTCCGTTGGTCGGTTGGTCGGTCGGTCGGTGGGTCTTGAGCCTCTCCCGCTTTCCCATGGGAGCCCCCAGCGCCGGAGAGGGAGGTGCTCTGGGTGAGGAGCAGACCCTCACACCTCCCAGGAACCTCTCGGTATCCCGGCTCCCACCAGCTGTGGAGCAGGCACTGGGGCCTGGGAGAGTAGCAGCAGCTCCCCCCTCCCCCCCCACCAGCCCTAATTAGAACCAGTTGTGGTTGGGGATTATGCTGGGCTTGGTGCTGGGTGGGGGAGGGGAGACAGGCAGCAGGGCTGTAGAGAGAAATCAGAAACAAATGGTGTTGTGGTGGGGGCCGAGGGCTGGCACAGTGCCTACCATGGCCTGGGCAGCGGCCCCCTGAGGTGGGGCACCTGGGGGAATGGGCTTGGGAAAGATGCCGGGTGTGGGAGGACAGGGCCTCTGGGTACTGACCCTGACCCCTGCCTGCCTGGGCAGAGGGGGCACCCCGGAGCAAGCGGCGCTGCGTGCTGGAGCGGAAGCAGCCATACAGCGGGGACGAGTGGTGCTCAGGCCCGGACAGCGAGGAGGACGACAAGCCCCTTGGGGCCACCCACAGTGAGTGCCCATTGCTGCCAGGGTGTGTGGCCCGTGGTGTCCCCGGGGGACTGCTGCCCCCAGGGAGCCTCCCTCTCCTCACCTAGGGCTTTAGAGGGCCCAGCCTGGGCAAGAGGGAGTAAAGGGTCAGGAGCCCAGGCTCGTCCTCTCCCATTTCACATCTCTGACCAGTCCCTCCCTGCGCTGGGACAGCTTAATCCCCGCCTTCTGGGTGCTGAGTGGCCCTCTCTCCCTAGGGACCAGGGTGGGGTAGGTTGAACCTCAGGTGGCCTCTCCTGGCCACAACGTCTACATCTCCTCCCATGAATTCCTGGCCTATGCTGCCACCTACTGGTCAGTCGGGGGAGGACAGTGCGGGTCCCTCATCACTGGGAGCTGGACAGCTGGCTCTGCTGCGCAAAGCTGTGCTAAGCCTGGGTGTGAGTTGACATTGCCTGTGTCTCTGGCGCCCTTCCCTAACCTCTAATTGACTCCTGGCAAATGCCCAGAGTGCATCACCAGGACGAGGAGTGGGTGTGGGTGGATGTCCACCCCTCTCATCCTTGCTTTGATCAGCATGTATTTATTTGGGCCTTGCGCTAGTGATGGGGGAGAAACAGACATACTTCTGCGCTTGGGAAGCCCATACAGGTGGATCTGATGCTTTCCTTCCAAGCTTACATCTGTGTGTAGGGAGAAACAGCTCAATGCCTAAGGAACTAGCCAGAGAATGTTACATTGTGAACTTGTCCAAGGCCAGAGTGTAGAAAGAAGGAAGAAAAAAATCTGCTGGCTACTTTGCTACTTTGTTTTATTTAATCCTTACAACAGCTTTGTGAGGTGGGTGTTATTACCATGCAGAGGAGGAAACACACTCAGCAGATGTTTGTGGAAAGCGCAGATCATGTCAGTGGAGGTGATGTATGGGATCAAATACTGAAGCCTCTGCAGCTGGCTGGCACTTGCAGCTGGCTGGCACTTTAAAGGTCATCTGGTGCCAGCCACCACCCCACCCCCACCCCAGTGGACTCACTGGTGGTCCACAAGCCCCTGGCCAGATCCTTCAGTGATGGATGGGGGTGGTCAATGCCCCCCAGGGCAGCCCCTCCTCAATTCACTTCTACAACACTAGACTGCACCATTGTAGAAACATGAAGACACAGGAAAATCAGAGAAGAAATTGCTAACATCCCATGCCTAATACCAGGGCAGTCACTTACTGTTTTGGTTATACTGCCATTAGGTTCTCGAAGAGTTCTTAATGGTAGGGCAGTATGATGTAGAAGTTACGAGCACAGACTCTGCAATCAGACCCCCTTGGTTTATATCCTGGGTCCTCCACTTATTATTTGTGTAAATTTGGGAAAGGGCCTCAGTTTCCTCATCTATAAAAATAGTATTTCTCTCTTAGGGCTCTTGTGAGGAGTCAGTGAGTTGACACATGTAACACACTTAGGACAGTGTTAGCTTTTATTGTTGTTATCATTGTGCTAGACATTTCCTTATTGAAATAAAGCCTGCCTCTCTCCGCATAACTGGTCCCCAGGAGTCCTAATTCTGTGTATTGAATATGCACCTTCCTCTTCCCCAGGGCAGCCCTCACACACTGAGGTCGGCTCTCAAGTTACCCTCAGACTCCTGGCTCTGTTATTCTGTGTAAAACTGGAGGGACAGGTCCAGAGCAGGTCCGTAATGAGGAAGGAGTGTCAGAGAAGATTTCTTCAAGACGAGGAGCCTGCCCGTGGGCCTGTGGGAAGGTGGCTCCTGTTCTGGCTCAAGGGTGACAACTTGGGGCAGTAATTGCTGTCACTTACTGTCTGCAGGCCAGGCACTTGACTGGTGGCAGACTTCTGCCCACTCACTAGACCCATTAATGACCAAGCATAGATTTTGTAGGCTAGGACTCACTGTCAAGTTTGTGACCGTGGAGCAAAACCTCCCTTGGTGCTGAGGGTGGCCAGTCTGCCTTGGGAGTAAAGCCAGTATGTCAGGCTTTTGTAACTTTCTCTGTGTTCAAAACAATTTTTTAGTTTGTGACATAGTTGTAAACCTGCTATAAAAATAGATTTCTTCCTCCGGCCCCTCCCCCTCCCTCAGGGCTGGAGTTAAACTGTTTCCATTTTACAGGTGAAGGAACTGAGGCTTAGAGGGAGGAAGTATTTTGTTCATAAGGTTGCAAAGCAGTTAGTGGTAGGCCTAGGATGAAAACCACGCAGCATTTGAATCATCAGTTGTACAGGCTCTGTGCCTTCTCCCCTCACCTGGCCAGCGCGCACACACATACACACACGCACGCACATGCAGACCACGATGAGGGGTCAGGGCTCTGCAGCCGCTGCCTGGTGCAGACCCTTGGTGTCACACGCTGCCTGGCTGTGTCACCTTGGGTGAGTCATGTTGTCCCTCAGAGGCTGTTTCCTCCTCTGTCAGGTGGGGTGTACGACACCTTTCTCCCAGGGGTGTGATCATTAGATGGAATCACATCCAGACGTGTCTGTCAGGCTGCCAGGCACGGGGGCGTCTGTTCGTAAGGGTCACAGTTTCCCTCTCCGTCCTCTCCACATGGTCCGCACAGTTTCCGTCCTTGTCAAAGACTGGTCTAGGGGAGGCACGTCAGTGTAGAAACCAGACTAGCGAAAATGCCAGACTGTGACCCCGGATGACCCTATGGGCACGAGCTATGAAGCAGTGAGCCTGTCTGTCCCTGGGCATCTCTGGGAGGGGACGGTGGCGGGGGGCGGTCCCCCCCACTGGGTCTTCTCTCTACATCTGGGTCTCTTTCCCTCTCCTCTCTCGTGCAGATTGTAATGTAGCAGATCCAGCCATGGCGGCCCCACAGCTGGGTCCTGGCCAAGCCACCCAGCTGCCCCTCAGTGAGAGCAGTGCACCAGGCCCCCCGCATGGGCCCCCACCAGGCCTTCGGCCCGACGCCCCTGGGGGCGGAGGCGGGAGTGTCCCCGGAAAGCCTCCCTCCCAGTTTGTGTATGTCTTCACCACCCACCTGGCCAACACGTAAGTGCCTAAAGCCCTTGTTTGCCCAGCACCCCTCAGCCTGTGGGCCTGAGTGACTGCCTGCAGGGGGCCAGGGGTGGCTTGGGTTGGGTTGGGTGAGGTTGAGGGCTCCCTCCTGTCCGCCTCTCTGAGCTGTTTGTGCCCGACCCTCCTGTGCAGGGCTGCAGAGGCAGTGCTGCAGGGCCGGGCCGACTCCATCCTCGCCTACCACCAGCAGAACGTGCCCCGGGCCAAGCTGGACCAGGTGAGTGTCGCCTGGCCTGGGCATGGCGCTCTGCGAGCAGTGGACTGGCCGGGGCGTCCCCTCGCCTATCTCACGCTCTGCCTTTGTCCTCTTGCAGGCCCCCAAAGTGCCACCCACCCCAGAACCACTACCCCTGAGCACACCATCAGCAGGCACCCCTCAGTCCCAGCCTCCTCCACTGCCGCCACCGCCGCCCCCAGCCCCGGGCAGCGCCCCCCCTGCTCTGCCTTCTGAGGGGCCTCCTGAGGACACCGGTCAGGACCTGACACCCAACTCGGTGGGAGCCGCGAGCACAGGTGGTGGGACTGGGGGTACCCACCCTAACACCCCTACAGCTTCCACTGCCAACAACCCGCTGCCTCCCGGAGGAGACCCCAGCAGTGCCCCCGGCCCTACGCTGCTTGGGGAGGCCCCCACCGGAAACGGGCAGCGGAGCCTGGTGGGCTCGGAGGGCCTGTCCAAGGAGCAGCTGGAACATCGGGAGCGTTCCCTCCAGACGCTCCGAGACATTGAGCGGCTGTTGCTCCGCAGCGGGGAGACAGAGCCCTTCCTCAAGGGGCCCCCTGGAGGAGCAGGCGAGGGGGGACCGCCAGCGCAAGCCCCTCCTGCCCCCCAGCAGCCACCCACGGCCCCGCCCAGCGGGCTGAAGAAGTACGAGGAGCCCTTGCAGTCCATGATTTCGCAGACACAGAGCCTCGGGGGCCCCCCGCTGGAGCATGAAGTGCCTGGGCACCCCCCGGGCGGGGACATGGGACAGCAGATGAACTTGATGATGCAGAGGCTGGGCCAAGACAGCTTGACGCCGGAGCAGGTGGCCTGGCGCAAGCTGCAGGAAGAGTATTACGAGGAGAAACGGCGCAAGGAGGAGCAGATCGGACTGCATGGGGGCCGCCCGCTGCAGGACATGATGGGCATGGGGGGCATGATGGTGAGGGGGCCACCGCCTCCTTACCACAGCAAGCCTGGGGATCAGTGGCCCCCCGGGATGGGCGCCCAGCTGCGGGGGCCCATGGATGTCCAAGATCCCATGCAGCTCCGGGGCGGACCTCCCTTCCCTGGCCCCCGTTTCCCAGGCAGCCAGATGCAACGGGTGCCTGGCTTTGGGGGCATGCAGGGTATGCCCATGGAGGTGCCCATGAACGCCATGCAGAGGCCTGTGAGGCCGGGTATGGGCTGGACCGAAGACTTGCCCCCGATGGGGGGGCCTGGCAGTTTTGCCCAGAACGCCGTGCCCTACCAAGGCGGGCAGGGTGAAGCCGAGCGATTTATGACCCCTCGGGTTCGCGAGGAGCTGCTGCGACACCAGCTGCTGGAGAAGCGGTCGCTGGGCATGCAGCGCCCCCTGGGCATGGCCGGCAGTGGCATAGGGCAGGGCATGGAGGTGGAGCGGATGATGCAGGCGCACCGGCAGATGGATCCGGCCATGTTCCCCGGGCAGATGGCTGGTGGCGAGGGCCTGGCGGGCACTCCCATGGGTATGGAGTTTGGCGGAGGTCGGGGCCTCCTGAGTCCCCCCATGGCGCAGTCTGGGCTGAGGGAGGTGGACCCACCCATGGGGCCAGGCAACCTCAACATGAACATGAATGTGAACATGAACATGAACATGAACTTGAATGTGCAGATGACCCCACAGCAGCAGATGCTGATGTCGCAGAAGATGCGGGGCCCGGGGGACGTGATGGGGCCACAGGGCCTGAGCCCTGAGGAGATGGCGCGCGTGCGGGCCCAGAACAGCAGCGGCATGATGGGTGGCCCGCAGAAGATGCTTCTGCCTTCCCAGTTTCCCAGCCAGGGCCAGCAGGGGTTCTCTGGGGGCCAGGGACCCTACCAAGCCATGCCCCAGGACATGGGCAATACTCAAGACATGTTCAGCCCCGACCAGAGCTCAATGCCCATGGCAAATGTGGGCACCACCCGGCTCAGCCACATGCCCCTGCCTCCTGCGTCCAATCCTCCCGGCTCTGTGCACTCAGCCCCTACCCGGGGGCTGGGCAGACGGCCTTCAGACCTCACCATCAGTATTAATCAGATGGGCTCACCGGGCATGGGGCACCTGAAGTCGCCCACCCTCAGCCAGGTACACTCACCCCTGGTCACCTCGCCCTCCGCCAACCTCAAGTCACCCCAGACTCCCTCACAGATGGTGCCCTTGCCTTCGGCCAACCCGCCAGGACCTCTCAAGTCGCCCCAGGTCCTCAGCTCCTCCCTCAGCGTGCGTTCACCCACCGGCTCGCCCAGCAGGCTCAAGTCTCCCTCCATGGCGGTGCCTTCTCCAGGCTGGGTCGCCTCGCCCAAGACAGCCATGCCCAGCCCCGGGGTCCCCCAGAACAAGCAGCCGCCTCTGAACATAAACTCTTCCACCACCCTGGGCAGCATGGAACAGGGTGAGTCCGCGGGGCCGGGCAAGCGGGTCCCGGACGCTGGCACTGGGCGCCTCCCCGGTGGGTGTGTTCTCGCTGGGCCAGGGGAGTGAGTGGAGGCATCGGTGCCGGGGCCCAGAGGGCTCAAGGGCAGACGCGGGCAGCTGTGTGTGAGCTGTCCCAGGGAGCGCCGTGCTCATCTCCCAGGCGTTTCGAGGGGGTCCTACTTGGGATCTCCCCACCACCTGGGGCCCTGAGGCTGTAGGAATTGCTTGGAGACAGGTGGGCTGTAGGGACAGTGGGGGCCCTGTGTGGAGAGGCTCACCTGTGCCTGGAGAAGTCGGGTGGCGATCTGGGAGCTGACCTCTTCCTCAACCCCCAGTGTGAGCAGCCAGATTCATCTTCCCTTCCCCAGTCACCCCCTGCTCTTTCTGTCTCCCCGCTTCTGCAGGTGCCCTCCCGCCCAGCGGCCCCCGGAGCAGCTCCTCAGCGCCTCCCGCCAACCCTCCCAGCGGCCTCGTGAACCCCAGCCTGCCATTCACGTCCTCCCCAGACCCCACGCCTTCCCAGAATCCCCTGTCACTGATGATGTCCCAGATGTCCAAGTACGCCATGCCCAGCTCCACCCCGCTCTACCACAATGCCATCAAGACCATCGCCACCTCAGACGACGAGCTGCTGCCCGACCGGCCCCTGCTACCCCCGCCGCCACCACCGCAGGGCTCTGGGCCAGGTGCGAGGACAGGGAGGGGGCCACGGGGAGCAGAGCTGGTGCAGGCACCGCGAGTGGGAAGCGTTGCCATGGCCAGCAGTCGCCCCTGTGATCATGCTGGCTTTTCTGTGCTTCCAAAGGGCCCTGGGAGTGGGGGTGTGATGTCCCGGGACACAGTTCAGTGAAACCAAACCCAGAGCACTGGAGTGGTCTTTCCACCTACTGATGTGTCCCTGGCCAACTGGGCCAGAACTTGGGTCTCTTGGCGTCTCACCTGAATGCCTCGAGTCCCTTCCCTCGCAGCTAGGGCAGGCCAGTGATGGAAGCCCTCACCGCTGGCACCAGCCTGGCTGGGGAGTGGGGAGGGACTGAGTTCTGCACCCTCCCCCGGCTGGGTGCACGCGGTTCCTGACCCCCATTTCTCGTTCCCCACAGGGATCAGCAATAACCAGCCCAACCAGATGCACCTGAACTCAGCTGCTGCCCAGAGTCCCATGGCCATGAACGTGCCAGGCCAGCAGCCCCTGTCCCATGAGCCCCCACCTACCATGTTGCCCTCCCCCACTCCTCTGGGCTCCAACATTCCACTGCACCCCAGTGCACAGGGGACAGGAGGGCCCCCTCAGAACTCGATGATGCTGGCTCCAGGGGGCCCAGACTCCCTGAACGCCCCCTGCGGCCCTGTGCCCAGCTCCTCCCAGATGATGCCCTTTCCCCCTCGGCTGCCGCAGCCCCACGGCGCCATGGCCCCCAGCGGGGGCGGGGGACCCGGCCTGCAGCAGCACTACCCTTCGGGCATGCCCCTGCCCCCAGAGGACCTGCCCAGCCAGCCGCCAGGCCCCATGCCCCCCCAGCAGCACCTGATGGGCAAAGGCATGGCCGGGCGCATGGGCGACGCATACCCGCCGGGCGTGCTTCCTGGGGTGGCGTCCGTGCTGAACGACCCTGAGCTGAGCGAGGTGATCCGGCCCACCCCGACGGGGATCCCCGAGTTCGACTTGTCCAGGATCATCCCCTCGGAGAAGCCAAGCAGCACCCTCCAGTACTTCCCCAAGAGTGAGAGCCAGCCCCCCAAGGCCCAGCCCCCCAACCTGCACCTCATGAACCTGCAGAACATGATGGCGGAGCAGACCCCCTCCCGGCCCCCCAACCTCCCGGGCCAGCAGGGCGTCCCGCGGGGGCTCAGCATGTCCCTGTGCCACCCCGGACAGATGTCCTTGCTGGGCAGGACAGGTGTGCCCCCCCAGCAGGGCATGGTGCCCCATGGCCTGCACCAGGGGGTCATGTCTCCCGCGCAAGGCCTCATGACCCAGCAGAATTTCATGCTGATGAAGCAGCGGGGCGTGGGGGGGGAGGTGTACAGCCAGCCCCCCCACATGCTCTCCCCCCAGGGCTCCCTCGTGGGCCCCCCGCCCCAGCAGAACCTCATGGTGTCCCACCCCCTGCGGCAGCGCAGTGTGTCTCTGGACAGCCAGATGGGCTACCTCCCAGCGCCGGGCGGCATGGCCAACCTGCCCTTCTAGCGGTCCCCGTGGGGGGCTTGGAGCTGGGGTGACACTGCAAATACGATAACCTTAAAAAAGTGTCTTCCCCTCCAGTGTTGGGATGGCCTGGATCAAGGGGTGGGGTGGAGGGGGTGGGAGGGGGCTTGTGTGGGGAGTGGCATGTGTGGAAACCGGATGTGCTGGCAGCTTAGGGGGAGGTGGCAGAGTGGGGTGGGGGATGTGGGATGGGGGTTGGTTCCACGTTGGCCGCCAGGGCTGCTCCTCCCCGCCCCCCCCCCCCCAAGTCCTCTGGAGCCTCCATCTTCCCTCTTTCTCTGCACCCACCCTCTTCAGCTTGGCTTTCAGAGTCCTGTGTCAAATCCTTGGCAGGGAGCATCCTTGGCGGGGAGCTGAAGGAGAGGAGAGGTCTTCCTCCCTCTCCCTCCCCTTTCCGCCACCGTCTCCTCCTGGAGCTTCGCTTTCTTCCTCTTGGTTTCTGGCCCCCCCCCCTTTTTTCCTTCTGTCTTCTCCTGCCTCCGTTCCTCTCCCTGCTGACGTGGCTGATCCCCTCTCCCACCCCAACCTGCAGGCGGCTGGCCAGGGGGGCAGGCGCCAGCCGTAGCTGTAAATAGAGCGCTGCGCTTTTGTGCCGGTTTGTGTGTGTGCTGTATTTCTGTGTTTTGATAGAAGTCACACAAAAAAAGGATAAAAGTCACCCTTTCCCCTCCTTCAGATGGTTGCCCCTTCCATTCCTCTGGACCCAGGGGCACGCAGTCTGACACACCTACACACTGTGGCAGTGTCTCTGGGTCCATAAAGGATACCATTCCGGTCCCCTCCCCCAATGGTGAAATGACATAGCTACCCCCGCAGCTAAACTGAGGTCAGACCACCTAGGCTTCCACCTGGTGAGCCCCAGCAGGGCTGAGACCCCCAGGGCAGCAGCCTGTCCGCTGCTGAGTGATTCAGGAGAACGCGTGCACGTGCGGGTGTGCTTGCCCCACACAGGTGACACAGGGCCCTGGCTTCCCAGCTGTGGATGTCTGGTGTCCCCTGCTGCTACATCTTAGCCAGAACTTGAAGTCCTTGGTCCCCAGTTTGGGATGAAGGAAAGGAGGACGAGGCGGAGGCTGCGTGGTCCCCTCGTGTGGAGCCGTGGAGGAGCGCAAGGGGGCCTGGGTGGTCCTGTGCCTGCTGTGGTGGCTCTGGGCCAGGTAGCCCCGAGGGCCCTGCCTCTCCCGGAGGCTGCTGCCTACTTCTTATCACCACAGGAGGCAAGAAGAGGGTTTGGCCGAGTCAGTCTGTCTCCCTCCAGCCTCCACCCGCTGAGGATGGAATAGAGAAGGAGTTGGATGCAGAGCAGAAGAGGGTCTTCCCGCTTCTCTCTGCCTGCCTGATTACTGGCAGGGTCCCTCTGCCCAGAGCTCAGGGCTCTGTGCCCACCCAGGCGCAGCCACTGCCTTCCCCCTCAGCCCCGGCTCTTTCCCAGTAGAGCTCCCCACCCGCGTCTGGTCAGAGTTGAAGCCATACACGATTGGGTGTTTTGCCCCCTCGGCCCCAGGAGTAAAACACTTCTCCTTTTCTCACTTCCTTTCCTACCTTGTGAGGTGGCAGGGCAGTTCCCTGGCTGAGACGCCTTTCGCACCCCGCCTCCAGGGCCATTTCTGGACAAGGTGTCTTCTGCCGTGGCCCCGTCCCCAGCCTTCCTGACCTGTGGGCCTGGTCTCCCATTGGCAGCTGTGATACAAAGGGAATTTGTCCCCACTTCTCCCAGTCTGGTGCTGTCCTCAGCCCCTGTCAGCCAGGTCAAGCGCTTCCTCTGGGGCTGGCTGCGGGCTCCAGCCTCCCCCAGCCCCTCCCAGGGGCCAGGGCCTGGTCCCCTGTGTTCAGGGGCCACCTGCCCTCAGCCCCGCCAGACATGTTCCTGCCCTGTCTCAACCTGGGCCCCGTGCCCTTGAGCCCCCCACCCGTGACCCAAGACTCCCCACGCCGACTCTTAAGTGTTTCCTGCCCAGAGGAGAGACGGGTCAGACTGAAAAGGGCCCGATGCCCTCCCCCTCTCCCTCTCCTCCCACCTCTGCCACCAGACTAGCTTTCCAAGGTGAACTCCACAGGCCAGCTAATTCCCTCCATCCATGGCCACACCCCCAGCCATTTTGTACCATTATATAAATATATAAATATAAATATAAATATATAAATACAATATGTGAAGACATCTTCTTGGTTTTTATTTTGAAACAATTTTTAGGCTTGTTCGGGGGTCTCTGTGCTGCCTGTACTGTATTGACCTGTTTTATAGGTGCCTTTTTATTAAAAAGAGAAAATTAAAAATCCAGTTTCTTGCTTTCTTGCTTCTGTGTCTGGCTCCTCCACTGCCCAACTTACTATTGGATGCTGGGAGGAAAAGGGGGCCCCAAGGATTCCCCGGTGTTCCATGGTGAAGACCTAGTCCCCTGGGTCACAGCTCTGATCTCCCCTGTGGGGGCCTCTTAGGGACCTTGGTTGACTGGCTTGAGTGGTTCTGGGCAACGGATGTGTGCCCTCGGCAAGTGCAAGGGTTCCTGATGTCCCATTCTGGCCAGACCAGAGGCTGCGGAGGAGGCAGGGAGAGCCCTCCCCGTGCAGGGGGCAGGGGACGGGGGCAGGCAGGCGCGAAGCAGCTTCCTCTGGTTCCATCTGAGTAGTACCCTCTCGGGGGCAGGGCCCTGCTTCCTGGAGCCTGGGGACTTCCCTGCTCAGGCCTGCTTGTCTCATTGCCCAGCGCAAGGGGATGCCGCACAGCTCTTGCTGAGGCCCAGAGAGATGGCCTGGCCTGCTGGCAGGGGGCTAGATGAGATGACCCCCAGGGACCCCTTAGGTCTGTCTCTCCTCAGGAGGTCTCCATCTCTGCTCTGACTTTTGGCTAAGTGCCTCCTCTGCTGTGGTCAGATTCTCTCTGTGGCTCCAGGAGTTTCCCGTGGCTGTGTAGTTTATGGGGCGAGGGGCAGGGAGGAACCAGTCTGTCCCCTTTCCCGTCAGTGCCCAGACCCACCCTGGTTGCTCTCTGCTCTGGGCAGAGAAGACGGCTGGCTTTGGTTAATACTTGTTCCTCCTTGGAGCTGGGGTAGGAGAGTCTGTCCTTTCCTTGGTTGTGCTCCTCTCTGCTGGCCTTAGTTCTTCTCTAGGATGCTGGCTGGTCTCTGAGGGCGCCTGGAGTCTGCCCTCAGTCTGCAGACCTCCCGGGGCCCAGTGACGTGGAGCTGGCCCAGCGCCATTTTGGTCAGAGCCAGGGGAAGCCACCCGGACCTCTGCATGGTCAAGATGCTGTAGGGCTGGTGACCTGAAAGAATGTCTGTGCTTATTAGGCACTGAGACATATTAAGGCCACACTCTGTTGCCAGCTGGCCTTTCCTCAGCTTAGCCTCCATCCATCCCCTGGTGCTCAGCTTCTAGTTACTTTTGGCAAATAAGGTGGGAGGAGAGGTGGGTGGTTGTGGAGGTCAGTGGTCCACAAGATGATGGAGTATGTTCTGGAAGGGGAATGACTTTCCCTATTGGCAGGGGCAGAAGTAAAAGTTGTTTCTTGAGCTCTGGATGGTTCGGATGAGAGAAGGTAAGTGTGGTCCTCTCAGTCCGAGGCGATGCAGATGGGCACAGGTATACTTTGTTTTGCCTTTGGGCTTCTTTCCCCTCCCTGGACCCCAGCCTAGACCCGGGCTGGGAGAAGATCTGGCAGGGATGTCCTAGAAAGAGGGGTTCGTTCCTGCAGCTGCCCCACGTGAGGACACTGGCCAAGGCGAGCTCCAAGGATCCCAGCTCCTGTTATAAGGAGTTGCAGCATCACTGCCTGCCCCAAGGAAAGCAGAAACAAAGGGGGGCTTGGACCTAGAAGGTGGTGAGGGAGGTGGCATTCTCTGACTCCGAGAGGCTGCTCTTGCGCCAGCTAGGGAAGAGCTGGCAAAGGGAGGCAGGGCCGGCACAGCCCAGCTTGGTCAGAAGCCGCGACAGGTCACTGCGGAACTTCACTCCGGCAAACGTGTAGAGCATGGGATTGAGGCAGCAGTGGGCCAGGCCCAGGAACTCACTCATGGTGATGGCCACGGAGAGATAGCCATTCAGCTCACAGCTATTGCCCAGGGCCTTCAGCCTCGCCAGGGTGTCCAGGAAGATAACAATGTGGTAGGGTGACCAGCAGAGAAAGAAGACGCTTGTCACCAGGATGGCCACCCTGACCGCCTTCTGCCGCTGAGGGCGTCGCTGGGCCTGGCACAGCCTGTGCACCACCCCGACGTAGCACCAGGCCATCACCAACATGGGCAGCAGGAATCCTCCTATATGGTAGAGAAAGCGGGAGGTGAACCAGGCATTGGTCTCAGCGTGGTTCTCTTGGGAGAAGGTGCAGCGTGGCAGAGAGTCGTTGTAATGGGGTTGACTGACCTTGGCGAAGAGGATCTCTGGCAAGGCGAAGAAGAAGCCCGCCAGCCAGATGGTCGCACAGGTGATGTGGATGGAGAGGAGGCGGCGGTGGCGGTAGGCGTGGACTGCGTGGACGATGGCCAGGTAGCGGTCCACGGCGATGCAGGCCAGGAGCAGGCTGCTGCAGTAGAAGTTGATCTTGTGCAGAGAAATCACAGTTTTGCAGAGGAAGGTGCCCAGGACCCAGCCCATGGAGCCCTCGGCCACAGCAAAGGGCAGGATGAAGACCAGCAGGAGGTCAGCCACTGCCAGGTGGAACAGGAAGGTCTCGGTGGAGCTGCGTGTCTGCCGGTGCCGCTCCAGGATCACCAGCACCAGGATGTTGCCCATCATACCCAGGAGGAAGATGAGGCCATAGGCCACGGGCATGAACACGGCCTTGAAGGAGGTCAGCAGGGGCCCCTCAGCTGTGGAGCAGAGGTGATTTTCCATCGTGGGGATCTCCGTACTGTCATTGTAGCTGCCCAATTCCTTGTACTGCAAGGGCAAGGAGAGAGGAGGGCGGGCACTGAGGACCAGTCTTTCCTCTCAGGGAGGGGCCCTGACCCCCGGGAGAGTTATCCTATCCCCCCAGGCTAACCACTTTCCTCCCTGCACTTTCAGTCTGCCCATGGACCAAATCCCAGTCTCCCTTGGTGTTCCTCGAACAAATCACTTTGCCTTCTCCAGCTTCAGTTTTTGTCTGTCAGCATCCCTCACTGGGTAGTGACAAAGATGGAAGGAGATATACGGTGTGGACATGCTTCATAAACCCTGAAGGGCTGTGCACCTGTAAGTCATTTCTCATTTGTGAGCCCTCAGGTGTGGAAGGCTGCGGGCTCAGGGGCTGGAATCAGGGCTTCCATCTGGGGAATGGATCTGGTTAGGACAGGCAGCCCTCTGTCCCATTTCTGAACAGCACAGAGGGCACTAGAACCTAAGGTCCTGCGGGAGGGGTGGAGGCTGATCTGGCCTGCTGGCTTCCTCTTGATTTGTCCCCTTAATTCTGAGTGCCTTCATTATATCTGAAACTGTAGTAAGAGCCTCTTGTTTTGTTTAATCTGCACAACAAGCTCAAGGTTTGTAATGTTCCTGTTTCTCCAATGTCTTGCCAGAAATCAGGTCGGCTTGAACACACGTTGATGTAACTTCCACCACTAGGCAGCACTGCCTGCCTTGCCCTGCCTGCTACTCCCTGTCACCAGCAAATTCCTCTCTCTGCTCTTCTCTGTGGACAGCAAGGTGAACTTCAGAGGGAGAAAGCCCGGAGGCGGGGGAGAGAGACAGAAGGAAGTGAGGGAGGCGCAGGGTGGGGGAGTGTCAACCAGGCAGCGTGGGGGGCAGGGAGGGTTCCAAGTGAAGGGGATGTGCCCATTCTGTCTCCGGAAGCTCACTCCTCCCCTGCCTCCTCCTCCCCCCACCCCTCCCCCACCCAGCCCCCACCCCCCAGCACTCAGGTTGTTTACCCAGTTAACCGCAAAGGAAGGCAGCTTGCCTGTTTTCATACCTTTCACTCACAGCTGTCCCCCTGCACCTGCTCCTCCTCACTTCCCAGCTCTGTTCTTCCCACCCCTCCCCTAACCAGACCCCTCTCCACGGCATTTCAAAACCAATTATAACCAACGTATGTGGGTTCAAAAAGACACTTCTGCAAACGATGAGCCCCAGGGAGAGAGAGGATGGGAGAGGGTACTTGGTACCCAGGCTCAGGGTGCCCTCCTTCCTGGAGAACGAGTGTCCCACACAAGCAGGGGGTGGTTTTACTGCTACCCAGGGCCCTAGCTGTGGGTCATACACGTGCTCTTAATGGTGGGAAGACCTATTCCCCAACCTGGGTCTTTCCTTCTGGTCTCCGGAGCAGGTGGCTCTGGGAGATGGGGGTGAGGGGGACACATTAGTGCAGGGGCAGAGCCCTCACCTGACCCCAGCATCCCTCTGCCATAGCCCCAGTCCAGCCTTTCTTCACCTTAATGCTCAGAACCACTCACTCCCATGGGTCCCATTCTCACCAACTTCTCTACTCTTGTCCATCTCCTACACAGAGGACAGGATGTTTTCCAACCCACGAATACCATCACATCAGTGTCTTGCTTAAAATCTTTTACTGGTTCCCTGTTCCCTCTAAGCAGTGGTTTTCTTTCTGTCTTTATCTTTTTTTTTTCTCCAACCTCATAGAATTAAAAAAATGTTATTGGAGTATAGTTGATTTAAAATGTTGCGTTAGTCATATTTAATAGCAAAGCCAATTATAAGAAAAAGTCACGTTTGTGATCAAGTTCATCAATAGAAGACAGGAAGAAGCCAGCCTCAGTGCATGCACACAGCAGAATACAACGCAGCACTCATGACTAAGTGAGGTTTACCTGTATGTTCTCTTAGGGAGAGATGTTCAGCATACATTACTCAACTTCACAGCTAATTGTGGGGCATCCTATATAGCACGAGTCCATGGACTTTTTTGCAGGTTTTCCTGGGGTTGGGGTGGCAGGCAGGGAAGGAGTCTCTGGTCTTCCTATCTTTAAACCAGACACCCTTGTCTCATGTGGTGTTTTGCACATATGCTTTTGTTTAAGAAAATGGGTCTGCTTTCATATGAAAGCCATGGATTTGCAGGATGAGGTCTAAATTCCTTTACCGGGCCTTTACATTTTTGCAAAATGTATATTTCCCTGACCTTTCAAACCTTATCTTGCACTTGATCTCTTTATCCCTCTCCTTCAGGTTCATCATTCTTCTGGCTGCCTGCCACCATCACTCCAACACAATCCTGTCTCTAAAACTCTTCCTTTTGCTGAGCAGCCCTTTCTTCCCAAGTTTGCCTATTTCTATGCTTCCTTCGAGGCTCCACTCAATCCCACCTTCCTATGTCCTTCGTAACTCTTCCACTTGGAATTGCATTCTCTCTTCTTCCATCCTGTGTGCCTTTATTACATCACTTAGCGTTGGGATGTCCGTGGCCTCACTAGATGGTGAGCTCCTGGAGACAGGCCTCCTGTGTCCCCCTTACAAAGCCATGTGTGTTACACATGCCGGACATGCCGCAGATGCGTGTTGCGCTGCTCAGAGAGCAGTTTCCCAGAGAAGGCCAGGGGCCCTTGTATTCTGGGACTTTGGGGAAGTTCCTCCCTGTGCCTCAGCAGAGACTCAGACATTCCTTCTCACCATTCTTCAGTTCTTGCCTCCTCCCAATGCTCTTGACAGCCTAGAGCCTATCTTGGGTTCTCTATCCGTGTTGGGAACTATTTTCCAACATTGTCACTGAATACAACCGCTGGATTCATCCTGGAATTCAGCAGGAGTTAAAGGGGAAAGCAGAAAGATGAGCTGTCTTCATGCAGAGCAAAGCAATTGAGACAGAAGGAGAAGAGAGGCAGGGTTTGGTGCAGTCAGCGGGTTGAACTCCATCTACCTTGTGGTGGGAGCTTGGCGGTCCCACTGCCTAGTGGAGGGCTTAGGTGCAGCCAGCCTGTCCAGCCCAGAACCACTCCAGATCTGCCCACTAAAACATTCAGGTTCATTGGTTTCCTGCTCATTTAAAGTCAACACAGAGGGACGTGTCCCTAGGACCCCAGAGCCCCCATCTCCTGAGAACTCAGGTTTAGAGAAGGTTGGGAGTGGGGGGCTGCCTCTTTCTTCTTGCCCAGCGGTACTTGTTCAGCAGAGTGCTCAGGCAGAGAGGAGAAGATGGAGGAAGCTGGTTTGAGGAGTGCTGAGAGATGGCGCTACCTCTCAGCAGGAGGTGTCAAACAGACGTTCTGGGGGCTCGGGAGTGGCACGTGTTAAAGCCACTTCCCACAGCCAGGGGATCTGGCAGCCCCACCCTTCCTTAAATCATGGAGGGAGGTAATTGAACAAGATCAGCTCTGGCCCAGTGGGAATCCTGAATGCTGTGGGGAGCAGGGCGCAGAAGGTAGTCCCCCAAGACTCACATCCAGAGGGAGCTCAGTGTGGGTGATCTGGCAGAGTGCTCGCTCATTCTTTGCTATGAGAAGCTGCAGGAACCCACAGCCCTCAGGCACACACACACTCTGACAGCAGCATGACCCTGTGTAGTCTCAGACAGACAGGTGCCTGGGGGCGCCATGACAGCATGCGGCATAAGCGAGTACCCAGTGGACAGCAGCCTAACAGAGGCCAGGGACCCAAGCCTCAAAGAAGGCAAGAAAACACGATGACCAGGTTGAAGCTGAGCTCAGAGCCAGGAATCTAGGTAGAAAATTCCTGTGAGCACTGGGGAGGGGGCAGGAGTGGAGGCTAGAACATTCTGTGTACTGGTATTGAGGTGCCAGGAGAAGGGAGGATGGGGGGAGAGATCAAAGCGCTTGGAATTACAAATGTTACTCTTCCTTCCCTCCTCCCCACCTCTGCCCCTCCCTTCTTTGCTTCTTCAGGAGCCTCTGTAGGACCCAGGCCCCTCCCTGGGTAATTAAGGCCTCCAAGCTCCATCTGACTTCTCCAAATGAGGAGATTGTCTCACTGCCCTGCACTGGCCGGTGTGAAGCCCAGCAAACATTTGCTGATGGGACTCTGTGTCAGCAGGTGGGCAGGGGGTGTCTAGGACCCTTCTCAGGGGTCCTGGACCCTCTCCTCTTTTTCACTCTCAGCCCTGTCTTGGGTGACACGGCTGAGGGAGACTTTCAGACAATGCAGAGTTCATTGCAACCCAGAACCACAGGCCCAAACTGACCAGATGGACTTGATAAAGAAAAATGTAGAGACCTAGATGGGGTTTAAAACTTCAACTCTTCAGGGATAGGTTAGGGATGACCTGACTTAACAAACTGTTTATGAGAAAAAGACCCGAAAGTTTGTTGACTGCAAGCTTCAGATGAGTCAACAGGGTGCCGTGGCTGCCAGGAGGGCTCTGTTACCTCATCTAGGTGAACAGAAACCTGCAGGAGGGCACCTGCCACCAACCCAGTTTGTTTGGGCTGGACAAGGGTGACCAGTTGTTAAGTGGTCTGGAGATCCCCGCCCTGGGAGGAAGTTTCCAGGTCCCGGGCTGTGGCATCCAGGGAAGAGAAGGCTTGAGTCCAGGAAAACCATCTCCTTTAAGGACTGGAAAGAGCCCCACGGCGAGAAGGCAGGATGGGCTTATTGTGTGAGGTCCTGGAGGGCAGACCAGGAGGAACGGGCAGCGGTTGGGGTCAGGAGGATTTCAGTCAAAGGAGAAAGAACCTTCTAACAGGCAGAACTGTCCAATGATGGGTTGGGGCCCTTGGGAGGGAGAGAAATGTTTGAGGCCAAGTGTGTGGGAAGGGATTCCTGCCCTGGAAAGGAGGCTGGGCCTGCCCTCGGATGCCCCTTGCTCTCAGTTCCCAGATGCTCCGAGTCTCCGGCTGCCATGCCCTGCCCCGTGCTGATCTGGTTCTTAGCATCATCTTCATCTGGCTCGTCACCTGGGTGGGAGCCGTTGCTTCTCCAGCCTGTCTGTCCTGCAGTGAGTGACTGGCCCAGCTGACCTTCCTTCTCAGCCCCCAGGGACGGGGAGCAGGGCTGCTGAGTGCTTGCCTCACCCAGGCCCAACCCCAGGGCTCCAGGGGCCTGAGTCACAGCGGCTGCGAGAAGCGTCTGCACACAGACGTTGATCACCACTCTGGCTGTAGGGAGCACGCACAGGCTTCAGCTCCTTTTATGTCCCTGGCTGGATATTCCCAACCCAGAGTCAGGAGCCGCGAGTGCGGCCAGCCAGAGCATCTCTCATTCCAGCTTTCAGTGGCTTGAGGGGTGAGGGGGTCTGGATGAAGGAGGCTGGGCTGTGGGGCAAGGGTGGAGGTCTGAATCCCTTCCCCACTCTCCCTTTAGAGGGCCCACACTCCCTAAAGACCATCTGAGGCTCTGGCTTGCCATTTGTCATTTCTCCCCCCTTTCCCCACCCCCACCCTTCAGGAGCAAGCCCGCCAGGCTCCTCTTCCATCTCCACCCAAGTGTTTTGACAGTTAGGAGCGTGGCACTACTCTGGATATGGCTCTGGGGGGAGACTTTAAGCTACCCCTACCTCTGCACTGAGTCTTTAGGCTTCAGGGGGTCCACCTTGGCACGCCCCCCATGCCCAAATCAATTTGCACTTTGGGGACAGAGCCGCACAGTCCAAGGGACAGGTAGGCATGTCTCCTAGGTGTGTACGGCAGGCTCTTGAAGCCATCTCCTGGGTCAGTACTGACTTGAAATGTTTAGTCCCATCATTCCTGAAAGAATATTCATTCCTGTGTCCTGATTCTCAGCGCCAAATTCATGGCCACTTTTTCTGCCCTTCTGTCAGGGGAGAGGATCAGCCACAGTCTGTGTCCTCACTGAAGGCAGGAATTGCTGATGGAGACTGTGGTCTGTGTGCCTCAGCCCAGATTTGCCCCAACGCCGACCCCTCCCCAGGCTGGCCCTGGGTGTCTCCCTCGTCTCTGACCCTTCCAATCACCCCCAGTTGGGGCCTCTTCCACTGGGGTTCCTCTGGGACTTCTGACCTGGCTTGGGGGGGGGGAGCCTCCCTTCCCCCCAGGTAAACCCCAGAAACAGCTTGAGCTGGTTTTGGTTCCTCTTCTTTACACCTCCTTGATGAAATGGGACAGTGCATGTGAATGATCTTTGCCTCCTGTGATGCTCTGATCACGTTGAAGTCATAGTTTATGGGGGTCATCCCTGGGGAGGGGTCAGGGGAAGCCAGCCCCTGGGGCTGGACCAGCTTCACCCTGCTTTACAGCAACTTCCCCTCCTGCCTGGTGTGTAGGGTGGGGCTGGAGGTGCAGTGTATGACCGGCCCATGGAGGTGACCTGGGTCCTAGTTCTATCCAGAGGAGGCCCCATGCTTGCAGGTCCAGGTTCCTATGGACAGAAGCTCTCCTAGGTCTGCCTAGATCTGCCTTCCCAGCAGGATGGGTCCCTGGTATGCCCACCCCAGGGACCTGGCTGCTTGTTTAGGGTACTCGGCCATCTAGATTTTTTCTGTGTGAGTTCTCCATTCGTGGGAATTAGCAACCCATTTCAAGAAAATGGAAATTTAAACAGTTGATATTAGAATGCAAATGGAGGGAGGGAAGACAGGATGCCTGACCCTTGGTTGGTGGCCAAGAGCCCCCAGTTCTTAACCCAGCATTGGAGTCTAGAACCCAGTGTCCTAGGAAACTGAGCCGATCCTTGGTTTGGTTGGACAAGGAGAGGGAGAGGAATAGGAGACAAAAGGAAGAGGAACGAGGCTAACTCCAGGGGAGTTAGAGAACCTCAGCAGAGCACCACAAATCAGTACGTATTTACTGAGAAGCTACTGCATACAAGACCCTTCGGCCACTCTGCCAACCCCGGGCCCCTGTGCTGGGAGACTCTAGGGGAGACTGTCGAGAAACTGCTCAAGGTCCTGCTGTGAGCAGGTGGCGGTGGAGAGAGAGGTTCTGCACTTCTGAGAGGGCCACAGCCCTCGAGAGGTCGCATACGGGAGGTGAGTGCGGGCGGAATGAGGCGCTGGGAGCTGGCGGAAGGTGAGCCCAGGGCCCGGATGATCCTGGGACTCTTGGCACCTGGCCCGACCCTGATGGAGGGGGTTCAGGCCTGCGGGGATGCCTCGCCCGAGACCACTTATTTGAGGTATGACATGAATTGAGTCACCGGTCTCTCTCCCTGGGCTGTGGGTTTTCTTTGGTATGTGGGACATGCCCCGCTGTCCCCTGCCCCCTGCCACCACCTGTCTCTAGTAGGTCACGCAGTGGAGTGAGGCGTGCAGTTAGGGGAACTCTTGAGGTTTCTCAGAAGCCAGAACCGGCCAGGTCTCGAGTTGGTTACTGTGATATCCAACTGGGTCAGGGCTCGTGGTCAGTCTGAAGCTGTGGGCAGAGGAAGATGCCCAGTAACCTAATCAGGTGAGGCCGAGGGCCAGGGCCGAGGGCCAGGGTGGGGGCATGTTGCTTTGTCAGGGCTGGGGGGCTTTCAGTCTGATCGGACTCAGGGCCAGCTTTATGGGCATGCAGCCAGTACAGTCACAAAGGACCCAGCACTTAGAAGAGCCCCGTGCCTGGTTTAGTGCTCCGCTGTCGCTATCTTGAAATTCTTAACAGAGGCCTAACATATTCATTTTGCATTGGGTCCCACAAATTAAGCAGCAGGTCTGATTAGACTGATGGTTCCGGCTCTGCTTTTCTCTGGGGGTTGGATCTGAGAAGCCAGACTTTGGGAAGTTAACCCTTCCCCCACCTCCCCATGTTCTACTTATACTTCCAAGTTTGGGGATCTGGGCAAGTGAGAGGCAGACTTTTCCAAGCACGTCTGGGAACACAGTTGGTGGAGTTAGAATATAGACTCCAGTCAGGGGAGTCTCCAACCCTCTAGGGTGTTGGAGACCATCTCAGGGGGAGCTTAGGGCCAGGAGAGCTGGCAGGTATAGGAGAAAAGGTTTGGACCTTTTATGATCCAGCCCAGAATGTAGCTCAGAGAGAAGTTCTTTCCCTAGAGGTGCCCTCGGCAATGGGGGAAAAGGAGAAAAGACCACAAGAAAGTTTCCAAAAGATCCTTGCAAACAACCTCTGCTGCCCTCACACAGGAGCCTTGGGTCTCTGGTTGAGTCACTCCCTACACACATCTTTTGGAGACCCAGTGACAACCAAACCAACTGGGCTCCTCTGCTTCACGGGACAGTCTTGGGTGGGTGGCAGAGAGCGATGCTGGGGACTATTTTCTTAGCTCCCCCCAAGAATACCTTGTCTCTAGAGAGCCCAGTCCCCTGACGGAGGCCACAACATGCCCAAAGACCTTTCTAGGATTAACACAGAGTTCTTCCACTAACTTGATACCAGCTTGGCACCCTCTATCCCCTGACCCCAGCCCACTGAAGTCCTCTCCCTTGCTGACCATTTCCTTGGGTTAGCACGTAATCATTGTCTATGAGCTTCTGGTGAGTAATTTTTTTTTTTTCCTTCTTGCCTAGCCCGTAAACTATTTAAGGGCCAAGACCGGGTTCTCAACTTCTCTATCCAAGAGAGAATGTCGTGCCCCAGTGACAGAATCATATAGCAAGAGATGAATAAATATACACTGATTGGTCAACTAGCAATGCCAGCCTCCTGATATTAAGAAAACCTCCAAAGCACTTTCCCATCTACCCCTTATTCCAGCTGTAAGAGATGAGGAGAGGAGCCCTTACTGAGGAATGGATAGGTCCCAGAGCACATCAGGGAGGATGCAGGACCTGAACCCATACGTCCAATCCCCTCTAAATAAACGACGTCTATTTAAGGCAGCAGCTCTATTTATCCGCTGCTTCCATGGAATGAGAAATCAAACCTTAAAAGGCAGGCACCCATGGGTCTGTCTAGATTCTGCCAATCCACAGTGGGAGAGGACTTCACGGCTTTTCCCTCTTCCTTGGGCCCCGGGCACAGGATATTTAGAATTCCTGGGCGACCATAAGCTACCTGTCCCTACTCACCAGGTCCTCCAGGTTGTAGTTCATGAGGTCCATGTCCAGGGTTAGGGGGTAGTTCATGGTTGTAGCCGTATGTCACCAGGCTGGCCACTGTCTCTGATGCCGAGAGCTTCTCCGCCTGGTGCCTATAGAGAGGTGGCAGCCGTCAGCTGCAAATTTAAACAAATGAACTGCGTGCTGTCTCCTGGGGCTGCGTAGGACCCAAGGCCTGTCTCACAACTCATCACTTTTTTTTTTTTCCACTGGGTCTTTTCTGTTTTTTTGAAGAAAAAGGGAAAATCCCCAGAGCATCAGTGCTAGTCAAGCATTTCAGCTTCTTTCCTGGCAATAGTTGTCTCAATTGGGGCTTGTAACTAGCTTAAAGGCTGCCCCTCCCTTCTCCTCCCTATATCTCCACCAACCTCCCAACAGGAGTCGTGCCTTGTAATGAAAACCACCACACTGGTCAAGGGGCTTTGAGGGAAACTCCACGTAGAAAGGGAACAGGAGGTGAGCTCTTCCAGGCCCGCTCCTCCAAGCTGCCTCCGAACCCTCATCTTTCTCACCACTAGGGCAACCTAGCCTCCAGGGTGCCCAGGACTGAAAGTCCCTTGTCCTGGGAAACCCCTCAGGCCGAGGCAGACTGGGACACCCTACTTACCAGCACCCTTTTGCCCAGGCAGGGGCAAAACCCCTTCCCTTTCCAGTTCAAGTTCAGAAGAGATAGGTTAGAAGTTTTCAAAGGGAACAACACTGAAACATTACTGGAAGACAAAAACGAAATTACCCAAATCACCAAGCACAAAAACATAGTCATAGAAGAGAGTCATTTTCTGACTCAAAAATAATGATGTTCTAGCTGTAAATGAACTTGGTTGGCACATAAATGAGTAACGTCATAGAATACCCAGCTAGAGTCGACTTTTACATGGGAAGACCCTGAGGCCCAGAGAGGCAGAGTGACGTCCTCAGGACCCACAACTAACCAGTGGCAGAGCCAGGACTGAACCCAGGCTTCCCGACTCCATATTCAGTGTTTTCTCTAGTGCACCAGGATGCCACTCTTACAGGCTCAATGGAACCCTTTTCCTTTCCCCCAACTCTACCCTGTCTGTGGACACCTACCTTTAAGAAGCTCAACGTAGACGTTGATAGACTTATCCTCCAAGTCTCATCGCTGTGATGTTTCTTCCAGGAGAGGTTCACAGTGATACAGAAACGCACATGACTGCACACACAGAGGCACCTACACATGATGTGCTCTTTCCTTGCCCCACCTCATCGCCCCTTCCAGCCAAATTGTCATTTGCTGGGATTCTACCCTTTCTACTGCCCTCCTTCTCCTTTTCCTCCGCCTTCATCTTCCCCTTTTCTCTCCCCCTCTTCACCCCTGAAAGATACATCTTTCTTGGGTTTCAACAACTTGAGGAGTTTGCAGCCTGTATTTTTACCGTCGAGGTCCTTCTTTCTTCAATCTCCATTCACTGCCTTCAGCAACAGCTTTCAAGGAGGAAGAATTTCAGGACAAGGAGCCAGAGCGCCTCTTTTGCACTTCCGGTCCTGAAACCTTCAGGAGGAAGCTGCCCCAGTGTTTCCTGTGTACTCCTCACTCTTCCATCCCCACCCATCCCAAAATCCCTGCCCCTCCAATCCATCGATATGTTCAATTTAGCTTTTGCTACTCTAAGGACATTGATCCGGAAAGAATATAGTATATAGAATCATGTAGAAATTGGAAGGGAATTTGGAAGAGCAACCATTCCATCCTCATTCCCCCCTTCCCTTACCCCCAGGAAATTCAAGATTCCTGTCACTACATCCTCATCAGGTGGTCACCCAGTATTAGTCAAACATCACCAAGGGTGAGAAATTTGTTTCTTTTGAGAGATCGTGTTTCAATGCAGGATGGTTTAATCAACCTGTTCTTTGACCTCTGAGTGATTTATGGTTAATAGTCCAGATATAATCTGACTAGGAAAAAATATAGAAAGATAAAATTTTCCTTGTTCAAGTTTCCATACTTACATAACTGCAGTTAAAATGGTCTTTCCTGTGGGCTCCCATTCCCCTTGACAACATGCCTAGCAAATTTCATTTTGGTGGTTCTAGTCCGTCACCTCGGCTTATAAGGGGAAACTTTTGAAATCCTGATTCAGTCCTCTATGGATGTGATACCAGCTTAGATAAGCCTGCTATCCTTGGGCCTATCCAAGTCCTGATGGAAAATATTGACAGAACAATGCCAAAACCAGAACCCTACTTCATCCCATTAGAGACCTACTATTCTCAAAGGTCAGGGAAGACTTCATGGAAGAAGGAGGACACGAGCTGGACGTTGAAGGTTTGGACAGAGTGACCTGACCTGCCTGGAGGGGAGGGTGCAAGGTAGGGGGCGTGGGAGACAACGAAGACTGCGTGAAAAAGTGTGTGGAAAGAATTACTCAAGATGCGATGTGTGTGGTTATGGTGGTGATGATGAGGATGGGGGGTGGGGGGTGGGCAGCAGCGAGACGATGGAGGAGGTTGGAGTGCACACTGGACGAGGTGGGAATTACTCTTGTGGCCTTCTCTCTTATTCTGCCCCTGCCTTTCCATTCACCTTGATGTGTGGCAGCTCCAGGGGAAGGGTTTGGGAGGAGGATCAGGACTGCTCCTAGGTGCAGCAGCAGGCGGTGGCTGTGGTTGCAGCTACGATGCTGTGGGCAGCAAGGCATCTGCTAGCTTCTCAGTGGCTGACCTGGGTTTTACGGAGAAGAGAAACCTGTGACTGTCACCTGAACTCCTCTCCAGTCCCTTTCCGGGTGCCTCTTGCATCGTGGGCCCATTCAGATGCCCCTTCCTGTCTCTCCAGATGCTGGGACATGCTGCAGGTTCCCTGGTCCCGCTTGTCCCAGACACTGACCTTTGATGGTCAGCTGGGTTTGCCCTAAATGGGTAAGTACCTCCTGACTATGAGTTCTAATGTTGCTTTAAAAGGTTCAGAGAGTAACTGCCTCTGGTAGAAAAGACGATCTTAAGATCTTCAAACACATAAAACAAGATGAGCCCCCCACCCAGAATAGAGAGGGCAATGCCTCGTCTATGACCCCTTAATTTTAAAGATGAGATGGCAGGGGTTCCACCTGTGCGTATGGGGGACACTTCCAGATAAGGTAGCCCAAACTTTATTTCAACGTGCGACTTGTTTAATATTTCTTGCATGTGGGATCCCAGTCCCCACCCCATGGGCAGCCTACCTGAGGCAGAGTTGTTTTCCAGACTTCTCATCAAGATGACCACTGGTGGTTCTAGCAAGAGTAGACTTCTCTGTAAGTTTGCTTCATGATTCATGGATTAATTAAGTTCCTCTTTATTTCAGGTACTAGATACAGTCACTTGTCTTGGAGTTCATTTCCTGTACTCCACAGAAAAGTTAAGTTGTTCTGCAGAGTGTTTGGGGTGCAGGGAATGGGCTGGGGCTTCCGCCTGTTCTTTCGCTACCCTGGGATGCTCCCTCTCTCTGAGCTGGACAGAGAGCTTGTCCTCCTCTTTCCCTGGGTCTTCCCCGACTGTTCAGAACAGAACTCCCCAGGTCCCCACCTAGCGCGTCAGCCCGAGGAAGTGTTGAGTATCTCTCTAGGATGAGAGGATGACAATAGCATTCGTATAGCATTTACCAATCTACCAAGTCGCACACCTTTTATATTTCATGTTTCTTAATCTTTATACTTAATTTCACATTTAGTCCTCAAACTCATTGTACAGGAGGTATTGGCATCACCCATGGCCATGTTTGGTGGGGTGGAGGGGGAGGATGAGGAAACAGAGGCTCAGTTCCTCCCTCACGAGTACAGGGAGAGTAACGGACAGGGGCAGGGCCTGAAGCCCAACCCGGGGGTCTCACCACCAGGCCACACGACCTTCTCTCAGAGATTGAGATGTGGAAAGGACAGGCACTTACCTGGCTATCTGAGGGGAAAACTCTGCCTAAACCCTTTATAGGCTTTTCATCAGGCACTTACTATGTGCCATGAACTGCTAGATTCTTCACACACATCACTTCCTATGGTCCTCTGAACAGACTTTATGTGTTAGGTATTTTTATCACATTATCACACATGTGGAAACTGAGCTTTAGGCAGTAGTGGGAAGTAGTTGCGAGTGCTAACAGCTCACTCAGTCACCAGTGACCCAAAAGCACAATAAAAATCAACACAGGAAGTGGGGTGGTAAAGGTTCTCAGTGCCGGAGCCAGCACCCACGCATAACTCCTCTCTCATTAGGTAACAGGTAGGAGTCCTGCGGGGAGGAAATGAGCTGCAGGTGCTGGGGAGGTGCATCAAGGTTGCCTCAAGGTTATAGGGGCCACGAGTGTGTCTGGGAACCTTCGGCCTGGGGCCGGCTGTGTGGCCAGGGTTAGAGAATGAGTCAGATGCCTGAATCAGGTGCTTGCAGGTTGACTCCGGCTGAGCCCCAGCCAGAGGGGCGATGTGAAGATTGAGGGAGGTGGGATTCAGGTTCTGCCCTGGGAGGACTTTGTCCAGCAGAGAAGGCAGGACAGACCCACGTACCCAAGTCTGCACACTCATATACATGCATAACTTGAGAACATTTTCAAAGCGACATACATGCATGTATTTGAACCCAGTGAGGGTCAAGTCCACCAGTGTGAAAGGCACACCGAGTAGGAAGGATATACCCCATGTTCTTTTACACATAAGTCCTGTGCGTGAATGTGCTGTGTGAACAGTGGAAAGAAAGCCAGGTTTTATAGCAAAAGAACTGGACTGGAGGTTCAGCATTTCTATTTTCCAACAAGGCTGCTTTTAGACCAGACCTGCCTAGATATTCCAAGACACATCAAACACAGAATGTCACCCTTAGGAAAGTGGTTCTCAAACGTTATGCCTCAGAATCACTGGGAGGGCTTTTACATAGAAGGCTGGGGGCCCTCCCTCAGGTTTTCTGATCCCCAGGGTCTGAGGTGGGACCTGAGAATTCGAATTCCTAACAACTGACCAGGTGATGCTGACATCGCTAGCCTGGGAACCACACATTGAGGACCATTGCCCTGAGCTACACAGCACTGGGGCGTGGAGGTGGCTGGCCCAAGCCACCCAGCAAATTCTAGCCTCTTCAAGAAAACACTGCCGTTGCTGAGGCTTCTCTAGCACAACTCACCTCACACAACTGGCACCACAACCCACAGCAGGTTTCCCCGAGAACACCGGCTTCCCTGAGCCCCAAGCTGGCACTGCTGAAATTGAGGCCATGGCTCCCATCTCTGGCCCCTCTCTTGTCCATCTCAGCCTCCACGATAATTGGTGACGCTTAAGTTCTGCTTCAGCACACCGTGTAACCCAGTCACTTTGACCGTGGCCCGTAGTATGAAGTATGTGTTACATCACAACCCTGTTGGCGTGTGTGCACACACACATTTTCCCCAAACAACACTTATTCTTCACTTATTCTTAGTATATGTGACATACTTATGTTTTCTACCCTTTCTTTCTTCCTCCCCCCTCCCTCTGTGTCTCTGCCCCTGTCCCTGACTGTCTGTCTCTCTCTGTTTCTTTTTTTCTTCAGTGGAAGTCACTCCACCAAATTACTTCTGTGGATCCACAAGTAAGTCCAATCCCTGGGTGTATAAATTACAAATAAAACTTCTCTGAGTCTTAGCTTCCTAATCTGTGCACTTATACAATGCCTGTACTGCCAGTTCTGCTACCGTTCGTCTTGATTAATACCGTGTATGTAAAAGTCTTTTTTCCAAATAGAAGCCCTCCCTAGGTACAAAGTGCTATTAAACACACACCCACCCATCACACTTTTAAAAGGAACTTGGAAAGGAAGGAAGTTCAGGCAGGACTTTGAGGGAAGGGAACAGGGAATGCCTGAGCCCCAGCGGAGGTCTGCAGGTGGCACAAGCATACCTTGGGGAGAGGATGGTGGGTAGTTTGTCTGGACTGGAGCAGAGGAAGATGTGGGAGAAGGACAAGAGGCTGGGAAGGTGGATTCTGAGAGGCACAGAGAGCCTCTCTGGGCATTTGGATTGCAGATGGGGCAACTGGGAAATGCAATAGATTTTTCAGGAACAGAACTTCACAACGAAGATGGAATTTAAGGAAGTTTGTTCATTTCAACTTCGAAAAAAACACCTATTAATTGCCTACTGCATGCCGGGGTGTAGCAGTGGACAAGACAGACTAGCCTGGCAGATGTCTCTGGTGAGGATGGGCAACGAGTCCTCAAATAACTGAATTATTCCTTAAGCCTCCATTACATTCCTGGCACTGAACCAGGTGCCGGGAAACTAATAAGAAACAATCCTAAACATGACTCCTGCCCTATCATAGCTTACACTTTGGAGAGGAGGTAGGCAGGAAACAAATAAACTATTTGCTTAGCAGTAATGATAACTTATAAAAATCTGTAAGTGCTCTGAAGAAAAGGAACTGGATTCCCAGAGAGAGAACGATCACATGAACTCAAGCTCCACAAACAAATAACCACAACTGTAATACTCCCAGATTAATTTACAGTTTATAAAGTCCTTTCCCAGGCCTTGTCTCCAAAGGACCTCATCTCAAGCCTGTGGAGAAAGACAGCCAGGAGTTCTTCGCCTCTTTTTTTTTTTTTTTAACTTTTTATTTTTTTATTTTTTACAATAAACTGCATATATTTAGAGTGTACAATTTGGTATCCCAATCTCCCAATTCATTTCCCCCCCCAACCCTCCCCGCTCTTCGCCTCTTTTATTTGTAAGAAAACCAAGGCTCAGCCGGTCTCATGAGTTGCATGAATCTATCCAGTAGGAAAGGAAGCTCAGCCAGTTCTTCTGACTCCAGATCCAGTGCTCTGCCCTCCAAGGAGCAAGAGATGACCTGGCCCCCAGTGGGGCAGTTAGCCTGCTTGTTCTAGAGGAGATGTAAGGTGGCAAAAAGTTTTGTCTCCAAAAGTAGAGAACAAACTTACGGTTACCAAGGGGGGAAGGGGGAGGCATGAATTGGGAGAAAGGGATTGACACATGTCTGTTACTATGTATAAAATAGATAACTAATGAGAACCTACTGCATAGCACAGGGAAATCTAGTCAATGCTCTGTGGTGACCCAAATGGGAAGGAAATCTAAAAGAGAGTGGATATATGTATACGTGTAACTGATTCACTTTGCTGCACATTGAAAAGCAACTATACTCCAATAAAAATTTAAAAGAAAAAAAAAAGTTCATTTCCCCCATGTCCATATCCTCAGACCCTCTACATCCTCAGACCCTATAGCAAGGAACTGTGGTCAGCGAAGGGGTGGGTTAGGGGCCAGGCCTTGGCTGGCCCCGAGAGGGGCGGGCAGCACAGAGCAACCTTGAAAGGCAAAGGCAGGAAACCCAAAGCAGGACCGTGAGCTGGCATTGTCAAAGGCATCTGCACCATCTCCGTCTCCGTCTCCGTCTCCGGCAGTGAAAGTGAACCGGGCCTAAGGCGGAGGTGATGGGCCAACGAAACTCACCACCGCATTCACCTCTGTGACTGGGGACAAGTGAGGCAGGCCCACCTGCCGTATCAGCACCTTGATCACGGAGCTCATCAGAGAGAGGTTTCCAAATGACTCGGCCCTGCTGCCCCAGGAAGGAAGCCTTCTGGGCTGCTGTGTGGGGGCTGCTGGGTGTGGGCCAGGCACTTGAAAGAGAGTAAATGATGACACAGCAGTGGGGGACAGGGCTGCTGACACTGTGGTTCCAGCTCTGGAGAAGAGGCCGGGAGAGGCCAAGGTGCAGCAGCCACCTGGTCTTACCCACCGGAGGGGGACGCTGGGAGAACCCCATTGTGGCTCCCTGGTAGCAAGGAAACAAGAACCCGACTCTGTAACTTGGCATTTTTGGTACCTGTAATCTGGCCCAAATGTACTGTTTTTCAGTAATAAATATTTATAGACTGTCCACTGTCTATTTCTAAACCTCTGTCCTGCTACTCCCCTTCAGGTACATCATCCTCCAACCACGCAGACTCCTATAGTTTTCCCCCTTCCTCTCTCCACCCCTTTCTGCCTTCACCTTTTGCTTGTTTCCCAAAATCTTAGCAGCCCTTCTCTATATCTCTGCGGGACCAAAACCTGAATATCCTCAAGGCCCATCTCAGCACCCCTCCTCCACAAAGGTTCTCCTAAAGCGGAATAATATTTTCCTCCCTTGAACCTGATCTAGCACTTTACCTACATTTCTTACTTTTCACCTGGCATTGTAGCTATTTGTGTAACATATACTCTCCTGTTAGGCTATAAGAGCCTTTGGTGACCAAGTCCTTTATGATTCATCCCTCCCACCAAGAGCTTTGCACCTAGTAGGTACTCAGTAATTGTCTTTGACTGACTGACTCACTGAATGAAAGAATGAAGAGGGAATGGGAGTAGGGCCCGTGGAGGAGAGGTGGGAAGTCTAGGTAGGGCCCAGGGGCCATTGGCTTTCCTTGAGGCTTTCTGTGGGCTGAGCCTGCAGTCTTTATCCTGGGGCTGTCAGGAAGGTCAGGAGAAAGAACGTGGGCTTTGAATCTGTTATCAGCAGGTGTGTGACCTTGGGAAAGTCTCTGTCTTCTTCCTCATGCGTAAGTGATCTAATACCTACCTCAAAAGTTTACTGTGAGACTTCCCTGGTGGCTCAGTGGTTAAGAATCTGCCTGTCAATGCAAGGGACACGGGTTCGATCCCTGATCCAGGAAGATCTCACATGCTGCAGAGAAACTCAGCCCGTGTGCCACAACTACTGAGCCCATGCGCCACAACTACTGAAGCCCACGTGCCTAGAAGAAGCCACCGCAACAAGAGAAGCCACCACAATGAGAAGCCCATGCACTGCAGTGAAGAGTAGCCCCTGCTCGCCACAACTAGAGAAAGCCCACGTGCGGCAAAGAAGACCCAAAGCAGCCAATAAATAAATAAACAAATTTATATAAAAAAAAGTTTATTGTGAGGATCAATATGTGACCAATATAGTAAAACACCTAATACCCAGTAGTGTTCAATAAAGTTGTTGACCAGTTAGCCAAGTGAGAGTGATTCTTTTAGCTGCTTCTTTTAGGTGGGGTGAGTGGGTGGGGTATTTGCCTTACTCCTCTTTGTTGTAGAGACATCTGCACACTGGTCCTACTCGATTGTCACCTAGCACAGTGCCAGGCACACTGGATGGAGTCAGCAGTCCACAGAGGTTTGATGAATGATGGATGAATACAGGCATGATACCTGAGTCAGTAGCCTCCAGAATCTAAAATCCTCCTTCTGGAAACTAAAGGAACATAAGCTGTTGCTGTTACCGTTGTTCTGCTTTAGGCAGAGGAATTCTTATCCTCTGGGTGATTGATCCAGCCCTGTGATCCTCCAGGGCCACTGGCTAGATGCTGAGGGGAGGCTGTAGATGCAGAGGTGGGAAAGAGGCTCAGCTTGTACATGAGGGCATCACCCTTTGCTTGACAGCTGACCCAGAAACAAAACGGTGCTTTTTGTCCTTGTCAGGCTTGGGGTGGGGAAGAGAAAGCCGCAAGTCACTGAGCCTTATGAACCAGCCTGGTGCCAGAAAATGGACATTGGCCAAGGCCACATGGCCATGGAACTCACTGTCCTGGAGACTGGCCTGGGAGGCTAAGCCCCGGTCAGTAGCAAAGAGAGGGCTCCTTGGGCTAGGCAGTGGGGAAAGAGAGTGGCTGGAGAAGTGCCAGGGGATAGGGTGGAAGGAGCCCAAACTGGCCTTGACAGCTTCCACGCCACCCAATTCCTCCTATGACATGAGCAGAATTTGGAAAGCATCATAGAAGTTTCTTGGACCAGCGGCGCAAATGAGCGGCTCCTTTCTGCAATCTGAGGCTAGTGCACTGGGATGTGGCACATGTGGGTGCACCCTGGAGAGAAACCGGCCTCACTGATGCCCAGAGGTTGCTGAGCTGTAGGAATTCGCAGTCAGAGGACCCTTGTGAAACCACACCACTCAGATTGGGATTCGAACCAAATTGCATCTCGGCTGGGACTCAAACCCAGCCAGAACTCAGACTGGGACTTGAACCCACTGTCTTTTGAAATTAATTAATTAATTAATTAATTAGTTTATTGGCTGTGTTGGGTCTTCATTGCTGCACATGGGCTTTGCCTAGTTGCAGCAAGCGGGGACTACTCTTTGTTGTGGTTCACAGTCTCCTCATTGCTGTGGCTTCTCTTGTTGCAGAGCACGGGCTCTAGGCGTGTGGGCTTCAGTAGCTGGGGCACACGTGCTCAATAGTTGTGGCTCATGGGCTCTAAAGCACAGGATCAGTAGTTGTGGTGTGTGGGCTTAGTTGCATGTGGGATCTTCCTGGAACAAGGATGGAACCCATGGCCCCTGCATTGGCATGTGGATTCTTAACCACTGTGCCACATAGGAAGTCCTGAACCCACTGTCTTTTAATTGAAATCATACACCTGGTCTCAGGACTTAATGAAGCTCAAGTTCTTTATGTCTCAGAGCAGAAAGATTTCAGCAAGAGGCAAAGTGATATGTAAGGTGTAGATTTATCGAGAGAGATACACACTCCATAGACAGAGCATGAGCCATCTCAGAAGGCGAGAGGCCCTGGGAGAAACACATTCTTTAGACATAGCATGGTCAATCTCAGAAGGTGAGAGCAGCCCTGAAATATGTTGTGGTTAGTTTCAATAGGCTGGGTAATTTCATAGGCTAACTAGTGGGAGGATTATTCCAACTATTTTGGAGAAGGGGTGGGGATTTCCAGGAATTGGGCCACCGCCCACTTTTTGGCCTTTCATGGCGGGCCTGGGAACTGTCATGGCACCTGTGGGCATGGCACTTAGCATATGCTAATATATTACAATGAGTTGTATAATGAGGCTCAAGGTCTGCTGGGAGTCGAATCTTCTGCCATCTTGGGCTTCATCAGTTCTTACCAGTTTTTGTTGTAACTTCAACAGCAATGCCGTTTTTTAAAAGGTTGTGCCCTGCCCCTTCCCTCCTGTCTCACTTGGGAGGCCACAGTCTCTCCTCAGATTTTTTTTCCTCTGGGGGAATAAATCTGGGTGGACCCCACTTTCAAAGGGCCCAGCTACTCTTTCCTCCCCATGCTGAGGGTCTCTGAGGGGAGGTTTTACAACCCTGCTGGAGACAGGGAGAAGGGGAGACGATGTTCTCACCCAGCCACTCCAAAACTGGCTGAGGACTTTGGGGTGTTTCCCCGGGAGCCATATCCTCGGGGGAGGGGAGCTCTCCAGGTCTCTCTCCAGTCCCCACATCTGTGTTTAAGAGAAGCCCCCTGGAGCCTGGCAGGGGAAAGAAGGGAGTTCTGTTGCTTTGTGGAGCCTCCCCTTACAGACCAGACTTTTTTTCTAAAGAGGCTTCTTATAGACATTTTTTTAAAATCTAATTACACAATATAAGAAGTTGTTTTTGTAAATGATTTACAGGAAGAGCCCTTTGGTCAAGACCAACAATGTGCTCCCCCTTTGCCCCAGGGTTAATCACAGCAGCAAGGTCAGTGTCCTTCTCTCCAGACCTATTCTAGTCACTGTCGAAAAGATAAGGTATTGCTTTGCTTCATTTTTCTGTAAAGGATGTCATGTTGTTCCTATTTCAGTACTGTAAGTCAAACTTTTCTTTTAGAGGCAATATTACATGTAATTGGAAAATAGGAAAAATCTGTCATAATTTTACAATGAGAACTAATGCAACTTTTGTGTAGCATCTTTTTTCTAAAACACAAATTGGAAATTTGTAATCACAGTATTCATGTGATTTTGTAGCCTGCCTTTTCATTTAGCATGCACTCATAAACATTGTTTGGAGGCTTTTTTTTTTTTTTAAATCTGCCATGCCGCATGGCTTGTTGGATCTTAGTTCCCCGACCAGGGATCGAACCCTGGCCCAAGGCAGTGAAACCGCCAAGTCCTAACCACTGAACTGCCAGGGAATTCCCTGTTGGTAGGTTTTTAGCATGAAATATCAATGCTTAAAATTGTTCTTTTCCTGACTCTTACTCTTTCCAAAATGGTGAAAGAATAGCCAGAGCGGATAGATATTAATCAAATGTATTCACAATTATTATTAGGAATGTACTATATGCAGGTTTTGTTCTAGGCTCCAAGGATGTAGCAGTGAGTAAAATAGACAAAGATCCCTGTCCTCCAGTCTTCACAGAGCTTACTTTCTAAAGGGGAAAGACAGATAATAGACAAAATAAATAAGAAAATTAGATAGCATATTAGATAAAATAGTATATAAGAAGGGCATATGTGCTATTAAAAAAGTAAAGCAGGAAAGGAGGACAGGGAGGGATAGAGCTGTCAGGAAATACCTAACATTTAGGAGGGGACTTTTGGGTGAAGATTTGAAGGTTACAAGAGTGATCCAAGAGGATAACTTGGGGTAAAAATGTTCCAGGCCTCCGCGAGCGAGCACAGAGATGCTGAGGTACAGGAACATGAAAGGAGGCCAGTCTGACTGTAGCAAAGTGAGCAAAGTGCTGCGTGAAGAAGATTACAGATTGTATAAGACCTCATAGGTCCTATGAGAACTTTGGCTTTTACTCTAAAGTGGGAAGTACTGGAGGGTTTGGGGACGGAGGGGTGTCATAACATGACTTTTGTTAAAACAGGCTCACTCTGGGTGCTGCATGAAGAATAGGCTTGAGGGGAATAAAAATGGAAGCGGGGAAACCAAGAAGCTATTTCATTAGTCCAGGTAAGAGGTGATGGCGACATGAACCAGTGTGGTTACAGTGAAGGCACTGAGAAACACCAGGGGTGTTTCTTTTTTTTTGGCCGCGCCATGTGGCATGCGGGATCTTAGTGCCCCAACCAGGGATTGAACCTGTGTCCCCTGCAGTGGGAGCGTGGAGTCTTAACCACTGGACCACCAGGGAAGTCCCCAGGTGTATTTTGAAGGTAGGGCTGACATAATTTGCTAATGGACGACTCCAAGGACTTTGGCCTGAGCAGCTAGCAGGATGGAGTTGCCATTAACTGAGATAGAGAAAACCTGGGAAAAAGCAGGTTTAAGGAGGGAGATGAGTTTAGTTTGGGGTATGTGAGGCTTAAGATCCCTGTTAGATGTCCAAGAGGAGTTGTCCGTCAGGCAGTTGGATATGCAAATGTAGAGATCAGAGGAGAGGAGATGGAGAGGAGAGGAGAGGAGCTCAAGATGTCAATTTGGAACGAGCCAGATGGTATTTAAAGCAAAGGAAGTGAGTGTAGGCACAGAAGAGAAGAGATGAAGGATTGTGGCCTAAGGCACAAGGTTCAGAGGTCAGGGAAATGCATTCATTCATTTAATCCTCACAGCAACCCTCTGAGGAAATTATTGCTATTTTCATCATTTTACAAGTGATGAAATTCAGGCATAAAAAGCTTAAACAACTTGCCGAAAGTCACATAGCTGATAGGCAGCAGAACTGGGATCTGAACCAGCCAGTCTGGTTCTAAGTACCATACTCTTAACCTCTAGGTTGTATGTGTGGCTTCTATTCATGATCACAATTTACAGGTGGGGAGACTGAGTCTTAGGCTAAGTAATTTGCTAATACTCGTGGCAGAGCTGGGATAGGAACTCTCTCACTGACTCTCTGCTTTGAGAGATCTCTGCTTTTTTAATCACTCTGCCATATGACCTGCACAATCTTTTTGGAGATAGGGAAAAAGCCTTCTGCATCTCTCAAGTTATAGCCCTTAAACAAATGCCTTTCCTCCTCACACACAAGAATTTTCTGACTTGTCACTGTGCTTGGAAAAATGGGATGCCAGGTCTAGCTGCCAAGGCAGCCTCAGCCTCTGCAACCCTTCCCCTCCCCTGTCTCCTGGTCAGGAAGCCCATGGTTGGATGTGGTTCCTGACTTCCTGAAGCTCGGGTCTTAAGGTGGTCTTATGGGATGGTTCTGTGTGGCCACCCGCAAGTTGCTTCCCTTCCCAGCCTCAGTTTCCTCTTCAGTAAAACAAGGTGATTAGGTCAGGAGAGTGGTTCCCAAGCTGGCTGTGTACCTGATTGACCCACCTGGGGATTGTTTCGAGCCTGCAGTGCCCACAACAGACCTATTGAATCAGACTCTTCAGGGGTGAGGCCCACGCACGTGTATGGTAGTTCCAATATACACCTGCTCAGGACGCCCTGGGTGAGATGATCTTGAAGGCCTCTTCTCAGTTCTCTGTGCTGTGGTTCTGGGGCCTCCCTCTTCCTAGACTGTGGTTCTCTGATGTCTCTCAGGACCCAGAGCAAGGTAGAACTCTGAGTAGAGGGCAGGGAACTTTTATTTTTCTTTTTTAATATTTATTTATTTCTTTGGCTGTGCCAGGTCTTAGTTGTGGCACATTGGGATGTTTAGTTGCAGCATGTGAACTCTTGGTTGCAGCATGTGGGATCTAGTTCCCTGACCAGGGATCGAACCCAGACCCCCTGTGTTGGGAGTGCGGAGTCTTAGCCACTGGACCACCAGGGAAGTCCCTGAGGGCAGGGAACTTGAGTTCTCATCGCAGCCAGACCCATACCTCAGCTCTAGCAGTTTGCTTCCTCTCTCTGGACCTCAGTTTCCCCATCCGCAAGAAGAGTTTATGGAAGACTCTTTGCCAAATTTTACGTTTCACTGGGTCTGAGTCTACATCACACAGAAGAGTGATATCATAAGGGATGAAGGTGGGAGGGGGGCTGCTGCCAGGCAACTGGCCTCAGTTGCCTAGACTTCCAGGCATGGATGCCACAGGTCCTTTTTTAGCAATGTGATGGTCCTCTCTCCCCAGACTTTCCTCCTGGCCCTGGCAGCTCCAGCTGGCCTCCACAGCAACAAGCAAGCCTGCTGGGCTCAAGGAAGGGAATGATATGCAAAACTGGTCAAATAAAATTCATTAGCTTTTCTAGATAATCTCGGTAACAAGTTCTAACACATTAAACAAAACCATCCCATTCAAAATAGCACAACTACAGCCTAGTAAGATCAACGTGTGGGCCCCAGCACCGCCACAGCATCACTTGAGAGCTTGCTAGAAATGCAGGATCCTAGGTTCTGCCCCGGGCCTGCTGACTCAGAGTCTGCTTTTTAAGAAGATTCCCAGGTGATGGTATGCACATCAACGTTCAAGAAGCACTAAACTAAAAATAAAATTGCCTCAGAAAACCCCTTGACAAGAAACGTGTGTGAGACCAGCATGAGGACAAGCACGTGACTTCCCTGAGAGAGAGCGCATAGCATGTTCCTGGATGGGGCGACTCAGTGGTGTGAAGATGTCTATTCTTACCAGCGCGGAACGTGTCAAAGTGATTTGTGAAGTTTATCTGAAAGAATAAATGGCCAAGAATAGCTCGGTTTTTGTTGTTGTTTTAAAGTAAATACAAATAATGAGGTGGGATTTGCCCTATCAGACAGAAATGTGACAAATAAGAATTCAGGTTCTGGAGGCAGCAGACCTGGGCTTGAATGTGGCTCCACCACTTCCTGGACATGTCTTTGCTGTCGAGTGAATTGTGTACCCCCGCCCTCCGCCCCCTCCCCATTCACATGTTGAAGCCTTAACCCCCAATGTGACTGTACTTGGAAACAGATCTGTCTCTCTCTCTTTGCCTGAGAACAAAGGAAAGGTCATGAGAGAACACAGCAAGAAGGAGGTCATCAGCAAGCCAGGGAGAGAGCCCTCACCAGAAACCAAGCCCTGCCGGAACCTTGATCTTGCACTTTCTAGCCTCCAGAATGGTGAGAAGATAAATTTCTGTTGCTTAAGCCACACAGTCTGCAGTGTTATGTTGTGGCAGCCTGAATGGACCAATACAGTCACCTTGGGAAAGATTCCTAACATCTCGTAGCCTCAGTTTCCTCATCCAGGAGAGTGGGAACAGGAATACCACTATAGTATCGTGTTGAGTATTAAATGGAATAATACTCAATAATAAATGGATGCCAAGCACGTAGTACAAAGCTTAGCCTTTAACAACTATTCAATAAATAACGAGTACAATGGTAACCACTATGCCACTGGGGCAAAAATTCAGGAAAAGACCAATGGAACCGAGTACACAGCACGAAACATACCTCAGCATTCATATAAGCTCCAGAAGAGAGGAGAGGGACTATATTTTTATTCACTGTCATTCATTCCCCCCATGCAGCATGCATATGGCATATAGTAGATGCTTTAAAATATTTGTTGACTGCCTGAATTAGAATTTACTATCATACATGCTAAAGGAGGACTCATAAATCAGTGGTGATAGAAAAGATTCTTCTTCGAATGATGTTGGGAAAATTGCTGATTTGGAATAAAATAGATTTTATCATTACATTTTATAAAGGGGACTTCAAACCATGACCGACCGTAAGAACTATGTGATACATCTCAGCCCAGTAAATACACTCAAATATAAAATCCTAATTAAAGCAAAAGATCATAAAACAGTATTTATTCTTATGTCAGATAGACTCTGACCTATTCTATATTCTATTCTATTCTACTCTATTCTATTCCATTCTATTCCATTCTATTCCCCCATTCCATGCCATTCTACTCCTATCCTATTAGAAAGAAAATTCTTGTCCCTACCCAGTAAACTGATCTCACTATACTAATGGTAGCTATTAGCAGTTTGAAGAATACTACCTTACAAAATTAATTTCTAATTGAAAAAAGAGAAAGGAATTATAGATAAATAATATGAAGTCTTGGAGTGAGAAAAGACCTGAGATTAAAAAACAGTGGGAAAAAGTTCACAGAGGCAAATGTAAACAGGTTTGACTATTTAAGCCTTTTAAAAATCCGTTGGAGGGATTGCGTGTGGAAGAGGCAGCATGACTGAAACAGGACATGGCCATGATGGGAGGGGAAGAGGCCATTCATCCCTGACACCACTTTCTTACACTCAGCTGCCTCTAAGCATCAGCAAGGCCTGTGGATACGGTCTTCACCTGCGCCCTTTTCTCCCCTGCCACAGCCGCATCTTAGTCCAGCCACCGTTATCTCTCACCTGAACTGCCACCACCACCTCCTAACTGGTCTCCCCACTTCCACTCTGCTCCCCACAATCCTTTCTCCTCCCAGCAGCGAGAGTGAGATTTAAAAAAAAAGTTTTTTAAAAATTAATTAATTAATTAATTTATTTTTGGCTGTGTTGTGTCTTTGCTGCTGTGTGTGGGTTTTCTCTAGTTGTGGTGAGCGGGGGCTACTCTTCCCTGTAGTGTGTGGGCTCCTCATTGCAGTGGCTTCTCTTGTTGCGGAGCTCGGGCTCTAGGCATGCGGGCTTCAGTAGTTGTGGCACGTGGGCTCAGTAGTTGTGGCTTGTGGGCTCTAGAGCGCAGGCTCAGTAGTTGTGGCACACGGGCTTGGTTGCTCCAAGGCATGTGGAATCTTCCAGGGCTCAAACCTGTGTCCCCTGCATCGGCAGGTGGATTCTTAACCACTGCACCACCAGGGAAGTCCGAGAGTAAGATTTTTAAATTATAAATTAAATCACTCCCTTCTTAACACTCTTCATGTGCATACAGTCCACACTCTTGGATGTGGCCTCAGTGCTTAACCCAGTTTGGCCCCTGTCCACCTCCCACCTCATCCTTAGATGCTTCCCATGTTCCTTTTCCCATGGCCTTTTCTCAGTTCCATCTAAACGTAACACTTCCCTCAACTCTCTGCTCCCCTGGCTTCTTCTCATCCCCCATAACTCAGCCTCGGTTACCTCTACCCAAACCAAAGCAGGGCCGCCTCTCAGCATTTTTTCCACCACATGTGTAAATATTTGCTATTTGCTCATTTCTTTATTGTCCAACTCCCCTCAATAGTCTAAGTTCCTTGAGGTCAGGGATCACTCAGTCTTCTTGACTGCAGCATCCTCGATACCCAGCATGGTGTCCGGCCTATAGTATGTGCTCAATAAATATTCACTGAATGGAGTACATGCTAAGACCAGAGCAAAGGGGCCTGAACTTTGCATCTGTGCTTTAGAGGGCCCTGCTCTGGCCCTCCCATAACTCTGCCCTTCCTTATAGGGAGGAGAGAAAATGTGCCCACCAGGTGGCTTCTCCCCACAAATACATACACCTGGGATCCTAGAATTCCTTTCCCAACTCCCCTCAGCCCTCTTCCAGGGGCTGTGTGGGCCTCTTTACTTGGCCTGTCATCCCAAGGACAGGTTGGGCCACTTCTGTGTGCATTCCTAGGCCTGAAAGTGGACCAAAGTGACTGAAGGTTGGGTAGCGGAACTTGATATGCTGGTCAAGGTAGCCGCAAGCATGCCCTCGAGGCCCTGTGTGGGACAGGGTGGAGGTGTGGGGTTAAAAGGAGATGCTAGCCTTGCATGCACCTCCACGCTCTGCAGAGAAGCTCCAGGAGTTCTAAATTAGAGCTAGGCCTTCCTGGTTGTTCTGAAGGTATAAGGTAGGAGGATAGAATATATATATATATATATATATATATATATATATATATATTTAATTTATTTTATTGAAGTATAGTTGATATACAATGCTGTGTTAATTTCTGCTGTACAGCAAAGCGACTCAGCCATACACATACATTCTTTTTCATATTCTTTCCATTATGGTTTATCATGGGATGTGAATATAGTTCCCTTTGCTATACAGTAGGACCTTGTTGTTTATTCATTTTATATATAATTCTACTAATCCCAAACTCCCTATCCATCCTTCCCCTACCTCCTGCCCCTTGGCAATCACAAGTCTGTTCTCTATGTCAATGAGTATGTTTCTGTTATGTAGATAAGTTCATTTGTGTCATATTTTAGGTTCTACATATATGTGATATCATATGGTATTTGTCTTTCTTTTTCTGACTTCCTTCACTTAGTAGGATAATCTCTAGGTCCAGAGGATAGACTATATTTTATCTAGTAGTCTCTTAGCTTGACTTATAACTTTTATTTATTTATTTATTTATTTATTTATTTATTTATTTATTTATTTTTCTTTTCGAATTTTTCCTATGAGAAATTTTTTTAACTTAAAGTATAATTTTGGGCTTCCTAGGTGGCGCAGTGGTTAAGAATCCTCCTGCCAATGCAGAGGTCACGGGTTTGATCCCAGCTCCAGGAAGATCCCACATGCTGCGGAGCAACTAAGCCCGTGTGCCAAAAAAAAAAAAAAAAGTATAATTTACCATGTCGTGTTAGTTTTGAGTGTATAGCAAAGTGATTCAGTTATATATATATATAAATATTCTTTTTCCGATTATTTTCCACTATAGTTATTACAGGATATTGAGTATAGTTCCCTGTATTGGCTTATAACTTTTAAACATTAGATATATGGTCTATGGGCGTCCATCGGCGCACTTGCCCTGGGCCTGGCTGGGTCAGGAACAGGCCGGGCTGGATGCATGGACAGCGATTTCCTGGGGCTGAGCTCTCCTTCCCGTGGATAGGGAGTGGGAACACACACAGGCTCTGGGAGTTGGAGCTCCCATTGAAACTTGACCCTAAAATTTCTGAAGCCTTGATAGGAAAGGGGGAAATGAAAAACTGTCATTTCAAAGCTGACGTTAATCCATTTTCATTCTAGGGAAACCACTTAAGGGGACTTTTAGTTATGCAAATGTAGAGCAGAGCTACTCTTCTGGAAAGGAGATGCCTGTGGCCCAGTGGCCCAGTGACCTGGTGGCCCAAGAGCACCACTTCTGGTCAAATAATGGCAGTAGCCTTTGCTGTGGGCAGAAAGGCATCTCTTCAGATTCTGTTTACAAAAAAACCCAAAAACCAAAAAACAAAAAGTGATACAAAATATAATTTATACAATAGTATTAAATGAACAGTCGTGGTGTCAGACCCTGTGATAAGCACTTCGCATGGATTTTCTCATTCAGTCTTCATAATGCCTGACGTTGTCATCTTCATCCTACAAATAGGGAAGCTGAGGTTCATAGCGTTCGTGCAGTTGGCAAGCAGCAAAGCTAGGCTTAGAACCTTCATCTGACTCTAGAGACTGCTCCACCTCTATCAACCTCTGGAATCATGAATGACCCTCTAATGTGGAACACCCAGATTAGAAGGGCATCCTCAAGACCAACTCAGACTGGAGCAGAACAGGAGAAGCCACCACTTTGTGTGAAGTGTGTGCCAATTGGAGTCATCCTTCTGACTTCTGAACTTGGTTCTTTTTTTTTTTTAAACTCTTTATTGGAGTATAATTGCTTTACACTGTTGTGCCAGTTTCTGCTGTACAACAAAGTGAATCAGCTGTATTTATACATATATCCCCATATCCCTCCCCCTCCCACGACTCCTTCCCATCTGCCCTATCCCAGCCTTCTAAGTCATCACCCGTCATCGAGTTGATCTCCCTGTGTTATGCAGCAGCTTCCCACTAGCTATCTATTTTACATTTGGTAGTGTATATATGTCAATGCTACTCTCACAGCTTCCCCTTCGCCCCCCACCCTGAACTTGTTTCTTGACCGAAGAGGGAGAGGGTGGAACCACTTTACAACAAGGGCACAAAGATGCAACAGGCAGGAAGGAGCCAAGGCCCTTTCTCCCTCTTGGCCAGGCCAGGAAGAGTTGAGCTGTACCCTGGTGATCAAGCCACGTTCAGAAGGGTGATGTTGAGAAAGACTTCAAGGAGATGCTGAGATAGCTAGAGTGTCTCACAGAAGCATAGGGTCCACCGGACAGGGGTCAGTGGCCAGAGTGAACTGCTGGGGTGAGCCACTTTGGAGAGCCAGAGGAAATCTGAAAACAGGTCCACTAGCAGCCTGGAGCCACATCCTGGACAGGGCTGCCCCCTTGATGCAGACTGGGGGCTGGACACTGTATTGGAGACCTGTGGGTCCAACATGGAAGGATGTCCTTGTCCTTTAGGCTGTAGAGGCTGGGAGGACTCAAGAGAACTTTTGTTTGTGGATTTAGCTTTTTTTAATTTAAACTTTTCAAACCACATTGTTAGTAGAGCGCAAATGCTGCCTGCCTCCTATCCACTTGCCTTGCACTTTCTGGGAAGCCAGGTCGGGGGCTGGGCAAAGAAAGTGTAGGGACTCCCTCCTCTACCACCCATCCTCCAAGAAAGGAACCCTGCCTATTTGCTGCATCTCAATGGTTGCACTTTTATCGATGCTTCTTTTGTTGTAAGCTGTTGGTTCATATTTAGCTTGTGGTTGACCTAAACCACCAGCTCTTTTTCATACAAACTGCTGTCAGGCCAGTTTTTCCCAGCCTATTCTTCTAGTACACGTGCAACTGATCAAAAATAAAGCAAAATGTAAATGCAGGACATTTTACTTTTAATTTTGTTTGATTCTGGTCTGCTGAAATAACGTAAATATTTTATTCTTTCACCTTTTATACTAATCCCTTTGCAGCTTTGTATCATCAGCAAATCTGATGAGCATTAATTACTTTGCAGTTAATGAAAATTAACTACAAAAAATTCATTAGTAATTAATGAAAATGCAAAAATAGGACAAAACAGAGTCTTGTGGCATAGCATGACAATGGGAGTTCTCAAGGTGTGGTCTGCGAATCCTGGAGTTCCCTGAGACCTTTCAGAGGGTCTGTGAAATCAAAACTATTTTCATAATAATGCCAAAATGTCTTTATCCCTCTTATTCTATCGTGAACAAGCCATGGAATTTTTCAGAGGCTACACTACGTGACGTGATATTGCAATAGACTATGCAGAAGTAGTTATGAGAATCCAACTGTCTTCTACGAGCCAGACATTGAAGAGATTCACAAAACTAGAACAAAACCACTCTTTTTTCACTATTTTTTTTTATTTTTGGAAGATACAGTCATTTTTAATAAAAAGGTTATATAATATAAAATAGAGGACCTATAGGGAATTATATTCAATATTTTGTAGTAACCTATAATGGAAAAGAATCTGAAAAAATATATATATATACATAAAACTGAATCACTTTACTGAACACCTGAAACTAACACAACAGTGTAAATCGACTATACTTCAATAAAAAATAAATAAAAATCTAAAAAAATGTTTAAAAGGTTACATAACATATAATAGGTTTATTTTAAAAGCAATTAATAAAACATATGTTTTATTAATTTTAATTTCCAATACAATAATATTATATTAACCGATATAATCCACATAAACAAAAGTTCTGAGGGTCCTCACTAATTTTAAGTGTAAAGATCCTGAGACTACAAAGTTCCAGAAACACAATGGTAGAGATAACCCTCCAGGATGATAGCTAGCCCTTACTCTATGAGTTGTCATGTGAAGATTCTCAGAATTTCTCTAAGGCAGAGGCAGCATAGTCGAGCAGGCACTGGTTTAAAGAGACTGGAACTCTAATTCTGGCTCTGTCACTAACCAGCTATATGATCCTGGGTAAATCCCTTCGCTTCTCTGGAGGACAGTTTCTACAACTGTAAAATGAAGAGCTTTATAGGATTGACCCATATGATCAATTTTTTAAACATTAAAACACTTTTACCACCTTCTTTGCGGGAGGGAGGAAGGGGCAGTTATTTGTTCTTCATTTTACCAACAGGAAAGTTAAGGTCCAAAGATGCTAAGGAGAAAGAAATGCTCAAGGACACATCCTGAGCTGGTATCAGATTCAGGATTGAAGCCGGGGTCTTTGTCTTCTAGGCTAAGACTTGATCCACTCAATTGGTAATATTAATAATAATAGTATTTGCATGTATATAGCATTAAAAAATAAATTCATGTTTTGAAACAACTCCAAATTTCAAAAAGTTGGACAGACGGAAAGAACTTTGTAATTTTCATGACTATGGGGGCCAACCTCTGTGGCTGGTATAATCCTTGCCTCCTGGTATTCACGGCCTTGGGTAGTCACCCACATTCAATAGTGCTGACCTGTGTGACCAACAGGATATTGGTCAGTAAGTTGAAGCAACAGAGTGTGACTTGAGACTATGTCATAAAAGACATTGCAGCTTCCACCTTGCTCTTTCTTAGATTGCTCTAGGGAAAACCAGCCACAGTGTTTTGAGGACATGTAAGCATTCCTGTGGAGAGTCACATGTGATGAGAAACTGAGTCATCCTGCCAGCAAGCAGCACCAACTTGCATTCATGTGGAATGCAAAGGAGGTCGGAGGTCTTTGTAGACGAGACTGTGACAGAGGCTAGAGAGTTGGTAGAGCCCTGGGTGGAGCAGTGAAGGTGTGCTGCTGGCCCTGCCAAGTAAAAGAGAAGTGCATTTGGTGGTCTCTTCTGAAAGGTATAAGTAAAAAGCACCAGCCAGATCAACAGCAGATCAAGTGCCGTGGGATATGTTGATTTGATTTAGCAAAGAAATCATACCTGGAACAGCAGTTGTGATCGAGTCACCAACTTTGGCTCATCCATTGTCATTCTCCAAGTTCCATCCATCTTCAGACAGACAAACAGGTAATTTGAGTGGGGGATATGGTAGGAATAACCACTTCTGTATCTTTCAAGACCTTGTTGGTGGCACTTATCTCTTCAATCCTTCCAGAAATGAGATACTGTTTTTGGTTTCCTATTTCAGTAAGTGGACATAGTTCTAGAGACTGGCCTTTTCTATCATGACAGCCTTTACTCCCTGGGTCAGAGAAATGTCTACTAGTTGCTGAGTAAAGCTACTAGGATACCTACTGAGTATATCTAAGGTGCAATATACATCTACCTATGTATTCTGGAACTGAGGAAATAATAACGTGATAGGTTCTGGGAACCAGTGGGCTTGCTGTGAGGTGGAGCCAAGCCAAAACTCCAAAGATCATCTGACTTCCCTAAGCCCCTGCTTTGATGGTGGATCACAGTGGCATTTGGAGTCTCCAGGGATTAGCATCAGTTCAGAGCCAATGTTCAGTAATCCCCTAAAAACCTGGTTATCTCCCCTTCCTAATGCACAGGCACCCTGGTAAATGGCTGCAGGTCCCTTCAGGGGAAAGTGTTGGCAGAAGATTTACAGTATGACTTTTTGGCAGTAGAACAGGGTCCTGCCTCAAATGGTTCCAGGCTTCCCTTCATTCCAGGGAGTTGAGGTTTAAGAACTGGCTCCAGTCTAAGAATTGGTTGAAGGGCTCTTGCTCTATTGTCAGAAGTCAGACTTCTGTTCACAACTAGAGCTTTTCCACTCACACAAACCAAGTAAGACTTCAGTAGGCTGCCTGTCCAAGTATCCCAGGGACATTCTAATCAGTTAGCTGCTGACAAAGCTCTGTAGGGCAAACAACTTTGATGCCTGTTTTGGCTCTGCTGCCTATTAAAGTAACTACACTAACTTGTCTTGGTTACCAAATGTCTCCACTTTTCTCCTGACACGGTGATATCCCATCATTTCCCCTGCATTAATTCAGGGAGCCCATTTTGATGACTGCTGTTTCCAACACCATGCCCTGCCTTTAGGGAATAGCCACTATAGAGCTCTTCAAGGATGCTGGTGTTCTTCTCACCAATGCATGTCTCAAAACCCTGGTAAAGGAAGCATCCTCTTCCAAGGAATAGTGTTCATTGGTCTTATATTATAAATCTACTCTAGTATTCTTTTTTAAAAAAACTTTATTTATTTTTTCATTTATTTATTTTTTGGCTGCATCAGGTCTTAGTTGCGGCACATAGGACCTTTCATTGTGGCGCGCGGGCTTCTCTCTAGTTGTGGTGCGCACGGGCTCCAGAGAGCATGGGCTCTGTAGTTGCAGTACATGGTCTCTTTAGTTAGTTGTGGCCTGCAGGCTTAGTAGTTGCTGCACGTGGGCTTAGTTGCCCTATGGCATGTGGGATCTTCGTTCCCTGACCAGGGATCCAACCCATGTCCCCTGCATTGGAAGGCAGATTCTCAACCACTGGACCACCAGGGAAGTCCCTCAACTCTAGTATTCTGAAGACCTTCCTCTTCTGTACTGGAAGTTCTGACATCCCAGCGTCATTCAATGCAAGCCCTCTTTGGGTTTAATCTAACTATCAGAGCCATTCCCAGCCAACACAAGCAAATACATTAAATCCAGAATCTCTACTTAGTGTACCCATGTTAACATATTCAGCCCAATTCTCAATTATATTCCTTCCATCCTGATCCAAAACCTTTAGGGTCCAACCTTATACATATTCTCTGGGTTTCTGCCAATATACATTGGCATTGGCGGGGGTCTTGATGAAAGGTAAAGAGTATCGTTTGTACTATTCTTGTAACTTTCAGTAAGGGTGAAATTATGTCAAAACAAAAAGCGAAACAGTATATAAACTGACAAACTTTCAATATTCTTTTGGTGTGTATGGTGCTTCCTCGTGGGTCACGCTAGGGTCTTCTGTCACTTGAATCAGGTCACAGATCTAATAGAGGTGGTGGGGTTATGTTCCTAGGAGGATGAGCAGCCCACCTTGAGACCACTTCCTCAGGGAAGGTCATTACAGGTTCTTCAGGTAAGGGAAGAGTAACTTCATTTTTATTGCTGAAGGAGGGTCAGCAGAATTTAGAGTTTAAGGACTTCAGTTTCATCAGAATCTGTCCATATGTCTCCATCCAAAGATTCAGGGTCTCTCTCCTTCCCAATCAATGTCTTATTTTAATATGAGACCCTGCTTGGTTATGAATTCAATTTGTATTGAAATTCAGTTCCCTGCAGGTACAAAATGAGGGTTTGGGTATCAGAAATCTTGACCCTGAGGCTACAAGGGATAAAAGTTTCTTCCAGGGCAGAGCAGTTTTTTGGTACCTTTCCCAGATTTGGGGTTGGGAATTTAAAGGCCTAAGCTTATTTTCTTTCTCCAAACTCTCCAGCATACTTGGAAGCAATCAACAAAGCTCACTGTTTGTACTAAAATGTTCTAAGGCTTCAAATATTTGGTAACTCAGAGGCTTCCCTTGCATAGGCATTTATTTACAAGTGAGAATTTAAGTGACTGTTTTGCCACTGAATGCCATGGAATACCGATGGCCCCTTTAACCACTGGCAATAATCATTAATGCATTTATGTTTAATCAGATTAGAAAACCAATTCCAGATTCCCATCCTTAAGAGTCTATTTCCCTGAGACCACAGCCAGAACCAATAAGCATATCATTCAGGAAAGCTTAACCACTGTGAATTATGAGATAAGGCATTTACTGTGGGAATTAGAGCTTACACAGTTTTGGAAGGAGCTGGAGAAGTAAAGGGCCAACGGAGAAGTCAGAGGATCAGGAAAGGAGGCACCAATATGGGAAGCCAAGCATATCGAGCTGACATAGGAAAGCTCATGAAACTGCCACCTCCGAGGGCCCACCAGCAAGTGTCTGGAGGTGGGCCTGGGGCCACTGTTGGTCAACAGGGTCAACAATCGGGAAGCAGTTCTGGACACTAAGGAGAGCAAACCAAGGACAAGCTTGAGGTCATTAACACTTGTTTCCAACAGTTACCATATCTAACCACAATGACCTTTAGAGAATCTTACTTGCTGCTTCATTTCTGCCCATCAGATCTAATGCACTTTCCTTTATTCGACTAATTCTAACCTGAAACCAGCCGGGGAACAGGATTCTGGCAAACATAGCTCCAGTTGAACCAAGTCCTCACAGTATAAACCACTACAGTACTGTGCCACGTGTGAGCCTGGACTGGATCCTGGATTGGAGAAAAACAACCCATAAAAGACACTTTGGGGACGTTGGGATGATTTTTATATGGAATAGCTATTAGATGATTAAAAGGGATTCATGGGTTTCAGGTTTTTTTTTTGGGCCATGCCATGCGGCTTGCAGGGATCTTAGTCCCCCAACCAGGAACTGAACCTGGGGCGGTGGCAGTGATAGCCCAGAATCCTAACCACTATGCCACAAGGGAACTCCCATAAAAGGGATTCATGGGAATTTTTATGCTTGATCATGGCACTGTGGTTATGTAAGAGAATGTTATTCTTATGAGTTAAGTGCTTAAATATTTAGGGGTGAAGTTTCCAACGGTTTAGCATTTATTTATTTTTATTACTTATTAAGTGAATATGGTAAAATGTTAACAATCACTGAATCTAGGTGGTGGATCTGCAGATGTTTCAACTCTTCTATATATTTGAAATTTTTAATAGTAAAACAATAGGGAAAAGAAAAGACTGCTATGGTTATTACTTCCTCTGGAAGACTTTCCTGCCCACCTCCCCTCTTCACCTCCAAGTTGGTTATGTTCATTCTTTTACTCTGTAAGCACCCCAGATGTAGCTTTGAGGCATTTATCACACTGTATTTTAATTTCTTGTTTTCTCATCTCTCTCCCCCTCTAAACATTGAAGTCTTTAAAGGACCCAGGTATCTCTCGTCTCTAACTTTCTAACGCCTCTTCCTGTACCTGGCACAGAGTAAGTGCTCCATTAATCCTTGTTCAGTCAAGAACAGAAGAAAGTCTAATTGAGGATTTCCTTCAGGGGTACCACCAAATTAGGGTTCAAATGAATCTAAAGAAAGCAAGGTTTTGAGTTTTAAAAATTTTTGTTTCAAATTACAAAAGTAATACATGCAGACAAAAATAATACAGAATTAAAGTGAAAATGAAATTATTATTTCATTCCTGTCATATACACATACTCCAACCCGGGAGTCAAGAGTGCAGAATGTATCCTTCCAGAACTATTTCTATGCAATTATAAACAACAACAACAACAAAACAAATGTTGTTTGGTGACTTACTTTTTTTTTTAACCTAATAATCCTCATCAGTGTAGAAAAAGATCTACATGATTCTTTACACAGGTTACATAGTAATTTATTGTATGCATGTGCATTTATTTATATAATGACCACATTTGGATGAACATGTAGATAGAGGAACAATTTCTACAGGAAACCAGTATCTCAGACAAAAAGGTATTTGGCAACTCCAGTAATCAAAGGAGTAAGAATAGCTCAGCCTTGAACTGTGGGTACAAAGTCAGGGTAAACTGTCAAGGAAGGGACTTTACCAGAGCCTCAGCTTACAGAAAGACTTGGCCTTTTCAAGGAATGAGGTAGAGAGCATAAAAGAGAATGATCCAAGCATGAAACTGAATTGCACCAACTGACAAACGTGAGACCATGTAGGCACCTAATCTGCGCACACGGACATCTTCCCACTAAATTAACGCAGCCAGAGGACCCTGAAGCAGCCAATTGCAGGTTGCACACAGCCACCAGGGAACAAGTGAAAGTGGCAAGTGTCTGCGTCTGGTTCATCATGGAGGAGAAAGTCCCACAGGTTTCCCAGTGACAACAGAAAGTTACCCAAACAAGTGTTAATAAATCCTACCAGAAGGCTGTTTCGAAGGCCATCTGATCTCATCAACTGCTCGCCCACCTGCTTTCGCTTTCCCTACTCATTCCTCAAGCAAAAAACAAGCTTGCTTTGTCCTTTGCTTTGTAGCTCTCCCTCCTTTTTAAGCATCCCCACCCTCCCTAACTATCCAATCTTTTTTCTCTCAAAATGTCTTATGCCCACCTTGTGTTCCATGCAGACTATTACTTTGTCAACAAAAAGATGCTGGAATGCATTGAGACTATTAAAATGATGGTGTTTACCTATTCCAAAGCATAGCATGAACTGCCATGTCATAAGTGTGTGTTTGGGGCTCTGTTTGCTGCTAATGGCAAGTATTCTTGCAAATAAAATAAATATTATTAAGTTTAGATGCATAATTTACTTTATAGAAATCCAACAAGTGGTGATCCATGAAATAAGTTTTAGAGGCAATGTAAGTCTTTAAATTGACAATTTTGACCTGGGATTCTGTGTTGTGCCAGGAAATCTGAATGTTCCACTATTCAAACACATACTACTCAGTAGTGTTCAAGGCTGGTGTTTTTTAGCGTTTGAATATTCACTGTGAATTACAGTCATCTGTAAATACTTCAACAGAAGAAATACAAAGAAAAGAGATGTGAATTTTGTAGAATATACTGATATGAAATCAGAAACTGATCTAAAATTTGGATTTGCAAAATTAATACCAATTTCAACAGTAAAACCAAAATCAGGGCAAGCAGACAAAATATTTTCATTGATAAAGGGGAAACGAGCGTGTATGAAGCAACATGTACTCTAATGCCTAACTTAAAGTTGCTTTTAGACTTTTTTTTAGCAGTTTGACTGACGTTAATACAAATGAAAGTAATTTCTTTTGTATCTAGAATATTTGTCATGAAACAAAGATTAGACTACTAGACAGGCAATCAATGCTTTGTGTGTTTAAAATTTTCACTTTAATAATGCTTTTTTAAATTTTATTGACGTATAGTTGATTTACAATGTTGTGTTAATTTCTGCCGTACAGCAAAGTGATTCAGTTATACATATATATATTCTTTTACATATTCTTTTTCATTATGGTTTATCACAGGATATTGAATATAGTTCTCTGTGCTGTACAGTAAGTAGGACCTTGTTGTTTATCCATTCTATATATAACAGTTTGCATCTGCTAATCCCAAACTCCCCATCCTTCCCCCTCCCACCTCCTTCCCCTTTGACAACCACAGGTCTGTTCTCTATGTCTGAGTGTCTGTTTCTGTTTTATAAATATGTTCATTTGTGTCATATTTTAGATTCCACATATAAGTGATATCATATGGTATTTCTCTTTCTGAACTACTTCACTTAGTATGATAATCTCTAGGTCCATCCATATTTTTGCAAATGGCATTATTTCATCCTTTCTTATGGCTGAGTAATATTCCATTGTATGTATATACCACATCTTCTTTATCCATTCATCTGTCCGTGGACATTTGAGTTGTTTCCACGTCTTGGCTATTGTAAATAGTGCTCCTATGAACATAGGGTTGCATGTATCTTTTTGAATTATAGTTGTCTGGATATATGCCCAGGAGTGGGATTCCTGGATCATATAACAACTTTATTTTGAGTTTTTTGAGGCACCTCCATACTGTTTTCCATAGTGGCTGCACCAGTTTATATTCCCACCAACAGTATAAGAGGGTTCCCTTTTCTCCACATCCTCTCCAGCAAGAATGCTGACTTTTAAGTACTAAATATTGGTAGCATTATCTCTCAATTTTTAAAATGGTTTTTGTTTGTCACTTATTTTGTGTTAACTTTTTAGATTGTCTTTTAGCGTGTTACATTATGAAATGTCTGTATCAGGTAGAGACCATGTTTGCACATTATTGAAATATTCCATCTTGTCACAATATGTTGGTTTATAATAATAATAAATGTACATTTATTATTACATTGCTTTTTTATAACAAGCCTCTGAAATTTTTAGTATAACCTTATCAAAGAAAACTGATTCACTGTTTATTATTATGATCACTCATTATTTAAAACATGTTAGTAAAGTGTTATGAAAAATACAGAATAACATCAAGAATTCCTGGTGATTTCTAGTTCTTATTCCTGAATCCAGAAGATTGACTGTAAATTGATAATTTTTGAAGCTATTCATAGGTACACGAGGAGGTTCATAGTACTATCGTATCTGTTGTCATATATGTTTAAATTTTTATGTTAAAACAAAACAAAACAAAACTGGATCATGCTACATTCCTGCCTAAACTTCAATGGCTTTCTAGTGCCTTTAGGATAAAAGCCAACCGCTTTTATTTTTATTTATTTATTTATTTATTTGCGCCAGTTGCGGCAAGCAGGCTCCTTAGTTGCAGCTCCAGGGCTCCTTAGTTGTGGCATGCAAACTCTTAGTTGCAGCATTCATGTGGGATCTAGTTCCCTGACCAGGGATCGAATCCAGGACCCTAGCATTGGGAGTGCAGAGTCTTATCCACTGCGTCACCAGGGAAGTCCCTGCTTTTAAAGCTTGCATAATTTTGACTCTTTCAGCTCTTGGGTCCCAACTCATCTCACTCTCCCACTACTTTCCAGCAACACTAGCCTTCTTTCAGTTCCTCAAACTCACCAAACACTTTCCTGACTCAAGATCTTTGCCCATGCTGTTCACTTTGCTTAGAACACTCTTCCTACCCTATTTTCCTGGCTAACTCCTACTCATCTTTTTTTAAAAATAAATTTATTTTAATTAATTAATTAATTAGTTTATTGGCTGCATTGGGTCTTTGTTGCTGTGCAGGCTTTCTCTAGCTGCGGTGAGCAGGGGCTACTCTTAGTTGCAGTGTGTGGGCTTCTCATTGCAGTGGCTTCTCTTGTTGCAGAGCACAGGCTCTAGGCGAACAGGCTTCAGTAGTTGCAGCACGTGGGCTCAATAGATGTGGCTTGAGGGCTCTAGAGCGCAGGCTCAGTGGTTGTGGTTCGCAGGCTTAGTTGCTCCGTGGCATGTGGGATCTTCCTGGCCCAGGGATCGAACCCATGTCCCCTGCATTGGCAGGCGGATTCTTAACCACTGCGCCACCAGGGAAGCCCCCAACTCATCTTTAAATATGAGTTTCTCTTGGAGGCTTTGCTTGGACCCACCTCCCCCACCTCTAACCATCAAATCTAAATGAGGTCTCCCTGTGATCATCTCACACAATTTCTTCATAGCACCCAACACACTGTAGTTATATATTTATTTATTACTTACTGTTTTAATAACAATTTCCCTCACTACAAGTAAGCACAGAGAGTGTGTCTGTTTTTCTCATTCCTGTTTTGCCTGCACCTAGCACAAAGCTTGGTACAAAATAGGCCCACAGTAAATATGAGTTTAAACAATCCCAGCTGTGCAAGGGAGATAGATACATAACAATTAGAAAATAAAGCAAAATTGTTCTTAGTGAATATACAGCAGGTCTCAGAGTTCACCAATTTTTTTGCATTGCTCACAAACATATTCTAGAATCTTACCCAAGATCAACATTGAGGTTGCTATTTGTTGTTTCTGGAGTCTACCTTTCTTCCTAACAGCTTTAATTGAATCTAAAACTCATCCTCCAAGGTTGGCAGTGAAAGGAAAATAAACATAGGAGATCTAAGAGACATAGCAACAAATTCCACGCGCGGACCTTATTTGCCTAGAATTTGAAGTCTGACTCTTGTCCCAAGATTTAGTTTTCGATGCAAAAAAGATGACTTCACTATAGATGCTACAGATTTTAAAAAGTCAGCAATGCAATTATGAAAAACTTTATCCCAATAAAAATTTGACAACTTAGATGAGATGGATAAATTCCTTGAAAGAGACAAATTATAACAACTGACTCAAAAAGAAATAAAATACCTGAATGTCAATCAAATAATTGAATTTGGAATGAAAAATATTCCCTTAGGCCCAGATGGCTTCCTTGTTAACAAAATATTAGCAAATTGAATTCAGCCATAGGTAAAAAAGATAATACAGCATTCCCAAGTGGATTTATCCTAGGAATCCAAGATTGGTTTGAAATCAATTAACGTAGCTTACCGTGTTAAGACAAAAAAGGAGAAAAGTCATACAATTATCTCAATAGAAGCAGACAAAACATTTGAACAAATTCAAAACCAATTTATAACAACAACCGCACAACATTCACCAAATTTGTTTTTGTCCAAGGTTCACCTTGCATGTAGCCTAACTCCCTTACTTTTCACCATGCCCTGAGAATCTCCCTCTACAGCCAATCCTGAGAGAGTCAACACTCAACCCTGAACAAATATTTGTGAGACAGGAGAGAAGGGGGCAGAGTACAACTTTTAAAAGAATGACATAGCCATCGAGGATACAACATAAGCTGGTTATTACCAGCTAGGCCAAGTTGATGGAAGATTTGACTTCCAGTAGACCTCAAGCCTCATTATACTTACGCTCATTGTAATATACTAGCATATGCTAAATGACATGCCCACAGGTGCTGTGACAGTTCCAAGGCCGACCATAAAAGGCCAAAAACTGGATGGTGGCCCAATTCCTGGAAATCCCTGCCCCTTTTCCCAAATACTTGAAACAATCCTCCCACTTTTTAGCCTGTGAAATGACCCAGCCCATAAAAACTAACCACTCCAGCACCCTGAGGCCTCTTGTATCCTGAGTCTGCTGACCCTCTGTCTATAGAGTGTGTATCCTTGAATAAACCTGCTTTCACTTTACTATGGCTCACTCGAATTCTTTGCTGCGTGAAGCCAGGGACCCTCACTTGGTGGCCTGTCCCAGGGACTCACCCAAACCTGGAACATGACCATTCTCTTGCACACCTTTCTCCTGCAACATCTTACTGCCTGTCACAGGTTAGGCAATGTTCTAGGAACTGAGGATACAGCTGTGAACCAGCAGATTATGTCCCTGCCTTATAGAGTTTGGAAATAGCTTTGATTATATTAAGCGTTCTGGGAGAATTCCCTTCACTTTTGTGCTACACGTGCCACTTCTGAAAAATGTATATGCATGTCTGTCTTCTCTACCTTCCCTCAATTCTCTATAATTTCTCTTAGGTTATGGGGTAAATAGTGACTATACCTACAAATTCTTTCAGTCTCCTAGGAGGTAATTTATTTGGGCTCTGGAGTCTTTTTTTTTTTTTGGTAGCAAATAAGTCTAAGCTTATTTATTTATTTATTTATTAGTTGGAGTATAATTGCTTTACAATGTTGTGTTAGTTTCTGCTGTACAGTAAAAATGAATCAGCTATATGTATACATATATCCCCTTTTTTTGGATTTCCTTCCCATCTAAGTCACCACAGAGCACTGAGTAGAGTTCCCTTTGCTATATAGCAGGTTCTCATTAGTTATCTATTTTAAACATATTAGTGTATATATGTCAATCCCAATCTCCCAATTCATCCCACCCCCCCTTTCCCCCCTTTGTGTTCTCTACATCTGTTTCTCTATTTCTGCTTTGCAAATAGGTTCATCTGTACCATTTCTCTGGATTCCACATATATGCGTTAATATACATAGAGCCTCACTTATTGTCTTTCTCACATCTTGGACTTCAATTTACATTTAACTCCATTCTCCCTAGTGGAGCACTAAATAGGAGAGGCATGGTTTTCTGTCTGTCACTTGCAAATCTGGAACTTTATACCTGAGCACTCATTAATAATTATCTTCTTATTCTAAACACTTAAAAAAACAGCTTTATTGAAACATGATTCATATACAATTTAAGGTGTTTTCCTATTTTAAGTATATAACTCAGTGCTTTTTCTTATATTCACAAGGTTGTGCAACCATCATGGTGATCTAATTTTAGAACTTTTCCATCCCCCCTTAAAGAAATCCAGTACATATTAGTAGTCAATCCTAAACACTTTTAAAAAATTTTATTTGTTTATTGGCTGTGTTGGGTCTTCGTTGCTGCACACGGGCTTTCTCCAGTTCCGGAGAGCAGAAGCTACTCTATATTTCAGTGCGTGGGCTCAGCACAGGCTCAATAGTTGCGCATTGGCAAGCAGATTCTTAACCACTGCACCACCTAGGAAGTCCCAGTCCTAAACACTTTTAAAGTGGCTCTATGACTGTCCTTAGCTGGCTTTCTCAAGCCTCAGTCTAGGGCTTCCTCCTTGATTTCGGTCTCCCTAGACCTGCTCCTATAACTGGTGCACACGTTCTCTCGTATGTTACATTTGAACTTGCCCTTCTTCTGTTTTCTTCTCTTAGGATCATAGTAGATGCTGTCTTCACAATATCCAACCCACCTCACCCACATATGTAGCAGCAAGCATAGTTGGAGTTCCAGTTGCTGGGGAAGGGAGGTTCTGACTAAATTGCTCTTGAAGTTTTTACTTCCTCTGTACTTTTTAATTACATGAGCCAATAAATTTCCTTTATTCTTTAAGTCAGTTTGAGTTAGATTTTTTACTAAACTGATTATGGGATCCCACTCTGGATTCACTTATTATTTTTGATAGCTTTATTGAAATACAATTTATGTATGTACAATCCATCCATTTAACGTACACACACATCGTTGGTTTTTAGTATATTCACAGAGTTGTGTGACCATCACCAAAATGAATTTTAGAATACTTTCATCACCTCAAACAGAAACCCTGTACCCATTACCAGTCACTGTCCATTTCTACCCATGGTGGACTTCTGACCTCCAGATCTATAAGATAAAAAATTTGTATTGTCACTAAGTTTGTGGTGACTTAATTCTATTGCAGCAATAGAAAATGAATAAACAAGTTAGAATAAATGACATTTGTATGTCTTCTCCACAGAAATGTCTATTCAAATATTTGCCCGTTTTTCAACTGGATTATTTATCTTTTTATTGTTGAGTTATAAGAGTTCTTTATTCTTAATACAAGTCCCTTATCAAATATATAATTTGCAAATATTTTCCCATATTCTGTAGGCTGTCTTTTCACTTTCTTGGTCATGTTCTTTGATGCACAAAATATTTAATTTTGATGAAGTCCAATTTATCTATTTTTCTTTTATTGTCTGTGCTTTTGGTATCATATATAAGAAGGCTTTTGGTGTCATATTTAAGAAGGCTTTGTCTAACCTAAAGTCATGAAGATTTGCTCATATGTTTTCTCCTAAGATTTTATGGTTTTAGCTTTTGCATTTAGGTCTACGATCCAGTGTAGTTAAATTTTGCCCGTGGTGTTAGGAAGGGGTCCAACTGCATTCTTTTGCATGTGGATACCCAATTGTCCCAGTACTGTTTATTGAAAAGACTATTCTTTCCCCACTGAATTGTCTTAGCACCCTGTTGAAAGTTGATTGACCACAAAATGTAAGAGTTTATTTCTGGACTCTCCAATCTGCTCCATCTATATGTCTATCTTTATATCTGTACTACCCAATCTTGATTACTATAGCCACTTATTATTTTTAAATATACTTTTTATTATACAGAGAATATATTATCATTACAGAAAATTAGAGTGAAAAGGGAAGAAGAAAAAAATTACTAATGATTCCAAGATGACCATTGTTAATAAGTTAGTGTATTGTATCCCTTCCTTATTTCTATGTTTCTGGGTTTCATTTTTTAACATACCTGAGATTATAATGTATATACAACTTTGTATTTTGCTCTTTTTACTTAACATTGATATAGAGTCAGCATAGGAGGAGAGCTGCTGGGCCCTAATGGACGAATGGGCTTCAGGGGAGGGAAGGCACGCTGTTGGTGACTCAGAATCAGCAAGAGGTGGGTGTTGCCGATAGGAAGTTGGAGTCAAGGGGCATTGCCAGGCTGGAGAGCTGATTGAATAATGGAGTTAAGATTGTGCACTGATGAAGTGATTGGGCCCAGCCCTGAGTGTGGAACAAGATAGCAGAGTAGAAGGAACTTGAGCTCAGCTCCTCTCATGAGCACACCAAAATCACAACTAACTGGTGAACAGCCATCAATAAAAAAGACTGGAACCTACCAAAAAAGATATTCTACATCCAAAGACATAAGAAAAAGTCACAATGAGACAGTAGGAGGGTGTGCACTCATGATATAATCAAATCCCATGCCCCCTGGGTGGGCAACCACAAACTGGAGAATAATTATACCATAAAAGTTCTTCCACAGAATTGATGGTTCTGAGCTCCACGTCAGGCTCCCCAGCCTGGGGGCCTGGCATTGGGAGGAAGAGCCCCCAGGACATTTGGCTTTGAAGGTCAGCGGGGCTTGATTACAGGAGTGCCACAGGACTGGGGGAAAGAGAGACTACTCTTGGAGGGTGCACACAAGGTCTTGTATATACTGGGACCCAGAGCAAAAGCACTGACTTCATACGGGCCTGGGCCAGACCTACCTGCTGGTCTTGGATGGTCTCCTGGGGAGGTGGGGTGTGGCTGTGGCACACCCTGGGAACATAGAAACTGGTGGTGAAGATATTGGGAAGTACTTATCTTTGTGAACTCTCATTGGAGGTGGACATCCTGCTTGGGTCATTAACACCAAGACCTGGATCCACCCAACAGCCTGTAGGCTCCAGTGCTGGGATGCCTCAGACCAAACAACCAACAGTGTGGGAACATAGCCCCACCCATCAGCAGACAGGCTGCCTAAAGACTTCCTGAGCCCAGAGCCACCTCTAGACATGCCCTTTGACATAGCCCTGTGCACCAGAAGGCCAAGACCCAGCTCCACCCACTAGTGGGCAGGCACTGGCCCCTCCTGCCAGGAAGCCTGCACAATCCTCTAGATCAGCCTCACCCACCTGGAGGCAGACACCAGAAGCAAGAAAACTACAATCCCACAGGCTGCAGAATGGAGTCTGCAAACCCTAGTCAGCTGGTCCCTGACCCTTGGGTGATGAGAGGGAGTGTTACTGCTGGGATACATAGGATATCCCTTACAGAGGGCCACTTCTCCAAGGTCAAGAAACATAACTAAGCTACCACATACATAAAAATACAAATAGAAATTTACAGGGACTTCCCTGGTGGTGCAGTGGTTAAGAATCTGCCTGCCAACGCAGGGGACATGGGTTCAAGCCCTGGTCTGGGAAGATCCCACATGCCATGGGGCAACTAAGCCCACGCACCACAACTACTAAGCCTGTGCTCTAGAGCCCACTAGCCACAACTACTGAAGCCTATGTACCACAACTACTGAAGCCCACATGCCTAGAGCCCGTGCTCTGCAACAAGAGAGGCAACCACAATGAGAGGCCCATGCAGTGCAATGAAGAGCAGCCTCCACTAGTGGCAACTAGAGGAAGACTGTGTGCAGCAACAAATACCCAACGCAGCCAAAAATAAAATGAATAAATTAAAAAGAAATAGAATCTGCCTGCCAATGCAGGGGACACAGTTTTGATCCCCAGTCTGGGAAGATCCCACATGCTGTGGAGCAACTAAGCCCACACACCACAGCTGCTGAGCATGTGCTGTAGTGCCCATGAGCCACAACTACTGAGCTCATGTGCCACGGCTACTAAAGCCCACATGCTCCAGGGCATGCATGCCGCAACTACTGAGCCCACATGCTGCAACTACTGAAGCCCACTTGCCTAGAGCCTGTGCTCTACAACAAGAGAAGCCACCACACTGAGAAGCCTGCACACTGCAATGAAAAGTGGCCCTGCTCACCACAACTAGAGAAAAGCCCATGCACAACAATGAAGACCCAAATGCAGCCAAAAATAATAATTAAAAAAAAAGAAAAAAGAAATTTACACAAAGTGAGATGGCAGAGGAATGTGTTCCAGATGAAAGAAGAAGATAAAACCCCAGAAAAATGACTAACTGAAGTGGAGATAGGCAATTTACCTGAGAAAGAGTTCAGAGTGATTATCATAAAGATGACCCAAGAGTTTGGGAAAAGAATGGATGCACAAGGGTGGTCCAGTGGTTAAGATTCCATGCTTCCAATGCAGGGGGCTCAGGTTTGATCCCTGGTCAGGGAACTAAGATCCCACAAGCTGGGCAGTGCAACTAAATAAAAAAAAAAAAAAAAAAAAAAAAGGAAAGAAAAGAAAAAAGAAAAGAAAAGGAAACAGTCACTCAAGTCTAGGAAGCACTGAGTCCCATTCAGGATTAACCCAAGGAGGAACACGCCAAGACAGTAACCAAATTGACAAAAATTAAAGATAAAGAGATAAATTTAAAGCAACAAGGGAAAATCAACAAATAACATACAAAGGGACTCCCATAAGGCTCTCAGCTGATTTTTCAGCAGAAACTCTGCAGGTCAGAGGGGATTGGCATGACATGTGTAAAGTGATGAGAGGGGAAAACCTACAACCAAGAATACTATACCCAACAAGTCTCTTGTTCAGATTTGATGGAGATATCAAAAGTTTTATAGACAAGCAAAAGCTGAAAGAAGAATTCAGAACCACCAAACCAGCTTTACTAGAAAAGCTAAGGGAACTTCTCCTGGCAAAAAGGAAAAGGCCACAATTAGAAACAAGAAAATTACAAAATGGGAAAGCTCATCCATAAAGGCAAACATACAGTTAAGATAGGAAACCATCCACACAGAAACTAATAGGGAGGTTAAAAGACATAGGAAATAAAATCATCTGTTAAGGGATATACAAAAAAAATTAGATGTAAATTATGGTATCAAAACCAATAATTGTGAGAGGAGGAGAGTATAAATGCAGGATATTTAAAATGCATTTGAAATTAAGAGATCAGCAACTTAAAGCAATCACATATAATACAGACTGTTATACCAAAACCTCATGGTAACCACAAACCAAAAATCTCTAATAGATGTACACAGAAAAAAGAAGCCAAACACAATACTAAAGATAGTCATTAAATCACAAGAGAAAAAAAGAAGGGGAAAAAAGACCTACAGAAACAAACCCAAAACAATTAACAAAATGGCAATAAGAGCATACATATTGATAATTACAGATTAAATGCTCCAACCAAACGTTATAGACTGGCTGAATAGATACAAAAACAAGACCTGTCTACAAGAGGCCGACTTCAGATCTAGAGACACATACAGGCTGAAAGTGAAGTGATGGGAAAAGGTATTCCACACAAATGGAAATCAAAAGAAAGCTGGAGTAGCAATACTTATATCAGACAAAAATAGACTTTAAAATAAAGACTGTTAGGGAATTCCCAGGTGATCTAGTAGTTAGGACTCCATGCTTTCACTGTAGGGGGCCCATGTTTGATCCCTGGTCAGGGAACTAAGATCCTGCAATCTGTGCAGCATGGTTAAAAAGAAAAAAATAATACTGTTACAAAGACAATGAAGGACACTACATAATGATCAAGAGATCAATCCAAAAAGAAGATATAACAATTGTAAATATATATGCATCCAACATAGGAGCACCTCAATATAAAAGGCAAATATTAATAGACATAAAAGGAGAAATTGACAGTAATACAATAACAGTGGAAGACTTTAACACCCCACTTACATCAATGGACAAATTATCCAGACAGAAGATCAATAACGAAACACTGGCCTTAAATGACACATTAGACCAGATGGACTTAACTGATATTTATAGAGCATTCCATCTGAAAGCAGCAGAATACACATTCTTTTCAAGTGCACATGAACATTCTCCAGAATAGATCACATGCTAGGCCACAAATCAAACCTCAGTAAATTTAAGAAAATTGCAATCATATGAAGCATCTTTTCTGACTACAACGCTATGAGATTAGAAATCAACTACAAGAAAAAAATGCAAAAAAAAAAAAAGTGGAAGGTAAACAATATGCTAGTAAACAACCAATGGATCACTGAAAAAAATCAAAGAGGAAATTTAAAAATACCTAGAGACAAATGAAAGCAAAAACACAATGATCCAAAACCTATGGGATGCAGCAAAAGCAGCTCTAAGAGGGGAGTTTATGCAATACAAGCTTACCTCAGGAAACAAGAAACATCTCAAATAAACAACCTAACCTTACATTGAAAGCAACTAGAGAAGGAAGAGCAAACAAAACCCAAAGTTAGTGGAAGGAAAGAAATCATAAAGATTGGAGCAGAAATAAATGAAATAGAGTACTAAGAAAGCAATAGAAAAGATCAATGAAACTAAAAGCTGGTTCTTTGAAAAGATAAACAAAATTGAAAAGCCTTTAGCCAGACTCACCAAGACAAAAAAGGAGAGAGCCCAAATTAATAAAATCAGAAATGAAAAAGGAGAAGTTACAATCAACACTACAGAAACACAAAGTACCGTAAGAGACTACTACATGCAACTATATGCCAATAAAATGGACAACCTAGAAGAAATGGACAAATTCTTAGAAAGGTACAATCTCCCAAGACTGAAATATAAAATATGAACAGGTCAACCACAAGTACTGAAATTGAATCTGTGATTAAAAAACTACCAACAAACAAAAGTCCAGCACCAGATGGTTTCACAGGTGAATACTACCAAATATTTAGAGACAAGTTAACACCTATCCTTCTGAAACTATTCCAAAAAATTGCAGAGGAAGTGACACTTCTGAACTCATTTTGTGAGGCCACTATCACCATGATGATCATCAAAACCAGACGAAGATATCACAAAAAAGGAAATTACAGGCCAATACCACTGATGAACATAGATGAAAAAATCCTCAACAAAATACTAGCAAACTGATTCCAGCAATACATTAAAAGGATCATACACCATGGTTAAGTGGGATTTATCCCAGGGATGCAAGGATTTTTCAATATCCACAAATCAATCAGTGTGATACATCACATTAACAAATTGAAGAATAAAAGCCATATGATCATCCCAATAGATGCAGAAAAAGCTTTTTATAAAATTCAGCATCCTTTTATGTTAAAAAAGAAATCTCTCCAAAAAGTGGGCATAGAGGGAACATACCTCAACATAATAAAGGCCATAGATGACAAACCCACAGCTAACATCCTACTCAACAGTGAAAAGCCGAGGGCATTTCCACCAAGGTCAGGAACAAGACAAGGATGTCCACTCTCACCACTTTTATTCAACATGGTTTTGGAAGTCCTAGACACAGCAATCAGAGAAGAAAAAGAGATAAAAGGAATCCAAATTGGAAAAGAAGATGTAAAACTGTCACTGTTTGCAGATGACATGATACTATACATAGAAAATCCTAAAGAAGTAACAGAAAACTATTAGAGCTCATCAATGGATTTGGTAAAGTTTCAGGATACAAAATTAATACACAGAAATCTGTTGCATTTCTCTACATTGACAATGAAAGATCAGAAAGAGAAATTAAGGAAACAATCCCATTTACTACTACATCAAAAAGAATAAAATACCTAGGAATAAACTACCTAAGGAGACAAAAGACCTGTACTCTGAAAACCTTAAGACACTGATTAAAGAAATTGAAGACAACACAAACAGATAGAAGGATGTACTGTGTTCTTGGATTGGAAGAATATATACTGTTAAAATAACTATACTATGCATGGCAATCTACAGATTCAGTGCAGTCCCTATCAAATTACCAATGGCATTTTTCACAGAACTACAACAAAGAAATTTAAAATTTGTATGGAAACACAAAAGACCCCAAAGAAATCTTGAGAAAGAAAAATGGAACTGGAAGAATCAGGCTCCCTCACTTCAGACTATACTACAAAGCTACAGTAAGCAAAACAGTCTGGTACTGGCACAAAAGCAGACATACAGATCAATGGAACAGAATAGAAAGCCCAGAAATAAACCCATACATCTATGGCCCATTAATCTATGACAAACGAGGCAAGAATGTACAATGGAGAAAAGACAGTCTCTTCAATAAGTGGTGCTGGGAAAAGTGGACAGCTACATGTATAAGAATGAAATCAGAACATTCTCTAACACCATATACAAAAATAAACTAAAAATGGATTAAAGACCTAAATGTAAGACAAGATACTACAAAACTCCTAGAGAAAAACATAGGCAGAACACTCTTTGATATAAATTGCAGCAATATCTTTTTGGATACATCTCCTAGATAATGGAAATAAAAAATAAAAAACAAATGGGACCTGATTAAACTTAAAAGCTTTTGCATAGCAAAGGAAACCAACCACAAGCAAAATGAAAAGACAACATACGGAATCAGAGAAAATATTTGCAAACAATGCTACTGACAAGGGATTAATTTCTAAAATATAAAAACCACTTATACAGGGACTTCCCTAGTGGTCCAGTGGTTAAGAATCCGCCTTCCAATGCTGGGGACACGGGTTCAATCCCTGGCAGGGGAACTAAGATCCCATATGCTGTGGGGCAACTAAGCCAGGATGCCACAACTACTGAGCCTGCGCACCCTGGAGCCCGCACACCACAACTAAAGAGAAGCCCATGTGCTGCAACAAAGAGCCCACTCACAACAATGACAGATCCTGCATGCTGCAACGAACATCCCAAGCACCGCAGTGAAGACCCAACCCAGCCAAAGAAAAAGAGGGAGAGAGAGCGAAAGAAAAGAAGGAAGGAAGGAAGAAAGGAAGGAAAGAAGGAAGGAAGAAAGAAAAAAAAAAGAAAAACAGCTTACACAGCTCAATATAAAAAACAAACAAACAAAAACTCAATCAAAAAATGGGGAGAAGATCTAAATAGACATTTCTCCGAAGAGATACAGATGGCCAACAGGCATATAATAAGATGCTCCACATCACTAATTATCAGAGAAATGCAAATGAAAACTACAATGAAGGGGCTTCCTAGGTGGCGCAGTGGTTAAGAATCCGCCTGCCAATGCAGAGGACACGGGTTTGATCCCTGCTCCAGGAAGATCCCACATGCCGTGGAGCAACTAAGCCCATGTGCCAAAAAACAACAACAACAACAAAAAAAACTACAATGAAGTATCACCTCACACTGGGCAGAATGGGTTCCCTGGTGGCCTAATGGTTAGTACTCCAGGCTTTCACTGCTCTGGCCTGGGTTCAATCCCTGACTGGGGAACTGAGGTCCCACAAGCTGTGCAGCACAGCCAAACAACAACAACAAAAAAAGCAAAATAATAATAATAAAAAGAAATAGATAAATAAAAAGAAATGCATTCAATCAGTCTTTATGTAAAAACAAAAAAAAGTCCACAAATAATAAATGATAAATACTGAGGTAATAAATGCTGGAGAGGGTGTGGATAAAAAGGAACCCTCCTACACTGTTGGCGCAAATGTAAATTGGTGCAGCCACTGTGCAGAACCGTATGAAGTTTCCTTAAAAAACTAAAAATTGCCATATGATCCAGGGATCCCACTCCTAGGCATATATTCAGAGAAAACTATAGTTTGAAAAGATACATGCACCCCTGTGTTCATAGCAGCACTATTCATAATAGCCAAGACATGGAAGCAACCTGAAAGTCCATTGACAGATGAATGGATAAAGAAGATGTGGTATATACATATGATGGAATATTAGTCATAAAAAAGAAAGAAATAATGCTATTTGCAGCAACATGGATGGACCTAGAGATTATCATGCTAAGTGAAATAATTCAGATAAAGACAAATATATGATACTGCTTATATGAGCAATCTGAGAAAAAAAGATACAAATGAACTTATTTACAAAACAGAAATAGACCCACAGACATAGAAACCTTATGGTTACCAGAGGGCAAGGCGGGAGAGGGATAAATTAGGAGGATGGGATTAACAGATACGCACTACTATATATAAAATAGATAACCAACAAGGACCTACTGCATAGCACAGGGAACAGTACTCAATATTTTGTAATAACCTATAAGGGAAAAGAACTTGAAAAAGAATATCTCTATCTCTATTATCTATCTATCTATCTATCTATCTATCTATCTATCTATCATCTATCATCTCTCTATCATCTATCATCTACCTATCTAAATCACTTTGCTGTATACCTGAAACTAAAATGACATTATAAATCAACTATACTTCAATTTAACAATTTTCAAAAAATCAAAAATTAAGAAAAAGAAATCAAAGCATTTTCCCAGTTTACTAGAAATTATACAAAGCATCTTTTCTAATGATTGCATTAATGTTCTACTGTGGGAATATACTGAAATTTATTTAGCCAGTCCCATTTTTTGATACTTACCATGTTTCTATTTTTTCAGACTCGTATATAGCACTGCATCTTTGTGAATAACTCTTTGTATATATTTTGGATAAATTTTTAGGATAATTTAACAGGAAAATACTTGATATGCATCACCAGACTATTTCTCTAAAGGCAGTATCAATTTGCCTCACCACTAGCAGGACATAAGAATAGCCTTTGCATTGCACGCTTGCCAGCATTGGATAGTCTTTTTTTTTTCTTTTCTTTTTTTAGCTTTTGCAAGTTTTGATAGATGAAAGATGGTACCTGGTTTAAAAAATTTGCATCTCTTTTGTTATTAGTGAAGTTGAACATTTTCCCACGTGTCTTTTAGCTGTATATGTTTCCCCTTTTGTGAACTGTTCAAGTTCATTTATTTTTGAGGGTTTGGGGGGTCCTTGACCAGCTTTCCTATCACTAACCAACCTCTTAATACACCTGGGTCATTCTTTCAGAACATACAAAAAGAGGTTTTCTAAATAAAGAGGATATTAAACAATATATAGATATCTAGAAAGGGGCTTTTCTTCATAGAAAAGAGATTGAAAAAATGGGGTCAGAGTACAAATATTCATTTCCGAAAGGGCTATTAGCCCTCTGTGACCAGCTCCAACAGACTGAAAAGTTAACAAATGTAGCCTTGGGCAAAGCACTAAAGTTTTGAGAATTTTCATACTTAAAAATCTCTAAGTTTAAGTTACCAATGTCTTACATATAACATTAAACTTAAGCTCCTTAAAACTGTGATAAAGATTTAAGTGGTCTTGTATTTAGAAAAGATTTGGGATGGGGGGGCATGGCAAAAGTGATGCAAAGCTATTATCTATTTTTGCCCAAGTCAGGAAAAGAAAGACTAAACAGAAACAGTCTTAGGACAGCTATGGTTTAGATATCAATAAGGACTAGCCAATTGTCAGCCGAGTGAGTCTCTGGACCAGATCATTGTGAAAATCTGGTTACTTTGTAGGAAGAAATTGAGAATTCCTTGATAACTTTTTGTTTGTAATAGGCATGTCCTAAGGGAGACTGGGATGGTTTAACTAATCTGGATTTCAGCTGGTCCATGGAAGGTGAAAGAGTATGATCTCAGAGGGCTGTGTCATCATCACGTCATCCAGCCATTTCTATATTAGACCAGCCCATTAACATGCAGGAATTCTGGGCCTGAGTGGGAATCCCACAGAAGTCACACTACAAGGTGAAGGTTAAGGGGGGAATACCAGACCGGAACCTGACATTTCATTCTGCTTCCCTGGCAGGACCTTTTCAAAGAAACAAGAACTGAAATATAGCTTGAACTGGCATGCAAAGCAGGCCGCTATTTCAGTCTGAATCATGAGTGGAGGCCACGGTGGGCCATCTGAAACTGAGGGGCAAAAGAAAACCGAACACCAAGGCAGGAGCTGCACACGATAAAAAACTGAAACAGTCTGGGCAACTGGACAGTTCCAAGCATCATTAGTTACACTGGGAGCTGGGCCAGGAAGCAGAATTTTATGGCATTTCCTTCCTCTCTAGACCATGCACTACTGATTCTCTGTCTCTGTTTCTGTCTCTGTTTCTGTCTCTCTCGTTCTCTCTCATTCTCTCCCCGTCCCCGGCCCCCCACTCCTTCCCAAAATTCCTTCAGTCAGTCCCCTGATCTGCCGCAGGAATGCAGGACAGTGGGTCTCTTAGCACTGCTTTGCCTTATACTGCAGTGTGGCCACGTCACCTCATGCTCTGCCCCTCCCCCAGCCCAGCCCAGAGTCACAGCAGCCTGTGGTGTTGCCAAGGAGCTGGCATCACCCAGATCCAGAGGGCAGAATAGTGGCCAGCCACGTCATCTGTAACCCAGAGTGTTTATGTTCTCTGCAGTCCAGAGATGCAAGAATCTGCCAACAATCCTTAAATTCATTCTGCTTTCTTGGGCCTTCAAGAAGTGAATAGCTGTCAAGAAAACAAAGCAAAGAAAGCTCTGATGGGGAAAAGGTTCAGGCTTCCTTCTTGAATTACCTTTCCTGCCTTTTTCTGCTAAGTCATCTACCTCTCTTCCTCAGACTCCTGCATATCTCCCCTTTTGGAAATCCGTCCTTAACCCTGGCTAAGACCTGTTCACCCAGGCTCCTGTGCATCTCCTCTATGATCATCAAAAAAGAGTCTTTCATTCAAGGGCCAGCTAACTCCTAACCAGGGAAGCTGAAGGAGTGTTTGGAGAAAGTAAATGGATTTTACTATTAGCTTAAGTTACACATACGTCTTCAGTACACAGTAAGCAGCAGATCTATTTAATTTAATTGACATTAGATGCAAAAACACCACATGTACTTGAGAGCCAAGGCAATTTTAATTTTTACATTATCTATGCATACATCATTATTGAATTCCCAGGATCTTGATTTAGACAGACCTAAGTTTACCTCTAGGCTTTACCTCTTACTAGTTGTGATCTTGGACAATTCATTTCACTTCTCTGAACTGCCTTATCACATGAACCAAAGATCATAATAACATACCTCATAAGGCTTTTCAGAGGATTATGTAAATAAACCTCTTGTTCACATTTGCGAACAATGAAGTGACAGCTGCATTACTCTGTGTGTACATATTTTTTCATATGTTCTCTCTGTACACCTCTGCTTTTTGACCGTGATCTCTATGAGGGTGGTGCCAGGCTCTACCACCTGTTTTGGTGGTTGTCCAGCTGATTGATCCTACATGCATAATGCCAAGAAAGCTCAGATACTGTCTCATGGTACTTGGGGTAGACTCAGGAGAAAGGTCTGGACCATTGATTTTGAGAAACAGGATTAATGTCTGCGTAATGAATCAAGCGTGCTACATCAGGCCATGATACATAGTTGTGAAGTTTTAGGAAACTCATTCAATTATTTGTTTACACATCCAAACATTTATTGAGCATCTGTTATGTTAGAAAACATACAAGTTCTCTTTCCGCCTAAGCTTACAGCTTAATTATTTAACCTAAAGATATAATGAGGCAATTTAATTAATATTCATTGGAAAATATTTCAACTGTGTAAGGGAACACTGTACTTTATTAAACAAACCAGACCCTCCAAAGATTGGCTCTTGAAAGAGAATATCTAAATAAAAATAACTGGCTCTGTCCCAGGTTCCCCTCCCTCAGGTTTTCTATGTCATTTTTTTTTAATTGAAGTACAGTTGATTTACAATGTTGTGTTCATTTCTGTGTTGTAAGTAGGACATTGTTGTTTATCAGGTTTCCTATGTCTTTGCTGTTCTCTAACCCTTTGGCCCAAGCATAGGTTATAAAACTTTTGCTTATCAATGAAATCGGTTGGAGTTCTCAACAAAATATTTTACTAAAAAAATAAGGGAAAACAAAAGGACGTTCTTGAAAGCAATAAGAAACATTGTTATGACTTTGGAAAATTGTTTGGCGGCATTTACTAAAGCTAATCACAATCACATATATGCAAGGACTCAGCAATTTCATTCCTAGGAACGTATCCAATGTTCATTTTTTATGTACATTTGTTCACTAAAACCATGTACTAGGATGATAATAGCAGTACTATTTGTAATAGCCAAATATTGGAAACAATTTAAATGTCCATGAGCAGTAGAATAGACAAATTAGGGCATCTTTACACAGTTGAATACTACACAGCACCACGACAAACATACTACAACTACAGGTAACAAATGCGTGAATCTCACCAACACAATGCTGAGGGTTAAACCAGACACAAAAGGGGATCTGCTGTATGGTTCTATTTCTCTAAAGTTCCAAAACAGGCAAAACTAATCTGCAGTATTTGCAATCAAGATAGTGATTGTCACTGGAGCTAGTGACTACAAGGGGCACAGGGACTCCTGGGGGGCTAGTAATAGACTGAAATCAATCTATTTCATTGATTTCGGTTCTAGTTACATGAGTGAAAATTCACTGAGGGTATTGACTCATGATTTCTACACTTCTATATGTTCAGTATAACCCAATAAAATGTTTTAGAAAATACTACAGAACAGTCTGATTTCCTGATCACTCCATAGCTAACTCACTCAAGAACTTGGTTTGAATGATCTGTAACCCACTCAGACTGGGCAACTACCCAAGCACTTTGCATATGTTCCTGTTTCCTCTGTCCCCTGAACACTTACTGGGAACAGGTGTAGTCTTATTTCCCACCACACAAGAGGTAATGTCTAGACAGTTGTGTCTCCTTGGTGGCTCAGCTTACCATCCCCATGGGTCTCCTAGCTAGTTCCTAGTTCCTGTCTCCCAACCAGGAGATTTTTCTGACCCCAGAAGATTGGTAGGACTATAGTGAATGATTCAGTGAATAGGTACATCTTTTGGGGGAGATCCCAGCCCCTGTATCTAAGAGTGGCTATGTCCCTAATATAGATGCAATAATAAAGTAATGCTTTAACAGAACAATTACTGCATTCATGCCATAATTTCTCCCCACCTTTTTAAACAAACTTTGAGGGCAAGAATTTTGTTTTACTCATGACTGCTACAGCCCTAGCACATAAAACAGTCCCTGGCACATAATAGGCACTCAATTACAATGTTTTGAATGAAATAATTATTCTCAAAGAAAAGAAGCATACACAGAGGATAAGAGTATGTGTTCTAGAATTAGACTGTTTAGGTTCAAATCCTAGTTCCACTACTTGCCAGCTATGAGATGTTGGACAAATTATTTATTCTATCCATACCTCATTTTTCTCATCTGTAAAGTGGAGATAGTACTGGTATATCTTCCTCTTAGAGTTACTATGAAGTTCAAAGAACACATGTAAAGATAATTATAGAACAGTATGGTGACCACTAAACAAAAAGTGGGCTTGTCCTATCTCTTAGAAATGCAAGAAGATTGAAGTCTTCTGATCATCTGTGCTACAATAGAATAAGTAATAAAAAGAATGTTAATAAAAACAAAATTAGTGAAATGAAGAAAAATTTTAAAAATATTAAAATTGAAGAACCCAGCAAGATATTTTTGTAGAGGGAGAAAGATGGTGGTGGAGTAGAAGGACATGGAGTTCGTCTCTCTCCACAGATACAACAGGGGTACATCAAGAGATGCAACAATTCTCACATAAAAGTGGCTGAACACTAGTAGGAGACCTTGGACACTGCAAAACACTATAAAGATCTCTGCTGAACTGGGATAAGCGATCTGTGAGGTCTTGATTCCTTAACCAGAAGTCGGGCCTGAGGCTCTGGGGAGGGAGCACAGAGTGGGCCACTAGAGGATCCCCAGCCACAGGGAATATTAATCTCAGAGAGCTCTCACAGAGGCCTCTATTGGAGTCTAAGACCTGGCTTCACCTAACTGCCTGCAACTGCCAGTGCTGGATGCCTCACACAAAACTACAAACAAGACAGGAACACAAACTGACCCATCAGTACACAGACTATCTAAAGTCATACTAAGCTCACAGACACCCAAAACACACCATCTGACATAGCCCTGCTCGTCAGATGGAAAAGACTCAGATCCACCCACCAGAACTCAGGCACCAGTCCATCCCATCAGGAAGCCTACCCAAGACACTGGACCAACCCCACCATGGGGAGCAGAGAATAGAAATGGAATTACAATGAGGCAGTCTAGGGAAAGGAGACCTCAAATAGTGTAAATTAGACAAAATGAGAAAAACATAGAACATCTTGCAGGCAAAGGAGCAAGATAAAAACCCACAAGACCTAATAAATGAAGAAGAAATAGGCAAATTGCCTGAAAAAGAATTCTGAGTAATGATAGTAAAGATGATCCAAAATCTCAAAAACAAAATAAATGCAAGAAACATTTAACAAGGACCTAGAAGAACTAAAGAGCAAACACACAGTAATGAATAGCACAATAACTGAAATTAAAAATACTCTAGATGGAATCAACAGCAGAATAACTGAGGCAGAAGAATGAGTAAGTGAACTGGAAGATAGAATGCTGGAAATAACTTCCACAGAGCAGAAAAAAGAATAAAAAGAATGGAGGACAGTCTCAGAGACCTCGGGGACAACATTAAGCACAACAGGTGAATCATAAACATCCCAGAAGAAGAAAAAAAAGAAAGGGTCTTAGAAAATATTTGAAGAGATTATAGTTGACAACCTTCTCAACATGGGAAATAGTCAATCAAGTCCAAGAAGCACAGAGAGTCCCATACAGAATAAACTCAAGGAGAAACACAGTGAAGCACATATTAATCAAACTGACAAAAGTTAAACACAAAGAAAAAATATTAAAAGCAGCAAGAGAAAAGCAACAAATAACATAAAAGGGAAACCCCCTAAAGATAACAGCTGATCTTTCTGCAGAAACTCTGCAAGCCAGAAGGGAGTGGCAGGATATACTTAAAGTCTTGAAAGAGAAAAATCTACAGTTAAGAATACTCTATGCAGCAAGAATCTCATTTAGATTTGACAGAGAAATCAAAAACTTTACAGACAAGCAAAAGTTAAGAGAATTCAGCACCACCAAACCAGTTTTACAACAATTGCTAAAGGAACACCCCTAGGGAGGAAACACAAGAGAAGGAAAAGAGCTACAAAAACAAACCCAAAACAATTAAGAAAATGGTAACAGGAACATAGATATCAATAATTACCTAAAATGTAAATGGATTAAATGCTCTAACAAAAAGACACAGACTGGCTGAATGGATACAAAAACAAGACCCCTACATATGCTGTCTACAAGAGGCCCACTTCAGACCTAGGGACACATATAGACTGAAAGTGGGGGGATGGAAAAAGGTATTCCATACAAATGGAAGTCAAAACAAAGCTGGAGTAGCAATACTCCTATCAGACTAAGTAGACTTTAAAATAAAGACTATCACAAGAGACAAGGAAGGACACTACATAATCATCAAGGGATCAATCCAAGAAGAAGATATAACAATTGTAAATATCTATGCATCCAACATAGGAGCACCTCAATACATAAGGCAAATACTAACAACCATAAAAGGGGAAATCGACAGTAACACAATAATAGTAGGAGACTAACACCCCATTTACACCAATGGACAGATCATCCAAACAGAAAATAAATAAGGACACACAAGCTTTAAATGACACATTAGACCAGATGGACTTAACTGATATTCATAGGACATTCCATCCAAAAACTACAGAATACACTTTCTTCTCAAGTGCACATGGAACATTCTCCAGGATAGATTATATCTTGGGCCACAAGTTAAGCCTCAGAAAATTTAAGAAAATTGAAACCATATCAAGCATCTTTTCTGCCCACAGTGCCATAAGACTAGATATCAATTACAGGAAAAAAACTGTAAAAAATACAAACACATGGAGGCTAAACAATATGCTATTAAACAACCAAAAGATCACTGAAGAAATCAACGAGGAAATCAAAAAATACCTAGAAACAAATGACAATGAAAACATGACGGACCCAAAATCTATGGGATGCAGCAAAAGCAGTTCTAAGAGGGAAGTTTATAGCAATACAATCCTACCTCAAGAAACAAGAAAAATTGTGAATAAACAACCTAAGCTTACACTAAAACAGTTGGAAAAAGAAGAACAAAAACCCCAAAGTGAGCAGAAGGAAAGAAATCATAAAGATCAGATCAGAAATAAATGAAAAAGAAATGAAGGAAACAATAACAAAGATCAACAAAACTAAAAGCTGGTTCTTTGAGAAGACAAACAAAATTGATAAACCATTAGCCAGACTCATCAGGAAAAAAAGGGAGAAGATGCAAATCAACAGAATTAGAAATGAAAAAGGAGAAGTAACAACTGTCACCACTGAAATACAAAGGATCATGAGAAAATACTACAAGCAACTATATGCCAATAAATTGGACAACTTGGAAGAAATGGATAAATTCTTAGAAAAGTATGATCTTCCAAGACTGAGCCAGGAAGAAATAGAAAATATGAACAGACCAATTACAAGCACTGAAATTGAAACTGTGATTAAAAATCTTCCAGCAAACAAAAGCCCAGGGCCAGGTGGCCTCACAGGTGAATCCTATCAAACATTTAGAGAGGAACTAACACATATCCTTCTCAAAATCTTCCAAAATATAGCAGAAGGAGGAACACTCCAAAACTCATTCTATGAGGCCACCATCATCCTGATACCAAAATCAGACAAAGATGTCACAAAAAGAGAAAATTACAGGCCAATATCACTGATGAATATAGTTGCAAAAATCCTCAACAAAATGCTAGCAAACAGAATCCAACAGCACATTAAAAAGATCATAGATCATGATCAAGTGGGGTTTATCCCTGAAATGCAAGGATTCTTCGATATACACAAATCAATCAATGTGATACACTGCATTAACACACTGAAGAATAAAAACCATATGATCATTTCAACAGATGCAGAAAAATGATTTTGACAAAATTCAACACCCATTTATGATAAAAACTCTCCAGAAGGTGGGCACAGAGAGAAACTACCTCAACATAATAAAGGCCATATATGACAAACCCACAGTAAACATCATTCTCAATGGTGAAAAACTGAAAGCATTCCCTCTAGATCAGGAACAAGACAAGGATGTCCACTCTCACCACTACTAGTCAACATAGTTTTGGAAATCCTTGCCACAGCAATCAGAGAAGAAAAAGAAATAAAAGGATTCCAAATTGGAAAAGTAGTAAAACTGTCACTGTTTGCAGATGAGATGATACTATACATAGAAAATCCTAAAGATGCCACCAGAAAACTACTTGAGCTAATCAATGAATTTGGTAAAGTTGCAGGATACAAAATTAACACTCAGAAATCTCTTGCATTCTTATACACTAACAATGAAAGATTGGAAAGAGAAATTAAGGAAACAACCCCATTCACCACTGCAACAAAAAGAATAAAATACCTAGGAATAAACCTAACCAAGGAGGTAAAAGACCTGTACTCAGAAAACTATAAGACACTGATGAAAAAAATCAAAGATGACACAAACAGATGGAGAGATATACCATGTTATTGGATTGGAAGAATCAACGTTGTGAAAATGACTATACTACCCAAAGCAATCTACAGATTCAATGCAATCCCTATGAAATTACCAATGGTATTTTTTACAGAACTAGAACAAAAAATCCTAAAATTTGTATGGAGACACAAAAGACCCAGAATAGCCAAAGCAATCTTGAGGGAAAAAAACAGAGCTGGAGGAATCAGACTCCCTGACCTCAGACTATACTACAAAGCTACAGTAATCAAGACAATATGGTACTGGCACAAAAACAGAAATATAGATCAATGGAACAGGATAGAAAGCCCAGAGATAAACTATGGTCAAGTAATCTATGATAAAGGAGGCAAGGATATACAATGGAGAAAAGACAGCCTTTTTAATAAGTGGTGCTGGGAAAACTGGACAGTTACATGTAGAAGAATGAAATTAGAACACTCCCTAACACCATACACAAAAATAAACTCAAAATGGATTAAAGACCTAAATGTAAGACCAGACACTATAAACTCCAAAGGAAAACGTAGGAAGAACACTCTTTGATGTAAATAACAGCAAGATCTTTTTTGACCCACCTCCTAGAGTAATGGAAATAAAAACAAGTGGGACCTAATGAAACTTCAAAGCTTTTGCAAAGCAAAGGAAACTATAAACAAGAAGAAAAGACAACCCTCAGAATAGGAGAAAATATTTGCAATAGAATCAACAGACAAAGGATTAATCTCCAAAATATATAAACAGTTCATGCAGCTCAATATCAAAAAAACAAACAACCCAATCAAAAAATGGGCAGAAGATCCAAATAGGCATTTCTCCAAAGAAGACATACGGATAGCAAAGAGGAACATGAAAAGCTGCTCAACATCACCAATTATTAGAGAAATGCAAATCAAACCTACGATGAGGTATCACCTCACACTGGTTAGAATGGGCATTATCAGAAAATCTACAAGCAATAAATGCTTGAGAGGGTGTGGAGAAAAGGGAACCCTCTTGTGCTGTTGGTGGGAATATAAGTTGACACAGCCACTATGGAGAACAGTATGGAGGTTCCTTCAGTTTAAAAAACTAAAACTAAAATTATCATATGACTCAGCAATCCCACTACTGGGCATGTACCCAGAGAAAACCATAATTCAAAAAGACACATGCACCCCAATATTCATTGCAGCACTATTTACAATAGCCAGGTCATGGAAGCAACCTAAATGTCCATCAGCAGATGAATGGATAAAGAAGATGTGGCACATATATACAATGGAATATTACTCAATTGTAAAAAGGAAAGAAATTGGGACATTTGTAGAGACATGGATGGACCTAGAGACTGTCATACAGTGTGAAGTAAGTCAGAAAAAGAAAAACAAATATATATTAACTCATATATGCAGAATCTAGAAAAATGGTACAGATCAACTGGTTTGCAAGGGAGAAATAGAGACACAGATGTAGAGAACAAACATATGGACACCAAGCAGGGGAGGTGGGGGGCGCGGGGTTGGGATGGGATGAATTGGGAGTTGGGGTTGCCATAATACATTACTAATAAGAAAAAATATCAAATTGTACACTTTAAATGTATGCAGTTTGTTGTATGTCAATTATATCTCAATAAAAGTTCTTAAAAAAAGAAAAAAAATTGAAGGTTAAAAACCATATGATAATCTCAATAGACACAGAAAAAGCTTTTGACAAATTCAGCATCCATTTACAATTAAAAAAAAAGCCAACTCTCCAGAAAGTGGGCATGGAAGGAAACTACCTCAACATAATAAAAGCCATATATGACAATCCAACAGCTAACATCATTCTCAATGGTAAAAAACTGAGAGCATTCCCTCTAATAACAGGAAGAAAACAAGGGTGCCCACTCTCACCACTACTATTCAACATAGTTTTGGAAGTTTTAGCCACAGCAATCAAAAAGAAAAAGAAATAAAAGGATTCCAAATTGGAAAAGAAGTAAAACTGTCACTGTTTGCAGATGACATGATATTATACATAGAAAACCCTAAAGATGCCACCAGAAAACTACTAGTGCTAATCGATGAATTTAGTAAAGTAGCAGGATATGAAATTAATGCACAGAAATCTCTTGCATTCCTATACACTAACAATGAAAAATCAGAAAGCGAAATTAAGGAAATAGTTCCATTTACCATTGCAACAAAAAGAATAAAATACCTAGGAATAAACCTACCTAAGGAGGCAAAAGAGCTGTATGCAGAAAACTGTAAGACACTGATGAAAGAAATTAAAGACGATACAAAAAGATGGAGAGACATACCATGTTCTTGGATTGGAAGAATAAACATCGTAAAAATAACTATACTACTCAAAGTGATCTACAGTTCAGTGCAATCCCTATCAAATTACCAATGACATTTTTCACAGAACTAGAACAAGAAATTTTACAACTTGTATGGAAATGCAAAAGACCATGAATGGCCAAAGCAATCTTGAGAAGGAACAATGGAGCTGGAGGAATCAAGCTCCCTGACTTCAGACTATACTACAAGGCTACAGCGATCAAGACAGTATGGTACTGGCCCAAAAATAGAAAGGAAGATCAATGGAACATAATAGAGGGCCCAGAGATAAACCCATGCACATATGGGCACCTTATCTTTGACAAAGGAGGCAAGAATACACAATGGAGAAAAGACAGCCTCTTCAATAAGTGGTGCTGGGAAAATTGGACAGCTACATGTAAAAGAATGAAATTAGAACACTTCCTAACACCATACACAAAAATAAACTCAAAATGGATTAAAGACCTAAATGTAAGGCCAGACACTATAAAACTCCCAGAGGAAAACATAGGCAGAACATTCTATGACGTAAATCAAAGCAAGATCCTTTTTGACCCACCTCCTAGAATAATGGAAATGAAAACAAAAATAAACAAATGGGACCTAATGAAACTGAAAAGCTTTTGCAGAGCAAAAGAAGGCATAAACAAGACAAGAAGACAACCCTCAGAATGGGAAAAAAATATTCTCCAACAAATCAACAGACAAAGGATTAATCTCCAAAATATACAACAGCTCATGCAGCTCACTATCAAAAAAGCAAACAACCCAATTCAAAAATGGGCGGTGGATCTAAATAGACATTTCTCCAAAGAAGACATACAGATGGCTAATGAACACATGAAAAGCTGCTCAACATCACTAATCATTAGAGAAATGCAAATCAAAGCCATAATGAGGTATTACCTCACACCAGTCAGAATGGCCATCATCAAAAAATCTAGGAACAATAAATGCTGGAGAGGGTGGGGAGAAAAGGGAACCCTCCTGCGCTATTTGTGGGAATGTAAATTGGTACAGCCACTATGGAAAACAGTATGGAGTTTCCTTAAAAAACTAAAAATAGAACTACCATACAACTCAACAATCTCACTCCTGGGCATATACCCTGAGAAAACCATAATTCAAAAATATATATGTACAACAATGTTCATTGCAGCATTATTTACAATAGCCAGGACATGGAAACAAGCTAAATGCCCATCAACAGATGAATTGGTAAAGAAGATGTGGCACACGTATACAATGGAATAGTCCTCAGCCATAAAAAGGAATAAAATTTAGTTATTTGTAATGAGGTGGATGGACCTAGAGTCTGTCATAAAGAGTTAAGTAAGCCAGAAAGAGAAAAACAAATACCGTATCCTAAAGCATATATATGGAATCTAAAAAAACGGTACTGATGAACCCAGTGGCAGGGCAAGAATAAAGACGATGCAGACATAGAGAACGAACTTGAGGACACTGGGGGTGGGGTGGGGAAGGAGAAGCTGGGGCCAAGTGAAAGAGTAGCATTAACATATATACACTACCAAATGTAAAATAGATAGCTAGTGGGAAGCTGCTGTATAACACAGGGAGATCAACTTGATGATTGGTGATGACCTAGAGGGGTGGGATAGGGAGGGTGAGAGGGAGGCTCAAGAGGGAGAGGAATGGGGAAATATGTATAAAGACAGCTGATTCACTTTGTTGTACAGCAGAAACTGGGCACAACAGTGTAAAGCAGTTATACTCCAATAAAGAGCTGGAAGAAAAAAAGATTTATTCTAAATCTTATATGGGAAGACAAAGGAGCTAGAATAGCTAACACAATTTTGAAAAAGAAGAGTGAAGTGGGAGGAATCACTCTCATGTTAAAAGCTTATAATATAGCTACAGACTTACTATAAAGCTATAGTAATCAAGACAGTATGGACTGATAGACACATAGATCAATGGAACAGACAAGAGGACCCAGGAATATACTCACACAACTATGTCCGACTGAATTTTCACAAATTGACAAAAGCAATTCAACAGAGGAAGAATACCCTTTTCTATAAATGATGCTGGAGAAATTGGACATTCATAGGCAAAAGAAAGAAAAAGAAGAAGCTTGACTTAAATCTCACATCTTATACAAGAGTTAATTCAAAATGGATCATGAATTTAAAATGGATCATGGTATCCAGAAAAGACAAAAACTCTAACTAGAAAAGATACGTGCACCCCAATGTTCACAGCAGCACTATTTAAAATATCCAAGACATGGAAGCAACCTAAATGTCCATCAACAGATGAATAGATAAAGAAAATGTGAGACACACACACACACACACACACACACACACACACACACACAGTGGAATACTATTCAGCCATAAAACAAGAATGAAATAATACCATTTGCAACAACATGGATGGACCTAGAGATTATCATACTAAGTGAAGTAAATCAGACAAAGAAAGACAAATATCATATGATATCACTTATATATGGAATCTAAAAAAATGATACATATGAACTTATTTACAAAACAGAAACAGAATCATAGACATAGAAAACAACCTCATGGTTACCACAGGGAAGTGGGGGAAGGATAAATTAGGAATTTGGGGTTAACATATACATACTACTATATATAAAATAGATAATCAACAAGGACCTACTGTAGAGCACAGGGAACTATATTCAATATCTTGTAATAACCTATAATGGAACAGAATCTGAAAAGGAATGTGTATATATACACATATATGTGTGTGTGTATATATATACATACATATATATGTGTATATATATATATGAATCACTTTGCTATATATCTCAAACTAACACAATATTGTAAATCAACCATGCTTCAATAAAAAGCAAAAATTAAAAAAATGTAAAATATGAAAAGTCAATTGCCGTATGATTCCATTGATATGACATTCTTGAAATGACGAAACTGTGGAGATGGAGAGGTGATTGATGGTTGTTAGGGGACAGGGATGGTGTATGTGTGTGTATGTGTTGTTCACAAGTATAAAGTGATAGCATAAGGGGGTTCTGTTGTGGTGATAGAACAGGTCTTTATCTTGATTGTGGTGGTGGTTCCATGAATCTATGTGGTTTAAAAATTGCATAGAACCACACACACATGAATGAATGCATACTAAAAATGGCAAAAGCTGGATAAGATCCGTAGTCTAGTTAAAAGTATTGTTCCAATGTCAATTTCTTGGTTTTCATATTGTACTACAATTATATGAGATGTGACCATTAGGGGAAGCTGGATGAAGGGCAAACATCTATTCTATGGCTTCAGCTTTCTGTGAGTCTATAATGGTTTCAAAATAAAAGTTTTAAAAAGTATAAAATACTTCTCACAATACATGATACAATAGTAAGTGCTCAATAAATATTAACCATTATTCTCTTTTTAAATTATTGTCAATATTATTATAATAAATGGAGAATTACTCATTCACATTCTTTGCCTGGCACAGAGTAGGCAATCAGTAAATATTTGTTGATTAAATGAATGAATTACAGGTACAGGGGAAAGACAGAAGGGGGATAGATTTTAAAATTGGAAGCTGCCTTTATGGAACTTCCGTTCTAAAGGAAGAAATAGACATGAAAATAACTAAACATAAGCCTTTGTGGAGGTGGTAGCTTTGACCTGAGACTTGGAGAATAAGTAGATGGAGAAGAAGGATGAATATAATGGGAGATGAGAATATAAAGGAGAGTGAGGAGGGTTTGGAATGCATTTAAAGAGCTTGGTCCCTTATTCTGCAGGTGAAGGAGTGCCATTAAAAAGTATGTGTAAGAACATTCCAGTGGCAGTGTGAAGGATGGATGACCAGGGTAACAGTGTGTATAGTCCGCTACTAGGAGATTACAGTTTAATTCTGAGTGGACAAGGATATATTTATGTTAACATGTCAGCAGTCACATGGCTGTGACTAATTTTTCTCTGGTCTGGAAAGACTTTTTAGAGGAGGTGAATCCTGACCCGTTACAAGAAGGAAGTAAAAAAGATGAAGAAGGGTGTTCCAGGCATCTCCATTTTGAGTTATTGCTATTTTCTAGAATTCCAAGACAGAGTGGAAATGAAATCAGTGTAGATTCCCCCAGACAAATAGGTGTCTTGCAGAAAAAAAATTTGAAGTATTAAATCTAAAACCAAGTGATTTATATAAAAATAATACAAAGAAACTCTGCAGCCAGCTCTCCTTTGGCCCCGCTAAGGATGTTGTAATTTGGGGATTTGCACTTCTCTTATTTCTCCACCTGGTCTGTTTCCTGTTTCTAAGGTACTTTGGTTGCCATGGAAACATAAACAAACATAACTATTTTCCTCTTGTTGGACTGCTGATTTCCACCCTGAGCTTGACCCCTCTTCTTTCTCTCTCATGCCCACTTCCCACAACACTGCAGTTAACCATCACCTTTTTCTACCAGCCTACCTACCCGCCTCCTCCCTGCCACCTTAACTTTCTCTCCCAATCTACCTCTCCTGGTGTGGTAGCACTCTTGAGTGTGTGGATAGCTATTTGCCTACCAACTTATACATGCTTTGTGCAAACTAACGTTTCACCAGTGAGATTGCCTCCTGCAAAGACTTCCATTTTCTTTTGTGGAGCTATATTGATTGGAAATATGAATACCTTGGCTATTGACATTTTGTTTCCTATTAAATAGCTGTATAAGAAAATAGGGATAAATTTTTATGAGTAAGAAGGTAAACAGCACAGAGCCTCAAGGAATTAGTGAGATATATACAAATTGGTACAAGAGAGTGATCCAAAACGAGTGACCTAGGTAAAATTAAGAATTAGAGGAAATGGATTGAGGGGAGCAATCAAAGTCTGGAAAGTTCATACATGAACTATGTGTTAACCATTCTTTCTCTTTCCTTCTCCTGATACTCCCTCTTCTTCTTCCTAATGTAGTCATACTTGGGACAAGATGTGATCACAGACATTGCATGAAGTATGGTGACATTCCTAATGGGATGTGATACAGATCAGCTGGGGAGGAGATCTGACTCTGAACAGAAGCTCCTGGAATGGCCTGTAGCAACAGGTGGATCTAATGTCAGAGCTGTTTGTGATATGGGAGAATGGGTGAAACATTTCATCTTCTGTGATAAGCACTGTCAGCATGAAAATCCAAGAAAAACCTTGTGCTTCATGCTGCCAGGAGCAAGTCCCACCAACATACACCCTACTAATGAGGAAACTGCAAAAGAGAACTCAAAAGATTAAACACAGATCTCCAGAGAGAGATGTATTTACATGCTATACGTAGGTAAAGTGAGTATATTTTTAGGGTAGCAAATTCTGGCCAAGCAAGCTTAACATGAAAACATGAGTATTGCCCTACTTCGACAGACCCACCCAGTTCAATATTCTGTCTTTGAGAGTGGAAGTGAAAACTTTATTATTGTGAAGAGCTTATTGTATAAACAACTGATTTAGTTCTCATTGTACACTGTCTTGTTATAAATCTTCCCCATGAGACCAACTTTCCTCTAGGACAGTTAAACCACCAGCTATCTGGGAACTTCGAGAAAAGTCATTCTAGATTGACAAGTTAAACGTGCAGGCAGGCACTAATTTTTTAACATCTACAAACATTTTCTAAATTGAAACAGTAGGGTATAATAAGGTTTGTAAAACTATTTGTACACCAAATGTCTCAGAATGCTGCACTTCTAAAGTTTTTGTGTAGGATTTTTATAGTTTTTCTTGTCACTTTCCCTGCTATTGGCTCCGACTTCTCTTTGCTCTTAGGGTAGAGCTTACTTATTACAGACCGTCTTACCTTTTAATACAGTTTCTAGTCTGCTACAGGCAGCTGATAATTGTTACTTACATTTGCACCACACTTCAGCAATTATGAAGTGCTTATCTGATCTTTGCAGTTGACTTCGTTGTCTGTCAGTCATAGCCCTAGGGCCTGGCCTGGCCAATCAGAATATTCCATCTCCCTCACCAATAATCGGCTCAGGGATAGGCACGTGAGCCCAGCTGGGCCTGCTGAATCTGTCCTAGGATTTTTGTCAGAGCGATCAACAGTTCTTCTGAAGTTTATCTTAATGCTATAAAATCAGGTAAACCTGGAGCTGCCCAAGTCCATCTTACTGCCATATGAAAAGATTCTAATGCACAGAAAAACAGCTGAGAGGTGGAAGGAGATAGACCTGACAACATCATCCTCTGAACATCTGAATCCTGTACTTTTCAGCTTACATGAGCTCCTGAACCCACTTCACCACAAGCATCCATTGCTCAATTCTATTTTGTTGTGTTTAAACTGGCTTGAGTTGGGCTTCTGGGTTTCCGTCATTTATAACCAAAAGAGTTCTGACAAATACAAACTTCCCATCCACACTTTGAGATAATAGGGATATTATTACTGATTTTACAGACTGAGAAACTAATGACTTATTCCATAAATGAATACATGTCAATTGTAAATAGAAAAAAGAACTTCAACCCAGGTCTCACTCTCACAGTCTCACATTTCTTAATCAAGAGCTTTTTTCCTTTCTTCTTTCTTTCTTTTCTTTCTTTCTTTTTCTTTTTTTCTTTTCTTTTCTTTTCTATATTAAATTCCTTTTCAAATAACCAAATGTGTTAAAATTGCATATAAAACAAGAGAAGGTAGGGAATCCCCTGGTGGTGCAGTGGTCAAGAATCTGCCTGCCAATGCAGGGGACATGCGTTCCAGCCCAGATCGGGGAAGATCCCACATGCTGAGGAGCAACTAAGCCTGTGTGTCACAACTACTGAGCCTGTGCTGTAAAGCCCATGAGCCACAATTACTAAGTCCATATGCTACAACTACTGAAGCCCGCACCTAGAGCCCGTGCTCCGGAACAAGAGAAGCCACCATAATGAGAAGCCCATGCACCGTAATGAGGAGTAGCTCCCGCTTGCCACAACTAGAGGAAGCCCGCTCGCAGCAACAAAGACCCAACGCAGCCAATAAACTAAATAATTTTTTTTTAAAAAAGCAAAAGTATGGACTGAGAAAGGGTCCACAAGTAAGACATCATGAGGTCTAAATATTCAATGCCTCGTGAGCACTTAGGGTACAGATGTGCTGAGGCCAGACTCCATCCTCTGTACCCCGCAGCGTGTCAGACACGTCCACCATTCAGTGAAAGATTTCAGTCAGTAGAGGCTCCAGGACTGCCTTGAGGACAGATTTTCAAAAATAAAGACTCTCAAAGCAAGTTTTCAACAGAGTTTCGATTTGAACATTTTTCCCCAGTGGATAAAGTCTCTTTTTCCTCTCTCCTTCCCTCCCTCCCTTCCTTCCCTTTCTCTTTCTTTCCTTTTCTTCCTTCCTTCCTCCTCTCTCTTTCTGTCTCTTTCTTTCTTCCTTCCTTCTTTCCTCCCTCCCTCTCTCTCTGTCTCTCTCTGGGTCTCTCTGTCTCTCTCTTTCTCTCTTTCCTTCTTTTCTTCCTTCTCTTCTTTTTTTTTAATAAATAAATTTATTTATTTATTTATTGGCTGCTTTGGGTCTTTGTTGCTGCATGAGTGGCGAGTGAGGGCTACACTTCATTGCAGTGTGCAGGCTTCTCTTGTGGAGCACGGGCTCTAGGCACCCAGGCTTCAGTAGTTGTGGCACATGGGCTCAGTAGTTGTGGCTCATGGGCTCTAGAGCACAGGCTCAGTAGTTGTGGCACACAGGCTTAGCTGCTCCGAAGCATGTGGGATCTTCCCGGACCAGGGAGTGAATCTGTGTCCTCTGCATTGGCAGGCGGATTCTTAACCACTGTGCCACTAGGGAAGTCCCTCTTTCTTTCTTTCTTGCCATGCACGCAGCTTGTGGTATCTTAGTTACCCACCAGGGATTGAACCCTGCACTCGCAGCAGTGAAAGCACCTAACCACTGGACCGCCAGGCAATTCCCCCTCTCTCTATTTTTTGGTTTCTTTCTATTTTATGGTTTTCTTTCTATGTTTACAGAGTCTGCAAGACTTATTACAAAAAACAGAAAAAGTACCCTCTTGACTCCCTCCACCCCACTTTCTTGCCTCATTTTTTACTCTTTTAACTGATTCCTTTGTATTTTCCAGCATATTTTGAGTAACGTGGTTATACTGCCACTTACCGATTTTTTTGTTTTACTTTATTATCTATTGGCTTCCCTGTTATGGAAGATGAAGATATATCTCTTATGCACACCACCACTATCACCATCACCACTGGTTTATATGTCCCATTCCCCATTCTCTAATATAATTATATCATAATTTTGGTTATTAGTCTTATTAAGATTATTAAGTCATTAAGGCTATGTAAATGCTATTCACAAGGGAGTCATATAATGTACTATGATTAGTGTTCCTTTCTGGCAAAACTTTTTGTTTCAAAGTTAATAATTCTTTTTGTTTGCTTGAATGCTTAGTTTTCTATGTACTTATTAACTCAGCCCCCAATTTTCCCCCAACTATGAAATCCTCGCTCAATACATTAAGTGCTTTGAGTGTTCAGGTGCTTTCATTTTGGCAACATCTCTCTAGGAGCCATTGGACCCAATCCAATCTGGACTGGTTGCTGTGACCCCAGGTGCGCAGTGTCTGCTCAGGATCTCTTTTCACCATCATCCTGAGATTTCCTTCACCTTTCTCTGTGTTGTGTCTTTCTAGGCCATGTTTTCCTCCTTGATTTATTTCTTCATTTTGATGAAGTACATCCCTCAGTAGCTTCCTGAATACAACTACCATTTCCTGTAGTTGGGAAATTAATTTTTGGAGACTTTGCATGCTTGAAAATGTCTTTGCTTTCCTACTTCATTGATAGTTTGGCTATATTTGGGATTCTAGGTTGTGAATAATTTTTCCTCAGAATCTTAACGGTATCTCTTCATTGCCTTCTAGCTTCTAGTGTGACTGCTAATAGGTCTGAAGTCATTTGGATTCCTAAATCTTTCTATCTGGCCTATTTTTTATTAGTTTTGTTTCCTTTCTGGGACCTGTTCTTCTCCTTATCACTGATTTTCTGATGTACCTTGATGATGTAATGTGCCTCGTTGTGAGTCTGATTTCATTCACTGTGCTGGCACTAGGTGGAACATTTTAATGTGGAAAGTCATGTCCTTCAATTCTGGGGAATGCTCTTTAATTGTTCATTTGATAACTTCCTCCTCTCTGATTTCTCCGTTCTCTGTCTGGAGTACCTGTTATTTAGATGCTGGATCATCTGGTCTAATCCAATTATTTTGGGGCTTATTTTGTTTTTGTTTTTTACCCCTTTATTATCTATCTTTGTCTTTTTTTTCCTGTAAGATGTCCCCAACTTTGTCTTGCAAAACTTCTGTTGTGTATTTCTTTTAAAATTTCTGTTATCAGGGACTTCACTGGTGGTACAGTTGTTGGGAGTCCGTCTGCCAGTACAGGGAACGCGGGTTCAATCCCTGGTCTGGGAGGATACCACATGCCATGGAGCAACTAAGCGCATGCACTACAACTACTGACCCTGCACTCTGGAGCCCATGAGCCACAATTTCTGAGCCTGCATGCTGCAACTATAGAAGCCCACATGCCTAGAGCCCATGCTCCGCAGCAAGAGAAGCCACCGTGATGAGAAGCTTGCACACGGAAACAAAGAATAGCCCCCTTCACCACAACTAAAGAAAACCCACGAGCAGCAATGAAGACCCAATGTAGCCAAATAAATTTAAAAAAAAATTCTGCTATCAAAGACAAATACTCTATGGTTTCACTTATATGTGGAATCTAAAAAACAAAACAGTTGAATAAACATAACAAAATAGAAGCAGAGTCACAGATAGAACAAACAGGTGGTTGCCAGGGGTGAAGGGAGTGGAGGGAGGAAAGAAATAGCTGAGGGAGATTAAAAGGTACAAACTTCCGGTTGTAAAATAAACGAGTCATGGGTATGAACTGTGCAGCGAGGGGAATATAGTCAGTAACTATGTAATATCTTAGTATGGTGACAGATCGTAACTAGACAAAAAAATTCTGCTGTCATATTTTTATTTTTTATTATTATTTTTGGCTATGTTGGGTCTGCTGCTGCACATGGGCTTTCTCTAGTTGTGGCAAGAGGGGGCTACTGCGTGGGCTTCTCAATGTGTTGGCTTCTCTTGTTGAGGAGCATGGGCTCTAGGCGTGTGGGCTTCAGTAGTTGCAGCATGTGGGCTCAATAGTTGTGGCTCATGGGCTCTAGAGCACAGGCTCAGTAGTTGTGGCACACAGGCTTAGTTGCTCCAAGGCATGTGGGATCTTCTCGGACCAGGGATTGAACCTGTTTCCCCAGCATTGGTAGGTGGATTCTTAACCACTGCACCACCAGGGAAGTCCCTCATATTTTTACTTTACAAGAGTTCTTTCTCGTTTATGAGAGTTGCTTTTTATAGCGTACTGTTCTTGTTTCATTAATTTGATAGCTTCTCTCATTTCTATGAGGATATTATGATAGATTTTTAATTTAATTTCTCTTTTATCATGAAAGAAGTTTAAATTTTCAAAAAGTTGTGAGAATAGTTTAAAGAAATTTTTTCTTGAATCATTTGAGAGTAAATTGCCAACATCATCCCCAATACTAGTGTGTATTTCCTCAAAGAAGGCCATGATTTTACCTAACAAAATCATTAGAATCAGCAAATTAATAATGATACATGACTGCCATCTAATCCCCAGACCCCAGTTAAACTTCTCCAATTGTCCCAATTTTGACTTTTATAACAAAGGATACAATCCAGGACCATACATTGCATTTATTGTCATGTCTCTTTAGTTTCTTTCAGTCTAGAACAAATATTCCACTGTTTCTTTGGCTTTCATGACCTTGATAATTCTTTATATGCTAGTTACTTTGTAAAATGTCCCTCAGCTTGAGTTTCCTCATGATCAAATTCAGGTTATGCTTTTGGGGGGCAAGAAAAGCATAGAAGTGATGCCATGTTCTTTTTTTTTTCTAATTTTATTTATTTATTTATTATTTTTTGGGGGGTACACCAAGTTCAATCATCTGTTTTTATACACATATCCCCGTATTCCCTCCCTCCCTTGATTCCCCCCCCCCTCCCTGGAGTCCCCCCCCACCCTCCCTGTCCCAGTCCTCTAAGGCATCTTCCATCCTCGAGTTGGACTCCCTTTGTTACACAACAACTTCCCACTGGCTATCTATTTTACAGTTGGTAGTATATATATGTCTGTGCTACTCTCTCGCTGCGTCTCAGCTTCCCCTTCACCCCCCGCCCCCACCCAAACCTCGAGTTCTCCAGTCCATTCTCTGCATCTGCGTCCTTGTTCTTGTCACTGAGTTCATCAGTGCCATTTCTAGATTCCGTATATGTGAGTTAGCATACAATATTTGTCTTTCTCTTTCTGACTTATTTCACTCTGTATGACAGATTGTAGGTCTATCCACCTCATTACATATAGCTCCATCTCATCCCTTTTTATAGCTGAGTAATATTACATTGTATATATATGCCACATCTTCTTTATCCATTCATTTGTTGATGGGCATTTAGGTTGCTTCCATGTCCTGCCTATTGTAAATAGTGCTGCAATAAACATGATGGTACATGTTTCTTTTGGGATTATGGTTTTCTTTGGGTATATGCCCAGGAGTGGGATTACTGGATCATATGGTAGTTCTATTTGTAGTTATTTAAGGAACCTCCAAATTGTTTTCCATAGTGGCTGTACCAACTTACATTCCCACCAACAGTGCAGGAGAGTTCCCTTTTCTCCACACCCTCTCCAACATTTGTTGTTTCCAGATTTTGTGATGATGGCCATTCTGATCGGTGTGAGGAGATACCTCATTGTGGCTTTGACTTGCATTTCTCTGATAATTAGTGATGTTGAACATCTTTTCATGTGTTTGTTGGCCATCTGTATGTCTTCTTTGGAGAAATGTCTATTTAGGTCTTCTGCCCATTTGTGGATTGGGTTATTTGCTTTTTTGGTATTAAGCTGCATGAGCTGCTTGTATATTTTGGAGGTTAATCCTTTGTCCATTGTTTTATAGGCAACTATTTTTTCCCATTGTGAGGGTTGCCTTTTAGTCTTGTTTATGGTTTCTTTCGCTGTGCAAAAGCTTTTAAGTTTCATGAGGTCCCATTTGTTTATTCTTGATTTTATTTCCATGATTCTAGGAGGTGGGTCAAAAAGGATCTTGCTTTGATGGATGTCATAGAGTGTTCTGCCTATGTTTTCCTCTAGGAGTTTTATGGTGTCTGGCCTTACACGTAGGTCTTTAATCCATTTTGAGTTTATTTTTGTGTATGGTGTTAGGAAGTGTTCTAATTTCATTCTTTTACATGTTGCTGTCCAATTTTCCCAGCACCACTTATTGAAGAGGCTTTTTTCCATTGTATATTCGTGCCTCCTTTGTCAAAGATAAGGTGCCCATATGTGTTAGGGCTTACTTCTGAGTTCTCTATTCTATTCCATTGATCTTCCTTTCTATTTTTGGGCCAGTACCATACTGTCTTGATCTCTGTGGGCTTGTAGTATAGTTTGAAGTCAGGAAGCCTGATTCCACCAACTCCATTTTTCCTTCTCAAGATTGTTTTGGCTATTCGGGGTCTTTTGCGTTTCCATACAAATCGTAAGATTTCTTGCTCTAGTTCTGTGAAAAATGCCACTGGTAATTTGATTGGAATTGCATTGAATCTGTAAATTGCTTTGGGTAGTACAGTCATTTTCACCATGTTGGTTCTTCCAATCCAGGAACATGGTATGTCCCTCCATCTGTTTGTGTCGTCTTTGATTTCTTTCATCAATGTCTTAAAGTTTTCTGCATACAGATCTTTTGCCTCCTTAGGCAGGTTTATTCCTAGGTATTTTATTCTTTTGGTTGCAATGGTGAATGGGAGAGTTTCCTTAATTTCTCTTTCTGCTCTTCCGTTGTTAGTGTATAGGAATGCAAGAGATTTCTGTGCATTAATTTTGTATCCTGCTACTTTACTAAACTCATCAATTAGTGCTAGCAGTTTTCTGGTAGAGTCTTTAGGGTTTTCTGATATATAATACCATGTCATCTGCAAAGAGTGACAATTTTACTTCTTTTCCAATTTGGATTCCTTTTATTTCTTTTTCTTTTCTGATTGCTGTGGCTAAAACTTCCAAAACTATGTTGAATAATAATGGTGAGAGTGGACACCCTTGTCTTGTTCCTGTTCTTAGAGGGAATTCTTTCAGTTTTTCCCCATTTAGAACGATGTTGGCTTTTGGTTTCTCATATATGGCTTTTATTATGTTGAGGTAATTTCCGTGTTCTTTTTATTGCCTCCTATCGGGGAATAACTGGTTTCAGTTTGTCCCGTTATTGAGACTGTTTTTGATCACTTGATTAAAGTGGTGTCTGCTAGCAATCTCCATTGTGAAGTTACTCTTTTGCCCTGTGTAATTAGTAAGAATTTTGTGGGGATGTACTTTGAGACTGTGTATATATCCTGTTCCTCATCAAACTTTTACTCATTAGTTTTTTTGGCTGAATGAATATTTACTATGATGGTTGCCAAATGGCGATTTTCCAATTTATTATTCATTAATTTACTAGTTATTCTTCAGTAAGGAAAAATTTTCTCTCTGTCCATTCACTTATTTATTCATTTTTTTTGTCAGTATGGACATACACATTCCTATTTTATTCAGTGGATTATAGCTTTTGAATATCATTATATATTTTGATGCTCAAATTTTGTTAATGAGAGTCCTCATGAAGCCCCTTCTACATTCTTTTGATATGTTTCCATCATTCTTTAAGCACCTCTTTATTTCTGACACAGAAAGATGGTCCAGGTTTATCTTGTATTTTCCCTATCTCAGCCATGGAATCAATTTTTTCTCCAAGCGTCCCCAGTTTCTTTTAGTGAAGGATGGTATTTAGAGACTAAGATTTGGGCAGTAGAGGTATTCATTGCCATTGGAGTAATGCTGTTTCCAAGCTCTCTCTCAGTAGATAAAGCTAGAGAATATGTGTATCCAAAACCGCACTTGCAGACACTCACCTCCCCTGGACCTGAGTCATTCTCCTTATTCTGCTTAGATATCCATAACCTGTTTTGGGCCACTGTCATATACAGCCCCCACCCCACACAGATGTTGTCTTCCCTCTACTTGGGCTCCAACATATCACATGGGCTGTGGACATGACTCCTTACTCTGCTCAGGCGCTGATCTCCCGAGCTGTATGGCTGCCTCTGCCTCCCCTGGACAGACACCCTCCTTGCCCTGCCCCGAATCTGACAACTTGGGGCTATTGCCACCCACTCCTCAATTCTTGATGGCTTCTTTGACTCATCTTGGCTCTAATACCCTGGTAGGCTGCTGCTGCTGCCACTCCCACTCCCTTTGCAAATATTCTCTTTACCCCACTTGGGCTCAACACCTGTGTGGATTCCTTGTCACTCTGCTTAGACTCTGACACCCCACACTTGGCTGCTAGTGTCACCACCCTTGACCCCCACCCCACAGAAGTCCTGCTTACCCTGCTCTAATACCCCTCTAACCCCTCATAGATATCTACTTGCTCATACTGACCTAATGGCTTTAGTCAAGAGGAATGGAAAAGAGGAAGACAGAAAGTAGGTGTCTACCTAATCTGCTTTCTTTAAGCAGATTTTTTTCTGTTCGTTTTGGTGTTTTCTTCATTGAAGAGGACATTTTCAGATACCTAGTGATTCTTGGTTGTCTGGTGGAGGGGGCGGAGGGAGGTGTTTTCTTATTGTTTGGGTACTTTACTGATCTTGCAGGGCTATTTCATTGAGGAACATCCAAAGGCTATATCTTTTTTTTTTTTTTTTTTTTTGGCTGCACCAGGTCTCAGTTGCAGCAGGTCTCGTTGGGGCATGCAGAATCTTTAGTTGCGACATGTGGGATCTAGTTCCCTGACCAGGGATCAAACCTGGGCCCCCTGCATTGGGAGCACAGAGTCTCAGCCACTGGATCACCAGGAAAGTCCCCCAAAGCTGTATCTTTAGGTCTTGTCTCTTTTACTTGCTCCAAAAACTAGATCTCCAGTTTTCTGTTGGAATGAGGGAAGAGGGAGGAGCAGCTGCCCAGCTGCTTGGAGTCAGTGAGGGGGTCTGGATGTCTAACAGCATTTTAACCAGACTTTCAACCAGTCTCCTGTTTATAGTCCCTTCTTACCACAACTTCCAGAGGTACCTGTGTCATCAGTTTGTGAGCCTTCGGAAGTTCTGTGGTGAAAATCTAGTTGCTTCTTGGCTTTCTCTGTCAGTTTAGGATGCCAGTTTCCTAGCTCTGCTAACTCGGTTGCCATTCATCTGCTCTCCTGTCCTCTTTGTTCTTAAGAAGTGTTTTTTAAAAGTCTCTTTTCTGTCACTTTAGTGGAGTTTTGAAAGGAAGTGGAATTAAATGTGTGTTTAATCTGGCATCTCTTTCTGGAACTCCAATTTGAAATTTCAGGCTTTTAATTTGCCTTCATGATTCGGTATTGAGGGTCAAAAGCCCAAATACAGTTCTTTTGAATTCCATATTCTTTTAGTCTCATCCTTTTACTTCTTTGTGTTTCTTTTCACTTGGCTCTTCTTACAATTGACCTCTTTGCCATCTCTTTCACTGTGTCCTACAGAATCCTCATTGCAATAATAACGATAACAGTAATAAATCTGAACTTCTACCTGTTGATGAAAAATTAGTCAATCTAAGAAAGAAATGGAAAATTTTATTCAAGTCAGATTGAGGATTATAACTTGGGAACAGCCTCTCAGAAAGCTCTGAGAATGGTTCAGCCTGTTAAAGGTCAAAGTACAGTTATGTAAGTTTTTGAGACAGAGGGCACTACATTAAATGAGGTTTTTTTTTTTTAAGCAAGTTTTATTTATTTATTTACTTGTTTGTGGCTACATTGGGTCTTTATTGCTGCACGGGCTTTCTCTAGTTGTGAAGAGCAGGGGCTACTCCTCATTGTGGTGTGCGGGCTTCTCATTGTGGTAGCTTCTCGTGCTACGGAGCATGGGCTCTAGGCACGAGGGCTTCAGTAGCTGCGACATGCAGGCTCAGTAGTTGTGGCCCACGGGCTTAGTTTCTTCGTGGCATGTGGGATCTTCCTGGAGCAGGGCTCGAACCCATGTCCCCTGCATTGGCAGGCGGATTTTTAACCACCGTGCCACCAGGAAAGTCCCAAATGATGTGTTATTGATAGTACACAATCCAGATCATGGGTCATCGTGGCTCCTTACAAGATTTAACTAAGAAGGAAGGCTATCTCCTAAGGACTTGTGACCCTTGATGAGATCAAGAAGGAATGTTATCTTCTAAGGAGGTCTGGTTAATGCAGATGTACAATACAGACTATAGGGGAGAGAGGAGGCTTAAACAGGCAAAGAAAAATTTTATGTTTAAATTTTTCTTGTCATGCCATAAAATATAAATTTCATTTCATCATCCCTTAGCCACACATCAGATTTATCCCCAAGGCCTATTGATTCTTCCTCCTAAGTATCTCTAGAACCTGCCACTTCTCTCCCTGCACATTTGATTCTCACTCAAACCTTCATTTCTCAGCTGGATTATCTTCTGATCTTCCTGCCTGTAGTCTAGCTGCATTCCATACATATAATTTCTTTTTCTAAAATACAAATGTGATTGTGGCACTTTCCCAGGGTCATGGTTTTAAAATTCAAATTGGAATGCTTTCAGGTGAGTGTGTACTCTGGTAGTCTTTGCAGGCCCCATCACTTCCTCTAGGACATTTCTTTAGGCCACCTGCCTTCCCCTGAAGATGTTTGAGCTTTTGATCCTCTGCTTTAATGATATTCCACTGCCATAGGGTAAACTAAGAACTCTTTATCTGACCTACAAGACCTTCATGGTCTGGCCTCGCTCACCTCTCTCCAGCTTCATCTTTCCCCATAACTCTGTTTTCTAGCACCTTAACTACTTTTACTCCAAATTTGCCAAACTGCATCTTGCCTCAGGGCTTTTTGTGTGCTATTCTCATTCTCCCCTTCCCATTCATCTGGGTAATTCTGACTCACACATCAGTCTCGATTTAGACATAATCTCCTTTGGGAAGCCCTGACAATTATTTGCCCCTCCTGCTGGCTCTCACAGGGAACTCTGTCTATTTCCTCTGTAATAGCTCTTATCACACAATATTATAATTACCCATTTATTGCTTTATTGCTCTACTTCCAGAATGTGTCTCAGTATTTCACACATAGGAGACCCTCAATAAATGTTTCTGAACTAATAAATACATTTATTAAGTAGCTTAAGATAGGTCAGGCCCTGGGATAAGCTATATATAAATATTTATATAACATATATATATATACATATACATACACACACGATCTCCTTTTTGTCCTCACAGTAACTCTGGATGTAGATATTATTATTACAATACACATTTTCTATGTGAGGAAATTGTCTCAGAAAAATAAAGCAACATGGCCCAAATCATATAGCTATTAAGCAACTGATCCAGGATTCAAATACAAGTCTGCCTGATCCTGAAACCTGTGCTCCCAACCATTTAGCTTGCTACTTCTTTATTCTAGTTCAGGAAAACACCATCCACATCTTCCTGGACTGAGTCCTAGCCTGCCCCAGGCACTTGCTCTCCTACAGTCCCCTTGCGAGAAGTCTATTCACTCTTTCATGTTTTGTTGTACACACAGACTGGAGGCTGGCAGTATTCTCAGGGCATCCCATAGTTTCTGCCAGGCTGGGTTGTCAGATTTAACAAATAAAAATTCAGGAAGCCCAGTTAAATTTGAATTTCAGGTAAACAAGAAATTATTTTTTCGTCTATGTCTCAATGCAATATTTGAAACATATATTAAAAATTTATTCTCTGTTTATCTCAGATTCTAATTTTTAACTGTGTGTCTTGTGTTTTATCTGGCAACTCTGCACCATGGTCCTTCCACCTTCTCTGAAAACCCCTCTACTTTCAAACCATCCTGCTCGCTGTCATCTGTTGATTCATTTGTTCAACACATACTGAAAAGCCAGATACTAAATGATGTGCTGTGATACCATACATCCCCTACAGGGAATACAGAGAAGTCACTTCCTTATCAGTATTTAGTGCTCTAATTTTTTTTTATACATACCACTCTGAGCACATAAACATGCTCTAGCTTTTAAAATAATTGTCAACCCTGTTTTCCCTTCTCAGAATCACCCTAGAGTATGTCTCCACTTCCTCACCTTCCATTTATTTGAAAGATAGGGTAAAGAATAGTGATTAGGAGAATGGATTTCATTGTCAGATAACTTGGGTTTATGTCCAAACTGACTCTTGCTATTAGTAACCCAAAGAGCTTGATCTCTTTAAGCATCAATTTCCTTGCCTGTAAAAAGAGCTAACTGTGCCTGCCTCACTTTGGAAGGCTGCCGTGAGCATTAAATTAGATCATTCAAGTGTCTATATGTGTATAACTGAGTCACTTTTCTGTACAGCAGAGATTGGCACAACATAGTAAATCAACCACATTTCAATTAAATAAATAAATAAGTGAATAAATAAATAAATTAGATCATTCATAGAAAACACTTACCACATGCCTGCAGACAACAAACATTAGTATTATTCCACTGAAATCTATATTCTGCCCAGTACTCTACTGAATATGCTCTGGCCTAGGTTATCAATGACATTGTAATTGTCATATCCAAGGGTTCTTTTCAGGCCTCACCTTGCTGAACTCTTGTGACACTTGGCACTACTTCTTCCTTGAAGTTCCCTTTCCCTTTGGCTGCTGGATCCCCACTTTCTCCTTGTTATCCTCGGCCTGTTCCTCCTTCTCAGACTTCTTTGCCACATCCTCTTCCTCTGCCTGACTCCCTCTATGTACTCTTCCTTGAGTTTATCTTTTGTCCTCCTGCCTCAGTCCCACCTACTTTTCCTGGACATCACGCTCAGTCCTGTTGTTTTAACTCTCTATGAAGAAGACATTTTTCCTTTTTCCACTTCTGACCTCTTCCCTGACCTTCAGTTCCATATCTCCAGGTAGATGCTTACAATACACTGAATGCTTGCTTCCCTCCAAAATCCATATATTGAAATTCTACTCTCAATGCGATCGTATTTGGAGGTAGGGCCTATGGGAGGTAATTAAGTCATGAGGTTGGAGTCCTCATGAATGGGATTAGTGCCCTTATAAGAAGATGCCAGGGAGCTAGCTAGCTTTCTTTCCTACCATGTGAGGGTACAATGAGAAATCAACTCTCTGCAGCCTGGAAGAGGGTCTCACCAGAACTTGACCATGTTGGCACCCTGATCTCAGACTTTCAGTCTCCAGACTGTAATAAATAAATTTCTGTTGTTTATGAGCCACTCAGACTATGGGTATTTTGTTATAGCAGCCCTTAAGACAATGCCCAAGAGGCATCCCAAACTCTGTACTCAGCTTAGCCATCTCTGAAAGTATCACTTACCATCCCCACCATGAATCTAATCTTCCTCTTAGGTTCTCTTTGACAGCGGCTGTTGCTTCCAACCTCCCAAGTCTGCAGGCCTAAACATCATTCTTTCCACCTCCTTTACCTTTCTTACCCACATCCAATCTATTCCCACGTCCTGTCATTTAACTTACTATTGATCACCCAAATCTGTCTTTCTTCTTCAACCCTTGTGCAAGTAGAAAATGGTTTATAAGGACCAAGGAGATTGGTTAGGAGGTATTTTCAGTAGTCTAAGTGAGAGATGATAAGGAACCTCTTAAATGATCTCCTTGGCTCCTTAAAGATCCATCTCTATTCAGCTGTCAGAGTAATATTCTTTTTTTTTTTTTTTTTTTTTTTTTGGGCCACACCATGTGACTTGTGGGATCTTAGTTCCCCAACCAGGGATTGAACCTGGGCCCTCGGCAGTGAGAGCACAGAGTCCTAACCACTGGACCCCCAGGGATTTCCTAGAGAGTAATATTCCTAAAGTCCCATAAAATCACCCTCATCTTCAAAATCTATGGGATAACATGTAACCTTCAATGCTTGACACAGGCTGTTTATAAAGTGATTTCTGATGGGCTCTCCAGCCTCAGCTATTGCCACTTATTTTCCCAACATACACCTACACACTTAAGCTACTTGTGGGACCCCACTCCCCATCCTAGTCAACCTGCTGTTGACTCTGTCAGTAGTGCTCTTCAATCCGTGGTCCACTTGATCAATTCCCACTCAACCTTCAAGGTCTTGCTCTGAAGTTCACCTTGAAATCTTCCCTTAAACACTGCATCCCTACCCCCTTGCGGAATTAATTACCTTTTCCTCAGTACTCCTCTTAGGCTTAGTACATATTTTCTTATTTTAAAGCTTGATACATGTTTTTATTATAGAAGGCATCATTATATTATTTTGTTAATGTGTCTATCTTTGCTGCTATTAGAGTGTAAATTCCTTGAGGTTGTCTATCTATTTTCATTCATATTTGCTCCCCCAAGCATCAGATGTCATACCTGGCACACAGTGGATGTACAGCTAATGTTTATTAAGCTGAACAGAATTTCTGTACAGGGGAAGCATTGAGGAAGGAGGGAAAGGGAATATGGGGAAGTGGGAGCTAAGCTTGGAGAGGTTGGGAGAAGGCACCTTGTTTGCCAATGTACGAAGCTTGGATTTTACCCTATGGCAAGGTGGAACCAGCAGGATCTTCAAGCTGGGGAGTGATTTGGAAAAAGCTGTTTCAAGAAGCCAGTTCTGGGACTTCCCTGTGGCACAGCGGCTAAGAATTCGCCTGCCAATGCAGGGGACACGGGTTTGATCCCTGCTCCAGGCAGATGCCACAAGCCAAGGAGCAACTAAGCCCGTGAGCCACAACTATTGAGCCTGCGCTCTAGAGCCTGCAAGTCCGCGTGCTCCGCAACAAGAGAAGCAGCCACAACAAGAAGCCCACGCACCGCAGGGAAGAGTAGCCCCACCCCTGCTCTCTGCAACTAGAGAAAGCCCGTGCGTGCAGCAATGAAGACCCAATGCAGCCAAAAAATAAATAGATAGATAGATAGATAGATAGATAGATACATATTAAAATTTTTTTAAATTATTATTTAAAAAAAGAAGCCAGTTCTAAAAGCAGACTTGAAGACTGTTGCGATAATGCAGGCAATAGATGATAAATGTGTACATCAAGATAATGGCAGTGATAAGCTAAGTTGTAAACAGTATCTCTGAAATAAATTTGATCAATTTAATTCAGAGGGGTAAAGAATGAAGGTTAAGACCTCTAGGTTTCTGGCTTAGATGGCTGGTGATACCATTAACCAAGATACACTAATACAAGAAGGGCAGGGAGCATGGGGGCTTGGGACACAGTCAGAATGAAAGGCTAGAGAGGCAGCCGGAATAGATGTACCTAGTCACTAGATGAGGACACAAGCCTGGAGGTTATTCAATTGGTGGTTATCAACATACTAAATGCTTGGTGACCTAATGATGGGTAAGATCATCTTCAAAGAAAGAAAGAACCAGGAAACGTGGAGTCCTAGGAGACAAGGAAGGAAGATATGGAGAAATAGTGGGTACTCAACAATATCTAACATTGGAGAGTAACGTGTTCCCATGTGTGTTTTATAAACTCCCCCAGGATGTTTGGCAGTATTCTACTGGGAGAGTAAGAAAACAAAGAGAACTACCGGCGATCAAGTTTAGAAAATCTTGCGCTAACCAAACCTGAACAAATTTCTTCTGTTGTAGTATTTTATATTTAATATATTCATATTGTGACTTTCCCAGAGGGAAATATATTCATTCATTCGTTCAGTTCAATAAATATTAAACATCTTTTACGTGCTGGAATTATGGGGCTATTCAGTAACAAAACAGATAAGAGCTCCTGCCCTCAAGAACATGCATTTCTCAGAAAAGTCAGATATTAACTAATTAAACAAATTAAGTACAATTGCACTAAATGCTACAGAGTGGAAGCACAGGGTACTACAAAAGTGTCTAATAAGAGGAACGTGAACACACTTTTTCACAATAGCAACTCAAGGGTCTAGTGTTCGGCAGAACCAAATTGAGGAAGTGTGGCTATGGGAAGGTCAAGTAGGCTGAGAACTGGAGCATATGTCCATGGATTTACAAATAAAGAGGTCATTCATGGTACTAGTGAGAGCTGTTTTGTAGAGTGGGAGTTGATGAGGTCTAGACAGACAATCTACTCTTTGGTAAAGTAAAAGAAGAAGCAACCAGGGCTGCAGCTGCAAGGGGAAGAGAAAGTCTAAGGTATGTCTTTAGTCTTTAGTCTGTCTTTAGTCTGGAGAGTCTTATACCTATTTGCAAGTTAAAAGGAAGGAATCAGAAGAGCTAGACAGTTTGCACTTAAAAACAGTGAGGGCACTCATTCATGTATGTATTTACTTGTAAATGTTTGGTAAATTCTTTGCTGTAGGGATTGTACTAGGCACTTGGGATAAAATGGGGAACACAATATACATTGTCCCTGCTCTCCTATATTCTAACAAGGAAGACAAACAACAAACAAGTCATCATGAAGAAATAAAATAATTAGAGCTATGATAAGAATTATGAAGAAAATAAATAAGGTCCTGTGATAGGGACAGTGTGTATATGTGTGTGGGAGGGTCTTTGAGGACTGACATTTGCTTGAAAAATAACAAGAAGCCGCCTGTGTAAGGAGAGGGGAGGAGTGCTTTAGTTAGAAGAAACAGTAGGTCTTCAGGTGGGAAAGAGTTTAGCTGATCTAAGAACTTCCAAGGGCCACTGTGCCTGGAGTAGAATGAGCAACTAGGAGAGTAGCAAGAGCTGAAGTAGGAGCAGCAGGTAGGACTCGGATCATGTAGGTCCTTGCAGACCAGAGCAGGGAATTGGGAGCATATTCTCAGCATATTGGGAAGCTATTGACGACGCAAGGTACTGATGCTCTCATTTACATGAAAAAATGTCACTAAGGCTGTGTGGAAAATAGATTGGGGTAAGACAAGGAGTAAATAGGGAGCCCAAGTTAGGATACAACAGCAGTAAGCAGTAAAGACAATTCTGTCTGGTTGAGATTGGAGGCAATGAGGTAATAAGGAGTGGACAGATTCAGGAAGTATTTTAGAGGTTGAACCCATAGGACTTGGTGATGGATCAGATATAAGAGACGAGGGAGGACTTCCTAGGTGGCACAGTGGGTAAGAATCCGCCTGCCAATGCAGGGGACACGGGTTCGATCCCTGCCCCAGGAAGATATCACATGCCACGGAGCAACTAAGCCCGTGCGCCACAACTATTGAGCCCATGTGCCACAACTACTGAAGCCCATGCGCCTGGAGCCTATGCTCTGCAACAAGAGAGGCCACCGCAATGAGAAGCCCACGCACCACAAGGAAGAGCAGCCCCCGCTCGCCGCAACTAGAGAAAGCCCGTGTGCAGCAACGAAGATCCAACACAGCCAATAAAATAAATAAATAAATTTGTGGAAAAAAAAGAGAGATAAGGGAAAGAACTAGAATGAGGAAGTAGAAATTGAGATGGTATGCAAATCTTTCGGAAGGATTTTTTTGAAAAGGAGACTGAAGGGAATGTGCAGTTTGCTCAAGAGCCCTTTCACTTACTGATCACCTACCAAATGCCAGGCCTTATGTTAGATATTGGACATACAAAGAAGAATAAGGCATAGATAGATCCAGTCACTGTGAAAGGCAAACCTATGACCAAATTAACTCTGATACCAAGGGATCTGCACAGTAATAGAAATTTGCACAATGGTGGCACCGAGGTGGGAGTGCTTCACTCTGCCTGGGGTACTGGAGGAAAGAGATGTCAGGCAAGGAGGTAAGGCCAGGTTCTGTGATGAGTCTACAGGTGGAGAAGGAAAACTGAGAAAGATTGAATTTCTGTGACCTTGATTTTTTCCACGAAGTAGGAAGCAGTCATCTGCTGTGAGTCAGTAATAGGTTAGAAGACTTGAAGGAATGTTATATATTCTCGGTTATGTTCTCCAGAGGTGAAGTAGCTGGATTTGTACTTTCAGCAACCAGCATGGTGCCCTGACCTTAGTCACAGGGCATTTTATGTTCATCCCGAGATATCATTCAGAGCATATCTCCAAAAATGTCTTCATCCCCCCCACATTACTTATTACTCTATTATTCACTCAACATTTTTTTAATTGTACACTTTATTTTTTCCTTCCAGTTTTATTTATAACTGACATACAGCACTGCATAAGTTTAAGGTATACAGAATAATAATTTAACTTGCACACATTGTGAAATGATTGTCACAATGAGTTTAGTGAACATACATCATCTCATATAGGTATAAAATTAAAGAAATAGAAAAAAATGTTTTTCTTGTGATGAGAACTCTTAGGATTTACTCTAACAGCTTTCATATATACTGTACAGCTGTGTTACGTACATGTATCATGTTGCACACGACATCCCTAATCTCACTTATCTTCTGAGTGGAAGTTTGTACCTTTTGACTGCCTTCATCCAATTCTTCCTCCCCCAATCTGAAGTGGTTGAGTGAATGAACAAGTAAAGAATTACAGCTTGTCATTGACATTAGAAACAAGATTTAACTAAAAATTTGATAGCAATTACATTTTTAGCTACCCCACCTTTAGCATCGAAACTTTTAGCTGCCTAGATCACCCACTATAAAAATAGCTATTGTTAAAAAAAAAAAATTAAAAAAAAAAAAAGCTATTGTTTATTGAGGCTTGCAACGAGTTAGGCCCTATGCTAAGCATTTTACATGTATTTCTCATTTACTCTTCTCATAATCCCCCCAGAGGCAGAGGCATCATCCTGATTTTACAGTTGAGAAAACAGGTTTAGGGAGGTTAGATAGCTTAGGAATTCAAGCCCAGGTCTTATTATTCCAAAGTCAGATCTCAAGACTATGCATAGTTTCCATTCTTCTCCTACTTCCAAAAGACACTATGCTTTTGCATAACCATTGCTTGATCTTTTGAACCTGTATCCTGAAAATGTCACTGAAATTGTTAGGATGGAGATATCTGAAGCTCCTCCTTTTGCTGGCTGGAAGAACACAGAGGCGTGCGTCTACAAACAGCGAAGGGGATCTTTGACCCTGGTGCCAGACTGTGGGCACCTAACTTGATACTGCCTACCATTGTCGTCATTTCACTCTACAAATTACCAGCTAATGTGTCGAGCATCTCAGTTACCAACCAATTTATAAACATGAACTAGTTTTGCCAAGTGGAATGGAGAATTGTGAGACATGATACTTGCCTTCAAACAGCTTCCAATCTAGTAGAGGAAATAAGATCGCAAAAAACTCAATGAAAGCAAACTAGCTAGTGTGTACTTGGGTACTAAATGGTGTGGCACAGTCTATAAACCATGAGCTTGGGAGACATGACATTTGGAGTCAACTTGGGCAAAGAAAAGTAACATTTATTGAACTTTTTTTTAACCTAACACACTTACAATGTGTTAGATATCATGCTAGACTCTTCACATACATGATCTCATTTTAACGTATCATCCAGTCTTATTCAACAAATGCTTCCTGAGCTTTACTATATTTATACAAAATACTAGGTGTTATTGATGAAAGAAACAGGAACATGACTTTGTTCCTGTCCTCAGTGAGCTTAGAAATAAGACGTGTACAAATGGCTATGATACAGGGTTCTAAATAACAGTGATTATATAATTTATCGTCCAAATTGGGATGCTTTTGAGAATACACAGCAGCACTATTAATAATTACCATGGAACAACCCAGGCATTAAACCCAGACTGCTCTGAACAATCCAGGTTGTATCATCTGGGCAAGGAAAGAGCTTGAAGGGGTGGCAATCACAAAAGAGCAATTGGGCTGAATCAACGAAACCAGGGCTAGAAATGGATGTTGGGCTTGCTGCTTGGGAGGGCACAGGCAATAAACATGTAAACAAGATAATTTCAGGTAGCTTAATGGGGTAAAGAATGAGGGGGGAAGGGGACTACTTTAGAAGGCACAGTCAGGGGAATTCCCTGATGGTTCAGTGGTTAGGACTCTGTACTTTCTCTGCCGAGGGCCAGGTTCAATCCCAATCCCAAGAACTAAAATCCCACAAGTTGCATGGCACGTCCAAAAAAGAAAAAAAGAAAAAAAGCATGGTCAGTGGAATGGCATTTCAGAGGCAGTAACATTTAAGCTGAAACTTCAATGATGAGAAGAATCAAGAAATTGAAAGACCAAAAAAAAAAAAAAAAAAAATTCCCACAAGAATAGTCATCTCAGCAGTGACCTGAAGGTCAGAAGGCCCAACCTTGCAGTCTTCTAGGGGCCTCTTACTTAGTATGAAGAGAGATGAGGGGATTTCAATTTTATTCTGTAGGAACAGAGAATCATTAAAGAGTCTTGAACAGAACAGTGATACGACTGGAAAAATTACTCTGGCACTAGTGTATAGGGTGGGTTAGAAAGGGTAAGAGGTTGAAGCAGGCATTCCAGGCAGCTATTGAAATAGTCCAGGCAAGAGAAAAATCTCCTGGATTGGGACGGTGGAAGTAATAATGGAGAAGTAGAGATGGAATTGATACCCCAGAGCCAGAGCAGGTAGTATTTTGCAACTGAATGTCACCTAGCACAGTGCCAGTCCCTAGGATGCCCTCAGTAAATGCTAACTCCTCCCTCTTCTCTCACTCAGCAGGTAATGGGAGTGAGGGAACATTGTTTTTATTTGTTGTTTAGAATCGAGAAAAAGTTGGGCAGGAATCTAGGTTGAGATTAAGGGGAAGAACCAGTAGAGAGGGAGATATTAAAAATGTAAGGGAAAGGGGGTTACCAATGGCATGTTTTATTTATAAAGGGATAGATATATAAAGGTGAATATAGTCTTACATAGGAGGTGTGATACTTTATACTCCAAGACAGGATCAACAGAAGTCTGTCGACGGAGGTGGAAAGTTAGTGAAGCTTCTGTGGAACATCTTTGATTTGAAGGTCGGCTTCCAGAGAGAAGAAAAGACTGGGAATGTGGCTGTGGGAAACAATTTGTCCAACAGTGGTTCTCACCCTTGGCTGCATATTAAGCTCTTCCTGGGAGCCTTAAAACAAAAAATGATTCTGATTTAATTCCTCTGGGATGGCGCCCAGGCACTGGTGTTTTCAAAAGTGCCTGTGTTGACGCTAATGACCAGCCCTGAATGAGAACCACCAGAAAGAGGCTCGAGGGCCTCAGAAAGGGCTCAGCTGAGGTGTGGGAGCAGGAATTTGTCATTGAGCCAATCAGCCTGGTTACAGCGCTCTCTCCAGCACCAACATTCCTGGAGCAGAAGCTGTGAAATTAGAGCATGGCTCTTGTTTACTGAGGTTGGTAAGACACTAAGCTGAAGAAGTAAGAGGTGATAGAGGCTGGGAGAAAATAATGGAATTGGCCAACAATAGACTGTCTAATCTGACAGAAAAAGTAGAGGTTCAGATAAAAGTCGATAAAATAATAATAGCAACACCACACGATTTTTTTTGAGTGCCATCAACTACAAAAATGAACTGATTTATACAAAATCTCATTTACTCTCATATAGCTCTAGGTCCTATTATCCCCATTTTAGAAATGGGGAAACCGAAGCTCAGAAGTTACGGAAATTTCCCAAGTTTATGCAGTTAATAAGTGGCAGAACTGGGACGTGAACCCAGACCTGACTGACTCTAGAACCTGAGCTCTGGTTGGGCAGGAACAAGGGAATAAGAAGGAGGGCAGATAGGAGCCTGTGGGAATCTGCGGGGTTTGAATGGGCTTGAGATTGGCCCTGAGGAAAGGAGACGAGAGGGTTTCTGAGGGAAACAATGGAAGGTGAGGGAATGGGTCCTGAGGAGACCAGAGCAACAAAAGTATTGGAGGGAGAGTGGGAAATCAGATTGGATAGGCACATTGACAGGCCCAATCTGTCAACGGAATCTAGACTCCATGTGGTAAAAAGGAACTGGGAGACACTAAAGGGTTATTTAGGAGGTGGCTGACATGATAAGGAGTAACCTTAAAATTCATCAAGCAGATAAAGAACTAGGAAGTTCACTGAGGAGAACTCGGCACTGAAATACTTTTTTCTTCCTTTGTTCCCTGTCTTGTCCTGGTAGCCACAGATGGGACTTAACCCACCCATGACACTCAGGACTGCAGACTGCCATTCCTCAGCTCTAAGCTATCTTCCCAGGGCTCGTAGCTAACGTCACAGTTCTATTTTCAAGGATCGACAGAAGGCTTGCAAATTAACTAGTGGCAGGAAATCAAGGCTGGGCACTTTGTCATGATTGTTGCTACCCTTGCAGAGAAGGTTATTCAGAAATATAATGTTGTTACAAGGTCCTGGGTATAAAGGTGGCACCATGCACATACCAACACCACGACAATTTCAGAGGATTGCCAGGGACACCCATCAACCTCACCGGTTAGCAACTGCCCCTGACCTTGCTCGGAAAGCACCCAAGAGCACCAAGGCATCATAGATGAGGGTGGTGTTAGTTTTCTTCATCTGAGTAGACCAAATTAAATTTATACCTAAAGAACTAGTTTCCAGATTTCAGTGTCTTCCGAGCCACACATTGTTTTCAAATTAAATGAAAATTAAAATTGCTGATGCACAGTTACTAAAGAGGCAAAACGAATAGCTAGGATTCTCTGAGTGGTGACAAGAACATAAATAATGCTGGGACCTGATGAGGCCAAAAGACACCTGGTGAGCTGAGCTAGCTGGTTGTGGTACCCTTGGAAAGGGGATGTGTTATCTGTCAAAGGGAATATAAATTCTGCAAACCAAACCTGGTAGTTTGGGGAAAATGCGTTTAACCTACTCACATCCCCCCTTGTTTATAACATTGCTTTCCTACTTTTCAACTTGAGTTTACTCTGGAAGTGGAACATTTATTCCAACAAAATGTGCCCGGTGTGGTCTCTCAGTGATTAAAGGCATCTGCTTAGTATGCATTAACTTCAGTGTAGTACTCGCACCTCTCTGAGGATCTTTGCTAAGCCCTCAGTAGGCTGACACTGCTTGATTTTCTTCAGGTGTATAAACTGAAGAGGCAGATTTACCTGCTCTGAAGTCCAAAGAAAATGGTACTTGGCTCCTTGGGCTCATTAGCCTTTAGTCTTGGTTAGTAATTAACAGATGTTTCTCGAGCATATTTGGAAAAGAACCTTATCTGTTGAACTTTCTTATGGAAAATCAGAACATCATACTGCAAATTGTGAAGAAGGGGAAATGATGTACTAGAAAGCTTAGCCAGGTGTGATATAATCGTTTTCTTGAGGATATAGTGTGGGCGAACCTTTTTCCTTCTAGGTAATGAACACATTTGCTTGCAGTTTGAGTTTTTTTAAAAAACTATTATGTTTCCTTTAAAAAAAACTTATATAAATTCAAAAGTGTGAAATCCATTTTAGCCTGTTGAAAACATTTGGGTTTTTAAGATAGTATCACAGATGTATATATTCCAGGTTCAAATTATTTGAAATTCTAGATTCTAAATATTATAAATTGAAATTGAAAACAAGTGTAAATTAACCTGTGATTTTTTTTTTCTTCTAGTTATTTTTAGGTAAATAACGAAGTATAGGATGTGAGGCTGGCAAACAATATTTGCTGGGAGGACCCATTATTGTGATCAAATTCCAAGTAGTATTTTTTTTTTTTTTTTTTGGCACACGGGCTTAGTTGCTCCACGGCATGTGGGATCTTCCTGGAGCTAGGATCGAACCCGTGACCTCTGCATTGGCAGGCGGATTCTTAACCACTGCGCCACCTAGGAAGCCTCCAAGTAGTATTTTTTAGTTGCATCTCATTCACACACACACACACACACACACACACACACACACACACACACACAAATCCTGTTGTGTTTTAAACAGATACTGAAAACCTCAATTCTATTTGTGAATCTTCTTCTTTTTTAAGATATCTTTCCTACAGACAGAATCTCTAGGAGCCAGCCAAGAATCCAGGCCTAACACTTTAGCTAACAGCTTCATAGTTCAAAAAAAATTAGCGTGGGAGAAGTGAGAGTGACTAAAAACAAAATGAAAATGACCAGTACATTTGGGAAACACTTTACTACAATTAGGTGACCTCACTGGGATAGCATGCCCTGCAGAAACCATATTTACCACAGATCACCCAAACCATTATACTCAATAAGGCCAAAGGGTTGGATTTATGTAATATTTTTAAATATACATTTTATAAATGTAAGGATACTGTGTGTATTATCAAATAATTCATCTCTTTCTAAAGTGTCATATTTTCTATCATTCTTGTTAATCTGTTTGAACTAGGGAGAAAAAAAGGTATTGAGATAGTTAAATTGGATCTATCAACCACTAAAATTGAACCAACAAAAGAAAAGACCCAAGGTTTCATAGTTTAATTTTTTTAATTTATTTTTAATGAATTTATTTATTTATTTATTTATGGCTGTGCTGGGTCTTCGTTGCTGCACCTGGGCTTTCTCTAGTTGTGGCAAGAGGGGGCTACTCTGTTGTAGTGCGCAGGCTTCTCAGTGCTGTGGCTTCTCTTGATGCAGAGCACAGGCTCTAGGTGCGTGGGCTTCAGTAGTTGTGGCACACAGGCTTAGTTGCTCCTCGGCATGTGGGATCTTCCAGGACCAGGGATGGAACCCATGTCCCCTGCACTGGCAGGTGCATTCTTAACCTCTGCACCACCAGGGAAGCCCTCATAGTTTAATTTTATACCATCCATAATTCTCACCAGAAAACTGACAAGGCTGACATAAATAACTCAGGTGGAAGGACATCTAACATAAATACATTATGCAGGACTTCCCAGGTGGTGTGGTGGTTAAGAATGCACCTGCCAGCGCAGGGCACATGGGTTCCATCCCTGGTCCGGCAAGATCCCACATGCCAAGGAGCAACTAAGCCTGTGTGCCACAGCTACTGAAGCCCATGTGTTTAGAGCCTGTGCTCCGCAAGAAAAGCCACCACACTGAGAAGCCCATGCACCAGAACGAAGCGTAGCCGCCCCCACCCCCCCACCTAGAGAAAGCCTACCAGCAGCAACAAAGACCCAACGCAGCCAAAAATAAAAATAAACTTATTAAACCTCCCCCCTCCCCCACTGCGAAAACCCATTCTTCAGAATCTCTAAAGGTGTTAGCCCTGGCAGGATTCCTAGGTGAGAACAGGCAGCTATTTTACATTCTACTTTTGGTTGCCTCCTCACTTTTGGTCATGACTTCAACCAGGCCCCTTTTGAAGGTAACAGTTTGTGAGCACAAACTCCCTTCCTTTGGCTGGTCTCATTTTTTGAGTGGTCTAGGGAAAGAGACCCCAGCAGGCCTATTTTAAATCCCTAGGCTCCTCTCCCTCCCACTCACTTCGTGCCCTCCTCCCCTTCACATTCCCTGCTACATGGAAAGACAGTGGAGCTCATACCTCAATATTTTATTAAAGAACCACTTAACCATTCTCTCACCAGGATGGGCACAAGATGCCGGTTATTCCCTTAGATGAGTAGGTTTTTAAAAAGCTGGGTAGGAGACCAAATGCTACAAATCTATAATTAAAAAAAAAAAAAAACTGTTATAGGAACCTTTTTTTAAATCTCAAGAACAGCCTTTTCACACTTCTCTACCACCTTTCCTTTGGCTGTTTGGAAATAAAGACCACCAAATGAGAGCAGGGTATTTACTCAAAGCTTCCTACAGGAAGGGAGCCAGCCACCTTCACTGAGTTTGGGAGAGACTTACAGGCCTGCAGTTTTGAAAAAAAAAAAAAAAGGAGGGGGTGTGGAGGAGGCTTCAAGGTACGCTCTGATTGGACGTTAACTCGGGGAAGCTGGAGGCGGGCTGACTAGAAGCAGGGCATGTTACGTGATTGGTTTGGGTGTGTGGGGGGGGAGGGACATATTTGGCTTTCTCTGATTGGCCCTGAGTTGGAAACAGGGGCAAAAATTCGAAAGCTGGCAGTCAGTGACCCAGTCCTGCTGGTTTTAAGCTGCACTGCAGGGGCTGTGGTTTGGCTTCCCGTGTTGGTTGCAGCAGAGATTGTGGGTCGGAGTTCTGTTGTGAACATATGGTCCGGTCATTGCCCTGTATATTGTCTCTGAAGTGGGTGAGACCCAGGTTTTTATTTTCCTTTGACCTAGCTAACTTTCTAGCGTCCGATTTTTGTTTTACTTGGAACAAGACTGCATTCCTGTTATTTGTTAAGGATAAACGGAGACATTAGGCTATGAAAAGTATTTATGGGAACACAAATATCTTTCTGATGAGGGTCAGGCTGGAGAAAGAATCACCCTCGGTCTTCTGGTTCCCCATTTCCGTACAGAACTCCTACTCCCATTATAACTGACTCCTTAGCAGCGTTTCCTTTTTCGAGGAAGGCTCGGCCCCCCTGGTTCCCTCTTTTTGAGGACTGCCCTTTGGGGCCAGGAGAGAAGGATCGCTGCCCCAGTCTCCCACTTCCCTCCCCGAGGCTCGCTTTCCGGGTTCCGGCCCGGGTCGCACCCCCGCTACCCAGCACCCCACCCCCGCCCCACCTCCCTCCAGCCTCCTCCGCCCCCGCCCGCCCGCGCACAGCGCCCCCTGTCCTCCGCCCGGCGCGCTCCCCGGGGTTCTCCCGGCTGCACCCGTCCCGGCCGACCCCCCTTCCGGTCCCCACACCTGGGCGCGTGCTGGCGCCTCCAGACCACTGCTTCCACGCGTTCCTGGATGGAGGCGCCCCCCGGAGGGGCTCGGACGCAGCCCCTTTGGTCCTGCAGCAGCCTCCCTGGCCCGCGGGAAATGTCAGGTCAGCTCTCCCGTCCCCGAGTCGCTACCCAGTCCTTGGTCAGGAATAAGCAGATCCTCCTCGGGTCCCAAACCCCCGACTTCCACTTTGGCGGGGGGGTGGAGGGCTCTTCCCAGCCACCATTCCCCGATTATGTGTCCTCAGCTGTGGGAAAAGCAGCCCTCCTTTCTCTTCATAAAGGAACCCGTATTTCCCCTTCAACTTCCCCTCCACTTGGGCCCCGGCGGGTCCCCGGTTGGTGGGAAGGCACTGCCCTCCATTTTCTCCTCAGGGAGGTTCCTTAGCCCGGATTTCTCCTGCCGCGAAGCAGGAGAGGCCGAGGCGCCGCGACGGGCTTAGCGGCTGCAGCTGGGCCCTCGCCATTTTGCGCGGAGGAGGAGCCGCGGCGGCCGCCATGCGGCGAGCTTGCGGGAGGGAGGGACGGCGGGCGAGGGAGGGGGCGGGGGAGCCGAGTTAGCTCGGCCCGGGCGGCGGCTTCGGCGGCTCCTTGAGAGCGGGCAGCGGCGGAGGTAGGGCTGGGCGGCCCGGGGGAGCGGGCGAGCGCGGGCAGGCCGGCCCAGCGGCCCCCGGAGCGGGGCGGGGGCGGGGCGGGGGCGGGAGGAGGCCGAAGCTAGGGGCCGGGTGGGGGCGGGCGGAGGTTTCCGAGGAGGAAGGAGCCGCCGCCATTTTGGGAGCTTCGAGTCAACAATAAAGGACCGAGGGTGCTGAGCGGGAGTGGCCTCGGTGGTAGGACTCGGGCCCGAACCGCGGGGCGTGGGGTGAGGTGGGGGGCTGGAGGTCGGCGGTACTGCGGGGGTTGCGGGGAGCCCCCCTGGCCTGCGTGGGGGGCGCTCTGAGGCGGAGGCCTGAGGCCTGGTCGGGCCCTGGGGAGGAAGGCGGGCGGCGGGCGGCAGCTGTGGGGCGGGGGCGCCCCGGAGGAGCAGGATAGAGCACTGTCGTGCCCGGCGGGGGCCGAGGAGGAGCGGGAGAATAACTCGGAGGAGCTTTGTGGGAGACGAGGGAAGGTGGGACCATAGGGGGCGGCAAGGACTTGGGGAGATCGTGGAGGTTATAGGGTATGAGGCGGCCCTATAGGGGGCGGCAGGGATATGCAGTAGCGGAGGACTCGGTTTGGAAGAGGGCCGGCTGCTTGACGAAGTAAGGCCTTGCAGGTCGGTAACAAGGGGGTGATTATGGAGCCCCCGACTCTTAGAGGAAAGGAGGGGTCTTCTGACTTAAGGGTTTCTCTTTGGGGCCTTCTGGGGGGAGTCCCTATTGTTTCCTACCCGTGGAGCTGGTTCCCTGCTGTTGTTGCGCAGATACGATTGCAGGGCCCCAACCCTTTTGTGTTTATGGGCCCAGGGAGCTCACTTGAAGTGTGTGGGGGATTGGGGATGGGGGTGAAGGGGAAGGAAACAAGAAATTATTTCCCTACAATATTATTACTGGGCTCAGATCCTTGGCTTGGTTCTTTCCCTTACCGTTCACTCCCCTTTCTCTTCCATAGCCCCCTCGCCCCTTCAAAATAAAACAGTCACTCCAACTTGCGGACCAAGCTTGGAGAAACTGCGCTGCATTTGCAAACAGAAGGTCTTTTTGGAGATGACGATACTGTTTTGGGTGTGAAACTGTCAGTTGCTAACTACAATCTGGGAAGTGCTGTAATTAACTCCGCTAGGGGTTCTTCCCAACTAGTCTGTTTCGTTATTATTTTTGAAAATGTAGAAATATAACTTGCAGCTTTAAATTGGGAAGGGGTAGGAGGAATATTTCTTTTCCTGAGACATAAAACTGCAGTCCAGGTTTTAGCTTAAGAGGGGAGCAGTTATCACGTAGTCACATTTTGAGTCTAGGAAGATATGAGGTTTTACATGCGTGATGGACACTAACGATATCAATCTTTAGAAGTTGCCCTCTTCATCCTCTTAGTGCTTTGCAAATAAGTCTTCTGGTGTGAAGTAGGTGATATCGCTGATCATAATATAAACCTGTCAATACAGGAAACCACTTACTACATTGAACTGAAATTAGGTGGCTGTTAACCACTTTTTGCTTAAGAGGTCATTCAGCTTCTGAGAGACTTCGAAATATACAGCTTTGTGTACGTGATAATCAGGATTTGCTTGTGAGCAACTTTATTTTCAATTAAAAAAAAAGACAGTACTTATTTTTAATCTTGTTGCTTGAGAAGCCTTGATGTATGGCAAAAAATACTAATTAATAAGCTAGTGCCTTTTTGGTAAGAAATGTAAAGGAGTTAAAGAACAAACCAAAGTAGGCCTTTATTTTCTGGCCTTTTTCTCCCCGGCTTTTAAATTAAGTTTTTGTTTACTTCATTTGAAAATAATTTTATTGGGGGAATAATTTACATTTTTTAAAACTAAATTAGTACTCTGGTTTCCTGGAAAGTTTGATTAAAGTTACTAGTATCTTTAGCCTTTCACAGATTTTAAAAAAAAAAACAGGTAATTAACTCTTTGTGATTTTTGTAATTAAAAAAAATGCTACTTCAGGTTGGGATATACTTTGAAAAGTGTTATATTTAAAGACGTAGCAGTTTTTTAGTATTCAGATTTAATTAATGTAGCTAAAGGTTTTCTTGGCTGTTTTTTGAGCAAAAGATTTTGACGTGTAGACATATTTATATCCCTTGGCTGCTTCAGTTATTGTTTTAAAGGACAAAAACTTAAGGGAAAAAAGGAAGTGTATTTTTCTTTATAAAGTTTAACTTGTGGGGGTGGGGGTGAGGGGGGGCCCAAAGGGGAAGCTGGGACTGAGAGAATAACATTGACGTATATACGCACTACCAAATGTAAAATAGCTAGCTAGTAGGAAGCTGCTGCATAACACAGGGAAATTAGCTTGATGTTGGGTGATGACTTAGAGGGCTGGGATAGGGAGGGTGGGAGGGGATATGGGGATATATATATAAATACAGCTGATTCACTTTGTTGTACAGCAAAAACTGGCACAACAGTGTAAAGCAATTGTATTCCAATAAAGAGCTTAAAAAAAGTTTAACTTCTGTAGTTGAAATTCATCAGGGCATAAATATGTTTTTCTGAAAACAGTGAAGTCAGAAGCTCAACTCTTAAAGGATTTTCATTTGTCGGAAACAAAAAAGATTAATGAATTGTCTTGCCTTGTTCATTTGTAGATTTATATTAATTAAGTTGTGCGATACTTCATTGAGTTGTAATGCAATTGAGTGTAATGAATCATTGACTTTTGGAGGTGGCAGGGACTTCAGAGAATTCAGCAGGGAGGAAACTGAAGGGAAGAGATTGTCATTTGACAACTAATGCTAACTTAATCACAGTATCTTTCTACTTGATAATATCTGGGTTGCTTTGAACTGACAATTTAAAATGTTTGAGATCCCTCTCGGTGCAGGTTTGGTTTTTGAGGCAGTTCATCTTTTTTGTCTTTGCTAGCCTGGGTAGTGATTTGGTCTAAATGCAGCTGTATTCTTAATTCTTTAAAGGAAGAGAGTGCTTCTAAAGAAGTTCTTTAAAAGGGAAACAAAAAAGTTTTTTTCTAACCTTTTTCTGTTTGCTAATTTAACTTTTTTCTTTGTTTCAGATTGAAGTGAGTGAATTCAGATACATAACTCAATCTTGTTAGAGAGCTTTTTAAAAAATAAAGAGTTGATTCCGTGCATGAGAGCAAGTTACTGCTGCTTACCGTTCAGAGACTTTACAGGTGCTTGCCTGCATTGCAATAAAGGACTCATATATTGAGCAAGACTTATATTTATCTCTTCGTTTTGGAGAGCCTAATAAACTGTTATTACAGTTTCTCTACTGACTTTCAAAAGTTTTGAAGTTTGAAAGAGACATCTTTGCAATTAATACAGCATGAGCACGGCCAGAACAGAGAACCCTGTTATAATGGGTCTGTCCAGTCAAAATGGTCAGCTGAGGGGCCCTGTGAAGCCCACTGGTGGCCCCGGAGGAGGGGGCACACAGACACAGCAACAGATGAACCAACTGAAAAACACCAACACAATCAATAATGGCACTCAGCAGCAAGCACAGAGTATGACCACCACTATTAAGTAAGTGTTAGAATAAATAATAAACCCACTTGGGGGGCCAAGGAGATTTTATTTTGTTACTTCGCTGTTGACTACTTTATGTATACCTCAGTTTAACCATTTTGATCGTAAATAGAGGACAGATGGCTTTGTTTTATGGCCAGTAGGTATTTGCAATAGAAGAATGTATTTCTGTCATAGTTAATTCAGGTTTATTAAGTAACAGGCACAGATAATATATATTAATTTTGTATAGACTTTGTTGAAACATTTCTGGCTTTCATAATGAGCTCAGATTCATCTTATTTTTGCCAGTATGGCTTTTTCCCTGGTGTTAGAACTTGACCTTTTCCTAATTTGAATGGCAGTTGTAGCCAATTTCAAGTTTTAAATTTAAAGACTTGCCCAGCCTCTGAACTTCAAACATACGCATAGAAAATTTATTCATAACTTTTTTTTAGTTTATGACACTTTGCTTTTCTTCTGTTTTATTTTTCAAATACACTTTCTCCTCCTTTTACACATACACACACAATAACAAGCAGTTTGTATCATAGAGAACTCAGGATTTTGAACTCTTGGAAACACATCTCTGAATAGTCCCAAACCCCCTTGAAGACTTAAAAACGCAAGAGCCTCATCTTACTATGGGATATTTTTTCTTTTAAATTTGAAAGTGTGTAGGCTGTCATCTTTAAGTGTACACTTTAAAGTATTTGAGTGGTAACTGATTCCAAAGAATTAGTTAGAAAATTAACATTCAAGAATCTTGACCCATTTGAGATTTGTCTTTAAGAAGCTAGCTGTGTAAGTTGATTTAACCTTTAGAAGTTTTCATAAGATGATGAAACTCTTTCAAGGAACTAAAGTTTGTGTTTTATTACAACCTAGATCTTTTCCATGCTTAAGAAGCACTTACTAAAGAAAAAGAGTCCTAACTTCCAACAGAATTGTTTAGGTCACTGGGAGAATTGGCATTAATGCATATTCTGTTATTTTTGAGGTGAATAATTACTATAGAAATCAAGAATACTTTCTAAATTGCAGTTTGTCTTGACAAAATATGAATTGGCTAGCAACATATAGGCTATTTTTAATCCTTAATGATAGAAACATAAAGCTATATTATTTCATTTTGAGAGTATTTTCTACTTAAACTCTGATTTGAGACAACAGTGGATTTTGCCTTTTTTTTTTTTTTTTTTTTTTTGCTTTTCCTAGGATTAATGGTTTCTTTTCAATTCTGTGAATCTTTAAATCTCAGTTAAATGTCATCTCTTCTATGAAGACTTCTAGATCCCATGGCTCAAGAGCTCTTCTAATACCTATCTATCACTTTCTCATTAAATTTTTTTTTAACCTCCTAAGATTATAAATTTTTTTTGTGAGCAGATTTTGTGTTGTATCTTCCGCATTTTTATCCACTATTTAGTGAAATTGGCAGTGTAGCAAGCTGACTTACTAGGATGTTCAGCTGACATTTTGCTCAGACACTTTCGTATGGTATAGACTGGGGTGAAAGGCTTTAGTACCCTTGGATTGGTTGCAAATAGTTCCCTGTGTTAGAGTATGTTGGATTGTGTGGGACCTAGCTTTAAGTAAAATACATTCTTTGTCTTTCTAAATCAAGACTCTTGAGATGTTTGGGGGGTTCTAATTATTAGTTGTTATAATTAAGTTAGTGAAAACTTACTAATTTTAAAAAATGGTTGAAAGCCTTTATTGACAGTCTTTTCGTTTTGGGTATTATTTGAAGTTTTTACCTGACCAAAAAAAATTTTTTGTTACATTTTCTTTGTTACTTTCTTTCATGATTTCAAGCATCCCCAGTAAAAAAAAGATTGAGAGATGTTCGTTAATGGCTAATATCAAATTCTTGTTTTGCCAGGCACTGTGCTGAGTGCTTTATAGAAATTATTTTATATAATCCTTATTCCATTTTATGTATGAGAGAATGGAGATTTAGAAAAAGTAACTGTTGCGAGGTCATAGAACTAATATGTCAGGGCTTGAACTCAGGTCAGGGCTTGAAACTTTATTATAGATTCCTTGGTTTTAACTAGTCACCAGGAGTTACAAACTCAGATGCCAGATTAGAGGATACTTGCCCCCTTTAAAGGCCTCAGCTGCTTGATTGTAAACTCCAGTTATTAAGCTCTATCAAACAGATGCCATGCAGAAATTTGGAACCAGTGTTGCTAAAGCTTCCAGGTATTTTGGAGGTGTTGTGTGGGGTTTTTTGGTTTGTTTGTTTTCAAGAACATCCAGAATCTGGACTTTTATACAAAATCTCCTCATTTTTTAATGTTGGCTGCTAATTTAAATTAAAACACACTATATAGATCAAACAAAATACATGGGTTACCAGTTTTGAAAACAGTTGGACTATATGCAATACTGCTTCTCTTAAGAGGATGGATACCTTCTTGATTTTTCTTTTAATTCTCCCTAGATTGTTGTGCTTCGTAAGAAAGACCAAACTTTTTCTAAAGTTGTCTCAGTTGTTACCTGTATTCTTAAGTAAATGGCAATGTTTTAAACTTAGTGCGCTTTTTAGAAATTATAATGGAGATGAATTATCTTTGTATTTTAGAATACTAATGCTTTGAATTCTGATACTTCAATTTACTGTATTCTCTCTAGACCTGGTGATGACTGGAAAAAGACTTTAAAACTCCCTCCAAAGGATCTAAGAATCAAAACTTCGGTAAGTTGGTTGTAACATTCAAGTGGGAAAATGGTCTGGAAACTGTAAAAGTGAAGTAGTTACTTAATGATAATAGGCATTAAGTGTTTACTCTTAAGCTGGAGTGGTTGAAATTGTTTGTATAACTCATATGTGATGAATTGCCCAAAATTTCCACTATTTGGAGGAATCAGTAATAATGTGTATGTATATATTACATATTGTGTTTATACGTATGTATGTCTAATCTCATTTGTGGAATGCTTTTGTGGTTTTCAAGGCATTTTCTCAAAATTCTTTTGTTTCCAGCAACACAGTAAGATTCAGGGTAGGTATTATCCACATCTTGTGGATGAGAAATTGAAGTTGAGATGTTAGTTCTCTTAGCCCAGTATTCTCAACCAAGAGTGATTTTTGTCCCCTAGGAAGCATTTAGCAATAGCTGGAGACATTTTTGGTTATCATAGCTGAGGGTATGCTACAGGACAGCCCCTTACAGCAAAGAATTTTCTGGTCCAAATGTCAGTAGTACTGGGCTTGAGAAACGCTGGTTTAGACTAGGATATATGTAGGCAGTGCACGGTGGAGTTAGGGTTTGACTTCACATCTTGTGGTTTGCAATTCACAGCATGATACTTGTATAGAAATAATAGTATTCCATCAGTGCTTAGAAGAAAATGACCACAGGGTGGCTGGTCTTTCCCCAAAACAGTTTTTAAATGGCTTGTTTATGTTAAGCAGAATGGTTATTTTTCAGGAATAGTTGAACTACAGATCAAGACAGAGGACTAATCTGTGTATATTTGTATTTTACACAGAGTAAAGAATTAGTCTCTCAAACACTTTCTTAAGCATGCTAATTACCAAAGGAACACAGTTGTACTTCCTTCTTTTGATGTTGTTTGTTTTTGTTTGACCAGGATGTGACCTCCACAAAAGGAAATGAGTTTGAAGATTACTGTTTGAAACGGGAGTTGCTGATGGGAATTTTTGAAATGGGCTGGGAAAAGCCATCTCCTATTCAGGTTTGTTTCCCCTTTTTATACGAGCTAAGCGTTGCATAATTTTTGATCTGCGAGGATGATATAATGAACCAACGTTTCTCTCCAGTGTGTATACACACGCATATACATATGCACATGCATGCACACACATTTTCTGAACCTTTAAAGGGTAAGTTACAAAATCATGGCCCTTTATCTCTAAATATTTCAGTCCGTGTTTCCTAAGAATAGGAATATTCTCTTGAATAATCATAGTATAGTCATGTTCAGTCAGTTTAACTTTAATGCAGTATTTCTGTCTCATCTGTCGTTTGTAAGTCTAATTTTTAATTGGTGTGCAAGTTTTGTATTAAAGCATTTTTTTTTTCTCTTCTGTACAGGATCCATCCTAGGATGGGTGCATATAGTTGTTACATCTCTTTTAGTAGTGAGCATTTCCCTATTCTTTTTTTGTCCTTTATGGCACTGACATGTTAAAAATAGAGCCCCCTTCTTTTTTTTCCCCCCAATAGAACATTTCTCATTCTGGATTTGTCTGTTTCCATGTGATTAGATTTAAGTTATGCATTCTTAGCCAGAATACTGCAGAAGTCACATTTGGAGGTATTCACCTATTCTTCGAGGGTGATTTTAATTTTGATTACCCTTTCAGAGTGGTGTCTTGATTTTCCTACTATATAATTATTGCTCCCCGCCCCGCCTTGAAAATAATAAACAGTCTGTGGGAAGCATTTTAAGGCAGTGCAGATATACTAGTCTTCATAAAAATTTCCCCCAGTTCCTCCTTATGCGTCTATGTATTATCCATGTGGACTCATGAATTCCTTTTTTCTTTTTTCTTTTTTTTGATGGTATTTTTGTGCTCGAATTGTCCCATATTTGGGCAGCGTGAGCCTCCTTCAGGCCAGTTCCTTTGTTTTTGTAATGTGTCTCTTTCATTTTGTTTCCTCTCATAGACTGTCTTATAACAGTTTTAAGTTCATAGCAGTTGAGCAAAAGAGATTTTTCATAAATTCCTGCCCACATTCATGCATAACCTCCCTCATTATCGCCTTTCCCACAAGAGCAATATTTGTTACAACTGATGAACCTGTGTTGATACATTATCACCCAAAGTCCATAGTTTACATTAGGGTTCATTCTTGGTATTGTGCATTCTTTGGGTTTGAACAAATGTATAATGACATGTATCTGCCATTATAGTATCATACAGGGTAGTTTCAGTGACCTCTGTGCTCCCATCTGTTCACCCTTCCCTTTTCACTTTTCTTCTTCCCCTTCATTTTCCACTTCCTTTTTGGTATGTCATGATGCCAAGCTTATCTGTAGACCTACACTTCCCCAACCTCAGAATCAGCTATTTCTCCAAGGAACTCAGATACCAGTTAGTGGGGAGTAGTATTGGAAGCCAAGATCCAAGCACTAGATGCACTCTTTCAGTGGAAAGGGCAAAGAAATATATGTATGTATACACATACACACATGCATGTAGACCTAAACATGCATTATACATACACAAATTTGATAAATGTGTTTGTTGTCTTCACATAAATTGAAACAATTGTCGAATCCAAGCTGTACCCGGTACAAACTGTGGTATCATTGAGCACTTTTTTGTTGAACAAACATGTATCAAGTGACCTAGGAAGTGTTAGACCCTGGGGGTTATGATGAACAAGATATAGGGTTCCTGCACTCAGAGTCTGGTGGAAAGGACAGCTAATGATACAGATAATTTCAGTGTAATATAATGGGCACATGTATGTAGCCATTAGGGGAAGATGGAACAACCTGGAAGAAGTGATCCATGTTCCCAAGTGGAGAACACTGGAATAGTGATTGCCTAGGGATGAGAGTGTGCCTTTATGGACAAACTGAAAGAACTTTGTTGTGGTTAGAGAAAGTATCAAGATAAAATTATACCTCATCAGGCAGTTTGAGTGCAGATATCAAAAATATTTAGGAATCCACTTTTCTGTAATGTAGTTCATGTTAATGTATTTTATCTATAAGAATGAAAAGTTTTATGGGCACTTCTGTACTGTATCATTCAACTTTGTCTCTCTAATACTTAGCAAGGTGCATTGCAGGAAGTAGGCCTTCAGTTGTATGGCTTTGATGGAATTATGGTTAACAGATGTCTGTAGGCGAACTTGGTCTGAGAACTGTTTGAGAGCACTGTCTTTGTGGTCAGACTGCCCAGGTTGAATCCCAACTCCACTCCTTTCCAAGTTGAATATTTGAAATGTCTTTAAGCCTCTGCTTTCTGATGTATAAAATTGATATAATAGTATATACCATTGGGTTATTGTAAAGATTAAGTGAGGTAACTCATGTTAGTATCTTTAGTACAGTGGCTAGTGGGTAATAAATGCTCGATAAATGTTATGGGTTTTTATTTTATGTAGTAGTTTATCAAGAAAGGAGATTGGTTCATTTAGCAGACTTAATTCTTGATGGATCTTGGCTGGCTCCTGTTTCACACCTTTGTATTAGAATTTAAAATTCACTTTGTTGTTTGCATTCTGTTTGGTATCGCATGTAGATGATTAACTCTCCAGCCACTTAGCCAGTCTGCCATCTAGCTTTTTTCGTAAAGTAGAAATGATCTCCCTCACAGGGTTTGGTTTTTATTGTGAGGATCAAATGTAATGTACAGGCATACCTCGTTTTACTGTGCTTTGCTCTTTATTGTATTTCACAGATACTGCGTTTGTTTTTTTGTTTGTTTTTTAAACAAATTGAGGGTTTGTGGCAACCCTGTGTTGTCAGATGATGGTTAGTATTTTTAAATTAAGGTATGTATATTGTTTTTTTTACACACTGCTACTGCATACTTAATAGACTATAGTATAGTGTAGCATAACTTTATGCACTGGGAGACAAAAAAATGTGTGTGACTCACTTGACTGCAGTGATATAGAACCAAATCTGCAATGCTCCAAGGTGCATTTTGAAATAGCAAGCACAGTGTGAATGTGAAGTATTATTTTATATACCTGAGACTACTATTCACATTGCCTTTTCCTGCACTGTTGTTTTGCCTGAGAATCCATGGAAAACACAACATAATGTGTGTCTTAGAATCCTTCGGTGTAAAAAACCATAAATATTTGGACTTTAGAAACAAACAGAAATTTAGAAGTCCTCTAGTAAAAGCCAACCTCGTGACTGGCATTCTCCTACTATTTTTTTCCTATCTACCTTCTCTCCTTAACTTGTTTTTTTTGTTATTTTTCCCCCCTAAAATGTGTCTATTGTCTTTCATAGTACTTAGTTTTACAGTTTTATCCAGGCATTTTTTTTCTCTCCAAACATAAAAGCCTCTTGGTCAGATGGCTGTCATATGCATTTGAATCTTTTTTAAGAGATGGAACTTACTTATACTTTTGCTATAAGATTATTGGAAAATGAGGCACTTAAAATCTTCTGAGAGGGTATAACTTTACACTGACAGGCCGGAACCAAATATACTACAGATTGCTTCCACACATCTTTCTTTGGTACAGCCATCTATGACTCTAGTTCTCGGTCTGAATGCTGTGCCCAGTAGCAAAACCCTGCCATTCTAAAGGCATAGCTTTATAGGAACAGAGACTTCTTTGGAGGACCTAAGAGTCCACTGTCTTATTCTGCTTAACATTGCAAAACCTTATATTAAATTGGGGATGATTGATGACAGCTCTTGCTGCTTCCAGACCTTAGGCACAACTTTTGAAGACTTTTTTAGATAAAAAAGTGATGGATGCTGTATAACAAAAGGAGATCAACTTCATGGGAGATGCCATGGAGGGCCAGGACGGGGAGGGTGGGGGTAAGTCGCAGGAGGGAGGGGATATGGGGACATGTGTGTAGATGCAGCTGATTCACTTTGGTGTACCTCAGAGACGGGTACAAGGGTGTAAAGCAAATATATTCCAATAAAGAATTAAAAAGTGATGGAATGGCAGGTAGTTCATTATTAGGGAAACATGGAAATTCCTTCTTTTGGCCAGCAAATTTCATTTCAAGTCAGGAATCTCAAATTATTTTTGAGAAATTACTTTGTTAACTAAGTCTAATTAGTCGTTTATTAAGTTTATAGTTAAGAATTAGAGCATTCTTAATTCTTTTGTAATTCATTCCTTCTGCTAACATGAATATATTGTGGCTAAAATAATTGTTTTCTGAATTCTCAAAGAAGTCTTTAAATGCATGTCTTCATTGGTTACTATGGTAAAATTGGGGTGTGTTCCTTAATTTGGAGATACTCTTTTTGAAATTACTATCTTCCATCTCCTTTTTTCCTGGATAGCAGTTGATAATCTTAACCATTGCTACCTCCTCCACAGTACCCATATTTTTTCCCCCCCGAGATTAGGTTCTTAAGCTCAATTGGTCCTAGGAAGTAAAAAAAAAAAGCAGCTGCTTTAAAAGCAGCTAGTTGGGCAATTTGGAGCTTTATTAGGTACTATTGTAAAATGCCTCTCAGTTTTAGGAAATTGGAAAATATCCCATTCTTTGGTTGTAGGCAGTAGAAACCAACCTGGATTAACTGCAGCAAAAGGAAATTTATTGAATATCAGGAATTCACAAAATTAGGGAGAAATCTGGAGAAACATACTTCGTATTGGCCAAGAACTGAGGAGCCCCAAAGGGCTCAGGAAGCTGTAAATTGTTATAGGATGTGCTGTAGCAATTTAAATTCTTAGAAGGGAGCATTCAGCTGGCCTGACTTCAGTCAGTGTCCTCCATTTAGCTAAGAAAGTTGGCTAAACTATCCATTGGAGTGGAGAGGGTGTAATTCCTTAGAAGAAAGTTAGGGTGCTACTAAGAAGGGGAAATGGATATTAGGGTTATTAAAAAGAAGAAATACATATTAGCTCAGTCCCTAGACCTTACAGTGGAATATGGACTTTGGAGAGCTAAAGTGGCAGAATCAGACAGACCTTAAGGTTGTGAGGTTGTTTTTATTTTTAGGGTTTGGTTTTTTGGTTTTTGGTGGGTTTTGTTTTGTGTGTTTGTTTTGCTTTGTTTTTGGTGGCCTTAGGATATAAATCACACAGCACACAATTCACACATTTTAAGTATTCATTTCAGTGGTTTTTTTTAGTATATTCACAGGTGTGCAGCCAATTACTACAGTCTTAGAACATTTTCATCACCCCAGAAAGAAACTTCTTTGGTAATCACCTTTCATCATTCTGTAGCTCTAAGCAACTGCTAACCTACGTTTTGTCTGTATGGATTGGCCTATTCTGGACAGTTTCATGTACATGGAATCATACAATATATGCTCTTTTGTGACTGGCTTTTTTGACTTAGCATGTTTTCAGGGTTCATCCATATTGTAGCATGTGTCAGTACTTCGTTTTTATTGCTGAATAATATTTCACTGTATAGCTATACCACATTTGGTTTATTCATTCTTCAGTTGGTAGGGTTGTTTTCCACTGTTAACTATTATGAATAACACCCCTTTGAACATTAATGTACAAATTTTTGTGTGGAGATATTTTCATTTCTCTTGGGTGTATACCTAGGAGTAAAATTGCTGATTTACATGATAGCTCTTTAACCTTTTGAGGAACTGCCAGGCTGTTTTCCAAAATGGCTTCACATTCTACTTAGTGTAGTGTATGAGGTTCTGATTTCTCTATTTGCAGACCTAAGTTCAAATTCTGGTTCTAGCATTTCTTGCTTTGTGACCTTGGACAAAATCTGAGGATCCATTTTGTCAGTTGTAAAACAAAAAGCACCTAACTTGAAAGGATGTAATTAACATTAAGTATCTAAGCATAGTGCCCATCATGTAAGTTTTTAAAATTTCTTTAGCTTCCTTCCTCCTTTCTCTTCTCCCTGGTAGCTTCCTCTTGGGTTTCGAAGCTGTCTGAGTCTAACTTGAATTCTCTTGCTTCATATTACTTAATCTTCCTGGCAAACAGTGGTAAGAGGTGGTGTGGATATGCTGGATTCCCTGACTGCTAATCATAGTGGCCACTGTACGAGACAAAATACAGTGCATCTCAGTTTGTAGACAAGGTTACTTTACTAAAGTCCTATCCTTAAATAGTTTCTGTAGAGCATAAGTCCTGTCAAAGAGTAGAAGACTAGAAGTCATTAAATGACCTTTAATCTAAGTCAGAAGGTAAACCCCAGATAGGAATTAGGATACCCCCAATCTAATTCTACCCTGTCTCACTTCATTCAGAAGGCTTATCCTTTTAAAAGACCTGATTCAGGAAGTCACTGGGAGACTACCTAGCCTTTTTTTTCTGCTATAGAACTGAGTAGTGTGCAGGTAGCCTGTTTAAAAACCGTAGAAGAGAATGAACCTGTGGGGTTAATGGGCCTTCAGGACAACTAGAGATAAACAGAGTTGGCTCAAAGTAGGAGGGAAGAGATTAAGACCAAAGGATCAAAACTAAGGTTTTCTTCTTCGACCTGCTTTAGCATACATAATAAGCAGACTGTGTAATGCTGGCTGTAGGAACAAGATAACAGGGTATTGTCACTGGACCAATTTTGCAGTTCTGGCAGTTCTGTTAGTTACTCTGACCATATGGAACCCATCTAACCCCTGTGATTGGGGTTCTAGAAGAAGTGTCATGGTGGAAAATGAAAGTCATGATGCTTATGACTTAGATATTTTTCCAGTAACAGTTTTAAAGTGCTAGAAGTACTTGTTTGGGTCATTAGCTCAAGCATAGGAAGAACTAATTATTATAGTGATTATGAATCTCTTTCCTAATTTATTTTCCTAATTTTCTAGTCTTAGAAATTAAAATTTTTAGTTTTAGAAATAGAAATGTTCTGTTTATGCCTGTTTTATCTTTTTAGTTTCTCTCTGTATATGTGTATTTAATATTTAGTAATTGTTAGGAATCCTTTTGCTATTGTCTGAGAAATTTGTCTTAGTAAGACATTTTATCTTCTACAAAACACATGACAAAGTAAGCCAGATATGAAAATGAGAAGTCAGCCTTAGTGATGTGACCATGGATCAAGATAACTGGAATAGAATTGAGATTCCAGTTGAGCACATCTCAGGACAGAATTTGGCTGTGAGACAGACATTGGACATTATGTAATGCAATTAAAAAAAAAAATAGGACCTGAAAGTTAAACTTTGCCAGCCAATTACTGTTTTGTATAGGGATAAATTATCCAACCTGCAGTTTTTCATTGTGGTCAAATTGGTTTACTAGTCTCAGAATATCATATGGTCTTTCCTTTGAATATTGTTTGTGCTATTTTTTCCTCCAGTTTTTAATTGTGAAATGTCTTTTGCTTTTTACCTCTGTGTTCATTGTGTCAGCCAACTTTCTCTGTTGTTGATGCTCAGCTTCCTTAGACAACACACTACACACTCACATATACAGTTTTTATTACTTCAGTATGTATTTTATAAGAAGTTCTGGTAAATGTCAGTTGATACTGATGGTGATGTTGACTGGTCGTGCTAATTTATTTGGTCTCTACTCAGTCTTGTAAAATACTTTAAAATAATACCAGAGAGCGATGTATACTTTCAGTGTGTTTTAGAGGAGAATTTGTTTATGTACTGTTTTTATTCACAAGTAATTTGTGTTATCTCTTCTAGGAGGAGAGCATTCCCATTGCTTTATCTGGTAGGGATATTTTAGCTAGAGCAAAAAATGGAACAGGCAAGAGCGGTGCCTACCTCATTCCCTTACTTGAACGGCTAGACCTGAAGAAGGACAATATACAAGGTTAGTTGTTTGTTTAAACTGGAAATGGCAATTTAAATTTTGCAGCTATGTAGAAGATATTACCATCTTTTTTTTAGTCAGAACTTAAATAATCTGTAATTAGTATTTACCCTTTTCACAGCTTTTGGCCTGGTTGTCTTATAAAAATGATTCCTAACTTCAAAGAGATTTCTAATTTTCAAAGTTCTTTTACATATTACACAGCTGTGACAACATTCCAATGAGGTAGGCAAAATAAGTATTGTCCTGTAGATAGGAAAGCTAAGATCTTGAGAAGTTAAATTATCTGACATAGATACTTACAAGCTATGGCACTGAAATGTTTCCTGTGATAGCTGTGTGTCTGCAGAGTTCCTTGTAGAAACATGAACACTTTCTCTTTAAAACCTTGTGGTTTGGGAATTTTAAGAGCTTAGGCAATAGAGGAGAAACAAACTTCCATTGCTGTACCCAGAGTATGCTAATAGAGTTAAGTTTTCACCTCTAAAGCTTTTTCTTAAATTTTCAACTTTTTTTTTCCAGCCTTCTTGATCTATAATTATTGTTTGTGCCATCTTCCCGTTACTTTCATATGATATAAATGGAACTGGGCAGCAGGTGTTTCCTATTTGGATATTTTGGCTAGTGAATCTCTTACTAAAATATTAATAAACCTTTGAGCTAATAATTGCCAATTCAAAGAACCCTATAAGGATTTGTAACTAAGAAGAGTACAAGAATTGTATAGCGTTGTTCCTGAGGAAGAGTCTAAATCTGGAACACTGTAATAGGTTCTCGCTCTCTCTCTCTCTCTTTTTTTTTGGAAATTTATTCATTTGAGTGTCTTGGTTACAAGGGGCAATATTTCGGTAGCTTCTTAAACTCTTAATGTATGTCTTTTTTCCCTGTTTTCTCTGTTACTTGATATTTTCCAGCAATGGTGATTGTTCCCACTAGAGAACTTGCTCTACAGGTCAGTCAAATTTGCATCCAGGTCAGCAAACACATGGGAGGGGCCAAAGTGATGGCAACCACAGGAGGAACCAATTTACGAGATGACATAATGAGGCTTGATGATACAGGTAGGAGATGATTGATGTAAGGTGGCTGGCTCTCTAATATCACACACAGGTGTTTCCTTTCAGTAACTTATTTAAATTGTTTTTAAAGTTAATAAGAAACAAACATTGCAGTAGAAAAATGAATAAAGGAAATGACTGTTTCATTCAAGAAAAAAACCAAATTGTTTTAGTAATTGACAGGATATTCAGCCTTACTAGTAATTTTTTAAATTGCGCATAAAACTAGTAAAGTGATATTGTACCTATCTGATTAACAAGGTTAATTAAGATTATCAAAGCTAATTAGTAACCAGTAATGTGTTTGTGGAGAAATTGACTCATGCACCATGGAGCTATAAATCAATATAATCTCTGTCGTAGGCAACTTGGCATTATATTTCAAAATTATAAATGTATATTTTTAAGAATCTTTTTGAAGAAATAACTGGACAAATGCAAGGTTCTTTACTACGGCGTGGTTTGTAGTACTGAAAAATTGGAGCAACCTGAATGTCAGGGGAGATTGGCTAAAATACACTGGGGTATATAGTCTGAATGAAATTCCACATAGCCATTAAAGAGTGAAGCAATCTGTATTCATTTTCATGAAGAGTTCTCCATGAAACATTATTTAGTGAAAAAAGAAAACAGCAAGAATGAAATCCACTTACATAAAATTATACATAGAATTTTAGTCTGGATCTTATTTGATTGTCATTTGATTAGTTTAATTACTATATTCTTCATGCTACTTGTTATTTAAAATGATTATTTTATTTGATCCTTGTTAGAGCCTTCTGAAGACCATTGATCTAGATTAGAGACAAGCTACTGTATCAGAAGCTTGGCATGCCTTTTGTTTTTCCTTGGGGGTTGTCCTAAAACAGAGAAGTATGCCCCTTATTTGGAGCAGATGATTTGGGAAGCTGTAGCCCATCCCATGTAGAGGTGAAACTCACAGGTACTCTGTAGCCAACCGAAGATGAAATGGAAATCCATATTCTAAAACACATCTTTGCCTCTTTGCATTATTCCTACCGCTCCAGCAGTGTTTAGATGATAAACCTTTACTATATCCTTTTTGCCTCAACTAAAATTAACAAAAATATGTTTTCTAATCTTGTGTAGTGCATGTGGTGATAGCTACCCCTGGGAGAATCCTGGATCTTATCAAGAAAGGAGTAGCAAAAGTTGATCATGTCCAGATGATAGTATTGGATGAGGTAATGTCTCTTCATTTGGAAACATACTATTCTGTACTACTCTGGCTTTGTTTATAACTGCCAGTGAATGAAGCATAATCTCTTTGTGTTTATGACCTTCTAATAAATGCATAACTCTTGTCAGTTCAAACTAATTTGCTTATAAAACATGTTTTGCCCTTTGAAAGCAATAGATGATAGGAATTTATAGGAATAATTCAGCCTTGTGTCTTTTTCTTAAGTCAGATAGTTTAGGTTTTATTTTTATTTTTCAATAAGAGAAGTTGTTGAATAACCTCAAAGCCAAGTTCATTCTGTCTATTTCCATTCTGTGGTTCATCCTAAGAAGTGTGTAATGTCTCTGATGCCTCATTTAACATATACAACTTTGTATTGTTTGTTTGTTTTTGTCTGTTATGTGTTATTGCTCCAGGTTATAAGTGCCTTTTAAGAACTTACTCAGCTCTGCGTCCTTACATATATGAAATCAGCGTTGATGTTTGGAAATAAAGTTATTTTCCTGTTTGGTCTGTGTTGTAGATTACTAATCAGTTTCATCATGGTCTAATTCGGAACATGTTTTTATCTTTGAGTTAGGAGAGAGCACATTTATTAGTCACTACATGCTAGCACTAAGTGCTTTATGTGTTTTTTCACTTAATTTTTACAATAATCCTGTAAAGTAGGTATCATATAAAGTAGTTACTACGGTAAGAAGACATCTTAATTTTTAAATTGTGGAAACTGAAATAGTCAGTGGTTAAGAAACCTCCCAACATAGCTAATAAGCAAAGGAGACAAGTTTTAAACCCAGGTAGTTTGACTCTACAGCCTGTACTTTTAACCACTATACCATAATGTCTCTTTAATGGAAATCACATTAAAATTTTGTTAAGGGAACAAGGATTATAACTGTCTAGGATTTTTTTCCCTGGAAGATCAGTATTATAGACTTTTCCCCTTCTGTATCACTGGTAGTGTGTCTTGGTGCCTTTGGACTACACAACATTGTAGAGTACTTACTGTTTACAACCAGGAGCACTCCATGAATGCACTTGCTGGATGATGCCTTATTAACCAAAGACCTTAGACATTATTTCATTGTGTTTAAGATCATCTTCTCTTTGTACTGCAGGCAGATAAGTTGCTGTCACAGGATTTTGTGCAGATAATGGAGGATATTATTCTCACGCTACCTAAAAACAGACAGATTTTATTATATTCTGCTACTTTCCCTCTTAGTGTACAGAAGTTCATGGTGAGTATAAACCTGTACTTGGATGTAGTACTATCCTGTTGCCCATGAGTATACCTTTATCCATAATTACATCTTATTACTAGTCTATATTTTTTGCTGATTTCAAGTTTTGGGCTTTTTCTTCAGCTGCTCAGTTAAGGTTTGTTGTGCATAAATTAACTTTTTTTTAAGATACGAAAGTAATTTGATTCTTATTTGTTCACTTAGCTTTTGGTGTCAGACTGACAAAGCCATCGATGCTAGATAAACTGAGTACAGCATAATCCTATGTTTAAAGTACAAAATAGTAACGTAGCTGTATATCTGAATGTTAGATCTCACATTTTATGGTAATTTACTTCTTCCATGCAGATGATACGTTTTAAAGAGAGCTGCATCCCTTGAAGTAAGAGTTTATTAGACAGAAATGTATGAGGATATATTTTGAATTTAAGAAATACACTCTGCTTTCATTTAAGTGTAAGACTCTTCTTTTTTTCAGAATTCCCATTTGCAGAAACCCTATGAGATTAACCTGATGGAGGAACTAACTTTGAAGGGAGTAACCCAGTACTACGCATATGTAACTGAGCGCCAAAAAGTACACTGCCTCAACACACTTTTCTCCAGGGTAAGCCTGTTTAGGCTTCAGCTGCTGAATGTTATCCATTACTTAACTGATACAACTGTTTGTTTTATTGAGGTTTTCTCTCTTTTTTTTTTTTTAATTTTATTTATTTATTTATTATTTTTGGGGGGGTACACCAAGTTCAATCATCTGTTTTTATACACATATCCCCATATTCCCTGCCTCCCTCAACTCCCCCCTACCCTCCCTCAAGTCCCCCCCCCCCACCCTCCCCGTCCTCTAAGGCATCTTCCATCCTCGAGTTGAACTCCCTAAGTTTTCTCTTTTCAAAAAATATTCATTTATTTATTTGGCTGCTCTGGGTCTTAGTTGCAGCATGTGAGCTATAGTTCCCTGACCAGGAACTGAACCCAGGCCCCCTGCATTGTGAGTGCAGTCTTAACCACTGGACCACCAGGGAAGTCGCCCTCACCATTTTCAACTTAAAAAAGACAATTCCTTAATTTTTCCAGAAAAGTAGTTTCAGTTGTTAATCTGAATCTGGTACTGTATGATTGACAGGTCACAGGCACTTTTAATTTGACTCGAAAATAATTTGACCTTAATTACAGATAATCCTCTTATTCTCAGTAATTACAGTTCTGTTGTAGGCAGATTCTGTTTTTGCACATTTGTCTACTTGCCAAAATTACCTTGTCACCCCAAAGGTAGTAACTCAGGTGCTTTTCAAGTCAGTTGTAGACATAAGTGAAAAATTTGAGACCTCATGCAATTCCCCCTGCCTTCTTGTTTCAGCTTATACTATAAATGAACATCCTTTTCACAGTCTTTTTTAATGCCACATTTCTGTGCTTTTTTTGATTTCACTCTTTTAAATGGCCCCTAAGCATAGTGCTGAAGTGTTGTCCAGTGCTCCTAAGTACAAGAAGAGCTGATGTACCTTGCAGAGGTAATGTATTAGGTAAACTTCATAAGGGCATGCATTGTAGTGCTGTTGGCCGTGCGTAAATAAGGTGTCTAAACAGTAACACATGGGAATTCCCTGGTGATCGAGTGGTTAGGACTCTGCCCTTCCATTGCAGGGTGCATGGGTTCGGTCCCTGGTCAAGGAACTAGGATCCTGTAAGCTATGTGGCATGGCCAAAAAAACCCACAACAGTAACACATAAAAAAAGTTATCTATTGATCCATTGATGAAAGTTCTGAGTTCCTCACAGGAACCTAACCCTGTATTTCCCCTGGAAGCAGTGGTCCTATATTCACTAATTCAGTGTTTGCAGCAACTGTATAGAACATAACTACCTCACGTAATGAGAATTGGTTGTGTTTTACTCTTGTTGGCAATTATGTGGCCCTTATGAAAAACACTCTTCTACAATAAAACTTAGTCTACAATAAAAATTATTATTTGCAACTACTGCGTAAATGAATATTTCTTAAAATTTTCACAGTTTTGCATCTCTCTTGTATCATGAGATTCTGAGTCTTAGATGATGCTTTCAGCATTCATTTGCCAGTCAGTATTTTCAAGATTTGGCAAAGTTAATGAAGGTTTTTGTTTTTCTTCCTTATGTCTTTTTTTTTCTCCCCTGTGCTCAGCTTCAGATAAACCAGTCGATCATTTTCTGTAACTCCTCTCAGAGAGTTGAATTGCTAGCCAAGAAGATTTCTCAACTGGGTTATTCTTGCTTCTATATCCATGCTAAAATGAGGCAGGTAAGTCTAAAACCTGCACTTGCATAAATTAAAAAAAAAAATCTTTTTCTAAGTATTTCTTGGATATTATTTTGTTTTAATGCTCTTCCAAATGCCCTGAGTTTAAGAATAAATTATTCTTTAGCAAGTGAAGGACTCTTCAATTTAACCTCTCTGGGGTTAGGTTTTCTAACTATAAACAGGGGTGATAGTACATATTCTTACCTTACAAGGTTGTTGGGAAGATTGAGATTGTATGTGAATGAATAGTTTGTAAGTTGCCAAGCATAATAGAAATGTGAGATTTTATTCCCTTCCTTCCCCGTAATCTTAGAATTGGGGTAGTATTAATACAGTAACCACTAGCCCCATGTGGCAATTTAAATGAGTTAAACATTAAAATTTAGTTCTTCAGTCACACCAAATTTGAAGTGCCACATTACGTGTGACTAACAGCCACAATTTTGGAAAGTACAGAACATTTCCATCAGTGCAGAAGGTTCTGATTTATCTGTGTACCTCCTCAGGTACATCTGTTTTTCTCTACTACTTGTCTTTAGAAAAAGATGCAGTCTATATTTCAGAACTTGATTTAACAGAAAATAAATTCAAAACTATCACAAGACAACATTTTGTGTTTCTGTTAACATGAAATTTATGACAAAGCAGCTTTAGTAGGCTAACAAGTTAATCAACTCGCATATGGTTTTCAAAGAAGTCTGATGTCATGGATCAAATACCATCATGTAGGCAACTAATGTTAAAATTATCACTGGAAATGAATGTATTAAGTTGAAGAGAATGTTTCAGAGTGGAAGAACATTGTGTTGAAAAGAAAGACCAGTTTGCCAGATGCTAGAGTTATTGCTTTTGTTAGCGTTAGCGTATGTGTTCATTTTTGTTTTTTAATTGGAAAGTAGTTATTTTTATCTTTTGTATGTAATAACTGAAAAGGTAAATAGTAGATGTTTTGGTCAAGCCACGCTTTTGGCATCTTTTGTTTGAAATATTTTAGAAGTAAATATGGTGAAAATTGTCCCTTAAAATCCACTCCAGCAAAAAAAATACCTCTAAGAATTGAGATAATATGAATACGTGTGTATTTGTTGCTTATTAATTCCCGTGGGAAACTAATTTATGGTTAATTTTTTTCACCTTTTGTTTTTAATTTATGTGTGTTGTATTTGTCTCCTTTCTCATTCGTGTAAACAGATTTGGGTATAAAGAACTGTTTGGGTAGGAGGCAAAAAATGATGAAAATTTGGAGGCTTGTGTGAGTTTTAATCAAATCAAGTGCATTGCTTTATTCCTAGGAACATCGGAATCGTGTGTTTCATGATTTCCGAAATGGCTTATGCCGCAATCTTGTTTGCACTGGTAAGTATTTTCTATTTCCTTTACCCATTGTTTTTCTTCCTAGTTTTGCTCTTTCTCTGTCCTGTCACCTAGTGAAGCCTGTGACATAGTCCAGCTCACTCTACTACCATTTCTAGAATTTCTGAAGTTGAGAAGGAGCTATAGTTAACTTTTGAAATTAGGTTCCATACCTGCAGCTGCAGAATACTCATTCTGGCACTCATACCTCATCTCTGCCTTTTAAACCAGTTTTGGGGTTTGTATATTTTCTGAATAGTTTTAGTATATAGGAATGAATTATATATAGCATATGCAAAATGAATTATGTTGAGAAACTGTGTTTTGGAAGTGTTTATCATGGCCTTTTTGGTTTTTTGCCAGTATCAGATTAGTTTATGTTTCAGTGTATTTCACTACATGAAGAAAAACAAATTGGGGCAGGGGGAGTGGGGCGGGGGAAGGGCAGGTGGACAGTCAGAGCAGACAGAACAAAGGGGTTTAGTAGCCTCCCATCTCTTCACTGGGAATATAGTTTCAGTATTGATACTAGATTAATAATCCAAACTAGGCTTCTGGATAGAGGGAAGAACCTGGATTTTTTTTTGCCCTTAATTTTTGCAGTATACACAGATCCTGTGTGGGTTCTGAAGGCCGACTGTAAAGTTTTATGCAGATTTCAACTGCGAGACCCTAACCCCCGAGTTGTTCAAGGGTCAGCTGTATAGACAAACAGAAGGTGCCATTTACCATTAACCATTTCTTTATTTGAGAATGAGAAATACTTTTTCTAGAAAGAGTTCTTAGTACTTAATAGAACTCACACATTGATATGAATTACTGCTGTGGTTACGTGGTTTTATTTTTAAGCATCACTTGCAAGGCTGCCCTTAGAAAAGTTTTTGAAGTGCCAATGCTTTCTCCTTTCTGATTTTTCAGAACAGTGGGTAATATGTTGTTAAATAAGTACTGAATAACTTTAAAATGTATAAATAAATGGATGCAAAGTACCACCCCTCTCTTCAAGGAGTAGTTGTTTAATCAGAGATTAAAAAGGTAACATTAAGAACGTAAGGCAAGGCCTGCAGACTTTTTCTGTGAAGTGTATAGTAAATATCTTAGACTTTGCACAGCACATGGTCTGTGTTACAAGTTATAAACAAATGGGCATGGCCACGTGGCATTAAAACTTTATTTACAAAGGCAGGCATTGGGCTGAATCTACAAGAGAGTAAAGATAATTTGTAAGTGTGATGTATATACAGTAAATAATCCTAGATTTTCTTAAGAGAGGGAAGGTGACTGGCTGAGGTGATCTGAGAAGAGATCTGAGAAGAAACTAATTTGTAAGCTATTAGGTGAGTTTCAGACTTAGAGAAGAAGGAATTTTAAGTTAGGGAATGGGTATAATAAGTAGTCCATAGCCAGCTAAGAAGATACATTTAAAGAAGTATAGCGGGGATTTCCCTGGTCGCACAGTGGTTAAGAATCCACCTGGCAGTGCAGGGGACACAGATCAGTCCCTGGTCTGGGAAGATCCCACATGCCACGGAGCCCGTGCACTGCAACTACTGAGCCTGTGCTCTAAAGCCTGTGAGCCACAACTACTGAGCCCATGTGCCACAACTTCTGAAGCCTGTGCACTTAGAGCCTGTGCTCCACAACAAGAGAAGCCACTGCAGTGAGAAGCATGTACACTGCAAGGAGGAGTAGCCCCCGCTCACCACAACTAGAGAAAGCTTGTGCACAGCAATGAAGACCCAACACAGCCAAAATAAATACAATAAATATTTTTTAAAAATTGAAAAAAAATAAAGAAGTATAGTCAGGTGAGATGTGTTAGAGAAGTATATTAGGACCAGGGTATAGAGTGGAGGACCTTGGATGTCAATTTTAAATTTTATCTGGAGGCAATTTAAAATAAGTTACAAATTCAAAGCAGTATTTTAGAAATATTTGACCATCGTGGATTATTTTGAAGCATGGAGCTGATAGATGTGGGGAAGCCTAGTTATTAGCCTATTGTATTGATAGCTGTTTTACCTGTATTTTTCAAAGCCTAAATTAGCATGATAATTGTGGGTCTAGGAAAGAGTAGAAGGAACAGCCTTAGCATATTAGCTTACCTCAGACCTGTTGTAAATCATTTAGCAGAATGGGATGAAGGAATTCTAAACAAAGCATAAATAATTAGTGCTAGTGGATACCTCTTTTTAGAAGTATTTCTGCATTGTGCAACAAACTTTTAAAAAATAATTTGTTAACCTTGGATTAAATACTCAAAAATAGACTGAAGAAAATTATACTCCTGAGATTCATTTATGAGTGTATAGCTTATCAGTCATCCTTGATTTGCCGTCACCTTAGACCATTTTTTTCTTATATATATATATATATATATATATATTTTTTTTTTTTTTTTTTTATTGTAGTATAGTTGCTTTACAATATTGTGTTAGTTTAAACTGTACAGCAAAGTGAATCAGCTACCTTAGACCATTTTTTAAAACTTTGTTACAGGACTGGGAACAGGTAACTTGTGAGCAGAAGGCTGCTTATGGTAATGTGCGTGAAGAATAATGCCAGCAGTTTGCAAAGGCTCTGGAATTACTGATGAAGTGAATGAAGCTTAGGTTACATTAGAAATACATGTTAAAAGAGTATTATGGCACCAAATTGAAGGATATAATGGAGATTTTTTCTTTTTTTCTTTTCTTTTTTAAAGATTTGTTTACCCGAGGTATTGATATACAAGCTGTGAATGTGGTAATAAACTTTGACTTCCCAAAGCTGGCAGAGACCTATCTCCATCGTATTGGAAGATCAGGTGAGGAAAAGGAAGGAGATGTTCTTCGTGGAAGTCTGAGAAGTTTAGTCACTAAATTTTATTCCTTTGTAGAGTGTGGTAGCAGTTAGAACAGTGAGTTAAAACTAATTTAGTTGCTTGATATAGCAAATTAATTTCTAATTCTTCAAGAACATTTATTTTAAAAAGTTAAAATAACTATGCTTAATTTGAGATTCACATATGAGAACCTCACTTCTGTAACTGCACTGTTTAATGTGTGTATTTTGGCAACTTTTGACACAAATGAGCACCCATTTTTTCATTGAAAATGGTAAAATAGAAGTGCTACTTATTTTAGGCTGTGAAACCTGAAGTTGTAATGTGTATTGGTTCATATACTCAGAATGGCACCGAACAAAAACATGCATTTGCCACTTACAGACTAGTGCTTGCACATTGATTCTCATATTTAACTCTTCTATTAATTAAAATTGTTTTTTGTTAGGTCGCTTTGGTCATCTTGGCTTAGCCATCAACTTGATCACATATGATGATCGCTTCAACCTGAAAAGTATTGAGGAGCAGCTGGGAACAGAAATCAAACCTATCCCAAGCAACATTGACAAGAGCCTGTATGTGGCAGAATACCACAGCGAGCCTGTAGAAGACGAGAAACCTTAACAAGCATGTGCGTACCTGACAAAATAGCTGAGTGAGCGTAATGGTTAAAGAAAGATCAAGGTCCTTTTTCCTGGGGGAAATTTGATGTCCCACCACATGTAATTTGCAATAAAAAACGAAGCACCTCTTGGCATAAATGACAGTAAACAGGAAGTATCTCGGTTGAAGTTGTGATCTTATTGGCGAATCCATGAATGTGGTTCTTGAATGCTGTCTTACTAAGTAATGTAGTATGTGAACAGTACTTAAGACAGATTCAGACTTTTAAAATAATGGAAGCAAAAAAGAATCAGGAATTTTGAATATGAAAATATTTTTGCTCTTTTCCTTTATCACTCAGTCATCTCTAGCAGTCATAGAAAGCTGAATTTCTAATGGGTACCTTAATAAATTACATTTAATTACCTGTAAAATCTTATTACTGAAAGTGTAATCAGGTTATGAGGATAACTTACTTTAAATGCCCACTCTGGTTTCCTACACCCACCTTCTCATCTTTTGGTGACTACTGGGCTCTGGTAGAAATGCTTAAAATAAGGCTTAACATAGGAAAAAACCTGAAACAGCCAGCATTCCTCTAAGGAAAATCTGATTTAATTTGAGAGATGATAGTTTCCAAATCAGCAATGAACATTTTACCTATTTTTAGATTTTTCAAATTACTCTTCACTTTAACCTTTTTATCCTAATTTAAATGTCAAACACAAAACCCTTGGACGAATATAAAACTAGCCATGTTTGCTAGTACATTGGCAGGCTGTTGAGTTCATGTAAGGTTTAAAAAAAATTTTTTTTTTTTTTTGCCATGGATGAACACTGCCTGTTACCAGAACTTTCAGTGTTTCATTCTGTCTCTGGGATACCTAGCGGAAATTCCTTAATCCTGAGTGCATTCTCTAGTAGGCAGAGAGGCTTGGTAGAAGCTATTATAGAGAGCATTTAGGATGAGGATTGTGAACACCTGTGTATCCTAGTTTATATTGCTTTCATGGCATTAACTTTAGGCTTCTTTTTTCTTTAGGCTTTGACAAACTACAGAAGGCTCGTTTGGATCTGTGACACATCGATTTTGGGGGGATGCTCTTCTCTTTGTGGGTTTTTCATCTTCTTTCATTTGGAACTATGAAGACTGAAAAGAGCTCAGACATTTTTTTTCTTTTTTTTTAACTGGTGAAGAGAAAAAAGCTGAAAAGGAATTTACCTTTTTTGTTCCACTTGTTTGCACTGTGTGCTGACTGAACATTAGTTGCACTAACTGCTGGTTTTTTAAACAATGTTTCCTGGGGAAGGGGGACAAGGAAGGAGGAGAAAGAAGAGAAGGGGAGAAACCCTAAAAAGAGAAGATTCTTGATGAACACAAGCTTGTCTATGATTTCCGAATTCTCCAACAGCTGACTCTTGAGTGCATTTCAACTTCTCCGTGATTACTCATCCGTTTTTTAAGCCTGAAGAGCTTATTACTTATTTGTGCAAAGTGCCTTATGCTATGAGACCATTCAGAATATCATCTTTTAGACACAGCCCAAGGAATCAACAATAGTATTTTTTCTTTCTTTCTTTTTAAAATTTTTGTCTTTTCATTTTGGTTTCAAGTTGAAGTCTCTCTTCCCTTTCTACTCAGTACTCAAGCCCAGGGCTGGAAGATGAAACGTATTAGTAATGTTAAACGCCATTTTCTTTTTCTTTATGTGGAGGAGTTGATGTGCAACTGCAGTTCATCCGCACTGTAAATACATGTATTTAAAAAAAACAAAAAACAATTCCAAGTAAAAATTTCTTCTGGGCTGAGTAGATGCAACATCATCGCTCCCAAAGGAAAGAGCAGTCTATCATTGCAGGAGCCATATGACAGGCCTTTTGTGCTCTATAGCAGAACACTAAAGACTGGTTTACATACGCCTCCATGAGCAGTCTTGGCGCTTGATGTGTAGACATGTCAGAGCCTTTGACCCTCTTTCCTCTGTGGCAAAGCGTGTCCCATAGAAAATTGGGTGTGTATACTTGTATAAACTTTGTAAATAGGTTTTTTTCTGGGTTCATATATATATATACATATATATATATTTTTTTTTTTTTGGATGAAGGTTGCTGGGATTAAGGGGATTAGAGTGATTATGGGAGCAGCTAAAGATGAGAGGGGCTCAGTTTTCTGCAACACTAAATTCTAAAAAGTACTTCACCTTTTATGTAGAGAGCAGACCTCTTCAGGACCCTATGTTGGAAAAGGGATCCAGAAGTCTGGGATTCACTGCTGTCACACTGTCTCATGTAGTACCATTACAGGAGGCCTGATAGAGAGCAAGGAAGCTGCAGAACCTATAATTCAAGATGTTATTTTTTGAAATGCTTTCTCTGATACTGTTTCTTCCCCCCTTTTTAAAAGGTTGAGAAACTTTTCAGGCTCAGCAAAAGGGGACAAAGAATAATTTGCCTTGCAGTGTGGGAATTGATTGAGTGGCAGTGTCTGTGAGCAGTGTATGTATAAAGCATGGATTTGCATTTCAGAATATTAGCCAGTACCAGCTTTGGTAACATTAGCAGTTCTAGGGCTTGCTTTCTGTGGATCAGCTCCTGTACTGTGTAAGTGTGTTGCCCTCTGCCCACCTTGATACATAAACTTGCAGGAATGGGCAACCCCTGAGAGCTGTTAAAGTTTCATGCTACAGAAAGCTGCTTGCCATCCTCTTGCTTTGTGACGAGAATTATCTGTCATTTTGCATTGTAAATTGCTGGCAAATGCTTTACAGTCAATAGTGTTGCTTTAAATTGTGCCCCTCCCAACATGCTTGATGTTTGGCCTGATCTCCAGGCAAAAGGAGTGAGATGAATCAAAACCAGTGAACTTTTTTTTTAATGTTTTTAATTCCCTTTTAACCCAGTGTACTAGGTCAATGAGGAGGCATCTAGGATTTTAAAAAAAAAGGAAAAATTTTAAAAAATTTTGATTTCTATATGCCATGGTTTTTCAAAACCCTAGAATATTGCAAGATATGTCCTGCATAACCTTTCATGCTTGACTCATCTGGATAAAGAAATCAGTTATTCAGAGTTGCTTTTTTGACTCTGCCTAGTTCTAAGCAAAATTGTGATTCACCCAGAATTCCTTGAGGATCAAAATCCTGCAGATGCCTCCTGATCAGACATAGCCCTAACTCTCCTTAAAAACTGTAGCAAGAGCTGCACAGTACAGACCCCAAAAAGAATAACTCTTTTATCTGGTATCCAAGCCACATGTGTCTATCCAGCCAATGTTGGTTACTAAATAAAAGGCCTACTTAAGGAAGTAACCTTTTTCCAGGGAGGGGTGGGGGGAGGGAATTGAAAAGGCATCAACTTTTAACCAAAAAATCTTGCCCTTGTACTGATGCAGCTCTCTTTTTCTCCCCCACCTCTGGTGAGATAAGAGGGATCATTCATTATAGAAGAAAAGCAAGGAAGGCTTATAAATGCAATTTTGTGTCTCGCTAGAGTGTGTGGGTGACTAAACAAACAGCGCAGTCTCTTTTGCCATCCTCAGACTGTGCTCTGCCTGGTGCCACATGCCTGTGGGTCCCTCTAAAAGCACAGACTTTAAGTTGAAAGTATTAACTGAAGTACAGCCTCTGATGAGGAGTGGCACTTAAAACTATCTGGGACACCACTATTGGACACGGTCTTGTAGAGGCAGCTGTCCAGTTTTGGTGCTTGACTCTTGAATAGGAGTTGTTAAATGGAAAGATGCTCTAAGGACTAGGCGAAAGCCTAGTCTTTTTTTTTTTTTTTTTTTTTTTTTTAATCTCCCTTACAGTAAGGAGCATTGCTACTATTAGAAGTTGTTTTTGTGTTCCTTCCAGTATTGGGTGTTTAATGGTAATGTTTTTCCAGTGGTTCATTTGGATGAAAACTATTCCCCCTATTTTTAATATTTAAATTACATTCAGCTCCTAGTTATATAGTTGTGTAACGGGTTTTGGACTGTTACACAGCTTGCTGCCTCTGTCTCTCTTTTCCTTACATTCCCATGGAGAAATTTTCTTGCCTTTTCCCTTAGGAATGGAATGGAATAAATTTATTCTAAAATGATCTTCCATGGGAAGAAGTTAGGGAGAGGGAAACCTGAATATAATCTCTAAATCATTTTGAAGTTGGTCCCAGCATCATCATAAGGGTTGGCCCCAAAGGCTGGGGGGGAGGGGGGAGGTACCTGGTTATCAGTATTTGTTTTCAGAATGAGATGGGAGCATCTTTCCTTTGCCATGTGCTTTGTGTTTGATACCATCATGCTTGGGTTAGAACCAGACAACCCAGCACAAAGCCTTGAGTGTAAATTGTTGGAATCAAAACATCTCATTCTGATTTGTTTTTTTTTTTTCCTTTTTTTTTTTTTTTTTTTTTTTTAATAGGGGTGGGAGGGAGGTTACTTTGCCCCAGAAGGGAGGGTATCTGCACTAAGGATTTAGAAACACTTTGGAAGTTCGTAACCTCATCAGAAACTGCCTTTAGTCACACTCCTGACCTTATAGATGAGTAACTAAAAGATGAAATAAGTTCTTGGGAATTAAGCCATGTTATTTTAATTTGCTACTTTTTCAACATTGTGTGTATCTTAAGCTGTTACTGTGGAATCATTTTCTGGCAAAATACCTTCATCAAGCAAAATTATTGGCCTCATGGGAGCTGATGTCAGTCAACTTTTTGGTGAACTTAAGTGAACTTTGGTGAGCGTATAGTTGTACTTTAGATCCTTGAAGATAGTTTTTTAAAACTTCCAAAGAAAACCCATTCTCTGATCTAAAAACTCATCTTTGGGGTAAAGAGTTGTGTCCAAAGGTTGTAACATGTTCATGAGGTCAGAGGGAGCTAGCCTGGCACCTGGACTCTGCCCCTCCATAGCTGATAGATTCCAACAGAAGTGTATTTAAATTCTCCAGTAGACAATACTGGGAAGCGCAAGGGAGGGGGTAGGGTTGGGTTATTAAGATACAGGCTACTGTATTTTAACCAGTGGTTGTGGGGGAGGGGTGCCTGGAGAAAACAAAGTCACTATTCCCTTTTTTGAAACAAAATTAAAACTTGAAAAAAATTATCTTTTGTTTAGTAAAAATGGGATAGAATTCCAGTGTCCCTAGCCACAAGGGACCAGTTCCACTGAGAAGTGAACAGTGGGGACTCTATTTTGAAAACATTTGGGGAAAGGGAAAATTGGCTTGTCAATTGGCAAATGTTCCAGTGGGGCTTTGTTTTTGTTGGAATGTGTTATGTTATATGTACACATATATGGACCAGAGTCTCTGCTGAGTTTATAAAGTTAAGAAAAGATGATTGATAACATCTTGATTTTTGTTAATTTATCTCAATAAAAGCCCACTGGAACTCCAGATGTGTGTGTGGTTTGTCTTTAGCAGCATGCTCTGCAGTTTAGGAATACTTGCTTTGAAATCATTTTTACTTAACTCATGTTCTGGTAAAGCAGCAAGTTTCTCAGCACTACTCCTCTGAGCCCAGCTGAATAAAATCTGAGAGCACCTTTGTCTAGACATTGTCCCACCATTCGCATTTCACTCTGTTTTCATAGCCTAAACAGGACAGATAATTGTTTGGAAGAGAGAGATTGGTCCACAGTCTGTCCAGCGGACTGCCAGTAGTCATCACCTCCTAGACTTGTTCAGATGTTTTAGAAAGAACCTGCCCACAAAAATTACTGAGGAATTAACAATGTGAATGGAATTTGTATTCTGAGAACTAGAAATACTGGTGAAAGAAATCAAAATACCTAAATTGGAGAAATCCAGGCACTTAAAGCTGGACACAGCATCCTCACCCCACCCCACCGAAAACGCTTCAGTGTGACAAAAGTATGTGCAAAACTTGTATGCTGAAACCTGCAAAATATGCTAATGAGAGAAATCAGGCCTGAGGACAGTCTTCCAGTCCATGAACATGACACCTCTTGTCAGTTCTCCAGTTTCATCTATAGGTTCAATGTATTTCCTTCCAGTCATTGCCAGGAAGCTTTTTGATGAGGTAATTGTAATTCTGAAATTCATACGGAAAAGCACAAGCTAAGCTAAGCTAATTCTAAGATTCATACAGAAAGGCAATCTGCCATAACAGTGCTGGAAAAGAACAAAATTGGAGGATTACCTGATTTCAAGATACAGGAAGCTACAGCAGTCAAAGTTGCAAATTCAGTTCTTTCACTACGATACACTGAAGAAATGTAGGGAGACATGTCATCAACATTTTCATCTAAGGAGCAAAGATGAATGTGTACTATCTGGTCTAAGATCAATTTTCCTTATAGATGCTGTGTGGGCAGTTACTTGTTCCTAGGTCATTAGGTGCATTTCCTTTATCCTGTTAATGTAATCACAGACCACAGTGTACCAGGATCTGTACCCCCCTCAGTTTTACTGTCTCCAGAGATTGACCTGTATGAACCACGCAAATATTTCCTCTGCTCTGTGGCTCCCATTTGGGTTTGCTCACCACGGATTCCCCCTCAAGAAAGAAGGAGGAAGGAGTGAGGTTGGAGTTTGTATTCCTTTAATTCCCTTCCTGTAAGATGCCTCTAGGTGCTTTGTTCCTAAACTGGCGATCTCTGCAGCTGAGTCTGTCACTCTCTCCTTCCATTTTCTGGTAACTGTCCTCTTGGTAGGTTTTCCCTACACCCACGCCTTTGTAAATAGGCCTGATGTAAAAAAACAAATTTTCTTATTACAAGTGTGCCATCTGTTTCTTGTCGGGACCCAGACAGAGTAATTGGTACCAGAAGTGGCCGCAGGAAACAGACTTAAAATGAAATTCTGGGATTGGGTTAGTTATATTTGATGAGCTCAATGATAACCTCCTTAATGGGGGTTGGTGGATGGGCTGGAACATGAATATTTCATGGTATACAGTGGCATCACAATTCAGATTTTAACTGGTAGTACTATGAGATTAAGTGCAGGTAACTGATGAGGCATAGGGAAATCAAGTGGCTGTGACAATCAGCAATAATGCAACCTACTGGAGAAAATATTTGCAAATGATAGGACCGACAAGGGATTAATTTCCAAAATATACAAACAGCTCATACAACTCAGCAGAAAAACAACCCAATCAAAACATGGGCAGACTATCTAAACAGACATTTCCCCAAAGAAGACATACAGATGGCCAACAGGCACATGAAAAGATGCTCACTATCACTAATTATTAGAGAAACGTAAGTCAAAACTACAGTGAGGTATCACCTCACTCTGGTCAGAATGGCCATCATTAAAAAGTCTACAAATAACAAATGCTGGAGAGGGTGTGGAGAAAAAAGAACCCTCCTACACTGTTGGTGCAAATGTAAATTGGTGCAGCCACTTATGGAGAACAGTATGGAGGTTCCTTAAAAAATTAGAAGTTACCATATGATCCTGCAACCCCACTCCTGGGCATATATCTGGGGAAAATTATAAAAGATACATGCACACTAATGTAAAACTGTAATTAGAAAAGATACATGCACCCCAATGTTCATAGCAGCACTGTTCATGATAGCCAAGATATGGAAGCAATCTAAATGTCCATCAACAGATGAATGCATAAAGAAGATGTGGTATGTGGAATATTAGCCATAAAAAAGAATGACATAATGCCCTTTGCAGCAACATGGATGGACCTAGACATTATCATACTAAGTAAGCCAGATAGAGAAAGACAAATACCATATGATATCACTTATATGTGGGATCTGAAAAAAAAACAAAACAAATGAACTTACTTACGAAACAGAAATAGACCCACCGACATAGGAAACAAATTTATGGTTACCAAAGGGGAAGTGGGGGAGGGATAAATTAGGAGGATGGGATTAAAAGACACACACTACTATATGTAAAATAGATGGCCAACAAGGACCTACTGTATAGCACAGGGAACTATATTCAATATTTTGTAATAACCTATATGGGAAAAGAATCTGGAAAAGTATATTTATCTATCACTGAATCATTGTGCTGTACACCTGAAACACAATACAGCATTATAAATCTACTTCAATTAAAAAATAATAATAACTTCCTTGTACCTCTCTTCCATCAACCACACACACACACAAAAGTGGTAGGTCTTTTAAAACTTGTTCTTTGGCAAGGGGTTAAAAAAAAAAAAAAAGCCTCAATTGCATACATAAGAAGAAACATATGAACGTGCAATTAACATACAAAGAGAACAAGAAGGCCTCCCTGGGAATTTTGAAGAGGGTCCCTTATCTGTAGATAGCTTTGTCCTTAGCTAATTGGTTACAGTGTTCCTAGGACTGAAATAGATGGCAGCCTTCTAAAGTTTTACTTAATTTTGTATACACAGAAAAGCTCTGGATCTGATGAACAGGATTCTGACTTCGGCCAGTCTGTTGAACTCCTCTAGAAGTTTCCAGGCACGAGACAGTTCACTGACACAGAGCCTCTTGAATGAAAGCGAAGTCTTCTTCAAAAGGACTTGTGACCACTAGCTAGGGTGACTATATATTGGGGAAGAGGGAATAACTAGACTTCTGAGGACTACCAGGGACCCAAAATGCTACAGTTAGGGTAAAGGCTTATGGAGGTCAAGTGATCTGTGAAGTTTTGGCGTGGGTCCATTTCACAGTTGACCCAATGGGTCCCTGAATCCAGGTCCAGATTGCATAGTGGGGATTGATATCCTCAGCAACTGGCAAATCCCCAAATTAGTTCCCTGACCTATGGGATAATAAATATTATGGTAGGAAAGGCTATGTAGAAGCCACTAGAACTGCCTCTAACCACCAAAGTAGTGAACCAAAACCACATTCCTGAAGAGATTATGGAGATTAGTTCCACCAACAAAGATTTGAAAGATTGGTGGTTTCTACTATATCTTCCTTCAACACACGTGTCTGGCTTGTGCAGAAGACAAATGGATTATGGAGAATGACAGTGGACTATCATAAACTTGAGTGATGACTTCAGTTGCAACTGCTGTTCCACATGTGTGTGTTTGTTTTCTGCTGGAACAAGTCAGCACATTCCCTGCCACCTGGTATATAGTGAATGCTTTTATTCTCTAGACCTAATAGTAAAGAGTGTATGAAATTGTTTGTTTTTAGCAGGCAGGACCAGCAACACAACTTCATTGTTCTATGTCAGGGTTCTATTACCTCTCTACCTGGTCTACAGAGATGGATCACCTCTGAATTCTACAGGCTATCATCCTGCTGGCCCACTACATTATAGCAGGATACAGCATCTACCTTGGATACTTTGGTAAAATTCAAACATGTCAGAGGATAGGAAATAGATTCCACTAAAAAATCATGGACCTGCCTCCCCAGTGAAATCCTGGAGGTCCAATAAATTGGGGTATGTTGCAATATTGCTTTCTATGTGAAGGACAGATTGCCACATCTGGCTCCTTCTACCACTAAGAAAGACATACAATGCCTAGTGGGCCTCTTTGGATTTTGAAGGCAATATATACTTTATCTGGCTGTGTTACTTCAACTCATTTGCTGAGAAATCTGAATTGTTGTCTTTTTTTAAGGATGGGCCAGAACAAGAGAAGGCTCTGCAGCAGGTCCAGGCTGCAGTACAGTCACTCTGCCACTCAGGCCTTATGATCTGTCGGAGCCAATGACCACAGAGTGTCTATGGCATGTTGTGATGCTTGTATAGAGGATTTGGTAGGCTCTTGTAGGTGAATGACAGCACAGACCTTTAGGATTTTGAAAAAAGCTGTGCTATCCTCTGCAGAAAACTATTCCCCTTTTGAAAAACAGCTTCTGTCTTGCTGTTGGGCCTTAGTAGAGACTAAACTCTCGACCGCCAGGCATTACCAAGTCACCACGTGACCTGAGGAGCCCATCATGAGTTAGACGTTGCCTGACTCATCAAGTCATAAGGCAACTTTGGGTTCTGCTGGCGCAGAGGTCTTAATTCCCAAGAGAGAAACGCTTCTTCCAGAGAACTCAGCAGAATTTCCATTAAACTGGAAATTGAGCTTGCCACATTGGGCTCCTGCCTACTTTGGACTTATGCTAACAAACAAACAGGCTGCTTTGTGGCCCTTGATCCTAATTTGAAAGGGGAAGTTGGGGTTGTGATTACACAAAGAGGGTAAGGAAGACTTTGTCTGGAATGCCGTAGGTCTCCCGGGGCTACTCTTAATACTACCATATAATGTGATAAAAGTTAATGGAAAGGGCTTCCCTGGTGGCGCAGTGGTTCAGAATCTGCCTGCCAATGCAGAGGGGACACGGGTTCGAACCCTGCCCCAGGAAGATCCCACATGCTGCAGAGCAACTAAGCTTGTGCACCACAACTAGTGAGCCTGCACTCTAGAGCCCGTGAACTACAACTAGCAAGCCCACATGCCACAACTACAGAAGCCCTCACACCTAGAGCCTGTGCTCTGCAACAAGAGAATCCACCACAATAAGAAGCTTGCGCACTGCAATGAAGAGTAGCCCCCACTCTCCTCAACTACAGAAAGCCTGTGCACAGCAAAGACCCAATGCAGCCAATAAATAACTATATAAATAAATTTTTAAAAATTAATGGAAAACTACAACAATTTAGTGCAGGCTGGATTAGTAACAGTCCAGACTTTCAAGAATGAAGGTTTGGGTCGTTCCACCAGGCAAGGAATCAGGACTATCCAAGGTACTTGCAGAGGACAAAGGAAATATGTAGTGGGTAGTGGAAGAAGGAAGAAGGAATTTATAGATGCCATTTATGACCACATGACTAGTTGTGGAAATGAGGACTATAATAGTTATGAGTATTTCTTCCTTACTTTATTATAAATCTATTAGATATGTATCAACTAGTTCTCTTGTTTTGTCCTTTCATTCTCCTACCATCTAAGATATGATGTGTTAATATATATATCAAAGAGGGTTTCGACCCACTAGAAAAGGCTTGAACATCACCTGAAAATAAAGTGACATATATGGATTAGAATCCTCTTTGGGAGAGGGTTAGCATGATTTTTTTTTTGATGGACAATGGAGTATATTAATCAGATGCATGATTTTGCTAATTTTTTAATCTGGAAGTTAAATGTGGTTAAAAGAGGTGTGACTGAATGTCATATTACCATGGGATGGAATGTTGTCGTTTTTTAATTTGTCCATTTAGCTAATCTGGAACTATATTTCCTAGAATCTCCTGTCTTGTTAAGTTCTACTTTGGTAGATTTGTAGTATATTAACTTGGCTAAGCTAAAATTAAATTTCTCACAATGCCCTTCCCTGTCTGGCTCAGGATCAGAGTCGGCCAAAGGGAAATTTGCACAAGATTTGGGAGGTGAAACTGAAGCTGCACCCTAGAGGTGAGGAGAGACAGAGAGGTGCCAGAAAGTTCCAGTTTCCTCTTGTTCTTTTTTCTTGCTGCACATCCTTGTTCTAGCTCCATGTCCAGCTCTTTTTCCTTATTGCTAACTCTGCTGACTAATAGCAACCTAGACCTATTGCCAGACCACTTGGCTGTGAATTCACAGAGCGTAGCTATGAAGAGACAATAGTCTTCCCCGTCCCCTGTGTGATCCCATTCCAGCAGCTGATGTACCTCACTTGCAGACTTCCCTGAAAGCACTAACTTTTTCACCCAAACCAGTGATTAAAAAAGCCAATTAGTGATTTTTCCCCTGGTTTTTAAAACACGCTCATTTGGACCATTGCTTCTCCAGTCTCTCCTCTAATATGTAAAGCAGTGGCTCTCAAACTTCAACAGGCATCTGAATTACCTGGAGGGCTTATTAAAACCAACCTCCTGAGTCTCACCCCCAGAGCTTCTGACTCAGTAGGTCTGTGGTGGGGCCTAGATATTTGCATTTCTAACAAACCCCAAGGTAATTCTGATGTTTGATGCTGTTGGTCCAGAGAGCATACATTGGGAACCACTGGAGTAAAGCCTAATTCCTCTAATAAATTCCTCATTCTATAATATCCATTGCAGTTCTGCTTCCTTGATTTAACTGTGGCTAATATAGGGCCCTAGACCATATAGGCGAAGAAAAGAAATTAAAAGCTATAAACGTGCAATTAGGGAACTTATGGGGGTGGGGTGGGGGGGAGAAGAGGACATCTACTTTCCACTTCCTGCCAAGACAGAGTCACGGTGACCAAATCTACTCCCTTTCCTAAAGCACCCAATGATGGACAATATATGAGGCAGCAGTTTAAGGCACTAGATTCCAGGCAATGAAAGACAGTGAAACCCGAAGATGAGAAAGACAAGATGAGCCCTTTGATTATGATCACCCAACTTACTGCCTTGAGAGAGTTTTCCAGCTGTGATACAGGGAAGGGAACCCAAGTGGAGCCCAGCAAACTACCTGAGTTGGGGAAACAGAGCTAAGATTCTGAGAAGAGCAAGCGGATGGAGACCATAGGACAGAGTGTCAGAAAGGAGAGAGCTGCACAGAAAAAGAATCTGAGATATGCGGAGGGTGCCCCTTGAGTATGTGGCTGAGTATTGGTTTGTCCAAGCATGTACAGAAATTACTTGAGTCCAGAGAAAGAGCCACCCAAAAGGATTAGGGGGAACAGTGCCCAGAGCTCACACAGGGTTGGGAATAGTGCCTGTGTCCACCAGGCAGATTCGAATACCTCATGATTCATGAAGCATTGGGTGGGGTACTCAGAAAGGTCTTGCTTCAGTAATGGGGAATAATTAGACTTAGAAAAAGTAATGATATGCTCCCAGCTAACACATCTTAAAAACCAAGATCCAAAAGGATCAAACTCTTTCCAAATAACCTAACTGCTTCCCAGAATAAAAAGTTCAAGAATATTAATAAAAAAATAAAAAATCCAGTACCTGACAAAGTAAATTCATAATGTCTGGCAGCTGATTAATAACAAGCAAGCATACAAAGAAGCCAGGAAAATAGGACCCATCATATAGAGAATAATCAATCAGTCAGAACAGACCCAGATATTAGAATTAGCTAGACAAGAACATTAAAAAAAATTGAAATTAAACTTCTAGAGATGAAAACTACAATGACTGAGATAAAAAACATACTGGAGGGGATTGATGGCAGATTGGACAGACAAGAAGATTAATGAACTTGAAAACATAGCAATAGAAACTATCCAAAATGAAAAATATTTTAATGAACAGAGTTTCAGTGAGCTATAGAACAATTTCAAATGACCTAGTATTTGTGTAATAGGTGTCTCCAAAGGAGAGAGATGAGGGAGAGATGGAAATTTTTTTGAAGAAATAATGGTCCCCAAATCTTTAATTTGATTAAAACTTTAAGATTCAAGAAGCTCAACAAACTCCAAGCACAAGAAATATGAAGAAAACTACAAGGTATATAATAATCAAATTCCTCAAAACAAATGATAAAGAAAAAATCTTAAAAGCAGCCAGAAAAAAAGACACATTATATTCAGGGGAACAAAGATAAAAATGATACAGATTTCTTATTAGAAAGAATTGTTGAGAGAAGACAGTAGGGCAACATCTTTAAAACACTGAAAGGAAAAAAAACCTGTCACACTAGAATTCTGTAGCCATTAATATACATTTCAAAAATAAAGGCTTAGGGCTTCCTAGGTGGCGCAGTGGTTAAGAATCCTCCTGCCAATGCAGAGGTCACGGGTTCGATCCCAGCTCCAGGAAGATCCCACATGCCGCAGAGCAACTAAGCCCGTTGTGCCAAAAATAAATAAATAAATAAATAAAAATAAAGGCTTAAGAAATTTTCATATGTAAAAAACTGAAAGAATTCATCACCATCAGACTCATGTTGTAGGAAATGTTAAAGGGAAAAGCCAAAATGAAATTATATCATATGGAAATATGGATCTACACAAAGGAAATAAAAAGCACTGAAAAGGGTAATTACATGGGTAAACATATAAGATATTTTAATAATTATTTTAATGCCTTTAAAAGATGATTGTTAAACAAAGATAATAAAAATGTAGTGTGGGATTTAAAACATATGTAAGAGGAAAATATATACTGGGACTTCCCTGGTGATCTAGTGGTTAAAAATCCATCTTGCAATGCAGGTGATGCTGATTCAATCCCTGGTCAGGGAACTAAGATCCCACATACCACAGAGCGACTAAGCCTGCACACCACAACTAAAGAGAAGCCCGAACACCACAACAAAAAGATCGCACATGCTGCAACTAAGACCTGACGCAGCCAAAAATAAATAAAATTAAAAAATTAAAATTAAAAAAAAGAAAATATATGCTTATGACAGCAGAAAGTCAGGACAGAAGAAATAGAAGTACACTACTGTAAGATTCTTATTCAATACTTACAGTGGTATAATATCACTTGTAAGTAGACTGATAATTTTAATGGTGCATGCTGTAAACACAAAAGTAGCCACTAAAATAACAAAACAAAGAGTTATAGTTAATAAGCCAAAAAAGGAAATAAAATAGAATCATAAATAAGACTCAGTTCATTCAAAAGAAGGCTGAAAATAAGAAAAATGTACAAAAGCACAGATGGAACAATAGAAAATATGTAGCAAAATGACAGATGTGAACCATTTTCATTAATTACCTTAAATGTGATACTACTACAAATCTATTAGAATGACAAATATTAATATCAAAAAGACAGGGACTTCCCTGGTAGTGCAGTGGTTAAGAATCTGCCTGCCAATGCAGGGAACACTGGTTCGAGCCCTGGTCCGGGAGGATCCCACATGCCACAGAGCAACTAAGCCCATGTGCCTCAACCACTGAGCCTGCACTCTAGAGCCCATGAGCCACAACTACTAAGCCCATGTGCTGCAACTATGGAAGCCTACATGCCTAGAGCCCGTGAGCCACAACAAAAGAAGCCACCACAATGAGAAGCCTGCACACCACAACGATAAGTAGCCCGCGCACCACAATGATGAGTAGCCCCCACTCACTACAACTAGAGAAAGCCCGCATGCAAAGACCCAATGCAGCCAAAAATAACTTAATAAATTTAAAAAATATATCAAAAAGACAATTGGAACTCTCCTACACTGCTTGTGGGAATGTACAGTTGTACAACTATTTTGGAAAACAGACTGGCAATTTCTTAAAAAGTTAAACATATGCCTACCATATGATCCAGCCATTTTACTATTACGTATTTACCTAAGGAAAACAAAAATTTTTGTCCATGTAAAGTCTTATATATGAATGTTCACAGCAGGTTTATTGGTAACAGCCAAAAAGTGGGAACAATCTAAATATTCATCAATGGGTAAATAAATTGTGGTATAACCAAATAATGGAATACTTTTCAGCAATAAAAAAGAATGAACTATTGATACACAAAACAACCTGAATGAATTTCAAAAGAGCAGTGATGAGTAAAAGTAGACAAAAAGTACATACTGTATGATCCCATATAAGAAATAAAATTATGAAGATACCACAAAGAAAATTACAGGCCAATATCACTAATGAACATAGATTCAAAAATCCTCAACCAAATATTAGCAAATCAAATTCAACAATACATTAAAAGGATCATACCCCATGATCAAGTGGGATTTATCCCAGGATGCAAGGATGGTTCAAAATCTTCAAATTAGGGGGGAGGGATAAATTAGGAACTTGGGATTAACACATACACACTACTATATAAAAAATAGATAGCCAACAAGGACCTAGTGTATAGTACAGGGAATTATACTCAATATTTTGTAATAACATATAAGGGAAAAGAATCTGAAAAAGAATATACACACACACACACACACACATATATATATATCTGAATCACTTTGCTGTACACCTGAAACTAATGTAACATTGCAAATCAACTATACTTCAATTTAAAAAAACCCAGGGACTTCCCTTGTGGTGCAGTGGTTATGAATTTTCCTGCCAATGCAGGGACAAGGGTTCAAGCCCTGGTCCGGGAAGATCCCATATGCCGTGGAAAAACTAAGCCCAGGTGCCACAACTACTGAGCCTGCACTCTAGAGCCCTCAAGCCACAACTACTGAAGCCAACGTGCCTAGAGCCTGTGCTCCACAACAAGAGAAGCCACCACAATGAGAAGCACAGGCACCACAATGAAGAGTAGCCCCCGCTCTCCCCAACTGAAGACCCAATGCAGCCAAGGTAAATAAATTAACTAAAAAAATAAATAAAAATAAAATTAAAAAAACCAAAATCTGCAAATCAATCCATGTGATACACCACATTAACAAATTGAAGAATAAAAATCACATGATCATCTCAATAGAGTGGGAAAAGCTTTTGACAAAATCCAATGTCTATGATAAAAACTCTCAACAAATTGTGTATGGAGGGAATAAATCTCAACATAATAAGTGCCATATATGACAAACCCACATGCAACATCATACTCAATGGGCATTTCCTCTAAGATCAGTAACAAGGCAAGGATGCCCACTTTTGCCACTTTTATTCAACATAGTATGGGAAGTCATGGCCACAGCAATCACACAAGAAATAAAAGGAATCCAAATCAGAAAGGAAGAAGTAAAACTGTCACTGTTTATAGATGACAAGATACTATACATAGAAAATCCTAAAGATGCTATCAAAAAACTATTTGGACAGAGAGAGGATTAAGATGGCGGAGCAGGAGGATGTGCACTCACTCCCTCTTGCAAGAGCACCAGAATTACAACTAACTGCTGAACAATCTTTGACAGAAAGACACTGGAACTCACCAAAAAAGACACCCCACATCCAGAGACAAAGGAGAAGCCACAATGAGATGGTAGGAGGGGCACAATCACATAAAAATCAAATCCCATAAATGCTGGATGGGTGACTCACAAACTGGAGAACAGTTATACTGCAGAAGTCCACCCACTAAAGTGAGGGTTCTGAGCCCCACATCAGGCTTCTCAACCTGGGAGTCCAGCAACGGGAGAAGAAATCCCCAGAGAATCAGACTCTGAAAGCCAGCAGGATTTGATTGCAGGACCTCCACAGGACTGGGGGAAACAGAGACTCCATTCTTGGAGGGCCACAAAAAAATGTGCTCACCAGGACCCAGGGGGAAGGAGCAGTGACCCCATAGGAGACTGAACCAGACCTACCTACTGGTGTTGGGGTGTTGCCTGCGGAGGTGGGGGGTGGCTGTGGCTCACCGAGGAGACAGGGACACTGGCAGCAGGGGTTCTGGGAAGTGTTCATTGGTGTGAGCCCTCCTAGAGTCTGCCATTAGCCCCCACCAAAGAGCCTGTAAGCTCCAGTGCTAGGTAGCCTCAGGCCAAACAACCAACAAGCTGTGAACACAGCCTCACCCATTAGCAGACAGGCAGATTAAAGTTCTACTGAGCTCTGCTCACCAAATCAGATTAAAGTCTTACTGAGCTCTGCCCACCCAGCCCTACCCACCATCCGTCCCTCCCATCAGGAAGCAGGCACGAGCCTCCTAGATAGCTTCCTCCACAAGAAGGCAGACAGCAGAATCAAGCAGTATCAGCAGTATTTCATCTTGTGGAACTGAAAACCACAGCCACAGAAAGATAGAGAAAATGAAAAAGCAGAGGACTTTGTACCAGATGAAGGGACAAGATAAAGCCCCAGAAAAACAACTAAATGAAGAGGAGATAGGCACCCTTACAGAAAATGAATTCAGAATAATGATAGTGAAGATGATCCAGGACTTTGAAAAAAGACTGGATGCAAAGATCAAAAAGTTTACCAAAGAGCTAGAAGAATTAAAGAGCAAACAAACAGAGATATGCAACACAATAACTGAAATGAAAAATACACTAGAAGGAACCAATAGCAGATTAACTAAGGCAGAAGGGCCAATAAGTGACCTGGAAGACAGAATGGTGATAATCACTGACACAGAAAAGAATAAGGAAAAAAGAATGAAAAGAACTGAAGACAGCCTAAGAGACCTCTGGGACAATTTTAAACACACCAACATTCACGTTATAGGGGTCCCAGAAGGAGAAGAGATAGAGAAATGACTGGAGAAAATACTGGAAGAGATTACAGCCGAAAACTTCCCTAATATGGGAAAGGAAATAGCTACCCAAGTCCAGGAAGTGCAGAGAGTCCCAGGCAGGATAAACCCAAGGAGAAACACACCAAGACATATAGTAGTCAAATTGACAAAAATTAAAGACAGAGAAAAGTTAATAAAAGCAACAAGGGAAAAACAACAAATAACATACAAGGGAACTCCCATAAGGTTAACAGCTGATTTCTCAGCAGAAACTCTGCAAGCCGAAGGGAGTGGCATGATATATTTCAAGTGATGAAAGGGAAGAACCTACAACCAAGAATACTCTACCCAGCAAGGATCTCATTCAGATTCGATGGAGAAGTCAAAAGCTTTACAGACAAGCAACAGCTAAGAGAATTCAGCACCACCAAACCAGCCCTACAACAAATGCTGAAGGAACTTCTCTAAGCAGGAAACATAAGAGAAGAAAAGGACCTACAGAAACAACAACAAAACAATTAAGAAAATGGTAATAGGAACGTACATATCGATAATTACCTGGAATGTAAATGGACTAAATGCACCAACCAAAAGACACAGACTGGCTGAATGGATACAAAAACAAGACTCATATATATATTGTCTACAAGAGACCCACTTCAGACCTAGAGACACATACAGACTGAAAATGAGGGGATGGAAAAAGATATTCCATGCAAACGGAAATCAAAAGAAAGCTGGAGTAGCGATACTCATATCAGATAAAATAGACTTTAAAATAAAAAATGTTACAAGAGACAAGAAAGGACACTACATAAAGATCAAGGGATTCATCCAAGAAGATGAGATAACAATTATAAATATATATGCACCCAATATACGAACACCTCAATACATAAGGCAAATGCTAACAACTATGAGAGGAAATGCAAGGTAGAAATAGAGACACAGGTGTAGAAAACAAACACATGCACACCAAGTGGGGAAAGTGGGGAGGTTTGGGGGGGAATGAATTGGGAGATTGGGATACCAAATTGTACATTCTAAATATATGCTGTTTATTGTCTGTTAACTGTATCTCAATAAAAGTTCTTAAAAAAAAAAACTATTAGGACAAAAATGAATACAGTAAAGTTGCACGATACAAAATTATACATAAATCTGTTGTATTTCTATACACTAATAATGTACTATCAGAAAGAGAAATTAAGAAAACAGCCTCATTTATAGTTGCAGCAAAAAGAATAAAGTACCTAGGAATGAAAACTATAAGACATTGATGAAAGAAAGTGAAGATGACACAGACAGAGGGGAAAATATACCATGCTCATGGATTGGAAGATTTAATATTGTTAAAATGACCATGCTCCCTAAGGAAATCTACAGAATGAAATCCCTATCAAAATATCAAAGACATTTTTCACAGAACTAGAACAAATACTTCTAAAATCTGTATGGAAACACAAAGGACCCCAATATACAAATTAATCTCAAGAAAGAAGAATGAAGCTAGAGGTATCATCTCTCTGATTTCAAACTATACTACAAAGCTACAGTAATCAAAACAGTATGGTACTGGCACAAAAACAGATAAATGGAACAGACTAGAGAGCCCAGAAATAAACCCACGATTATATGGTCAGTTAATCCATGACAAAGAAGGTAAGAATATACCATGGGGAAAAAACCTCTTCAATAATTGGTGTAAGGAAAACTGGACAGCTATATGCAAAAGAATCAAACTGGACTTTCTTACACCATATACAAAAATAAACTCAAAATGGATTAAAGACTTAAATGTAAGACCTGAAACCATAAAACTCCTAGAAGAAAACACAGACAGTATGCTTTTTGTCATAGGTCTTAACATTTTTTTTGGACCTGTCTCCTCAAGCAAGGGAAACAAAAGCAAAACTAAATGAGACCAAAAAAAAAAAAAACCTAAATGAGACTACATCAAACTAAAGTTCTGCATAATGAAGGAAACTATCAACAAAATGAAAAGGCCGCCTACTGAATGGGAGAAGATATTTGCAAATAATATATCCAATAAGGGGTTAATATCTAAACCATATGAAAAACTCAGACAATTCAAGATCAAAAAAAACAAAACAAACATCGTGATTTAAAAATGGGCAGAGGGGACTTCCCTGGCAGTACAATGGATAAGACTCTGCGCTCCCAATGAAGGGGGCCTGGGTTTGATCCCTGGTCAGGGAACTAGATTCCACAACTCACGTCACAACTAAGAGTTCACATGCCACAACTAAGGAGCCAGCAAGCTGCAACTAAGGAGCCCACCTGCTGCAACTAAGACCTGGTGCAACCAAATTAATTAATTAATTTAAAAAAATAGATAGCCAACAAGGACCTACTGTATAGCACAGGGAAATCTACTCAATATTGTGTAATACTCTATAAGGGAAAAGAATCTGAAAAAGAATATATGCATAACTGAATCACTGTGCTGTATACTGGAAACTTATACAGTATTGTAAATCAACTATACTTCAGCAAAAAAAAAAAAAAAAAGGTAGAGGACCTGAATAGACACTTCTCCAAAGAAGACATAGATGGCCAGAACAGACACATGAGAAGATGCTCAACATCACTAATCATCAGGGAAATACAAATCAAAACCACAATAAGATACCACCTCACACCTGCCAGAATGGCTATCCTGAAAAAGACAACAAATAATAAGTGTTGGTGATGATGTGGAGAAAAGGGAACCTTTGTGCACTGTTGGTGGGATTTTTTAAATTGTTGCAGCCACTGTGGAAAACAGTATGGAGTTTCCCCCTAAAATTATAACTAGAACTACCACATGATTCAGCAATTTCACTTCTGGGTATTTACCCAAACAAAACAAAAAGTGGTTTCAAATTAATGAATTCAAAACAATATATGCACACCAATGTTCATTGCAACATTATTTACAATAACCAAGATACGGAAGCAACTTAAGTGTTCACTGATAGATGAATGGATAAACACGTGACTGTTATATGTATACACAGTATTTATAATACACACACACACACACACACACACATATACCTAATGGGATATTACTCAATCAAAAAAAAATCTTACCATTTGCAACAACATGGATGGATCTAGAGGGTATTATGCTAAGTGAAATAAGTCAGAAAGACAAATACTGTACCATCTCACTTATATGTGAAACCTAAAAAACAAAACAAAACAAAATGGAAACAGACTCAGATACAGTGAACAAACTGGTGGTTGCCAGAGGGGAAGGTGGTGGGGATGAAACAGGTGAAGGGAACTAAGTGATACAAATCTTCACTTACAAAATAAATAAGCTATGGGATGGAATATACAGCATAAGGAATATGGTCAGTAATATTGTAATAACACTGTATGGGGACAGATGTTACTAGACTTAACCATGGTGATCATTTCTCAATGTATGCAAATGTCAAATTATCATGTAGTATGACTGAAACTAACAATATTGTACATCATCTATATTTTAATTTTAAAAAATAATAAAATAAAAAATAAAATTCTGGAAAATGCAAACTCACACAGACAAAAAGCAGGTCAGTGGTTGCCTATTGGGGAAGAGGTGGGACGGAGGGGAGGATTATAAAGGTACATGAGGAAACTTCTTGGAGTGATAGATGTGTTCATTATCTTGATTGTGATGACAGTTTCACAGGTGTATATATGTTAAAACATTAAATTACACACTCTAAATATGTGCAGTTTATGTCAATTATACCTCAGTAAAGCTCTTAAGAAAAAATAGAGCATGCAGAGAGAACCAGAAGGCCTTAAGGGAAGTTTTGAAGGAGTCATGTGTAGTCATAGGCACAGACAGCTGGAGACCAAAACCTGGGTCTGATCATAAGGGTTATAGAGCCATAGCACCAACTGGAATGCACAACCTACCAGGTCTCACATCACAGGATACTGGTGGGGAGGGAGGAGCCCTCTGAGATATGGGATGGGGCATTTGGGCACACATAAACCAGGCTGAAAACCTTGAACCTTCTCCACTCTTTAAGTGTGGGCTGTACATAAAGACTTCCTTCCAAAGAGGACGGTATAGAAAGGGGAGAGGAAAAGAATTGGTTGATGGCAGAGAAACCTGAAAAACATGACTCAGCCAGGTGACCCAGGTCAAGATCAACTGGGTCCAATCACTGGGCCGGGAAGATCCCACATGCCTCGGAGCAACTAAGAGCCCCTGAGCCACAACTACTGAGCCTGTGTGCCACAACTACTGAAGCCTGCAACTAGAGAAAGCCCGTGTGCAACAATGAAGACCCAACGCAGCCAATAAATTTATAAAAATAAATAAATAAGTAAATAAAAAATAAAACTATTCTAGGAAATTCCCTGGCAGTCCAATGGTTAGGACTCTGCACTTCCACTGCAGAGGGCCCGGATTCGATCCCTGGTCTGGGAACTAAGATCCCTCATGCTGTACAAGGTGGCTAAACAACTAGCTAGCTAAATCTATTCTAGAGTAAAAAGTTTGTTTTAGGGCCCGGTAGGATGGCTCCTGCAAAGAAGGGCAACAAGAAGGGCCGGTCTGCCATCAATGAATTGGTAACCAGAGAATATATTATCAACATTCACACACACATCCACGAAGTGGGTTTCAAGATGAGTGCCCCTTGGGCACTCAAAAAGATCCGGAAATTTGCCATGAAGGAGATGGGAACTCCAGATGTACATGTTGACACCAGGCTCAAAGCTGTCTGGGTCAAAGGAATAAGTAATGTGCCTTCCTGCATCCATGTGCGGTTGTCCAGAAAGTGTAATGAAGTTTCAAACACACTCTATATGTTGGTTACCTATGTACTCGTCACCACTTTTCAGAAATCTACAGTTGGGACTTCCCTGGTGGTCTGGTGGTAAAGAATCCACCTTCCAATGCAGGGGACTTGGGTTCGATCCCTGGTAGGGAACTAAGATCCCACATGCTGTGGGGCAACTACTGAGCTCACACGCCTCAACTAGAGAGCCTGCGTGCCTCACACGGCAGAGCCCACACGCTCTGGAACCCGAGTGCCACAACTAGAGAAGAGAAAACCCTCATGCCACAACTAGAGAGAAGCCCACGAGCTGCAACGAGAATCCTGCATGCCGCAACAAAGACCCAATGCAGTCAAAAAATAATTAAAAAAAAAAAATCTACAGTTAATGTGGATGAGAACTAACTGCTGATTGTCCAATAAAGTTCTAGAACTGCAAAAAATGTTTTAACTTTTACTTAATAACATTTATGAAAACTCATGTCTCTTAGAACTAGCTTGGGGTGGGGACACCTGCAGCTTCTAATGTTATAGGACCAATAAAATTTCTTAGTGTCTGAAACAAACCTCCAAATTCCCCTCAATGCTTCACCTCCAACTTTCCCAGCTCCCCTCAACCCCACCTGCCAAGGAGTAAACTTTACGTGAAGTCTGTAAGATAGCTGTATCTGCAATAGCTGATTGTCTCACAGGCTGATACAACCCTCTTCAGGCTCCACCTCTCTTTGCCTGCAGGCCCATGATGAGACCCCAAGGTAACTCATTCAGAAAGGCACAGGCCTATATACATCAAAGAATTACAAGATCTTGCTAATCTGTATTAGCAAGAACCTGGGGGGATACATGTGGGAGTGAATTACCAACACGTAGGACTAGAAGGGATGAGACAGGCTTGATCAAGTCACACTCAATGACATGGGTGCAGTCACCTAACATTTTGGCTGAAACAACCTCGAGTGGCACCTATCGTTTGCTAAATTGCCTAATTAAAGCCTGGACTTATTGGTAACCTACAGCAGGTGTTCTTAAGAACTTTGAAGCGTGGTTCCTGGACTAACAGTAGCAGCAGCGCCCCAGAAGTTCTTAGAACTACAGATTCTCAGGCCCCAGCCCAGACGTCCTGAATCAGAAACTATGGGGGTGAGAGCCCAACAATTTGGGTTTTATAAGCCCTTCAGTTGACTGTGAGAACCACCTGCCTGCAATCAATGAGGTTGAAATGCCAGGTCTTCCCAGGCATAAGGTCATCAAGAAAGGAATCCTAAGGTTCCAGGAAATGAGTGAATTAGAATGGATCTGTTACATTCTCAGCCTTCCCTACCTGCACATCCTGTGAAGGCTAAAAGACACGCCCTTCACTACGGTATTAGGAAATGAATTGGTGAGGTGAGACCAGCATCCTCAAAGAACTCCACGACAGCCACTGGAGAGGACAGTGGGGGTGTTGGAAAAGGGTTCCCTAAATTCAGGGGGAATAATGGAGACTGAGTGGCAAAGGCCAGGTGTTTACCCTTCAGAGACAGGTAAGTGCAGTTACCACAGTGGGCACAGAGCCTAAATGCTCATCTAGTGTTTTGAACCATGTGGATCTCTGGCCACAGCTAGATGATCATAGCATCTCTACTAAGATACTGCAACCTTCTAAAGTGCTGCCTACATACACCTATGGCCTCAGGGAGGCCCCCATGACCAGGTAATGGAGGACTGTGTCGGTGCCGTGAAGGTCAATTCCCAAAGGCCTGGAATCAGCCTGAGTTGTTTAGTGCCCTTTGCATGGCACTGATCCTTGGTGAAAGCATGGAACAATGATTGTGGACAAAAAAATGTTGCCTGCCATTTCAGTAAACAGTGAACGTTGCCTGTTCCCAAGCCATCAGCCGCTGTAGCTGGCCTGACCCTGTGCCCTGAGGGGAGTTCAGGGTGGAGAAAGATAGGATACTGGCCTGTTGGGCTGCACCCAACAGGCCTACAAGCCTTGCAGCTGCCCAGCCTCAAGACTGAAGAAAAAAACCTGGAGACAGAGGCAGAGATATCAATGGTTTATTGGATGGGGGTCTTACATGTCTGAAGCAAAAGGTCCTGGAGTGACACCCCACTGCGTACAGCAGGCAGAGGGGGAAAGGAGGCTACCGTTTATAGGGGGAATTGATGTAGGGTTGGCCTGTCAGTTACCAGGGAAACCTGCAGCTGGGGCAGGGGGCAAGCATGTAGGAAGTTACTGATTAAGCCCTGTGATGAAGAAGTTTGGATAGTCATGTGAGTGAAGCAGGGGGCTGCTTGAGCAGGGGATGTACAGAGAGCAAGAGAAGAGCCATCTTGAGTGGCCTGACCATGCACTCCACCCCTACACACCCTGGCTGACCCTTACAATCTTGCCGCCCCCACCCCCCTTCGGAGATGTTCCTGGGGTCAGGTATGTAGAAGTGCACTGCAACCAAATACCACAAAGGCAATACAGACACCAACAGCTGAAGAGTATCAAGGAGGCTTACCTGGTAGCACAGTGGTTAAGAATCCGCCTGCCAATGCAGGGAACACGGGTTCGATCCCTGGTCTGGAAAGATTCCACGTGCTGCAAAGCAGCTAAGCCCGTGTGCCGCAGCTGTTGAGCCCATGTTCCGAAACTACTGAAGGCCGTGCACCTAGAGCCCGTGCTGCACAACAAGAGAAGCCACAGCAACAAGAAACCCGCACACCACACCCAAGAGTAGCCCCCGCTTGCCACAACTACAGAAAGCCTGTGCACAGCAATGAAGACCCAACACAGCCAATACATTAATAAATTAAAAAAAAAAAAAGAGTATCAAGAGTAAGCCAGGCACTTATCAGGTTAGTTTTTCATGGAAGTCCAAAAAGAGGATGACGACGGCGTCTCACTGTAGACTCAGCAATCGGACTCATTTTTCAGTGATGCCACTGTCACCCAGTCCATGGAACAGATTCCCTCCGCTCAGACTAGGGACGAAACGTAGTGTTTAACAGGCACAATACAGGAAAGATCATGGCCATTAAGCAAAATACAAGCAGTAACAGCACCCTGAGATAACACCATCCCTGCCTGTGGTTTTCATCCTGGTCTGCAGGACCACACCCCCTGTCTACCCTCAGTCCCCACAGCCAGTGCCAAGTGGAGAGGCGCTATAACAGACCACAGCGTTACTGTAATGGTGCCTTTCTCTGGTAGGGTGCCTGGATCAATTACCTTAGTAGCCTTAGGTGGGGCTGGGAAGAAGACAGGTGTAAGTCCCTTTCTTATCCTAGTCCCCACAGGGCAGCAAACCCAAACCACCTGGAATTTATCTGCCAGTCCCAGGGCCATTTTATAATGTAGTCTCCTGGGGTAGATCCTGTGGCAAGGACAAAAGTGAGTTATTGTCCTTATGCATGGTTCGCAACAGTCCTTCGGGAGTCAACAGTTGAATCGGTTGTGTGGACTAGTTGCCTCCAGGTGAACACAGAGTAGTCACTGGGATGATTGCTCTGGGGATGTTCACTTGTCATCTGTAGGGCTTGAGGTGGCCTCTGGTCTACATGCTGAGAGTTTCCATCTCAGCTGTTGGTTTAATTGTCCATTCGTCCTTTCAATTAGCCTGGCAGCAGTGCGGTTGTAGGGCAGGTGGAAAAGTCAGTGTTTGGATTTGTTTTCTTTTTTAAATCAGCCCATTCCTGAACCTCATGGCCAGTAAAGTGGATTCCTTGGTTGCTATCGATGCCCATGGGGGTCCTGTATGTTGCACACAGCTGTTCTAGACCAGAATAGTGGTTTTCTGCATTGCTCGACAACTTGGGTAGGCCTTTTGTAATGTCTTCCACCTGTTGTGCTGCATTGTAGACGGCATATAGCTGTTGTTCCATCACTCTGCATTATTGCTCTGCCCCCTTCCATAGCTGGGATCAGAAGCCCAAGGGTAAGACTTCCCTGGGTGGCACAGTGGTTAAGAATCCCCTTGCCAAGGCAGGGGACACGGGTTGGAGTCCTGGTCCGGGAAGATCCCACATGCCACGCAGCAACTAAGCCTGTGCACCACAACCACTGAGCCTGTGCTCTAGAGCCCACGAGCCACAACTATTGAGCCCCCATGAAACAGCTACTGAAGCCCTTGGGCCCAGAGCCCATGCTCCGCGACAAGAGAAGTCACCACAATGAGAAGCACACGCACCGCAACTAGAGAAAGCACACGCTGCAATGAAGATCCAATGCAGCCAATAAATAAATAAATAAATCAGAAAAAATAAAGAAGCCCAAGGGTGTTCTTATTTTTTTATCTTTTTTCTTTAAGAACTTTTATTGAGATACGATTGACATACAATAAACTGCATATATTTAAAGCGTACAATTTGATATTTTTTTTCTTATTAGTAATGTATATATGGCAATCCCAATCTCCCAATTCATCCCACCCCAACACCCCCCTCTTTCCCCACCTGGTGTCCATATGCTTGTTCTCTACATCTGGGTCTGTTTCTGCCTTGCAAACCAGTTGATTTGTACCATTTTTCTATATTCCGCATATATGTGTTAATATACAACATTTGTTTTTCTCTTTTGACACACTTCACTCTGTATGACAGTCTCTAGGTCCATCCATGTCACTACAAATGTCCCGATTTCGTAAGGGTACTCTTATTTTGCCATTACCACAGGCCACAGCCAAACCTTTCTGGGTAACTGACCATGTCCAACTTACAAGCCTGTACCTGAGCTAATATCGCTAAAGCCTGTATATAGTTGTTTAGGAGAGGTGGGCTGGGAGTGTGCTTGTATTTTGTAGATAATCCAGATCCTTGCCTTCTGTCTGTACTCATCAGCCATCCCCATGAAGTCAGATGAACCACTAGCATGGGGCTGCTACTTTTAAACTAGAAAGACTCTGAGGTTAAGAGGATATCATCAATCTAATGGAAGAGAAAGACATCTCTCATGGTAGTCAGCTGCCACAGGGCACCAGGTGCTAGTGGATGGCCACCTTGCGATTGTCCCTGCAACTTCTGTTCCCTGTCCTTATTTCCCGACATCTCAGTGCTCAAGGGAGTTTCCTCAGCCTCCTGGCTGACTTCCCAACTGTTGGGCTCCACACTGCAGGCTTGCAAGCCTTCTTGTTGCCCAGCCTGGAGACCAAAGAAAGAACCCGGAGACAGTGACGGAGACATCAATGGTTTATTGAATAGGGGATCTTATGTGTTTGAAGCAAAAGGTCCTGGAGTGACAGCACACTGTGTATGGCAGGCAGGTGGGTGGGCAGGCAGGTGGGTGTGCAGGCAGGCAGGGCATAGCTGCAATCTTCAAGACTCGGGGGAGAAGGAGGCTACCATTTACACGGGAATGGATGTAAGGTTGGCTCGTCAGTTACCAGAGAAACCAGCGGCTGGGGCAGGGGGCAAGCATGTAGATAGTTACTGATTAAGCCCTGTGATTAAGAGAATTGGATAGTCATGTGAGTGAAGCGGGGCCTGGTCAAGCAGGAGATGTACAGAGGGCAAGAGAAGAGCCATCTTGAATGGCCTGACCGCACGTGGCCCTAGATAGTTAAGATGCATAAATAAGGAGTAATTTCCATGAACCCAGACTCTTGCATCTTCCCATACATAGAAAAGCACTAAAATCATTAATTTGAGATGCCTGTTTTCTGTAATTAACAGTAATCCTTTTGATGTTGGACTACATGTTGTTTTGTTTTGTTTTTCCTCAGCAAAAACTCCTAAATATCCTGGCTCCTCCCTTACCTCTTCGGAGCAGTTCCTCCAAGCTATCTGAGAGGCTATAGCTTTCAGTAAAGTCCCCGAAGAAAACATAACTTGCAGCTTTAAGGTTGTGTATTTTTCTTCAGTCGACACGATTAATTGTGTTGCTTTATGACCGTGACTCTGACGACTTTCAGGGAGGTTTGCACCGGCTGCCAGCCTTGTTTATCGATTACAGTGAGATTCATGATTTGCACCTGGTCTCGTGGAGCACCCTGGAAGACTCCACCTTGATGGGATGGTGGAATTATCTGCTGAGAGCACCCTGCAAGATTGGGGTGCCATTGTATAAGATGAAGTATATGCCTTAAACTGGTGGCCAATATATAGGGCCATTTCCCTGTAGGCAAGACGTGTGGGTCCAAGAACCAAGGGTGGAGATGAGAATGGCCCCGTCCACTATTTTTTTCTTTTGGCCTCACCATATGGCATGCGGGATCTTAGTTCCCCGAGCAGGGGTTGAACTCATGCCCCCAGCATTGTGAGCGTGGAGTCTTAACCACTACTGCCAGGGAAGTCCCCCCCTCTTTTTTCCTTTCACTATTACTCCTAATAACCCACTAGAAAAATGTTTGCTTCCTGTCTCCCCTCAACCTTGAGATTGGTGGGCCTGTTACCCAGAGAAGAAAAGTCATTACCAGGGAACACAGTCATGATTCTGATGAATCGGAAACTGAAACCACCCCAGCTCATCTGGGGCTCCACATGCCACTGAACCAACGGGCAAAGAAAGGGGTCACAGTACTGGGTGGCGTGATTGATCCTGGCTACCGGGGTGAAATGGGGTGGCTGCTACTGAGTCGGGGCAGGGAGGGCAGTGTCTGGAATGAGGGGCACCACTGAAGCACCTGTCATCCAACTGTCCTACTCAATGGAAAACAGTGGCAACTCCCAAAATAAGGCAACCAAGGACTCAGAATCTGCGAGAGTGAAGATTTGGGTCATCCCATCAGGTAAAGAACTGTGTCCAGAAAGGTACCAGCTGAGATTAGGGAGAACAGAGAATGGAAGGTGTAAGAAGGTGGCTAAGATCTCCTTGGCCTTGGGGTGGCTATAGAGATGGGGATGTAGCAGCCACACTGGATGCACCTCAATTACTTCTTTTTCTTACCTTATCTGAAGAGCACAGTGATTTCAGCTGGTGGGACTTTACGAGTCCCTTGTGTTGGGGAGATGAACTTTTCCCATGAACAAAGGTCTGAAGTGGATGCTAAGGGCCAGAAGTGTGGACTGTGACATTTACCTTTTGTTTGCTCCTCCAGAACCCCCTGCTCACCCCCTCACGTCACCTCTGGCCCAGGAGGCTGATGGGTGTGATCTACACTCTGTGTCTTGAGGGTCCTGGTAGAGCCTCACAGGAGATCAGAGAGAGAGAGAGAGAGGAGCCTGAGGTCAGGTTATTTATTCTCTCTCTGTGAGCTGGCTGTGTCCCTCAGTCAATGAGCACGTCTTCCCTCACCATGGCCTTGAGGCAGGACTCTCTGCCTGTGGATGCCAGCAGCTATTCCCCTGTCCTCCCTTCCAGCCCACGATGCCAATGCCTGGTGGCTGCTAAACTTGGGTTACTACCCTATTCTTGCGGTTCCCTGACACCCACCTCTTTTTTGTAAATAAATCCTCCTCACATTATCCTGTTTTGAATGTGCCATCTGTTTCCTGTTGGGAGACCGACTGATTCAGTGGGTTTTTATGCCAAAATTACTCTGCTAACAGTTTCATGTTTGAACTTCAACTTGTGGTGTCCTGGCATTTCCTCCCGTTAAATAGGAGCTGCTTTGAGGCCCCTAGGAGTGTCTGCACCATGGCAGCCAAAGGGTAACATAAGACAATAAAATCACCTAGCACAGTGCCTGGAGCGGGCACAATAAATGCTAGAGGACTCCCTCTCCCCTCCCACTGCCCCATCGCCTTCCCCCATCGCACCAGACTCTGCAGGGCAAACAAAGCTAGTAGGGTTTGAATCTTTTGTGTTCCTGTTATGCACGTTAGTGATCTGACCAGAGAAGGGCTAGACTAGAGAAATTTTGCCCCAAATGACTATTTCATTGAAGTCCAATTCTTACATTTTAATACATCTACAAAAGGCAAAAGGGAAACATATTGAAGAAGTTTAGAAATAAACAAAACTGGACTCTAGTCAGGGCAAACCTAGTTGTGGCCAGCAGGGGTGGATTTCCTGCCAAGTCAATGACACGTAAGCCCAGGGCCCCTCAACAGCTCTGCACCTAGCTTTGTATTCATAATTTGATGCTTTTTCTTAAAGAAGGACTCCAAATTGTTTACGCTTCGGGCCCCACAAAACCCGGGGACCCACCCTGCTGGGAAGTTATTGCATTTGGGTTACTCTCTCGGACAGGTGGGATGCTGTTTGGGGTACCTTAGAGGCCAGCTCACACCACGGGAAGTCACACCACATGCTGGATGAACACAAACAACTGGGGGCCTCGGGCAGATGTGAGCTGTGCTGGGGACCGTAGCGCAGCTGCAGATGTTGCCACATGAGAGCTCTCAGTCTCAGCTTCGCCCACAATCAAGACACGTGAATGTGTGAGACCGTAGACACAAACTCTTCCCCAGCTTCTGTGGGGCAGGTTGTGCAACCACAACCACACACTTTGCAGAACACGGGCATTATTTGACTTCCAAGTAAGAAAGGGTACCTCAGCATGGCCATTACCACCTCTAACTGCCGCTGCTTCACTTTACAGCATGAGAGCTGTCCTCTGTTATCAGAAGGTCAGCTCATTTGTATCAAAAGCCTAACCTTTTGTGAATCCTTTGACCCTGGGATTCCATGTCAAGGAATTTATTCTGAGGAAATAATACTACTGCTTATAACGATATCAGCACGAAGCACTTTAGCATTGTTTGTAATAGGAAAAAAAAGAGTAAACTTAAATGTTTATGTTTAGGGCTTCCCTGGTGGTGCAGTGCTTAAGAATCCGCCTGCCAATGCAGGGGACACGGGTTCGAGCCCTGGTCCAGGAAGATCTCACATGCCATGGAGCAACTAAGCCCCTATGCCACAACTACTAAGCCTGCGCTCTAGAGCCCGTGAGCCACAACTGCTGAGCCCACATGCCACAACTACTGAAGCCTGCGTGCCTAGAGCCCACGCTCCACAACAAGAGAAGCCACCGCGTTAAGCCCGCACCCCGCAGCTAAGAGTAGCAAGAGTGGCCCCTGATCACTGCAGCTAGAAAAAGCCCGTGGGCAGCAGCGAAGACCCAATGCAGCCAAATAAATAAATTTATTAAAAAAAAATAATAATATGTATAGCATGATCCCATTTTGACTTAGAAAATGAAATCTTGTTATCTGCTTAGGAAAAAACCCGAAAGAACAAATGCCAAAACATGGCCCCAAGATGGTAGTATGATAGCACATTTTCATTTTGTTTATTTAAATGTTTCTAAATTTCATACAATGAACATGTCAGAAGTTATTTTTAAAGAGAATATCAGTAAATGAGATTAATATTTTTTATTACTTTTTAAAAACGGAATGATAGACAATGGAGTAAAAAAAATCTAGACTTCTGTCTCTAAAAATATCAAAAACCCTCTCACAACAATTGCCTAAAACTTTGGATAAACTGTAACAAAGATCCTTTTTTTTTTCCCCACTGAGCTATAACTGACCTATAGCATGTTAGTTTCAGGCATGCAACATAATGAATCAATATATTGGAAAATGATCATCACAGTAAGTCTAATTAAGGCTCATCACCGCACATAGTTACAATTTTTTTTTCTTGTGATGAGAACTTTTAAGATCTACACTCGGCAACTTTCAAATACACAGTATTATTAACTATAGTCACTGTGCTACGCATTACATCCCCGTGACTTATTTATTTTATAACCAGAAATCTGTACTTTCACTCATCCGCCCACCCCCACCCCCACCACCCGCCTCTCAAGACCACCAAGCTGTATCCCGAGTGTAAGGAAGAACTTAGATTTTTCCTTCCTGAGTACTTGTCTTCTCTGTGTGTCCCCTTTACCTTCACAGAAAACACTTCACTTCTGACACTTCTGGTCACCAAACGTGTGAAGCGATTCTCTATGACACTGATGTCCTACAATTTAACTCTATTCTGACACTATCTAGCCAGAAATAGCATCAGATCCCACAGGTTAAGGGTTCAGTCCCACAAGACTGCCTCCGCCACCGCCACCGCCACTACCACCACACACACACACACACACACACACACACACATTCAGACGCCAGTGCTTCCCACCAACTGGCTATAGATCTGAGGTTGCAACAATCCCCCTCCTTGGGTTTAATTAATTTGCTAGAGAACCTCCCAGTGTGCTCACCAACTGGAAGTACTCCAAACTCCATAGTATTGGGATTTTATGGAGGCATCCTCATGTAGGCATGATCAATCATTATCTTCATTTCCAGCCCCTTTCTGGAGGATGACGGTGGGGCTGAAAATTCCAAGCTTCTAATCATTGATTGGTCTTTCTGATGACCAACCCCTATCCAGGAGTCTCCAGCAACCCATTCAGAGGCACTTCAGTAGAACAAAAGACGCTTCCAGTGTTCTTATCACTTAGGCAATTACAAAGGTTTTAGGAGCCATGTGCCAGGAACTGGGGACAGAGATCAATATACAAATTTTCCATTATCTCACAGTGAATTTTTTTGTTTGTTTGTTTTTAGATTCCACATATAAGTGCAATGATCCTTTTAAACATATACCAGATCTCATGAGAAAGGAGGATTTACCAAGGGCCAGAAACAAAGCTATCCTGCAGGGTAGTTATCAATACTGCCCAAGGACTGTGAAGTGGAAAGGTGGAGCTGAGTCCCCACCTAGATCCAGAATCCTCAGAGAGCTACAGCCTCAGTGAAAAGGTGATCTAGGGAAGCACCTTTTCCCTAGCCCAGGAAAACTGCAAAGAAGTATGTCTCAGCTTGGGCTCTGGGTGGAAAAAGAAATTCTCCTTTTTAGAATTTCTAAACATATTTGGGGCTTGAGTTTACACTACCTTCATAGTTATTTAAATGGGATCCAGCAGCAAGACAAGAGAATGACATGAAAAACCTTTTCATGGTGTGTGATACTGTTGGGGTGCCGAAAGAAGCAATCACAAAATAACTCTGGAATATCATGCTCTCAACCAAGATCACATGGGATTCCAAAGGATAAAGCCCCACTGAACATGGGCTTGCAATACAAAATTACAAAAAAGAAAGGGAGAAAAAAGGGAGAAAGGGAGAGAAAGAAAGAAAGAAAGAAAGAAAGAAAGAAAGAAAGAAAGAAAGAAAGAAAGAAAGGAAGGAAGGAAGGAAGGAAGGAAGGAAGGAGGAAAGAGAAAGAGAGAGAAAGAAAGAAGAAAGAAAGAGGAAGGAAGGGAGGTGCGGAGGGAGGAAAGAAGGAAGGAAGGAAGGAGAAAGAAGCCATCGGTATGAGCAAGAGTTAGCAGACTTAACTTCAAAATTAGACTCCCAAGAACTTCAGATGTTATATGAAGACTCCAAAGATATTACAGAATAGATATGATTAAAACGCCTACATGCATGTAAGGCATTGAAAGCATAAGAAAAGAATAAAATACTATGAATAGACATGTATGTAAAAGAACCAAATAGAACTTCTAGAAATGAAAAATTGGTAACTGAAATGTAAAATTCAAAAAACAGGCTAAACACCAGTTTCAACACAAATGCAGAGGACTTCCTAGGTGGCACAGTGGTTAAGAATCCGCCTGCCAATGCAGGGGACATGGGTTCAAGCCCGGCTCTCAGAAGATTCCACATGCCACGGAGCAACTAAGCCTGTGTGTCACAACTATCGAGCCTGTACTCTAGAGCCCGTGAGCCACAACTATGGAGCCCATGTGCCGCAACTATTGAAGGCCATGCACCTAGAGCCTGTGCACTGCAACAAGAGAAGCGACTACCAACAAGAGAAGCCACTACAATGAGGAGCCTGTGCACCACAATGGATAGTAGCCCCACTCGCAGCAACTAGAGAAAGCCCGTGTGCAGCAACGAAGACCCAACGCAGCTAATAAATAAATAAAGTAAATAAATAAATAAATTTTAAAAACCAAACAAACAAAAAACACGAAGAGAAAAATAAGTGAACTGGAACACTGACTAAGAAAATTACCTAGAGAAAGAAGAAATAGGACTTCCTAGGTGGCGCAGTGGGTAAGAATCCACCTGCCAATGCAGGGAACACGGGTTCGATTCCTGCCCCAGGACGATACCACATGCCGCGGAGCAACTAAGCCCATGTGCCACAACTACTGAGCCTGTGCTCTAGAGCCTGTGAGCCACAACTATTGAGCCCATGTGCCGCAACTACTGAAGCCCATGCGCCTAAAGCCCGTGCTCTGCAATGAGAGGCTACTGCAATGAGAAGCCCGCGCACCACAATGAAGAGTAGCCCCCACTCGACGCAACTAGAGAAAGCCCGTGTGCAGCAATGAAGACCGAACACAGCCAACTAAATAAATAATAAATAAAATAAATTTATAAAAAAAAAAAAAGAAGAAATAGAAATTATGAAAAAGAGGTTAAGTGACACAAAGAATCAGATGAAAAGATCCACCATTTATCTAACAGGAATTTCAGAAGAGAGAATGGCCGAGGCACTATTGAGAGAGAACAGTTGAGAGTTTTTCAGAATTAACAAAAGATATGCCTATTCAGTTTCAATAAACATAGTAACGCTTACTTCTAAATTATGTTACCTTGAGTTTTATCCATCTTTGTAAATGGTCTTAAATCTTTTTTGGAACGAGATCAAAAAGAAACAAAAAATTGAATGAATTACTTTTAAAATAAACTAATTAAATGAAGATATGAATGTAAAGTTTCACAGAGAAAGGACATCTAGATCAGGCTGGGCTAGGACACGTATCAGTTAGTATCATTTCACTTGTGAATGGCATAAAAATCCATTTCAAACTGTCTTAAGAAACAAGGGGCAATCATTGCTGGCATGACTGAAATTATGAGCAGGGTTGCTTCTAGGTGGGGCATGCAGCAGGTTTCAACCATGCATTCAGGATCTGCTCTTCCCAGACCTCAGCTCTGCTCTTCTGCCTGCTAGCTTCCTTCTCAGACTCTGTCCCCCACTAAAATGGGGACAAGAGCCTCCCCACAGGGATAGGGGCTTTCTCTTTTTTGTTCACCATTTAATCCCCAACACTTAGAATAGTATTTAGCACATACTAGGCACTCAAAAAATGTTTGTAGGAGTAAAAGGAGGAGAAGGCAGAAGTAGCATCAGCACAATTTCTAAGTAGAAAAGAGAAAAAGGAGCCTATACCAGATATGTTGTAGAGAAACTGCAGAACAATGAGGACAAACAGATGACTTTTAAAGTCACGTGACAAATTACCTACAAAGGAAAGCAATTTATAGCAGACTTCTCAACTGCAGCCACAGAAGACGGAAGTTGGAGGCATTCTACACTCAAAGTGCTGACAAAAACTAACTCACTCTCGAGTTCAAACTCCCCTAAAATACCACTCAAGAGGGCTCCAGTTACCTATTGCTGCATAACAAACCTCTCCAAAATGTAGTGGCTGAAAGCAACCAGCACTGTATATTTGCTCACAGTTCTGTTATTTGGCAGGGCGGAGTGGGGACAGCTCATTTACATTCTGTGTAGTGTGGGCTGGGGTGGCTCATCTGGGACTGGAGGAAACAAGGTAGCTTCACTCACACACGTGGTCCTCAGTGAAAGGGCTGGGAATGGCAGGTGGCTGGTGGGCCTCTCTAGCCCTTTGTCGTCTTTCATCCTCTAGGCATCCCCTCTCTCTCCAGTGGGGCAACTGGACTTAGTTTCATGGTGGCTGGACCCCAATTGGGTGAAAGTGGAATCGGTCAGGCTTCTGAAAACCTAAGCCTGGACCTGGCACAGTGTCACTTCCACATTTTACTGATCAAAGCAATTCACGAGGCCAGCCCACATTTACGGGGAGGGGACATAAACTCCACCTCGACGAGAGGAGTGACGTGCATCACAGGGATGGACAGGACTGTTGGGGGCCACCTTTGTTGACAATCCAACACAATGAGTAAAAGTGAAATAAAGACCTTTTCAGATGAAAACTGAAAAGAGTTCACCATAACATCACTGGTGTTAGAGCTGCCAACACAGCTATTTTAAGAGAAAGAAAATTGAGGGACTTCCCTGGTGACACAGTGGTTAAGAATCTGCCTGCCATTGCAGGGGACATGGGTTTGATCCCTGGTCTGGGAAGATCCCACATGTCTCAGAGCAACTAAGCCCATGAGCCACAACTACTGAGCCCACATACCACAACTACTGAAGCCCACGCGCCTAGAGCACATGCACCCCAACAAAAGAAGCCACCACAATGAGAAGCCCGAGCACTGCAACGAAGAGTAGCTGCCACTTGCCAAAACTAGAGGAAGCCCTCGCACAGCAACAAAGACCCAACACAGCCAATAAGTAAGCAAATATATTTATATTTAAAAAAAGAGAGAGAAAGGAAATTAAATTCAGAAGGTATGAGATGTGTGTGTATACATATATACATACACACGTATATGTCTGAATCACTTTGGTGTACACTTGAAACTAACACATCATAAATTAACTATACTTCAATTTTTTAAAAAAGCAGTGAAAGCAAACACACTGTAAACATGTGGGTAAATGGATATAAGCACCAACTGTGGAAAATTGCAACCATGATGGTGATGGGTGGGAGGTGTAGAAACTAAGGCAGACCAGCAGTGCTGGATGGAGCTATGGAAGGTGTCAGAAGTGATCAGAGTTAAAATATTCCAAAGGCCCTTCCTCCATCAGGGGATAATCACATTTCTGATTAACTTTAGAGTCTAGTGTACATGTGAAAAGAAGGGGAGAGAAGCCCTAAAGAATAGGGTTGAAATCTATAATCTACAGGAAAACAAATGAAGGAAGGAAGGAAGGAATAAAAGTAGAAAAAATAGCAAAAGAGGTTCAGGCTTCCCTGGCAGTCCGGTGGCTAAGACTCCTTGCTTCCACCATAGGGGGCAAGGGTTCGATCCCTGGTTGGGGAGCTAAGATCCTGCAAGCCACACGGTGCAGCCAAAAAAATAGAATAGAATAGAATAGAATGGAATAGAATAGAATAGAATAGAATAGAATAGAATAGAATAGAATAGAATAGAATAGAAGGAGCTCACTAAATTTGATAGATGAAGGAAACAAGGGAAGGGAAAAAAAAGAAAAAGGGGAAAGAGAAAACCATAAGGAAATTAAGGAGCACGTAATAAGATGGTAAAGGTAAGTTCAAATAATGACAATACTTAAACTTGTAAATTAACATACACAGATTCTCAGATTAGATCTACGTATTAACATGGCTGAATCTCAGAAACATACCAGCACCCAAAAAAAAAAAAAGCAGCAAATTGCCAAATGATATAGTACAAATACCCTCCATATACAGTGCATAAGATTTTAAAACATGCAGAGCAGTATGAGGGTTCCTCAAACAATGAAACATAGAATTAGCATATGATCCGGCAATTCCACTTCTGTGTATATCCCCCAAAGAGCTGAAAGCACACCCTTGAACAGATACTTAAACGCCCCATTCATGGCAGCATTATCCACTATAGCCACAAGGTGCAAACAACCCAAATGTCCATCAGTGGATGAACGAATAAGCAAAACGTGGCATACGTATGCAATGGAGTATGATTCAGCCTTTAAAAGCAAAAAAATTCTGACACATGATACAACACAGAGGAAACTGGAAGATACTATGCTCAGTGAGATAAATCAGACACAAAAAGACAAATATTATATGATTCTATTTATACAAAGAACCATACATTCATAGAGATAGAATGTAAACTGGTGGCTTCCAGGAGTTATGGGGAGGAGGGAAAAGGGAAGTGATCGACTAATGGGCACAGAGTTTCATTTTTGGAAACTCGAGTTTCTAGAGGTGGAGAGTGGTGATGGTCACACAACAAGGTGAATGTACTCAGTGCCACTGACCAGTACAATAAAAAACAGTGAAAATGTTAAATGGAAACTTTTATGCTACGTGTCTTTTACCACAATAGTAAATAACATGCAAAGCAATACTACATGCAATTTGTAGAGATACACAGCAAAAGTATGAAGGTGTGCATGGGACTGGGGAACTGCCAATTCAGGAGAGCAGCTATGCCTGGGAGGCTCAGGGATACAGCAGGGACCTGGTATGTTTCGGTACTAAAAACAAAATCCGAAGGAAATAGGACAAAGGCAGGTGGTAGGCATACACATGTTTCTTACCATTACACTCTAAACTTTTCAACACGCTTTGAGTTTCCCATAATCCGAAGGACAAAGTACCAGGTATGCCTGCTAAGGAGGAGTTGTAATGTAGCCCTGTCTGCCCCACGCAGACCCATCGCCTCTTTGGAGACCCAACCCTAAGAATAAGCTCCTCTCTCCTCGTGTCCAGAGCAGTCTCCACTGATTTGCCAAGTGTGGAGCAGAGCCTGAAATTTTTTTTTAATTGAAGTGTAGTTGATTTACAATGTTGTGCCAATCTCTGCTGTACAGCAAAGTGACTCATAGACAAAGACATATATACATTCTTTTTTTTAATATTCTGTTCCATTACGATGTATCCCAGGAGATTGGATATAGTTCCCTGGGCTACAGTAGGACCTTGTTGTTTCTCCATTCTAAATGTAATAGTTTGCATCTACCAACCCCAAATTCCCAGTCCATCCCTCTCCCTCGCATCCTCCCGCTTGGCAACCACAAGTCTGATCTCTACGTCTGTGAGTCTGTTTCTGTTTTGTAGACAGGTTCACTCATGCCATATTTTAGATTCCACATATAAGTGATGCCATGTGGTGTTTGTCTTTCTCTTTCTGACTTACTTCACTTAGTATGTTGCATCCATGTTTCTGCAAATGGCATTATTTTGTTCTTTTTTATGGCTGAGTAGTATTCCATTGTATACATGTACCACATCTTCTTTATCCATTCATCTGTCGATGGACATTTAGGTTGTTTCCATGTCTTGGCTATTGTGAATGGTGCTGCTGTGAACCTAGGGGTGAATGTATCTTTTTGAATTAGTTTTGTCTGGGTGTATGTCCGGCAGTGGGATTGGGGGATCATATGGTAATTCTATTTTTAGTTTTCTGAGGAACCTCCATACTGTTCACCATAGTGGCTGCACCCAGTTACAGTCTCACCAACAGCGTAGGAGCGTTCCCTTTACTCTACACCCCCTCCAGCATTTATTATTTGTAGACTTTTTAATGATGTCCATTCTGAGCAGTGTGAGGTGGTACCTCACTGTGGTTTTGATTTGCATTTCTCTAATAATTAGTGATGTTGAGCATCTTTTCACGTGCCTACTGGCCATCTGTATATCTTCTTTGGTAGAGCCTGGAACTTTCGACATTGGAAGATCCTTCCAGGACCATCCTCTCCAGGCTGACCAAACCCCGTCCTTATTGCAGGAATCCCCAGGAGTGGAGGGGCAGAGAGATGGCCTGAGGAATGGAGCTATTAACAAGCCGTGTGACTGGGCTATGGGTGCTGCAGGCGGCCTTCTATGGGGAATCTGGAAGCTTTCCAGCCCAGGGTCTCCACTGCCCTGTGCTGAGCTGCAGGCTGCTGTAGGTAGCTGGCTCTGAGCAGCCTCTTTTGCCCCCTTCACTTCACCCAGTTTGTGGTGAGGCCCCCTGGACGGTCCTCTTCTGTTGCCTGGAGGCTGGTCTTTGCTTGTCTGACCACCTGTTATTCTTAGAATAATGCTCAGCTGGGCAGCAGCTACCCTCCCTCCTGCTGCAGATTTGTGTCATACAAGGCTCAGAGCAGGAGGCTCTGGAAGGACAGCCTCATGGTGAGTGGCGGACCAGGAGGTCCTCCTGGGGAGGCCTGGTGGCACCTTAACCACGCCTTCTCTCAAATCCTCGGGAATGCTGTCACCCACGTGGTGTGAGGCCTCTGAGGTGGCACAGAGGGAACAGTCCTGCCCCAGCCCCTCAGCTGCTGGATTGGACTCAACGAGGGCGTCCCCACCCACTAACAAGGCAGCTGCTGCCCTTGGCTCACCCTCTGTGTACCTGAAACACACCAAGTCTAATCTTACAACAAGCCTTCAGGAGAGAGAGTAGCCCCACATCCCAAATGAGGACACTGAGACTTCCCTGGAGGTCCAGTGGTTAAGTGGTTCCAACACAGGGGGCGCGGCTTTGATCCCTGGTCAGGGAACTAAGATCTCACCTGCCGTGAGGCCAAAACAAACAAACAAACAAAAACAAATGAGGACACTGAGGCTCAAAGAGGTCACCTGACTTGCCTGTACCTGTGGAGACCGCATGTGACTGAGACTCCCACTCAGAGGCGGGCTTGGCTTCATGGTCCCCAGGGACTGGGGTGGGGCTGCAGGTCACAGGCCCGGTGCTTGGGCCCGAGCCCCGAGTCCCCACACATACCTACGAGCAGCGCTGATTGAGGAAGGCGCGTGGGCCGTGACAGACGGTGGCAGGCGTCTCAGTGCAGCGCAGGCTGGCATATTAGAGGCGAGCTTGTTCCTTGCCTGCCCTTTCATCTGTTTTTTTAACTTCTTCTCACCACAATAGAAACTGCTGATCTGCAGGTGTGCAGCTATTCTAAGAGAATGAACGGCTCATGTTAGATTCCATGGACTGTTCTGGGCCACCCACCCCCGCCCCGCCCCTTGCAGGCGGCATCTCGTGCTGGCTCTTCAGGCCGCTGCTGTGACCATCCCGCCCGCGATCATCCCAGACCCCTCTCGCCTCCTGTTCAAATGGGCCAAACCAAGCAGGCTGATGGATTCTGAAAATTTCAGATGATTTTCTTATGAACCAGAGTGCAATATAGGAACGTCCATAAAACACTTAGGGCAGTTGAACTGATCATTGTAAAGCAAACACCTTGTCATGGATCATGAAATAGAACATCGCCAGCACCCCAGGAGCTGCAAATGTCACTCTCCATCTGCAGTCACACACCATCCTGGCTTCACTGCCCCTGGGGATGTCAGGAGCTGTTGACACGAGTGCTGTTGAGGACTCTGGGGGTCTAGAGTTGGTTTCCAAGGCTGTGAGGGAGGAGGGCCAGGCACCTGATCCAGAGAGATGGATCGACCTGCCCCTCACACCCAGAGCTGGACTGGGGTTAGGCCAGGCAGGCAGGCAGGCACACTGCAACACTTCTGGGACATTAGGACACTGAGCTGGGAAAGAAGGAAAATGTACTGACCAGAAGGCCTCGGAAGAAGGACCTGCCAGACACTCCATTCAGCCAAAAGGGACAGAAATCTGAACACCAGTGGCTTAAACAACCAAGGGGCTTGTTTCTCTCATACAAGGGGAGCCCAGGGCTGTGTGACTCATGGTGGCATCGAGGGGCCAGTCTCTGCATCGTTTTGCTCTGCCATCTTAAGCCTGTGCTTTTCAGCCTTGGGTTCATTACCTTGCGGTTGCAAGGTGGCTTCTGCAGATCCAAGCCCTTCATCTGTGCTCAAGGCAGGAAGGAGGGGGAAGGGCAAAGGGCCAAGAGCAAAGCCGGCTGAGTCTTTCCCCTTCTAAGGAGCCTTCCCAGGAGCCTCTTCCATGGCTTTCAGTTCCGTGTCCCAGAACTGGGACCCCAGCCACCCCTAACTGCAGGGGAGCCTGGAAAAAAGCTTAAGAAAGCTGGTTTCACTGCTCCCCTGAGAATAGACACTGAGAAGGAAACCAGTAGTTCTTCCTCAAAGAAATACTTTGGGTCAAAGCAAGGAGACCGCTTCTCCTCCCACTCACCCCTCTCCCCACAAGCAGTCTTCTAAGGATGGGGGGTCCAGCAGGGCTTTTACTGAGTGAGGGTGTAAGTTTGGGCCAGAGCTGACTTACTGAGGACTAAGAGAAGGCTGGGCTCCCTCTTGGGGTCCCCCTCTCAGTCCTTCCCCCACATAGCCTGCAGTGTCACTGCGAAATCAAAGCGAAATAAATATTTTAAAGCAGTATTGAACATTTTCCCCAGTAGTGACGCATCTGCTTGTAAATGTGCTAAGAAAGACCAGGCAGACAAGCTAAGTGGTGAGACTTGGGTGAGGACATCTAAGAAAGTCGGGACACAGACAGTCCGAGGGCAGGGGAGCTGCATGCTTGTGGGCTAAGGCCTGATCCAGAACCAAAGCCAGAACGTGCAGACCATCATATTTATTGACCATCCATAGTTAGTCTGTAGATTTTTCCCAGCATGACGATATTATTTTTCCTTTTTGATTTGTAAGAGATCTTTACACATTAAGGATCTCAATATGTACAGAGCATCTCCCTGTAAAGGGTACCTCATGAATGGGAGTCAGCACCCAGGCTGAGGGTTCATTCGAGGGTGGGCCCTGGACACTGTGGGGAGAGGTGGCCCTGTCGTGGGGTCAGGTCTCCTCCTCCCATCCCCGACTCATACACAGGCATCACTCCTAGATGGACAGTCCGAATTTGGGACACTGAGACACTTAAAAATTGGGATAGGGACTTTTCTGGTGGCACAGTGGTTCAGACTCTGCCTGCCAATTCAGGGGACAGGGGTTCGATCCCTGGTCTGGGAAGATCCCACATGCCTTGGAGCAAATAAGCCCGTGTGCCACAACGACTGAGCCTGTGCTCCAGAGCCTGCGCTCTAGAGCCTGTGAGCCACAACTACTGAGCCTACATGCCACAATTACTGAAGCCCGTGCATCCTAGACCCCGCGTGCCGCAACTACTGAGCCCACACTCCACAATTACTGAAGCCCGCGTGCCTAGAGCCCGTGCTCCACAACAAGAGAAGCCACCGCAATAAGAAGCCCACACCCCACAACAAAGACTAGCCCCCGCTCGCCGCAAGTAGAGAAAGCAACAAAGATCCTATGCAGAAAAAAAAAAAAATTGGGATGTTTCACATAAAAATATGGATCTCCACCTCATGCTGAAAAATTGGAAGATCTAGCAAAGAAGGCCCCCACATTCCCTTATATCAGCCAGCTTCTGCAGCGGAGACCCCAGTTCCACAAGAATGTGCTTCCCGGTCACCTCAGTCTCCACCAAGCATCTTCCCCCTTCCATGGTTAGTTTCCTTATTCTCAACTCCGTCCCACAATCGCATCCTGGAATTTGAGTTTGCAACCCCTAACGCAAGCAAAGCCTTCAACTGATGTACAGACAACCTGGAATGGCAGAATGAGCTGCCCAGGAGCCCACAGCCTTTAATGGGTTCAATCAGGGGCTCCTGGGACCCAGTTCTGATTGAAATCCTCTCTCATGGAAATTTACAAACATTGCTAATGCCATTAATCACAGGGCCTGGGCTGGAGAAAGGGTGTGTGACTTCAGTTGGGGTCACCCGGGAGCCTGTGAATTTTGCTGATACTGGGCTGTGGCCCTGGAACTCCTGGCCAGGCAGGGAGATGCCCAGTCATCTGGGCGTGGTGGGAGCCCGTGTTCTCATGCGGAGAGGAAGCCACCATGGCGGTTGAGGTGAGAACAAGAGGTTGGGCATCCTGGGTGGGCAGAGGTGGCCACAGGCAACTGCCGCAGGCTGGTGCCTGGCCCAGGTGCACCCTCTACACCCTTTCTGCAAAAATTGCTGTCATATGCAGAAATGCGCAAAGTCTGAAAGCAGCGCTCAGGAGTCCCCCCACCACGTGTGTACAGGCAGCTCTCGAGTCTCAGCCCCAGCTCCAATCATGTACATTTTTCAGGCAAGTGAGGAGTTTTTAAAAAGAGGTGTTTTTGATCTACAGGTGGCTGTGGTTTAGGTAGGGTGGGGGGAGGGGACTTGAGGCTCTCTTGCCTTGCTCCAGGCCTGGCCAGGGAGTTGGGACTGCCTGGGAGAAGGGGGCAGTGCTGTGGTGCACAGGCTGGTGGCCAAGCTGCAAAGAAACAAGTGGCACAGTGGTCTGCCCTCCCCCTGCCGGCTCCTGCTCTCCTCTCGTCGGGGCAGAGCTGTCTCACATCTCCCCGCATAGCAGCCTGTGTCCCCAGCATCCGTGGTGTTCTGCCTGTTCCCTTTACCCTCTGGCGTGTCTCCTACCCAGAGAGGGTGCAGAGCAGGGCCTGGACCTCCAGGAAGGGCAGGTAAACGACGGGGCATCCTGGCCGATGTGACACAGCCCCCAGAGCACAGATTGGCACCCGTTTCATGGGAACACAGTGCCCTACACCAGCTGAGAGCACCAGCTGAATCACTGGCACCCCTGGCAAGAGGAGAGCAGGGGGCCTGGCGCTGGGAGGCTCCAGGCCGCCTGTGCCCAAGAGGGAGGCCAAGCCACACTGGCTCAGCTGCCCTGGGGCCCACAGCCCTGGACCTCCCGGGGCGATGGGGTCACCATCGGAGACGTGGGACTACATCACCCACCCTCCTGCCCAGGGGAGTCCAGACAGTCAAACCAGAACGAACACACAAGAGATTGAGAGGCTGGCTAGATGGGTCCTCACCTGGGTCCCCCAAAAGGGACGTAATAGCGATTCAGGAAGTAGCTCTTCCCCCCGGAGCTCACAGAGATGCTCCTGTTCTTAGTCCAGAAGCCCAGCTCCAAGGCCAGAGTGTGCATGTTGTCCCTGGGGTGGAGCCAGGCCCCAGCTCAGCCCAGGCACCCTCCCCAGCCCCGCCCTGGGACGTTGCCGGGGCAGCTCGGGGAGGGGTTCTGTAGGAATGCGGTTCTGCGGCATGCCCTTCACCTTCTCAGGCATCTCAGAGAGGAGCAGACCCTCCATCTCCCATCACTCAGTAGGAACCCCTGGCTGGAGGACAGCTCAGGCATCGCCCATGCCACCCTCTGCCCTGCACACCTGGGCCACCTCAAGGCACCCACCCCGCTCAAGACCCCCTGCTGGCCCCGGGCTCCTCCCCGCACCCTCTACACCCTGTCCCGTAGGCCCTGGCTGCGCACCAGTAGTAGAACTCAACAAAGCACCCACCGGGCACAATGAAGGGGTGTGTTGAGTAGATCAGAGAGAACTGTTCGGGGTGGCTGAGGACATCTGGCTTCACCTGGATCCGAAGAGAGGATGCAGGGAGCCCAGGCCCCCCGTGGAGTGGAGGCTGGAGGAGGCTGGGGCGCTGGAGGCTTTGGAGCCAGGCAGCCCGGGCTTGGGTTCTGGCTCTGGGGCTGCTCGGCCGTGTCGCCTTGCTCAGGGCCTGGGCCGTGGGGAGCTGGTCTGCTGGTCCCCACGTGCTGGCCTCTGGTGTCCCAGCAAGAGCGTGTCGGTGTGCAAGAGCCTGGACTGCTCAGCCCGGCGCCCCAGGTGCCTCCACGCAGCGGCCATGGTTAGCACCCAGCTGGGGGGACCGTTCTCTCTGGCTCCCAGTGCCCCCCGCGTCTCTGCTGCCACTGTGAGGCCAGGCCCAGAGGATCAGCACCCCCGCCCCAGTTCTGGCCCAGGTGTGGATGGAACCCCAGCACCTTCCCCAGCGAGGCAGACGTGGATGAACGTGGCTGAGGGAGAGCAGGTAGGACCAGGCGGGGCTGACTGCGTCCACATCAGGTGTCTTCCCTGCTCATCCCCTCCCAGTTCTACACACGAGAGGTGGTTTCAGTGGGAGAGAGGTCAGCCTGTCAGGGCTTTGCAGGGGAGGAGCAGAAGGGGCTCGGGCTTGTTCCCACTGGGTGAGGGGCTGGTGAGGAAGTGGCCCAAGCTGGCACATGACCCTGGAGCACTGCTCTGTGCCAGTGGGTGCCAGGGCCCTAGGGCGGGGCTGGAGGACAAGTGCTGTGCGGCCTTGGGCAAAGTGCTGCCCTCTCTGAGCCTCAGACAAAGGAGAGAACGTGGATAACAGACTGCACTGAGCACAGGATCAGCAGCAGCAATTATCATTCCTGAGCAGAGGCCTGGCGTGAGGAGCTCAGGGAAGCGGGAGCCCAGCAGGGGAGTGAACAGTCACCATGCGGTGTAAAGGGCAGGAGGGGGCAGCCTGAGGGTGGAGGACAGGCTCGATTTGCCTGGGGGAGGCTGGAGAGGGCTTCAGGGAGGAGGTGAGGAATTAGAAGTAGATGTTGCCCTCCTCCCCTCAGAACTTCTTTCTAGAGAGCTCCTGTAGGGCCCGAGTAGGAGCTCTGGTTACCCCTTCTAAACCCACTGCCACCTGGGAAAATGACTCCCAAGCTGTGAAGTACTAAAATTTGCAGAAACCAACTAGACCACCTGAAGGCTGTCCTGTGAGACAAGGAGAAAGGTGGCTGGTTCAAGTATGGCCTTTAGCATAAAAGATCTGGAAGTTTAACCCATTTACCATACTCCTCTCTGGGCCAGCTGCTTCTCTGACCCAGGCAACATGGACAAGGCTTTGAAATACCTGGAGGTGAGCGGGCAGCAGGGCGGGCTGCTACTCGGGGGGGGTGGGGTGCAGGACCACCGGCTCACTCCCTGACTCTGATCTGCGACCTCCGGCAAGTGGCAGCCACACCTGCCTCCGCCCTGTGTCTTAGCCTGCGGGTCCCCCTTCAGCCACCAGGGGGGAACTGTGAGCCAAGAAGAGAAGGCCCAGGAAGGGGACATCTGGCTTTAGGAGGGCGCAGCCCCTTGGCTCCCTGTCCAGCCTCCACCTACAGTCATGGTAATGTCTGGAACCTTCTAGAACAGCCGGATCCTGACCTACCAGTATGGAATCCCACTCCTGAGCATAAATCCAGAGAAAAACATGGTCCAAAAGGACACAGGCACCCCAGTATTCACTGCAGTGCTATTTGCAATAGCCAAGGCATGGAATCAACCTAAATGTCCATCAACAGATGAATGGATAAAGAAATGTGGTACATATATACAATGAGCTATTATTCAGCCGTTAAAAAGAATGTAATATTGCAATTGCAGCAACATGGGTGGACCTGGAGATTATCATACTCAGTGAAGTAAGTCAGACAAAGACAAATATATGATACAGCTTATATGCTGAATCTTTTTAAAAAATGATAAAAAATGAACTTATTTACAAAACAGAAACAGACTAACAGACTTAGAGAACGAACTTATGGTTACTGGGGGGAAGGGTGGGAGGGAGGGATAGAGTGGGAGTTTAGGATTGACACGCACATACTGCTTTATTTTAAAATAGATAACCAATACACAGCACAGGGAACTCTGCTTAATACTCTGTAATAACCTAAATGGGAAATGAATTTGAAAAAAAGAATAAATACATGTGTATGTATAACTGAATCACTTTGCTGTACAACCTGAAACTAACACAACATTTTTAATCAACTATATGCCAAAATAAAATAAAGATTAAAAACAAAACAAACAAGAAAACACTGGGAAAAAAAAGTCAGCCACATATGAGTCAGCTGGCCCTGATCCCAGGGCCTCGGGGTCCTCCTCCCCCACAGTGAGATGGAGGACTTGTCAGGCAGTGCAAAGCCCAGGCCCAGTTCAGCCAGGGACAGTGGCGGCACCTGGTGGCCATTCTTGGGCACTGCAGTCCAGGCATCAGAGCTACTGGCCAGAGCAGCTCCTCCCTAAGGCGCTCCCATTTCTTGCTTCCCTAGAGGCCTGGGGTTGGGCAGGGGCTGGGGTAGGGCCTGACCTTAGAGCCTGTCCTCTTGTCCCCAGTATAACATCAGCAATGGTGGACAGCCAGGTGGTGGAGGGGAGTACGAAGTTCAGGTGAGTGGGCCACATCCTCCAGGGCTCTTCAGGGCTCTGATGTCCCCACAACAGGCCTTGACCTCCCCTCTCTGGGCCTCAGTTTCTTCCTCCATGGAGGCGGTTCCCAGCAAGGAGACTGACTGGTGCTCCCTGGTACCCCTGGGGCTATGCAGGGCCAGAGCCTCTAGGTGGGGATCCTCTACCCCATAAAAGGACTTGGGGGCCTTCCCCAGAGATCTTGCCCCACTGACCTTAGCTCTCTCCAGGAGGGGTGTGGCCGGACCAATGGTATGGTCCTGATGCTCCTGGACCGCTATGGTGACCGGCTGAGCTCGGGGACCCACACAGCTTTCCTGGAGCCCCACTGCCTCGCAGCTGCCCTTCTGCTCAGCCTCCTGCCTAAGTGAAGGGCCTTCACATCCTCATCTGGCTCCAGCTCCTGCCAATTAAACCTCCACATGAGTCCCTACCTTCTTCTGCCCTTTGATCTTTTATCCCCGGAGAGCCCACCCTCCAGCCCCGTCCTTGGTCATAGTGGAGCGGGGGCAGGGTAAGGACCTGGAGGTCATGGTTGGGCCCTGGGTCCCTCTTGGAACATCGAATAAGGTGGGAATGCCACATTGTGGAGAAAACTTAGCTCTCCTACTCCACATACCCCGACCCCATGCCCTCCACAACCAGACTTCCCAAACACATACTCCAAATGCTTTATTGTTGTGCTGAGGTGCTTATAAATGCTAAAAATCACTCAGCCAGGGGTCCCTGAACCCATGGGCCACAAGTGCTATGAAGGAGGGCAGAGAGGAACCAGAACAAGGGCCAAACACTGCCCTCCTGAACTAGCCCTTCAAAGGAGTTCAAACTAGAATGAATTAGTCTAGATCATTTTATGCCCTTGGAAATTTTGTAAAACAATAGAGTAATCAGCCAGCAGTTATTTTATCAGCTGAATGTGAACAGGAAAAGAGAGAAAGAGAGCCCTGCCAAGATCACTGTCATCCCAGGGTGACTAAGGGCATAATCAAAGCTGTGCCCCGTTGGAGCAACATAGGCTTAACCCTGAGGGAGGGAAATAGGCTTCACTAAAATAATCCTGCCAGTCACTCCACAAAGAAACATACAAATAACAATAACAACCCCTGGTTGGGGGTGGGGGGGAGACAGTACCCAGATTTGCTCTGATATATTATCCAAAATGTCCATTTTCCAACAAAAAGTTATGGCACATGCAAAGACACAAGAAAGTATCTCTCTCTCTCTCTCTCTCTCTCTCTCTCTCTCTCACACACACACACACACACACACACACAAAGGAGAGAAGAGAAATTGCCTATGAGAATGAACAAATGTCAGATTTAAAAGCAAAAACTTCAAAGTGGCCACTATAAATACGTTCAAAGGACTAAAGTACTCAAAGAAGTAAACTATGTGATAATGTTTCATCAAATAAAGAATATCAATACAGAGACAGAAATTAATTTTTTAAAAAACCAAATGAGGGCTTCCAACTTCTAGTCCAACATGTAAGGAGCTTGGAAGTTATCACTCTGTTTTAACAACAATAAAAAAGCTGAACAAATTAAAAATTAACAACTCTTAGATCTGTCAGAGAATTGAGGTAACAGGGCAAATTGCTACCCCCAAAATTGGAGAGATAGACAGGTACATACAGAGAACCACAATTTACCAGAGCAAAAACTAACAAGACAAAACCTCTACTGGAAGACGTACTAGGTTTTTTTACCCAGTACATCATGTCTAGCTTTCAACAAAAAATTACAAGGCATACTAAAAGGCAAAAAAGAAAAACAAGCAAACAAACAAAAAACAATTTGAAGAGACAGAGAAAGCATCAGAACAAGATTCAGATACAGCAAGGATGTTGGAATTATTAGATCAAGAACTTAAAAACAGCTATGATTAATGTGCTAAGAGCTGTAATGGAAAAAGTAAACATGCAGGAGCAGATGGGTAATGAAAACAGAGAGATGGAAATTCTTAGAAATAATAAAAAAGAAATGTTTGAAATAAAAAAACACTGTAATGGAGATAAAAATTGCTCTTGAGGGGTTCTTTGGTAGACTGGACACACTGAAAAGAAACAGTGAGCTTGAGGATATGTCAGTAGAAACTTCCAAACCTCAAAAACAAAGAGAAAAAAGACTGAAACAAACAGAACAGAATATCTCAGAACTGTGGGACAAATACGAAAGGTATAACATATATATTAATGGAACTATTAGAAGGAGAAGAAAGACAGAAAGGAACAGAAATAATATTTGAAACAATAATGACAAATAATTTCCCCCCAAATATGTCAGACATCAAACCACAGAAACAGGAAGCTCAGAGAACACTCAGGAGAATAACTGCCCCAAAATCTACACATATCAAATCAAACTGGAAAATCAAAAATAAAGAAAAAGTCTTGAATGAAGCCACAGGGAAAAAATACCATACTTGTAGGGGAATAAGGATTATAATTATATTGGACTTCTCAGAAACCATGTAAGCAAGAATAGACTGACACAAAATATTTAATGTTGAGAGAAAAAAAGACAGGATGTATGAACAAAATGAGAATGTCAAGAGATAGAAATTATTGAAAGAAATCAAAGAGATTCTGGAGCTTAAATGCACTATAACTGAAATTTTAAAATTCACTCACCAGAGGCATTCAGTAGCAGATTTGAGCAGGCAAAAGAATCAAAGAACTTGAAGATGGGACAACTGACATTATCAAGTCCAAGGAGAAGGTACAAAGGATCCTCAATAAGATTAACTGCCAAGTTCTCATCAGAAACCATGGAGGCCAGAACACAGTGGGATGACATAATTAAAGTGATGAAAGAAAAAAAAAAGTCAACCAAGAGTTCTATGCCTGGCAGGACTTCCCTGGTGGTGCAGTGGTTAAGAATCTGCCTGCCAGTGAAGGGGACACAGCTTCAAGCCCTTGTCCAGGAAGATCCCACATGCCACAGAGCAACTAAGCCCCTGTGCCACAACTACTGAGCCTGCGCTCTAGAGCCTGTGAACCACAACTACTGAGTCCACGTGGCACAACTACTGAAGCCTACTCATCTAGAGCCCATGCTCCACAACAAGAGAAGCCACCACAATGAGAAGCCTGAACACCACAACAAAGAGTTGCCCCCACTCACTGCAACTAGAAAAAACCCACATGCAACAATGAAGACCCAATGCAGCCAATAAATAAATAAAAAATATTTTTCTAAAAAAAGAGTTCTATGCCTGGCAAAACTGTCATTCAAAATGAGGGGAAAATTAAGACATTCACAGATGAACAAAAGATGAGGGAGTTTGTACCACCAGCTCTGCCCCACAAGAAATGTTAAAGGGAATTCTTTCATGTTGAAATGACACTAGACAGTAGCTCAAGACATATAAAGAAATAAAGATCTCCTGTAAAAGTAAATACATGGACAAATATAAAAGCCAGTATTGTATTTTTGATTTGTAACTCCACTTTTTATACCATAGAGAATTTAAAAGACAAATATATAAAAATAATTATAAACATGTTAGTGGGCACACACATCTAATGTGTCATTTGTGACAACAATAACATAACAGGAGGAGGACAAATATATTGCAGCAGAATTTTTGTATTCTACCAAAGTTAAGTTGGTATCAGTTTGAATTTGCTTGTTATAAATTCAGGACTTTAAGTGTAATCCCCATGGTAGCAACAAGTAAATCACATAAAAAATATACGCTAAAGGAAATGAGAAAGGAATTAAAATGATTCTCTACAACAAAATCAACTACCCATAAAAGAAGGCAGTAATGGAAAAAATGAAGGACAAAAATAGTATAAGACATGCAGGAAAAAATTAGCAGAATGGCAGACATAAGACTAAGCTGTCCAATCAAAAGACAGATTGGAAGAATGGGTTTTAAAAAGTGATCCAATTATCTGCTGTCCATAAATGACTCACTTTAGATCCAAAGACATAGACAGACTGAAACTGAAAGGATAGGAAAAGATATTTCATGGAAATAGTAACCAAAAGAGAGCCAGGGTAGCTGTACTAATATCAGACAAAATAGACTTTAAGTCAAAAACTGTTACAAGAGACAAAGCAGGACATTATATATTGATAAAAGTTTCAATTCATCAATAAGATTAACAATTATAAATATATGCACTAAACAACAGAGCCAAAAAATATATAAAGCAAACACTGACAGAATTGAAGGGAGAAATAGACAATTCTGTGATAACAGTTGAAGGCTTCAATACATCACTTTAAATAATGGATAGAACATCTAGAAGAAGATCAGTAAGGAAATAGAAGACTTGAACAACCATATAAAACAACCAGGCCTAATATAGACATATCTAAAACTCTGTATCCAACAGCAAAATACACATTCTTCTCAAGTACAGGTGGAACATTCTCCAGGATATATGATATGTTAGGCCACAAAACAAGTCTCAATAAATTTTAAAAGACTGAAATCATACAAGGTATCTTCTCCAACACAATGTAATGAAGCTAGTAATAAATTAAGGAAAACTGGAAAATTCACAAACATGGAAATTAAATAACACACTTTTAAACAACCAAAGAGTCAATGAAGAAATCACAAGGGAAATTAGAAAATCCTACACAACATACCAAAATTTATGGGATGAAGCAAAGGCAGTCCTCAGAGGGAAATTTATAGCTGCAAATGTCTACATTTAAAAAGAAAAAAGACCCAACTTTATTGAAATATATTTGACAAATAAAATTGTATAAATTCAACATGTATAAAAGATGATTTGATGTATGTATATATTGTGAAATGATTACCACAATAAAGTAGGTTAACATTAAAAAAAGGAAAAAAGATGAAACAATCAGCAGTCAAGTGAATGCAATGCATTGGGATCACTGGGCAGCAGGGGCTCATTGCTGGACCCCCAGGCACACAGCCTGGTCCTGATCCTCCTGGTGCTCATTTCCCCACTTGAGGTGGTGACTGGGGGGGTTGGGGGAGGCCTGGGGACCCAGCAACATGTTTTTCAAATGTGCCTGGATTCGGTAGGACTGGTGGGGAGGGGATGGGTTCCTCCCTCCCAATGCACCTCCTGGCCCATACTGGACCAGTTCCTGGCACCAAAATTCGCTTCAAAGTTTCACCACAGGCTGCCCTCAGCCAGATCAAGTTCAATGAGAAATTTTTGCCATCATCTTTGGTCAATATCACACCCTTTGTGTGTGCATGAAGAAAGTTTCCTTTTTTTCCCCTCTCACTGCCACCGCAACAAAGAAGCATCCATAAATGAGATGAATACAAACACAGTAATATTTAAAATAAACCTTAAAAATAAAAAGTAAAAACATCTTAAATCAATGCCCTAACTTTACATCTTGAGGGGAACTAGAAGAAGCACTAACTAAACCCAAAACTAGAAGAGGAGGTAAATAATGAAGATTAGAGCATAGATTAAAATAGAAAATCAATGGACAGAATCAATAAAACCAAAATTGGTGCTTTGAAAAAAATCAACAAAATTGACAAATTTTTGGCTAGGAAAAAAAGAGAAAATTGACAAAGGAGAAAAGACAGAAGACACAAATCACTAAAATCAAAAATGAAAATAAGGACATAAATTACAGACCTAACAAAAATAAAGAGAATACTATGAACAATTGTATGCTAACAAATAAGATAACCTAGATGAAAGGAACAAATGCCTAGAAACACACAAATTACCTAAACTGATGCAAGAAGAAACAGAACATCTCAACAGATTTATAACAAGTAAGGAGATTATAATTTAAAAACTTCCAACTTATAAAACTCCATGTGATGGTTAATTTTATGAGTCAACTTGGCTCAGCCAAGGTACCCCAATATTTACTCAAAGATTATTCTAGATGCACTGTGAAGGTATTTTTTAGATGAGATTAACATTTAAATCAGTAGTCTTTGGACTTCCCTGGTGGCAGATTGGTTAAGAATCTGCCTGCCAGTGCAGGGGACATGGGTTTGAGCCCTTTCTGGGAAGATTCCACATGCCACAGAGCAACTAAGCCCCTGCCCCACAACTACTGAGCCTGCAATCTAGATCCCATGAGCCACAACTACTGAGCCCATGTGCCACAACTACTGAAGCCCATGTGCCTAGAGCCCATGCTCCACAACAAGAGAAGCCACTGCAATGAGAAGCCCGAGCACTGCAATGAAGTGTAGCCCCGACTTGCAGCAACTGGAGAAAGCCTGGTCGCAGCAACAAAGACCCAATGCAGCCAACAAATAAATAAATAAATAAACAAATAAATAAATAAATAAATTTATTGATTTAAAAATCAGTAGTCTTTGAGTAAATTACCCTCCGTGAGGTAAATTATCCTTAATTAGTTGAAGTCCTTAATAGAAAAAGACCAACCTCCTTGGAAGAAGAGAGAAATTTTGCCAGCTTATGGCCTTTAGACTTGAACTGCAGCTCTTCCATGGGTCTCCAGCCTGCTGGAGATTTGCAGGTGTTGGACTTGCCAGCTCCCTTATCATGTAAGCAAATTCCTTAAAACAAATCTTGTCTCTCTCTCTCCCTCTCTCTCTCTCTCTCTGTTGTTTCTGTTTCTCTGGAAAACTTTAATACAGTCCAAGAATGATGGTGAACATTTAAAGAAGAATTAACACCAATCTTTCTCAAACTCTTTCAAAAATAGAAGAGGAAAAAACACTTCCTATGAAACTAGCATTACCTGATGCCTAAGCCATATCACAAGAAAAGAAAATTACAATCCAATATCCTTTATGCATATGATGCAAAAATCCTCAATAAATTACTAGCAAACCAAGTCCAACAGCTTATTTAATCTCACCATGCAAGTGAGATTTATCCCAAGAATGCAAGGGTAGTTCAACATAAGAAAATTAATCAATGTAATACACTATATTAATAGTATAAAGGAAAAAACCCACAGGATCATTAATTGATGCAGAAAAGCTATTTGACCAAATCCCACACCCTTCTGTGATTAAAAAAAAATCCTAAAAACTAGGAATAGAAGGAAACTTCCTCAGTACAATATAGGGAATTTATGAAAAACCCACATCTAGCATCGTACTCAGTGGTGAAAGACTGAAAGCTTTCCCCCTAAAATCAGCAAACAAGACAAGGATGTCCACTTTCACCACTGCTATCCAACACTATTCCAGAGTTCTAGCCAGAACAACAGGGGGAAAAGGAGGGAGAAGGAATAAAGGCACTCAAATTGGAAAGAAAGAATATTCTATTCAAAAATGACATGGTTCTATACATGAAAATCCCACAGGATCCACAGGAAAGCTACTAGATCTAATAAACAGATTCAGTACAGCTGCAGGGTACAAGGTAACACATAAAAATCAGCTGAGTTTCTATACACCAACAAAGAACAAAATGAAAAAGAAACTTGAAAAGCAATCTCATTTAGGGGACTTCATAGGTTGCACAGTGGTTAAGAATTCACCTGCCAATGCAGGGGACATGGATTCGAGCCCTGTCCCAGGAAGATACCACATGCCGCAGAGCAACTAAGCCCATGTGCCACAACTATTGAGCCTGCACTCTGGAACCCATGAGTCACAATTACTGAGCCCATATGCCACAACTACTGAAGCCCATGTGCCTAGAGCCCGTGCTCCACAAGAGAAGCCACTACAATGAGGAGCCCACACACCACAATGAAGAGTAGGCCCCACTCACCACAACTAGAGAAAGCCCATGTGCAGCAAAGAAGACCCAACACAGCCAGAAATAAATAAATAATAAATTTAAAGATAAAGTAAGTAAGTATCTGTTTAAAAAAAGAGAGACAGAGAGAGAAAGAAAAGCAATCCCATTTAAAATAGCATCTAGGGATTTCCATGGTGGTTCAGTGGGTAAGACTCCACACTCCCAATGCAGGAGGCTCGGGTTCCATCCCTGGATTCGATCCCTGGATGGGGAACTAGGTCCTGCATGCATGCTGCAACTAAGAAGTCCACACGCCACAACTTTTAATAAAAAAGATTACTCATGCTGTAACTAAGACCCAGCACAGCCTAAATAAGTAAGTAAGTAAATAAATAAAGTAAAATATTTTAAAAATAAAATAAAATCGCATCTAAAAGAATAAAATACCTAAGAATAAGTTTATCCAAGGAGATGAAAGACTTGTACACTGAACACTACAAAACACTGTTGCAGGGACTTCCCAGGTGGCTCGGTGGTTAAGAAGCCACCTGCCAATGCAGGGGACACGGGTTTGATCCCTGGTCCGGGAAGATCTCACATGCCTCAGAACAACTAAGCCCTCTGCCGCAACTACTGGGCTCAAGGGCTGCAACTACTGAAGCCGGTGGGCCTAGAGCCTGTGTTCCTCAACAAAAGAAGCCCCCACAATGAGAAGCCTGCACACCTCAACAAAGAGCAGCCCCCACTCACCACAACTAAAAGAAAGCCCACATGCAGCAACAAAGACCCAATGCAGCCAAACAAACAAACAAAAAAACATTGCTGCAAGAAATTAAGATCTACATAAATGCAAAGGTATCCAGTGTTTGGGGCTAAGAAGGCTTAATATTGCTAAGATATGCCTAATACCTAATGTGATCTACAGATTCAACATAATCCCTATCAAAATTCTAACAGCCTTTCCTGAAGAAATGGAAACAGTGATCTTCTAATTCACATGAAACTGCAAGACACCCTAAATACTAAAACCATCTTGAAAAAGAACAAAGTTAGAGAACTAATACTTCCTGATTTCAAAACTCACTACAAATTTTTAAATGGGCAAAAAACTTGAATAAACATTTCTCCAAAGATGATATATAAATAGCCAATAAGCACATAAAAGATGCTCTACATCAGTAATCATTAGGGAAATGCAAATCAAAACCACCATGAGATATCACTGTACACCCATTAGGATGGCTATTCTAAAAAACAAACAAACAGAAAATATCAAGTGCTGGGAGAATGTGGAGAAACTGGAACCATTGTGCATCGATGGTGGGAATGTAAAATGGTTCACTTGCTATGGAAAACAGTCTGGCATTTCCTCAAAAATTAAACATAGATTTGCTATATGATCTAGCAATTCCACTTCTAGGTATATGCTCAAAAGAACTGAAAGCAGGGACAGGAACAGATATTTGTATGTCCATGTTCATAGCAGCACTATTCACAATAGCCAAAAGGTGAAAGCAACCCAAATGTCCAACAACAGATGAATGGTTAAAGAAAATGTGGTCTACAAATGAACCTATCTATGAAATAGAAAGGGACTCACAGACATAGAGAACAGACTTGTGGTTGCAGGGGGAGGGGAGGGGAGGGGGGGTGGGAAGGGGTGGATTGAGAGTTTAGGATTAGCAGATGCAAACTATTATACGTAGAATACATAAACAATGATCCTATTACATAGCACAGGGAACTATATTCAATATCCTATTATAAACCATAATAGAAACAATATGAAAAACATGTATATATATATATATTATATATATGTATAACTGACTCACTTTGTTGTACAATAGAAATTAACACAACATTGTAAATCAACTATACCGCAATAAAAAAAATTTTTTTTTAAATACACTCATCTCTAAAAGAAAAAAAAAAAAAAGATAATGTGGTCTATACATACAATGGAATGTTATTCAGCCTAAAAAGAGGAAGGAAATTCTGATACATGCTACAATATAGATGAACTTTTAAAACTTGCTAGTGAAATGAGTGACACACAGAAGGACAAATGTTATATGATTTCATTTACATGAAGTTCCTAGAAGAGACAAATTCATAGAGACAAAAAGTAGAATAGTGCTTTCCAGGGGTGGTGGGGAGAGAGGATTGAGGAGTAATTGCTGAATGGTTATAAAATGTATGTTTGGGATGATAATAACAAGAGGTTTTGGAAATAAACAATGATGATAGTTGCAAGACATGAATGAAATGTAAATCGAATTGTGCACTTAAAAATGGTTGAAATGGCTTATTTTATGTTACATATATTTAACCACAAGAAAAATTTCTAAAGAAAAAAGGAAGGAGGACTTCCCTGGTGGCAAATGGATAAGACTCCGCAATCCCAATGCAGGGAGCCTGGGTTCAATATCCGGTCAGGGAACTAGATCCCACATGCATGCCGCAACTAAGAGTTCGCATGCCACAACTAAGGCGCCTGTGTGCTGCAAGTAAGGAGCCCACATGCTACAACTAAGACCAGGTGCAAAGAAAGAAAGAAAGAAAGAAAGAAAGAAAGAAAGAAAGAAAGAAAGAAAGAAAGGAAGGAAGGAAGGAAGGAAGGAAGGAAGGAAGGAAGGAAGGAAGGAAGGGAGGGAGGAAGAAAAGAAAGAAAGAAAGAAAGAAAGAAAGAAAGAAAGAAAGAAAGAAAGAAAGAAAGAAAGAAAGAAAGAAAGAAAGAAAGAAAGAAAGACGAAGAGAGGAAGAAAGAGGAAATAGCATCTGGAGGCAGGGGTGGCAGGAAGCAGGTGGGAAAACATGCACACAGAGCAGATGCCTGCTGGGTGGGAGGGGCAGGGCGCTGACAAGGGAAAGCACAGGGCCTGCGTCATCCTGTGCTGGGCAGACACCGAGCAGGCACAAGTGACATCCTGGGCAGCAGCCCGAGTCACAAAGGATGGGCCACAAGGTCACTAAACTCAGATGGCACGGCTGGCAGTACACACCTTCACCTTCCCCCACCCCTCCCCCACCTCCTCCCCCAACCCCCAGTCCTTTCAGGCCTGAGGCGTCGATCGATCCATCCCGGATCATTGCTACAGCCTCCAGATGTGCCCTGCCCCACCTCCTACCCCTTGACTCGCCTGTCCTTTTGCCCAGAGGGCAGCTTCCTGAAGCAAACTAAATCCTGCTGCCTCAGCTCACGAGCTTCTCTGCCAATCCCCTCACTGGAGCCTGCTGCCTCCCTGGCTTGGCAAAGGTCCCCGACAGGCCGGTGCCAACGCGTCCCTCTGGCCTTGCCTCACATCCCTCCCCTGCTCCAACCCCAAGTTCTCTCTGGCCAGGCTGAGCTTCTCACGGTCCCTTAACAGAATGCTCTGGAGACGCTGGAATGGTCTCCAGCCCATGCCCTTGGCAAACTCCTAAGTCATCTTCAAGACTCTTTGCAAATGTCACCACTGTGGTGGGTCTCCAGACAGGATGGTTGCGCCCTCCTACACTCCCACAGCATTTCTTGCAGATAATTGCAAGGGTCCTTGAGTTTCACACTGTACTTGGGACAGACTCTTGAGCCATTTTGTTTGAAATGTTAAAGGAAATGGTAACCCTCTGAGGTAGTAGCCCCAGGGCCACCGAAACAACTGGCATCTGGGTCACAGATATGTGGTCGAATTTTGCCCCATCCCCCTGCCTCCACCCCAACTCTGAGGGAAGGGCCTGAGCAGGCGGCACCAGCAGAGGCTGAGAAACAGAAGAGAAGAAGAAGCACAAAGTTGGGGGCAGGGGCGACCTCTGTGAGCTGAGAGTGGGAGCAGCAAGGCTGCCACAGGTGGCCCCAGCACACATCAGGTGGACTTTAGCCTGGACTTTGGCTGCCCTGAGAAGGCAGGAGCCAGGCTGTGCCCCAGCAAGCAGGAGGTGCCTGGCTTACTTGTTTGGCCGCAGCCACAGCCACCATGCAGGGGAGGACCTGGGCGCTGCGCCTGCTGCTCCTGCTAGGGCTAGGCCTGGGCTCCCAGGAGGCCCTACCCCCACCCTGTGAAAGGTAGGAGGGGAGAAGGCAGCTGGGCATGGGGTGGGAAGGCCGGGTGCAGTAGGTTGGGATGAGAACTCAAGAGCTGGAGGGTCAGCCCTTCAGGCGCAAGGGAAGGGGAGGAAATTAGGTTTCCTTGTAGAGCTGGCTCTATGTGGGGCACTGCACCCCCAGTTCTGGAAAACGATGGAGTGGCCTGAGGCCGGCTGGGCACGGTCCAAGAGGCTGCCTCCCTCCAGTCCTCCCTCGAAGCTGCTCCTTGAACAGTGCAGGCCTCTTCTCAGGGTTGTTCTAGGAAACTTTCTGTACAATTTCTTTAGCCTGAATGTGAGAGGGGGTAGTAAGGGCCTGAAAGGAGCTCCTGGGTTTAACCTCTGACCTCTATGACCAAAGGCAAGTCAAATCTCTTTCCAGAGCCGTAGTTTCCTTCTCCAAATAACAGAGATAAGTGACCCTGTCCTGCCTCCTGGACTCACAGGGCATCACCCACTCTTCTTTCAACATGGATTTACTGAGCTCTCACTATGCCTCTTGGGTTGCAGCAGTGAACAAGAAAAATGAGGTCCATGAACGCAAGGTTATTATTACATAACAAGCAAGAAAAGTAATAATAGAAGCTAAATGGTGATAGAAGCATTAAAAGTAAAACAGAATTTGAGAGCCGCTCATGGAGGGTGAGCAGAGGGTGTTTCAGATAGGATGGGGAGGAAAGGTGTGTCTGAGGAGGTGATATTTCAGCAGAATTGTGGAAGGAACCATCCACATGCAGATCTGGGAGAAAACAGTCCAGGCATGGAAACTGCAATGCAAAGATCCTGAGGTTGCTGCATCAGAAAGAAGGCCTGTGTGGTTGGAACAGAAATGGGAAGAGGTCAGGGGAGAGAAAGGGCTCCAGGGAAGAGGAAGCCAGGGCTTGGGCTTCAGTGGTAGGACCAAAAATGTGAGAAGCGGTTCATTCTGGGATATATTTTGAAGTTTGAGCTGAGAGGATGTCGTGGTGACTGTGGAATATAAAGGGAAAGGACATACCTGGGATAATTCACAGGCTTTGTCGTGAGCAGTTGTAAAAGGGATTTCAGAGAGGCTCTGTGTTCAACTGTTGTGTCAAGCGTTAGGTTAGTCGCCAGAAGTATGGAGAGAAGACTGTGACAGTGGTCCCTGCGACCACCCTCAGCTTCAGTGGTTTACTAGTACTCATCAAATGGTTATATTCATGGTTATAGTTTAGTACAGTAAAAGGATACAGATTAAAATCAGGAAAGAGAAAAGGCATATGGGGCAGAATCCAGGAGAGAAGAAAGGCAAGCTTCCAGTTGTTCTCTCCCAACACTTAATTTTTCCAGAAATGATATGTGACGATACACGTGAGGTATGGCCAAAAAGGAAAGCTTGGCATCCAGGGGTTTTACTGGGGATCAGTTACAAAGGCGTGGAGTATCCTCATGGTGACCTTAGTTACTCAGTCTCCAGGTCTCTAAAGGTCAGAGTGATACTGGGTAGCCCTCAGCCCCCACCTCAAATCACATTAATAGCATAAAGTATCTGGCATGGCCCAAGGCCCCAGGTAAACAAAAATTTATCAGGAAGGGCTCCAGCAGCTTAGAGGTCATCTCTTAGGCACATATCAGACTGTCTCTGAAATGTGCAGTGTTTGAACACAGCAAACCTGCTAAGTCAACTGTTTACTGCACAAGCTACTTGTTATATAGCAAAGAATTTGTCTAGTCTTTGTCCTGGGTTCTTGGAATACAACTTCTAAGCTCTTGGAAATTTCCCAAGTGATAGGAGTGTCTTTGATATTCAGGATGGGCTCTAGTAGCTTCTATTAACGAGGTGACTCATGGTGAGTCCCTAGATGGGCCATGCTAATGAGATGACTAAGGTAGAGTAGGTCATGGTAGAAAAAGCAAGTGATTAGAGGGTTGGGGCTCTGGGGCACATGATATCAGCCTGACCTCCGGACCCAGATCTGGAGAGGGCAGGGGGCTGAAGATTGGGTTTAATCACATAGCCAGTGATTTAATCAATCATACCTATGCAATGAAACCCCAGTAAAATTCTGGACACTAAAGTTCAGTGCAGCCTCCTATTTGGTTGAGACGTCAATGTACCAGGAGGGTGATACGTCCTGATTCTATGGGGAAAGGACACAGAAGATCGGTGTTCAGGACTTTCCCAGACCTTACCCTATATGTGTCTTCATTTGGCTGGTCCTGATTTGCAGTCTTATAATAGAACTATAATCACAATATAGTGCTTTCCTGCGTTCTGTGAGCCATTCTTGTGAATTATTGAACCTTTAATTCTAGCAAATTCTTGTGGGAACCCCTGAATTTGTAGTCATTGGTCAGAAGTGGTGGTAACTTGGGGACCCCTGAACTGATGCCTGGAGTGAGAGCAGTCTTGTTGGGGACTGTACCCTTGACCTGGGGGTGGCGTCTGAGCTAACTTTCAGTGCCAGGATTATATTGCAATATTGCAATTGTCAGAAAATGTGTAATTTGCTAGAGTGACCTTGACTTCACTAAAATACGTGGCTTGGAAAGAGCAAGATGAAAGGGCAGGGGACGAGGATCCTTTGATTCCTGAACAGGGTCACCCACATGTTCGGAATAGCAGTTTTGCCGTGATCAGTTACGGGAGGTAAAAGTTACAAATGGAATTTAGAGATGATGGATCCAACTCTTAGGGTGTTAGCTCACTGGATGCATAAGAAAATGCAAAATAAGAAGAAAAATATTAAAAATACAATCCCTTGGTTACTGTTATCTAGAATAGCAAAAATGAAAGTGAGAGACCAGCCTCTGGTCCCTGAGCCCCTGCTGAAATAGTGTGTTGGGCAAAATCCTTCTTCTGGGTGGCCTGAGGTGCAGCCACTAGCCCCAGAGCCATTGCCTAAGGAAAAAAGTATCCTGAAACTACAAAAAATGAAGAAGGCAAGACTGATTCCCAAGAGAACAGGATAGACAGAGGAGAGAGCCAATGGTCTCGTCCCAGCAGGGTGGAAACCTTTAATCAATTTTCAAGAAATGAGCTGATTATAGCAGCTGTTGATAGGGTCAAAACAAAGGCTTTAGTGCAGCATTCTCAGAGGTTGAGTGGCCCAATGGGAGCCCCTGCAGGTCCTCCCAAATGAAAAGGCCCTCAACAAATCTGCTTTATTCACCCTACTTTGGAGGAATTTGGAAAACTGCAAGGCAAAGACAGCAACAGGAAATCTGACCTCCAGTCTGCTGGGGCAATGGTGCTGAAATGTAATCAAGATAAAGGCTGATGGAAGCGTCAGCGTCCCTTAGCTCTACCCTCCGCTGGAGACCCAAAGCCTTAAACATACGAGTGGGCAAAATGGTCAGAGGGTAGAGAAGGTTCTTGGACTCTGTGACATGGGAACCCCATGCACTGAGGTACCAGAAGCCACTGGTAAGGGCCTGAAAGGGGCTACAGTCAGATGAAGAGGATACAGAAATGCAAGAGTTGACAGGACTAAAGCGAAAGTTCATATGAGAAACATTGGAATGTTCAGACAGGCTTTATGTCAAGTGGTTGTTGCTCCTTCACCTTACGGGGAACACATCCTACCTAGTACCGCAAAACCCAAACCCGCTGAAGTCCTAACAGAATGCAAGTGTTGATGCAATTAAGGTGAGAGCTGGGATGAAAACTGGTGTGTTTGAACAGTTGTGGGGTTTTTTGAAACAGTTTTAATGTTAAGTGATTGCATCTACTTTACCTGAATGTATTACAGGGATGGATATTGTGTCTGACGTTGTGGGAACGTTTCCACTCTCTAGTATCATAAAACAGAAGGCATGTAAAGCCACCCATCAAGCAATATTAATTGGATGTTCCAAATGGGAACCAATAAAATTGCCTGAGTTCACATAGACCATAGCCTTCTGGGAAGCACAGATGGGGACTTACAGCAAAAGCCTTTGGGGGACTTCCCTGGTGGCGCAGTGGTTAAGAATCCGCCTGCCAATGAATGGGACATGGGTTTGTGGTCCGGGAAGATTCCACATGCCATGAAGCAACTAAGCCCATGCACCACAACTACTGAGCCTGTGCTCTAGAGCCCGCAGGCCGCAACTATTGAGCCGTGTGCCTAGAGCCTGTGCTTCACAATAAGAGAAGCCACCACACTGAGAAGCCTGCGCACTGCAACGAAGAGTAGCCCCCGCTCACAGCAACTAGAGAAAGCCCATGCATAGCAACGAAGACCCAACGCAGCCAAAAATAAATAAAATTAATTAACTAATTAATTTTAAAAAAAAGGCTTTGGGCACCTCCCAGCATGACTGCTGAGATTTTGGACTAAGGAATTTCCATTTGAGAGGCAATTACTAGCTTGCTATCAGAGATTAATTGAAGCTGCCCCTATGAATGAAGGTCATAAGATAATCTTGAAACCTGAAATACCCATATTATCTTGGTCATATCTTGTGTCTAAGAGGGAGGGCAGTGCCCAGAAGAGTTGCATAATAAAATGGAAATGGTTTATGCAGAAACAGCTACTGGAAATGTAGAGTTACTCGGTGTGTTCAAGAGCAGGCAGATTCCTCTTCCCCAGGAATGACTTTGGAACCACCTAAGGAGCAGCCAGAGTCTATGCCACTTAGACAGTGCCCTATACACAGCTCTTGATTGACCAACAAAGAGCTGCTTGGCTTATGGATGGCAGTTCCAAGGTGAACACACAACATACTGTTTGGAAAGCCACCACTCTTATCAAAGAAGATAAAAGCAAATCAGCTTGGTGGACTGAATTGCACACTGTTTGCCACTGCGTTTGGGTTTTTGGCTACTCTTGTCAGTGGCCAATGGCCTGGCCATGTGGTCAGGCAGAAGAGCAATGGAAAACAGGTCTCTAAAAATGACGCCCTTTTGTGGCAGGGTCCTGTGGAAATCACTATGGGACTCTGAATATTGCATTAAAGTAGAATATATTGATTCCCATCAGAAGAACCCTCGTCCTATATTGAAAGGTAACTGGACCCAGCAAGTGGGTATCCCTGTGTGTTCACGTGAGGTGGCCACTTGGGTTCATAAAATAACAGACGTTGGGAGGCTGCAGCAGTGCAGAGACGGGCTGCATCTAGATATATTCCACTTGCTCCCTCTGACGCAAAATGTCAATAAGAACTATTCTGCCTGCCAACAAGAGAGGCAGATTGCAGCTGGCTATGGGGCAGATTCTCTGGGGGAAAGGACAGGCACATAGCCAGCAAGTTGGACGGATGCTAGAAGACCCAGACGGCTACAAATGGGTCCTGACAGGCACAGACACTTACTCAGGACTGGGCTTTGCATACCAAGTGGTAAATGGCTCAAAATATTGTAAAAGGACCAGAACAGAAGGTACCGCACCAATTTACACCACTGAGTTACCTTGCTTCAGACTAAGGAATACTTTCATCCTCAGAGCAATGGTATGATAGAGTTGGAATGGTTGGGTGTCTAAAACAGGGGAGACATAGGTACGAACGGCAGGCTTACACACCTTCACAAGAGTGTGCTCACACTTACCACGAGGCGGAGTCAAGGGACTGTCCCCGCTTGTTTCATCTGGTTTTCTAGAGGAATCTAGGGAAGAGGGGATGGAAAGGATCTTTGTATAACTTTATGATTCTTCCCATAGCAGGTAGATAACGGTTCAACTATATTTTTTCCTTTCTTCTCCACATCACTTAAACACTTTCTTCCCCACATCACTTTTTCTATTTGATACAGTGGTCCTAGGACCGAGACTGCAGCAGGGAATCAGATGCAGGACTGTGCCAGAAGCAAGGATGATTCCTAAGCAAGAAAATGTAACTATACCTTTAAACCGTGATGTCAGAATTCCTAACAGCCTGATGGGGCCGGTGATGCCTTCATCCCATCTGGCTAAATTGGGGTTGTCAGTGAATGCATCTGTCTTCGGCCCTAGTTCAGGCCTAGTAGTAGGACCAGCCCACTCATTCTGTGTCTATGTAACACTACTCCATGTGAATGCAAGTGGCCTGCTAGCCAGTGGCACCTGCTAAATTAGTATTTCTGCCGGCAATCTGGACCAGCCCAGTGGCCAAGCCTAATGTTCCTTCCAATAGTGGAAACGTTTGACTATAAATGGAGAGAAGGAAAAGTAGTATCTGAAGGTAAAGAAATGAATAATGGGATTAATAATAATAATAAATGCAAGAAATTATATCACCTCAGCTCAGTTATACCAGATCCCGAAAGGGTGATATTATGTGTTGCTGAGGCCATTCCTACTTAGACAAGATAGAATGGAAGACTGCAAACCTGTGTCCTCGCCCTGGGAGACATTTTGGACATATGATCTGATGATGGACTAGACTAATTATTAATGACTGTGTGGAACTCTAGTGATGAGCCAACATCTTTTGAGTTGTATTTTTCAGGTTACATCTACCATAGTGTGATATGGTAAATATGGGCATTATTGGTCAGGTTATAATATTAATATTAATGCTCAAGTGTATTGGGAAATTGAGCTAAAAGCCTCCTATCCCTACCCTACGTTAGCTCTAAATGTTAGGTATATTCATGTTGATACTATTGCTTTATCTAGTATATAAATACTACACCAAAAGTAGACACTCCAACAGGCATGATTGTTTTGCTGTAAGGGGCCCATGGCCAAAGACCAGGGGGTGGCCTATTGTATAATAAAGAATTTGTCCTTTGACCTGGTTTCCTGGGATGTAACCACTAAGCTTTTGGAATGTCCCTAGTGATAGGAATGCCTTCGGTTTGGTATTCAGGGTGGGCTCTGATAGTTTATGTCAATGCGATGACTCAAGGGGAGCCCCTAGATGGGTCATGCTCACGGGGTGACTCAGGATGCCAGAAAGACCACGCGATTAGGGGGTTGGGACTTCGCACCCACATGATATATATCAGCTCAGCCTCCAGGGAGGAGAGGGGAGTTGGAGATTGGGTTCAGTCACACAGCCAATGATGCGATCAATCAAACCTGCATAATGAAACCCCAAGAAAGGGAATTCCCTGGCGGTCCAGTGGTTAGGACTCTGCGCTTCCGCTGCCCAGGGATCCATGTTCGATCCCTGCTTGGGGGACTCATATTCCACAAGCTGTGTTGTGTAGCCAAAAATCACTCACTCACTCACTCACTCAATCAATCAATAATAAAAAGTCTAGACACCAAAGCTCAGTGGCGCCTCCTATTTGGTGGATACTTTGATGTGCCAGGAGGGTGATGCCCCTGCTTCCACAGGGAGAGGAGGACACAGAAGCGCTGTGCTCAGGACACTCCCAGACCTCACCTTATATGTCTTGTGGAAATGAACTGAGTGAGGGTTTTATTAGAGCCAGGGCCCTTACACCTGTGGAGCCTGCCCTACCTGCAGGTGGTCAGAATGAGAACTGGATTCAGTCCACCACCCCTCTGGCCCTTGGCCTAGGCTCTTCTACAGCAAAACCATCTATTTGAGCATCTGCATTTAGTGTAGCAATTATATAACAGATGCAGCAATAATATAACTATGCCCAACATTGGGAGGAGCCAGTGCTAACTAAGGATCGACTTAAAGAAACAGCTAATCTGGCCTACAGAGCCTTTACATACATTTTCACATTTTTGTACTGATTTAGTTACTCATTTCCCTCCTTGATCTGCTGCTACTTCTATTTTATGATAAACTTGTGCAGAACTACTTAGCACAGAAATTAGCTAAATCCAGTTCTTCCTCAGGCCAGTCATTTCCCATTAGTATTCCCTTCTGAGGAGGCTTTAACTCAATCTCCCAATATATTTAATCATCAATGTCAGTATTATCATACGGCTTATTTACATAAGGTAGTCGAATTGTACCAACAATACCCGTTATACTGTATCCTAGTATGGTCATAGTATAACTCAGTTTCATTACAGAACAAATCCATAAGAATAAGAGGTATTTTCTATGCCTTCCCAGTGGAATCAAACCTTGCCCATATACCCTATATTATTATGGGCAGGCATCGTTATAAGTGGCCATGATTTGTAATTGTTATTTGTTATTTCTGGGTTCCAAGTCAGAGGCAAAGCAAGCCACCCTGTCTCAGTTCACAGCCTGGCCTGAGACTAGTTTCCACCTTGCGCTGTTATAGAGCAGGGCCCACCTCCTTCCTATGGGGGGACACAGTGGTGTTCAGAATGGTTCCTATCCCTGCTAATTGTACTATAGGCTGTGTCTTCTTCTGATCTGTTCTCGGAGAAAGGGCAGTCACATCATCAATGTAAAGTACAAGAGTCCCAGAGAATGTCCAAGGTTTGCAGGACCATAAGATTCCCACAGGAGTGTCCCCTAAGCCTCAGCAGCTAGGATGGCATGCCATTGCCCCATGGCTAATTTGGCCTCAATCAGCCAGTCATTTCCTATTGGTATTACCTTCTGAGGAGGCTTTAACTCATTCTCCCACTATATTTAATTAAAACAGTCAAGAGGCCCTGTGGGGCTTCCTAGGTTGCACAGCGGTTAAGAATCCGCCTGCCAATGTAGGGGACACGGGTTCGATCCCTGCTCCAGGAAGATCCCACATGCCGCGGAGCAACTAAGCTGGCGTGCCACAGATATTGAGCCTGCGCTTTAGAGCCCGTGAGCCACAACTACTGAGCCCATGTGCCACAACTACTGAAGCCCATGCACCTAGAGCCTATGCTCCGCAACAAGAGAAGGAAGCCACGGCAATGAGGAGCCTGCACACCAGAACAAAGAGTAGCCCCCACTCACGGCAACTAAAGAAAGCCCGTGCACAGCAAAAAAAAAGACCCAACACAGCCAATAAAATAAATTAATCAATTAATTAATTTTAAAAAAAGAGGCCCTGTGAGTGAGGGTATGATCCCTTTCCCAGGGCTGGGCCCTAGCATGACCCAGCATTACTCGTTACCTTGGTCTGATCCACTTCACTAAAGCCCCATCATCACTCCAGGCTGACTCCCATGCTTTGCTTTCCTCTTGAAAGAGATCTCCTTCTAATCTGCTTATTCTAGTTAATAAATAATTTTCCTCTGAATGCCTCTCCTTGTTAAAAGCACCAGGGACTTCCTGGTGGTCTAGTGAGTAAGACTCTAAGCTGCCAATGCAGGGGACATGGGTTCGATCCCTGGTAGAGGAATTAGATCCCATGTGCATGCTGCAACCAAGAGTCCTCATGTCACAACTAAGTAGTCCACATGCTGCAACTAAGACCCAGTGCAGTCAAAATAAAAAAATTAATAAATATTAAAAAAAAAAAAAAAAAAAAGCAAATCCAGTTTGCTCCACAATGGGCACCTGTCTCCTCCAAAGCCCTTTTCTGTCCCATTGTTTGATCCACATTGTTTGATCCACCATGCATGTTGTTGCCATTGTGTACTAAAGGCCTGAGTGCAGTTAGGATGCATGTTTTGTTCCCCAAAATGATGGGTCTTCCATGGTAGAGTTAAGTAAGTGATAGTCACATGAGATGTAATCTGAGTATGCCATAAGGCCTCCCATAGCCTTCCTCATCTCAGAATAGGACTATTCCCCAGGAGAAGTTGGCTGTACCATGTGACACCTACTGCTTCAATCCCATAAGAAACCCCTTCTTTCTATTCTGTGTAATAGCTTTCTATCCACAAAAACAGGTACGATCTGCATTTGTGCATATAGCGCACTGTGGCATGTTGGGGGTACCGCTGCTATATTTTGTCCATTAAGACCAGGGACCTTTCTAAGCATTCGATTATCAAGGTTTATGGCTACACAGCCATTAGTCTGCCAGAAGTAGTAAACCACACAATCCAGAGACTCTACCCAGTAGTTCCCAGAAATTCCTTCCCAAATGACACCCTTCATAGTAGGTATAACCTGAAAACTTAGGGTCAAAAGACACCAGCACAGGGACTTCCCTAGTGGTGCAGTGGTTAAGAATCCACTTGCCAATGCAGGGGACACGGGTTCGATCCCTGCTCCAGGAAGATCCCACGTGCTGCGGAGAAACTAAGCCGGTGCGCCACAACTATTGAGCCTGTGTGCCACAGCTACTGAAGTCCAAGAGCCTAGAGCCCAGGCTCTGCAACAAGAGAAGCCACCAAAATGAGAAGCCCATGCACCACAATGAAGAGTAGCTGCTCTGCAGGAATAGAGACACAGATGTAGAGAACAAACACATGGACACCGAGTGGGGAAAGCGGGGAGGATTGGGGAGGGGAATGAATTGGGAGATTAGGATACCAAATTGTACACTCTAAATATATGCACTTTATTGTAAAAAATAAAAAACTAAAAAACTAAAAAAAAAAAGAGTAGCCACTCTGCACAACTAAAGAAAGCCTGTGTGCAGCACCAAAGACCCAACACAGCCAATAAATAAATAAATTTATAGAGAAAGCCTGCGTGCATCAACGAAGACCCAAAGCAGTCAAAAAAAAAAAAAAAAAAAGACACTGGCACATCCCTAGAGTTCCCTTGTTGCCAGTAATTAGTCCAGCTCATCGTCATATCCCAAGAACAATATGTCTCCCAGAGCGACACCACCCACACTTGCAAAGTTCCGTTCAGCTTTGCCAGGTTGCAAAGGCAGGGGTGGTCGTGGCAAACACAGCATCACTGTTTCAGGCATCTGGCATAACTGTGCTAAAGATAACATTAACCTCTTGCTCTGAGCCTCTCTGCAGGCACCAGGGAAATGTCAGATTTCCCATTTTCATTGCACTCCCTTTCATTCAGCCCTTTACCCTCGGCCACTGTTTCTCTTTCTCTCCACTTGTCATTGATGGTTACTAAACCTTTCCACCTTTGGAAGGGACATTGGGTGTGGCCAGTATACCAGTCGTGCAAGTGCCTCCCCCTCAGCCTCTCCCATTCATATAGGATAGGGTTACATAGGTCCACAATGAGAGGGCTTTCCCCACCACCAGGCAGTAGAGCTGCATTCACTGACAACCCCAATTTCGCCAGCTGAGGTGCAGGCGCAACCCACCCCCAAAGGCCCTTGGGAATTCTGACATAGGGTTTTAAAAATAGTTACAGGTTCCTATTTTGGGATCATCCCTGCCTCTGGTACCACAGTTGCAGTCCTGGTCCTGGGACCACGGTTTCAGGTGGGGAAAAGTAAGGTGAGATGATGTGGCAAAGAACTGTATAGTCCTACCAGTAACCTCCCCACCCCGTCTCCCCAGATGCCCCAGAAAAGCAGAGGACTCTGTCCAGTGGGGACCTTCCCTTGGCCCCCTCATGTGGAATGTAGGCACAACTTGTGAAGGTGTGTAAGCCAGCTGTCATGGCTTTCTCTCTCCCCGTTTTAGACAACAAAATTTCGATTGCCTGGTCCAGTTCCCATCAAGCTGCCACTCTGAGGAGGTACGCAACACACGTCCATCCGCTGCGATAGCTCTTCACCCAGCGTTGGAGCTATGGGCCGCCCATCTTGGTACAGTATCTTCTGTTCTAATACAGTATTTTATAGTATTTTAAGCATCTTCATCTAAAACCAGGTACATGAAGCTACTTCAATGTGCCCCTTAAGTTCCCATAGCGAGTTCCATGGGGTTCTGTCCCATGTAGGCCTCCGTTTAATAGCCCAGTTTTCACTGCCCATTTGCCAGGCCACTGGCTACAGTGGCCTGTGAGTCATTAAAAACCAAACATAAGGGCTTTCCGCCCACTGAGATAGCTTGTTCTTATGTTTTTCAAAGATTTCCATCAGGCAGTTAGAGTGCAGTGGCCTTCTAAGCCAGATACTGTCTGTGCACTTTGTTTTGTTTTCTTTTCTTTTCTTTTCTAGTGGTTATGTCTTATTCTTTAGGTAGTCCTCAAGCCTAGCTGTTATATTATACATTATATTAAAATCACCTACATACTTTTTAAAAGACATCAATGGCCAATCCCCACCCTCCACCCCCATCCCAGTATTTTATTTTTATTTTATTAATTTACTTTATTGGCTGCATTGGGTCTTCGTTGCTGCACTCAGGTTTTTCTCTAGTTGCATCGAGCAGGGGCTACACTTTGTTGTGGTGTGCGGTGTCTGTCCACTTTGGAACTGCCATCGGTCAACTAAGCAGCTTTTGCTTGGTCAGTAGAAAGCTATTCCTATGGCACCTCCTGGTGTCTCCTCTGGTGCTTCCCAATTCAGCCCTGCAGGAAAAGAGGCCACCCGCTCCTGAACACAAAAAGTGCCTCCTTGCATTCCCTGAGTAGCCTGTTCCTGTGTAAACCATTTCCATTTCATTAAGGAACTCTTGGGTGCACTGCCTTCTTTATCAGAGTGTTTCTGTGACATCACCCAAGACATTACGGGTATTTCATGGTTTCAAGAATATTTTAGGGACTTCCCTGGTGGTCTAGTGGGTAAGACTTCAGGCTCCCAATGCAGGGGGCCTGGGTTCGATCCCTGGTCAGGGAACTAGATCTGCATGCATGCCACAACTAAGAAGGCTGCATGCCACAACTAAGAAGGCTGGATTCCACAGCTAAGAAGTCTACATGCTGCAACTGGGAAGTCCTCATGCATCAACTACAGATCCCACATGCGGCAATGAGGACCCTCCGTACCACAACTAAGACCCAGTGCAGCCAAAATACATTAATTAATTTTTTAAAAAAAAGAATATTTTATGTCCTTCAGTCATAGAGGTGGCTTCAATCAATACCCGATAGCAAGCTAGTGATTGTTTCCCAAATAGTGTATATTGTACATTGCATCTGGAAATTTCCCGGTCCAAAATCTTAGCCATTGCCACAACTCACAGGTTTTGCCACGAAGTCCTTCGGGTTGGGTCCACACAGAGTCACCATACAGAGAAAGGGTCCCATCTAACACGTCACTGATTAAAGCCCCAGTCTCCTCCTGTCCACCAGGTTTTCTTTTCTTTTCTTTTTTTTTGAGTTTGCAAAAACTTTATTTGCTTTGAAATCGTAATGGCTTCCCACATCCCCTCCCTTAAATGTCATTATGCTCCTCACACAACACATACTGCTCTGGTCCATCTGGATGAGGACAAACAAGAGTAACATTATCAGAAAATCAACAATCATTTCCTTTCTCCTGAGATGCCTTATAAATCTTAAATTTATATAACAGATAGGAGAAAGGAAATATTCTTTGCTTTTCCCATTTAAAGTCTTAGGGTAGAAGGTATTGTTACGTTCTGGAGGTGTATTTGTTTAATGAAGCTTCCCAACACAACTAGCTGGGGGAAAAAATGAAGGGAAATGCAAAATAAAGCGAATGTCTAGATATATGGTTTCCCATAACATTCTGCCTTGAAGAGGGCCATGTTTCCAAATGAAGGGAGAAAGCAGGGCACCTCATCACTCTCATTTCACAGACGAGGAGATGGAGGTTCAGAGACAGAGGTACCTTTGTGAAAACCAAGCAGCTTACCAGCCACTTACCACATGTGCCCAAGCTCAGGACAGCATCTAATGACAGCTTATCCCTCATCTTTCTAAGAAGATTCAAAGAGACAAGTTATTTAACCAACTTATATGCTTAAACATTAGTGATTTGGGTAAAATTAGAAAATGTCTACTTAATATTTATCAGTGAAGTCGCCATATATATATAAAGACATGAAATTATAAATATATTTAATTGTTGCTTGTTCTTCCAACTTTCAATTTTCATGAACCTCTTTTACACAAACTCCTGACATCAAGACCCATCCATTATAAGTCATCTAACAGTTTTCCAGAGCCCATCATTTTTGCAGTTATCCAATTCATATGAAGTCTAGTTCTTCTTTAATCCACAAGCCACAAGTAGGGATTTGCTTAGCAAGAGAACACTATTTCTTTTTTAATTCATTCTGTCGACATGTATAGTCTTTTTTTTTTTTGTAAGAACTTTTATTGAGATACAGTTAACATACAATAAATTGCATATATTTAGAGTATACCATTCGGTATCCCAATCTCCCAGTTCATTCCCCCGCAACCCTCCCCACTTTCCACACTTGGTGTCCATATGTTTGTTCTCTATGTCTGTGTCTCTGTTTCCACCTTGCAAACCGGTTGATTTGTATTATTTTTCTATATTCTGCATATATGTGTTAATATATGATATTTGTTTTACTCTTTCTAACTCACTTCACACTGTATGACAGTCTCTAGGTCCATTCATGTCTCCACAAATGTCCCAGTTTCATTCCTTTTTACAACTGAGTAATATTCCATTGTATATATGTACCACATCTTCTTTATCCATTCAACTGTTGATGGACATTTAGGTTGCTTCCATGACCTGGCTATTGTAAATAGTGCTTCAATGAACATTGGAGTGCATGTGTCTTTTTGAATTATGGTGTTCTCTGGGTATATGCCCAGCAGTGGGATTGCTGGGTCATATGGTAACTCTATTTTCAGTTTTGCAAGGAACCTCCAACTGTTCTCCATAGTGGTTGCATCAATTTACATTCCCACTAGCAGTGCAAGAGCGTTCCCTTTTCTCCACACCCTCTCCAGCATTTACTGTTTGTAGATTTTCTGATGATGCCCATTCTAACCGGTGTGAGGTGATACCTCATTGTAGTTTTGATTTGCATTTCTCTAATAATTAGTGATGTTGAGCAGCTTTTCATGTGCCTCTTGGCTGTCTGTATGTCTTCTTTGGAGAAATGCCTACTTAGGTCTTTTGCCCTTTTTTTTTTTAATTTACCATTTTATTTTTTTAAGCTCTTTTTTGGAATATAATTGCTTTACACTCTTGTACCAGTTTTTGAGGTACACCAAAGTAAATCAGCTGTATTTATACATATATCCCCATATCCCCTCCCTCCCGCAACTCCCTCCCACCCTCCCTGTGCCCATTTTTTGATTGAGTTTTTTTGATATTGAGCTGGATGAACTCTTTATATATTTTGGAGATTAATCCTTTGTCTGTTGATTTGTTTGCAAATACCTTCTCCCATTCTGAGGGTTGTCTTTTCATCTTGCTTATAGTTTCCTTTGCTGTGCAGAAGCTTTGAAGTTTCATTAGGTCCCACTTATTTATTTTTGTTTTTATTTCCATTACTCTAGGGGGTGGATCAAAAAAGATCTTGCTGTTATTTACATCGAAGAGTGTTCTTCCTATGTTTTCCTCTAGGAGTTTTATAGTGTCTGGCCTTACATTTAGGTCTTCAATCCATTTGGAGTTTATTTTTGTGTATGGTGTTAAAGAGTGTTCTAATTTCATTCTTTTACATGTAGCTGTCCGGTTTTCCCAGCACCACTTATTGAAGAGGCTGCCTTTTCTCCATTGTATATCCTTGCCTCCTTTGTCATAGGTTAGTAGACCATAGTTTATCACTGGGCTTTCTATCCTGTTCCATTGATCTATATTTCTGTTTTTGTGCCAGTACCATACTGTCTTGATCCCTGTAGGCTTGTAGTATAGCCATCTTTCCTTCTCAAGATTGTTTTGGCTATTTGGGGTCTTTTGCGTTTCCATACAAATCATAAAATTTCTTGTTCTAGTTCTGTGAAAAATGCCATTGGTAGTTTGATAGGGATTGCATTGAATCTGTAAATTGCTTTGGGCAGTATAGTCATTTTCACAATGTTGATTCTTCCAATCCAAGAACATGGTATATTTCTCCATCTGTTTGTGTCATCTTTGATTTCTTTCATTAGTGTCTTATAGTTTTCTGAGTACAGGTCTTTTACCTCCTTGGTTAGGTTTATTCCTAGGTATTTTATTCTTTTTGTTGCAGTGGTGAATGGGATTGTTTCCTTAATTTCTCTTTCTGATCTTTCATTGTTAGTGTATAGAAATGCAAGAGATTTCTGTGTGTTAATTTTGTATCCTACAACTTTACCGAATTCATTGATTAGCTCAAGTAGTTTTCTGGTGGCCTCTTTAGGATTTTCTATGTATACTATCACATCATCTGCGAACAGTGTCAGTTTTACTTCTTCTTGTCCAATTTGAATTCCTTTGATTTCTTTTTCTCCTCTGATTGCTGTGGCAAGGACTTCCAAAACTATGTTGAATAGTAGTGGCGAGAGTGGACATCCTTGTCTTGTTCCTGATCTTAGAGGAATGCTTTCAGTTTTTCACCATTGAGAATGATGCTTGCTGTGCGTTTGTCGTATATGGCCTTTATTATGTTGAGGTAGGTTCCCTCTATGCCCACCTTCTGGAGAGTTTTTATCATAAATGGGTGTTGAATTTTGTTAAAAGCTTTTTTTCTGCATCTATTGAGATGATCATGTGGTTTTTATCCTCCAATTTGTTAATGTGGTGTTTCACATTGATTGATTTGCGTATATTGAAGAATCCTTGCATTCTAGGGATAAACCCCACTTGATCATGGTGTATGATCCTTTTAATGTGTTGTTGGATTCTGTTGGCTAGTATTTTGTTGAGGAATTTTGCATCTAAATTCATCAGTGATGTTGGTCTGTAATTTTCTTTTTTTGTAGTATCTTTGTCTGGTTTTGGTGTCAGGGTAATGGTGGCCTCATAGAATGACTTTCGGAGTGTTCCTTCCTCTGCAATTTTTTGGAAGAACTTGAGAAGGATGGGTGTTAGCTCTTCTCTAAATGTTTGATAAAATTCACCTGTGAAGCCATCTGGTCCTGGACTTTTGTTTGTTGAGAGAGTTTTAATCACAGTTTCATTACTTGTGATTGGTCTGTTCATATTTTCTATGTCTTCCTGATTCAGTCTTGGAAGGTTATACCTTTCTAAGAATCTGTCCATTTCATCCAGGTTATCCATTTTATTGGCATATAGTTGCTTGTAGTAATCTCTTATGGTGCTTTTTATTTCTGTGGTGTCCATTGTAACTTCTCCTGTTTCATTTCTAATTTTATTGATTTGATTCCTCTCCCTCTTTTTCATGATGAGTCTTGCTAGAGGTTTATCAATTTTATTTATCTTCTCAAAGAACCAGCTTTTAGCTTTATTGATTTTTGCTCTTGTTTTATTTGTTTCTATTTCATTTATTTCTGCTCTGATCTTTATGGTTTCTCTTCATCTACTAACTTTGGGTTTTGTTTGCTCTTCTTTAGTTTCTTGAGGTGTAAGGTTAGATTGTTTATTTGGGCTTTTTCTTGTTTCTTGAGGTAGGATTGTATTGCTATAAACTTCCCTCTTAGAACTGCTTTTGCTGCATCTCATAAGTTTTGGATTGTTGTGTTTTCATTGTCATTTGTCTCTAGGTATTTTTTGATTTCCTCTTTGATTTCTTCAGTAATCTCTTGGTTATTTAGTAGCATATTGTTTAGCCTCCATGTGTTTGTGTTTTTTACAGTTTTTTTCCTGAAATTGATTTCTAATCTCATAGCATTGTGGTCGCAAAAGATGTTTGAGGCGATTTCAATTTTCTGAAATTTACCAAGGCTTGATTTGTGACCCAAAATGTGATCCATCCTGGAGAATGTTCCATGTGTACTTGAGAAGAACGTGTAATCTGCTGTTTTTGGATTTAATAGATATCTATTAAATCAAGCTGATTTATTGTGTCATTTAATGCTTGTGTTTCCTTATTAATTTTCTGTCTGGATGATCTGTCCATTGGTGTAAGTGGGGTGTTAAAGTCCCCCACTATGATTGTGTTACTGTCAATTTCCTCTTTCATAGTTGTTAGCATTTGCTTTATGTATTGAGATGCTCCTATACTGGGTGCATATATATTTATAATTGTTATTTCCTCTTCTTGGATGGATCCCTTGATCTTTATGTAGTGTTCTTTCTTGTCTCTTGTAACATTTTTAATTTTAAAGTCTATTTTATCTGATATGAGTATCGCTACTCCAGCTTTCTTTTGATTTCCATTTGCATGGAATATCTTTTTCCATCCCCTCACTTTCAGGCTGTATGTGTGCCTAGGTCTGAAGTGGGCCTCTTGGAGACAGCATATATATATGGGTCTTGTTTTTGTATCCATTCAGCCAGTCTGTGTCTTTTGGTTGGTGCATTTAGTCCATTTACATTCCAGGTAATTATCAATATGTATGTTTCTATTACCATTTTCTTAATTGTTTTGTTTTTGTTTTTGTAGGTCCTTTTCTTCTGTTTCCTGCTTAGAGAAGTTCCTTCAGCATTTGTTGTAGGGCTGGTTTGGTGGTGCTGAATTCTCTTAGCTGTTGCTTGTCTGTAAAGCTTTGGATTTCTCCATCAAATCTGAATGAGATCCTTGCTGGGTAGAGTATTCTTGGTTGTAGGTTCTTTCCTTTTATCACTGAAATATATCATGCCACTCCCTTCTGGCTTGCAGAGTTTCTGCTGAGAAATCAGCTGTTAACCTTATAGGAGTTCCTTTGTATGTTATTTATGGTTTTTCCCTTGTTGCTTTTAATAACTTTTCTCTGTCTTTAATTTTTATCAATTTGACTACTATATGTCTTGGCGTGTTTCTCCTTGGGTTTCTCCTGCCTGGGACTCTCTGTGCTTCCTGCACTTGGGTAGCTATTTTCTTTCCCATGTTAGGGAAGTTTTCAACTATAATCTCTTCCAATATTTTCTCGGGTCCTTTCTCTCTCTCTTCTCCTTCTGGGACCCCTATAATGTGAATGTTGATGCATTTAACGTTGTCCCAGAGATCTCTTAGGCTGTCTTCAGTTCTTTTCATTCTTTTTTCATTATTCTTTTCCACATCAGTGATTATCACCGTTCTGTCCTCCAGGTCACTCATTCGCCTTTCTGCCTCAGTTAATCTGCTATTGGTTCCTTCTAGTGTATTTTTCATTTCACTTACTGTGTTGCATATCTCTCTTTGTTTTTCTTTAATTCTTCTAGGTCTTTGGTAAACTTTTCTTGCAACTTTTCGATCTTTGCATCCAGTCTCTTTTCAAAGTCCTGGATCATCTTTGCCATCATTATTCTGAATTCTTTTTCTGGAAGGGTGCCTATCTCCTCTTCATTTGGTTGTTTTTCTAGGGTTTTATCTTGTCCCTTCATCTGGTACAAAGTCTTTTGCCTTTTCATTTTCTCTGTCTTTCTGTGGCTGTGGTTTTCAGTTCCACAGAACGAAATACTGCTAATACTGCTTGATACTGCTGTCTGCCCTCTTGTGGAGGAAACTGTCTAGGAGGCTTCCTGATGGGAGGGACTGATGGTGGGTTGGGCTGGGTGGGTGGAGCTCAGTAAAACTTTAATCTAATTTGGTGGGCAGAGCTCAGTAAAACTTTAATCTGCTTGTCTGCTAATGGATGGGGCTGTGTTCTCACCTTGTTGGTTGTTTGGCCTGAGGCTACCCAGCACTGGAGCTTACAGCCTCTTTGGTGGGGCTAATGGACTCTGAGAGGGCTCACACCAATAAGCACTTCCCAGAACCCCGGCCGCCAGTGTCCCTGTCTCCTCGGTGAGGCACAGCTGCCCCCCACCTCTGCAGGCAACCCTTCAACACCAGCAGGTAGGTCTGGTTCAGTCTCCTATGGGGTCACTGCTCCTTCCCCCTGGGTCCTGATGAGCACACTATTTTTTGTGTGCCCTCCAAGAATGGAGTCTCTGTTTCCCCCAGTCCTGTGGAGGTCCTCCAATCAAATCCCGCTGGCTTTCAAAGTCTGATTCTCTGGGGATTCCTCCTCTCATTGCCAGACCCCCAGGTTGGGAAGCCTGACGTGGGGCTCAGAACCCTCGCTTTAGTGGGTGGACTTCTGTGGTACAACTGTTCTCCAGTTTGTGAGTCACCCACCCAGCAATTATGGAATTTGATTTTAACATGATTTTACCCCTCCTACTGTCTCATCATGGCTTCTCCTTTGTCTCTGGATGTGGGGTGTCTTTTGGGGTGTCTTTTTTGGTGAGTTCCAGTGTCTTTCTGTCGATGATTGTTCAGCAGTTAGTTGTAATTCCAGTGCTCTTGCAAGAGGAGTGAGCGCACGTCCTCCTACTCCGCCATCTTGACATGTATCCACCGGGTTTTCTATACTGTTTCAAATTAACCAGTGGGCTGGGCTCAGGCACTTGTTTAGGTCCTTTATTGTTCAAGGACCCTCCTCAATCTCTCAGCCCTGGATGTCACCACCACCCACAAACCCCTATCACACACATATGGGCACACACATGGGCACACACACAGCCTTTGTCCCTTCCAGCAAACATGACAAAGACTCTTTCTTCTCCCCCGATGGTAATGACCTGACCTGCTCCCCTCCCTAACTCTCCCTGCAGCCAGATTTACTGCCACGGGCAGCTCCTGCACCAAGTTCAGATGGCCAAGCTCTACCAGGATGATAAGCAGTTTGTGGACATGCACTGTCCTCAGCGCCAGATGAGGCCTCTGGGGGCCCCACCTTCACCTGAACCTTCCACCAAAAGGCAGGGGGCAAGACCAGGCAGAGAGGGGCCTCTGATCAGCGAGGGGCCCCTGGGGTCCTGCTGACCTCTCCCTGCTGCCTGTTACCCAGACCAAGTACTGCAGCACTTCAACGAGCTGGCCCAGGCCCACAACCTCAGCATCCCCCAGCAGCAGCTCAGGGTGTTCGTCCAAGAGCACTTCCAGGCTGTGGGGCAGGAGCTAGAGCCCTGGACCCCCAAGGACTGGAAGGACAGGTACAACCCTGGAAGGGGAACAAGAGAGGGCCCTTCAGTCAGGGCTGCTTCCCTCAACACTATGGGCCCAGTGGTCTTCCAGCCCCCAGTTTCTGCATAAGATCTTGGACCCCAAGCTGCGAGCCTGGGCAGGGCAGCTGCACCAGCTCTGGAAGAAGCTGGGGAAAAAGGTATCAGTGCCCTGGACCTGGCCAGGGGAGATGGAGGTGGGAGAGGGGTAAGCCAGCTTGGGGTCCTCCCTGTCCCGAGAGCAGAGATTGGGACCCATTTCCTGAGAACACAGCTCCCTGCCTTCTGGGTCCTTAAACAGGAGCTCTCTAGAAAGAAGTTCTGAGGGGAGGAGGGCAACATCTACTTCTAACTCCTCACCCCCTCCCTGAAGCCCTCTCCAGCCTCCCCCAGGCAAACCGAGCCTGTCCTCCACCCCCAGGCTGCCTCGTCCTGCCCTTTACACCACATGGTGACTGTTCACTCCCCTGCTGGGCTCCCACTTCCCTGAGCTCCTCGCGCCAGGCCTCTGCTCAGGAATGATAATTGCTGCTGCTGATCCTGTGCTCAGCACAGTCTGTTATCCACGTTCTCTCCTTTGTCTGAGGCTCAGAGAGGGCAGCACTTTGCCCAAGGCTGCACAGCACCTGTCCTCCAGCCCCGCCCTAGGGCCCTGGCACCCACTGGCACAGAGCAGTGCTCCTGGGTCGTGTGCCAGCTTGGGCCACTTCCTCACCAGCCCCTCACCCAGTGGGAACAAGCCCGAGCCCCTTCTGCTCCTCCCCTGCAAAGCCCTGACAGGCTGACCTCTCTCCCACTGAAACCACCTCTCGTGTGTAGAACTGGGAGGGGATGAGCAGGGAAGACACCTGATGTGGACGCAGCCAGCCCCGCCTGGTCCTACCTGCTCTCCCTCAGCCACGTTCATCCACGTCCGCCTCGCTGGGGAAGGTGCTGGGGTTCCATCCACACCTGGGCCAGAACTGGGGCGGGGGTGCTGATCCTCTGGGCCTGGCCTCACAGTGGCAGCAGAGACGCGGGGGGCACTGGGAGCCAGAGAGAACGGTCCCCCCAGCTGGGTGCTAACCATGGCCGCTGCGTGGAGGCACCTGGGGCGCCGGGCTGAGCAGTCCAGGCTCTTGCACACCGACACGCTCTTGCTGGGACACCAGAGGCCAGCACGTGGGGACCAGCAGACCAGCTCCCCACGGCCCAGGCCCTGAGCAAGGCGACACGGCCGAGCAGCCCCAGAGCCAGAACCCAAGCCCGGGCTGCCTGGCTCCAAAGCCTCCAGCGCCCCAGCCTCCTCCAGCCTCCACTCTACGGGGGGCCTGGGCTCCCTGCGTCCTCTCTTCGGATCCAGGTGAAGCCGGACGTCCTCAGCCACCCCGAGCAGTTCTCTCTGATCTACTCAACACACCCCTTCATTGTGCCCGGTGGGCGCTTTGTTGAGTTCTACTACTGGTGCGCAGCCGGGGCCTACGGGACAGGGTGTAGAGGGTGCGGGGAGGAGCCCGGGGCCAGCAGGGGGTCTTGAGCGGGGTGGGTGCCTTGAGGTGGCCCAGGTGTGCAGGGCAGAGGGCGGCATGGGTGATGCCTGAGCTGTCCTCCAGCCAGGGGTTCCTACTGAGTGATGGGTGATGGAGGGTCTGCTCCTCTCTGAGATGCCTGAGAAGGTGAAGGGCATGCCGCAGAACCGCATTCCTACAGAACCCCTCCCCGAGCTGCCCCGGCAACGTCCCAGGGCGGGGCTGGGGAGGGTGCCTGGGCTGAGTTGGGGCCTGGCTCCACCCCAGGGACAACATTCACACTCTGGCCTTGGAGCTGGGCTTCTGGACTAAGAACAGGAGCATCTCTGTGAGCTCTGGGGGGAAGAGCTACTTCCTGAATCGCTATTACGTCCCTTTTGGGGGACCCAGGTGAGGACCCATCTAGCCAGCCTCTCCATCTCTTGTGTGTTCGTTCTGGTTTGACTGTCAGGACTCCCCTGGGCAGGAGGGTGGATGATGTAGTCCCACGTCTCCGATGGTGACCCCATAGCCCCGGGAGGTCCAGGGCTGTGGGCCCCAGGGCAGCTGAGCCAGTGTGGCTTGGCCTCCCTCTTGGGCACAGACGGCCTAGAGCCTCCCAGTGCCAGGCCCCCTGCTCTCCTCTTGCCAGGCCCGCGTCTTACAGCAAAGATGTAGAGCTGGCAGCCACCTTGCCAGAAGGTGAGCAGTAGGAAAGTGATGGGGTCTGCATGGGCCTGGGCGGGTGTGTCTGCTGCTGGTCTCCTGTCTCTGCTGCCTTGTCATCACAGGGGACCAGGAGGCTCTGTGGGCCAAGCTCAAGGCTGGGGCCGAGTCTGGCTGGGAGTTCTCCTCACGCTGGCTCATGGGAGGCCCGAACCCCGATGCACTCAGCAGCATCCGAACCAGCAGACTGGTGCCAGTTGACCTCAATGCCTTCCTGTGCCAGGTGGAGGAGCTGATGAGCAACTTCTACTCTCAACTGGGTGCGCATGCCCATGGGATGGGAGCTAGAAGGGTGCTAGCCTGGCTCAGGTCCCTGCCTCAGCCTTGGCTGTGGAGCTGGAAGTAGGCTGGTGGGTGGAGGGCCTCCAGCTCCCCAGCCTCACCCCTCACCCCTCGAGCAGCCACACCCCTCCCTTTCTTACTGGGAAGGACTATGAGAGGACACCCTACTCCATAAATCCAAACCCCCTGCGTTCCCTCTCCCTGCCCTATGACCCCTCAGAGCCACGGGAGTCCAAAGGGCCAGTGGCCCTGCGAGGACAGACCCAGGGACTGGCCGGTGCAGGCCCTGGGAGCTGTTCGGGACCATGTGCTCAGGGAATTCCAGGAGCTAGAGGCCTGAAATGGGGTGGGCTGAACTCCACACAGGCATGGCCCTGGGTGCTCAGGACCTCTTAGCCCCTGCAGAGGACAACAGGAGGCCAAACTAACCCTCTAGGAGGCAGGGGGCCCGAGGGCAAGGGGCCCCGTGGCTCAGCCTAAGGGCAGTGTTGCCCCAGGGAATGACTCTGAAGCCATGAAGTACAGAAATTTGCGAGCACAGTGCGTGGCTGCCCTGAAGGACATCCTGTGGGATGAGGAGAAAGGTGCCTGGTTTGACTATGACCTTGAAAACAAAAAGAAGAACCTCGAGTTTTACCCATCCAATCTCGCTCCTCTCTGGGCCCGCTGCTTCTCTGACCCGGGCAATGTGAACAAGGCTTTGAAATACCTGGAGGTGAGCGGGCAGCAGGGCAGGCTGCTACTAGGAGCGGGGTGGGGTGCAGGACCACCTGCTCACTCCCTGACTCTGATCTGCGACCTCCTCCGGCAAGTGGCAGCCACACCCGCCTCCGCCCTGTGTCTTAGCCTGCGGGTCCCCCTTCAGCCACCAGGGGGGAACTGTGAGCCAAGAAGAGAAGGCCCAGGAAGGGGACATCTGGCTTTAGGAGGGCGCAGCCTCTTGGCTCCCTGTCCAGCCTCCACCTACAGTCATGGTAATGTCTGGAACCTTCTAGGACAGCCGGATCCTGACCTACCAGTATGGAATCCCCACCTCTCTCTGGAAGACAGGCCAGCAGTGGGACTTCCCCAATGCCTGGGTCCCCCTGCAGGACCTGGTCATCAGAGGTAGGGAAGAAGGGATGGGGACTCTCCCAGGGGCTCAGCCCTACGAGGGTAGAGGGTCTGCCTCCCTGTTACTGGGGAGACATGAACAAAGGATGCAAAGGCCTTTCTCAGGCTCCTCTGCTTTCTCAGCCTCTCACTCAGCAAACATTTACACCTGCCCCCACCTGTCAGGGGAGTCAGCCCTCCTCTCTCCAAACCCAGGCCCTGGGTTAGGAGCAGGTTGGCCCCCAGTTCCAGGAAGGATGTCTTAGTGCCTGGGCCTCCTTCTCTCCTTGAGGAGAATAAGGCTCAGGCCTCTGCTCCCTGTGGGATGGGGGCTCCGGAGATCCAGGGGCCTGCCTGGGGTGGTCCAGGTCTGGCCAAGTCTCCTTCAGCCAGAGCCCAGGAAGTGGCTTTCCAGCTGGCCCAGAGCTAGATCCGAACCAACTCTGACGTCTACTCCAAAAAGTCAGCCATGTATGAGAAGGTGAGCTGGCCCTGATCCCAGGGCCTCGGGGTCCTCCTCCCCCACAGTGAGATGGAGGAATTGTCAGGCTGTGCAAAGCCCAGGCCCAGTTCAGCCAGGGACAGTGGCGGCACCTGGTGGCCATTCTTGGGCACTGCAGGCCAGGCATCAGAGCTGCTGGCCAGAGCAGCTTCCCCCTAAGGCGCTTCCATTTCTTGCTTCCCTAGAGGCCTGGGGTTGGGCAGGGGCTGGGGCAGGGCCTGACCTTAGAGCCTGTCCTCTTGTCCCCAGTATGACATCAGCAATGGTGGACAGCCAGGTGGTGGAGGGGAGTACGAAGTTCAGGTGAGTGGGCCACATCCTCCAGGGCTCTTCAGGGCTCTGATGTCCCCACGACTGACCGTGACCTCCCAGAGATCTTGCCCCACTGACCTTACCTCTCTCTCCAGGAGGGGTTTGGCTGGACCAATGGTGTGGTCCTGATGCTCCTGGACCGCTATGGTGACCGGCTGAGCTCGGGGACCCAGACAGCTTTCCTGGAGCCCCACTGCCTCGCAGCTGCCTTTCTGCTTAGCCTCCTGCCTCAGTGACGGGCCTTCACGTCCTCATCTGGCTCCAGCTCCTGCCAATTGAACTTCCACATGAGTCCCTACCTTCTTCTGCCTCTTGATCCTTTACCCCTGGAGAGCCCACCCTCCAGCCCCGTCCTTGGTCATAGTGGAGCGGGGGCAGGGTAAGGACCTGGAGGTCATGGTTGGGCCCTGGGTCCCTCCTGGAACATCGAATAAGGTGGGAATGCCACACTGTGGAGAAGACCTAGCTCTCCTACCCCACATACCCCGACCCCATGCCCCCAACAACCAGGCCTCCCAAACACATACTCCAAATGCTTTATTGTTCTGCTGAGATGCTTACAAATACTGAAAAACATCCAGCCGGGGCCGAGCAACCATGGCCCAGGGCTGGGAAGGGGGATAAGGAGGTGAGCTTAGTGTTAAGGCGCAAAGGGCTGAGCCCAGGACAGCTGGAGGCCTGGTCCTCTGCTCTCCATTTCATTCCCCTTCTGAGGCTGCAGGAGGGCAACCGGACCTCAGGGCCCCACCTCTGCTGCTTCCTCTCCTGCTCAGGACTTCCTTCAGGGGGTATCTGAACAACCCTCTGTCCGTCAGAAATTCAGCCCTATAACAGAACCCCGAGGACGGCCCTTCTAGCTTCTTCTCCCATCATCCAGTGGCTCCTCCTCTGGTCTCTAGTTCCCAGCTTTGCCCCTTCTGGCTCTAAGCAAGGCACGAGTGGAAGGGGGAGGGCTGGACGGGGGAGCCAGCAGGCTGTGTGTCAGGGCCTGGAGACGCAGGCAGGGGCAGGGAGAATGTGTTCAGTCCCTTCCCCCGGCAGGAGATGCCCAAGGGCCTGGGCTGGAGAGATGATGGCACGTACCCTCAGACGGGCCCACAGCTGAAGCAGTGGGCTGAGCTACCGAGCCACGGCCATTAGTGTGTGGCCGTGGTGATGAAGCAGTCACTATGGTGACCCTGGTGATGGGTCTGCAAAAAGAGGATAGGACTGGGACCTCAAGAGGGACACTTCCAGTCTCTGGCCTTTGAGCAAAGTAATAAAAAATATAAACACAGGACAACAATGGGGTAGAGCGGGGTTTGAGAAGGACACCGCCTGAGCTGTTACCCCACTCTGGATGCGGCTCTGCTCAGCCCCCAAGGCCCCTGCAAACAGGGCTGAGGCGAGAGGGGATCTTTGGCAGATTCTGGTACCATAATTGTCCTTTACAAAAGAGAACACAGGCTGGGGAGCGCAGGTGCCAGGTCAGAGCAGAGGAGCCCTCTGTGACAGCTCCTCAGCCTGGCGGGGCCTGCAGCAGGACCCTGAAGGGTTATTGCAAGTTCTGGGCTCCCAGGAGGCAGCAAAGCCCCCTCCACAACTTTTATCTCCTGGCTGGTTCTTGAGGGGGCCAGAGCTCAGACACTCACAGGACAAGCTCCTTACAGAATACTACAAAGTCTCTTCTTGTACAAAAGCCCCAGTAACGCTCCGCCCTCCAGGTCTCTGGGAGCACTTCTGCGAGGCCTGAGGCCCGGGGCACGACCCTGTCTCCAGGGGTGAGAGGAGGAGCAGGCCGCTGGGCATGGGTCCTGGGCCAGCCTGAGGGTCAGTTCATGAACTGAGTGTAGCCCTCTGCCCCGGTGACAATGACATCCATCCAGATGCGCATGGCCTCTGCAGACGGCGCCACCATGTAGTACAGCCGGTCGTGGGTCTTCACACAGAAGGTGAGGGCTGGGTTCGGGCTCTGCCGAGGGAGAGAGGAGAGGCTGAGCTGGGGCACCTCCGAAGCCCAGGAGCATTGTGCACCTGCCTCGCTGTCTGCCCTTCCTGTCTCTGACTCCGGGACACCCTGGAGCTCGGGACTGAGTCCTAAACAGGCCCGGAGCCCGGTCCCCACCATCAGGTGGGCCCCAAGCTGAGATGTTCCCCTCCTCACACCTGGGCAGTCCTTGGACCCTGGCAGGGCCCTACCCTGCCAGGTGGGGGCACTGTTCCTTGGCACCCTCAGGCACAAAAGGGAATATCAAAAGAATCAGAAGCAAAAGCCTGTTCCAGTGAGGACCAGAGTCTCTTCTCATCAAAAGAGGAACAGGTGGAAAAAGCTACAAGTGGGAGGCTGGGCCCCAGGACCCCAGAGGCACAGAGATCAGGGGTGGAGTGGGCATCTGAGGCTCGGCGGGAGGAAGGCTGGCTTGCATGAAGGCAGACGGCCCCAGCCTCAAATGTTTCCTGTTTATCAATCCTCTTGACCAAATCTAGTCTCTGAGGGCCCCTTCTCCCCATCCTTTCTGCACTGCCCACCCCCTCAGAGGGAGACGTCCTGCTGTCACCTCGGGACTGGGGGGCAGGCAAGCATACTCAAGCCGACAGGGGCTTCCTGCTCTTTGCACACCCCTCGGCTCCTCCCTCAGGCCTGGGGGAAGGGGTGGGGTGGGTACTTAGGGGAGAGTCAAGGGTCAGGGGCGAGAGGGGTACAGGAGGCGTTAACGTGCGGTAGTTCTGGTTACAGGTATATGGGGAGGGGTACCTCAGTCACCATAGTGAAGCTGAAAAACCTCTTCTAGGAAGGGGAGAGGGAGAGAGGAAGAGAAAGTTTACAAAGAGAACAAGCAATGGGTCTGAGCCTCTGAAGAGGGCAGGCTGGAGGCCATCGCTTCCAGAGCCTACCGGGCCCACCCCTTCCCCAGGGCTGTCCCTCTACCCCTCACCTTGGCCGCACTGCGCAGGTGGTCATAGTACACTTCCTCGATGGCCTGGAAATAGATGACCCCCTTGAGCTTCGTCTCATGTTTGTCTGCAAAGGAACAAGGGCCGGGCTCAGGAGGTCTGTCATACTTCAGGTCAAGCTCCGTGGACGTGGTGCACCGTCATCCAGGAAATGGGCTGATTCCCGGGACTCCAAAACAGAGCCCAGCAGGGAGCCCAGAAGACACGCTCAGTGTCCAGCCTCGCTCAGAACTATAAGGGAGGCAAATTAGAACTCCGCCGAGATACCACTTCTCACCTATCAGAACGGCAAAAATACACCCAAAATACACTGCACACTTTTGGCAAGTCTGTGGAGAAACAGGCATTGTAATAAATCTGACAGGTGGGAGTATAAATTGGTAAACCCTTAGGAGTGGTTTGGCTGCATCTACCAAAGTTAGAAAGGTGTTGGCCCTTTGAGCCAGCTTTTACACTTACAAAAATCTATCTTACACATGTACAAAATAACAAATTTATAAGCTTAACCATACCAGAATTTATAGTCACGAAAGATTAGAAACAACTCAAGTATCCATCAAGTGGAGGCAGCTAACTTAGAGTGTGCCACGTGATGGAATACATCCACCTGTTTAATAGAATGACAGAAATATCTGATATAGATACAGATTCAGAAATAAATCTATTTCTGATATGCCCAGATATCAATATCTAGATATAGATATATTTGAGATAGAAAGATCTCTAAGATACATTAGCAGGAAAACAAGGAAAGTATTGGGAGCTACTTTTTGTGTAAGAAAGGGTAAGAATACATGTTTGCATTTGTTTATATTCCCCTAAAGAAACTCTCGAAGGATACACAAGAGATTTAAAGGTGGTTACCTGTAGTTAGAGGGGGCGTAATTCTCCATTTAAACCTTTTTATGTGTTTTGAGTTTTGAAATATATGAATGTATTTATCTATTTAACTCCAATAGTAAAAAAAAAAAAAAAATGGAAGGAAGCCTATATCTTCTGGAGGCACGGATGGCAGGAAGGAGGAGGTCAAATTAGCAGAGCAGATGCCTGCTGGGTGGGAGGGGCAGGGCGCTGACAAGGGAAAGCACAGGGCCTGCGCCATCCCGTGCTGGGCAGACACCGAGCGGGCACAGCTGACATCCCGGGCAGCAGCCCGAGTCACAAAGGAAGGGCCACACAGTCACTAAACTCAGATGGCACGGCTGGCAGTACACACCTTCACCTCCTCCCCTCCACACACCCCACCCCCCCACCCCCACCCCGTCCTTTCAGGCCTGAGGCATCGATCGATGGATCCCGGATCATTGCTACAGCCTCCAGATGTGCCCTGCCCCGCCCCCTGCCCCTTGACTCCCCTGCCCTGATGCCCAGAGGGCAGCTTCCTGAAGCAAACTAAATCCTGCTGCCTCAGCTCACGAGCTTCTCTGCCAATCCCCTCACTGGAGCCTGCTGCCTCCCTGGCTTGGCAAAGGTCCCCAACAGGCCGGTGCCAACGCGTCCCTCTGGCCTTGCCTCACATCCCTCCCCTGCTCCAACCCCAAGTTCTCTCTGGCCAGGCTGAGCTTCTCACGGTCCCTTAAAAGAATGCTCTGGAGACACTGGAATGGTCTCCAGCCCATGTCCTTGGCAAACTCCTAAGTCATCTTCAAGACCCATTGCAAATGTCACCACGAGCGTGCACGGTTGTGCCCCCCTGTGCTCCCACAGCACAGAGGTACAGAACTTACGGTGCTGAACCTGAACCCTCCTTTATCTATTCCTAGATCTAGCTCCTCCAACACCGACTGCTATGTCCTAGCATACAGCAGGTGCTCAGTCAATGTTGAATAAATGAGTCTGAGGCACTAGGATCCAAAGAAGTCAGAGGCCCTTCTCTTAGGAACCCACAATCTAGAGGGGAAGAAGGCAGACACACAGCCACCTATTGGCTGTGTGACTTGGGCGTGGTTAGGGCTCCAAGAGAACACCTGCAGGTCACCGGTGGTCAGGAGTGTTCACACTCCAGCTGTTTGGCACAGTGTCTAGCACAATACATGTGGCATCTGTTGTGACATCATTATGCCCCAGGGCTGACGTCACATGGCAGAGGGACCCTGTATAATGCAAGAGTTACACAGCGGAGGGCAGGAACCGTTCCCAGTGAGGTGGGGCCAGGAAAGGCTTCACAGAGGTGGTTTCTGATCTGGACCCTGTAGAACAGAGGTGGTTCATGGCGTAGGTGGGAGGAGGGCCCAGGCAAGGGCAGGGAGAATGGCAGGTTCAAGGACAGGCAAGGCACACTCGCCCCATCCAGCCATAGGCCCACCTCCATCCGATGCTTCCTGCCTGGGACAGGGACCCAGCCCCCTCCAGGCCCCTGGGCCTAGCCATCTCTCCAGCCTCTGTTCTCTCCCATCTCTTCCTTCACTGGAAATAGTAACACATTCCTGCCTCCGCTTCCTCACCACCCCACTATCCTCCACGGATCACATGCAATCTGGCTCCCATCCCGGTACCCAGCAGAAACCATTCTCTTGTCAAGATCCAAGCCCTGAATCCAGTGGCCTTTGGGTCCACATTAGTCTTGGCCTCTCTGCAGCATCCATTGTCATTGGTGACACTCCCTGCCTGCATATCTCTGCTCCCCTGGCTGGCTTCCTTCTCCATGTCCGCCCCGCCCCTTCTCCCATCTGACTTGGTCTCCTTTTGTTTCAAAAACATTTAGGGGAGGTCACACGTGCCAAGCGCCAGCCCAGCACCTGGCATGTGGCTTCCTGCCTCCTGCCCCTCTCACCCTGCTGGTGCCTCCTTTTCCTCCTTCCTCACAAGGGTGGGCCTGCCCAAGGGTGCAGCTCTGTCTCTCCCTCTTCTCTGCTCTGAAGTCTAATTGCCCAAGTTCAGTCTTAGCTCTGCCTCTTGCAGCTGAGAGACCTTGGGGGAGTTACTTAACCTCTCTGTGCCTAATTTTCCTCATCTGTAAAATGGGTGTAAAAACAGTGCTTCCCTCACAAGATTATTGTGAAGATTAAACGAGATAATGCACGTAGAGTGCTTAGCACGGCATCTGGCCCACAAGCGTTCAGTAAGTATAATCTGCTTTCATTAGTACCATCATTATTATTCCCACAGCTTCAACGTTCACTCTGCCTCTAACCCTGACCTTCTTGTAACCCTAGATGCACCATGGGCGCTTCAACCTCAACGTGCCTAAGAGGGAGTTGTCCTCCCAGGCCTGTTCCTCTCCATCCTGACAAAGTCCCTTCCCAGCCTAGGTGGAAACATGGGGATACGCGTGTCTCTGCCTCCACACCCCCAGGGCCCAGGTGGTCAGGGAGGGCTTCTTGGAAGGGATGGCACTTGGTTGGGGACCAGGTCAGGGGGGAAGCAGGGCGCTCCAGGCCTGTGTGACTTCAGCACCAAACACTCCGGCCCTTTCCTTCCAGGCTCTGAACAGGACCGCTCTTCCCGGCTTTGTGGTTGGGTGGGGCCGGTGACTGGCTGAACAGGCCCACTAGTGACTCGGGGATGGACCCCAGCTGGGGCACTTAACGCCAGTGCAAAGCCAATCAGGCTGCTCTTCACCCTCTGCCACTGCAGCCAGCAACATTCCAGAAAGGTATGCTCTGAGGCAAAGAGAACACTGACGCAGAACAGAGCCCCCACCAACCCACGGCACGCATGGACACGCATCAGGAGTAAGAAGGAAAACGTTGGTTTTGAGCCACTGGGATCTTAGAAAGGGCTGCTTCCCTAAGACCTTTCTGAAGCACAGCCTAGCCTGTCCTGACTAGGATATGATACAGCATCCCACACTCCAAGTGGGAACTGTCCAGAGGGAACTCCAAGGATGAGAAATTAAGCTGGAGGCTGGGTGCAGAGAGCTAAGGGAGCAGGACAGGACAGGCGGGCTGTCCCCAGGGTTGTCCTGAGCGGCCCAGGCACTGCCCAGCAGCTTGTCTTGGAGTCTCTGCAGGAACTTGCCCAAGGCGGAATCCACAGGACTCCATGCACCCACAGCATCTGGGGTCCCCTACAGCATCCCCATCACTCTTTGTTCACTGTCTGCCTCCCTGACAACAGGCTCCAAGGGAGTGAGCTGTGGCCACCTTGCTCGTCACCAGAGCCTAGAACAGTGCCCAGAACTTATTAGATGCTCAGTAATAATACTGCTGAAAAAATGAATGAGTGAACAAATCAGTGGAGGTGAGCCAGATACACTCTGTACGTTTTCAGGGAGGGCAGGACAAGACCCAGCCCAAGCCCCTCATCCCCACTTGGAAGCTTCCAGAAGACCTGCTGTCTGGGGTGACAGAGCCCAGGGGTCTTGGCTCTGGGGCAGTCTTGGGATAACTCACCCACATAATAGGAAAGGGTGCGCTTGAGCCGATCGAAGACAAACCAGCGCTTCTTCCACGATTTAATCTTGCCACCCATCTTGACCAAGTAGCCACGGCAGACCTGGTGGGAAGCAGGGGTGAGGAAGGACCCAAATGCACAGCCCCTAAAGCTTTCTTCCCTGGGCAGCAACGTCAGCGCCATCACCTGTGCCTGTATTCACGGGTGCTGTCCCCAACATCTCTTGAGGTCAGCACACCTGGTCCTGGGACAGAGACCTCTGGTGTTAGGGCAGGAACTGAGGCCACTATTCCGAGGACCCGGGAGGTGCCCCTGAACATGGGGTCCCCACCATGACACCCCAGCCCTGCGCCCCAGGGGCCCCCGAGGGCCTGTACCTTGCTGCTGAGCACCACATGCAGGCAGGTATCCACACCATGGCCCGACGACTCGATGTGGGTCTTCAGGTCAAAGTCCTCCTTCCGGATGGGCAGGTAGCGGGTCAGCGGTCGTGCCTGGGAGCAGAGGGCAGGATCACGAGGGGCCCCTCTCTCTCTGTCGTTTCCTTGTTCTTTGGCTTCAGTCCTGAACCCGCAAAAGCCTGCCATCACTCCCTCCCCACCCTCATGGCTGTCGCTCTGGTCTCACAGGGCTTTGGCCAAAGCAGGGACCTGGCACAGCTGTGCTGACTCCACCCAAGCCTGCGCAAACTGCTGAATGGCTCCCCGCCTCCGCTTCCCAGACACAGCCGTCCTCGTCCTGTCCCTGGCCCTCCTCTCCCTCCTGGGCTGAATGGAACAAAACAAAGAACCAGATGTGAACATGACCTTGGAAGAAAAGCCCAATAAGAAGCCTGGTCTCTGACTTCCCATGGGGTCTTGTTTGGGTCACAGCCCCTCTCGGGCCTCAGTCTCCTTATGTGTAAACAAGGACTTTGAACTGCAGAATCCCTAAGGTCTGTTCCACCTCAACATTTCTAATGTTTCACTAGAATTCTCAGTCAACTGGAATTTTTTTCTACTCTTTATTTCTAGGAAGAACGTTAGAATGACACGAGAAGCAAACACCATAAATTATTTAAAGAAGAAACAACATGCTCAGCTTCCCGGAGGTGCCCCAAAGATGAGCTGACCCCACCCACCTCCCCGAAGCCGTGGCCCCTGCAACCATGCCTGAGCTCCAGGGCAGGGGACCAGAGGAAAGAGTCCCAAAGAGACCACTACCTGAGCCAGGCAAGGGGAGCTAGGCATTTAGCAAAGACTCCAACACAGAGGAAAAACTCACAAAGTTTCTGAGTATTTCTAAATTTCCGAGCCAATCTAGGCAAGCTACCCTTCAGGATTCATGCTGCTGCATCATTAGGGAATCAAGGAGCTGTGATCGCCCATCACTGCGGGGAGGACCCCACCCTGGGGAGGCCTATGGACTCGCCATAGGAAGGGACAACCTGTCTGAGTCTCACAGGCTCTCCTGGGGGCCCAGGACCTGGAACCAGAGACACAGGTAGATTTCCTTGCCCAGCCTAATTTCTCCCTCTGCCTTCAACTGCTCTGCTCACGTCTCCTGTGTAAGGAAAGAGCCCAGGGCTGGCTTTTGTGTAAGGATGGATTCTTGTCCCAAGGAGAAACTAGTACAATTCTCTTTTGGAGATGCAAACCGAAAGTCAGAGTGAGACCAGCTGCTGGTGGTGCGGGCTGGAGCCAAAAGGTCTGATGGATTGAGGCTAGGACAGCCACGTAGCACCAGGCACAGGAGGGCATCAGAGACCAGGAAGGAGGTGCAGTGCAGACTCACGAGGCCCGTGAGAGGCCAAGGGGAGCCACCCTGATTCTGACTCAGCTCCCATCTCTGGAAAGCCTGTCCAGACCCTCCTCTTTAAAAGGTGGCCTGCCATGACCCCACAACCCAATCAAAGCACACACACAAACACACACACACACACACTGGCTTGAACAAGCCCTAGTGGGGCCCTGTTTCTTGGGGCCAAACAAGTCCCAGGCAGAATTCTGCATGTGCACTCCTTTCTGGAGAGAACAGGCTCTACAGCCCAGCAGGGGTACCCTGGCACACCCCAACCCCTCCGCAGCCCTACTCTAAAGCCCACCTCCCCCTTACCTGCGAGAACTGTTTCTCCCGCATCTTGACCTCCTTCTCCACCAGCTGCTGCCTCCGGGCGCTCTCGCTCTGCAGCCTCCGTTCCACCTGCTCCCGCCGCCTCCGCTCCTCCTCCAGGGCCTGCCGCCTCAGCTCCATCTCCCGTTCCTGCCCCCAAAGCTGGGGCTCAGTGCCCGCCCCCCAAGCCCCCGCCACCCCTCCTCAGGCCGGGGCAGAGCCACAGGGGGCACCCACCTCAGAGGGCAGCCTGGCATGCAGGGCCACCACCCTGCAAGCCCACCCTCTCCAAGGACCTTGCTGACAAGGGTAAATGCCTTAAAGTGAGACCATCCTGGCTTCAAATCCTGGCTCTGCCACCTTTATGAGTTCTGGACCCTGACAAACTCCCTAAGCCTCAGTTGCCTCATCTATAAGATGGGGCCAAGAATGCCTACTCCTGGGCTTGTAGCGAAAATTAAATGAGATCAAGTAAGTAAATGTCCACCACTGACTCTGGAAGGAAGGAAGCACTCAATAAAAAAAAAATGGGCTTCTATAATTTTTATCTGAATTTCTAAGACATGGATTATCTAAACCACTTTTTTTCACATGGAACATATTCAGTAGTCCTTCCCTAATCACTAAGTGAAGGCCCTCTGAAACTCCAAATGAGAAACATTTATAGTTGAACTTCAAATTTTATGGAAAAAAATGAACTTATGAAAGCTATTATCAAAAGGTGTTAAGTCATTAAAACAAACCATTAAGGACAGAGCATGTGGGTGATGTTTTACATGTCTTTCATCATCGATTACAACCTTTATATTATTAACTCCCATCTGCCACTTCTCCCCAGCTTGAAACTTAGCAGAATCTCCTTTTTCTCCATTTGCCAAGAGATGTTTGTAAATCTGCCCTCCTCTGAAGTAAATAAGACGAAGAGGCCTTCTTGTCTGGTCTCCTGCTCCCCGGGGTCCCACTCTCATCTCCAGACATGCAGAGTGCCCGGATGACAGAGACAGCAGCTTCTGCAGATTCTTTATTTAAGCTCCTCCCCCGGCACGGTTTCCTCAGCCTGGCTATGCCCGCGATAAACCACTGGCCCCTCTGCTATGGCCCAGCCCCAGGCCTACCAGTAGGGAACTTGACGCCCCCGCAGCCAACACCTCTGCTCTAGCTTGGACATCTGCCTTCTCTCCGTCCCCATCCTTCAATGCCAGTTCCTAACCATCCCCAGAAGGAGGGGCCTGGCACTCAGGTAGAGAGGAATCAAAATTCCCATGGTGGCCAAACGTCCACAGAAGCGAACACACAAAGACTGGAAGTTCCCATACAGGAAATTCACGGTTGGACAATGGTTACTGTGCTGCCGCCCCACTTTACCTAAGAGCTGTGAAGCTTGTCATCTCGCCAAGCCTCCCTATCCCCCACTTGAGGAACACAGGCTTTGAAAACACTCTTCCTCAAGGGACTGCTGCGAGGACAATGTAGGTGAAGGGGCCTGGGGAGGAGGGGAGGCCCTTGGTGGGCGGAGGGCGGCCCCGGGGCCCCGCACCTTCTCGCCCGTGGCCCAGATCTGCCTCACCCTCGACTCCATGAGGCGGCTCTTCTCCGCATGGGCTTCTTTCAGCATCTTCTCCATTTCTTCAATCTTCCCCACGTCCAGGCCCAGGCCGCTCGCACTGGAGAGGGAAGGGGAGGAGGCACCTGCTGGAGGCGGCGGCCCCAGCGTGGGGAGGACAGAGGCGGCGCTGTCGGAGGCCGGGGCTCGGGTACCTGGACATGTTGTCGGGGGAGCAGGCCGAGTTGCCCCCCGTGGAGATGCTGGTGTCCATGCTGTCCGAGCTCTCCAGGCTCAGCGTGTCGTAGGCGTGCTCGCCCTCCTCACCGCGCTCCCGTGAGGCCGGCAGGTGGTGCAGGATGGAGTGATGCATGAGCGGGGGGAAGCCCGAGGGCCCGGCCGGGAAGGGCCCCGCGCCGTGCAGGGCGTCCCACTGGCACTGCGCCTCAGCCGCCGCCTTCTGCTTCAGCTCGGCCAGCCGCCGCCGCTGCTCCTCAATCACCTGCTGCCCTGCAGAAGGGACAGGCGGGTGTCACGGCGGGCACCCCACCCACCCACGGAGGATGCTGGCAACATCACAGACGGAGGGAGGAGGCGAGCAGGGAGAAGGTAACCCGGGGCAGCCCCCTCGCCCCCCACCAGCTTCCCTGAAGCCCCCGCAGCTCCGGGTCCGGCTGCCCTGGCAATGCTTCGTCGCCTGCACAACTGGCCGTGGCCACACAGTCTGGCTTCAGCGCTTTCACTGCGTCCTGAGCCCACACAGGGCACCGAACCTGCCCAGGGGGTGCCCCGGCAGCACGACAGCCAGGTGGCTCCAGCTCACAAGCAAGGCCTGAACAGGCGGGCGGGGCGCATGCACCCACCCTGCTGCTGGGGAAGGGGGAAGGGAGAGGTGCTGGGAGGCCCACGAGCACCCACGTCAACGCAGACCCCGCGGCGAAGCAGAAGCAGGAGCACCAGCAGCAGGAAAGGAGGGAGGGGGCACGAGGCGGAGCACAGCTGCGGCAGGACAAAGCTCGGCCGGAGGGGTGAGGCCAGCCTGACACCCCAACCCAGCTCAGCCTGGGAGTCTGCCTGCGGGCAGTGGGGGCCTGGGCGGAACACGTCATGCGGATGCCCCTGCGGGGGCTGCCTGACCAAAGCAATGCCCTCAATGACCAACGCTCTACCTGCTGGGTCGTCAGTTGGGAGGGGCTCGGCAGGAAGCGACTCGACTGGTGGGGGGGCCCCGAGTAGAGACACAGAGGGGACGAGAGGGGAGAGAGGCACAGACGTGGGCTTTCAAAACAACCAAAATGCACACAAGCAACCAGGACTCCTGGGTCCATAGAGCCAGTATCTTAGGGAAGCATCTGTGGAGGTCATCATGTCCAACCCCCTGCCTCCAGACAGGGCAATGTCTGTCCCTGCTCAGACCAACGAGCATGTCCCTTATTTGCTGGGTTCTCTAGAGAAGATCTCACAGCGACCCCCACGCCCACCCCCTCCCCGCTTAGTCCCCTGCCCTTAGTCTTTTGAAAAATATCCATCCACGGATCTCTTCTTTAGGTATCTAATCCAAATCCTTTTTGCTCTTGCCTGGATCCCAATGAAAGGAAAAACATCCTGGAAAAGGCGTGGGCATGGATGGGGTAGGGTGGAGGGTGCGCGCCAGACGTCCAGGGCCCCCAGGAGAGCGGGAGGGCTGGCGTTGCAGCCACTCACCCTTCTGCTGCAGGGCCAGCTGGCGCTTGGTCTCGATGTCCTGCAGCGTGGCTGCCAGGTTGCGAGGAAGGCTGCTTGTGCCATTCTGGGCGAGTAGCGTACTCTGTGAAGGGAAATGGAGCGTCGGGACCTGCGGCTCAGAAAACACCTCCCCTCACTCTCAAGGCTCTTATGGGCGGCCTCCACCCCGCCACCACCACCACCCTGCCACACAGCCCACCCTCTGTCCTCAGACCTTTGGGGAGGGGCTACGGCCCAAGGTAGCCACGCTGAGCTGGGAGGAAGAGGAGGAAGAGCCAGAGGAAGAGGGGAGGGGCCCACTGCGGGTCCGGGGCAGGGGGCTGGTGGCCTCACCATCCATCTTGGAGCGGTAAACCTGGAGGAGAGAGATACTGCCTGGTATCCCCAGCTCCCCCATGGCCACACCCCCACGGCACCTAGGCTGGCTGTGATCCAAGGGATGGCCCCAGCACCAGGCCCCTGAGGCCTGTCTAGCTGACAACAGCCCTGAGCCTCCTGGGCCGGCCCAATGGGCAGATGTTATTCACAGCTGTGAAGCCTCCTTTCCAGGCTGTTCCTCCTTGGGCCAATCCCAGATCCAACCCTGCATCTTAGAAAGGACCTTGTAAATCAATCCATGTGAGGAGTTCACACCCATGGGCAGCGCTGTACAGGAGACTAACTGGAGGCCAGGGCTCCCTCTGGTCCCAGCTTTGCCACTAACAGGCTGTGTGACCTTGGGCCACACACCTCCCCACTCTGGGCCTTGGCTTCCTTATCTGCAAAAGGAGGGAGCAGGGCTAGACTAAATAATTGCCAAGCTTCCCCACAGCACTAATGTTTGGTGAATATGGTCTTTGGAGTCAAGAACCCTGACTCTCAGTGTAGCCTCTGCTACTTCCTAGTTGTGTGACCTTGGAGAGATTACTTATCTTCTCTAGGCCCCAGTGTTTGATCTGTAAAAGGAGAGTTTAACATTATCTACCTCAAAGGCCTGTGGTAATGATTAAATGAATCAAAACATGTGAAAATCTCAAACCAGCTGGGCACAAAATAGAAATGCCACATAAACAGCTCCCAAAGGGAACACGTAATTTTAGCTGAGATCACAGTCTTAGCGGTGCAACGTCTTCACTCAAGGAATGAATCTTGAGTGGTGGTGATCGTGGTGGTGGGGAGGTGTTTCAGCCACTACAGCCGGTCAGTAGAGTGACACTTGGGGCAGAAGACTGCCCGAATTCCCTTCCCCCACCCCGCGGGCAGCAGCTTGCTGCAGTCTCAAGCAGCCCCACCCCCACCCCACCCCTGCCACTGCCCCCGGGCAACTCTGTGGAGTCTTGAGCATGTCCTCAGGGCTGTCAATTCAGAGTCTTTGTCCCACTCTGTCCTGCCTCCAAGGGCCATGCCTGGGGAAACCAGGAGAACAAAATAGTGGCAACTCTCCTAGGACACACAAGTTCCAGAGGCAACAGGCCTAAGAGAGTGTCTGGCCCCCAGACCAAGTGAGAAGCCCTGGGGGTGAGGGCTGCCAAGGACTAGCTCAGCACAAGGCACCACGGCTCCAGAACCCCCTTCCATTGGACAGTCAAGAGCACCACCCTCAGATGATGACATCACATTCAGGAGGCTGGCCCTCCACGCCCCGAGTGCCAGGATGGCTGCCCAAGAGGGACCCTACTTCCCTCGCAGGGTCCAGAGGCCCCCGTTGCCCTGGCTGGATTAACCCCCGCCACCTAAGGCAGCACTGTGGGGCTGATGGGGTGGCAGGAGGTACCCAGAGCAGAGAGGAGCAGGGCCTGGGGAGGGATGGGCAGGGAAGGAGGGGTTACCTGCAGCTGACGGGAAGCTTTGGCGGGCAGAGGCGGGGGGGAGGCGCGAGGGGAGGCTGCAGCGGGGTCAGTCCCCAGCCCGGCCATCAGCTCCTGGTACCACTGCTCTAAGTCTACAGCAGGGAGCAGCAGCTTCTCCATCTGGAGGGGGCGCGGGGAGGAGGACAGGGGACAGGAGGGGAAGGACGGAGAGGAAAGGTCAAGACAAGAGGGGAAAGGAAAGGGGAGGAAGAAGGAAGAAAAGGGCGAAGAAAGGGGAAGGTTGGAGGAAGGGTAAAGGAAGGCCATTATCAGGGAAACAGACAGGAAGGGAAGGGAAAAAGAGAAGGAAGGAAGGGAGAAAGGAGAGCATAAAGAGAAGAAAACACAGTGAGAAAACAGTTGCCATGAATGTGCTAAGGGCAAAGAGACACAGGGCACAACACCCGGACCACAGACATGTGCTGCGCCAACCACGATGCCAGCCAGCGAGAGCCCCCCAGCACGCAGCGCTCCCCCCAGGGCCGGCCGAGGGCTGAGATGCCCTGCGCGGGGGCCAAGCACACACAGACAGAGCCACGCCACTAGTGGGCTGCGGGTGGCAGGGACACACAGACCACCAACCTGGGGTGAAGGCGTGACAGAAGCGAAGGAGGAGGAAGAGGGCAGCGCGGGAGGAAGGCAGGTGGTGGGAACCAGGTCCTGGGAGGCAGAGGCCCAGGGAGGCAGGCCTGGCGCAGGGGCTGTGGGCATGGGCGAGGTGCCCCACACGGCCTTTAGCTGCTCAAGCGTCATGTACTTGGGGGAAGGCCGGACGCAGGAGGGAATACAAGAGGTTAATGGAACTGGAACCCAAGAGATGGCCCTGCTCACGGGCAAGGGAAGGGGAAGGGCAGACACGCAGCGCGGAGGAAGCTTGTAGAGCCTGGGAAAGCCAGGGTCCTCTCAGCAGGAGGCCCTCACGCGAGAGCAGAAGGCCCTCCCTCCTAGAGCCATCAAGAGAGCTCCCGAGGGCCCAGGCAAGAGAGGGAACCACTCCCAAGCTCCCCTACGCCAGCCGCCCTTTTCCTTCACTGCTGAAGACAGACCCCACTGCCCCGCAACCCAGGCCTGAGGGGCAATCTAGGGCATCCGCAAGGAGGCCCTTGGGGCATAGATGGGCTCACTCGGTGGCTGGTACCTCACTGTCAGGCAGGGGCCGGGCGAGCGCGCTGGGGGAGGTGGCAGAAGCATAGGGGTCCAAGCGGGAGCACAGCTGGAGAACCTCTGCCAGGCTCACATACTCCTACGGTGCCCGGTGGGAGGGGGAAGGGTGGGCAGAGAACAGGTTAACAGGATTCAACCAGGTACCCAGCACCCACACTCCATGCCAAAGGGCCATCACTCCATTCAATACAAAATCCAGAGCAGGAGTGGGGAGCTCAGCTGCCCACTGTGCTGTCAGGGGGGCAGGCGGGGGCAGAAAAGGGCAAGCAGAACTGTCCAAAGGCCTTTTTTTCTTTTTTGGCCCCACCACCCAGCTTGTGGGACCTTAGCTCCCCAATCAGGGATTGAACCCACGCCCTCAGCAGTGAAAGCGTGGAGTCCTAACCACTGCACCGGCAGGGGATTCCCTGAAGGCTCTTCGTGACCGCCACTTCTGAGGCTGCCTTGGCCTCCAAGCCCTGCCCCAGGCAGACCCTGAAGGCCCACTCCTGGGCCAGGGGCAGGTGAAGAAGCCTGAGGAAGGTCTTCTAAGAGTCCACCAGGGATCAGGACCCAGCTCCCAGAGAACCCTTCTGTCTCCAACACCTTGGGCATCCCCAGTGAGGCACACACATGCATCACTGAGCACCAGTCACATCATTCCCCAGGGTCCCCTCACCCCATCTGCTGGAGTAGGAGCTGGAAGGAGCAGAAGCTGCAGGCACCACTAGGGCCTGAGCAAGAGGGGCCCTGAGAAAGAGACCTTAGCAGGGAGTAGCAAAAAGTGTAGGTAGAAAAACAGGCCCACTGCCCAAAGGTTAGGACTTGGAAAGATGCTAACACACCAAACTGTGGGTTGGGAAGACAGGGACTGTCATATTCCCTGAGCATATCCTTAGAATCCTGAGCTTATCTAGGTGTTGGGGACACGGTAGGCATCCAAAATGCAAGCAGAATGAAGCACAGGATCCTAAGCCTACCCTCTCCAGGGGAGCCCATCCTGGCCTAGCTCCAGAGGCTGACTGTCCTCCTGGGGTCATGGAAAAGGAAAATAAGCTGCAAGGCCCAGTGTGCTGTGAGAACTGAGGGATGGCATGCAGAATACATGCAAATTTATATGCAGATGGACGCTCTGATTTTGCATGGGCTGCCCAGGCACCTATGGAACAGCAAACTCTGGCCAGACAAAGGATTACTGCCACCCGCTCTCCAGCTGGGCTGCTGGGAGGAGCTGAGGGCAGAAGCTGCGCACGCAGGCAGACAGGCAGTGAGTACCGCAGAGCAGGCATTAGCTGTGATTACCTCTTGTGCTTTGGGGCAGAGCTGAGTGGAAGCAGGTGGGGTTAAGGGAACAGAGGAGGCCCCAGCCTGAGAAGACCCTGGGGAGGGACCCAGAGCCGCCGTCCCCAGCCCCACCTCTGAGGACTCGGAGGTGAGCAGTTCCGCCTACAGAGAGGGTACGTGTGAGGGGTCTCACCCCTCCCACTCAGCCCAGCCACCCCACCCCAGGCCTAAACTGTTTGTGCAGTGAGGCAGGAAACCGGGCATGTCCTGGTTGGGCCTCACACACCAGGCATGCAAAGACTCAGGAAAGAGCAGCTAAAGGAGCCCCAATGCCCACTTCTGAGCCTGTAGCCTATTCCACACAGAAGCCCAGGCAGCTCCAAGATCGGGACCCCTAGATCCCTGTGCTCCTCCTCGAGCTGAGTCCACTCAGCCCTGGCCCTCACCAAACCTCCGAGCTGCCATCCCCCCCCCCGCCTGTGCCTCCTGAGTCCCCAGACGCATTCAGGCACCCACAGTGGTGAGCTCAGCAGGCTCCTGGGAGCCAGAGAGGCAGCCGAAAAGCAGCAGCTGGTAGCCACGGAGAATCCAATCCCGGACCTCAGAGCCATCCCTACTTGAATCTCTCCAGTTCAGGAAAATGTCCTCATACACAACCTCAGCTGTTGGGGTGAAGGCACCACGTGTTGCTCCAGAGCCTCCCAGGAGACCCCTTGGGGCTGAGGCTGGGGCCAACCCAACCACGTTACCTCTTTGAGGGTTGATGTGGTCTTCGGGAAAGGCCTGCCTCCTGTGAGCGAGTGGTATCTTCTTTCCAACATAGCCAGTTTCTCCTTCTCCTGCAAACCCAAAGAGGAAGAATCAGAAAGGAGTGGGAGTGGGGCCAGGGGCTCCGCGTAAAGGGGGATCCCACGTGGCTGGCCAGCCTCCACCCCAGCCCTTCTGCATTCCCCTCCCCCCTCCCTCAGGCCCTCCCCCGCCCTCATCCCCCGCCCACCCTGACCCAGGCTACCTTCTGCAGCAGCTGCAGGGAGGCGTTCTTATCCCGGGCTAGGCGTTCAGACTCTTGCACAGCCTGGGACCGGATCTGCCCAGCCTGGCTGTCCAGGACCACCAGGCGCTCCTGGAGGAGATGGGGGTCATGGGTCAGAGCCTGGGGAGACAGGGCTGAGCCCAAGGTGAGGCTTGGATGTCTCTCTTGCCCAGAGACCCTGGGCTTGGGTGAAGGGAATCGATCAGCCCTCCTGCTCAGCCTCATTTCACCCAGGAAAACGCAGGCTGCTGTGGTCAGCCCCTTCACCCTTGCCCACCCTGACCAGTGACCCTGTGCCACCAGGCACACCAGCCAGAACTCAAGTTCCCAAGTCTCCCTTCCCCCCACCCCCCCAGTCAATGTGTCTGGAATCCCAGAGATGCTGAACGGTTCTCCACCTGCCCCTCTGCTCCCATCCTACTGCCACCACCCCAACCCAGGCCCTCTGCTTTCCCGGCCTGGACTTCTTCACCAGTCTTCTGCTTCCACTCTCTCAGCTTTCTGATCCACCCCACAGTGTCACGAATAGCTCCCGAAAATGGCCTTTAAGGTTTGTTTTGGTTCGCTTGCTTGTCTGAATTTTCTAATCTTTTTAGAATGTATATTACTTGAACAACTTTTTTTACATCCACGAAGGGTAGATCACTCCTCTTCTCAAAATCTTTCAGCGACTCCTCATTACTCACAGGGTAAAGCACAAACCCCTCAGCCACTACTCAAGGGCTCCTGGAACTGGGCCTACACTTCCCAGACTCCTGCCTTCCCTGTGCCCTCAGTGTGCTCTTGGCTTGGCCCTGCTGTACTGTCAGCAGTACAGGTGTACACTCCCAGGCCTTTCTTCTACAGTTCCTTTTGCCAGGAACACTGTCCTGTCTTCTCCACCCATCGAGAGCTTACTTATCCTCCAAGACCAGACCCAGCGCTATCTTCTCTCCAACATCTTCCTTGATCACCAATTTCTTTGCTTCTTGCTCTGTGCTCAAATTGTTCCATGTCCCATTCGCCTTGTATTCACCATTATTACTTGTGAGTATGTCTCCATCACCACCACCCCGCCCAAGCTGTCCAATCCAGGGGCAGGGCCAATGTCTTTTTTGTCACCATGTCCCCAGTAGGGCTTAGCGCAATGCCTGGCTCAACAATCATGTGCTAAAAGGGAATGAAAAGATAATAAGTGAGAGAGGAGGAGAGGGGCTGGGGAAAATGGACTGGGTTTATCCAAGGAGGGCTTCCTGAAAGAGGAGGCCTTAAACTATCACCATTAAGAGCAAGACATAGGAGAGAAGGGAGGGAAGAAGGGAGCTGTACTAAATCTGGGGTCGGCCCAAGCATACTGAAGTAGACCAGGTGGTAATCCTCACACAAGATTTGCAATTTACTGACAACTTGTCAGGATCCAAGAACTCTGCTAAATGCTTTGCATGTGTTATCTCATTTAACTCTCTTCTAAGGCAGGTGCCTTTATGCCCATTTCATTGATAGGTAAATGCATTTGTAAGGCAGAGCAGCTCAGGGAGAGAAGCAAGGGATCTGGACTCAGGGGGAGGCCCAATGGCTCCCCATTTACCACCAGACTCAGGCTAGCCATCAAGCCCCACTTTTTGACACCCCTCCCCAAACTCACTGCCCTCACCCCCCACTCACTCACTCCAGCCTGGCAAAGAGCACATGCATGCGTACGTGTACACAAATGCGCAAGTCTCAGCCACAGGCATGTGGGCCTGGGCCACCCTCCCCCTTCTCCTCCCCCACATCTTCCTAACCCTTGCTTAACATAAGTCTCCTCCCAGCTTTACATCCCCACCCCATCACCCTGTCCCGGTCTGGCTGAGATCAGGAGCAGACATCACAGCATCTGGGGCTCCAGAACTGGCCAGGATGCGATACCCAATCCCCTTGTTTTACAGCTCAGCTGAGCCAGGGTTAAGCCAAGGCTGGAATCCAGGCGATGCCTTTCCAGGACCCCTGGCAGGCTCTGATACCCAGATCTCAGGTCTTTGTGTGTGTCCCAACATTTCCATCAGAGAGCCCTACAAGGGCAGGAGCAAGCCTCCTCTTCAGCCTCATCCTCCATCTCCATCTCTCACTTCCCTGCCCAGCCCCGAATGTGAGCCCAATCCACCTTCTACTGGAGGACTGAGGGGAGCCAGAGCTTAATAACAATAGCTATGGTTCACTCGAGTGCTTACTATGATCATATCCTATGCTGTCTTCACATACATCATCTCCTTTAATGCTCATTAGCAGCCTGTTATTGTTCTTGTTTTACAGATGAGGAAACCGAGGCTCAGCAAGCTGAAGTCAGGCCGGCACTGAGGGCCTCGAGGCAGGGATGGGGTGGGGCGCACCTTCCTCTTGGCGATGCTGCGGAGGAGCTCGGCCTTGCTCCGGAGCAGTCCCTGGCCCGCGAGCTCGCGCTCCTCCTCCACGCGGCTCTCGCGCTCCAGCTGCTGGAACTCCAAGTCCTCAAAGAGCTTCGTCTCACTCTCCAGGGCTTCTGCCTCCTTGAACGACAGTGACAGAGGGGGTCGGGCGGTGCTCACGATACCACTCTGCGCCTGGAAGGCCAGGTCACAGAGGTGAGAGTTCTGGGGGCCGGACCCGGGAAACGGAGGAAGGGACCTGCCCCCACCTTGCCCCCTTACCTCCGCTGGGCTCTGCCCCTTTCCCGGGCAGCGCTGCCTGCGGTAGCAGAAAGCAGACCCTCCATCCCCCCCCACCCCGAATCCTTCCTTGTCCCCTCCAAGCCACAACACCGACCCTGGCGTCCGGCAGGTACTGCAGGGCCCAGGCGGTCCCGGCCCACCGCTCCTCTCTTCCGGGCGGGCGGCCCTCGCGGGCGGGGAGGGGGGCTGGGGAAACTGACCCTTCTCAGCTGCTCCTGTAACTGTTCCCGCACTGACTCGGGGCAGTTATCGAGCTGCGTCTGGAGCTCGGCGTAGAGCGCCTGGCGTGCCTCCAGGTGCCTCCGTCCCGCGGCCAGCTCCGCCCTCTCCTGGTCGCCGGAGGGGGAGGGGGCGGGCACAGGGGAGAAACAGAACACACACTCCTCAACTCCGGCCCGCGGCTGCGGCGGCGCGGGGCGGGCACGGGGAAGGCGGTGGGGGAGGAGAGAGAGGAGGCGGGGACCAGAACAGGAGCTTAACCAGGAGAGCAGAGAGCAAACGGGACAGAGAGGTGCAGAGAGGGAAAGGCAGGAAGCTGGGGCGGGAGACAGCACTCGCAGGTGCAGGTGATGGTGTCACAGGCAGGGGTGTGGGTCACAGGAAGAAATGTTGGTCTCTTGGAGTCCCTTGAGCTAGAAAGTTTTGGGTAAGTCCTAAGCAGAGGCCCTCTGTTTTCACTCCAAACCAGTCAAAGCCAAAGCTGGTTCCACCTCACAAACGCGGAGCCTCTAGCTCCTGTTCCTCCCCTCTTCCACTTTCCAGAGACCAAAATTTAACCCTGGGAAAAAGGGTAGAGTTGGTGAGGGTTAAATACAGGAGTTGGGTGTGAACTGGGAGCGAGGATGTTAAAGCTACAGCAGTGCAGTGGAGGGGACCCCAACCCAACCCCCTTGGCCTCCCCACCTCCTGCCCAGGGTGGGGGTGGGGTGCTGGCACTGCAGGCTGAACTTCAGCAGGATGAGGGTTGCAATTAGTTCAGCCGTTGCCATGGTAATAGGAGCCCCAGGAGTGGGTACACAGAGGAGGTGGATGGCTCTGTCTGGGGCGAGATGACACCTCTGAGGGCGGGAAGGGGGAATGCGGGGAGGGGCTGGTGAGTCACCCCTCCCAAGGACAGGCAGAGGAGAAACTATGATTACTGATCCCAAAGCCAGAGTGGGGCTGGGGGCTGGGGACAGAAGCTGAGCGAACCTTCCCCACTACCACCACCAGCACCACCAGCACCACCAGCACCACCAGCACCACCAGCACCTCCACCTCAAATAACTGGGCCCAGAGAGAGGGCAAAGTCCATGCCTCCAGGCAATGCCAGGTCAATGAGAAATGAGGTTAGGCAGGTTCCTGCTGAAATGCTGAGCTTCACCCTGGAGTCCCTGTGATGAACCCTGCCTCTACCCACCTCTCCACCCCATGCCCCCATCCTCATCCAGGAGAGGAGGAGGACCTGATCAGGCCAGTTTCTGGGGTCCAAGCACTTCCCCATGCTCGGACTCAGCCTTTGCGAGATACCCTATGTTCTGGATGGATCAGGAGTGGGAATAGAGAGAGACCTACCCCTTCCCACCCTCTGGTTGGAGTGTCTGAAATTGGGAAGCTCCAGAGGAAAGCTAGGAAGGGTAGCCACTGTGTGGCAGAGAGCCCCTGTCTATGCCCTCCCCAAGCCATGCCACCACCACTGGACCTCCTCATCCCTCTGCTCAGGAGGGAAGACAGGTGATGGCCGGGGGACAGCCTGCCTCTCCTATGTGCAGGAAACTGCCAACAGTCTGTGGAGGCCGCACCCTGGCTTTTCCAAATGAGAGGAGCTCTTCAGGCCGAGAGGCACCTCAGCCAAGCATTTCCCCCAGTTTTGTACCCCTCCTGCCAATGCCCCACTGAGTAAAGTTGAGCTGTGTCCCCTGCCCATTCCTTTCTGATCAAAACCCTGGGGTCCCACACCAAGAAAGGAAGGAGGCAACATTAGAGGGGAGAGGCCAAGGGCACAGAGGTACCCATGGAGTTAGTGCAAAAGCAGGCACGGCTCAGCCCTGCCTGGGTGGCACTGGCAGTTAGGGGCATGCGGAGAGCCCTGGACAGTGATTAGAGGGGGCGTTAGTGCAGGCCTGGTTGGTAAGCGTGGAGTTAATTTGGCACAGAATTTGGGAGTGTGGTTTTGGGGGCCAGAGCCAAAGCTCCCAAAAAAAGGTGGGAGGGTCAAAGAATTTTTAAGAGCTTCAAAATCAAGGGGCAGGAGGTAGACACTCTCAAAAAATCCAGAAGGAAAATTAATTCTTGGAAAAATACTGTCAAGTCCAGAAATAGGTGGCCCCTCTCCACTTCGGAGCTTTTGGCACGTTGTTGGGCATCTTGGGCGTGGCTGGCACGGCCCCTGTGGGACGGAGCGGCCCCTGCAGGCTGGCACGAAATCTGAAAGGGTCAGGGGCAGGAGCTGGGACCGTCTGGGGTGGGAGGCTGCAGATCCTGAAGGCTCAGGGGAAGCAGGGACCTGAGGGCCATCTCCCAAAGACCACATCCTGAGCACCGGAGCCATGCTTGGAGGAGGATGTCCTCCAGGTGCAGGGCCCCAGACCTGAATCACTCCCCAGCCACCGGTCCCTTGTGCTGTCTCATCACCCAAGAAAGGGCTTTGGCACTTCCTAGAAGGGGCACGAAGGGCCCAGAATGGCAGGCACCCAGGCACCCAGAGGTAGAACAGAGACCCAGGCAGAGGAGACCCCAGACACCAGCCCAAACCCTGGCAGCGCCCTCCAAGCTGGTACTTTCCACAGAAGACAAGGCCCCCTAACCCTGGAGGGGCCCAGAGACCAGCCGGTCTGCAGGATGGACAATGAGGTAAGGGGTAAGGGGCCCCAGAGAAGGCATCTCTCCTCCTTTCCCAGGCCACTGGCACCCAGCATTGAGCCAGACCAGGTGTGGGTTACCTTGTCCCTCTCCTTTTGGATGCCTGTCTCCAAGGTCACCAGCTTCTCCTGCAGCTGGTCCACCGCCTTCTGCTCCTTCTGCAGCAGCGCCCGCTCTGCCTCCCTCTCCCCCTGCAGTAGCGCCCGCTCCATTTCAGCCTGGAGGCAATAGCACGGTCCACGTCAAGGCCACTTAAGGCAGCTGGACTCACGCCTCTCTGGGGCCGTCACTGTGCCTGGGGAGGGGTCCAGCCAGGACTCTCGCTCTCACCTCTCGGGCCGACTCCTGCAGCTGCTGCTCCAGCTCCTTCACCCGGACTTTGAGCTGCTCCACTCGCCCCAGCACCTGAGCCCGCTCCTCTTCCAGGGCCAGCACCTCTCCCTGGAGCTTGGCACTAGGTGCATCTTCGTGCTGGAGGGAAGCGGAGCCATCACTGGGGAAGCCTAGAGCCCTCCAGGATGAAACTAAGAACAAGGATCCCCATTTCTCAGGGTGCCTGGAAGGAGCAGCTGGACTGAAATAGGAGGAAATTCCCCTCCCTGCAAGGGGAGCACTATGGCTTGGCTAAAGGAATAAAGACTCACCACTGAGTGCCAGGCCTGGGTGGGGCCCCAAGGAAAGGCAGGTCATAAAGCATATTTATAGCTTGGAAACTCATCAACACCTCCCCCACTTCCTTGCCTCCCCCACCCCCTTTTTTTTGGCCACGCTATGCAGCATGCAGGATCCCTGACCCGTGCCCCATGCCCCATGCCCCGTGCCCCGTGCAATGGAAGAGTGGGGCTGTAACCAGTGGACCACCAGGGAAGTCCCGCCTCCTCATTCCTACACCTCTCATCCCTGATGTCATCCCCAGTTTCAGTTACTTCCCCCTCACTGGACCTTGGCATCCACCACATATGCCTGCCGGCCTCCTCGGCCTCCAGCGGGCCCAACCCCAGCCCCGGCCACCCTGCATCCCACCTCCTGCTGGGTCCCACCTCCTGCTGGGTGCTCTCAGTGCTACTGCACTCCTCCTTGAGATTCTCCTCGTCCGAGCGCTCCACACTCTCCCACAGGCGTTGGGTGGTGCCTCCAGGCTCCTCATTGCTCCGCCCAGAGGCCCCAATGCCCCCTGCCAGGCCTCGTGAGGGCCTCCGACCAGCCAGAGCCAAGGCTGCGGCTGCCTCCCCAATGCTGGGCAGCTCCCCGGCCTCAGGGCCCCCATCGGCCCGGCTGTACTCGGCACACAAGTTCAGGATGGTCTCCAGGCGCTGGCGTTCCTGGGAAGGGTGGACAGAGCAGGGCGTAAGGGGAGGAGGCTGGGTGGGGAGGGGGGCTAGAGCTGGGCACCGTGTCCTGTCAGGAGAGAGGACTAGGACACCAGGGGCTCAGGCTCAGAATCGAGTCAGGAGAGCCCAGATCCCAAGGTCTGGGGAGGGAGAGGGAAGGAGGGCGGGTGCCCCAGAGGCAGGCGGGAGGAACCAGGCTGTCATGCCACCTGCCCACGTGGCCAGCCCCTCCCATCTTCCTGTTTCCTCTCCCTTCGCATTCTGTCCCAGGGTGGGCTTCCTCATGGACACACAGGGACACATCCAGACACACCCAGAAACACACACTGGTAAGCAGACTAAAGACCGCAATGAGACAGATAAACACGCAGGTGCTCACGCTGACACGGATACACATAGATCCAAAGACACCAGGGCCCACAGAGACACTACCGCATAGCAGCACTGACACACACGGACACAACACGTGCCCTGGGCCTGCAATAACAGACAGCTACACACAAACACACGAGTCCTGACATGCACAAACGCACACTGGCGCACACACACACAGATAAACACAGTCTAGCACACAGACAGGTGGGCACTGACACAGACAGGGCTGCAACACAGACCCGGGGCCCACAGGGACCGGACATGGGATCACACAAAGATGTGCTCAGCATATATTCACCTTGCCCGAGAGGCCTGGGCCCTCCTCATCCCCATCTCAGCCCCCAGGCACCCTCAGGCAGCCCTCCGTTCCTTCCCAGCAGGGCAGGCTGCTGCCAGCACTTGAATGCTTGGGCCCAGGTGTCAGGGCTCCACGGCCCGGCTGCTGCTTCGCCCACCCCCTCCCCCACACAGTCCACCCAGATATCTCCCAGGGGCCTAGGAGGTGAAGGAGGGACAGTACAGGCATGCTCCTGGTCTGTGCCCCCTCTCCCGCTCATAACACCCCAGACCTGCAGCTTCCTCTAGGCTCCCATGGCTCCCTGGGGTCCCTCCACCTCTGGTGTCTCTCACCACAGTTTGGCCACGACCCCCCAGACACTTACCCAGCTTCCCTCCTGCTGCTTGCCCAGTTCCATGGCAAGAAAACCAGGAACAGAGTCTCAGCACCCAGGAGGCTGGGCCAGTGCCCCCGCCCCTGCCCCAGGACCCAGATAAGCAGCTTGGTTGATGTGGGAGGGGCAGGGCAGGCAGCCTCCAAGATTTAAAGTGGCAGGTGGAGCAGGTCAGGGCTGGTGAGGCATGTGGGGGTGGGGCGGGGGCAGGGCTTGGGATGGGAAGGCTGGATGGAGTTGAGGGAGGCTGGGTGCACCGCTCTGCCTGTGCCGGGTTCACTGCCCCCTCTCCAGAATGAGACCCCAGGAGGAGGGAGCCAAGCACTCTTGTCTAGGCCAAAGCAAAAACAGTGAGGAGAAGATATAGCAGCGGCAAAGACTGGAGGGTCCTGCCTCATCCCTCCCCGACCCACACAAACACATGGTCCCACACCCTCACCTCACCCAAAGCTGTCCCAACCTCTTCTGAAAGGGCTCCAGATAAAGCTCAGTCCTGATTCTCTTCCTCAAACCAATCCCAGTCTCCCTGGGCCCCCAGAAACCCCATTCTTCTGCTCACCAGGGAAAGAGGGCAGAATCTACTTTCTTGTGCATGTGCTCCAGTGTGTACACACCAGCCAGAGCCCCTCCAGCTCCCTGTGCTATCTGGGGAATCCCAGCCCCTACCCAGCTCAGATGCCTTCTCCAGGACAGCTGCCCAGAGCCACACCCAGCCCCCGAATGTACCCACACGTGCGTGCACGTGCACACACACCAGCACACACAATTACTATCACACAGACTGACCTGGATCAGCCAGGGGCTGCCCACCCCGCTGTCTTCTTCTCCCCTGCCACCCCCATTTCCAGGCGATCCTGCACGGGCCAGGGTGAGCCGCTCCCACCCATTTACAGAGGCCAAAGAGAAGCAAGGAAGAAGGACCAGAGGCTTTTCAAAGAATAAGCCTTGGAAAGACAGGAGACATGGGTTCCAATCCCAGCTCTGCCAGAACTTGCCGTGTGACCTTGTATAAACCCATTCCCCTCTCTGGGCTTCAGCCTTCTGATAAGACCTGCTTCTCCAACTGAGAGGTACAAAGCCTCAACATAAATGTGTGTTTTCCTAGAGCTTCATTGTATTCACATTGTATAATGTGAAACTTAATGTATATGTGAAAACAAACATTGTGTTATAGAATAAATACAAAGTTAGCATGAATCTGAAATAAGGCCTTAGAGACTTCAAAGAAAGTTCTTCCTCAGGGCACCAGAGCCTTGAGATACTGGTCACTACAGCGTATCCTGAAAGTGGAGAAGCTTGGGAAGCCCAGGCCCTGTCCACAGGCCCCTCCCTCCCTGCCAGCTGGCCCGCCCACACCCTGGCAGAGCCCCTGCCGTGGATGCCAGCAGCCTCCCTGGCATCCACTCACCAGCCTCTCCATCTCCTGCTCCCGAAGCCGCTCTTGGCGCTGCCGCCGGTGGTACTCCAGGAGGTCATCTTCATTGTCACTGATCTCCGTGATGCTATTTTTCCGCTCCCGAGTGACAGGCACTCGCAAGTCCCCGCTGGAGAGCTTCCTCTGGGCACGGGGGCTCTGGCGGGGTGAAGCCCCAGTCAAAGAGCCCAGACTGTAAGCCGGGCTCAGCCTGCCACTGAAGCTGCCCTTGCGGGGTGCCAGGGACTCCCCGAGTGTGGGCGAGGGACTCCGTGTCCTACGGCCCCGTGCCCCCAGAGTCAGGGAGAAGTCCTCTGGTGGAGCCCCATGGGCCGCCCAGCGCCGGGGTCGGGGACTCTCTGCCACCTCCCTGGTTAGTTTGGGATCTGGGGTGGTCCTGGCAGGCATGGGGGCGAGAGCCCTTCGGGACAGAGATGGACTCAAGGGAGGCAGTTCTCTCATACTGTCCAGGCCCCGCCGGCCTAGGCGGGGACTCTCGGGAGGCTGCAGGGTGCGGGTGGCTGGCCCATCCGAAAATGTTCGGCCCACCAGCTGGCGTGAGGGGCTGGTGGTCAACACCCGCTCAGTGCCTGGCGGCTCCCGGAAAGGGCTGGGAGGGCGGTCCTGGAGCGTGCCCATCTTGTTTCGGGGAGCAGGCACTGGAGGCTGGAACTTGGGGCTGCCAGGAATGCCGGTGGGTTGGCCGCGGGCACCAGAAGCCGGGTATTCACTCAGGCTGATCGCCACCACGGGCAGCTGCCCACCAGGCCGGGGGCTCTCAGTGGCTCTGCGGGCCTCTGCCAAGACAGTGGCTGCAGGGCTGTCTGTCAGCAGACCTCGGAGGCCAGGGCTGGGAGGCCTCTCATGACCCCCCTTCCTGCCCAGCCGGGGGCTCTCAGAGGGGCGAGCGCCACTGGGTCGGGACTGTGGGGGCTGCAGGGCCAAATGGTAGCTAGAGGACCGGGCAGGCACCAGGGGGGGCATGGAGGGTGCTGGCTCCTGCCCACTGGGGGAGTGGCTGGCACAGCTTCCACTGCTGGCTGGTGAGGAGAGTGGAGAGAAGGCTGGAGAGGTGTTCTCATAGCTGGAGCCCACGGACATGGCACCAGGGCTGGTTGGGGGGGACAGCAGGTAGCGCCCACCGTTGGCCATTGGTGACAGTGGGGAAGTTGCGGCAGCCTTCTTGCCCGCAGCTCCAGGCTCCTCTAGCACCAGTGAGTCCATGATTTCCTGCAGGTCCTTCTCAATAGAGCTCACCAGGGAGCTGTGGCTGCCACAGGCGGAGGGTCCCCTGGTTGCAGGCTGCGGGGTGTGGTTCCCGTTCACCAGACTTTCCGATTCTGCTGAAGGGAAATGCAGAGAGGCCTCAGGCCCTGGTCTTCACCTCCTAGGCCCTCGGGAGCTGCGTATGCACAAGAACGAGCACTCCCCACCTCCTGCTAGCAAAGTGGAGCTGCAAAGGCTCTGGAGAAGCAGCCAGGAGCCACTAACCTGCTGTGCAACCTTCCCCGAGTCACTTGCCCTTGGTCTTCCTTCTGTAAAGGAAGAGGGCTCTTCTGGCTCTAACATTTTATGACTTATGACAGAGCTGGCAACAGTGCCAGGCACTTCTAGGCCTAGTTGTTGCCTACTCACCCCAAGGTTAATTTCCTCTCTGCCTTGGTTTCCCCAACCTCCTTGACCTCTTCTTCAGGAAGGGCAGGTAGACATTCTGCAAAGGGCTTGGGGGCATGCTAGGGAGCGGGCCAGAAGTTCCAGGGGGTCCCAGTCTAATAGGGACATTAGGGCCTCCCAACACAGCAGCCAAGACCCAGGAAAACACACACACAAAGCCTCCAGGGCTGGGCAAACGGTGTGTAGGGCACCACTTTATCCAATCAGAAGCAAGGGAGGGGCCTGGCCCTGAAGGCCAGTTCCTGGAAGCCAGGCTGGCCAGCAACTAGGTGCAGCTCAGTGCCTCCAATTAGCCCATTAAGCTACGCCAGCAAGATCCTGCCTTTGCCCTGCCCCAGCCCTCGTCAACCAACCAGGAGTCTCTGGAATCACTGCCCCAACAGCTGAAGGAGTGGCATGACAAGGCCAGGGTGGGGGCAGGGTAAAGCTACCCAGAAAGCGGACTGGGAACCCAGGCTTCTGAGCCCCCAAGGGCCTAGAAAAGGCAAGGGGGTGGAGGAGAAGGGAAAGCCTTTGCAAGACTGAGTCTGGGTCCAAAATTATGGGGACTGTGTGGGACCAAAGGCAGAGGGGTTGCTGTGGATACTGGTGATCCCAGTGGCCACCCATCTTTCCTCAGATCCCCAGATGATCCACTGAAGCCACTGATGCCACCCCCCTGGGTGTACCCGACATACACGTCCACCTGTCCCAGTACCACGTCGACACCGGGCATCCCACAGCCATCTGAATGCCTGTGCAAAGTCTGGGGTGGCAGGTCTACCGAGCCTCCTGGTCTGCACCCCACCCGCTAGGCAGCTGGGCCGAGGGGGGCTGTGCCGGTTCCCGGGGACAATCACCAACTCTCCTCTGGGGATCAATAATTCACACATAAACTGCAGCTGCCCCACTGAGTCATCAGCTGGCACGGCATGGCCTGGGGGTGGGGCAGGGCCCAAAGACATGATCACAAGCAGGTGGGACCCCCCCAACCCCAGAGCTTAGAGCAGCTCAACCTGATGCTTCCTTCTGCCCCCTCAGGCCACCCTCAAGGGTGAGGCTCCCTGGTGGTGACATAAGAGGGTCAAGGTCCCAGACACGGAGGTGGCACCTTCCGGGGCAGTGGGACACAGGCTGGCAGAGCCCCCCCCATCCCTCAGCCACATGATTCCTCAGTTCCAGCCAAGCAGCACTTCTTGGATCTCTCCCAGTGGCCAGACTGCTGGCACTCTCCAGCAGTGGCCCATGGCAGGTGGCAGCAAGCCCAGATCATGGGTATTGTCCTAACCTGACACTACAAGTGTGGCTGGAGTAGGGAAGGAGGAGGACTGTCCGTGGGGGGCCATCAAACAGCCACCTGCCCCAACTGGGTACCTACCTGGGCCGGGACCATAGGGGGTGCCTGGGGCCCGGCCCCCTGCCGGAATCATGCTCTTCATCCACTTGGCTTCAGCTGGGTGGTTAAAACGGAGGAAGGTGGACTGACCCAGGCACAACATGCAGCCTGCAGAGAAAGCAAACGCTCGGAAGGGCAGGCAGGGCTGAGGCAGCCCTCACCCTGCAGCACCAGCAAGCTCACCCCAGGCTCCAAAGAGCCATCCCCACCTGCACCCACAGCGTCCACGTGGTCCACACCTGACTCCGCCTGCGCCTGAGGCCCCAGCTCAGGGCCAAGTGGAAAGAGCACTGGTTTGTAAGTCCAAGTCCTAAATTTCCTTCACACTACCTGTGAGATCTTTGGGTAAAGTCACTTCACCTCCCTGAGTCTAGTTCTCTCATGAGAAAAATGAGGACAATAGCACTGACCTTGCAGAGTTAAAAAGACAGTGTATATCAGTGCTCTGTAAACAGAGAAGAGTCTCCAGAGAACATGGACACCCCTGTGTCCCCCACCCAACCTGTACCCATGATCCATCTATCTGCCACTTGGGTGAAAGGGTCAGTTTGAGAGGCAGCAATTTCCAGGATCACAAAAAAGCTCTGAGAACAGGAGACAGGGAAACACCATGGATCAGTCAGATGACCCCGCAGGGACCAGGATTTGCTTCCTTAAGACACCTGCCACCCCGTCGGGAGTGACTGCTACCCTCCTTCTCTCTGTCAAAGCACTCTCTGGCCTGACATCGTCCTGCTCCTGGGTCTCCCCTGGAATGTAGCCAAGCCTAGGCCAATGGCCCAGCCTCAGCCAAGCACATTCCCAGGCAGTAGACACAAGCCTAGTCCTGCCCAGGAAGTGTGAGTGCGTGGAGCCAGGAGGGCACGTGGGAGCCAGAAAATGTAGCCAGGGGCAGCGGGAGTGCACACGGCGACAGGTGTGCCCACAGCACCGAAGCCTGTCTGGCAGAACTCCTCTTCCTGGCCACACCAGGTGCTAGAGGGCTTCTGCACAAGATGCTCTGCTGGGAGAAGCCAGGGACCTGGTGCTCTCTACCACCCACCCTTCCCATTTGTCCACACCCTTGGCCCCTGGCCCAAGGCTCCTGTCTACCCAATCTGGTGCCACTTGGCACCTCAAACTTCATGCCAGTCTGAGCTAAGACTGGCAGGGAAGTCTACATTCCTGGACGCTGAGACAGTTCAGCTCGGGCAGGCCACAAGGGCATGGGGCATCCCAGGCCCCGTGGGTACCTTGGCAGGCCCCCCGCTGAGAAGCTCAGGAGCCTGTTGGGAGACCCTGGGCATTGCCACGGATCGGGGGCTAGCAGGCTGAGAAGCCCGTAGCAGACAACACAGTAGACAAAACGACCCACTTCTCTGGCACACCCACAGGCCCTCCCAGGCAGGCGGGCACCAACAATTCCAAAGGCTGATGGGTGGTTAGGAAAGGAGGGCGCCTTCCCTGCCAAGCCACCAATCAGAGGACCTGATCACAGAGTAATCATAACCGGAATAAATAATAGCCAGCCACACCATCCACCTAATTACAACCACAGCTATTTCAGAAAGAACCCTGCCATTCCCCTCCCCCTCCTTTCAGCCATTTAACAAGCTAATTAATGATGAGTTTGCAGGGTCTAGACAGACCCACTCAACCCTAGGTTGATGGGGGGGGGGGGGGGGCGGGGCAGAGCAAGAGCCTGACCACAAAGTCCAGACTGGGAAGGAGGTGGGGAGTCTGGGTGGATTCCAGCCCATCAGTGCCAGGCCCACCCAAGGAGGCTGTGGGCACCTAGGGACCCTTGGCCCTGGCTCCTATAGCTGTGAGTTCCCTGCCCCCTCCTCTGCCCCTCACCCTCCTCCATACAAGGGGTGTGGCTATGCTGCCTCTGGGGCTATAAATAGGTGATGCCAGGCAGCAGGCTGGATCTGTATTAATAGAGCGGGCAGGAGGGCAGTGGGACTGATTGCAGCTCAGCTCCTGCCCAAATTAACTTTCTATTTGCACTCAGGGGCCCCAGGCATGGCCCCAGCTCTGGTCCCATACCCCAACAGCCTAGCCAGCCTATTTCGGGGAAGAAACCTCCTCTCTGCCCACTCCGGCCCCACACCTCCAAGGGTCAGCCCACTCAGGAAACCCGAGAACCCCTCCTCAGCCAGAAAAAGTTGCGTTTGTGCCCCCGCTCTGGAAAGGGGCTCAGGGCCCAGCTGTGTGCAGGTGGGTGGAGGAGCTGCACATCTGGAGGGAAAAAAACAAACCGCGCAAAGGAGAGGGTGGATCCTATCTCTGAGAGACGCGGCGGGGAAACACTACACACACACACACACACACATACACACACTCTCTCTCTCATCCTGGCTCACACACAGACACACTCGGAAACACAGAGACATAGATATAGGCAGACAGGCTCACACACTCAGAGCAACAGTCACTGCCCTGCTGGCCACACAAATAGAATGAACTGGCCCAAAGGAGGCTGGGGTGAAAGGAAGGTGGGAGGAGGGGGCTTGGCTCCTTCCAACCTGAGACCCCTCTTAGCCATAACACAGGCTCCCCTCCTCCTAACCAAGGTCCCACCGAGGGGACTGCCCAGGGCTGGGAAAGATGAAGTCTGCCCCGCTGAGGAGTGGCCCCGAGCCCAGACGCCCCACTTAGATATGTTCAGGGCTCACACGCACGATCCAGTCTCACAGTCTCAAGCTCCCAAAGTGGGGCCGGGACCCGATCCCCCTCCTCGCGCGTCTCCCCACCCCCTCCACGCCCCTCCCAGCCCGAGCTGCTCCGCGCCCGGCTGGGGGCTGCGGCCGCCGGGGGCGGAGGACTCACCACCGAATCCGGACCTCCGGACCGCTTGCCCCCGCTAGCCCCCGCTAGCTCGGGCCCTCCAGGTCCCCGGCCCGCCCCGGGCCTTTGAGGGGGCGGGCCGACCTCCCGCGCCGCCGGCCCGGCTCGGAGCGGCGAGCGGCGAGGCAGCGAGCAGCCACCAATGCCCGGGGAGGGGCGGGCCGGCCACCGGCGGCGGGGGAAGGGAGCCAGGGAGGGAGGGACAAAGGAGAGGAGGAGGGGAAGAGGAAGTGATGGAGGAGAGGAGAGGAGAGGGGAGCAGGATGGAGAAGGCGGGGCGGGGCGGGGCGGGACGGGGGGATGCGAGCTGGGAGCCAGCTCGGGATTCCGGACCCCGGGTTAGGAGTACAAGTGGGGCTGGGAGGAAAGGTTCCAGGGAGATGACAGAGAGAAGGAGAGGTGAGAGGTAGATACAGAGGCCAGTGGGTGAGGCAGGAGGCAGAAGTGAGGAGAAGCGGGGTCTCACTGAGAGCCTAGGAGTCACAGAGGCCTAGGAGGGGCCCGGCCAGTCACATGCTCTGGGCTCAGGTTCCTTATCAACAGGGTGAGGAGGTTGGCTTCGATGACAGCAGAGGTTAATCTCTGACATTCCACGGCTCCATGTATTAGAGGGAAGAGTGAAGCTGCCGGGAATCCAGCGAAGTCACTGGGTCAGCTCTGGCCCTCCGTCTGCCTCAGTCGGCCAAGTTCAGGCCAAGGCAGTGCTGTGCAAGGGAGCAGCACTGAGCCCAGGCCCTGTCTCCACCCTAAACACCTCCGGCTCTGCCCCCCCACCCCCTGCTCCCCACACTCCCAGCCGTTCACCTCACCCCGTGACCCACACTGGACCAGGGCACTGCCTCTTCCAAGCCAGCCCACTTCCCTGGGGCTCCAGAAGCCAACCCACCTCCTCCCAACCACAGCCACCAGTACTGCTAGGCCAGCAAAGAGCTCTCCCACGCCAAGGAGGTACCCTTCCCACCTGGAAACAGTGCCACCCGCCTCTGGAGCCCCTAGGACCAGGCTGCGGTCCTGGGCCAGGCAAATACCCACCTCCCAGCCTGGGCCCCAGAAAGTTCCTATGGTGACAGGGACCTGGCCTCTGGGCACCAGAACCTTAAGGGACACACTGTTCTCTCAGATGCCCTCTGTATGCTCAGAGCTCACACAGCCCCACACACTTTCTCTCAATACACACCGACACCTGCTCAGTCACACAGACACCCCAGCTAAACATGTCCTGTCTCTCACACACACTTATGCTCTTTTTTGGCCGCACCGCACGGCTTGTGGGATCTCAGCTCCCTGACCGGGGATTGAACCCGGGCCCTCAGCGCTGACAGTGCAGTCTTAACCACTGGACCGCCAGGGAATTCCCTCGTAAACATTTATTCTCAAACACACGATCCCTCAGGCAGCAGCCCCTCCCTTGGTTACACACTCGCTCAGGCACAAGACAGCCTTTCACTCAGTCCCCGAAGAGACTCTGAAGTCAAAAGTCAACCTCCTTAGAGAAATAGTCAAGTGATTTTTCCACCCTCGCTGAACACCTACCCACACTGCTATACTACACACACACACACACACATACACACGCACACGCACACGCTCACATACTCACATGTGCATATACAGCTTATTCCCCTTCTGAAGGAAAAAGGAAAACCATATAGGGTCAAATGCAAAATAGGGGAAGGCTTTAAAAAAAATCTCCTCAGGAAATGTGATTCATCGGTCTGGAAACTGTGACGGCCAGCTGGACAGACCCAGACAGACACAGAGGATGCCGCCAGGGAGAAATAGGGCAGGAGGCAGGCACAAAGAAGCAGGGAGCTAGGAGCTTTGGCTTTTTCTCTCCTTCCTTTGAGCTTTATTAGTCAAGATCTTTATCAGTCTTATAATAGAGGACAGTTGGAGGCTTCACTCCCATTTTACAGAAGGAATAACTGAGAGCTGGGGGGAAGAGGAAGAAGCTCTGTGTCCCGGATCCCAGAGGGAGGCAGCTGCATAACTCAGGGTCCTGGCTCTCCAGCTGCATTCCAGGGAGGACCCCCCCCCGCCCCCCGCCAGCTGGCCCTCACAGAAGCCCCTGCCCACCAATGAGGGGCCTGCGGAGTGAAGGCGACTCGGAGGAAGGGCTGGCAGCGAATGCTGGGAGAGGATGGGGACCTTCTGTCTAGACAGCCTGGGCCCTGAGCTGCATGGCTTTCTGGGTCCTTCCCTACTTGGTCCCCTCCCGGATCTTTCATGTGGTCTGGTACTGTGGTCTCAGGGCGGGGCAGCCTAGGCCCAGATTGAGATTCCTCCTCATTTCCTTGGTCCTCTTCCCAGCTCTACCTCTTGCTCTGTAGAGAGAGGGCAGCGTGGGATGTCCCAAGATACCCGGGGACAGGACTGGAAGCAGGATCTTCCTGGCTCCCTCACTTCAGGCCCCCATGTCCATAGCTCTAACTAAAGGTTGACCTCTGTCTTCTGCCTGCTTCCCCCCACCCCTGGCCAAGCATATTCCTGCTGGAAGAGCCTGTCACTGCCACTCTGCTCCTTATGACGTGTGCCTCTCCAATTGCCTACAGCTGGGCACAGTGCCCCGAATGACGCGTCCAAGGCCCGGCCCAGCCAGAGAAGGCTCCTTGTTATTTCTAGGGTAGCCCTCTGTGTTTCAAAGAGGGGGGTCCCCCCCACCAAGACTGGATCGGGAGAACAAGACAGAGAAAATGGTCCTTTTGCACATATACCCACTGATAGGCACGTGGCCAGTGAGTTCTCACGTCCTCACAGGAGCACACACATGGATGCCTCGGTACCATCAGCCCTGAGCTCACCCCTGCCTCTCAACTTGAACTCTGATCCATAAACAAAAGGAAAGACACAAACACAGAGACACAAGCCCAGAGTCACAAACATATCCGGAGCTGCGTAAACACACTCCAGTTACACAGACACACAGAGATAGCACATGTACCCCCGAGCCACCCAGTTTCCAGGGAAACGCACTCCCAAGAATGTCCGGAGTGGGGCCAGGCAGGGCTGGGCTTGGTGCCTTGCTCCAGAGATGAGACAAGGAAACCCTCAGCTCCTGGAGCCCAGGGGAGGGGTAGTGCTGGGGAGAAGAACACCCGTTCCTTTGTGCCTCTGCCTACCCCTCCCCAGGCTGCCAAGCTTCTGAGACAGGCGAGCCTAGACAAGGCGGCTATGGGGGTGGAAGGGAGCGAAAGGGAAGGGGGTTTAGGGTCAGGAGAGAGTAGGAGGGTACATACTTGGCAGGGTGGGCTTTTGGCTGGGGAAGAGTTGGGGGTCACTTGGGCCACAGGAAATGCCTAAGAGTTCCATCTTGGCCCAGGGCCTCCCTCTTCTCAGGAAGCTAAACGCTGCCCTGGGAAGACCAGGCAAGAGAGGCCTACAGAGCATTGGTTCCTCCACCCTGCTCACCACAGAGGGGAAGAACGTTCTTGCCTGTGAAAGTGAGGGATTTGGGGCTGGACTCTTTCTCCGGCCTTCTTTGAACTCTGTCCCTGCCTCTCCTTGCTGCTCTACTGTCTCACTTCCAAGTACCCCAATCTTAGGGAAGATGCTCTCTCTTTGAGATGGAAGAGAACGGTCGGTCAGGAGCCAGATGGCATTACAGCCAAAGCCCCAATTTATGGGGGAGCCCCTTCTTATCTGGAGTCAGATAAGCCCTGGAGGAGATGAGGGTCTGCTCGCTGCTGCTTCTGGTGGACCTGTCTCCCTGGAGTCAGTTGTCCCCCCACACTGCCAAGGGCAGGAAGGTTGGGTCTCCTGGGTCAGCCCTGAGAGGAGAGACCTCAAGAAGTATGAATAGGAGAGAGGAAAACAGTGGAGTGAGTGGGATTTCCACTGCAAAGGAGCTTCCAACTGGTAAGAGGTAAGAGTCCCCAGAAAGGGGGGGAGTCAAGGAAGGGAGGGAATACGGGGATATGTGTATAAAAACAGATGATTGAACTTGGTGTACCCCCCAAAAAATTTAAAAAATTAAAAAATTAAAAAAAAAAAAAGAGTCCCCAGAAAACGCTGCCAGGACCATCCGTCCTCCTACTTAGAGCCAGGCTCAGTCCAAAGCTCTATCCTCTATCCCCCACCCAAATCCACTCTTCTCATCCCCCTAATATGACACTTCACTGTATACATTGATACCCAGGGCAAACACACCTGGTCTATCAGAGTGCTACCTTACCTGCCTGGTCACCACAGTAACTGGAGGCCCAGTATTTAGAGCTCCCTGACACAACGGAATGGCCTGTTGCTTTGGGAAACAGGGTGGTAAGCATATTCATGATCCAAGAGCTACCGTGAACAGGGTTTTAACAGCAGTGAGCATGTCCTCAGATTTTGCCCTTGTCCCACCCCTAGTGTCCTGCTCTCCCCAACCTCCACAGGTTTTCAGAACAACTCCCTCTTGGCACCACGGAACCATGCCATTGTTCCCCTCGCTGCTCCTCCAACTGTTCTTGGCTAACAACTGTGAGCGACCACTGCACCACTCCCCATGCCCTCTGAGAGCAGGAAGCAGAACCTCTTCTCTCCCCAAGGTGCAGGAGGCAGGGTGGGGGTGGCCAGAGATAAGCAGGTTGGAGAAAAGTCTAAATGCTAGAGAGGTTTGGAAATGCGCCAGATCCAGATGCACCTGAGCACCCCACCCCCAATCTGGCTACTCCTGCAGTTACCATGGCAACCACCACAGCCGGCTGCCCCTGCACCTGTCAGGCACGCGCTTTTAAACAGAGGCTCCCTAGGTTCAGGGCTGTCAGAACTTACCCTGAGTGAGCCGGGTTGGCTGCCGGACCGGGAGCCCATCGATAGTGCAGGCATTGCCACAGGGATAGAGGGTGAGGGTGCCCCGCAGGTTCTCGATGTAACAGTGCTCTGGAGCCAAGCCTGGCCCCTGCAGTGAGATGTCCCTGGCCGCAGAGCCAATCACTGTCCTCCCTGAAGATAGGAGGCAAACTGAGTCAGGGGGGTCGTCCAGGCTGAGGAAGCAGAGACGGGTTAAGGAGGGCCACGCTGGAAATCTATCGCCACCTCCTACTCCAGGGAGACTCACCGGCCACCCCTTTGGGGCCCCTGAGCCTGGTCAAGACAGTAAGGGGTAGAAGCTCTTCTCAGACTCAGAGATGGGAAGGCCCGGAGGGCCCAGAGGACCCACAGACAGGGTGGGGAAGGGGGACTTCTCTGCAGACCTTCCCTTAGTCCCCGTCCCCAGACCTGTTTCTCCTTCCCATTCTCCATGGTCTTTAATTCAAACTCTCCTTCCTTCCTTCTTCTCTCCTTCCCTTCTGCCACCTGCAACCCTTGCCCTCCCTCACTCCCCTCTCTTCCTTTTGGACTCTCCCCAGGCTTCTGCAGGCATAGCCCCTCCCCCTGGCAGAGCCCCGGGCCTGGTATTTGGAGAATGTGGGGAATGTAGTATCACCCGGGCAACAAGTGTAGTCAGGAGAGAAGAGAGGAAAGGGCAGAAGCTGCAAGGCGGAGGGGCTATGCCAGGGCCTAACTAGGAAGTCTGCGCCAACTCCCTTCCCTCCATCTCCACCGGCACCTTCTCCCATGCCAGGCATTGCCCTGGAGGGGGCCCCCTTTCTTCTTGGCCACGCTGGTTGCCAAGAGCCATGTGCTCTCCTGTGTCAATGCTCTCCTCCTGATTTCTAAGCTGAGCTTTAATCCCAGTCATGGAGCCAGATTAGCCTGGGGAGGCAGAGACAAGGGAAGCAAGCTGGTGGGGTGGGGTGGCAGGGCTTCCCATTTGGGGGAGGTGAACACTGCCGGCAGGTAGCAAGAGGGCCCCAACACATGCCAGGACCCCAGGGCAGGAACGTCTGTGAGGATGGAGGGGTGGCAGGTCGGAGGTCCCCCAGACTCACCTTCCTCCAGAGGCAGAAGTGTGATGGCGGTGCTGAGCCGCCCACTGCCCAGGCTCACCAGATGGGGTTTGTCCGTTTGCACTTTCAGCCCTTTGCCTGTTTCGATCAGGTCCAAGGGTCCTTTCTGTGGGTAGTGGAGGTGAGGGATGAGCATCGTGAGACTCCTGGCCAGCACCTTACCACCCCAGTCCTGTCATGCCAGCACTCTCTCCAGCACTCATCCTCTCCAAAGGGCTCAGGGTGTCGAAAGCCTTAGCGCAAAATCTTGTACAGAGCAGTATTCCACTAAGTTGTAATTAGATCTGAATCTAGGCCACTAACTCGTCCCACCGGATTTATCTCAAGTCTTGGTTTAACTGCTCCTTTTGTCTATTAGGACAGAAACAAGGAGAAAGCAAGGGGAGTCGAGAGGTGCTTGGTAAGAGGAGGGGGTACTGTAGAAGGGACCGATCAAGACTTGTCCCTGTACACTTGTCCGTGGCAATCCACTTGGCCATTGCCTGCCCCTGTAAAACTAAATTACAAGAGAGGGCAGGGCCTGGATCGTGGAGAGAGATACAGCTCAGGGTCAATCTGTAAACCGCTTCCTGACTTTCAAAGGGTATTTTCTGGGTGAACCAATTAACCTAATTCAGCTAAAGACTTAGCCGTTAATAGGCTTGGGACCTGGGGAAGAGCAGAGACGTAGCACCGCTCTTATCCTTGGGCTGGGACCGCAAGTAGGTAGAGGAGTCAACTCATCCTCACCAACAGCCCCCTTGCCCCACGCCCCGACCCCACTCACCTGCACCATAGCTGGGGTCTTGCATCCAGGGCCCACTTGGTTCCTATTGAGAGTGTCCATGGTGCTGGGGCTCCAGAGCTCCTGCAGACACAGCAGAAAACCGGTGAGGTGGGGAGGCCAGGGCGGCAAAGGGCAAGGAGTAGGCTCTGTAGCAGGGTTCTCAGGGCAGGGGCAGGCCAGCGTCACCATGGTTCCCAGCACGCTCCTGCTGAGAGAGAAGTGGAGGTAGCTCAGGACTTCCTGGGGGAAGGTGACGCCACATCTTCAGCCGCAGCGTGGATACCACACCACACCGCTCCTGGCCCTTGCCATGCACAGGAAGCCCCCACAGTCCTATTGGGCCTCTGTGCTGTGCTCTCTTGCCTCTGACACCCAGGACCCAGGCCTTGGCAGCTGAGGACCTCAGACATCTGGAGCCATAAGCAGGGTGGGGAAAATCTACCCTAGTGGGAAAAGTGAGTCCAAGGAAGCCCCTCCAGGGACGCTTGGTAGACAGAGGCCCCAGGTGGGTGGCAGGGCTGAGCAGAAGCTCCCTCCCACAGCCTTTCCCTCTTCTTCTCCCTTTGTCTCTTTTCCCAGGGGTCTCAGAAGGATGTTTTCTTGAAGGAGACACACGGGAAAAACACAACTATTCCTGCCATCTCTTTGTCTCAGTTCCTGCAGGTTCTCTTCCCCAGAAAGCAATCTTATTCCAACATGATCGGCAAAAAAATAAAAACCCTCAGTGGTGACTAACACTGGGAATATAGGACTCTTGGGTTCTTAACACGATTTGGTGCTGTAGGAAGCTTAGGTCCTTAGAATCAGAGGTAAAATAGGTTCCAGAGGCAGAACTTGAACTCTTCCTCCCCCATCCCTTTCTCCCTGGCTCACAGTTTTGGTACCTGAGAACTGTAAGGAAGGACTTTTGTGTACTAATATGTGCCTACCTGCCCATCCTTGGCCAGCTTGCTAAGGTAAGAAACTTCCCATTTGCTACTGAAATGTCACCGGGGGAGCTGAAAAGAGTGTGATGGAAGGGAGGGAGTGAGATGCAGGAAGGCGGGGTTCCCCTCCACTTTCTCTTCCAGCCATCTTCCAAGGGATTTGGAGAGGAAGTGGAGGCAGGAGCCAGCGTTCCAAGGAGTGTCTGACCCTGGCAGTGGGGCCCAAAGGCCTTAGCCATAGAGTTACTAATTTTACCCTCCCAGCTTCCACCCTTCCGGACCTGGACTGCATGGCCTCCGTCACCGTTTCCACCCAAGCTGGAGGAAGAGAGGCCGGAATAGGGCCTGGGGCCCAACCCAAGTCTGCCTGGGAAGAGGGAAGGCAAAGGCCATTAACCTACACCAAGGCTCAAGCTGGCCTGGCACCTTCAGGAGAGAAGGCCAGGGGAAAGAATTTCCAGGGACAGAGACTGCTGTATTGCTTCTTTCGACTCAGGGAAATCCCTCAGCATTCTCTGAGGGAAGAGAGGCAAGAGCGTAAGTTGAAGATGGAGAGTTTATATACAAGAGGGGGAAGAAAAACAACACAATACATAATGGTGAAGGAAAGGTATCATTTAGTGGAAAGAGCTTTAGACTGGGATGCAAGAGGCTTACATTCTAATCCTGACTTTATTATTTATTAGCTGAGAGATCTTGGACAAGTTGCTTAACTTCTCTCTCTGAGTGTCAGATCATTCTCTATAAAACTGGAATAATGATTTAAAGAAAAAAGAAAGATTGCTTGGATTACTGCTTGCCTGGGGCTAGGGATGGAATGGGGAGTGATTATAAACGGGCAGATTTCTGTGAGAGAAATGTTCTGAAACTTTGTGACGATGGTTGCACAGATCTGTAAATATACTAAAAATCATTTAATGTACATTTAAATTAAGTGAATTTTATGGTATGAACATCACACCTCAATAAAACTATTAGGTTTTTTTCTTTTTCTTTTTTTTAAAGATGATTGGCAATTCAGGTATTATATCAAATGACACTCTGAGGTGCAAAGCACTATAGACACGCCATGTGCTTCGTGACCTTGAACAAGTCACTTCACCTTTCTGGGCTTCAGTTTCTTCACCTGTCAAGTTTGTCACTATCACTCTGTGGGGTAGCAGTGGGTGTGCGCCTTTATTTACACCAAGGATTTCAAGTGGAGATAAAGACTGTAAAGGAATGAGGTTGATGGGAACAAGCGTGATTAGAGGAGAGGAGCGAAGGCAATAAGGAGGTGAAAGAAGGAGAGATAAGGAGAGAGGTGTAGGGAGAGACGGAGAAGATAAGAAAAGATGTAGAGATTGGGAGGCGCGAGGCTGCGGCCCCAGCTCCGAAACCTAATCCAGGGGAAGTGGAAAGGTACACCAGATCAACGCGGCCCAGCGCGCGGTGGGTGCTCTGACCCAGGGGCTGCGCCGCGGCCTGGAGAGCCGCCACCGGGGGGCGCCCTCTCCTCCGACCGCACCCCCGGCCCGGAGGGCCAAGCGAGCTGCGCCGGGGTGCCCCCCACCGGCCGAGCTGCTCCAGTCCCACCGGGCTGCCCACAACCCCGGGCTGTAATTACCCACCCGGCTCGCCCCGCCCGGCCTCCGGGGCCGTTCTGGGAAACCCCGCCCAGCCCGCTGCCAAAAAAAGGCCCCTGCGGTGCGAGTCCCGCTCTCGCGGAGGCGGGACTGGGGAAAGCGCCGCGGTCAGCCCCGGCTCTCGGTAGCCCTCCTGCACCGCGAGCAGAGATGCCCAAGCGCCGCCTCGGGAGCAGGGCGGCAGAAGCCACCTGGGTGTCTGGAGGCCCCTTGTGGGGCGAGGCCGGGGCTCTGGCAGGTGACCCCGCCGCGGCCCCTCCGGCCCCCCGGCCCAGCGCGAACGTCCGGGCAACCAGGCCACTGGGCATCCGCAGCCCTACCCGGTCCCCAGCTCTCTGCGCCGCATCGGGCGCCCGGAGTCACCGCTTCGGCAGTCTCAGCACCTTAACGAGGGCGGTGGGGGGCCCAGGGAGCTGCCGGAAAGTTCTGGAACCAACAGGCACTGGAGGAAGTCCAGACTCCAAACTGGGCCCCAGAAGAAAGGTCCGAGGCCGACCCGGGAGCGAGAGCGGTCCGCGCGGCGGCCCCGCTCGGGTGCTTCCGCTCCGGCCTCACCTGTGGCCCGGGCGGCCGGCCCAGGCCTCGCTCCGGGTGTCGCATGGCTGTGGCCCGAGGCTTGAGGGGCCGAGTTGGGATCCTCTCGACCCGCCGCCGCCTTCGCTTGCCCGGCGCACGTCCGCCCTCGAGGAAGGGCCGCCGGCAGAGGAAGGAGCCGGGAAGGGAAGGAAACTGAGGCTGGGAGCCCAGCGGGCGGGGCGCCAGAGCCGGGCGGGGGCCGGGGAGGGCGTGGGGAAAAGCCCGGGACCGAGAGAACTTCAAGAGAAGGAATGCGAGGGGTCTGCGGAGGGACAGGGCGGGAGGAAAGACGAAGGGATCTGGAGGTAGATGTGAAAGAGGGAGACTGAGGGATGAAGGAAAAGGAGGGCTGGGAGGGAACTGAGGGCTGAGGATGGGGAGGAGGGGAAGAGGTGGGAAACGATAGAATCCGGGGGGCGCAGAGGTGGGGGGAGACTAGGGACAGAAAGGTCGAGGGACTGGGGGACGAAGGAGATGGCGGAGACTAGGGGCAGAGGAGTCCTCAAGGAAAGGGGGTGACGGACCGGGGCAGCAGTGGAAGGTACCCAGGGCCGTGGAGGGGGAGACCGAGGGGCGGGAGGTGGGGCCCTGGAGTAAAAGAGGGGCCCAGAGGGCAGGCCAGGGGACCCAGGAGTGGGGAGAGACTGTAGGCGGGCAGCCGGGGCTGGAGGAGGCGGCGGGACAAGGCGCGAGTGTAGTTTGGGGGTGTGATTTTACTTGTGTGCGGGGTGGAGGTGGGGTGCCGGAAAAGGGCAGCTCACCGAGGCCGGGGGACGGAGTGGGGTTTCTGCACGGAGGGCTCCCTGCTGCCCCTCGCTGCCCTCCCCAGGGCCGCCAGGTGGGACAAGGCCGCAGTGTTGGGCCTCCTGCCGGGCCGCCCCGCCCGCCGCTGACGCCGGACAAGCGGCCTTTCTTTGGCCCGGCCGGGAGAAGGGGCCGCTTGTTTGCGCTACGGGGGAAAGGGGCGGCCCCCAGACACCGCCGGCTCCCCGCGGGCGGCTGCTGGAGGGGGGCCGCGTGGGTAGCATTTGTGTGTGGGGGGAGGGGTGCATGTGGAAGAGTCTGCATGTGTGAGGACTGCGTGCGTGATGGGTGTGAGTGTGAACAGCAGGGGTGCGTGTGCGCCGGGAAGGGCGTGAGCGCGAGGGGCCGCAGGTGTGAATGTGAGCTTCCTGGGAGGGCTGCGGGTGCTTGGCGTGTGTGCTGGGTCCCACACGTGTCACGACGGAGAGAGACGTGGGAGTCCGCGTGGCGTGTGCGGTGGAAGGGTGCGTGGGTGATGCCGGGTGGGGCGCCGAGTGTCTCTGCGCGTGGGATGCCTGACGTGGTGGGGAGGTTGTGTTTGTGTGTGACCGGTCCGATGAGTCAGCCTCTGGGAGCCTCCGGGACGGCTGAGCTAACGGGCCCAGTATGCAGCCCCGCCCCGGCACCCTGGGTCCCCCGCAGGGCCGCTGGGTCTCCCGGCCCAGGCTCCGCTCGCGCCCGGCTGGGCGGAAGCGTCCGCGAGCGCCTCGGCAACCCGGCTGCCCCTCCCAGCCCCCCGCCACCCCCGCCCGCCCGCGCTTCCCCATCCCGGAGGAGCCCGGATGACCTGGCTCAGCCCCGGCACCGGGGAACTCCGCAAGGGCTTCAAATCTGGACCGTGCGGGCGTGGCGACAGCCAGAGACTCACTGACCCCAGGGTACCCCCTCTGGCCTCCCGGACACCTAGGGCCTCGGGGAGTGCCGGGGAGGCCCCATCCCAGATGTGCCAGCCATCTCCCGAACACATCCAAGAGTCCCTCCGGGACACCACTGCCTCCGAGCCCGATCTCGCATCCCTTTCCTGTCCACTAAGGCGGCGCGGCCCGGCCCGGGACGCGAGCTGAGGTGCCCCAGGGGACCCCCTCGCCCCGCCCCGCTCCTGGTGCAGGGCTCTCAGTCCTTCTGTCGGCGGGAGAGGGGACGTGTGGGGAGCAGGCGGACGAGACCCCGTGAGTGTCATCCAGCCGTCTGGGTGCCCGCAGGACAGTCTTGATGGGACGAGGATCCGCGTTCCACCCGGGGGGGGGGGGGGGGGAGAGTGCAAGGGCCCCCTCTGGCGGCGGCTCGGGAGGGCAAGGGCATGCCGCTCGCGGGAAAGCAGCGGAGCCCACCCCTCACAAAGCCTCTCGCGCCCCCACGCACTCACCTGTGGCCCCCCTCCCCCCTTCCGGTTTCTTCCGGGCTTTTCCAGCCCAGAGCTGATCCGGGGGCTCTCGTCAGGTCCCTGGGACTTGCTCTTACCCGGTCCCCGCCGCGCAGCGAGCAGGACCCGCAAGCGCCGTGGGAGGGAGCGTTCTTACCTCAGAGGGAGAGGAGGACACCGGTTCCTTCGCCTAGCTCGGCCGCCGCTGCCCCAGCCTCAGAAGGACACTCTTGCTTTTCCCTGGGAGCCCGCTGAGTAGGAGGGGAGAGAGCGGGTCCCGCCTCCCTACCCAATCCCCCGCTAGTCCCCGCCCCCGTCCCCCGTCCCGTCCGCCTGGCCAGCCAGAGGAGACGCCCTTGCGGGACTGGAGCCCAAGGTCCCCCCCAACCCTTTCCCATAGCAGCACCCCCCCCCCACACCACCCCCGGCCTGCACAGCGCCCGCTTTGTTCATCTCTGCAGCTGGGCTCTCCACTACCAGCACCACCACATACACACCCCTATCCCCACTCACCCTCCCCTTCGGACTCTCCTAGACCACCCTCCCACCCTTAGGCTTTAAGGCTCTTCTGAGAGGCTGTTTTTGACAGTTTCTCTGTACCGCCCCCCTCTTTTTTTTTTTCACTTTAGATGACTTAATCCTCCATCAGCTCTCAGTGAACTTCGTGGTCACAGCCCTACAATATATTCTCAACACCCCCAAATATCTGCTGAGAGTATCCAGATCTACTCTCTGTTGCCTTCTCTTCATCCTACTCCAAGCCCCTCCACCATGACTAGCTGTAAATGGGGTTGATAACCGTGCACATAGGGCATCACAGATTTTTCTGAGCATAGGTATAAGAAGGCATGGTAAAGTGCCATGCAAACTGTAAAGCACAGGAAAACTGAATGGGATTATCATTACTCCCATGTAGCTTCACTCCCACCACAACCTGCAGGATTACAGTTGGGAGGCAGACCATAGATTTACTGTTGAGCACACCATCCTATAGAAGTTTTGGTCTTTGTAGGAGTGAGGGGTTAATAAGGAAGAAGAGGGCACTGAAAACCTAAGAGAAGCCTGGACACTGAGGCTGGGTGAAAGTCATTCTCCTTCTCAATCCCCATCCGAAATCCAAGCTGACAGAGGATCCTTACCTTGTAAAGCCAGCTCTTGTCCCAGGAGACTGGGGGGAGGGGGGGGGCACTGGGGGCCTGCCTAGGGAGCTGAACTCAGCTAGACTGGACCTCTTTAACCAGCATTGGAGGGACCCCTGAGACAATTCCTCCCTAAAGGAGAGGAAGCAGAAAGCCCCCAAGGCTGGCATAAATTCCAGTGAGGGGATGGTAGCAGGAAATAATCTGTCTTCTTTGGGGTGGACAAATCTCGTTCTGATTCAGCGATTTAGTTTGTACCCTTCCTGCCTAACCCAGGAACAGCAGGAGGTTGAACTGCAGGAATCTTTGGTCACTCATTGACAGGACCAGCATTAGCAGCGGGACCCCCCACAGCTGAAGGCTGGAGCTGACCGGACTAGAAGTGGGAGGGGGTGGGGCGCCCTTTGCAGCTACCTGCTGTAGCTAACAGAGGTCAAACTATCAGGCTTCAGCATGTGCTGTGGGTACCAGGAAGCCCCAGGATTTGGCCGGGGGTGAGGGAGCAGTGTTGGGGGTGGAAGCCTCTTATTCTTTCTTTCTTCATACTGTTTGAGGCTCATAAAAGTATTTTAACTCTGACCATCTTTCATGAGGCAGATCACAAGTAATTTTCAGGCTATTCTGTTAAAAAAAAAAGAAGAAAGAAAAGAAACAAGCCCCAAACTTGTTGTATCTTATGTGCCAAGACCCAGCATTTGAGGGAAGAGGCTCAGATTGGGGTACCCCAGAGACTTTTCACATAACTCTGTTTCACATTTCCAGCGCTTCCTTACCATCTTGGTCAGAAGGAATTTCAGGGAATAATCAAGCCTGCCACGGAGGCCGCTGATGCTGAGGCAGGGGGTTGAAACATCACCCAACTGCTCTCTGTCCTCCCAGCTCAGTGGTCAGCTGACCCCATGATAAAGGCTCTGTGCAATGTGTCCTCGCTCCTGCTGTGTCGGGGCCCTATGTTCCCACAGTTAGAGCACTCAGGGGACTTCAGACCTACCATCCCCACCCTCCACCCCCACCCCACTCCACATCTGGAGCCCATCAAAAAACAGTGCTCTCTCACAGTTACGCAAGAGGTCGAGCAGCTGGAAGCTCAGAAAGGGGGAGGAGGAGAGAAGAAAGCAGAAAACAGCTTTCCAAGCATGCTTCAGACTTTCCGAAGTGGAAGCAGGGGGAGAGGGCAAAGGCTGGGTGTGGAAGGAAGAGTGGATTTTTAAGGCCCTTTGCACTTGGCTATGAATGTCAGGAGTGGATTTCCACACCCAGCTTGCCTTTGCCACAGCACTTTTCCCAGCTGTGTTCCTACTCTCAAATTGTACACCCTCCAGCCCCAGAAAGAGGTGATTATTGTTCATTACAGCAAGCACTCCCCTGTAGATACACACCCTATCCCAGGAAGCTATCCTTTCTGGCTTCTTTGGATCCTGAACTCAGGCATCATTAGTGTAGGTGTGGTGGCAGCAATGATGCCAAGTAACTCCTCACTGCATCCAACTTGGGGGAAAAAGTTCAAACCTTTCTTCAGTAGCTGCAAAAGAGCAGAAGCTCTCGTCTCAGCTTGTCTTAGAAATTGCACAATCCACAATTCCACCCACAGCTAAGATATGTCCAAGCTGAGTGGGAAATTTGGGTAGGAGAGAAGACTGGTCTTATCTACTCTTGGTGGCTCAGGATCTTCCTATGAGCTGAAAAGAACATGCATTCTTTCAGGCAAAAGAATGGAAATAAGATCTATTTCCATTTCTCTCATTGCTTTTAATTTTTAACACCTCTTTTTCAAAAAGCCCGTCAACCTGATCACGGAGTTACACCTATAGGAACTTTCCAGAATTGGACTAAGCCTTAAATAACCTCATAACCCCTGTCCTATGAACAGCAAGGCAAAAAAAAACGTTCCTTTTTGGCCAGTGGGGGTAGAGGTAGGGGAGTGGCCCAAGCTTCTAAAAACTGCCTGGTTGCTTGACCCTTGTGTTTGAGAAGGGACAGCAGTTTGGTTTGGAAAAGTAGTCTAAACTTCCTAAAGGCTTGCCTCCACATCAATCACTAACTCCCCAGGGTGAGATGTGAAACTGACTCTTGTAGAGATGCTGTCTGCTCTTGGGTCAGGAGCAATACACAGCAACCAACCTACTTGTGGATCTTCCAGGAGTTTCAAAGAAACTCTACAGCTGCAAATATATTTACAAGGGGGCAAAAAGAGGGACTGGAGGGAGAGGATGGTTGCAATGAGAGATGTGCATAGTACAGGGGAGTCAGTTCTAAGTTTTTGCTTCCTTTTGAGCGATTTCTCTAAAACCTACCAGACCCAAGTCCTATTCCTCACCCTTACTGAGGCCCATGTTGAGCATCACTAGCTGCAGTCGATACTTATCTACCTTAGCAAGAAAGCCTTGTAAGGAGGTACAGCCGTTGCTTCCAGTTCGACTTCAATCTTCTTGAGGATGGGGACTTTTTCTATTTTCCTCCTCTCTTCCTCCAATGAGCCCTGCGGATGTAAACTTTTTTTTTTTTTTTTTGGCCATGCCTCAGGGCATGTGGGATCTTAGTTCCCTGACTAGGGATCCAACCACACCCCCTTGCAGTGGGAAGCACAGCGTCTTAACCACTGGACCGCCAGGGAAGTCCCATAACCTTTTAAGAAAGGCTATTCTGTATCAACCCTGGAAATCTCTGAGAGCCTACCCAGTGTGAACAATGTTAAATTAACTGGAGGGCAAGGTTTCCTGTAGAGATGCATGGGTTGATAGACTTGGGGTTTGATACTATGAGTAGATGAACGACAGACCTTTTTTTTTTTTCTTAAAAAAGGAACTCACCTACCTCCCTACCTCCTCTATGTGGAATTAATTAACCCAGAACAGGAATCACAAACCTCCTATATTAAACAGAATGTTCAGTCAGATCTAATTATTTTGTTAGTCTCCCTCACAAGAGGCCAACAAAAAGTCCGCTTGATGCCTTGGAGGGAGGGATCAGCTGCCAGTGAGAGGGTGTGGCATGGTTTCTGTGCTTCATTTCACTTGATTAATGTTACAGCCTCAGAGAGACAAGCCACACTTCAGCAATATTAGACAAGATACTTGCTATTTCTCTTAAGGATTAACGGGAAAAATTCAAAATCTTGGTTGTCACCATTAAAATAAAAACTCATTCCTGAAATTTATTATTCACCAGAGATTTGCCTTCCAATTTGGTGACGTGCAATAGTTTTTCAAGTAAAATAAAGTAAGGCAGGACTTCCTAGATGGCGCAGTGGTAAAGAATCCACCTGCCAGTGCAGGAAACACGGGTTCGAGCCCTCTCTGGGAAGATTCCACATGCTGTGGAGCAACTAAGCCTGTGCGCCACAACTATTGAGCCTGTACTCTAGAGCCCGTGAGCCACCAACTATTAAGCCCATGTGCCACAACTATTGAAGCCCACTTGCCTAGGGCCTGTGCTCCACAACAAGAGAAGCCACTACAATGAGGAGTCTGTGCACCACAATGAAGAGTAGCCCCACTCGCAGCAACTAGAGAAAGCCCGTGTGCAGCAACGAAGACCCGACGCAGCCAATAAATAAATAAAATTTAAAAAAAAGTAGGAAAGAAGCCTTTTCTGAGGGAATTACCAACTCCCAAGGTTTTCATCAGTCATGTCTGTATCACTTAATTCTTACCACCGTTCGTCTAATGGTGAAGAGAATTCTCCAAGATATCACCAACTATGGTTATTCTTTAAAGATGAAGGCTTACTTTTCTGACTCTACAACTGCCCCTTACAAAATTAAGGCCAAAAGCCCGTAAGTGGCATCAAATTCAAAAAGCTAGTCAGGAGTGCATGTGTATGTGTGTCTGCTCAAATGTAGAAAAATACCAAAGAAGGCACAATACCTGTAATAGGGAGAAAAGGCAATGAATACTCTCAGACAGAGATTATTTCCTCTTAAAGAAGCATAACATTAATTTTTAATCGTAGATCCTGTGACATCATTCTGAATCAGCAAGAAGACACCAAAGTATGAGAGAGTCAACAGTCTGAAACATTCATTTTATAATACTCTTTATTTGATTAAAGAATCTGCCTTCTTTGTGTACACTGGAATGTTATATTCCCTATGTATTTTACAGGGTTACAAAACCTCTCTCATTTTAAATATTACCCCAAAAGTAATTTCATAAACAAAGGCTTTTGTGAAACTAAACTTCACTTTAAAAAAACCATATGGACAAGCAACTCTCAAAAACTGAATTAATAAGATTTCTTGTCTACTGAACTACATGACAGATTTCTTGTCCCAGTCCCCTTCCTCAAAAAAACCTCATATGGAAACCAAGCTAGAGATAAGGATTCTTCCCTGATGCAGTTAAGGGAAAGGGAAAGGCCAGAAATTTCTTTGGCAAACAATTCCATCCATGGCCATTTGTGTGTGACTGCTTTGCTTCAAGTACAGTACACTCTTTGCAGGGAAGGCCAGATGTTGTTCAGAGTGGGAGTGGTACTCTCCAACCAGCTCAAAGTGCAGGAGGTCATCTACTGTCATCTGTCTCTTCCCCTTGCCTGTGCCTGCAGCCTGGCAGCAACTCCACCTACCCCCAGTGTAATACTGGGTTAAAAGCCAATGCTGGGCTGGCTGATGTAGTCTTCTCCATTGAAGAAGTAATGGATGAGATGGGGCTGAGAAACAACCACTACATGATGACACTCAACAGAAAAGGCTTGGGGAGAAAAAGGAAGATTTCAGAAACAGGAACAGAAGGGTTGATGAAAAAATGTTGGGCAGGCTAGAATGGAGTATATATCAGCAATCCCTACATAGCAATAGAATCAGCTGCATCTTGAAATGCTAAACACTTGGTGGTGAAAATGGAGTCTCCTTGATAGTTTAGGGCCAGGAGGATTGGCACAAAGACTCACTGAACCCACAGCCTCCAAAATCGTAACCTCATCTCTGATAGAAAGGAAAAAACTGATAACACAGAGAACATTCAGGAAGAGGGAGGTGGTGAATCTCAGGAATGTGAATGGATTACATCAGCTATCATGTTTTAGCTGATGTACCCCAAATGTGGAGAAATGGAAGGCTGGGTAGCACCAGCAGCAGACATGATTACCTGTGGGTGTGAAATCCCTAACTACACATGACCATTCTCCTCCCAGACAGCTTGAAGTGGGGGCCATGCCACTTGAAAGCTGCTTCTCAGCTGTCTTTAATATTGACACAACTGGGATTCACAGTAGTGTTCTAAACTGGAGCAACAAGCCTGAAAGGAAAACAGCTTGGCAGAGGAATAGAGGGATGAATAGATATAGGAAAAGGATATAAGACATCTTTATCTTTTAACTGCTAGACCCCATACCCCTCAAGCAGTTCACCTGTATAGTCCAGAAATCAAGAATGGATTAGAGTAACCTGTTTCAGGAGTGCCAAATACAGTGCCTATATGCAGATGATCCCAGTGCTTGACTGGATATATACAAAGAAAAAAACAGAAGGTAAAGGAAAGGAGTATGAAAGATTAAATCCTTCTACAGAGAAAGCTTTTTAATAACAAAGTATGAAATACATTTAGGGATTAAAATAAAAGAACAACTTAGGTGAAGGAGGAGAAAGTGTATAAATGGGGGCATTCTCTGGAGAGCTTGCTTTCCTGCTGGCCAGTAAAATCTGCCAAAGAAATCAGCAGCCTTTCCCTTTATGTGTGTGTCATTTCTTTGCCAGAGAATGTCTCTGTGACACTGAAACACTGAGTGTGAGTTGAGGGTCCTTGCGCTCAGAGAATCGTGCACTGTATTTGAAAAAAAGGTCTCCAATGGCTTGTAGGTTTGGAAAAAACTCTTCAGCCACCGTTGGCTTCTTCTTTATTAATCTGAAAATTTTCCTTTTCGGTTCCTTCTTCTTGGTATTACAGAATTTCATACTTATCCACTAGGAAAGTGGTCTCTGTGGAAAACCTTACAGGGCTGTTTCCATCTACCTGGGTCACTTTGGTAACCTAGGAAAACAAACAAAGAGTAAGGTAAAGCAGAAGGATAGCGGGTCTTTAAGATGCTGGCTAAATTCTTAGTACAGAACAGATCAAATTCCCTAAAGCAGTATTAAAAGTAACTCAGAAATACTAAAAAAGTTCAATTCACAACTGCAATCATTCTTCCCCACCAACATGATTAATCTGCTCTCTAGATAGAAAAGACAACTATTGGGATGACATGTAGAGTGGTATTAATAGTAAGTAAAAAGTCCAGAATGAGTGGCCACTGCCCAGGCCCTGCCCTAAAAAACCTATGAAAGTCATAAACAGTCTATGAGGATGATCAATTAAAATTTTGATCCAAAATGCAACATTCTAACAACTCAACATTATTTGTTCAATTTGCTCTCAAAGTCTCACTAAGCTGCTCTATCATACTTATTTTCTAGGTATGGCTGGGTCCTGCTATTGAGATTTCTTTTTATTAATAATAATAAATGTCCAGTTTAATGAATTACCTGTAACAATGGTGCCTGTAATAGCACCAACACAAAACTTGAACCACTGATTCATATTTTCTAGTGAGGTTCTGAGAAAGCAGTTATACTGTCCTGTTCTTCAAATGGTCCCTAACAGGAAAATGTCTTGGGTTCAACAATGTGCTCCCAATACTGATGTGGATTAAGCCAATAACTGAGATGGCAGAGAAAGAACTGCTCTTTGAAATCATCCAGCAGAGGAAACTATAACTTCCCAAGCATTTACAGGAGCGACAGAAACCATCTGGGAAGATAACCAGAATAATAGACAAATCAACAAGTCAAAGGGGAAGACAACAATATAAACTTGGTGCTTATAATGCAATTTCAAAACTGGAAGAACACTGAGTTAAAAATTATGATCTAAAGGACAGTTCACAGGGAATACTCTGGTTGTCCAGTGGTTAGGACTCAGTGCTTTTACTGCCACGGTCCTGGGTTCAATCCCTGGTTGGGAAACTAAGACCCCAGAAGTGGCATACATGCATGCACAAGCAAACAAACAAATAAATAAACAGTTCACAAATTTCCATTGCTTTGCCTACCTAAAGGACAAGGTTTACAACAGAATTGGCTTACGATTATCCGTACTAATGAAGGGAAGCTGTGACACAAAATAACACAAAAATTGTATCCATTTGTATTAGAATCACCTTTTTTGGCAGTAATTCTGCCTTCCAAATAAACTTGTTTTCATTCATTGGGATCAAACCAAGTGACAATACAAAAGGCATTACTAAGACATGCGTTGAGTGTTTTGGCAAATGGATTTTAAGATATATGAGATGATTAAAAATACAGGCAACTGAGAGATATGACTCTTACATATCCATAAGTACTTTTATATGTAGTCATATTCAATTTTTTTACTTTGTCTGATCTAGAGAGCAAAACTGAGATAAAGCAGGTGAAGAACTGACCAAGATCATACAATGAGGCAGCAATGGAATCCATGGGGGACATCAGCTTTTCTGATTTCTGCTCTGTCCATGACGTCATGTTGCCTACCAGGTATGTGTCCTACCACTTTCCCCATATAAGTTCTCTATTAAAAGAGAACATACCTGTATGCTACAGTAATTTTTTTTGGAGATGTTAAGTTCTCTATTAAAAGGGAACATACCTGTATGTTACAGTAATTTTTTTTGGAGATGAAGGAGACTTGAACAGGGAAGAAATCATTGGGCTGCCCAGCAATGCTGAACTCAAGGCTGCCACTCTTATTTTTGGCATCAATCACTGGCAGGCACCACTCCAAGGTATTTCGTCGACTATCATGTCGATACTCGCCATCAATCTCACCAATCACCGGTGCACCAACGCCAGATCTGTCACAAGAAACATCCATGTCAAGTTAGCTGTCCAGAGCTAGAAGGAAAACCAGCCCCAGATTTATCATGCTCCTCAAATTCTGCCCACTTGTATACAGTCCTGGAAAAAAATTAGACTCCCTGATAACTTCAAGAACCCTTACTTTGGCCAAGAGACCGGTCTCACTCATTCCTTTTGTAGGTACAGATACATGCAACCATAAGTAACTGGCACAAATAGTCCTGGGCTGTTCCAAATTATGGACTAGATCTGGAGCTGGCAGGGGACCGAGACTGACAAATGTGTGAAGTGGGATGTATTTCCAAAAATACTGCACTAATGGTTTGCTGCCTTTTCAAGAAGGAATTTTAACATAGTGTAGCTCTCTTTACAGATGCCAAGGAGGGGAAAAACAGGTTGATAATAACAGTGGGGGAGAACTTAAACACCATTATGTGGTTATTTAGAATGGAGATGAATTTGGACCTTTGAGAGGATGTTTTTAGGTTTCAAAACTTTTTGTAGTTGATGCCAGTGGGTTTATTCCATTTACAATCCAGCAAGTGAACTCTTATTTGATAAGTGAAAGCACAATTACCCCTGGGCAAAACGCAAACTTGATGGGAAAGACAGATATTACAGAGTCATCCTTAACCTGCAGGAGAACCAGGGCTAGTTAGGATGTACTTTGCACCCCCACACATGGCTGACAGGCAGTGTCACCTACTCCTACACATTCTAAATTTACCATCTTTTAATTCACCAGTGACATCCAATGTTTGCATTAGGGGCAGGGTAAATAAGGGAGGCAAAGAAAACTTTAAGGATGATATAACCCAATTAACTCTTCCCTGTCAATTTTATGGTCCCAGTTGTATATATGTATCTTCCCTTTGCCCTTGTTCCAATTCTGATTCTGAGCTCCTCTAATTTGATCAGTTCTAGACAACAGGGTAAAATGCTATCTAAAGGGTCTCTTATGGAGACTATTGCAAAGTTGAACTAAGACACAGGAAACCACCATAACCACAATTATAGGGTAGATGGAAAGGCCTAAAACTTGTGGCATCCTAAAAATAGTCTAGTAAAATAAATCCTGACAAAATAAAACCCACACCTGTCACCAACGGCCAAGTCTCACAATGGTTCAAGGCTGCCATCTATTGTTCTGAAATAACAACCAAGCTGTGACAAATAAGATGATCAGCCCATTAAAGGGGATATTGGTAATAAAGCATATTTTAAAAAATGGAAATAAGATTGACTAAAACTAGATCTGGCCATGTAAAGGCCTGAATCAAACTACAAATTAAATTAGATTTAATTTTAGTTCAAATTAAATTAGAATTAATTTGAACAAAACTACCAATTAAATTAGAACCATTTTCTCTATAATAATAACCAAGCAGTTTAATAGTAAAGATACTAAGAATTCACCTACTGGGTGTTCATCACTAAGCCCTGTACTTAACCATGGGGTGCGGAGAGGCAGAGGAGAGAAGCAGGGATTCAATGGTGAATAATAGTTCAGTCACTAGAAATGTTAGTGAGGAGATAAAGCAGAGGGTATCTGATGATCCTAGAAAGTAAGCCACTTAAAATGCACACATCAGAAACTTACTAAGTTCTGAACTAAACTTCTGGGGGTGATGGATAGTTTTGTTATCTTAATTGTGATGATGGTGCATACATGTCAAAACTTATCAGACTGTACAATTTAAATATGTGTAACTTATTGCATGTCTACTGTATCTCAATAAAGCCATTAGAAAATTTACTGAAACTAATCTAGATGTTGTTTCAGCAAGAATAGTACCCTTGAAAGCACACTCTCATCTTTACTGAAAATTTAGAGAACAAAATGAAAAAGAAAAATTGTCTCACAGACTCAATTCCTTTAAGAGGTGCAAAACAAAGCAGAGAAAGTCTGACTGAGAACTGGCTCCTCCTTCTGGAAACCTTCATTACTACATGAACAAACTGAAGACCAACATCTGAAAACACAGCTCTAGAACTATAACCAGCTTTGTTTGTTTGGCTTTAAAGTCAGTAATATCCACTCCTTTAAAAGTGTACAGCTCATGGAAGCAACCTAAATGCCCATCAACAAACAAATGGACAAAGAAGATGTGGCATATATATACAATGGAATATTACTCAGCTATAAAAAGGGATGAGATGGAGCTATATGTAATGAGGTGGACAGACCTACAGTCTGTCATACAGAGTGAAGTAAGTCAGAAAGAGAAAGACAAATATTGTATGCTAACTCACATATACGGAATCTGAAAATGGTACTGATGAACTCAGTGACAAGAACAAGGACACAGGTGCAGAGAATGGACTGGAGAACTCAAGGTCTGGGAGGGGGCGGGGGGTGAAGGGGAAGCTGAGACGAAGCGAGAGAGTAGCACAGACATATATATACTACTAACTATAAAGTAGATAGCCAGTGGGAAGTTGTTGTATAACAAAGGGAGTTCAACTCGAGGATGGAAGATGCCTTAGAGGACTGGGACGGGGAGGGTGGGGGGGAGTCGAGGGGGGGGGGAGTCAAGGGAGGGAGGGAATACGGGGATATGTGTATAAAAACAGATGATTGAACTTGGTGTACCCCCCCAAAAATAATAAATAAATAAATAAAATTAAAAAAAAAAAAGCGTACAGCTCAATGCATTTTGACAAATGTATCTTGTAAGCAGCATTACAATCAAGTCATAGAACATTTCCATCATCTCCAAAAGTTCCCTTGTGCTCCTCTGCAATCAAATGCTTCTTCTCTTTGCAATCAAATGCCTGATTTCTGTCCCAAGAGTATTACCTTTTCAAAATGTCTTATAAGTGGCATCATATAGTAAGTATGCAACCTTTTGTAGCTGGCTTCTTTCACAATTGGCCTTTATGAGAAACAAATATCTTAGAATGGATAGCCAGCTAAGTGTTGCCTCCAAAACGAGTTCGAAAAGACTAGTTCCATAAGCTCACTATAGAAAAAAATGATCATGTGGGGGACTTACGGAAGTGGGATGGTGATAACCACATCATTCAGTTCTAAATTATCTTCTTGTAGCTCATATTCTATGTTGACATCACAACCATTTCCACTTTCTGAGGGCCAGCAATTAACTGAAGAGAAAAGCAAAGCAGGTATACTAGAATATTAGAAATAGAATGGAGGAAAGTTAAGATGGCAAATCAAAACTGACAACTGCAGGCCTTAAACATCCTAGTGTAAACTATTAAAAATAATGGTTTCAAAACTGAAGGTATTAAAATTAAAGCTAATTATTAAAACAAACAAAATGCAGCACTGAGTCCATTTGCAAAGAAGGTCATTTTGTCAAAAAGAATCACGGCAAGGAAGATAAGAGTGTACAAGCCAGGGCTATTTCTGTTCTCAGCGCAGTCTAGCTTAGTAGGACTGGCCAGAGGCACTTACTTGTCAGTGGAATAAAAGATTCCTCTGTGGTTTGTAGTCTCCACTTTAGCACCCCTACGTCACTGTTGACCGGAAATGACTTCTCTGGATTCTTCAAGCCAATGAGAGATTCTGCAGTGAAAAGTTTTTTATCCACATTTGGATGGGTCTGAAATGAGAAGGGAAAGAAAACTTCTGAGGTTCAGACATGATAAGACAGGAAATAAATTCCTTTTGGTCTCAAATGGCCCATAATCTAAACATCTAAAACAGGGTGCCTAAAAAATTCCAATTATTTTTGATTTTGAAGAAAGATTTCCCTTCTTCAAAGACTTTTAAAAACTTAAGACATTTAAAAAATAGTAATAAAGTAATTTCATCTCTAAGCCATCTTGTTTGTAAGTAACAAGTTAGTAATTTTATAATTGAAAAAGTTAAAAGACCACTAACCAATTCTTTAAAAAATACTTCACAGGGAGCAGCCTCATGGTGGGGCCACCTTGCCAAGTAGAAGACAAGGGTCAGACGTTGATCAGCTGTCTAGGTCAGACAGCAGTCCTGGTCTTATACTGAGGACGCAGGAGAAGGAAAAGCTCTGTGGAGAGTTTAGTTGCAATTCTGCCTAGAGAGCTAAAGTTGTTCAAACTCAGACCAACTAAGATAGACTAATCTTTTTAAAAGAAATCATATTAGAAGAAAAAAAGGAAAAAGAAGTAACTTTTGGATGGCAGACTACATACACTTCATGAGCGCCAGCAAAGCTATTGTCAAATAATATAAGCACTACTTCCAAAAGACAACTGTGTGCTGGTTATGAGGGGAATAAAGTAGACAAAGCCACTTTCTTCTCTGAAAAGGCTTTGTTCTTGTGACAAGAGATATAAGATGAACCATCTAAATAAAATGTAATAAGAACAACTGTAATAATATAAAGAAGGTCTCTTACATAACCAGGTAGTTATAACATACATATTTATTTTTAAGAATTTTATGTAATTTTCTAATACACCATTAGCTATTGCCCTTCAGCTAACAAAACAAGCACTGGCAGTTTATACAGCAGCAAAATAAGCAAACTTAGTGTCATAACCGATTTTAATAAAATATCTCCCTATTAAGTTCTAAAACTTTGCTGTTTTTTAAATTATATTTCAAGCAATATCCTAAATGAATTCTCTTTGCATAATAGTAACAGATAAGCATCTCTCTGTACCTTTGTTAGTGAGTATAAAGTCATTTATTATATCTCAAAATGACCTTTCACTCAATTTCAACATTAAAAGGCCATACTAATACAGCTGCTATCAATCATTCACAACTGGCTTGGGAAGGCATTTATAAACTCAAGGCATCCACTGTAGGTAATAAATTAATTCCTTTCCTATGCATCTAGAATGGCACTAGTTATATAACTTAAATAATCTTCTGTGGTTTATACAAGGAACTCCAGTTGAGAAAGACTGTGCGGGGTAGACAAAAGCCTTAATACTCCCTTATCAAAAGCCTCTACACACCTGTAGCTGCACCCCTTTCTTGTCTTCATTTTCCACATGAAGACGAATTCGGCCAAATTTATCATCTGAGATCCTAAGCATGATCATGCCATGCAACTCCATATTTTGTAATCCTCCATCTCGTCCACAGGTTAGTGTGATCTTTTCCTCAATCTTCATGTGCACACTATAGAGAAAGAATAATATATTTGTTCAGAAAGGTAAAAAGCTAAACTCCCTTTCTCTGGGGTTTAATGGTGACTAGCCACCAGCAACTTACTGTCAGGTGCTGCGGCCATGTGCATCAGGATTTAAGCATTATGCAAACTATTACGTTAAGATGGATAAACAGCAAGGTCCTACTGTACAGCACAGGGAACTATATCCAATCTCCTGGGATAAACCACAATGGAAAGAATATTAAAAATGAATGTGTAGGGCTTCCTAGGTAGCGCAGTGGTTAAGAATCCGCCTGCCAATGCAGGGGACGCGGGTTCGATCCCTGCTCCAGGAAGATCCCACATTTCGCGGAGCAACTAAGCCTATGTGCCCCAACTACTGAGCCTGAGCTCTAGAGCCCACGAGCCGCAATTATTGAGCCCACGCGCCTAGAGGCCGTGCTCTGCAACGAGAAGCCATGGCAATGAGGAGCCCACGCACCACAACAAAGAGTAGCCCCCACTCACCACAACTAAAAGAAAGCCTGCACACAGCAAAATAGACCCAACACAGCCAATAAAATAAATAAATTAATTAATTAATAAAAAAATGAATGTGTATATATTATATATATGTATGTATAACTGAGTCACTTTGCTGTACAGCAGAAATTAGCACATTATAAATCAACTATACTTCAATTTAAAAAAAAAGGAAAAAAACTTTATCACTAAAATAATAAAATAAAATAAAATAAAGCATAATCCTCATCTTACAGATAAATTCTCACCTGTGCAAAACAATGTAGTAAGATATTCACTGAAGAATTGTTTGTAATAGCAAAAATTCAGAAACAAATGTCCATCAATAGGGTGACTACTTAAATACATAAAAGTATATCCACAAAAATGAATACTGGGCAATTGTGCGGGAAAAAAGAGGAACAAGTGAAAATGCTTTTTATTTGAAAATAATTTCAAAAATTAAAAAATTAAAATTATAGGGACTTTCTGATGGCACAGTGATTGAGAATCCACCTGCCAATGCAGGGGACATGGGTTCGATCCCTGGTCCAGGAAGCTCCCACATGCCATGGAGAAACTAAGCCCATGTGCGTAGAGCCTGTGCTCCTCAACGAGAGACGCCATTGCACTGAAAAGCCTGAGCACCAAAATGAAGAGTAGCCCTCGCTCACCGCAACTAGAGAAAAGCCTGCATGTAGCAACAAAGGCCCAACACAGCGAAAAATAAATTAATTTTAAAAAATTAAAATCATAACAGGAATACATGTATACCCTTTTATCTATTGTTAACAGTTTAGAAAATATTTATTTAATTTATTTACTTGGTTACATTTTATTTATTTGGTTGCGCTGGGTCTTATTGTGGCTCATGGGCTCCTTAGCTGTGGCTCACTGGCTTCTTAGTTGTGGCATGCAGACTCTTAGTTACAGCATACATATGGGATCTAGTTCCCTGACCAGGGATCAAACTCAGGTCCCCCCTGTATTGGGAGCACAGAGTCTTCACCACTGTGCCATCGGGGAAGTCTCTCTATTGTTAACATTTTATCCCATTTGTTCTATCATTTGCGTACTCTCTCTATATATTTTACTTCTTTCCCTGAACCATTTACAGGCAGATTATATACATCATGGCCCTTTACCCCTAAACATTTTCGGAGTATATTTTGTAAGAAGTGGATATTCTCTCACACAAGCACAGTACTGTTATTAACTTCATAAATTTACACTGATACAATACTGTAATCTACCATTCATATGCCAACTTTGTCAGTTGACCTAATAATGCCCTTTACAGTAGCACAAGATGCAGTCTAGGGTAAAGTACTGCATTTGGATGTCATGTCTCTATAGCTTCAAATAAGGAAATTCCTGTCTTCAAAATAATTAAGTGAAAAAGCAACTGGAAAATGTGTCTAGTATGCCACCACTTATGTATAAAGAGGAGAAAAACAGAAATTATAGCAAGTTTTTATTCATCTATACCTAAACTATCCCCCTTGAAAGATACATACAAAAACTAGTTAATACTGGGAATTCCTTGGCGTCCAAGTGGTTAAGACTCCGCATTTCCACTGCAGGGGGCGTGAGTTCAATCCCTGGTCAGGGAACTAAGATCCTGCATGACACGCGGTGTGGCCAAAAAATTTAAAAAAAAATTTTTTTAATTCTAAAAATTAAAAAAAACTAGTTAATGCTACTTGTGTCCAAAAAGAGAAACTTGCATGGCTGGCTGGGAAGGAGAAGTTTTAGTGTAATACTTTTTAAACTTTTGAATTTTGAACTATATGAATGTGTAATCTAGTTTTTAAAGTAAGTAAAATAAAAGGTACTGCTGCTATGGGCAATTATTAAATACAATCTATACATATTCCTCACTAAAACTATTTTTAGCTGGGCGAACTGCAGAGGCTTAAAAAGACTATTCTGGCATCCTCTCTTCCAACCTTTAAGTCTTGCCAGAAACAAAGGCATGAGACTCAAGACCACAGAGGAGTGTATCTCAAGACAATGCAGGGTCTCATTTACCTGCACAAGCATTTGCTCCATGCTCAAGAAGTATTTCATCATTCAGAAAAGAGTCTCAAGCCTTCTCTGGTACATGATGGTCTCCAACATCTTATTAAAATAGTGTCAAGCCTCTGTGTCCCTCAAAGCAACTACTAGGACAGCACAGGAGCTTTAGTGACTTAAGAGATTTATCCCAACGTAACCCTGTGCATTTCATACAGAATAAGACATACAAAATACTCCTCTTTTATGCACACCTGATAGAGGTATCCTCCCAGACTCATCTTTCACTTGACCTCAAAACCATCAGTAACAGTAGAAGGTCAGGGCTTCAAGACAAGAAATCTTAGTCATGAATACGTGAACTTGATAACTACCACTTAAAAATGTTACCAACCAGTACCACTGTCCTGAGATAAGAGACAAATCAAAATATTCTATACTGGGTTCAAATACTTAAAAGCAAAAGACAATACATTAATTTGCTACTAAAGATATTTATAAATTTTGTCCTCCTTAAAACTTAATTACAAAAAGACATGCCAAAAAATGGTATACTGCTAATCATAGTGCTAGCCCTATAATTCAAGTCCATTTTAAGAGACAAAGTACACACCAGGCACGAAAAAAAGTTATTTTGTTTAATTTAGCCACCAGAGTTGATAGAAAGGTAAGTTCTAAACTTAATAGAAAACAGAAGGCTGAGAGCCCCCAATCATGTTTAAAGGGGGGAGAAGGGGAAGACCTCATGTTAATACCTAGAATAAATTTTTTAAAAAATTGTTATTGAAGTATAGTTGATTTACAACTTTTTAATTTCTGCTGTACAGCAAAATGACTCAGTTATACATATATATATCTGTTCATATTCTTTTCCATTATGGTTTATCACAGGATACTGAATATAGATCCCTGTGCTATACAGTAAGACCTGGTTGTTTAGAATATACTCTTAAGTCTTTTAAATCTGGAAAAATTATAAGACACAAAAAGAATTTATAGTGCATTGAGATAAAATTTTTCTAACACTATGTGGTCTGTTCTTATTGAAAGAGTTATCACTTACCTCTCCATATTAATGGGTGGAGCATGCACTTTGTTTGCTTCAGAGGTTCGCTTGCCCATATTGGAGGACATGATAGTTTCACCTTCAGATTTCAATTTGTCAACAAAGTTATCTACTTCCTTTCCTTTGGCTCCAAGTTTCAAAGCCTTACTAGGGCCTGAAGGCCTAAGTGGAAGAACACAAAAATTAAAAAAAAACCACACGCAGTTAAGAAAGTTAAAAACTAATTAATAATTCCCTATCACTGAAGCCTTCCTTGAAGCTGTTCTTTAAGAGGAATGTGAGTACCTCAAGGAAAAAACCCAAGCTTCCTAGTGTTTATTGGACAGCTAGACTATTCCCTGCCCGAACTGACAGCTGGGTCACAATTAACATGTAAGCTTCAGGAAATCCCTGGCAGTCCAGTAGTTAGGACTCTGCACTTTCACTGCAGGGGGCATGGTTTCAATCCCTGGTCGGGGAACTAAGATTCCGCGTGCGACAGGGGCACAGCCGCAAAAAAAGAAAAAAAACACCATGTAAGCTTCAAGTACCCAAAGACCAAAGATATACTTTTATAAGTACGTGTGATCTAATGAAAACTTTGTACCTTCTATCCAGATAAATATACCTGTGTACAAACAAGCTTTTTCATATAATTTTGGGTAGCTCAGGTTCTGCCTGAAATACATTCATGAAACTAGATTAAAAATACACTAAATATTTAAATATCCCCTCTTCTTCCAAAATAAGGCAACTCTCATAGGAAATTGAGATCACGTTATAATTTGTAAAAGAATTCTCTTTTACACAAAAGGAAAAATACCACATTCAGATTTCTCCTTTATCCCCATATTACGTAGCCAAATTTAATATTACATCTTACTTCATCAAGTCACTTGTTACAGTTTGCCTAAAAATCAGATATCACTCTGATATACACACATACAGCCTTTATCTGCCATTCTAGGAGATACACTGGATTATACCTGGCTGGTGCAGGTGCCACTTTTGGTTTATCAGTTTCAATGATGGTCTCTGTGATCATAGCAGCTGTGCTGCCTCCAGACACTGTGGAGCTTCCAAATCCCCCAAATCCTGGTGCTTTTTTGCCCTGTCTCTCTGCATCTCTTCGAGCCTGTTGTAATTCTTTAGCTTTACGCCGCATCTCAGCCTTGGCTTCACGTTCTTGAGTCTACAAAAAGAGACACACATGGATATAGTTTTGAGTATAGACTGGACCAGCAAATAAAAAAAGGAAAATTAAGACAGTGAAGCCTAAAAGAAAGATATGCAAGACCAGCAGTCCCAAAGAAGACCCTAAATACCTCTCTGACTGCTCTGAACACCTTCTCCTCATGAGAATCCATTTCTGTGAAGGTTCTGATCTGTGCCAGGTTAACATTCTCCCGGTATCCCAGGGCAACAATTTCGTCAAATGCAAAAATCAAATCAAAGCAGTGCTCAGATATTTCATTCTCTTCTAAGGCTCGGCAATATTCAGGAATCTGATCATGGAGAACAACGGAAAAGAAAGATTTAGAATTTATCAGCAGTTTTGTTTTCCAATTCTTATCCTTTAAAATACACAAATTTCAATAAGTCTGAATCCCTTTATTAGCTCCTTCTGCTACTCTTTATTTTAAGCAAGTCTTTAGCATAAAGTCTTTGTATGTGTGTGGCTACATCAACAAATCTTACCTAAACAACATTACCTAGGACTTTCCTGGTTGCACAGTGGTTAAGAATCTGCCTGCCAATGCTGGGGACACAGGTTTGATCCCTGGTTCGGGAGGATTCCACATGCTGCAGAGCAACTAAGCCTGTGCACCACAACTACTGAGCCTGCACTCTAGAGCCTTCGAGCCACAACTACTGAGCCTGTGTGCCACAACTACTGAAGCCTGCATGCCTAGAGCCCATGCTCCACAACAAAGAGAGGCCAGCGCAATGAGAAGCCTGCGCTCCACAACAAAGAGCAGCTCCCACTCTCTGCAACTAGAGAAAGCGCGCATGCAGCAACAAACACCAAATACAGCAATAAAAACACAAATAAATAAATTTATTTAAGAAAAAAAAGAACATTACCCAAAAATATGGCCTTGTGTAAGAACCACAAAGGCAGGTTAGAGTAACTGCTAGAGAACTGGGAAACAAAAGGGCAGTTCTCATACTCTCCTTTGTAATACTTACAGTCTAGGATACCCAGTAAATGTTTGCTGAATGAATAAGGAGCTGTAGCAATAAGATGCTGGGATGAGGGCTGGGGGCATAGAACATGCAAACTGATAAGCATCAGCTGCTTTGGGGGAAAAATAATTTCACACAAAAAACTTAAAACCAAAAACTGTAACCCACAGTATTCAGGATTCTTACCACTCTTGAGAAGAGCCTTAGGGTCTCCAGATCTTCTAAGATGTTGCTGTTTTTGGTAGTGATCAGTACCATGTACAGTTTCTCCATAGGCTGGTAAACATATCTGACGCTCTCTGTTTCAACAAATGTATGTTGTTTTCCAGTGTTCATGAGCTTTGGAAAAGCAGCTAACAAGCCCTCAATCCGAGTTCGGGTCATTTCTACAAACTGTCGAGAAACAATAGCCTTTCCTGCTTTTGTGCAAACCGCTGCTGCCAACAGCACCTGCCAGGAACATATAAATAAGTACTAATTAATTATTTCTTTATATGTGTTTTCTTAACATCCTCAGATCTTCCACAGAATGATACACTCAGTTATTTAGTGATGTGACTACTATTAGAATGCTGACTTTCAAACTCTACTTCATTGCTCTTTTATAGTATGTCATTGATAAGACAAAGCTAAAGCAGAGGAAAATGAAGCTATTACTCCTATTTTTCAGTAACATACCTACAGAAAAACTCAGTAAAGAAATAATTTTTTCTAGGTCTACACATACATTATTAATGGGTCCCTTGTGACTCAAAACTGCGTTGCTCTTTGCTTTGGCAGACACATAAAGAAACAGCTTAAACTTTTTCTAGGAAGAATAGAGATTTCCGTAGCCAAAACAGAAGTCTGATCAGGCAGAATGAAGATTTATACAAGGCCCCTGACCTTTCCTTTCATTTCTGCCTAGAACACAGAACCAATCTAGTGAGTCTAAATTTATCTTCTGCTCTTTGATTAACCTTCCCACACTATCTTACCTCCAGATGTGTAAACAATCTGTAAAATGAAAAACTAAATGACTCAATGTTTCACACAGGTTTTGACACTGGGCAATGATCAAGACCAACAGCCTTTTTTTTCAGTCTGGCATTTCATTAAACAAAACAAAGCATCAAAGAATTCGAGAAGACCAAACGCCATTAGCAGAGTAGTAAGAAAATTAAGTACAGTGTTAATGGTCTCTTCAGTGCAGGAACCCAAAGGATCACAAGGACAAATAACAAAAAGACTATTTACACATTTTGGAAGCCTCCATGCTAGGATACAACCTCTGAAATAGCAACATTCTACTGGCCAGGCTTCCCAGCTTTACAGAAACACGTCCTCTACAGGTGAACAGCTTGAAGAAAAAACAAGCTAGCCAATTTGAATAAATACTCTTATAGTTTCAAAACATCAATACAGTTTTATAATAATTATGAGAGAACACAATGTCCTTATTCATCAATAGGTCATTAGGGTACTTGGAAGATAATTACCAACACGCTTATTTCCAAGCAGCTAGATAAAAACAATTTATACTAAAAAAGTGTTTGATCTATATCCTGCACAAATAATTTCCCTCTACCAAACAGATTTTTATTTTTACTGATTGATTTACTTTCAATGCACATCGGGCAAATTTTCTCATGTGAAACCTCAAGAATAATGCTATCAACTAACTGCTCTATTTCCCAAATAACAACTGCAAGTTTAGAAAGAAGCACATTTAAGGGAGCAATACAATTTTATGTTCCTGAGTCTATCAACTCTGCATTGAAACTTACCTTAATTATTCCAACATAAAGTTATGTTGTACAGAATTTAAAAGTTAAAAAAAAAAAAGAGTAGTTCTACATCATAAATAAATACTCTTAGGAAGAATTTTGTTTTGTAAATTATAACCTTTTTAAAAGATAAGAAAATAGTTTAGACATACAGAGAGGTATAGAGTATAAAAATTACAGTTGAGGATTTCCCTGGTGGCACAGTGTATAAGAATTTACCTGCCAACGCAGGGGACACGGGTTTGATCCCTGGTCTGGGAAGATCTCACATGCCGTGGAGCAACTAAGCCCGTGTGCCACAACTACTGAGCCTGCTCTAGAGCCTGTAAGCCACAATTACTGAGCCCATGTGCTGCAACTACTGAAGCCCGAGCGCCTATAGCCCGTGCTCCATAACAAGAGAAGCCACTGTACTGAGAAGCCCTCGCACCACAATGAAGTGTAGCTCCCGCTCGCCACAACTAAAGAAACCCTGTGTGCAGCAACAAAGACCCAATGCAGCTAAAAAAAACCCAAAAAACAAAAAAAATTAAAGTTGATTACTTTAAGAGTGGCAAATAATCTAGCTTAAAAGTCCCAAAACAGTTTCCCCCAAAATATTTATAACTTTTAAGTAAATAAAGTTTTGTGCTTAAGAAATGTATCTTTCGTAGAGACTGTCATACAGAGTGAAGTAGGTCAGAAAGAGAAAAACAAATATCATATATTAACGCATATATGCAGAATATAGAAAAATGGTACAGAGCAACTGGTCTGCAAGGCAGAAATAGAGACACAGATGTAGAGAACAAACATATGGACACCAAGAGGGGAAAGTGGGGGTATGAACTGGGAGATTGTGATTGCCATATATACATTACTAATAAGAAAAAATATCAAATTGTACACTTTAAGTACATGCAGTTTACTGTACGTCAATTCTATCTCAATAAAAGTTCTTTAAAAAAAAAAAAAGAAAAGTAATGGCAAGGAGGGGAGAAGACCTATAAGAATATTCCTCTATCAATCAAGAGATTCCAGCAAGTTAACAATAAAAGTTTGAAAAATAACAAAGAGTAGGAAATAATAAAAAAATGTTTTCAACGTATCTTTCATCATCACCAACTACTTGGGAGGTTTCTGTTACCACCCAGGCATGAGGCAAAAAGATATACTGAGGTGAGTAAAGGATCTCAGAAAAATAATAAATACGCAACAAGGTTATGACCCATTCCTTTCAAAAGAAATCTTCCACTCCATGTCTTTATTATTTTGTTGGCTATAGAATTTTATTTTTTCATTTTTTAAACTTTTAAAAAATGAATCCTAATTAAGAATTAGGATGTCAACTTTTTTTTTTTTTTAGTCTTTATTGAATTTGTTATAGTAGTGCTTCTGTTTTTTATGTTTTGGTTTTTTGGCTGCGAAGCATGTGGGATCTTAGTTCCCAAACCAGGGATCAAACCCGCATCCCCTGCCTTGGAAGGCAACATCTTAACCACTGGACCGCCAGAGAAGTCCCTAGACTTTTATTTTTTTAATTCAGCTTTACTGAGGTAGAATTAACATACAAAATTGTAAGATATTTTAAGTGTACATCATGGTGATTCCATGTCTTTAATTTTGTTTTTCTTCCAGTTTTATTGAAGTATAATTGACATACAACACTGTAAAAGTTTAAGATGTACAGCATAATGATCTGACTTACATATGCCATGAAATGATTACCACCTAAGTTTGGTGAACATCCATCACCTGATATAGATACAACATTAAATAAACAGAAAAAAGGGAATTCCCTGGCGGTCCAATGGTTAGGACTTGGTGCTTTCACAGCCATGGCCTGGGTTCACTCCCTGGTCAAGGAACTAAGATCCTGCAGGACACATGGCACAGCCAAAAAATTTAAAAATCTGTGTATTTAAATTAATTAATTAGTGAAAACTCAAATATCCATCAACTGATGAATAGATAAACAGAATGTGGTATATCCATACAATGGAATATTTTTCAGCCATAAAAAGGAATGAAGAATATTGGATAAACTTTGAAAATATTATGCTAAGTGAAAGAAACCAGACACAAAAGGCCACATTTTACAGGATTCCATTTATACGAAATATCCAGAATAAACACATCCACAGAGACAGAAAGTAGATTAGTGATTACCAGGTGCTGGGAGAGGGGAAATAGAGAGTGATGACTTATAATGAGTATGGGATTTCTTTTTGGGGTTATGAAAACGTTCTAAGCTAGTGATGATGGCTGCAGAACTTTGTGAATATACTAAAAATCAATGAACTGTATACCTTAAAAGGCTAAATTTTATGGTATGTGAATTATATCTTAATTTAAAAAAAAAAAATGGAGGGCAAAGCCATATATTAAAAGATACTTAAGGGGGATTCCTAGGTGGCGCAGTGGTTAAGAATCCGCCTGCCAATGCAGAGGTCACGGGTTCAATTCCAGCTCCAGGAAGATCCCACATGCCGCGGAGCAACTAAGCCCGTGTGCCCAAAAAAAAAAAAGATACTTAAGAGGCATGTCAACCAATGACAATGTATAAATCTTATCTGAATCCTGATTCAAACGATTGTTTAAAAAATTATAAGACACGGGGCTTCCTAGGTGGCGCAGCGGTTAAGAATCCGCCTGCCAATGCAGAGGTCCCGGGTTCGATCCTAGCTCCAGGAAGATCCCACATGCCGCGGAGCAAGTAAGCCCGTGTGCCAAAAAAAAAAAAAAAAAAAAAAATTATAAGACAAATGGGAAAATGTGAACAGTGAATGAATGATGATATTAATTATTCATAACTTTAAGGTATACGATATCCACTAAAAATACTTTTTTAAATAAGCAATACTTACCTTAAAAAAAAAAAAAGAGTTGTGTAGATTCAAATTCTTCTACAGTCTCTCATAATAAAGGTTTTCTCTCAATTACTTTATATTAAACATCTAAATGAATTGTACTATACACACTAGATGCTCTCTGGGAATACTATGAGGAAATTAGTAAGACAGGCATTCTTCTCTTAAGAAATCTAGTAAGATCACAAAAGCTCTCATCCCAAGAAAAATAAATTTTTTTGTAACTATGTATAGTGATGAATGCTAACTAGACTTATTTTGGTGATCACTTCACGATACATACAAATATCAAATTATTGTTGTACATATGAAAGTAATGTATGTCAATTATACCTCACACACACACAAAAAGGCTGTAGCAGGCTAGTAGCGATAAGACAAACATAAATAACTATAATACTAGGCAGAATATGTTAAGTAATGGGGTATAGGAATTCAGAGAAAGAGATTACTTCTAGCTCACAAGATCACTAATGACTTGATGGAAGAAACAGTATTTAAATCATGCTTTGATGAATCAGGGAATTTGAGTATGTAAAGACGAAGAAACAATAGGCTAAAACAGCAGGTCCCAAGCAGGAAAACTCTGGGGTTCTCTTTGAGACATTCCATCATCCAGATAAAGCAAAACAAGGCCCCCAAAGTAGGACCAAAGTGCCCAACACTAAGTATGGCTCTAAACCTCAAAATACCCAAGACACCACAATCACAGGATCCACAAAGCTGACACAGGTTTCTATTCACTGTCATTCATGTTAATAACACAGTTATTAATATGGCTGGAAGGTAGGGTCAGCTCAAAACAATCTAACCTATCCTAAATCAACATTTATCTTCTTAAATGCCTTGAAATAATTAAGCTTCTCTTCATATCAGTGTTTACCAATGTTTACCCATTATTAAAACATAGTATACACTAAGAGGTAGGTTAATTTTTCCTACTGTAATTTGATCTGATTTTCTTTGGGGAAGAATGAATAAGTATGATTCTCTATAGTTACTTTACTTGTTTTTTATATTTTTTGGAAAAGAACATTTAGACCTAAAACAAACTTTCAAGAGCCCTTGATCATTTTATAGATACAAAAACTGAAGGCCCAGAAGTTATGTAAATGATCACTTTCAGACTGTTTATAAAAACAAAACAAAATTTCCCATTAGCTTAAACTTTGTCCGACAACTTTTCCCTTAATAACACTTAAAATGCTTTGAATGTATTATCGTTTGGTTTTGGATTAAATAACAACACTGTCCTACCCAGCTTTAACTACATGGATCAGAAAGTTCCTTGAGTAAAGAAACCTGGAGAATTAAGTTTCTGTTCTGCCTCTGTCACTAATTATGTTACCTTGGATATCACTTAATTGCTTCTTGAAATATCCCTAAAATAAAGGTTAGTTTATATGAAAATGCCTTTGCATCTTTAATACCCTGTAAGTCTAACGCATCTGAAAACTTTACAGCTACAGAAAATGTGTAATATCTCCATTTCACACCAACTGCTCCAGTGAGAACTATCAGTACTTTGGAACCATATTTTACATTAATATTAAGCTGCCTTGAGGCAAACTGCCTAACCAAAACAAATCGTGTGTGTGTAGTATATGTGTGTCAGATAGCTGCCATATCATTCCTTCATCCCCACTAGTGACAGAGGTCCAAGAATAGCAGGTAGTAATTCAGCATAAATATGCACAATTCCCTAAAGAAAAAAGTCAAGGGCTTCCTTGAACCTCTAAATGCTTCAGTATTCCTCACTTCCAGAATTAGCCAGTCACTTAGTTCTTTGTAGTGCACTGTAATGATGATATATATAAAATTCATGATCACATTAAGGCCAGTTTCTACAACTGTCATAGAGGACCATTTTATCTTTCTTTTTTGCATGAAGTGATTACAAATAAAATCAAATCAGGGGAAGATTACAATAAAATATAAAGCACATACAAAACCAAAGCTTGAAGTTACTCAGTGAAAGTTTTAAGCTCATCATAAGTTTCTGTTTTAAAACAAAAGCTTGTAGAGTAAAAATAAAAGGATATCGTTCTCAGTTTCTGCAGTGTACTTCCTATTTGGAGAATAAATAAGATGAGAAATCAACAGAAATTCAAGAAGATCATTTTCATTCTTCACTCTCCTCTCAAACAACAATCAAAAAAGATACATAAAGAATACAATAGCTGTGCAGCTTCTGTACTGTATATGAAAAAGAAAAAAACAAACAATAACAACTCCCTAATTGGGAACTGTTACTACTGTACAGGATTTCAGTTTACCGCCCATCATGTGTTGATCAGCCATACAAACCCAAATCTAGCTTTCTAATAACTAATGACTCTTGGGAACTGAACATACAGTGATCATTTATATTTAATGTGATCACTACAGTAAATCTACTCATTGCCTATATTTAGTAAACAAGAAAAGAACAGCACTCTGTAGATAAGTAAAGATTTTACAAATTACTACCATGAGACTTAATATCAAGTTCATTCAAATATAAGTTTACTAAGAAAAAGAACTGACTATAATATGTGACAAGTGTTAAGAAAACAAGAACATGTTCTCATTAATTTGCAGAAAACTAGAAAAAAGATCAAAAGATTTTTTTTTGAAGTTCATTTTATAACAAAGTCATCATAAACCTTTTGTTTTTCCATTTGTTCACTTATTTCTCTTCTAGGACTTTGTAGTGTAGGACATTTTGCGCCAACTTCAGTAACTAAAGCGAAAGGAAATTTATTTTTCAAAAATCAACATTTACATACTGATATCTATAACTTACTCTAAAGCTCATTTTTAAAAAAAGATGGCTAGAGGGATGGATGGATGATTAGATGTGTGATAAAGCAAGAAGAGTGAAATGTTAATTACAGAATCTAGCTGGTGGTTACACGGGTGTTCACTGTAAAGCTCTTTAAACTTTCCTACACATTTGAAAATTTTATAAAAAAATGTTGAGGGGGATTCTCTGGTGGCACAGTGGTTAAGAATCTGCCTGCCAATGCCTGAGACATGGGTTCCATCCCTGGGCCAGGAAGATCCCACATGCAGCAGAGCAACTAAGCCCATGTGGCACAAATACTGAAGCCCGTGCGCCACAACTACTGAAGCCTGTGCGCCTACAGCCTGTTCTCTACAACAAGAGAAGCCACCATAATGAGAAGCCCTCGCACCACAGTGAAGAGCAGCCCCGCTCACCACAACTAGAGAAAGCCCGCGTGCAGCCACGAAGACCCAATGCAGCCAATAAATAAATAAATAAATAAATAAATAAATTTATATACAAAAAAAATAGTACTAGGATGGGGAGGGGGGAAGGAGTCACAGGAGGGGGAGGATATGGGGATATATGTATGGATGCAGCTAATTCACTTTGTGGTACAGAAAAAACTGGCACAACAGTGTAAGGCAATTATAGTCTAATAAAGAGCTAAAAAAAAATATTTAAAGGAAAAAAACTGCACTAGGGAAAAAAATAGTATGTTCCAAGAACTTTTCAACAAACAAGATTTTTGTAAAGATTATCCATATTTGCTTTACATAATACAAGGCTTTAATTTTGCTTTTAATGTTACAATATACTTTGAAATGCACTACATGTACATCCAGGATGTAAAAGGGAAGTAGTTTAAAAATCACTACCCAAATATTAAGCCTCCTAGTGGAAATGAAGAAAGTAGTTTTTAGAAATTTTATGTCCAACATAAAAGTTTTATGAAGCAAACCTACTTGATGCAATTTATATGCCTGAAGCTGAAGAAAACCTTTCAGTAGTTTCAAGCCCAAGCATGAATCCCCCCACCATCCAAGTTCTCATCTAAAGAGGTTGTGAACAGAACTTAATATGATTAGCACCAAATTATATTGTCATCTCTGAAATGTGTAGGAAGATGCTTTAAATCAAATTATTAATCTACTGACAAAAAGAATAAAATAAAACATCCTTCAAAAGATTGAAGGGCATAAAGTGCGCTTAAAGAAAAAATACTAGTTTGTTTGGACCCCAAAAATTCCTACTTCATAAATATCCACAAATAGTAATGATAAAGCAAAATGTAGTGGAGTCAGCACTGTGTTTTGTCCCATCTCTCACCCACATTAATTTTAACCGTCTCTACAACAGATGAGAACACAAAGATAATGCAACTGAAGGCAAGTAACAGGTCCCAGAGTATAAACCCCTTCTTACTCCTGTCAGACATCTGATTATGATATGCCACATGCACATTTCACTTCACCTGAACTTTAAGCTCCTTGAAGACAGAAAGCCTGTGTTCTCGATAACTCGGCTCGCATTTTCCCAATACTTTTTATACACAGCGTATCTAAGATCTACAGAAGTAGGTGGCAGGTTTCTGGGACACTTGGATCCTACAAACTAGTGAAAAATTAGTGTCGGAAGTTACTCCTTCCCGTTCTATGCCTCCTTTCGAACTTTTCTCTATTTCTCCTTTTCGAACAAACGAAACAAAAAATCCTGAACACTTACGTATTGAGACTTCAAACATCAACAGCCTAAAGAACACCGGGGATGAGAGATGAGCTGATTACAGAAGGAGAACAACCCCCGAGAAGCCCAGCTGGCTGCGCCTAGGTGCCCACGGAACCTAGCGCCCAGGTCCGCAGCGCGGGGTCCAACGGACATCGCTAAGAGGTTCCTGCAGAGCAAAAACCCCGGGCCCACTTTAGAGCCCGGGTCCCGGCAGAGGAAGGTGCCCAGCTGGTTACGGGGGAGGGGTGTGGGCGCGACGACAGAGGGGCTGGCGTCAGGTTCCTCGGATCCCCTGGGAGGTCGGGCACAGGGTGGGGAAGGCCACCCTGCTCCCAGAGCCCGGGGGCAGCGCCCGGCTCCAGGCCCTCGGGGCGGGGCTCCTCTGGCCCCAGCACAGGCCGGCAGCAGGGAGAGAGCGGTTGAGGAAGGCCGGCCCCGAGAGTTGGGCCCGGCTCGGGTCTTACCATGGTGACGGTGGTGGGGGCGCGCGCCCACGCTCCGGCTCCACTGCAGATAGGGCTGGGGTCGGGGGAAGGGGAGCACCGGCCGCTCCGGACCTGCTGCCCCCCTGACAGGAGCACCGCCGCTTCGCCTCTTGCCAAGATGGCGGCCTCGAGCCACGTCTCCAACCGGAAACGGCGCGGGTCAAAGGGCGGGGGGCGGGGCGCCGTGAGGTGGCGAGACTGTGGGCGCTGGGCTGAAACGCAGACTGTGCCAGAGAGGCTGGGGGATAGACTTCCCGCCTTCAACCGCTGGTTTCTGTCACTTCCCTGTTCGTCAGCGCCTTCGTTTAATTTGCGACATCTCTTGCAGTTTATAAATCTCTCACAGCCACTATATCATTTGATGTACAAAATAAGTGGTGTTCATAAGGGACTAGTAGCCAGAATATATAAAGAACTCTTAAAATTCAACAATGGAAAAACAAAAAATCCAACTTTAAAATGGCCAAAATAGCCATGTCTCTAAAGAAGATATACAAATGACTAATAAGCACATAAAAAGATGCTCAACATCTTTAATCCTTAGGAAACTGCAAATCAAAACTCTTGCTTCACACCTATTAGGATGGCTGTAATAATAAGTGTTGGGGAGAATGTGGAGAAATTAGAACCCTCTTACACTGTTCATAGGAGCATGAACTAGTGCAGCTGCTTTGGAAAACAGTCTGGCAGTTCCTCAAAAAGTTAAACATAGAATTATCATGTGATCCAGCAATTCTCCTAGGTATATACCCAAGAGAATTAAAAGCATACATCTACACACAAATTTGTATACGAGGGACTCCCTTGGTGGCACAGTGGTTAAGAATCCACCTGCCAATGCAGAGGACACCGGTTCGATTCCTGGTCTGGGAAGATCCCACAGGCTGTGGAGCAACTAAGCCCCTGCAGCAGAACTACTGAAGCCTGCGTAACTAGAGCCAGTGCTCTGCAATAAGAGAAGCTACTGTAATGAGAAACCCACACACCACAATGAAGAGTAGCCCTCGCTGGCTGCAACTAGACAAAGCCCTCATGCAGCAACCAAGACCCAACGTGGGGAAAAATAAATAAATAAAAATTGTACACTAATGTTCATACAAGCATTATTCATAATAGCCAAAAAATGGCAACAATCCAAGTGTCCATCATTCATCAATTGATGAGTGAATAACAAAATGTAGTATATCTACCCAATGGACTATGTCACAAAAATGAATAAAGTATTGATATATGATACAACATGGATAAACCTTGAAAATATTATGTTAAGTGAAAAATGCCAGTCACAAAAGACCACATTTTATACGACTCTATTTCTATGAATTGTCCGGAATAGACAAATCCATAGAGACAGAAAGTAGGGCTGTAAGGGACTGGGGGAGGGGACAAACAGGGACTGAGAGGTTTTTTTGGTTTTTGTTTGTTTGTTTGTTTTGTTTTGTTTTCTGTGGCAGCGAGACCCACGTGGGGCTGCCTCATGAGGTTTGTTTTTTGGAGTGATGAAAATATTCTAGAATTAGTTACAAGTGGTAGTTACACAATTTTGTGAATATATTAAAAACCACTGAATTGTACACTTTACAAGGGTGACTTTTTATGGTTTTTATGGTAAATTATATCTTGTTTAAAAAAATGTTTAGAAAGCAGGGCAGTTACTATGTTTATGTCCATTTTGTAAATGAAGAAAATGATGACCAGTTTAAGAAACGTACCCAAAGTTCTAGTTCTATAATGGAAACAGATGCAAATCTTGTCTTCTGATTGTATTGGTAGTTCTTCCAGGCCAAATGTCAGACTTTTCAGATTATATGTGATTCAGCAGTTCTTCCTTATATTATTTTACCCCACATTAGTGGCTCAACTCTTTATAATTGCTGCAATAAATGGATAAACAGCAATCTTTTATTGAGTGTTTATTTTATGTCAGGTACTTTACACATATTATCTCTACGCCTTGTACACAGCAATCCAGATAAGGACACTGATGATCAAAGAAGTACATTTGCCCAAATTCATACAGCCAGCAAGTGGTAGAGCCAGGATTCAAACTCAGCTGTTCTCATCATGTCACACCACCTCTCTATAGCTCCTGTGTACTCAGTGTTTATTGAACACTTACAATGTACCAGGCGCTACACATTTTTCACACAGATTATTTCGCTTAATCCTCACAAGAATTCTCTGAGGTAAGTACCATTAATACCTCTCTTTTGCAGGTGGGGAAACCAAGGTACAGGGAGGAAAACCATTCTACCCCACGTCTCAGGGCTAGAAAGTAGCACAGCCAGGATTCAGGCAAAGGCTGCTCAACTTCACAACCTGTACCCTTGAGCACTCACTGCATTATAGAATTCTCATTCTTAATTTTCTCAATTCCATTTCCAATGGCTTTCTAGTAGAATCTTTACAAACCTCGAAAACTTTTAAACTTTACATGTCTGGAAGGATATATATCAAACCGTATTGTTTGTTTTGGGGTTTTAAAAAAATTATTTATTTATTTATTTATTTATTTATTTATTTATTTATTTATTTATTTTTCTTGGCTGCATTGGGTCTTCGTTGCTGCACGCGGGCTTTTCTCTAGTTGTGGGGAGTGTAGGAATTTAAGCAAACTCCCAAGTTTACCTGAAGACTGATTGGGCTGACTTAGTAGAAACTACATACCCAGTGATGCTTGTCGGGGCCAGGTGGGGGAATACACACCTTATTTCCCGATTGGGAGCCTAACTACACGAACCGAAATTCATTCGTCAGCTTTGCCGCCTCCGGCCGCTAGATGCCGCCACAGACGAATTTATTGAAACCCTAGAAAAACAAGATCCGAGCCCCTCTTGATCCTCCCTTGGATCCTTCAATTGGTGAAAAAGACGTAACGCGCGAGCGGAGGAAGTCTCACGAGAGTTTAAGAACGTCTCGCGATTTTTTTTTTTTTTTTTTTTTTTTTTTTTTTGCTTAGCGACTAACAACGGGCCGGTTGCTCAGAGTAGAAGCTCTGGCCTTCTTCCAAGCAGAGGTGGTGGCCTGGCTTGAGATTGGAGTGAGACCCCAGCCCTAGGCTGGGGTTCTTTCCATATAGAGGAGACGGATTCAGAGGGGCTACAGGTAATTCCTATTCACCCTAGCAGAAAGAGAACTCTTTCTCCCTCGGTAGAGGAATACAAAGTACTCCCGTTCCCTCTCCCCAACCCCCGTCCACCTCTTCCCATCTTCTTGACAACTGTTCTTCCTCCCCTTCCTTCACGCCATCACCAACCATCCTGCTTCCTTTACTCCCCAAGAAACTTAAGTGGGATCCGACCTACAAGACAGGGGTGGGGTGGTGGGGGTGAGGGTGATGCTTTTGGGATTCTTGGATGGGACTGGAGTTTACCCTCTATTGGGGGAACGCCCCTCCCCCCAGGTAACCCCAGAGACAGAACTCTTTCTAGAGCCATTACAGCTTCCCCTGAGAAATTCCGGCAGCCTTGCGAAACTGAGCGAACAGGAGGAGAGAGCCACTATCTACGGACGAATACTGTTTTGCCCTTGCGCGCGTCTCTTACAGCTTTGGGGAGCTGCTGCGGAAGTTGGCTGTAGTTTCCCTCCACGATTCCCTCGTTCCTCAGCCAGCCTGCCAGCAGTTCCTAGATAAGGGCTGCGGCAGAATGACTTAACTGCTTGACTTGGGGCCAAGAAGCCTTAAGGAAAGTTTGATTGGGGGGGGGGGTGGTGAAGGTTTCAGGTAAAACTGGTGTCTTGGGTAAGGAAGAGGAACCAATGCTGGTTTGGAATCCACTTCCCCCCAGAGTGCTTAATGTCCCGTGATAGGAGCTGTGTAATCATATTTCCTTTTGCTTAGACCAAGATTGTCGAAAACCAGACATATGATGAGCGTCTAGAGATTAACGACTCTGAAGAGGTTGCAAGTATTTATACTCCAACCACAAGACACAAAGGTAAGAGAGGCATGAAGAGCAAAGAAGAGAAATTGTTGTTTTCCATTTTGTTTTTTATTTTGCAATTGTAAGCCAGCGGTTATTAAAAATAAACCAAAATTTGTTAAAAAAAAAAAAGTCATCTCCAAATAAACCATGAGAATCAAAACTGTTGATCTTTCATGAATGACATTTAGCTTAGAACTTAGAAACAGAAACAAAACAATTGTCTATTACCACATGGAGAATATGTTTGACCCTGGTAGGTACCTCCTTGAGGGTTGCAGGATGGATTCATGATTGTCTCCAAGAATTTCCTGTTTTATAATAGCAGATGTTGGCTTTCAGAGTCAAGTTACTTGCCATTGCTTCTATTTTCCAACTAGTTAAGGGGGGAGAAAACAGAGCCACCTGGATTGCAGGATCTTCCTCCAACCTAACCAGTGTTCTCCATCACCATTTGCTTCATGATACTATTCTGCCTACAGTCTGCCAGGGGTTCATGTTTGTTTGTTTAATTTATTAAACTGTTTTGCTCAGTTTTGTTTTTTTTTAATAAATTTACTTATTTATTGGTTCCATTGGGTCTTCCTTGCTGCATGCGAGCTTTTTCTTCATTGTGGTGCGCAGGCTTCTCAGTGCGGTGGCTTCTCTTGTTGTGGAGCACGAGCTCTAGGTGTGTGGGCTTCAGTAGTTGCAGCACGTGGGCTCAATAGTTGTGGTTCATGGGCTTAATAGCTCCATGGCATGTGGGATCTTCCTGGCCCAGGGCTCGAACCCCTGTCCCCTGCATTGGCAGGCAGATTCTTAACCACTACACCACCAGGGAAACCCTCTTTTGCTCAGTTTTGAAGATGCTTCAGTTACCTGCCCTTAACCTGCAATTCCAATTAAAATCTCAACAGAATATTTTTAGAGGACTTGACACCATCATTTATTAAACAAACGGTTTTTGAATGCCTACTATCTGTCAGCCTTATTCTTGGCACTAGGTATACAGTTTTGTTTGTCTGTTTGTTTTGGGTACGCCTCGCAGCTTGTGGAATTTCAGTTCCTTGACCAGGGATTGAACCCAGGCCCTTAGCAATGAGAGCTCGGAGTCCTAACCATTGAACCTCCAGGGAGTTCCCAGGTATACAGTATTAAAAGAGGCATTGACCCTGCCATTCTGATGCTGTAATTATGGGAGACAGATGCTAAATGAATAAATAAACAATAACAAATGCATTGAGTGCATTGCTGGAAGCAAAGAGTTTGATGTTATTGGGCATATTGGTGAGGAGTGGGATCTACTTTTGATGGAGGGGTCAGGGAAGACCTCAGGAGGTGATGTTTGAAACTGAAAGTTGAAAAGATTTAGACATTGAGGAAAAGTAGGCCAGGAAGAGGGAGCAGCTAGTGCAATGTGAAAAGGCCCTGATGCCAGAACCTGGGCTAGTTTGAGGACTTGAAAGAGACCAGCATATGGTAGGAGGGAGTAGCCTCAGAGGTAAATGGGAGGGATAACAAGCAGGGCTTTAGGTATCATACTGCTGTTATGCATGGCATGGATTGAAAAGTGCAAAGGTGAAAGCAAGGAGCCAGTTAGAAGGACTGTCATCATAGCTGAGTTGAGGTCATAGTGGCTTAGATGTTGTGAGGAAGTTGAGAATAGAGAGAACTGGCAAATGCTAGAGGTATTGTAGTAGGATCACTAAGACTTGCTGATGGATTGGATTTAGCTTTTGAGTTAGGAATCAAGGATGATATCCAGGGTTGTTTGTTTATTGTGGTAAATTTGCCTAATATAAAATTTACCATTTTAACCATTTTGAAGTGTACAATTCAGTAGCATTAAGTACATTCATATTGTTGTGTAAGTATCTCTACTCTCTATTTCCAGAACATTTTCATCATCCTGAACAGAGTTATTGTTAAACAATAACTCTCCCTTCCCCACCCCCAGCAGCTAGTAACTCCCTTGCCTCTATGAATTTACTTATTGTAGATACTGCATAAGCGGAATCATACAGTGTTTGTCCTTTCTTGTCTGGCTTATCTCAGCATAATATTTTCAAGTTTCTTTCATGCTGTAGCATGTGTTAGAATTTCCTTCCTTGTTATGGCTGAATAATATTACGTTATATGCATAACCACATTTTGTTTATCCATTTGTCTGTTGATGGACACTTGGGTGGTTTCTAGCTTTTGGCAACTGTGAATATGCTGCAGTGAACATTGGTGTACAAGTATCTTTTTTGAGTACCTGGGTGTATGTATACCTAGACACCCAGGTGTTTTTTTTGTTTTTGTTTTAAACCTGGTCATTGACCTACTTATTTTTTTATTTTTAATTAATTTTTAATTTTTTAATGCCTGTCATACATATTATTTATGGAAGTATGGTTGATTTACAGTGTGTTACTTTCAGGTGTATAGCACAGTGATTCAGTTACTTATATATATACACACATATATATATTGTTTCCCCTTAAGGTTATTAAAAAATATGGAGTGTAGTTCCTTGTGCTATACAGTAGGTCCTTGTTGGTTATCTGACACCCAGGTTTTTTGTTTTCGTTTAATATTTATTTGTTTATTTATTTTTAAATTTTATTTATTTATTTATTTTTGCTGTGCTGGGTCTTAGTTGAGGCATGCGGACTTCTTAGCTGCTGCATGCCGGCTTCTTAGTTGCGGCATGTAAACTCTTAGTTGCGGCATGCAGGATCTAGTTTCCCAGCCACGGATGGAACCTGGGCCCCCTGCCTTGGGAGCATGGAGTCTTACCCATTGGACCACCAGGGAAGTCCCATGACACCCAGGTTTTTTGTTTGTTTGTTTGTTTTATGGAGAATAAAGAAAGAGTGGCTTTATTTCTTTGCCAGGCAAAGGGGGAACACAGTAGGCTAGCACCTTAAGAACTGTGCCCGCGACACCCAGGTTTTTGATTTGAGCATATTTATAATCTTGCCAGCTGTGGACATTATAATTTGCTTTCAATTTAGGCAATTTAAAAGACAGAAAAATGAGGGCTTCCTTGGTGGCACAGTGGTTAAGAATCTGCCTGCCAATGCAAGAGACACAGATTCGATCCCTGGGCCAGGAATATCCCACAGCCATGGAGTAACTAAGCCCATGTGTCACAGCTACTAAGCCTTTGCTCTAGAGCCCACAAGCCACAACTGTTGAGCTCATGTGCCACAACTATTGAAGCCCAAGAGCCTAGAGCCCGTGCTTTGCAACAAGAGAAGCCACTGCAATAAGAGGCCCCCACACCACCACAAAGAGTAGCTCCCACTCACTGCAACTAGAGAAAGCCCGTTCTCAGCAACGAAGACCCAATGCAGCCAATAAATAAATAAATATTTTTTAAAAAAGGGCAGAAAAATGGTATTTAATGAGCATCTATTTGACTTAGAAATCATTGAACATGTTTTCATGCCAGTTAATAATATCTTATATCTGGTTATGCTTTGAATTGTTCAGACTATTTTATTGTTTTTATCTTATAGACACTGATTCAGATTCATGTTTGTCACTATTATTTGCCAGGAACTAGGTCATTTCCTTCCACATAAAATTTTTTTCAGTTGATCCTTACAACAATCCTGAGTGAGAAATATTACTGACCTCATTTAGTGATGGGAGTACTGAGACTCAGAGAGGCTAAGTCATTTTGTCCACGTGATAGAGTTGTCCTATAAACCCAGTCTTCTGCTATAAATCTAGCACTCCTTTTGCTTTACTAATTTCTAAGCTCATTTCACCAATATGTGAAGATTTTATACTATTTATGTAATGGCAGATAACCAGTTAGCATAATGTCTAACCTAGTGCCTTAAGCATAGTAATGCTTAGTAAATATATCTTGAATTGACAGAGCCATGACTAGAATTCAGTTTCCTGTCTTTCAGCTAGATATTCCTATAAACCCTGTTCTGTAAAAAGGTTAGAGCATAAAATATTATAAATGAAAAATATCTGTCTTTGAAAGTCATTTTAACAATAACCTAAAGGGAAAACTTTTCTTCCAAGGACTTCCTCGTCCTGCCCAACTTCCTAACAAGACTATGGCTGATAACAGCAGCGATGAGTATGAAGAGGAGAATAACAAGGTGCAGTATAACCCACAGCTGCTTGTGACATTTCTGCTTTGAGTTTTTAGTAGTTGGTTTGAAATGACACCAGTTCAGTAGCAAACATTTCTTGACTACTCACCTCCAGTGGTTGGGGGACTTTGAGCTCATGGAGGACAGTCAAGGGCCAAGAGCCTTGAGATTCTGACTCTCCTTCAGGAATACAGCTTACTGTTATAGCTGACATTTGGTGAGAAATTTCATTTAACACCAGCCTGTGTTTCACAAACTTTTCTGGTCATAATAATCAACTGAGTACTTATTTAAAAAAAAAAAAAACAACAGATGGGAATTCCCTGGTGGGCCAGTGGTTAGAACTCTGTACATGCGCTGCAGGGGGCATGGGTTCGATCCCCTGGTTGGGGAACTAAGATCGCGTATACTGAGTGGCATGGCCAATAAATAAATAAATAAGTAAATAAGTAAATAAATAAATTTTTTTTAAAAATTGGAAAAACAGATTACCAGTCCCCACCCCAAACTACCTAATCAGAATGTTGAAAGTAAAAGCCTGCAAATGTATATTTTGAGCAAGCATTCCAAGTAATTGTTATGATAAAGCAAGTTTCGAATGATTGGTCCTGGCATTTGTTCACTGTCAACAGTTGTGATACTGCCCATATTTTGTGAAACAGACTTGTTTTGAAGTCTTAAGGCCCAGATGTCACTTTGTTGTTATTCTATGAACCAAGAAAATCACCATTTCTAAAAGCAAGATGAGAAGACACCTACAGCTCTAGCCAGAGAGCACCTTAAATTTGCACATGTGCACTAACAGCCCTTGTGTTTAGCCTTAGCACATGGTCCAATGGTTATGTTGTTTTGTTTTTTATTTACTTTTATTATTTATTTATTTATTTTATCTTATTATTTTTTTTGGCTGCATTGGGTCTTTGTTGCTGCACGTGGGCTTCTCGTTGCAGTGGCTTCTCTTATTGTGGGGCACGGGCTCTAGGTGCACGGGCTCAGTAGCTGTGGCACGCAGGCCCTAAAGCACGTCGGCTCAAAAGTTGTGACTCGTGGGCTCTAGAGTGCAGGCTCAGTAGTTGTGACTCACAGGCTTAGTTGCTCTGTGGCATGTGGGATCTTCCCGGACCAGGGCTCGAACCCATGTCCCCTGATTTGGCAGGCGGATTCTTAACCACTGCGCCACCATGAAGTCTGAAAACCTATTTTTAGAGGAGGCCAATTGGCCACCCTTTACATCCTAAGTGAGGGCATGCCACAGGCTCCAGGCCCTAGGGACAAAGACATGGACCCTGTCCCAACTGCCCCAGCAAGCCCAAGCACCACCTCACCCCTTCTCGTCAGCTTGAGGGTGGGGTGGTACATTGAGAACCAGAAGCTCAGAAAGGTAGAACGTAATGCCAAGGACAGAAGAGTCTCTTATCTTGAGATATAATGTACAGTCACTGCATTTAACTTACAGGGGAAGGGAGGGGAACCATGGATAGGTCAGCTACCCATTGAATGGAAAGGGAAAACCCACCGTCTCTGCAACTGCTAGTCAGAATCCAGGAATGGGGTTGATTATGAACTTTCTTCTTTAGATAGTTACAAGCAGCTTACTCTGGGCAGTCTTGCACATTAAATACTAGATTTCCTCCTTGTGATCTTTGCAGGTGTTAAGATTCCCCAAAATGTGTCTTCCCCACTTCATCTTCCCCCATTTCCTCCCAAAACAACTATTATATTTAGAGTTGCTTTCTTCTTCAGAGGGCCCTCAGTTTTAGAGTTGAAGCTGACTAGATAAAGCTTGTGCAGAGTTCTCAGAATCTCCTAAGTAATAGGTAAAAGAGTTATGTATTGCATAAAGTTTATACCCAAGCCTCAAGCAGAGGAAGAGACTACGGTTATAGAAAGTGGGGACTCAGGTAGTCGCTAAGCAGGAGCAGAAGAACGTTCTCGAGGCCCTTCTTCTTTCCAGTGCATTGGTGCCAGGTGGGAGTGTTCTGGTTAGAGCTCTAGGAGAGAACCAGGCAAAGGCGCACTAAATTTCTCCTTACCTGGACCTTTCTGTGCCTCCCCCGCCCTGTCTCAGGAGAAGACGCCGGCCTCGCAGCTGACACCCCAGCGGGGCTCTAGTGAAGACGAAGACGATGACGACGACGACGACGACTCATCTGAAACTGATTCTGAGGAGGAGGATGGTGAAGAGCACGGGGCACCTCTGGAAGGGTGAGGAAGCCCCCTGCCGAGGAGGAGAACGCCTCCTTCAAAACACTGGACAGGAGGACGTTGGTGAGAAGTGAAGTTCCAGCAGCTCTTTTAATCTCCTCCATTTAGGATTATCAGATGCTCAGAAACCCAACGTAATGAGCTCAGGGATTTCACAAGGATTTGCTGAGTCAGTTTACCTGATGGTCTCTGACTTCAAGGAGTTCACATTCTAGGGAAGAGAAGATAAATTTATACACTTACCAAAGCATTACTGTTTAGCAAGGAAAACATATATGCACAGGAGCGTTTCTATTTTAGGCTCAGACCCTTTTAGGACAAGTAGAGAATAGGTGCGTCCAGAGCCCCATGTCGAGGTAAAATGTTCCTGGATGATGTTCCAATAAAAATGCTCCTCACTCTGTTCCAGCCCTTGTGCTGGAATAATCATGACCCACCCCTGTCGGTTTTAATCAAAGTAGATTCTAAGGCCCATTCATCTAAAATACAATTACTGGTTAAATAAATGATGGTGTAGCCAATCAGTAGAATTCTTTCTAGCCATTAAAAAGTATGAGGCAGCACTCTATGCACTGTAAAGAACAATCTCCAAGGGACATTGTTACATTTTAAAAGGTATAGAAGTCTTTATGCTGCAGCTGCCATGTGTATAAAGCCAATATTACATAAGCTATCTCTGGGCTACCCTAGGACCTAATAATACTAATTACTCTTGGGAGGGGAACTTGGTGGCAAGGGGACAGGGTGGAAGGGGACATAACTTTCACCGTATACATTTTGTACCTTTTATGTCCTATCATGTGCATGCATCATTTATTCAATGAAGTAGTTTAATAAAAATAAAAATAGTTACCTTTGAATTATCCACCTGAAGGTAGACACTAAGAAAATTAGGCAAATGCTTAATACCAGACTGACTTTTCATGCTTCCCAGTTTACTTCATGATCCTGCTTCTGTAAATTACAGTCTGGGGAAGTGTAAGTTTTAAGTCATTAATCTATTTAGTTTTTTTGTTAAGCAACTCTCCCCAGAAGAACCTTAAATAACTTTCCAAGTCACTTACATACTTTGTTAATTCATTACATTTTACTTAACTATAGTCATTAATATGTACTCTATTATTTTTTTATTGTATACGTTTCATGTATCAATACAAGAATCTTTTAATAACTGCAATATTCAACTTGACATATCTAGCCATCTCTCAAGTGTTGGACATTTTGTTTCTCATTTTTTACTTTTATAAATTACACTGAAAAACATCTTTGTAAAAATTCCTTTTTTTTCTTGGGGCAAACCATTTTCATGTCAGAAATTAAGATCTTATTTCATCTTTTTATCCCCTTCATTTAAAGAAAAAGGGAAAACAATTTCTGCTACATTCTAAAATTTTTTGAAATTATGTTTTGGATTTTCTGTAGTTCTTTCTCTTTCATTGTCAGAGATAACTGAGAGCTAATTATAATCATTTTAAAGTTTCCTTGCAAGCCACTCAGAAAAGGCAGATGTGGGTGGAGCAGAAACTAGGTTCAGAGTCTAGTGCCCTGTGGTCAGAGTAAACACGGGCTGAACCAGGGCCCAGCAACCCATACTCTCCTCTGGCCACCCTGAACCACATTTTCCTTTTTCCCCAGGGCCTATGATCCTGCAGATTATGAGCACTTGCCAGTTTCTGCTGAGATTAAGGAACTCTTCCAGTATATTAGTAGGTGAGTGCCAGGCCCTCCCACCATGACCCCCAGCCCTGCCTTGCCCTTTCATTACTCCCCTAAATAACAGAGTTTCTCTGACAGTCTCCACCTTCCCATGGCAATATCTCCTAGGTATACACCTCAGCTGATTGACCTGGACCACAAGTTGAAACCTTTCATTCCGGATTTTATCCCAGCTGTCGGAGATATTGATGCATTCTTAAAGGTACAGTCAGAACATCCTAAAAATGACTCCTTATGTGTTTCTTCTGACCCCTCCATTACTCTATTACTCTAACAGTTCCACTAATTTCCTTGAATAGCAAAAGCTACTTTGATATATACTCTTCATTTCACTGGAGTTCTCAACTTGCTCTCAACTCTGAATTATACTCATTGCTATTAGGAAATAATTGATTATCTCATTATGCATTAAAAATTTGTCATATACTTGCCTCCTGATTATCCATAACTTCAGGTTTATATTTAAGGTCCTATAGATTATATATTTTTTCCTAGATAGGATTTTAGTACAGCATGACATACAGGCATGCTTTTTAATACGAGCAATAATGATGACTCAGAAGAGTTCTTCCTCTTCAGCTTATTGGAAACAAGTGTGCCTTTTTATGTCCCTCTCATTTTTTTTTCTCTGCTTTCTTACCTTTCTCCTAACCAGGTTCCACGTCCTGATGGAAAGCCTGACAACCTTGGCCTGTTGGTATTGGACGAGCCTTCTACAAAACAGTCGGACCCTACAGTGCTCTCACTTTGGTTAACAGAGAATTCCAAACAGCACAATATCACAGTAAGATTCTAGTCTAGCAGAGGCCCCAGCGCCAGGGAGCCAAGAGCGGAAGCCTTGCTAGTATTTGAACAGTTGACTTACTGCCTATTAAAAAAGGACTATGGTTTCAAGCAGCCCTATTCAGTAACAGTTGTATTGAGATATAATTTACGTACCATGAAATTCGCCCTTTTAAATTGTACAATTCAGTGATCTTTAGTATATTCACAGAGCTGTATAATCATCACCACTATTTAAGAACATTTTCATTATTCCAAAAAAGAAACCCCTTGGGAATTCCCTGGCAGTCCAGTGGTTAGGACTCAGCACTTTCACTGCTGTGGACCCAGGTTCAACCCCTGGCCAGGGAACCAAGATCCCACAAGCTGTGAGGTGGGGCCAAAAAACAAAACAAAACAAAACAAAAAGAAACCCCATACCCATTAGTAGTCACTCCTCTCCTCATTGCCCCTGCTCTTAAACCCTGGTCACTACGTCATTCCCTTTTTTATGGGTGAATAATAGTCCATTGTATGGACGTACCATATTTTGTCTATCACATTTACCAATTGTTTCTACTTCTATTAATTACGCTTCTGTGAACGTGTACAAGTTTTTGCATGGACATATATTATTATTTCTCTTGGGTATATAGGTAGGAGTTGGGTTGCTGGGCCATATGGAAACTGTTTAATATTCTGAGGAACTGCCAATCTGTTTTCCAAAGTGGTTGAATCATTTTACAATCCCACCAGTGATGAGTGAGAGTTCCAATTTCTCCACACCCTCACCAACACTTGGTATTGTCTGTCTTTTTTATTATAACCATCCTAGTAGGTGTGAAAGGGTACCTCGCTGTGGTCATTCCTGTCCTGTTGTCCTGCCCCCTTCCCCTGGCTCCAGAAGATTTTATCAGGGTTTCCTGTAATCTTCATTTGGCTACTGGCAGGCTTCTCTTTTCATCAGCTACCTTGATTATGAAATAGCAGCATATGATGAGCCACTCTGTAAAAACAAGAGTAAAAATATCCTTCAGTGCCATCAGCCAGGCTTTCCTTTTATTTTTCTAGCAACACATGAAAGTAAAGAGCCTGGAAGATGCAGAAAAGAATCCCAAAGCCATTGACACGTGGATTGAGAGTATCTCTGAGTTACACCGTTCCAAGCCCCCTGCGACTGTGCACTACACCAGGTAAGAAATAGCACATTCTTCACCATGGTAACCCTTGGTAACCTTAACCACCTATGAAGCCACTGCTTCTGAGAAAGGGGTTCCAAGGCTGGGACATATTTGAGTTGTATCAGCCTGAGGACCTGTGGATCCTGGCCACTATTGGCTAAGATTGCAGACATAAAGATTATGAGTTATCTGGTATTATTACTTAGCCAGCTTCTCTAAACCCCAAGTCCTGGGTAAGTTTGGCCCACCCAGTCTTTGTTCTTCTGAAATCCTAACGTGCCACATGGAGAACCTCCCTTCAGCCTAGAATATCTTGATGCAGAGATTGCTGATACTGGCCCATATTTTCTGTCACATTTACCTCTACTTCTAGGCCTATGCCCGATATTGACACGCTGATGCAGGAATGGTCTCCAGAGTTTGAAGAGCTTTTGGGAAAGGTGAGTGGAAGGTAGCAGGATCTAAGAAAGTGTGGCATACATTCTGCGGCCCAGTGTTTTCTCTTTTCCTGTATTACTATTATCAACTTTTAAGTTGAAGTATAATATAAAATCAGAAATATATACATAAGTGTTGATTAATTTTCACTAACTGAACACCTCTGTATAACCAACATATCAGATCCAAAAAACAGAACATTGCCGGCATCCTGGAAACCCCCTCAGGCTTCCACTTCCCAACATAACTACTATCCTGACTTCTAACAGCAGCGATTAGGCTTGCCTGTTTCGTATTTTATCAAAATCTCATTATGTTCCTTTGTGTCTTATTTATTTGCTCATCTATATGGAGATTCATGCATGTTGTTTCATACCTTGCGGTTATACATTTGTCCTCATTACTGTATGGTATTCCATTGTTTGAATACATGACAATTTATTTATTCATTCTATCATAGTCTTTTGAGTAGTTTTCAGTTTTGGGTTATTACAAGTTACTCTGTAATATTACTATACTGTTACTATAAACATACTTTTTTGTGAACATACATACCTTTTGTATTATTACTTTAGACTCCACCTTTTCCACAGAGGTATATATGCTATTTGGGGAAGCTGATGTCCTATTCATAATGACCCTGAATTTTTAAAACGTGCCCAGGAATATATTTAACAAGAAATTGATTGTCAAGACCTTTTTGAAAACAAATTATAAAACTTTAGTGAAGGGCAGACACAAGCTTTGAGTGAACGAGGAGTCAAGCCGTGTTCCTGGAAGGGAGGGGTCAGTCACATAGCACCATCAGTGCTCCCCAGTTCACCGTGGAAGTGGAATGCCACTTCAGCTAGGATTTTAACTGCATTTTTTTAGAAATTGAAAATTTGGTAACAAAGTTTATCCAAGAGAATCAATTTTTAAGACTAAGCATAAAAATTTTAGGGAAAAAATGATGGAGGATTTGCCCTGTCAGATATTAGAAACACATTGCAAAGCTGCAGTAAATAAAACAATAACATACTGGTTAGGAATAGAAACAGATCAGCAGCACATGACAATCCAGAAACTAACCCATGTAAATGTGGAAGTTTTTTGTGTAAGAAAGATGGTTATTTTAAATGATTAGAGATAGAATGGGTTGCCATGAGATGACTGACCAGCCATTTGAGAAAAATTAAATAGATCTACGCCTCAACCATATGCATACATGGATTCCAAATAAATTAAACAGTCAAAGTAAAAATAGGAGAAATACTTAATACTATTAGGACGAATAGGTGTTTCTTTGCGTAATAAGAATCTTAAATGTCATATGGAAAATGTGACAGTTTAGACTCATACACATTAAAAGTTCACTGATGAACGCAGTGGCAGGGCAAGAATAAAGATGCCGATGTAGAGAACAGACTTGAGGACACGGGGAAGGGGGAGGGGGAGCTGGGACGAAGTGAGAGAGTAGCATTGACATATATACACTACCAAATGTGTAATAGATAGCTAGTGGGAAGCTGCTGCATAACACAGGGAGATCAACTTGATGATCGGTGATGACCTAGAGGGATGGGATAGGGAGGGTGGGCGGGAGGATCAAGAGGGAGGGGATATGGGGATATATGTATAAGTGCAGCTGATTCACTTTGTTGTACAGCAGAAACTGGCACAACAGTGTAAAGCAATTATATTCCAATAAAGAGCTGAAAAAAAATTCAAATTAAAAAAAATTCTAAGTACCAACAGTTACCATAAACAAAGTTTAAAAATGATAGACTAGGACTTCCCAGTGGTCCAGTGGTTAGGACTGTGCTTTCACTGCCAAAGGCAAGGGTTCAGGCCCTGGTTGGGGAACTAAGATCCCTAGTGGCGTGGCCAAAAAAAAAAGTGATGGACCAAGAAAAGTTACTTACATATATATGTGACAACTTTACTATCCAAGCAAAGAGCTCTCACATATCAAGAAAAGAAAGCTGAGCAAAATTGCAGCACCAAGTTCCCCAAGCTCTTTCCCTGCTTTTTCTCCATACTTTCTTTTTTTTTCTTTCAATTTTTTATTTTTTATTTTTTACAATAAACTACATATATTTAGAGTGTACAATTTGGTATCCCAATCTCCCAATTCATTCCCCTCCCAACCCTCCCCGCTTTCCCCACTTGGTGTCCATATGTTTGTTCTCTACATCTGTGTCTCTCTTTCTGCCTTGCAAACCAGTTGATTTGTACCATTTTTCTATAGTCCACATATATGTGTTAATATACGATATTTGTTTTTCTCTTTCTTACTCACTTCACTCTGTACATACTTACTTTCTAACATACTGTTTACCTTACTTATTTTGTCTTGTTTCTCCCTACTAAAATTATAAGCTCCATGAAAACAGTTTTTTATGTACATGTTTATTGAGACGTTGTGAAAGCAAAAAATTTGAAAATAATCTCTTTTCTCATAGCATTTTAAAGCTGTAGCTGAAGAAAAATGTCTGATTAGGAAATTGAATAGACAGATTGTAGTACATCCATGCAGTGAAATACTACACAATGGAATATCACTTGGCGTTATTTTGCTCTGATACAGAGGAATATTAATGACATGTTGTTAAGTGGAAAAAGGAAATTGCAGAAACATATACTCTGATTTTTGTAAAAAGAGAACAAAACATTTTTAAGAAGCCAATGGTTTTTAAACTTACAGTATGACTGGTTTAGATCTGGAGCCTGTCATCTGAAGTGTCATGTCATTTTTTCTGTTCCTATGGTGACCAAGGACCATTAGGCCTTATAACACCAAGTAACTATAAATACTTGGCCATAACCTGGGTCCAGTTTCTTCACAAATATACACAGGAAGACTGCATGCCAGTGTATTTTATTTATAAAGTATTTTGGTCCTGTTACATCATTTGCTGCTTTGGTGGTTAATGAGTATGACCGATTCCATTGTACTAATCAGGAAAAAAAAAAAAGGCACATTGTATTATTTGCTAGGGCTGCCACAGACTGGGTGGCTTAAGCAACAGAAATTTATTTTCTCACACTTCTGAAAGCTAAAAGTTGGAGATCAGATTGTCAGCAGAGTTGATTTCTTCTAGAGTGTTTCTCCTTGGCTCTCTCCTCCCTGTGTCTTCACATGGTCTTCCCTCTGTATGTGTCTGTGTCCTGATTTCCTCTTCTTATAAGGGTTCCAGTCATACTGGATTAGTGTTAACCCTAATGACCTCATTTTAACTTATTTCTTTTACGACCATATCTGTAAATACAGTCACGTCATCTGAGGCACTTAGGCGTTAGGACTTAAACATATGAATTTGGGGGGAACACAGTTCAGCCCATGACACCCCTTATGCTCTTTTTCTTCAGAGAGAGAGAGTGATGTTAGGACCCCTGAAATTTCAGCCTTTTGACTCAGGTCCATCCCATGCCCCTCCTAGGTGAGCCTGCCCACCGCAGAGATTGATTGCAGCCTGGCAGAGTACATTGACATGATCTGTGGTAAGCCCTTCCATCTCCTCCTTGACGGTCTCTGGATAAATTCATTGTGGGCTGTTGAAAAGGCTTGTTTACTCTGAGTTACAGCTTTTACTTGAAGCCAGTTGTGCTATTTGGCAGCACTTGAGGGTGGTATTTGGGTTTATGTTGACTGCCTGCCTGGTATTTAACCCCCAGAGTTATAGTAGCATATCCCATCTGGGAGGGGACTGGGTATCCTAAACAGAAATGCCCCAGAGTTTCTGGATTTTTGTTTGTTTCTGCTCACAGTAGTTCTCAATTTCAGCCATCCTAGATATCCCTGTCTACAAGAGTCGAATTCAGTCCCTCCATCTGCTCTTTTCCCTCTACTCAGAATTCAAGAACTCACAGGTAAGACCAGCATTGGAGATTGACTTAAGCTGTAGTGAGGATTGCTTCTGTTGCCAATGTTATGGGTCTGCTGTGATTCTGTCCTGTGACAATGGAGAATGTCTCTGCCTGGAGTTACCATCACCCTTCCCCATAACGAAGGGAACTGCAAAGCAGGCAGGGGTGGGGCTTGTAAGTGAAGGGGAAGAAGAAGCGATGTGGGCCTTAGACAAGCCTAGGTGAGGATCTACAGTGGACGCTCATTCTTACAGGAGAACCAAGTGGCCTAATGAATGGAAGCAGGAAGCAAGGAAAAAAGGGGTTCATGTTTGAAGGAGGTAGGGCACATTTCTAGCTGTTTTTCGAAGACAACACCAAAGGATTGTTTTGGAAGTAGAACTGGGAGAAAATTGGAGCTTAAAGGGTTGTAAGGAGGTTAGTTCTTGCTAAAATGTAGTAACTAGCATATCCCCAATCCTTCACATTCCCTCTCCTCTCTCCTCACAGCATTTTAAAGCTCTAGCTGAAGGCAAGCAAGCATTCACCCCTCCATCCAACTCCACCTCCCAAGCTGGAGATGCAGAGACATTAACCTTCAGCTGAGACACCTCTCATATCGCTCTGTTTTAAGGCTGAGCTGGCTCCTCTGCCCCATCTGAGAAGGAAGGATCGTTGTCAGCCAACTGGCAGCCTCGCCTGCCTCATAGCTTGATTCAGGGAGAGTGCACATCTTACTACCCTCTCTGCCAGAAAGCTGCACGTGGTGGTTAAATGCTAATGCCTGTCTCAGAGTTCCTTCCCCTGGGAATTATGCATCGACACCACTGTGGGGATTTGAGTTAGAAGCATTGGAACACCTGGAATCCCAGGATGCTCAGGTTGGGAGGAAGGCTTAAAAGATGTTCTTTTTGAGATAGCAATAAAATTATTTTCTTTCATTCTGAAAGTTAGTTGGCAAAAATTTTACAAATAAAATGCTCTTATCTTTCAGGTTATCCTGCTGTCCTTTAATATGAAAGAGAAAAAGGCAGACTGAGAACAGGCAGAGATAAGGAATTTGGCCTACGAATAGGCATTAAGTAATAGCAGTTTAAGCAAATCAACTTTGTGAAATAAAATCAAACCCAAGTCCTCCAAGGTTGGCAATAGAGGGGAAACATTTTTCTCCCAGGACTTATTTTTCCCAGGGGTTTCCCACCAGATAGTGCTGCCTGACTTACAGCCTACCTGCCTGTCTAGCTCCAGACCTGTCTGGTTGTGGTCTCAGGGAGCCTAGCTATTGCAGTCACCCAGGGGAGAGATGATGGTGTATTGGAGTGAGTGGTAGTGGTAGAGATGGACAGATTCAGGAAATATTCTGGAGGTTATATCAGCTAAGCTCCAGTTAGGAAGTCAGAAACCATACTAGCAATTTCTGACAAAGGATGTTAAACATGGGAAATTAATTACAAAAGTGTCGAAAGGGCTGAAGAAACAAAAGGGAGAATGGAAGGTGCTGAAGGAACAAAAGGTTAAAGAGGAGTGTCCACTGCAGGGGCTGGAAACCGAGGAGCTGCAACAGCGGTCAGGATGACTGAGCAGGGCTGCAGCCCCTCACTTGGGGCTGCAGCCACCCTGGCCTAGGGCTGCTGCCTCTTCTCTCCCACCCTCTCCCGTCTTGCCAAGTGCCTCCCACTGGCAGAATTGAACAGCTGGCAAGGGAATCTGGAAAATCAAGCAGCATAAAGTATAGAAGGGAGGGTGTGGGGTAAGAGACAACAGGTAAATAACCAGGAGAGGTGGAACCAACAGAACTTGGTGAGAGAGTGGTTGTGAGGGATGGAAGAGAAGAGAGAGGACGACTCCCAGGTTTTTTGGTTCAACTGAGCAGCTGGGTGAGTAATGGAGCCAAGTATGATGTGCGGGGCAAGAACTGATTGGAGGGGAAAATTACATTAAAATGCTACAGCCTAATATATACACAAGAAACCTGTGACAGAAGGGGAATCGTTTCTTCCAGACCCTTGAGCCAACTCTGATGCCTGAACCTGAGCAGGAACATCTGAGCTCGGGCCTCACTTTGACACCATGTTGGCACCAGGTGCTCTGCTCTCAGATGGATAACATGAATGCTCACATTTCACTCAAGGAAAGAGAGAGGCAAAATGTGGTAGGAACTCAGATTCTCCATCAGGTTTTCAGGGAACAATCAGACTGTTCTTTGGCAAGAGCTAAGACTTAGCACTAGTAAGTACAGTCGATTCTTGTTATTCGCAGTAGCTATGTTCTATGAAGTCATCGCGAACACTGAATTAGCAAATCCTGAACCACTGCTCCCAGGGGGGAAATATAAGGTAAGGTTCCTATATACCTCTGTCATTTTCGTCAACAACTATTGATTCATTGTAAGTCATGCCCTAATGAAGCTTATCTACTGCACTTTCTCTGTAAGGCACATCACAGCCTTACTACACTTACCAACACTAGCCGGCACCTCAGCACTATGCGTGGGGGCCATTTAAAACAGTGAAACCACCAGCAACAAGCAAAAAATGAGGCACTAAATAGACTTTGGAAAGGGCACCCATTTAGAGTGTGAGAGCTGAAACCAGGAGTCAGGACGTTCGCCTTGTTCAGCCTCAGCTGGGAAGGTACGTGTCAGGTGACACATTTTTCACTGCTCTGAGCGTGTTTGCAAATGATTGTAAAACACTGCAAGTATTGATTTAAGGATTACAAATAACTTTTAGTGAGTGAAGTCACAAATACAGAACCTGCAAATGATGAGATCCTCTATACTTCCTGCCTGAGTTACTGGCTGATGCGTGGGCCCATTAGCTTGTCTCCCTACCCCAGCACATCCACCGAGCTCCCCAGTGAGCACCTTCAGTCACTGCTTCCATCTTGGGCTCCTCTCTCCTCTTCCAAAATCTCTTACTCCCTTTTGGTTTCTTGCTCTGTGACCCTAGAAAAATAAGTTAACAGCTCTGTCTCAGTTACTCTAGCTATGAAAGTTCTAACAAATGCTAAGTTTAACTCTTAGGCTTATCCTATGAAAATATGTGAAAAGATTAAATGCCACAAAATGTAAGATATAATAATTATGTTACTAAGTATAAATTTTCCATGTGGCCTTTTAGACTTTGGCTAGTCTCTCCCTGCCGTGAGATTCTCTTTGTTTTCCTAATTCCCCAGTGTGAACCACAAAACCAACCTGCTTGCCATGCTCTACACGATTTGTGAGTTCCCTTTTCTAACTAAACCTTTATGCAGGCTGTTTTCCTGGCTTAAAGTGCCCCTCCCCTCTGCTATCCCAGGCTCTCAACACTTATAAACAAAAATTGAACACAAGTATTTACATCTTCATCCCCTCCTTTAAACCTTCCTAAAATGACAGTATAAGAATTTTTTTTTTAAGATATAAACCAGCAAGGACAGATAGTAGGAAAGAAAATGACTGTAGACTAGAGAGCAATACAATTTTGAAAGATGGACAAGTGGTAACTGATTTACTGGGCAGGGGGAGGGGAAAAAAACCTGATATTTGATTTCCAGTGGAGGAAAGGGACAGAGAAACCAATAAGAAGCCATTTTTTTAAAATAAATTTATTTATTTATTTAATTGGCTGTGTTGGGTCTTTTTTGCTGAATGCGGGCTTTCTCTTTTTAGTTGCAGCGAGTGGGGGCTACTTTTCATTGTGGTGCACAGGCTCCTCATTGCCGTCGCTTCTCTTGTTGCGGAGCACAGGCTCTAGGCGCGTGGGCTTCAGTAGTTGCAGCACATGGGCTCAATAGTTGTGGCTCACAGGCTCTAAAGTGCAGGCTCAATAGTTGTGGCGCACAGGCTTAGCTGCTCCGCGGCATGTGGGATCTTCCTGGAGCAGGGCTCGAACCCGTGTCCCCTGCTTTGGCAGGCGGATTCTCAACCACTGCGCCACCTAGGAAGCCCCAAGAAGTAAGCCATTTGACACCGCAGAATCCTGGAAAGGATCAGGAATTTTAAGTGCCGGATATGTCTGATGGCACATGTGCAGGGAGAGGCTAAAGACAGAGTAGGATTGGCTGAAGGTTTGTAGAAAGATTAGATCCCCAGAACCTTCCCATCTGCGCTGCCCATCTCCTTACCCCGACAGAAGATAGCCCCCTTTAAACGAAGGAGCCTCCGGACATGAGAATACCAAGCAACTCTGAGGACAGGAATAAGGGACCATATTTAAAATGAGGATAAAATAGAGGAATAAGCAGTGACACCCTCAGGCCTCTTCCAGGCTTATCCCTCCAAAGCAGAATATCGGAAGAGTCCTCCCTTGGGAAATTGATCAGCCAAAGAGAAAAGACCTAAAGATATTAACAGGGAGTCTTTAAGTAAATGTCCAGTTCCCCTTTAACTACCCATCAACTTCCATTCAGCTTTCAGGTATCTCATCGTGTGTGTGTGTGTGTGTGTGTGTGTGTGTGTAGACATGCTTGCAACTCTTATCCTTAAATATGGTTGTACAGTCACCAGGCATTTGACGAAAGTCAGAAAAAGACTAAAACAAAACAAAATCAGAGAAAGCAGGCAAGATATGAAAAAAAATTTTTTAACTATAATATTCATAGAGCAGTAGTTCTCAAATTTGGTTGCATGTTAGAATTAACTGCAGATTTTTTTTTTTTTGCCACCTCACATGGCTTGCAGGATCTTAGTTCCCCCACCAGGGATTGAACCTGGGCCCACGGCAGTGAAAGCACACAGTCCTAACCACTGGACCGCCAGGGAATTCCCCAACTGGAGATCTCTTTTTTTTTTTTATTGGCTGTGTTGGGTCTTTTTTGCTGTGCGTGGGCCTTCTTGTTTAGTTGTGGGGGCTGCTCTTCGATGTGGTGCGCGGGCTCCTCATTGCCATGGCTTCTCTTGTTGCAGAGCATGGGCTCTAGGCGCATGGGCTTCAGTAGTTGCAGCACATGGGCTCTGTAGTTGTGGCGCACGGGCTTAGTTGCTCCACAGCATGTGGGATCTTCCTGGAGCAGGGATCGAACCCGTGTCCCCTGCATTGGCAGGCAGATTCTCAACCGCTGCGCCAACTTGGAAGCCCTGGAGATCTTTTAAAGATAAGTTTCCTCTCCCAAACAACACCAGACTGATAAAATCACAATCTCTGGAGGTAGGATACAAGAATCTATATTTTTTTAAGCTCCTCAGATTATTTCAGTATGCAGACAAATTTGAGAACCACTGTCAGAGATGAGAAGATTCCACATCCATGATATAAAAGTAGGAGACTTAAAAAAAAAAAAAGAAAAAGAAAAAAGGCTTCCTAGGTGGTGCAGTGGTTGAGAATCTGCCTGCCAATGGAAAGAACACAGGTTCGATCCCTGCTCCAGGAGGATCCCACATGCTGCGGAGCAACTAAGCCTGTGCGCCACAACTACTGAGACTATGCTCTTAAAAAAAAAAGGAAAAAAAAAAAGAGACTTACAAAAGGAACATACAATACAGCAAAAAGATATAACAATTATAAACATTTACATACCTAATAACAGACTCTCAGAATACAGGAGGTGAAAGTTGATGATTGAAGGGAGAAATAGTTTTACAATAATAGACACTCTCAAGAATAGATAGAACACCCAGACTGAAGATAAGTAAAGACACAGAGGGCTTGAACAGCACAATAAATGAACTAGATCTAACAGACATAAACAGAATTCTACCCAACAGCAGAGGATACACATTCTTCTCAAGTGCACATAGGACATTCTCCAGAATAGAACATACTTTAGGACACGAATTAAGTCTCAACAGATTTAAAAAGGTAGGTAACATACAAAGTAATTTTTCAGACCACAATGAAGTGAATTTAGAAATCAGTAACATAAGGAAAACTGAAAAATTTTGTAGAAATTAAATGATACTCTCTTAACCAACGGGGCAAAGAAGAACTCACAAGGAAAATTAGAAAATACTTAGAGACAAATGAAAACAAAAACAACATTCTAAAACTTATGGGATACAGCAAAAGCAGTGCTCAGAGGCAATTTACAGCTATACATGCTTACATTAAAAAAGAAGAAATATCGGGGAGGAGCCCCAGGTGCCACCTGGAATCAGTCGCCCGGAGTCAGGTGGTGAATCTCATTGCCCACCCTCCTGTCCATCTACTGCCACCCACAAGAGTCATCATGCCTCAGCGTCAGAAGCGTCCACAACACTCATGTGATAAATGCCATCAGACCCTCAGTAAGTCCCAGGGTCTGGAGGTTGAACAGGTCTCCAGGGCTCCGGAGGAGACCCATCTCTCTTCTCATTCTCTAATGCCTAGCAGTTCGAAGGAGGCTCCTGGTGCTGGTATCCCCAGTACTCCTCAGGATCCTGAGAATGTCTGCTCTTCTTCCATTGCTATCAAAGCCACCTCACGCACTAAATCGGATGAGGGATCCAATAGCCAAAAAAAAAAAGCATCTCACAAGCTGTGCCAAATCCCAAGAATGTGCCCGTAGATGCTCTAGAGAAGGAAGTGGCTATGTTGGTGAATTTCTTGCTGTTCAAGTATCAAATGAAAGAGCCGATAAAAAAGGCAGAGATGTTGAAGATTGTCATCAAAGAGTGCGAAGTCTGCTTCTCTGAGATCCTCAGGAGAGCCTCTGAGTGCGTGAGATGATCTTTGGCCTTAATCTGGTGGAAGTGGATCGCACTAATCACCGCTATAGCCTCTTCATCATATTGGGCCTCACCTATGATGGGATGCTGCACGGTGAAGTGGGCGTGCCCAAGACCGTCATCCTGATACTTATCCTGGGTGTGATCTTCATGAGGGACAACCGTGCCACCAAAGATGAAGTCTGGGAAGTTCTGAATGTGATCGGGATATATCCTGGGATGAAGCACTTCATCTTTGGGGAGCCCAGGAAGCTCGTCACCAAAGATTTTGTGAAAGAAAAATACCTGGAGTACCGGCAGGTGGCCAACACTGATCCTGTGCAGTTTGAGTTCCTGTGGGGCCCCAGAGCCCACGCTGAAACCACCAAGATGAAGGTCCTGAAGTTTCTGGCCAAGGTCCGTGGGACTGACCCACGTTCTTTCCCATCTCAGTATGCGGATGTTCTGCAAGATGAAGAAGAGAAAGCCAAAGGCAGAATTTCAGGCAGGGCTGTCTCCTTCCGTGGCCACTGCAAGCTCTAGTGCCAAGGCTAGCAGCTTCTCCTGCACCTAGGGGAGTCAGGGATAGTTTCTTCATGCATTGATGGAAGAGGCAGTTAGTGTTGGTAGAATTTAGCTCTGAGGCGGGGCAGAAAGGAAGAAAATATGTTTGCCTGTGTGTTCCTGTTTTGTATGCATAACTTGAAAATTTATTCTCTTTTTTGATGTGTGTGTTACTCATATATTGTTAACTAGTTTCACAATATCAAGGTTTACGAATGATACTGGTCATACATATACTACTATAATGGGGTTTAAAGTAAGAGCTTAATTTTTTTGTGAAACTATCCATCTTATTTTGTCACCTGGAATAAAAAGATGGCATTGCTGTAGGCATTTCCTTGCACATGTGAAAGGTCAGCTTTAAGATAGCTGGGATCAATAGAAAAAAAGAGAAGAAACTCTAAAAGATATTCAAATTTTGCCTTTCATATTCGTTTTAGTTCTTGTTCTGTAAAATCAGATGATATATACGTGCATTTGCTTAAGCTCTTTAAAGAATGTATAAGAAATAAATATTAAAAAATTAAAAAAAAAGAAGAAATATCAAATAAACAATCTGACTTTACAACCCGAGGAACTAGAAAAAGAACAAACTAAACTCAAAGCTAGCAAAAGGAAGGAAATAATAAAGATTAGACCAGAGATAAATGAAATAGAGAATGGAAAAACAACAGAGAAAATCAACAAAACCAATAGTTGGTTATTCAAAAAGATAAACAAAATTGAAAAACCTTTAACCAATTGTCTAAGAAAAAGAAGACTCAAATAACTACAGTCAGAAATGGAAGTGGGAACATTACTACCAATTCTACAGAAGTGAAAAGAAGCAGAGAGTACTATGAACAGTTGCATGCCAACAAACTGGATAACCGAGATGAAATGGACAAATTCCTAGGAACACAAAACCTACCAAGACTGAAGAAGTAGAAAATTTGTAAGACCTATAAATAGTAAGGAGATTCAATCAGTATTCAAAAAACTTTAAATCAAAGTAAAAATACACAACATGAAATATACTATTTTAACTATTTTTAAGGGTACAATTCAGTGGCATTAAGTACATTCACATTGTTGGGCAACCATCACCACTATCCAGCTTCAGAACTTTTTCATCATCCCCATTTGAAACTCTGGACCCATTAAACAATAATTCCTTCCTCTCCCTCCTTCAGTCCCCAGTAACAACTTCTTTTTTTCTTTTTTTCAATACATTTATTTATTTATTTATTGGCTATGTTGGGTTTTGTTGCTGCACACAGGCTTTCTCTAGTTGCGGTGAGCAGGGGCTACTCTTCGTTGTCGTGTGTGGGCTCCTCTTCGTTGTGGTGCGTGGGCTCCTCATTGTGGTGGCCTCTCTTGTTGCGGAACACAGGCTCTAGGTGCGCGGGCTTCAGTAATTGCAGCACATGGGCTCAATGGTTGTGGCTCACAGGCTTAGCTGCTCCGTGGCATGTGAGATCTTCCTGGAGCAGGGACTGAACCCGTGTCCCCTGCACTGTCAGGCGGATTTGTAACAACTGCGCCACCTAGGAAGTCCCAGTCCCCAGTAACTTCTATTTTCTGTCTCTGATTTTGCCTAGTCTAGGTACCACATAAGTTGAATCATACACAGTTTGTCCTTTTGTATCTGGTTTACTTCCCATAGCGTAATGTTTTCAAGGTTCATCCACGTTGCATCATGTATCAGAATGGCCTTTTTAAAGCACTGAATAAATATCCCATCGTGCATATATACCACATTTTCTTTATGCATTCATCTGTTAATGGACATTTGCATTGTTTCCACCTTTTGGGTGTTGCAAATAATGCTGCTATTAATACTGGTGTACAAATAACTGTTTTGAGTCCTTGCTTTCAATTCTTTTGGGAATAAACTTAGAAGTGGAATTGCTGGACCACAAGGTAATTATATGTTTAACTTCGTGAGGAACTGCCGTACTAGCTTCCATAGCGGCCGCACCATGTACATTCGTACCAAAACTGCACAAAGTTGCACATTAATTTTTACAAGTCTTTATTACACAGTCTGTTGTGTCTGGAGGAATTCAGTAAAACATAGTCCATGTAGGAAAAAGCAATCTGCACTGTGCCTACCCACATGCTGGACTGCTGTACATTCTAGCTCCAGGTAACTTGTGACCTGCCTATTTTTGGAGAGTAAAGATGAAAGATTAGGTGACTGAAGAACAATAAAAATTGGTCTTCTTTCCCAGGAAAGAGAGAACTGTCATGTTAGGGGTATTAGTAATGCTTGAAAATTCCATGGTCCTTAGAAAGAGCAAAAAGATTTCAGAAATAGAGAAGCAACTAGATCAGGGGTTCTCCCCCCCACCCCCAGATATTTTACTATGAAAACTGTCAAATAATTTTGGAAGAACTGTACAGTGAATCCTAAATACTCCCCACCTAAATCCTACAATTAACATTTTGCTAAATTTGCTTTATCACATATCTATACCTTTCTATCCATTTATCAGTCTATCTTATTTTTTGATACATTTCAAGTAAGTTGCAGACATCAGTGCACTTCTCCCTTAAACACTTGAGCATGCTGGAGGGGTATGGGGAAAAGGGAACCCTCCTAGACTGTTGGTAGGAATGTAAATTGGTGCAGCTACTATGGAGGTTCCTCAAAAAACTAAAAATAGAGTTCCACATGATCTAGCAATCCCGTTCCTAGGCACATATCCGGAAAAGACAAAAACTCTAATTTGAAAAGATACTTGCCCCCAAAGTTTATAGCAGCACTATTTACAATAGCCAAGACTCGGAAGCAACCTAAGTGTCCATCAACAGATGAATGGATAAAGAAGATGTGACACACACACACACACACACACACACACACACACACAATGGAGTATTAGCCATAAAAAAGAATGAAACATTGCCATTTGCAACAACATGGATGGACCTAGAGATTATCATATTAAGTGAAGTAAGTCAGACAGAGACAAATATCATATGATATCACTTATATGTGGAATCTAAAAAATACAATACAAATGAATTTATTTACAAAACAGAAACAGACTCATATAGAAAATAAACTGAACGGTTACCAAAGGGGAAAGGGGGGGAGGGATAAATTAGGAGTTTGGGATTAACAGATACACACTGGTATATATAAAATAAACAACAAGGCCTACTGCATAGCACAGGAAACTATATTCAATATCTTGTAATAACCTATAATGGGAAAGAATCTGAAAAAGAATATGTGTGTGTGTGTGTGAGAATCACGTTGCTGTACACCTGAAATTAATACAACATTGTAAATCAACTATACTTCAATTAAAAAAAAAGAACATGTGAAGGAATGAAACAGATACGCAACATTCACTCAGTCAAGTTTATTGAATCTACTATGTGCTCAGCCCTGTCCTTGGCAGTAACATGAGAAAAATTACAAAACAAGATAGCAAGAAGGGAAAAATATACTTTGCACTCTATTAAATTGCAATCTTTTCCATGTTGCTTTTCAAAAGTGTTCTTAGGTAGTTTGGGGATATGGGATCACCCTCCTTTTTCCATGTCCCCCTAAGGTTCCCAGCACTGTCAAATTACGTGCCACTATGACCACCTCCTAAAGAACAGAGGATGGGACAGGAAGAACAGCTTCCTGCGGATGGGGCAGTCAGGGCTGGGGTCCCATGGAGGGGGAGATACTTTGAGAAGGAACCCATCAACCCCGAGAGCTCAGGGCACTCACAGTGAATCATAAAGGCCAGACTTGGGGAAGCCACAGGCAGGGCCCTGGGGCCCTTCCTCACCCACTCCCCAGAAGATGTGCTTAAAGTGCTAACACTGTAAGAAAACAAGGCATAGCTACATGCAGTCCTAGACGCACCAGACTTCTCACCTCCCACTCTTCTCCTGACTTGTGCTAATACCAGGCGCTGGCACCACCAGGGCCCAGGCCAGTTGGGGAAGTCTAGTGCCAAGTGAAGAAGTGGAGAAGGTCCAAGGTATAACCCATGATGCCCAAGAGGGGGCAGGGCAGAGGGGGCAGAGAAGTATGCAGCAAAGGGGACTGGTTTGTGCTTGACCAGCACCCCTGGGCCAGGGGTGGATTCCTGTGCAAAGGGCAGGTTGGTTCTCTACAGCTAGCAGGGTCCTCTATTCTCCCTGAAGGAACAAAGCAGCATAGCATGGGAAGGAGCTCTGGGACGTGCAGGGCCCTCCCAACCAGGCATGCCCCATGCCCGCTGTACAAGGCGCTGAGGAGCACCAGCAGGGGCACAGAGCTGGCCCAAGTCGAGAGGGTCAGGCCACGCTTAGATGCTGCATGACCTCCAGGCACACCTGGACAGACTTGGGCACAGGTAATCATGCAGGCGCTCAACCAGAGTTGGAACAAGGGCTTAGGTTCAGCTGGCAGCCTTGCCAAGGACACCTGTGCCCCAGAGGACAAGCAAAAGTGGCAGTGGCATGGCCTCTACCCGTTGGCAACATGGCCAGGCAGAGCATGTCTTGGAGGAGGACCGGGAGGGTGCCCAGGGGCCAAGAAGGCACCCTCTGCCTTAGCCTCAGCTTAGAGCCAGATCTCATCACTGCTCACACTGGACACCCGATAAATGTAGCCCAGCATTGGGAGACGGATGAAACCTGTGGGGTCAGAGATCCCAGGAGACTCAGTCACCCTCATTCCTTGGAAGTTGGGAGACGGCTCTCTGCCCCTTGGGGACTCAGAGGCCTTAGGCACAAGTGAAAGGGCCAGGGAGCAGGGCAGCAGGCCTCTTTCCCATACCTCGGCTGGTGAGGAGGCCACCGGGCTCCGGGTCCAGAAGCTCTGGCCGGCTGTTGTTCTGAGCCATCTGCTGGTCCACTGGTTTCCCTGTGGGGTGACAAAGGGGGTGGTGTCCGGGACAAGGCATGTGCTTGATGGGGCCTCGCCCCTCCTAAGGCCCAGGATCTCTCTTTTTCTCAGAAGCACCTCTGATGATAAAGCTGGGGCAAACAGAGGGTCCTGGATGTACCTCTGGAGTCTGGAGTAAGGTCGTTGAGCTGCAGGTTGGACGGGAGGGACATGTTCTCCCGTGGCAGGCGCACATTGTTGAGTTTCAGGTTGTTGGAGTCACTACATTGTGAACAAAGGCTTGGATGGGCCCTGGCACAGATTCCTGCTTGGGGCCTGTTCCAGAACTACCAGAAAGCCCAGGTTCCCGCCTGTCCCCGTGCTGCCTCTCCATTTGGCCCATCCACCCAGGCACAGGGAGAGTTACCTAGAGATCAGGGATGGGCGCCGGGAGGGGCCTGAGGAGAAAGAAACCATGGCACTGTCTCAGTATGCCCATCTGCACTGGGCTCTGCCCCCTGCCCTCTCAGGCCCAGGACCCTCAGGCAAGGGGTCTCTCAGATGCGCAGACGGGGTTTCCTAGTGCCTGGGCCTGCTACCTGGGATGCATGTGGTCTAAACCATGGCCATACCCAGGAAGACCTCTCCTACCACTTGTCAGAGACTTTCTGCCCAGCTCCACTCGCTGCCCGTGCCCTTGCCGCCCACCCCTTGACCTCGTCTCCCCTGCCCCAGCCACCCGCCCTGTTTTGGCCCTACCTTTGGTCTTCTTCTCTTTTCTGCAGACCAGGCAGGCCACCAAGGTGCTGAACCCCACCAGGGTGCCCAGGGCAAGCCCTCCAGCCACAACGATGCCCAGCAGTGGCACTTCCACCCGGGTGGCCAGGAGCCCTGCAGATTGTCCTCTGGTTAGGTTCCAAGTGGGCAGGGCCCCCAACTCTGAGATGCCACAGGTCACTACTCTGTCCTCCTTGCCCCAGGTGGCTGGGGACAGCTTTCATGAGACTCACCCAAAGGGCAACAAGTCTTCCCTCTTCTGTACCATGTTCCTGCACCCACCCGAGGCTTTGCTGGGCCCGTGGCTGGCAGCGCTCACCTGGGGCCGGAAGCGAGGCGCTGGTGATACCCACGTCGTTGGTGGCCACCACCGAGAGGTTCTGTGGCAGGCTGCGGAGCTGCAGCTGCACGGTGTGGTTGGTGAGCCACGGGTAGTTCTGGGCATCCAACACCAGGAAGTCAGAGGCATTGACAGTCACTGGCCCATCCTGGTCGATCCAGGTCACATTAGCAGGTGGGTTGGCACGCACCAGGGCAAAAAGCATGACCAGCAGGCCTGGGCCCTGAGCTTCCTGGTACTTGGCACCAACCTGGGCAATCTCCGGCTTAACTGGTGGTGCAAATCAGAGACAGTATGTTCCCGCTACAGCCCTTTCCACGCCTTGCCCCTTCTTCCCAAACCCAGAAGGGAACCAGGGGCCTGGACCTCTCCTTAGGGGGCACTGGGAAACAGGACAGCTGGGTCTGCCAGAGAGGCAGCATTTTGTATAAACGAAGATTAAGAGTAAACACTAGAACCAAAATGTCCAAATTTGAAACCTGGCTCTCGTACTTACCAGCTGTGTGACCCTGGGCAGACTGCTTAACCTCTCTGTGCCTCAGTTTTTTCATTTGTAAAATGCAAACAATATTAATTACCTCATAGAATTATTGTGAGGATAAAGTGAGTTAATGTTTGCAAAGTGCTTAAGTGTTTGTTAAATGTCCTATTGAACCACCTGCCTGGTGGCTGCTGGGAGTCCCTGGACAGAGAACTTCTCTCTGTGTCCACCTGAGGGGCACTCACATTGCACATTGAGGATGACGGAGGCGTTGGCTGACTGGCCACTGCCTGGGTCCTGCAGGGAGCAGTTGAGCTCATGCTGGGCCCGCTGGGCAGTGACAGTGAAAGTGCTGGTGCCTCCAGAGAAGGCCTCCCCGCCCACGCTCAGCAGTCTTGAGGTGCTGGCCTCCTGCAGCTGTCCATCCAGGTACCAGGCCAAACGGGGAGTGCCAGGCCCCCCTGCCACCCGGCAGGTGAAAGCGTGGCGTTCATTCTCTCGAAGTGCCCGCTCTGCCCAGGTCTGACCATCAATTTGTGGCGCCAACTCCCCCCAACCTGAAACACAGGGGGTTCTGGAGAGCGCTGGTGGAGGGTTAGTACTGTTCTGTGACCGGGATGAGGTCCAGTTACAGAGGGGCAGCAGGTCAAGAGACAGAGCACCTGGGTTCTCTGTCTGGACCTTGGGTAGGTGGGTGAGGGGAACCCAGCTCTAGTGCCTGGAGTGGGAGCCGAAACCAAAGACATAGGAAAGAAGGGGAGAGAGGGGGACTTGACCCCACCAATGCATGGCCAAAGGATGAACAGGGCTGTACCTGAGCTCAGAAGGGCAGGCAGGAGCAGAAGTGTGTGCAGGAGGGCAGCTGGCCCTGGAGGCAGCGCCATGGTGGCCCAGGTCTGGGCCCCAGGCTGCTGAGACAGGGGGACTGGCCTCGATGGTAGTAGCCAGGTGACAGCAGACAAGCTTAGTAACTCCTTCAGGAATTTACTCTCCAGAAACAAAAATAAAACATGCACGGAAACACAAATGTAGAATGACCCACAGCGGTAAAGGCAAGGACGCAAATGGTCAAGCCCAAAGGTCCAAACCCAGCCAGCACGAACCTGTATACCTTGCGGGCACAGAACTGAGCGGGACAAACAGGCAAACGCTCGCAGGTACACAGAAACAACCAGCAACCGCGGAGCCCGCACCAGGCCCAGACACACACACACACACACACACACGCGCGCGCGCGCGCGCGCGCACCCCCCCCCCCCCCCACGCAGACACTCAGGTACACGTGCCCCTCCCCCAAAGGGACCGTCCTTCTCCCGACCCCGGCTCTCTCCTGCCCGCTTCCCGCACCCATCTACGCCCCTTGCCCCATCCTCCGCAATCGGGCCGAAGAACCGAGGATCCGGGAGGCAGGGGTCGCGAAGCATCCCCGCCCCGCCCCGCCCCGCCCCGCCTTCCAGGGCGGCTCACCTGGCTCACTCCCTGTGCGCAGCCGGAGCGACTGCTCAGGTCTGATGAGCACCGCAGTCCGCCGCAGGGGCCCGGGCTGCGCCAGGCAAGGCCAATCGATGCCCGACCTCGGCCCGAAGGACCCCTCCCCCAGGGCGGCGACTCAGGCACCCGGGCCTCGCTGACGACCTCGCGCGCAGGGGACACCCGAGGAGCCTTCCTTGCGGGGACGGCGGAGGACGCAGACACAGGCGGGGGCTGGGAGAGCCGGCAGGTTTATTGGTGGCGGGCGCCCCCCATCCCCACGCCCGCCCGCCGGCGGCTCAGCGCCCGTCGCGGGGCCGGCGCAGCTGCCCCATCACGTCGGCCAGCATGCGGTTGCAGAGCGCCGCGTACGGGTTGAGCAGCACCAGCTGGCGCCGCGCGAACGGGCTGCCCAGCCGCGCCGCCCGCTCGAAGTCCCCGCGGGCGTCGTCGTCCCGGCCCTGCAGCCGCGCCACGAGCCCGCGCTGCACGAAGCCCTGGCGGGCGGCGCGGCCCCGGCCGCCGCTCAGCACCAGCGCGCGCTCCAGGTCCTCCAGGGCACCTGCGGGACGGACGGACGGGCGGGGTCAGGGCCTCGGCCGCCCGCGATCCGGCCCCGAGTGGAGGCTCTGGGCCTCGGCCGTCTACATCCCGCTTGCACTTGACCCTAGAAGTCGGCATTGTTATTCCCGTTACGCAGATGAAGACTGGAAGAGTTGGCAAGCCTCGGCCTGAGCTGCGCAGCCAGTTAAGAGGCAGAGCTGGGACTAAAAGTCCAGGTCTCGCCTTATCCGTGTTGTTTTCTCCCATCTGATACATCAAAACACGGACGGATGGTCACTATGTTATGAATCTGGCCCCATTGCCCGGCCCGTAGCAGGCGATTTATTCAACACATAATGTTATTAACCATCTATCATGTGCCAGGTGACTGACTCTGAATCCCAGAGTCCAAAAACATTAGAATTAACTGACAACTGTCTTATACAATAAAGTCCATTTCTTTGTTTCTTTTTTTTTTTTTTTTGCCGCACCACAGGGCATCATGCAGGATCTTAGTTCCGCGAGCAGGAATTGAACCCGTGCCCTGCAGTGGAAGCGCGGATTCTTAACACCTGGACCGCCAGGGAAGTCCCTCTCTAATTTTTAAAAACATTTCTCTCCTCTTTTCCATTGTGTGCCTTAAAACTGCTTCTTTCACCTGTGTTCTCTACTGACTGCCTCTACTCCTTCTTTACTTCCATGGTCTTCATTATTTTGTATCTGGTTTTCTTAGAAGGAGGTGTTGGAGCCGAGCTGACCTGCAGCATTTTTGTTTTTATCATCCTCATAAATACTTGGCTTATTAGGCATCAGAGCCACCATCTGGTATCCACTGTAGGGTCTACCCAGCTGCATTTCTCCTGGACTCTGCTTCAGTTCACTCAAGTTCTCTAGGCTATAGCATCTGTCAGGGCAGGGCACTGGGGGAGCGCCAGCAGCATCCTACAGCAAGGCTGACCTTCCCTGTCCTCTCTCTGTGTGTTTTGGTCCCCGGAACCCAGCAGGGGCTCTGGTCCCCACCCAAACTGCTCGGCTGAGAAGCTCTCTAATCACAGCATTCCTTGGTTTCCCTCAGAGGAGCTGGTCAGGAGGAACTGAAGGCCTCCTCCAGGCAGCCTCCCCTCTGATGCTCTCTGGGGCTTTGGTCTGCAGGCTGTCCCCAGTGGCCTTTATGGCCTTGCTTGCCAAAGCCAGGTGGCAGATAAGCCTGGGGAAGGGGCCCTCGGAGTCCCCTGATATTCCCAGAATGGAGTCCAAACACCCCAGCCTGGCATTCTTGGCCCCAGGAACACCTCCACTACCACGAGTCTTGATAGTCTAGTAGTTCCCTACTAGGCTTCTGTGGTTTACCCTTTAGTTGAAACCCTTAAGTGATTCCTGGTGTTTTGAAGACAAAGTCTGATCTCGGCCTGATGTTCCCAGTTGTTCACTCTCTGGCCCCTGTTTACCTCTCTAGGCTCTGGAGAGGCTCCATCCTTCCAGCACTTCCTTTTCCAGCCAGATTCCCCATACCTGTCCATGACTTCAGGTCCTCCACAGGCTGTGCCTTCTCCCACTCCTTGCCCTCCATCCAGCTAAACCCTACTCATCCTTCAAAACTCACCCCTCAGGAACAGATCCCAATCTGAACCCTCTCAGCTTGTTATGCTGCTATTGTATTTGTCTGTTCTACTGTCTAGGCTGTGAGCTTCTTGAGAAGCAGTGTCATGTGGGGATGAACAGCACAGGCGCTGGAGCCCTGCCACCTGCACCAAATCCCAGCTCTGCCACTTCTCAGCTGCGTGAGTAGGAAGCTACTTAACTTCCCTGCTTCGGTTTCTTCATCTGTAAAATGGAGATAACAATAGCACGTACCTTTTAGGGTTGTTGTGAGAATTAAATGAATGACTACAACTCACATGTAAAGTGCTTAGTGCCTGGCACACGGTAATTGCTATAAGCAGTATAGTTCTCAGCACCTAGCCCACTGCTACAATAGGAGGCTCTCATTAAATGTTTGTAAATAAGTAAGTGGAACGCAGTCTGACTCTCACAATATCCTCAAGAGATTAGCAGAGCCCATCATATATCTCTTACGGGTAGAGACGTAGGTTCCAGAGGGGCTTAGTGACTTCCCATGCCCCATGCCCAAGCCAACAGCCACACCATCTCTGATCTGTGGCCCCCCCCCCCCCGCACAGGCTCCAGGGACTCTTCCCTCACCTGCCACGTCTCCCTGGAGTCGCCGGGCCTGGGCTCGGTTGTTGTAGGCCGAGGCCCTCTCAGGCAGCAGGTTGATGGCTTGGCTGAACCTCTCCAGGGCTGTGCTGAGGTCTCCAGCCTCTGCTGCGATCACCCCCTGCAGCTCTAGGGCCTTGGACTGCTCCAGCTGTGCTTGAGGGAAAACTCCGTCTGTGCCAGGGAGGGAGCCAGGAGGGGACAGGTGTGCAGTGGGGAGCAGGACGTGAGAGCCGCCTTGGGCTTTGGAAACCTGGGACATGAGCCGGGGCTGACTGGGCTGGGGTGAGGGCACAGCAGGGGTCAGGTGCAGTGGTCGGGGCACAGGGAGCTGAGTTACCAAGGCAGAGAGCTAGCCCTGCTGAGGTCCACTGGGGCCTGAGAAAGGGGCCTTATTGTCAAGAGAATGAAACCCCAGCTCCTTAGCCTGTAGCTAAATGACTTAGGGTCACACTGCCCATAAGTTGCACAGCTTGGATTTGAACCCAGGCCTTTCTGGCTTAGTCTGTCCCCATTTTGTTCTACTCCACTGCTTCTAAGAGGAAGGCTGCCATGACATACCCGGGTCATGAGAACCATTTCCAGTGTTTCCTTCAGCTTTTCAACCTGAAGTTTCATTGAGGCTTAGGTGTCACTCCTTTAGAAACAAAGGGCATCAAAAACTGCTGATGGGGACAGCAGTCCCCCTTAGGGGCTGGTGGGAGAAGTAGCTCAGGGCCTGGCTTGTGAGGGCCTGCTTAGATTAGAGCTGTTGAGCTGAGCCACCCCCTGCCCTGTTTTTCTTCCATGCCGTGGAGGGTGATATAGTCTGTTATGACAAAGGTGTGAGTTTCACATAGCCCCCCACCCCACCAACACAGTGAAGCCTGGACCATGGGGTGAACTGAGTAGGGACGTACGTTCAGAGGTGGGTGGTGGACAAACCCTGGCTTTCTTCTCTGGGCACAGTGACTCTTGCCAAGCCCCCGTGAGCGCACGGAGGATCAGCAGTCATCATCCAAGGGTCGTGGCACAACGGGCCTTGTAAGACCACTTTCCTCTGCCATCCCAGCGAGGCAGCAGACCAGCCATGTGGAGAGCTATACTCCAAGCTCAGATACTCACCTTCATCTACTTCTTCCTTCTCCGCTTCCTCTCCCAGGTCCAACCCAACAGTGTCTCCGAACGGGGTGTCGGGGTTGAAGATGGCCTGCAACACTGCCTGATCATTTGGAGTCCCCATGTTGCTCAGCTCCAAAATGCAGAAAGGTGACTCACAAAGAGAAGGAGGAAAACAGGGTGAGGGCTGAGCCTCCAGCCAGTTGAACCAGAGGGAGGAGGTCTGTTTAAGGACCAGCCCCCATGAGGAGGAGTGTCATCCATGCCTTGGCTGGAGTGCAAACTCAGCCCCCTTTAGCCTGGGGATAGTGACCGTGGCTTGGCAGAATATTTACAGATATTTCTCAACTGCCTCCCTACCCCCACCCCAGTCCTAGGGAGAAACAGAGTAAGTAACTCCCATTTCAGCTTTAAGGTGGAGTGGAGCAAAGAGAGGGTACTGTTTAGACTCTCCCTGAAATATTTTCATTTTATTATATTCATAGATTGGAAGGAAATTGTTAGAAGCCAGTGCTTGACTGCCCATGGAAGAAGGGGGATATGTAGGAAGTAAAGGAACTATTCCTTTGTCCTCTTGACCCCTTCCTCATATCCAGAGTTAATTAGGTCCTGAACATACATCACTGATGAATAAGGGAAGAATGTATGGTTAAGAGAGACAGTGTAGTGTGGGGCCTGAAGAAGGCAGTGAGGAATGATTTCATGATTCCACCTTAAAAGAAAGGACTGTGGAAGGTACTCTGAATCAGGTCACAGGCTACACCCCTCCCATTTCTCCATCCCAGCCAAAGCCAAGAGAAAGTTCAACCATGTGCAGCAATAAACTTGACATGTTTATTAATTAAACTATCACTTAAATAAAAAAAAGTGCATAGAAAATAAACATGTTTAAAAACTCCTTTTTTTTTTACAACTATATACACTTTTTACTTTTACATTCAGTCTTTCATAGACAGCTTTCAGCATTATTATTTTTTGAACTATTAAAGTATTTTCCTTCATCCCTGTCACAGGGAGTTAACACTGATGGACTTTAGACACATTTTTTCCTTTTTTTTTTTTTTTTCTCTTTTTCTCTAACCAGAAGCTTGGAAGAACACAAGGAAAAAAAAACCCAAAAGATCTGTTATACATGATAAAGTTGTCAAGAAATGTCTTATTTCTAGAAAAGAAGCTTGTCGTCTGTTGAGCTTTTGAAACAATTATTCAACTACCGGTATTTACTAAAGAGACTGTTAAAAGTTCAATAAAAGAAACACCACAAGTCTATTTTCTTGGTTGAAAGACAGAACTAGAGTACCTCGGAACAAGATACCAGGAAAGCACAGAACACAATTTTCCCCTAAATGCAGGTGGTAACCCCAACATTCATAACCAAAAATAGAGAAACAAGGAGTACAGGTACTGACTGGCAACATTCACAGGCAGAAAAAATCCAGGTGACACCATTTCTGCATTTCTCTCTGATCCCAGGAATGGACTGTTCCACCATCCCCTTAGGGTTTGGGTCTCCCCCCATTTGGGGGGATCAGAGGAGCGCCAGACTGACATTTTCCTGCCACTACTAGCAACTGTAACACAATCCTTATCTATAGTGTTAAAAGAATTAAAAGCCATGGACTGAACTAGGCTTTGTTACATGGTGCATTACTATATTAGTTCCTATATATATCATATTTATATTTATTTGAAAACCAAAACAAAAAAGTTGCAAGTTTTCAGAGTGTGAGACTTGACTGGTATTCATGATTCGGCACAAAACCATCTGCTCAATAACCTTGTATTGCTTTAAAATGAAGGAAATGAAACAAAATTACACCCAGCCCTTTGCAATGACCCGCTTTTCCTTTAAAAAAAACCCAAAAAACCACAACTTGATTTCTATTTTAAAAAATCCCAAATCAAACTTAATATCTGACAAGGTTTTGACCTTTAGTATTTTCAGATATTTGATTGAACGTCAGTCCTTTAGAAAGATACATTCATTAAAAGGTTTTTTTTGTTTTTTTTTTGTTGTTGTTGCTGTATTTTTTTTTTTTTTTTTTTTAAATCAAGGGAGCTGCATGGTGCTCACAGCATTGGCCGGGGGGGTTTGACAGAGGCAAGCCGGGTGGTGGAGTGGATCCCGGCAAAGGAGTCTGATTGAAAACTTAAAAGTAGCTGCCAGGGCTTTCCCCTTGATTCTTGTTATTGGTCTAAAAACAGGAGGGGCTAGGCTGGCAGACAGTAATGGAGGGAGCCAAGGGACCGAGTTCCGGCCAAAGGGTCAGCGCCACGCAGCTATTCTGGTTACACAGTTGTCACTGGCTACCAGGAAATGCAGCCACAACAGGTTCTAGCAGCAAAGCTGTAAGTGAGCTGGCTCTCTCACTGAGAACTGACCAGGTTTGCAGCTGTTACTCCTTAGGGATTTGGGATGACCCACCACAGTTCCTCAGTCTGCACTTTTGTGCGGAGATTCCCTTGGTCACTTTCAAAACAAACTCAGAGGTGTTTTGGAGATAGCTGTGCTGTTTTTTTTTGTTTTGTTTTGTTTTGTTTTGTTTTTTTGCTTTCTTTCCCTCTTGTAGGGAAACCTTAGCTTATTCCCCAAGTTGCTGGCAGGTACGCTGAATTTTGGCAATGGACTCAAGGCTGAGCTCTAAGAGGAATTCCTCATTTCTGTGGTTGACAGGGAGTGGAAAGGCAAGGCAAACCATCTGCAGCTGGCAGGAGAAGGAAAGATGGGGGTTCCTCCCCTGGCCTCAGGGTTTGGGATTGGTAGAAAGAGATGAGGAGGGGGCTCACAGTACAGCATGGCCTAGCAGGGCAGTAACTAGGTCTATTTAGCTAAGTTTCCCCCACCCCCGACTGGCCTTTGGGTCTTTCTCAAGGTGAATTCATGACCCATCAGTGCATTAATCATTTCAATAACAAATGCAGCTTAAGGTTTTTTTCTTTAAAAAAAAAAAAAAAGGAATAAAAGGATTTACAAAAAAACCTCACACAGTGCAACAATAAAGGAAACCAGACACGAGTGGAACCCCTCGGGCCACTGTATCTTGTTCACGGGCAAAAGGAGGAAGGGAGGTGAGGTCTGGGTAGAGTGCTTTTCCCCAGTCCCCTGCTGGCACTTCTCCACGATGACAGGGAGTCCCTGCCAACCTGGCCACAGTGCTGGGCTCCCTGCATGACAGTGAATACAGTGACAGTGTTCCAGCAGAGCCACCAAAGTTCTTAATTAAGGTCATGGAAGAACAGGGAACCCAGGATGGAAGGCACAGCAGAGCCGTAAGTCCCGGGGCAGAGAGCGCTGGGCTGAGTTGTATTGCTTCGCTAGACTTCCTTCCGTAGGAATGGGCTTCTCGTGGTGAGAAAAGATGCCCCGCCCCCCCCACTGGACTACGCTGCTCTGAAACCTTGTGGCTGACAGAGGCAGAGGAGAATCTGCTTTATCGTGAGTGGTCAGACTGTGCTTCAGTTTTAAACGGGCTGCCCCAAAAGAGGGCATGGGGGGTGGGGGGACCCAGGGGAGTCTTTGCAGGCATGAGGACTTGGTGGGCAGAGGGAGAGGGAACGAAGTGACCTATGAGGCAGATGGTGATGGAAAATGTCAGGTTGCCATTCAGCTTGGTTGCTAACTCTGAAGGAGGAAAGACGAGGGAAGTGTAGGTTCCTACCTCTCCGCACTGAGCTGTGCCAGAGAGGAGAGAGACAGTGTGGGAAAGAAGAGGAGAAACTGCTGTGTCGAGATCCTACTGCAGCCTTTTCAGGAGCTTCGATTTGGGAAGGAGGGGAGTGGCCCGATAGAGTTGGGGGACCTTCCTTTTCCATTTATTGTTAAAGAGCAAACCCAGGAAACGTTTATGTCAACAGGGCACAAACGAACTACACATTAAACAACAAAAAGTACACCTTCCAGGGGGAAGTTGGGCAGGAAAAACCAGACTTTGTGTGTACAGCTGAATATTTTCTCTAACTTCATCCTATGAAAATAAAAAATTATTAAAAACCGATCTTCTTTTAAATTAGGATAATACCGCGGTTTAAAAAATAGCCTTGTCATAAGTGCTTCTCCCTATGAAGTGCTTCTCATAGAAAAATATACAAAATATATTTACATTTATAAAACCTTAAATAGTAAACTGTAAACAGAACAGAGTAAAATCCAATGACTTAATTTAACAGGTTCAGGACACTGTCTTGGGGAAGGAAGAGAAGAAACATTTGATGCTGTTTTGACCACATCCTAAGGAGTAATCAGGGCAGTAGTGTCATTTAATTTACTTTATCCATAGATTTTGTGCAGGTGGCAGAGTTCCCTCAATACAAGGTGGTCTAGTCCCCAAGTTTTGGGCCTTGAAATCTGATTAGTGTTCTGCCTTCAACTGGACACTGACCATTTATTTAAAAATTAAGTCTTCCTATGTCTTAACATGGGGAAAAATAAAGTTATGTCCTAGGAATGGGGCCCAGGGGTCATCCTGGTTGTGATACTCTGGTTGTTGCATGATTCAAATCCTATTTAAATAATCTTCCTCTTCTAAAAAATCATGCTACATACATTTCTTTAAAACTCTCAGTGGAGTTTTATGAAAATGTTTCCAAATTCTGTCTGGTTATGGCCAATGGCTCCTGTCCACTTCCCCACTGGGAGTGCTTACAGGCTCAGGGAACGTTTTGTAGGCACATCCTATGCCCAACAGGGAGTGTCCTCGAGCAGGGAGTCACCCTCCCCTACCACCCAGAGAGAACGGGAGAGCAGTGGCATGCAGAACGGGGGGCGAGGGGAGAGTGGAGTGAAGAGAAGGGATGAGAGGGAAGCCGCTCCTACTGTCTAGGAAGGTGACTGCCTGAGATAAGGCTCATGGGGGTAACACTCCCACTTACAGCCCGCAGGCTCAATGTCTGGTAATGAATTGGCACAACCCCAAGACAGCCTTTGACACCAAAGGTGCTAAGAATCCTGTCTCCCAACCAGAAGGGAACTTTCAAGTGGGAGGATAGTAGGGAAAACCACCAGACCATCTCTGTTTGTTCAACACACGGCTACAGGCCGGGCCCGGTTGGCAAACTGTCAGGTATCCAACCAACCCCACACTGGGGCTGTGCCTGACCCCTTGCTTACAGTGCTCGGGAAAGGCCAAGATGAGGATGGCAACTTCTCTCTGAGGAGGTGCTCAGGCCTGATCTCCCAATATAACTAACCTTCTATAGGCTCCTTCCAGGCAAGTCTGCTAGGGACCCCGTTTCCCACTTTTTAACAGCACACAATCAGAGGGGCCCTAGTAGAAAGCCAATCTCGGGTCTTTTCTTTGAGACCTCATCTCTCTCCAGGACTATGATCACATGTATAATGTGAATATGGGACCTAAGGGAGCCTGGCCATCACGGAGGCCCCTCAACTGCGCCCACTCAATCCTGGAACTCCTGGCTGCTGGCAAAGGCCTTCGGCATTGCTTTGGAGGCCCTGGGTCCTAGTACTCCAACACTGGGGAGAAGAGCAGCTTTAGTTTAGGAACTTCCGGCATTTCTTGGCACCACAGTTGCAGGGAAGCTTGTTGCTGGCATCCTCAATGGGGAACTTATAGTCGTAAGTGAGTTCCTCCCCTCGGTAGATCTTGCGCATGGCGAAGATGACAATGTGCTTCTGCCCATCGATATTGATGACCCGAGAGTAGCAGTTAGGCTCACATGAGTGATTGATGAAGCGGGCAGCGTTTCCATGCATGGTGGCATCTACTACCTCAGAGTCATCGATTCGGAACATGTAGCAACCGATGCCCTACAGGAAGGACAATGGAGCAGAACCTGTTATTTATTATAGCTCAGGCTTGATGACATTTCCCAGTCTTTTTCTGATGTAACCTTAGTCGCTGACAAAGTTTATTCTGCTAAAATTTCTGGCTTTCTCCCATCTTTCAGGATGCTTCCATGACAAATTCCTAGACTACAGGCGCTAGGCTAGAGATTTCTTAAGTCTCCATAGGCAAGAGAAACCTAAAATTGTGTCACTATGTGTTGTTTTTAAAAAAAAAAAAAAAAAAGCTGTGCTACGCAACTTGAGGGATCTTAGTTCCCAACCAGGGATTGAACCCAGGCCCCCGCAGTGAAAGTGCTGAGTCCTAATCACTGGACCACCAGGGAGTTCCCATCACTACGTGCTTTGGATCCCGGGATCCATTCAGACAAACCTTCAAAGAGTATCTTTATGTGCTGACCCCGAGAGTGGACCAGGCCCACCACAAATTCAGAGATGTTAAAATGTTTAAAAAAAAAAAAAAAAAAAGTGTCTAAGTAAAATATACTAATTCTTCTGCGATCTAGGGATCATTTTATAGTTGATGGCCCCTTTCTATAACAAAAGCACTGGAGGAACTCACCTTGCTGTCATAGTACTTCTCTCGCTTGTCAGTCTGGATGGAACGGATGACATTGCCAGCGTACTCAATCACCATCTCACCTGCATCAATGTTTCTCTTACAAAAAAGACCCCGGCCATGGATGGGAGACCTAGGACATAAAGATGAAAAAGACATCAGCTGCAGATGTTGTAAATAAGGTTAAATGTGTGAATACATGAATAAATGAATAAAATCTCCTGGTCTGTTAGTGCCCCAGGAGAGACAGACACTTGGAAAAAAAAAAACCTGAACCCACCTGATTTGAGTATATTAATTATTCTAACAAATGGCCAAGGATTAAAGATTTCTCTGTTCCACAGCCCACTAGAAGTAGCAATAGTTCAATGCTTACTGTGTTAAAATTCCTTGTTCAACACAAGGAGTTGCAGGGTCCCAGGACTTCAGGTTGAATTAGTAATTATTGATAAAAATCTCACTTACTGAATGAAGGAGGGCACTCCAGCATTTGGTCCACTTTGATTTTGGAAAACTTCATTAGTTTTCTATAATTTTCTACAATCTTAGCCATACCTGTAGACACCAACTGCCTCCTTAGAAGTCTTTTTTAGGTGCCGGAAACGCATGGGCATTGGCAGATCCATACTCGTTGCCCTCCTAAAGAGAGAAGGGTTGTTATCAATGAATTCTCTTCAGGAAATCATCAGTTTTGAATCTTGGATCAAAGGTTCCTAGAGCATATGACCACACTATTCTGTGTGTTCAATGCCAAGCACAAGTGCCTTATTAGGCCTGAAGTATAGTATGTTATAGATGAGGTCTATGGCGGTACATCCAAAGCTGACAGAGTGTGCTATAGTTAAAGAAAATAAAATCTACATCTTATAGTTATTTGAATTTCTCCTCTGTAACATACTCCTCTCTCTTTGCCAGCCAGCTACTGCTACTTCAACACAAACTATATTTCAGTCTTCTTAAATGTTACCTGGGAAATTCTGACCCAAAGAGCATTTCTTTTTTTATTTTTAAATTTTCTATTGAAGCATAGTTGATTTACAATGTTGTGTTAGTTTCTGGCATACAGCAAAGTGATTCAGTTATACATATATAACTGTTCTGTTTCATATTCTTTTCCTTTATGGTTTATTACAGGATATGGAATACTGTTCCCTGTGCTATACTGTAGGACCTTGTTGTTTACCTATTTTATATACAGTAGTTTGTATCTGCTAATCCCAAACTCCTAATTTATCCCCATCCCCTTTCCCCTTTGGTAACCATAAATTTGTTTTCTGTGTCTATGAGTCTTCTTCTGTTTTGTAAACAAGTTCATTTGTATCATGTTTTAGATTCCACATATAAGTTTTATCATATGGCATTCATCTTTCTCTTTCTGACTCACTTCACTTAGTATGATAATCTCTAGGTCCTTCCATGTTGCTGCGAATGGCATCATTTCATTCGTAAAGAGTATTTCTTATGGCCCCTCTCTACTCCAGACTCACCGAGCTGACTTCAGCTGTACCTCCTCCTCTTCCTCATCGTTGGGGTTGTACTCAGGAGGCTGCCGGTGCTTAGAAGCCAGGAAGTTAAACATGTCAAATGCCGACTTCCTGGAGCCAAATGATTAAAATATATTTAGAGAAATACTTTAATAGAACCAGTGAAGGACAGTGTTAACACTGGAAATCTCAAAGGTTAAGTGGGAACATAATTATATCAGTAGATAATAAAATCAAGACCCACAACTGCTTATGGAAAAAAACAGAACTTGCCTCAGGTGGACTTCAGCCCTGGCCGAGCCATGAGGGTTCAGTGGGGGTTCATTGGCCTCCTCTGGTTTGTGGAAACGGAATCTGTAATTCCTGCAGTGCTTGGCACCAGACAGTTGCTCGATCAGGAACACGACTGCATCATGGAGAATCCCCAGCATCCTCAAACCGTTCACACCTGCAGGTCAAAGGCACCCGGGCAGTGAGGAGCCCAGTCAACAGGGAGCCTCGTACAACACAGAAATGGCTAAGCTAGCGAACAGCTCTGCCAGAGGCTGCTCAAGGGTGAATTACAGTAAAGAGGAGCTAGAAGTTAGCATTAAGTAGCCACTAAACTGATGTGGGTACGGATCCATCAATATGGAAAATACTCATGATAGATTAAGTGAAGAAAGCACGTTCTCTATGTACACAGAAAAATGCTACATATGCATTATTTCATTTCATGGCATAATGACCACACTGGGCAGGAATTACTAGCTTCATCTCAAGGTAAGTAAACCTAGGCTCACACCCAAGGTCACATAGCTAGTGTGACAGGATCTGAACCTTGGACTGTGTAACTCTAGCTATGATCCCATTTTTGTTTACAAGTAATGGAGTACCTGGGTTATGTATATGCACGCAGGCACCTCACTAAAATCTATAAGGAATGTTAGTGAACACCTAACACAGAACTCTCTTCCATGCTGTTACAGTGAACATATGGAGAAATACAGCCAACAGCCACTTTGTTTTACTCAGTCTTATTCCATTAATGATCATTTCTTATTTCTTTTTGTTTTATAAAAAACAACATTTATGTAAGTCTGCTGGCACAGATGGTGAGAGGCTTTCTAAAATGAGTGGCTTTCTTCATTAAAGGATGGGACACAGTAATAACTGCCACACCTCTTTTTGACACTAGCAAACAGCTAATTAAGTAAACAGTATTATACCATTTATAATTATTATTTTTGGTATTATTAATAGATACCAAAATAATAATGGCGTCTACTGTGGACAAGATATAGATTTCATAGGCATAACTGTGTTAGGATCACACACGCAATTCCAACAGACACACAGTTTGTGTTATAAAGCATATTTATGGAGATGGACCCCCAGTGTAATTTGGGGGCCATATGCTATGTCTGGAAGGATATCTGTGCTTAAATGTTAACAGTTACTTCTAGGAGGTGAGACCCCAATCCACCAATTTGTCATTCTGGTGATTAGCTTTTCCAAATTTTAAAATTCTTCATCTTGTATAATTTCTTAAAAGAGGGGAAAGTTATTAGTTGCCTAATTTCCACTTCACTGACGAGAATTTTTAAGGGACATGATTGGGTTTAGTGACAAGCAGAAAGGTAAGGCTCAGATAAGCACCCTTCTTAGAATCACAACTGATGTTCCGGCTAGAATTCAACCTATAAAAGTATAAAACACACGTCGACAGTATAAAAGCTTAAGTCATATGAGACATATAAGACAATGGCAAACATTTTTTTTTTCTACACAAACTGATTTTCCCCAAGAATTTCTTCCTAGGGGTTTTAGGTTGCTGTGGATTCCTAGGCAGAAAAAGCCATCAGAAAACATACTTAAGTGTATTTTCATGAAGTTCATTTTAATGTTTAGGCTGAGTGTTCAACTTTGCATTCACTGGAGGGCTTACAATGAGATTAGACACTGTGTCAATAATGGGAAAAGAAAGATGAGTTACTCGTGGCCCCTGTTTTCATGGAGCCATTGGCAGAGGGAAGCAGGTACATACACAAGCTTTGCAACGTGAAATTGACCAGATAAAGGTGTAGTAAAAAGTACTGTGGAAACAATCTGTTCTCTTGTGGGCGATTCACTTGTTCATCCAACAAATATTTACTGAGCTCCTACTGTATCTCCTGCATTCTTTCCACCTCTCCACTGTGCCAGACAGAATCTTGGGAAAACAAAGGTGAACAAGACAGGAAGGTACCTGAGACAGGAAGGTCTCAGCTTTAATGTCACCTCACGAAACTCCTTTCCTGACCACACTATCTAGAAAATGCTTCCTGCTACCAACTACCTGCCTTTGTGTCAGTCTCTATTTTATCACCCCATTTTATCTTCTGCAGAGTAGTGATAGCTGCCACTAGAACATAATAAGGTCGTGAGGATAAGGACAAGGTGGCAGCCCAGGAGGTGGAAAATGATGGACAGATTCTGGATTAGGGAACACAGCGATCACTGTGGTTCACTCCCAGCATCTACTCCACTTGGATGGTTAGTCTAAGGCAACCATGGAAATCACAGTCCCCCTGCCAGTGACTAGTTTAGGAATGGACATGGTACCTAGTTCTGGTCTATGAGATGTGAGAAGTCCATCTTCTCCTAACAAAAACCCCTCCCCTGAACACTGCCACAAGTGACTGTGATCCTGGGAACTGCTGCAGCCATTTGCAGTCAGCCTGAAGACGAAGCTTTTCTGTGAACAGCAAAGTAAAAGGAAGGGAACAATCTGTCTTTAATGACACTGCAAACCCCCTATCAACCAATCCTGATGCCTGTCCCACCTCTGGACTTTGTTATGAAATCAGTCAAGAATTGGGATTTATGTAACCTGAGACCAAAAGTATCCTCAGTGATAAGGTAATATGCACAGAGAAAAATGGCCAAATAAGCTAAAGAGGTGACTTTGAGCAGGGTCTTCAAGGATTAACAGGAGTCTGTGAAGCAAACAAGAGAATCTGGGGAGCAGGAGACAGAAGATGGAGGGAAGCAGGCCATTACAGTAGAGGGAGCTGCCTGAAGCAAGGTATGCTAATGTGAAAGCATGTGTAACGTAAGTAACAGGGATTACTCGGGGCACATGGTAAAAATTCAGTTGTCTCACCTCCAAGTCTGGAGGTTCTGATTCCTATCCACAGACCACATCTGAAGACACACTGCTGGATCAGGAACAGTGAAGAGTGTAGTGCAGCCACAGAACAAGGAGTCTTGAGGGGTGAGGAAAGTGGTGAGAGCTGAGGCTGAACAGATGAGGTAGGGTGAATAAGACCTTGTCATATAGGGATACACAGACTGGAAACCTCAGGAGAGCAGGGCTGAACTTGCTTCTATTCAGCAATTATTTCCCAAGTGCTTTTTAAAATTACTTTATTTATTGGCTGTGTTGGGTCTTCGATGCTGCACGTGGGCTTTCTCTAGTTGTGGAGAGTGGGGGCTACTCTTCATTGTGGTGCTCGGGCTTCAGTGCGGTGGCTTCTCGTTGAGGAGCACAGGCTCTAGGCGTGCAGGCTTCAGTAGTTGCAGCACATGGGCTCAGTAGTTGTGGCGCACGGGCTTAGTTGCTCCTCAGCATGTGGGATCTTCCTGGACCAGGGCTTGAACCCATGTTCCCTGCATTGGCAGGTGGATTCTTAACCACTGCGCCACCAGGGAAGTCCTCCTAAGTGTTTGACATGGTGCCAGGCACATTACAGGTGTTCAGAAAATATTTATTAATAGCAAGTATTTAAGAGTTGAAGATTTTATTCCTACAAGTAGTAGGTAATAATAAGAAGCTTTTGAGATACTTCTGGTGACACTGAGGAGTCCCTACAAGGGGCCAGTTATGAGGCCTTTTCATATTACGGGGAGAGAATAACAAGGCTACGCCTGAGGAAAGAAGGAGAGGAAGAAGGAGTAAGACTCCTGCTTTTGGGGTAGAATCAACAGTAGTGAGCAACTGGATGTGAATGATGACAGAAAGGAAGGAGGTCAAGAGTGGCTGGATTTTTTTGACCTGAGATCTGGGGATGGCAGCAAGAGGAAGGAGTGGGGTCACGGGGGTGCCGTGGGGGAGCAGGGAGAGGCAGAACAAAGCCGGCGAGCGGCGGGTAAGAGGGGTGGAGGCGCGCAACCCAGGAGAATCCTAGCTTAAAACAAACCTATTTGCATCTCTTCCGTAAAAAACGGAATATATTTGAATTATCTCATTTTTTTTTTAATTTATAAAAGTAATACCTCCTCATGGAAATGAAGTGAAACAGCACAGAAATTTTAAAAAGTTGCCCATTCTAATTTCCCAGGTCTTGCTCCTCTGAGGCAACCACTACATATATAGTAGATATATAATATAAAAGTATCTAAAGGGACTCATCCTCACACTAGATACACAGTGTGGTAACTTGCCTTTTCAATTAATTTACTTTGAACCTCTTTCTCAATTTCCCTACTGAGGAGAATTTGGGTTGCTTCCCTCTAATATGTGGGAATGAACATATCAGAATGAGCGTCCTTACACATTTTTATGACTTGGTTAGGACAACCTGCAGGGTAAATAGTGGAACTGCTGGATGAAAGAACATACGACTTGAAAATTTTGATAGCTATTGCTTCACTGCTCCTCCAAATAGTTGTATTAGTAATTTAGACACCTATCATTAATATCAGAGAGAGCCCCACCTCCTCCATCTTTCTATTTCCTCCAAATTCTGAACCTTTGTTAATCAAGGTGAAAATAGTTAATAATGTTTTAATATGCACATAAAAAACTGAGTGAGACTGTATCTTTTCATATGTTACTGGCCATGTGAATACTGTGGAGGATAAAATGCCTGTTGTGTCCTTTGTTCTTCTTTTAATTAAAAAAATCCTGTAACTTTAAATGTTCTAAAAAATATTAACAATTTAACTATGTATTTTCCTGAAAGAAATACTTGTTTTTCACAATGGATATAGCATAGGAATAAAATTGACTTTCCTCATTCAAAAAAAAAGAAAAAAAATCCTCAAAGATTTAAAATACAGAAAAGTACACAGGCAGTTAAAACAGCTACACCTGTAGCTGCCACTTAAAATAAACAAATGGTAATATTTTTAACTCTCCCACAGTGAATACATACTCAATAGTGAAGGACAAAGTTTTTCTCTAAGATCATAAACAAAGCAAGGATGCCTGCTTTCACCACTTCTGTTCAACATAGTACTGGAAGTTCTAGATAGAGCATGTAAGTGAAAAAAAGAATTAAAAAGGCACCCAAATTGGAAAGGAAGCAGTAAGATCATCTCTGTTTGCAGATATGATCTTATATGCAGAAAACCATAATGATACCACAAAAACAAAAAAAGACCCTTAGAATAAATGAATTCAGCAAAAGAGCACAATAAAAAGCCAACACAAAAATCAGCTACATTTCTCTACATGAACAATGAACAATCTGCAAAAGAAATTACAAAAACAATTTCATTTACAATAGTATCAAAAAGAATACTTAGGAATAACTTAATCGGGGAGGCGAAAAGACTTGTGCAATGAAAACTACAAAACACTGCTGAAACAAAGTTAAGCAGACTAAAATAAAAGGAAATATGACCCATGTTCACTAGAAGATATAAAACTGTTGAAATGTCGGGACTTCTCTGGTGGCACAGTGGTTAAGAATCCACCTGCCAATGCAGGGGACACGGGTTCCATCCCTGGGCCGGGAAGATTCCACATGCCGAGGAGCAACTAAGCCTGTGCACTACAACTACTGAGCCCACATGCTGCAACTACTGAAGCCTGTGCACCTGGAGCCTGTGCTCCGCAACAAAAGAAGCCACCTCAACGAGAAGCCCACACACTGCAACGAAGAGTAGCCCCCAATCACAGCAACGAAAACCCAACACAGACAAAAAATAAATAAATCTTAAAAAAAAAAAACAAAAAACTCTAAAAAAAAAATTGTTGAAATGTCAATACCACCCAAAGTCATCAGTAGGTTCAATGCAATCCCTATCAAAATCCCAACAACCTTTTCTGCAGAAATAGAAATACTCATCCTAAAATTCATATAGAATCACAAGAGATCCCGAATAGGCTAAACAATTTTGAAAAAGAACAAAACCAAAGGGCCCACAGTTCCTGATTTCAAAACTTACTACAAAACCACAGTAATCAGGGACTTCCCTGCTGGTTCAGTGGTTAAGACTCTGCTCTCCCAATGAAGGGGGCACAGGTTCAATCCCTGGTCAGGGAACTAGATCCCACATGCTGCAACTAAAAAATCCTGCATGCCACAATGAAGATCCGCGTGCTGCAACTAGGACCTAGCGCAGCCAAACAAACAAACAAAAAACAACCCACAATCAAAACAGTGAAGTACTGGCATAAAGACAGACATATAGACCAATGGGATATAGCAGAGATTCCTGTAATCAACCCTTGTGCAGTTGGTCAAATGATTTTTAACAGGGGTGACAAAACCATTCAATGGGGAAAGGATAGTCTTGTCAACAAAAATGCTGGAAAAAATGGACATCCACATGTAAAAAAGAACACTTGGACCCTTACACCACATATAAAAATTAACTCTAAATGGGTCAAGGACCTAAATGTAAAACCTAAAACTATAAAACTCTTAGAAGAAAACATAGGACAAAATCTTCATGGCACTGAATTTAGCAATGACTTCTTGGATATGACATCAAAGGCATAGGTAACAAAAGAAAAAATAGATAAACTGGACTTCGTGATGATTAAAAAATTTTGTGCATCAAAAGACTATTAAAAAAAGCCAGTATTCAGTGATTTCTCTGAATTCTATCTCAAATCCCTTCAGTCAGGATAAATGGTCTTAATTTGGCAGAGTAGGATACTTAAATCACATCAGGCTCATTATTTTATTTTTTATATTTTTTATTTTTGGCTGCACCTCATGGCTTATGGGATATTAGTTCCCTGATTAGGGATTGAACCTGGGCCCTTGGCAGTAAGAGCACAGAGTCCTAACTGCTAGACCAGGAAATTCCCAGGTTCATTATTTTAATTAATCCTCACAACAAATTTTGAAGGTTACATTAATATTCCCACTTAAGGAGATTAAGATTTCAAGAAGTAAATTAGCTTGCACCCAAAATAACACTGACAGCAAAAGGGCAGAAAAGGGCTTAAACTCAGTTTCTATCTCCAGAGTTCATGGTTTCTAACCACCGTTCCAAGTGGCAGTAAACAACATGGATAAATCAAAGCAATCTTGTCCCGTTGCCAAAAAAGGCTGGGCTATTCAATTTGAGGCTGAGAACACTCAGCTTGGGACACTGGTTTCCTCCAGGAGCAGAATCTTACACATATTATCAGTAACCATCTCAGAGTGACTCCTGGGAGAGGCCATGTACAAATTTAATGATAGTTCACCCCATGACCGCTGCAGCTGGACACAGCAGGACCTATGAACCATATTTTCTTGCCCCCAAAGTATCCCCCTCACCAATCTAAAAAAACAAAAAACAAAAAAGACACTATCCAGAGTAAAAAAGGAGGCAGCCCACAGAATGGGAGAAAATATTTGCAAATCATATATCTGATAAGGGATTAATATCCAGAATATACAGAACTTCTAAAACAACAAGAAAACAAGCTGATGAAAAAATAGACAAAGGACTTGAATAAACATTTCTCTAAAGAAGATATATAAATGGCCAATAAGGCACATGAAAAGATGCTCAATATCTCAAGTCATTAGGGAAATGTACAGAAAATAACAAGTATTGGTGAGGATGTGGAGAAATCAGAACTCTTGCATACCATTGGTGGGAATGTAAAATGGTACAGCTGCTGTAGAAAACCGTAGGGCAGTTCCTCAAAAAATTCAAAATAGAATCACCATATGATCCAGCAATTCCATTTCTGGGTATATACCCAAAAGAATTGAAAGCAAAGTCTTGAAGAGATATCGGTACACCCATGTTTGTAGCGGAATTATTCAAAACGGCAAAAATTTGGAAGCAATCCAAGTGCCCAACTGATGGATCAATTGATAAAATAAATGTGATATATACCTACAATGGAATATTATTCAGCCTGAAAAAGGAAGGAAGTTCTGCAACATGCTACAGCAAGGATGCACCTTGAGGACATTATGCTGGGTGTACCAAGCCAGTCACAAGAGGACAAACACTGTATGATTCCACTTATAGGAGGTACTTAAAATAGTTAAAATCACAAAGATGGAAAGAATAATGGTGGTAACCAGAGGTTGGGCGGAGGGGAGAATGGGGAGTCACTGTTTAATGGATACAGAGTTTCAGTTTTACAAGACCAAAAGTTATGGGGATGGATGCTGCTGATGGCTGCACAACAAGGTGGATGTATTTAACACCACTGAACTGTATACTTAAAAATAATTAAGATGAGGGCTTCGAGGTGGCACAGTGGTCGAGAATCCACCTGCCAATGTAGGGGACATGGATTCCATTCCTGCTCCAGGAAGATCCACATGCCGCGGAGCAACTAGGCCCATGCGCCACAACTATTGAGCCCACATGCTGCAACTACTGAAGCCCACGTGCCTAGAGCCCGTGCTCTGCAACAATAGAAGCCACAGCAATGAGGAGCCCGTGCACCACAACGAAGAATAGCCCCCACTCACCCGCAACTAAAAAAAAGAAAGCCCACGCACAGCAAAAAAAAGACCCAACACAGCCAATAAAATAAATTAATTAAAAAAAATAAATAATTAAGATGATAATTTCTATGTTATGTGTATTTTACCACAATAAAAAATATTCATCTGTAAAAGAAAAATGGTAATGAAGTGCTGAGACAATGTTACAGTAGAAAGAAATCTTGAAAGCGTTATGTTAAATCAAAGAAGCCAGTCACAAAAGGCCACATACTGTATGATTCATTTCTGTAGGAAATGTACAGAACAGCACATCCAGAGAGACAGAGAGTAGACTAGTGGCTGCAAGGGGCTGAGGAATGACTGCTAATGGGTATGGGGTTTCTTTTAGGGATGATGAAAAGGTTCTGGAATCATACAGTAATGATGGTTTGCACAAATCTGTGAATACACTAAACGCCATCGATTTGTATGCTTTAAATGGGTAAACTGTGTAGGATAAGGTTTATATCTCAATAAAGCTGAGAAAAATGATTAAAAAAAAAAAAAAAAAACCAGAAGATTTGGGACGTCCCTGGTCATGGAGTAGTTAACACTCTGCCTGCCAATGCAGGGGACACGGGTTCCATCCCTGGTCCGGGAACATCTCACATGCAGCGGAGCAACTAAGCCCGTGCATCACAACTACTGAGACTGTGATCTAGAGCCCAGGTGCCACAATTACAGAGTCCGCACCCCTAGAGCTCAAGCTCTGCAACAGGAGAAGCCCCTGCACTGCAGAGAAGAGTAGCCCCTGCTCGCTGCAACTAGAGAAAGCCCGCATGCAGCAATGAAGACCCAATGGAGCCAAAAATAAATAAATAAATAAGTAAAGTTCTCTTAACAAAAAAAAAAAAGGTTGTTTTTTTTGCTTTTGTTTTGGTAGAATCAACAATCAACTAACTTGTGGGTAGCTTAGACCCACAAGTTACCAGAGGATACTGAGACAGGAGCAAAATGACTGCTGCAGCATTACCTGCAAATGAAAGCTGCTTTAGGCGGGCGTTTGACCGAGCTTCCTGGACTTTGTCTGTCAATGACTTCCAGGCATCTGTGAAGAAATAAGATAATTCAGTCAAACATCTCAATACCAATGACATGAACCTAAAACAGCAGAATAGCTAGTATAGCTTTTTGTTGGTTTCTTAGTTTAAATCAGTTCAGTGAATAAGAAAGAAGCTGGGAAGCTGCCCCACCCAGCAGTGCTCCTTTCTGTTACAAAGGATACAGAAGCAGGAAGGAGATTCCCTTCTTCTCTTAAAACGACCCCTGCAATCCTCAAAGCACTCACTTCCCTTGAGGGTAGTCCAGGTTCCCAAACCTGAATGTGTGGTATTAACTCTACTCCCTGTACCCCTACCCAATACAACACCAGCACCAACGGTTAACCAGGACTGTGAGAGGGTGATCCCAACCTCTCAGTTCCTTACAATTAAGGGGTGTAACTAGAAAACCTTTACAATCCCTTCCAGCTCTAACCTAAGAGTCTATGATCCCTTCCTGTCACATTTCTTCCCACACTCCACATTCAATACATCTTACGCAGAATTTGTACACTCAAATTAGTTATTTTTTTGTTCTGCTTACATATCCTTTTTCTTAGTCACCAGGGCCTGAATCTTCAGTCATCTTTGACGCCTCTCTCTCTGCCCTCTATATCCAAGCAGTCATGAGTGCATCTGCTCTCTCTCCTTTCCTTCCTTCTCCTACTGGAAGTGTGGGCTTTATTACCTGACATCTCCACTGTAGCAATACTCTCACTATGGCCTCTTGCCTTCTAGTGTCTCTAATTCAACCTGTCTTGTATGGAGCTGCCCACATGAATGGTACTACTGCAGCCCTAGCTGAACAAAGCCTGTGTCGCTGGGCCGACTTAATTTAACCCACTCACCTTCGATACTTTCCGCACAGATCTGAAAGCCATCGTCACTTGAAATTTCAAAAACAAGTCCTTTCTTGGGCTTTTTCTCAGCAATGCTTTCCTTCCGCTTCTGTTCTTGTTGTAGCCAAAGCATCAGTGGAGAGCTGAAATTACTTTCTTCTTCTTCTGCTGTTTTAGGTTCTGTGAGGGAGAAAATAGATAGAGGCCAAAGTGGATGCCACAGCAAACACTTACTGAGTACTTTATGTGTGTTGTCTCCAAGCCTAACAACATCCCACAGCTGGCTTTATTATTCCCTTTTACAGATAACAAACCGGAGGCTCAAAGAGGTGGAGCAGCTTGCCTGAGCTTACAGCTAGAAAGCGACAAAAACTGGAATTTTTTTTTTTGCGTGAAGTTATGCTGTCTCTGTGGTAAAGTTTCTGGTATGACAATCTGACAGTTTTTCAGTAAGTAATTGCCCTCAATAGAGTCACAGTTAAAAAATAATAGTGGTTAACATGTATGAAGCACTATATATGAGGGACTCTTCTGGGAACTTCCTGTATCAACTCAGATAAACCTCATCACAATACAATGAGGTAGGTGAGAAATGATCTAAATTTTAAAGGTGAGAAAACTGAGGCAGAGAGCGGTTAAGCAGCCCAAGTTCACATAGCTAATAAGAGGAAAAGCTGGCATCTCGACCTATCTGGTTCCAGAGTCTGCACTTGCAGCTACTATCCCTCACACTGCCCTCTTACACAGAGATGTGTCAGTCCTCTGCAGGAATCAGCAAATCAGCAGAATGTGACTGCATCCCACATCTTATGCCTCAGCATCTTCTCTACCGGGTTTTCTTCCGGGAATCCCCTCAATGGAAAACAGCAAAGCCTTATATCCAGAGCTCTCTAGTCTTGAAGTGACGAGTTGTTTACTCATGAAATTCACCAGGACAGACAGAAGTGCTCTGGAGATGTACCTGGCGTCACAACCTGAAGCTGGCTACACTGTAATAAAAATCGTTCTTGGTTTTCACTAGTGACACCTAAAGGATGAAGGCAGCTTATTGCGAGCTATTTACATCACACTGCTGTTACAGCAAACAGAGCAAAAGAATATTTATAGGTTTTAGTCTTGTGTCCTTTGGCCAATTGCTTAACATCTTTAGCGCTCCAACTTTATTTCTGTAAATCTAGAAAATCAGTAAGTAGAGAAGGGGATTTTCATAGTACTTCTGGCCTTGAAATTCTGATTCTAACCTGTTACCCACCCACATACCTGAATTTTCTTGTTCATTTGCTGGATTTTGTGTCGTCTGAATCTCAGGAAGAACAGCCACTTGCCTACATGAAAAGAAAACCAAATGTGAGATATAATACCAGACAGATCTTCAATTCGAAGATTAAAGCTGTCCACCATCTGCCACACAGCTGTATCAGGTATACCGAACAACCGCCAGACACGAACCACAGGACGCTCCGTGTACAACCTGTTGAATGAATGCACCACCACACTACTGTGCGATACACAACATCAACTATCTTTTGTGAGATTCTTTCCCAAACACTGACATTAAGTTTCTGCTTTTGGAGCTGTAGATTGCGCCCTTGAAATTCTTCTCATACCCTTAAGTGTTAGAAAAAAAATAAAAGGACACTTGTTAGAAGCAGTTCTGGAGTTCCTTAAGTGAGTTAGCTGGTTTAACCAAAAACAAAAGCAGGCTGCATGAGCCAGTAAACCACACCAATTTTCACTTTTTACAATTAAATAAATCTTGCAAACAATCCAGATGCAGACCAATAGGGGACTATGTAAATAAATTACAGTAGGTTCACACAATAGAACTGGAGGCAGCCTTTAAGAAATGAAGTAGCATACAAATATGTACACAATACAATAGGTGAACAGAAAGTACAGAACAGCATGTACAGCATTACTCACTTCCTGTAAAAAAGGTATATACGTATTCACATGCACGCCATGTACAGCTATATGCATGGAAATGTTGGCATGAATGAAAACAAATTACGAGCAACCATTACCTCTAGGCAATAAATTGGGAAGAGGGTAGGCAGGATGAACATGGAACCATTATCTATTATTTAGATAATCCTGTTTTGTTTTGTTTTTTTAACAAGCATATTTTAATTCCATTAAAAAAACTTCGGCAACAAAAAAATCAACACAAATAAGCACCAATTTCTAAATGAGGGCTTCACCCTAGGGAACTAAGTTTTACACTTACCCTGCAGGCTGCCCACATTCCTTCCGTGGTGACTGTTCCACACTAGCTGTATCCTGCTGCTCAGCCTCTGCTCCTGGAGTCCTGGAACAGAAGCATTTGCATCTTTTCAAGAAAAACAACAGTAAATATATACCCAACATGGAGGTCAGTCTAAAGCAACGACTCTATAGAATATGTGAGCTGGGAAAACTAACCTCTGGTGATATGGGTTAGACAGTGGTCACCTCGAGGGGGTACTGACTAAGAGAGGGCACCAGGAGCCTCCTGGAATACTAGAAATATATTATTGATCAGAATGGAAGCTACATGGCTACATACCCAGGTAAAAATTCACTTGTGTACTTTATGTGTATTTTAATGATAATGTTTCAGAAAAGGACACCACGAGGATCTACGACAGGCGGTTTTGCCCTCCAGGCAGGGATAATCATCGCTTAGTATCCTAACTAAGCCTCAGCAAAAAAGAAACACGAGCAAACAGCAGCACTGTTCTAAATCAGAGCAGAGAGTAATTAACGATATGGTTCTATCCAAGGGACAAACTGCCCACGGATGGAACTAAATTTTACTCTATAAATCACCACTGTTGGGGGGAGGGGGGGCGCAGGGAATTAAAGTCAAAGCCCAGAGAACCCAAGTAATGCAACTTGGGCGGAGGCGTGTCCCTCCCAGACCATGAAACCCCTCAGACCTAGCAGAGCTAAGGTCTGCATCACTCACCCTGTGACTGAGGTCAGGGGGGTCGTGTTGGCTTCTTGGTCTGGAATGTGTGCTTCAGAAAAACTGGTCCGCAAGTGGGAAACTTTGTGCTTCTTGCCACTCCCTTTGTCCAAAGGCAGCTGAATCCGTTTGATTTTTGGTTTGGGTTTTGTGGGCCCCGGCACTGAGGGACTTGCTGACTGCTGTCCAGAGGATGGAGAGCCCCCGGGAGAGGCGGAGCTGGCTTGCATAGCTGAGGATAAAGCCTTATTCTGCTCCAGCCCCATGCTATTAGGAGCATCTACTGTCTGTGTAAAGTTGGATCCCTGGGTCCCTGGAGCAGAATCAAGATCCCGCTGGGAAGAGAGAATCCCAGTTTTGCTGGCGAGGAGCTGGTTTACATGCTGGAGCTGATAGTGTTCTTCTGCTTCCCCAGAAGGCGAAGCAGCTGTTATGCCCGCAGTCTGAGTCGAGGGGAGCACACAGATGCTAGATGCTGCTGTCATCGCAGCGGTAGAGGGAGTCTGTGACGTCCCCAGTTGTGGAAACATTCCTGAACTTGGCGGTAAAGCCACAGGCTGGTCCTGAATCCCCAGGCTCTGCTGGCTGGCTTTGATTAAAAGATTGCTTATGGAGCCAATATCTGGGCTACCAAGCAACCTTGGGTTGGTTAACGCGACATGTCCTGGAACAGACGCGCTACTTGTAGGGGCGGTTGTAGTTGGCATGGATACAACGTTCAAGACGGAGGAACCAGAGGCCAAGCCAGACACAGGCCCTGACGTGAGGTGGCCGGTGTCCTGGCTTATGGTGGCTGTGCCTGCCGCCGGGGCAGCAGTTCCTCCCACATTCTGCGGTAACAGGGGTGCCTGTTCAAAATACATGACACCAGATTTAGACCTTTTGATGATGTTGGGGACAGTTCGGTGAGATGAAGTATTAAGTGACCCCAAGTCTAACAGATTGGGATGATTTGGAAGCTGGGAGGGTGTGAAGTTAATCAGTGTCATATTGGAAACCACATCGGAAGGGGCAATGTTTGAAGGGGTACTAGAGGGAGCGAGTTTTTTCTTTCGGGGCTGCAGGCGAGATATGGGTCTTTTCTTGAGTCCAGAGGATGGAGTGGCTACGGTGGGACTGAGGTCTGTCCTCTGGCTGGCTTCCGAAACCAAGAGCTGGGGATCTGGGGGAGGCTGGACCCCAATAAGTAGGCCTGAAGGAGGGCTGCTGATGTTCGGCGGGAAGCTACTCTGAGTAGCTGCAGGGAAGGAATGTAAGTGCTGGTGATGAGTCATGGGGAGCAATCCTTTGCTAGCAGGAGGGAATAGAGACTGAGAAGTCGGCAGGCTTGGACTGAGTCCTGTGGTTAGGGTGAGACCACTTCCCATGGGCCCCAGGACTGACGTATTTGTCTCCATCACATTGGGTGCAGAACTAACAGAAGAGGTCAGCTGGATTTTTTGGGTCACTCCGTTCGGAAGAGTTTGGAGAACATACAGTGGCTGCATGTTCTGGTTAACAACGATGAGTTTCTCGGTGGCTGGTTTCAGGTGGGGCGGAGTGGTCTGGACGGCTGCATTGGAGATCTGAGACGGGCCAGGGCTATCGGTAGAGTTGGGCACATATTTCTGGTTCTGGATAGGAACAGTAGGGGAAGCAGGTACCTGAAGGCCAGGGGTGCTACTGTTTCTAGTTAAATCCTGATTGTTGCCATGACCTTGCTCCACTGAACCACAAGGGGGGCTGGAGATGTGGTCTGCATCCATGTGACCTTGGATAAAGTGGTCTGGAGTCATGTGGCCTTCAGGGCTGGGATCTACTCCTGGACTCAGCAGTGAGGAGTCACCTTCAGAGGAGGCCACAGATTTTTCTGTGATGGTTACTCTCTTCTCTCCTGAGTCTGAGATCACAGCTAGCCTACTGGGATTCTGGCTAGGGACGGTGGGACTCCGGGTGGTCAGGACGGAGAGATCTGATGGCAGCTCCAGTGGCAACTCGAACTGCTCCTCTGCTGAGATGGAGGAAGAGACACTACTGTCCACAGGTTCCGCAGTCGGCAACTGCTGAGAAAACACTTCAAAAAGACCCATGTCTTTTTCACGATTACTATCAAGACCCAAACCTTCACCAAGATTCAGGAGTTCTGAGGAAGAGGATTCTGGGCTCTCGCCCAAAGCCTGCATGGATGGAGTATTCTTTAGTACAAAGTCCATAATGTCCGAGGGCAGGATGTTCCCACAGTCATCACTGTTGTTATTATCTGAATCCGATTTCAGGAGCTCAGTGTTATAGGTGTCCAGTAAGTTTTTGTCTGAGGGGGTGCTTGTGTGGACCCTGCGGCTTGACTCCAACGAGCTGAGCTGAGCTTCCAAGGAATCCTGTCCCTGTGTTTTCACTCTGCTCACAGAGTGGCAGTTATCCATCTTTGGCTCATTTTTGTGGCCAACGGAGCTCTTCACGACGTGTTCTTTCTCCCCAGCGTCTTCAGGCCGATCCATCTTCAAGCTCTCTGTCCCGTTCTCTTTACTGCTTCTTTTTGGAATCTGGCTGCTTTTCCTTGCTGTGGTTGTGACGCTCGTATCACTCTCCGTCCCATCGTCGACACCATCCAACTGTGAGATTTTTGGAAGATCACACTGCTCCTCCTCCCGAAATAAATTATGGGGTGTGAGCCGTTCCTCGCCGCCTGAAGAAATCACTGTCCTTGTGAAATTGTAATAGTATAAATCGTCCTCGTCTGAGGTGCTCAAGTCATCAGCCCCGTCCACCTGTCCTTCAGCGGATCTCTTGCCTCGCTTCTTCCCAGTTGAGCTGCTGTAAAATGGAATGTCTTCTTCGCCATAGGACCTTACTCCATAGAGTGGGGTGAGCCCAAAGAACATGTTAGATCGCGCCCGGGCGCTGCGACGGGGATATCTCCTCTTGAAAGAGCCATCCTCCTGAGGTTTGGGGCCATCTGGAAGCATTAGGTTTCTGTCCTGTACCGGAAGATTCTGATAGTTGTTACTTTGAGAATCCTGGGATGAGGTATTAGTGGGGCTTGCTTGGGCCACTGGACCATCTCCTGGACTTTCAGAGGCAGAAACTGGTTCTGTTGGAGACGCTGATTCTATCTGCAAAGGGGAAACAGGACTACTTTCTTTCAGGGTATTCTTGGACTGACTCTCACTCTCCATTTTCAGAGGTGTCAGTGTGACTTTGACTGTGCGTTTCCGGGGTGTCTGTAATTCCTTGGAAGACCCTTCTGCTTGCATGGATGGAGCTTTAGGGACTCCTGGCATAGGGTGGACTTTGTCCCCAATCTTATCAGAAGAAACATTATTACATGGTCGTTGCCCCATGAACTCAGGAGTCAAAACGTCATCAACGAACTCTGGCTTTAGGTTTCCTTCCTCACCAGTTGCCACCTGACCAGGTTCCAAAAAAGATCTACTGGAATGCTTTTCTTTGAATGTTTCTTTACAAGATTTTTTCCCTTTCTGTCTCCTGTCTCTGGAGCCGGATCCCACATGTTCGTTTATAAGGGACGACCTGCTGCTCACTCCAGATAGCTTCAGGGTCTTGACTTCGGTATCATCATCGGGAGGCGCGTTGGCCGACTGGTTGGACTCTGCCTGTTGGTCTCGATCACTCCTCTGCCCTCTCAGATGCAGTGGTGGGAAGGGGAGGGCCTCTTTAGAAGAAAATGGCACTGAAGAGAGTTCAGCAAAAGTGCCCATCTTACTGACATTTAATTCCCCAGCCGTCTCATTATGAACCTGTGGGGCCAGCTTCGGAATGCCAGGGTAAGCCACGTTATGTGCCAATCCCTCGGAGTTCTTGGAACTCGGCATTCTGGTCTTCTCCCCCTTCAAAGAGGAGCTCTTGGATGTCAAGTCTGAAGCACTGGAATGCTTCATTTCTGAAGATGAAGAGGCATCCAAGTGACTGGTTTTAGTGCCCAGAGTAGTCACTGTCCTTTGCAAATTTGAAGAGGTGGGAGTGTTCTGCCCTAAGTTAGTATTAGAACTCAGTGGCCCTAAGACGTGATCCACTGCTTTGGCACTTGACTCAAGATCTGTAGCAGTCCCTATGGTGGAGACTGAGGAGACGCTACTCCTGGAGTAAGTACTCCCAGTTCTCATTGGAGACATTATCCGGAGTTTAGACCGCTGGGGTGACAAGGAAGAAGTACTATGACGCCTGGAGCCAATGCTTCGAAGTCCAGAGGAGAGTAAAGGGTCACCCACTGTGACTATTTCATGAGTGGTTGGGGTAGGGCTTCCTAAACAAGAGAGAAAAAGTAATAAAGTCTATTACAGAGAGAACAGATATGTTGTAGTCACTGGTTTCAATGACGTGGCTACGTATATTTACAGGTAACAGAAAAATCAACATTTTCAATTGGCAAAAGTCACTAAGATAAAGTAGCCCGAACGAATTACCAACTAATCTTTGAGCTGACCTTCCTGGGTCAAACAGGTCAGCGAAGTCCTTTACCTGCAGAAGGCAGTGGCCGACAGCCAGGGGATCTCTGTGTTGGGGAATAACTGGGTGTTCGAATCCTAGGGACCTTTGAGATGAAGTGATAGAAACAGGAACCAGAAGTCTGTGAATGAGGAGGTCGATCTGGTGATGGAGGACTTACAATTTCAGCTGTGTTTTGACTTTCCTTAGGTGAAATTTCTGTGGCAGGAAATAAAAACTCTTACTAAAAAAGTTTAATTAAAATATCAAATAAACGAACCACGAAAAAGCCAGCTATCAGATAAATACCAAAACAGAAACAAATACAACCTCCTGAAGCAATGCCTTTTTCCCACCTGTCAATCACAGTACTCCCCCAAATCGAATTCGAGTCCCATCTTGATTAAAGACTAACCTGCGAATGATGTTGGACTGTGAGCAATGGTCCTGTTTTCATCGTGCTCAACAGTGCTGTTAATATCTGGCTCTACAACCGGAGGACGGCATTCGACTATCTTGCACGTGTACACGCAGCGTTTGCGCGCATCCGTGGTGCTCCAGTACACTCGAGAACACCTGCACGCAGATGGCAATGATCATCACCGTGAGCGAGACGACAGAAACAGAGAATGACATTTGTCAAAACCTCTCCCCAGCCTGGGTTCCCTGGCCTCCTTGATTTACAAAATTTAGCTTTATTTCATGGATTCTTATTAGAGTCTCCTAGTTAGGGCCTTCCAAGTTTTTTGAAGTCCTTGGTTTTTTCTGGCCTCTCAGAAGACCCTTTTTTATTGTGTTGTAATAAGCAGGGGACAATATTAGTAAAATATCCTAAAATGCAAAGAAAAAAATACTAACTATTGATACTACAAGAAATAGTTATTGGCCTTCAGGAAGGGATAGCTGCCCCACCATGTGTACAAAGTGAGGAGAGAACAAACCTGGTGTGTTTCCTTTGGGAGCAAAGCCCCATGAGACAAGAGAAACGATACTGCTTCAAATCTGCTGGATGCTGATGGAGCCTATAGCTCTTTACACTTAGAGCTGCCAGCTAAACGTGGAGTAGAGACTGTGTTGTCTAAATTGAAATGCAGAATAAATTGGAGTATATATAACCAAATGAGACTCCAAAGGGGAAGAGAGAGAAAGCAAATTTTAAATTTATATTGTCAGTTTGCTAGAAGTTTAAAGAATTTGCTTCATATGGGAAAGATCATAAATTCTTACTGGAGTATCTGATTGTTATTGTGGGGGTTTATATTTTTAGAAGGACCTATAAAATGTAAAATGTAAAATGAGGTTTGATCCCTGACAACAAACTGCACTTCTAAACCGAGCTGGATGGAAGTTAGTGGAAGCTTAAGAGACTAGGCCTGGTGTTTTCTACCTAGGTTTTGTTTGGAAATGATTCTGAAATTATGTCAACAATACTTTCTTTCTACAACTGGATCTAGCTGACATAAATTGATACCTTAATCCCAATCTACGAGAAGTGGCAAAAAAAAAAAAAAAAAAAAAAAAAGAAAGGAATTAGTTAAAAGTTGCTAACAAGCATGGCTCTACATTTAATGACCTACTCACTGCTTCAGGGTGCTCAAGTGGTGGGGCTGCTGGCTTCTCACTACAGAGCTACTTACTGATATCCAATAGGAAAGAGCTTATCCTCACAGTCAGAGAGATCATTCAGAATCCCTAAGCAGTCAATTGTCATGGAGCCTGAGGAAGGAAAGAAGAACTGATTAGAGGTGATCATGAGAAGGTCCACCTTTTAACTGAAGACTAGAAAGCCACTCAGTAGTACTGCCAGCTTCCCCAACACCAAGCCCATGTCATACCAATCATCATGTGGATATTTTCTGGTTCTAAGCCATTGAGAAACTTCCTTCTCAAGCTGATTCCTTCAAAGTCCACAAACACTCTTCTAAAAACTTCAAATCCGTTCTCAGGAACCACCTTAAATGAGAAGCCACGGTAGCTGTTAGGCTATCCCTTTACACACTATACTTATGATACTGACTCAGAGGGATAGTACAGAGCATATCTCAAAATCACCCTTCCATTTCACCAGCAGGGCCTCTGTTACTTCTCCTAAGAGGAGGTGACTCTAGGAACACCTCGTAGGAAGGTGAAATACAGTTTACCATCTTGCTATTTTCAGCCTCTTTTCCTAAAGAATTCGAAAAGCAACTAAAGCTGTCTCACCTCGCCTTTGATCAAATCCCGATGTCGCTGGCAGTATACTTTTTTATCATCCAGAAACACACAGTTCTTGGCTCGGGAACACATGAAGTGATAGTTGCTGGTGCAGGATGTGAGGCAGCAACCCACAGTGGCTCCTGGCTTTTGGCAGAATTCACATCTCTAACAATCCAGAAAGAACAGAGTCTGAGTCAGACTTTCAGGTGTTTTAGCCATTTTTCATCTAGAGTCACCCCATTCTGGGTTTCCCACAATTCATTATTGTAATCTGCTGAATTACAGAAAAGTGATATGAGCCATAAGCCTCCTCTACAAATCCTTTCTTTCCCATGGCCCATGGGGCCTATAACTACTAAATTTAAGTATTACAATTTGATTTCGAACTTGGATCGGAACAGTTTTGTCTAAGATGCACAACTGATTTAGAGAAGATGAAACTTTGAAGATTGATATTAAAAACATCGTCTTGGTAGAAAGCTATTATATCCAAAAGAAGTCAGTTCTAGAAAGATTATACTAGTCAAGAAACATAATGGCTCTTAATTACTAGGCTTAACTGATGAATTTACGTGATTCAAAGATTTCCTTCTACTAGGCTGTATGTTACTACCTCATTCTGTCACAGTCACAGTCTGGGCTCCTCTCCAGGGAAGATACTATTTGTGCTCTCCACACATTCTACTCACGTTTCGTATGCATGTGCTGTTTTTTGTTTCTTTCTGATAATCCTTCATTTTCTCCCCTCCGTCAAAATATACCTTTAAAAATTTTACTCCTTCGTGGCCGTTCCTGATTACTCTCAGCTGTTACTAATCATTGTCTATATCCCCTCTTCGTGTGTGTATTCTGGGGGTTTGTCCCGGGGGCCTCAGAGCACTGATTCAACTGGAACCTCTGAGGTCATTGTGTCTAAATCACTTAATAAGTTAATACCTTTCTTGAGCATCTGAATTATCTCCCTAACTAGATAAGACTTTGTTTTCTGTTTCTTTTGAGCCCATCCTCCAAGGGTCAGAATAACAACCTGTCTACAGTGTACACCAATATTTGCTGCTGGCTAATCACTCTGAAGGTGTTAAGAGAAACATCAGCGAGGCAGCATTTGGCCCCAGAAAGAACATCCAGAAACGGAGAGGGAGTCTCTTCCAGTAACATCCACCCGCGAGTTCTTACCAGCTGCTTGCCCCTGATCACAGCCATGTGCACATTCTTTAGCGAGCCATCATCATCTTCAAACACTTCTGCTGACCACAAAGCGCAATTTACATGTGTCCATTCATTTTGGCCAATGTAGAGCAAACGGCCAGCATCCTATGAAACAAGAGGTTTCCTTTTTTCTTTAAAGAACATAATATCGAAAAGGGTTTTCCTTGTATTAGCTTCAGGATAACTTCAGTAAATCAATTCTAACTCTTTAACTTAGAGGTGCACAGAAAAAAATCACAATCCAAAGTTTCTTTGTTTTCACTTCACACCTTTTTAGATTACTTTTACCACAGACTGGAAATATTTTATAAACATAAAGAATTTAAAAGTAAACAATAAGTGTTAAGTTTATAGAAGTGCCCACGGACTTCTTTAAAACCATATTTCAAAGCCAGTTCTCTCAGTTTGCATTAAAAGCCTTTTTAAAAAAAATTGTAAGCTTACTATGTGCCAGGCCCTAAATAAGGCTTTACATACATTATTTCCTTCAGTCCTCATAACCATTCTGAGGTAACATTATTATTATCCTCATTTTAAAAATGAGCTCCTTGCCAAGGTCAACAAGCAGGCGGTAAAGCACAGAAATGAATCCAGGCACCCTGCCAGAACTGGGGATCTTAACCATACTGCTAACTACATTAAACACAAGCTATTTAATGTACAACTTCTATTTTACTGACTTTCATAAAATCTTCTTTTTGAGGAACTGCCAACAGAAATTATGAGACAACAGCACGTTAATTTAAGGCAACTCATCTTTTAAATCAATTACAGAAAAAAACCCAGTGCCACAAACTAAGTGACAAATATTCACTGAATAAACAGCACTGGTCACCAAGTTTAGACACAAAGAGTTTGTTATTGGCTAGTCTTCTAAGCAGGTCCTGGTGCACCAAGGTACTTACATTAGCACTGTCATCACCGTACGTCAAACACAATGCACACTGTCTATTATCTTCTATGCCTGGGGGTGGGTTCAGTTCCGGACTGTCTTCTCGACTCCTATCAGTACCTTGCAATCCGAAAGACATGCAGTTAAAATTGGCAAAAGTATGCCTGATTTCCAGGAAAAAAGAAAACAATTCTGCTTAAATAGCTTATAACCTATGAAATCAACACTTTCAAAAGGTGTTCAAAGCTATGCTTACTATCTGTTACATTACTTGTACCAATTCTTTGTTAACATTCCAAGTGAAGCAAAAATAATGATTTTATTATATTTAAGGATCACCTGAAATTTTTCCAATATGGAAGTACATTAAATTTAGAGTCACTCATTTGCACCCAGAGAGAAATGGACAGCAAGTTAATCATTTGCACCCAGAGAGAAATGGACAACAAGTCTTCATCTGGTGTCTTACTCAAAGTTGGTGGTGTAGGAGGATGCAGAGGAGTTGGTGAGTCTGGCTCGCCAGGCCCTTTAGGTTTGGGAGCTGGAATGATTTTCTTCATTAAAGGAGGCTGCTCAGTGTGGCTGTTTTCCTCTCGCTCCTGCCACTGAGCATAATTATGGTCAAGTGAAGGTGGAAGCACTGCGTTTGGTAACATCCCACTGCTGGAAATAATCGATTCAACAAGTATTTATTGAACTCCTACAAGATACCCAGAACTGTACAAAACAGTCAAATTCTTGATATCATCAGGTCTCAGGCCTGTGCACAAGCCTTTCACAGACTGTAAGAAGTCACAGAATTTGAAAAGCGCCTATGCAGGACTTCATTATTTTTAAAAATATAATCGTGACATATTGTGACTCCTGGTTAAACTTCTAGAAACAAATGACAACCTTATCAATGCATCAAAAGGATTTACTGGAATAAAAACTTAAGGTTAAATATGGAGAATCAAGAACTGTTGAGGAAAAAAAAAAAAAACTGTTGAGAGCACCATTTGAACTAAATAAAATAGAACCCAGTTATAACCAATCCAATTACTGGGCTATATATATAGTACATGTATTGTACATATGCCACAAGTTCCCTAAAACATAACAAATACATAAATAAAGAAAAAAAAGGGCAACTGACCACAATAAACATTAAGTGTTGTCTCTAAACCAGCAATAAAAAGGCATTTCAACTAATTAATCTTTAATATTAAAGCCTAGTCTAAAAAACCCTCAATCTAAAAATATAAGAACACTTAGATTTCTGGCTGACGAGGAGAAGAAAAGTAATACTGAATTTACTCACTTGCTCGATACTTTATTTGGCTCCCAAAACCTGGACTTTTTGACACTGAACCATGGAAAAACACGTTCCATTTGCTAACAGAGAAACAAACAAACAAAATGTAAGCATGTGACCATTCATTTGGAAAGGACATAAAAACCAATAACTTCACACCAGCTTCTCTGTCAATATGAGGAAGATTTCAGGCTACCAAGGGAAAGATCCATCCACTGTGGGACCTCACCAATCTCCTCCCAAAGAATCAGAGGAACGAATTAAACCAAAAATGATTTATACACATGACAAAGCAAAACACAGACGAGAACAAGTCTGTTCTGGTCATGGGGTAACAACCCACAGATTAAGTATCAAAGACATGAACTATTAATATCATTCACCCGAATAAAGAAGGACTTGACCATGCTGTTGGCTTTTTTAATCTCTGGCTGCCCTCCATCTGAGTTAATGGCTGCTTGAATGATCTTCACAATATCATCACTGAACTCCAACTGTATACAAAAACAAAGTATTAATTATTCATAGAACAGCGTGCTCTCAAAACCATTTCTTCTTCCCTCCTAAATCATCCAGCACAGAGATCCAACAGGAAACGGACACCCGATTTTAATACGGTCTAATTTCTCTTTAGTAGAGGCCTTTAGGATTTAGTTTATAATTAACTTGTGGCAGTCAAGAGATGCCAGGCCAAAAAGGCAAGACAGCAAATAAATTAGCTGTATCATGTAAGTTACCCAAACAGGGCCACAATTTTTTTACTTAGACTAAAATGAATAAACAACTGAACAGCAAACATGGACCACGAGATAACAGTTGCTCATTTCCCACATATTCTTAAAACCATAAAATTAAAAGGCATCTATCTACAAATGAGTACCCAATATAAAAAGATATTATTCGGATGTGATCCCAAAAGGGGCAAACCAATTAACTTCACATTAGCACTTTTCCATAAATAGTTTTAATACAAAAATAATTTTAAGTATAATTTTCAAAGAACTCAGATGAAAGCCAGATAAAAAGACACTACACCTTCCCTATCATAACCCATCTTTCAAAACAAAGAACTAAAATAACTCACATATTTTCAGGCATTTAAAACCACATGACATTTCTAAATATACACAAATCATCTTTTAATGCTAACACCCAGCCTCATCCCGCAGAAGACCCAAGAAGCTAAACTGGCCCTGGAAATTTGGGTAGTTTGCTGCATAGACATACCACAGATGTGTAGTTCCCTTGGTCCATTTTCCTCTTAACTCCTTCCAAATCTAAAGGCTGCTGGTCTTCCTGTTTGCTGACCTCAGTAAGCACTGGTGGATCAGGTCCCTCTGGGGAGCTGCGGGAAGGGATACTCTCCTCGGTCTCGGGATTTAAGTCCGGAGGTTTGGCAGCCTGTGGTCAGGAAAGATATCTTTTACCTAACGCGGAAAATGAGGCACCCATGCAGATTCTATTCGAGTGAATAAAGATGGTACTAAATATGCATATTATAAAACCTAAAGAACTTGAAAAGAATCAGAGATTTCTCAAGTAATAGATAAGGAAAGTTAAAATGAGCCAGCTATCTAACAGCTTGGCTAGGCTAACTTAGGAGTTTTGCTTGATAACTCCCAACCTAGTATGAAAAAACAGGAACTGTCCAATTCCTTTTGAGTAAGACACAGATAGCAGCTAATTTTCCTATTCAAAAAACAGACTCTATTAAAAGATAAAGCAGCAGCCTAGTTCTGAGCTAAAGGTATCCATGTGGTTCTTCCAACATTATACCTGTGTTCCCAATGACTACTTTTTGTATAGTTCATGACTTACATGGACAAAAAGAAATGATTTTCAAATTGTGTCCTGAGGAGCCCTGGAACTTTCCTGGAGCCGAAGTATCTCTGGCCCCACTACCACCCTCGTAGATCAGGCCACCATCCTGCTTCCTCTTACCTAGAGCACTACCATTGCCTCCTAACCATGGCTCCTGCCTCTAGGCTCAGACCTCTCCAATCCTTCCTCTCACTCCAGTCAAAATCGTTCTTTTGTTTTGCTTTTTTTCTTAAAAAGCAACTCTGATCAGGTTACTCTTTTGGGTGAAGTCCTTCACTAGCTCCCCACAGCCTTCAGAATACAAAGTCTAAATTTCATATTACAACAGCGAGACCTTTGAAAGAGATATGGCCCCTTCCTTCTTCTTACCCCAAAGAAGGGTTTTACTCTTGGTGCTAAAAATTTTCTCAATGGCCTAAGGCCAAAACAAGGAACTCTACAGAAATAAATGAAGAATGAAGCAAAAGAAAATAAATTGAAAAGTACACACACACAAAAACCCACACATTCCATGACTAGGTAAAAACCACCAAAGAACAAACTCTTGGAATACAAATTGAGCCTTGGGCCTACCTGTCGGTAGCGTAGCAAGTGGCTAGTGGTCCGAGAGTTCAACAAGGCTGTGAGAACTTGCTTCAGAGAGATCTGGAGCTCTTTTTCAAGGGCCAGTCGCCACTCTGCAGGGTGCCGCTCAGTACAGTTCACACAAGTGTAGGCCACACTTTCCGGCAGATTAGACAGAATCTCATACATCTCATCTGGGGAAACAGAAATCTACAATGACGAGGTGCTCAGAAGAGTGGGAGAGAGGGAAAAGAGGAAGCTCTTCTGCTGAACTCAATATCAAGCTGTATGTTAGGAACAGTATTAAGGCTCTCACACCCTCTAAGAACTCATACATATTAATTTCCAAAGGGACATTATTAACACTAACTCAGCATTTGGTTACTGGAGAATCAATAACTTATTGTATCCACAAAGGACAGCAAATAAATATTTTAAAGAATGTGCTCAAGATAAATGAGCACAAATGTAACACAATGTTCTTAGTTTAGAGACCAAAAAATAAATTTAAAAAGACTTCAAGTAACAACACTAGCATAATTTTCTGTTTATACTACTCTGGGGGCTGTAAATGCAGCTGTACCAAGAAAGAAGGAAACTGTAATAAAAAGACTCCAACCTTCTGTACCTGAAAGATTCTCACATTTGGAATGGACCCATCGATCACATTTCCCACACTGCATCATCTTACTCTCGTAGTCATCATCATCATAACACTTATCACAGAGAGGGCAGAAGTTTCCTGAAAGCAGAGCAAAGTTTTCAGCAGAGCTTTGGGTCAGACACCAACAGCTCTATGGCCCTTGACTCACATATGCCAATCTGATCTAAAATGCAAGCCACCATATTCCGTTTCTGAAACTACTTACAAATGTCAGCATGCATCTACCATGGAATGTGTACACATCTGTAAAGTGTCAAGATTATTCTGAGCTCTGAGAATATGCCACTAGTTCTCTTCTTCAGACCCATTTTTAAAGGTCATGAGGTAGATTTTACAGATAACATAACAGAAAAAGAACGGAAGAGAGAATTTTCTCTTTTAAACATTCCAAAGAAATGCTTAAATTTTTAAAAAAGAGAGGGTAATGGGAGTAAAGAACAGTTAATTTACACTTTTCCCTTATTCCTAGAGCTTTTACATTAGAGCTTAGAGCAGTGCTTCCTAAAATTCAGAAAAATATACAACCTTCATCAATTCATTTTACCCATGTATCACTTCTTATTATTTTGTACTTAATAGACTTAACATTGATTCGCTTATTTCAGATAACTTCGGTAGTGAAAACTTTATATCATTATTGTCCTAAGTCAGTTTAATGTATTGGCTATAATTTTTTCCCAGCACAACTATTAAAATAAAGTCTTTGACTTAGTACCACCTAAAATCATTTCTGAAACAATCAAATGTACATATACCTCACTTTGGGAAATACTGGTTTAGAGCATTTCTTTGTGGTGAGTTACTATAAAAAGTCCCTTAATTCATCCCCCTCAAAGATAACAAAAGCTTTTTAATTGCTATAATTCGCTGTGTAAATAAAAGAGCAAGACCAGGAACTTAGGAAATGTGTCTAAATGGCATCCTTGACAAGAATGGTAGGACTTTTTCATTTCACTGCAGTGTCCAGTTCACCCCCCAAACACTAAGTACAACCTCTGAAAGTTGACAAAACTGGCTTTTTGGAGGTACCTTTCGCAAAGAGCTTGGCACAATCATGGCAGAGAGAGAAATCGTGAGACCACTGTGCGTCCCACCCTTTGCCTGGGGTGGTGGATCCGCAGCTCTTGCAGCGAACACACTTGGTGCAGATCTGGAAGAGATAAAAAGAAATTCAGTAGGAACTTCTTATTTTTAATATCTCTTCTTATTTAAGAAGATCTGGGGCTTCCCTGGTGGCAGAGTCATTAAGAATCTGCCTGCCAATGCAGAGGACATGGGTTCAAGCCCTGGTCGATCCCACATGCCGCGGAGCAACTAAGCCCGTGTGCCACAACTACTGAGCCTGTGCTCTAGAGCTCTCGAGTCACCAATATTGAGTCCACGCACTGCAACTACTAAAGCCCACATGCCTAGAGCCTGTGCTCCACAACAAGAGAAGCCACCGCAGTGAGAAACGTGCTCACTGCAATGAAGAGTAGCCCCCACTCTCCACAACTACAGAAAGCCCACGCGTAGCAACGAAGACCCAATGCAGCCAGTAAATAAAAAATAAAATAAATAATTAAAGAAGAAGAAGAAGAAGATCTCAAAAGCAATCCATTTCTAGAGCTGACGTCTCTACTGGCACGGCTCTTCCTCCTCTTACAATTTGTGCAACCCCAAGAGTCCCATGACCGTTCTCTTTGAAACTGCACATTGTGTGTACTCACCCAAACTTTCTTTTTCTTTGTGGGTTTGGTGGGGTAATTTGGTCCCAGGCACTCAGGGTGATAGCTGTTTCGGCACTTATTACACTCCAGCAACTGCTGTAAGAAAATAAGAGGGCAAAAAGGTGGGCATCACCTCACCTTCACTGGACACCCATCACTTAGTACCCCATCTCGTATTTATCTTCAAGTAAATACAGCCCCTCATTGTAACAGCTTGAATTTCCTCATAAATTATTTACTCTCAAGGCACAGGGATTTATTTCCTGCCAAAGGTACTCAGTGATGAACATTCTGATAGATTTGATTTATTTTGAGGATTTTATCCAATGCCACGTTTTCTGCTATATTCCCAAAATTAAAACACAAAAATAGGCAACTGATTACACCCAGTTAAATTAGTCAAAACAGACTAAGCCAACAGAGAACAAATACAGATACAAAATCCTAAATTAAAAAGCAGAAATGGAGATGGAGAGTGATACTCTAAGTGATTCCATTACTCAGTTTTGTACCTTTGTAGCCTGATGTTGCCTTCCACAAACATGACAGAACTTGCAGCGACGACAACACCAGTTTTCCAGCTGGTCCTCCAGAGGGCGCTCGTTCTCCTCCAAACAAAACTTGTGGAAGGGCTCACAACAGACTTGGCAATACACAAACTAGGGTAAGACAGGAGGTTGTCAGAGGTTGTCAAAACAACATGAGAAGTATCAACCAAATCCTACCTGCTTACTTTGAGCTTTAGGAGTCCAGGGGTATACATATTTCATTCAATACGTTTGCTAAGCAATGACTGTGTTAAAAAAGCAGAATACTGGGCAATGCAGGAGTGTCAGGGGACTAAAGAAGTAGAATTATAAAATAACTAAATAGATATAACCTAAGATTTAACAGAATGCGCTAAGTGCCATAAAAGAGGTATCAATAAACAGCTAAGGCAATGTAAAAGAGTGGAGTGAGAGGAAATAGGGATGGTTTTAAAGGTGTCCTAGAGTCTACTAAACAACTGTGAGCTCTGGTTTGTACTTCCATCTCTAATTTTCGAAATAAGTTATTTTCATACTGATACAGGGATTTTCAAAAATTCAAATGAGGGTGACTCATAATTTTCTTTCGCCATAAAAGAATTAGTGGGACAACTGGTCAAAACAAAATAAAGTCTACTTAGATAACTGTCATATACCAATGTTAATTTCCTGATTTCGATAATTATACTGTGGTTATATAAGAGGATGTCTTTGGTTTTAGGAAATACACTGTATAATATTTAGAGGTAAAAGGGCGTATGTCTGCAACTTGCTCTCAAATTTTAAGAAAAAATATGCCTACATTAAAATGTGTGTATATATTTTATTTCTTATTTTGTAAAATACATATACAAAGAGAAAAGGATAAACCAAATTAAAAATATTAATGTTTGGGGAATCCAGGTAAAGGCTATATGGGAATTCTTTGTACCACTCCTGTAGCTTTTCTGTAAATCTGAAGTCATGTTACCATAAAAGTTTTAAAAAATTTGAATGGAGGGAGAGTTCATCAAGCACCGGTTATGCTTTAGGAGTGCAATGTACATAGTGGGCTATTCATTCTCTAATTCAGTTTTTAGGAATCCTGTGGGATTGCTGTGCATAGCTACACAATTTAAATTAGAGAGAGCAATTATACTCTGGGGGAAAAAAAAACTTGTTTTAACACAGAAATTGAAGTACTGGTGTTACAAAAATAAGTTATTCCTGTGGGTAGCATGTGTGTGGATGTAAAGGGTTGGATTATGTAGGAAAAGAGATGTAGACCCCTGGCACTTACATAGACTGAACAGCCTTAGTTTCAATGCTATCTAAAGCAACTCCAGCACTTAGAACAATATATTCTTCGTAACAGGCACTAAGAAAATATTTCTTCAATGCATGAATATCAGGCAATAATTTGTAATTTTGCTAATGCATAATTAAGCTAGCAAGTGGGCAGGACTGAATCTCCTAGTGAGTCTCACTGACTGCTTGACATCTGGATTACAACTTAGCTTTGGGTTTTCTTTATGACCTTAGAATACATATGTGAGAAGTAAGAAGCTAAGGAGATATTCAGGAATTGAGAACTGTATGAATGACAAATTACTGCTTCCTAGTTAAAATTGTGCTACATTGCCCCCCCTTATTATAAAGGTGGCACATACTAAATGCAAAAAAACTCAAAAAGATAAAGGAAAAACAAAAGTCACCCATAATGCAACCAACACTTAAGATTTTGGCATAAATCCTTCACAATTCTTTCTACATATGTATTTCAAAAACATTTTTCCAAACTAAAATGGGATCATGCTTTACATACTATTTTGTAACCTGCTCTTTTAATTCAGTGATGTGTCATAGACATATTTCCATGTCAATATGAACCTATATTATCATCTTTAGGACTTCATATCTGCCATTATATGCATGTCCTATAATTATTTCAACCAAAGTAACCAGCCCCTTATTGATGACTTTTCGGGTTGTCTCCAATTTTTTATCATCATAAATACTAAAATAAACCCTTCTGTTTATTATATATATACACAAATATGTATACATATAGAAGGGTTTATTATATATATGTATTATATACACACATACATACATATACGTATTTGCCAATTTATCTAATTATATCCTCAAGAGAAATGTCTGGAGTGTAATTGCTGGATTAGAGGGTATACCCATTTTAAAGATAAATACATATTTCCAAACAATCTTCTCAGAAAGACTGTAACTAATTTAGATTTCCACTTTCTAGGAAGTCTCTATTTCTACTTGATCCTCTTTATCATGCTTTAATTTACACTGTTTGGTAATCGAAAGGCTTAACGCTCCCCTCCCACCATGTTTTTATTTCTCATTTTGTGAATTATATATTCCTGTCCTTAGACTATTTTTTTAACTGGTTGTTATTCCTTTTTCTTATTAATTACTAAGAGCTCTTTATAGACAAGGAAGTTTTGCTATTCAACATAAAACAACTATCAACAGCATCTCTTTTTCTAGGAAAATATTTATCATTTCTTCCATGTTTGGACATCTGGCAGAAAAATCAGAACTCTGATAAAGAGTGAATTAAAGAGATGAAACAAACTTTTCACACTCAATGACTGCTACTCTAATAAAAAGCAAACTCCTTCCTGAAATTCCTAAAAAACTTCAAAAGCATTTCATTTGCTGGTTTAAACAGAGTATAGTGCCTGCTATATATCAACAAAACAGAATATAATGATTTCTTTCATCACAGCAAAATTACCTATCATTGTACTGTCAGGGTACCAAGAAGCAGGACATCTTACCTCCACATGCCCACTACTGGCACAGAGAAAGCAAACCACCCTGGGTGTTATAGGAACAGAGGTCAAGATTCCTAAGCCTCCCATCTCCCACACATTTTCTGCTTCACAATCCTCCTGTGGAGAGAGAGAAAGATCATTTACGAGAGTTTTACAACACAACACTGCACTGAAAATAAGAACAAAAAGCATAAAATCAGAGTGACACTAGAAGGTCGAGAATATTTCATTTCAATTAGTTGAAAATAACTGCTGCTTTGAAAACATTAAGTCTCAGACACAAACTTTTAAAAGGTTCACCTGCTAACCACAATGCAAAGATTTACTGGGACTGAATTTCCCTTAGAGTTTTGCTGATTCAAGCAATCATCATGATTTGATAATTCCTATGTGAAAGATTCACTTCCTCAGATACTGTTCTCATCTAAATGCACTTTACAGCTCAGGATGGGCAGGACCATCTCCGTACCTCTGTCCTTCAGTCAGTTCACAGACAGATCTTGTAACACTGCCCAGAGCTCTCACACACCGGAATCCATTCATTAATGGCCACTCTTCACTACCCCCCCATCCCTCCACATGAATTTCCTCTCCTTCAACACCTTTGGTAACATTATTTTCTTGATTTTAAGTCCACAACACTCAATATACTCTGTGGTCACTAAATACTTTTACCTTAAAGTCCACTCTGATTCTGTGGACTCCATCTGCTGGGACTTTTTGCTTGGAACTATTGCCATTGGAGAGAGTGCTGAGGATGTTCAAAGTGCCTGCATTCTCCTGCTTATTGACTGGAGGTGGTTTTTCCTATGGAGATAGAAGATGGATAAAGAACAAATCCACATCCTACTTGCCTTCCATTCCTGTGACAATAATGCAAATGACAAATCTTAACACACCTGGAAAACATGTTTCCAATATAAGTATCCTATAGAAACAGGGAAGTAATCCTCAGGAGATTTTTTTTTCTATTGAGGCACATTATTGGCACCTATGTATTGTACCCCTAGAGAAAATACCCCAGGCTTTTCCCTCCTATGTGTCTTCGTCTTGCTTACTCGTGGTCCATGATGCCAGTTGACGTTGTCAGTACAATGAAACCACACTGACCAGATGGGAGCAGGTTATTCTGCCATTTTTCTAGATCTTGGAGTTGCACACATCAAATCTGGGGCTGATCACTCCACACTTGTGTAACCTGCCTATGAGATCCAAAACAATTTTCCCAGCTCTGTGATCATCAAATTTGCCAATGTAACCATGCTTCATCATCACAGTTAGAAACTGGACAATGACTCTGGAGCACTGCTGAATAAGAACCTGACATTTGCTTCTTTTTTCAGCATTGCTGATGCTCTTGAGAGCATCAGCCTGGACGTGCATACACACCATTATGGAGGCACAGACAGAACCAGAAAACTCTTAAAGATCTCTCTCTCCACATGATAAAAATAGTGGATACAAGGAAGGATGATTGCTATATAGACAAATACTGTTAAAGGATATCGAGGGGAAAAAATTATACAACCTGCAGCATAAATGCATAAGTATGTGGGACTACAAAGAAGGGGAAAACAACAAGGGAAAAAAAAGAGAAAAAAAGAAGTGAACTAAAGCCTAAATCTGAAGTTTGCTAATTTTAAGAAATTCCAGAGACTTCCCTGGTGGCACAGTGGTTAAGAATCTGCCTGCCAACGCAGGGGACATGGGTTTGATACCTGGTCCAGGAAGATCCCACATGCCGCGGAGCAACTAAGCCTATGCACCACAACTACTGAGGCTGCGCTCTAGATTCCGTGAGCCACAACTATTGAGCCCACGGGCTGCAACTACTGAAGCCCTCACACCTAGAGCCCGTGCTCCGCAACATGAGAAGTCACTGCAACGAGAAGCCTAAGCACCACAACGAAGAGTAGCTCCAGCTCGCCACAACTAGAGAAAGCCCATGTGCAGCAACGAAGACCCAACGCAGCCATAAATAAATAAATAAATAAATAAATGAGGAAAGAAAGAAAAGAAAAGAAATTCCATTGCCATCTACATAGAAGCAGAAATGCAGTTTCAGTCTATCACATAAATGTCAAGAATAAGGCTTTTCCCTACAGAATAGAACACATCTTTGAGAAATGGCAGAGAAACAAATCTTTCCTTACCTTTTCTTTTGGCTTTTGTTTTACAGGAATACTTGGGCGAGGAGCCACTTTTTTCTGCTTGCTTTGCTCTGGACCTAAAGAATTCAAAATAAATCGCAGTTAGATGCCACTAAACTTACAGTTAATGCTAAATAGCAACGGTGACTCTAGGAGTGATTGGCCTGTGAAAAAAGGTGCATTAGGAAAAAACTATTTAAACTCAAGGCTTTAAATAGGAAATTAAGACAATACCTCCAACTTAACTGTTTTTTGTTTCTATTTCTTTATTATTATATAATGGTTAAAAGAGAGCTAATTGAGACCTCCCTGGTGGTCCAGGGAACTAGATCCCTGCATGCATGCCGCAAATAAGAGCCGTATGCCACAACTAAAAGATTCCACATGCTGCAACTAAGACCGGTGCAGCCAAATAAATATTTAAAAGAGAGCTAATTTTCTTGTGCCAAAGTCTCAAAAATATACATTTCAGGTTTCCAGTCGCTGTTTAAGATGTCAGTGTCCCGTGCTGGTACTCTGGTACTGTTGGTTGGGCCATCCTCACTCACCTGACTCCGGAGGTGGAGGCTGCTTTTTCTTGGGCTCACTAGGAGTAGTCCTGGGAACTTCTTTTCTCGGTGGTGCTGCACTGGGGGGCTGCGGGGGGATGGCGGGTGCCGGCTGGGAGACCTGCTTGCTGGACTTCCTGGAGGAGGGCGTGGCCGCTTGTTTGGCCTCAGGTGCTGGGGTGGAGGCATTCCCTTCCTCGCTCTTGTCCTCCGCAGGCTTGCGCAGAGGAGGGTCACTGTTGCTTTTCTTGGGGGCAGGATCTTCTCTTGCCGATGGGGTTGATTTCTGACTAGAATCCACCAAGTTCTTCACAACACTGCTCTCTTTGCTTTCCTTCTTTTCATTGGTCTTATTAGACTTTTTCTCTTTCTTCTTCACAGCTTGGGGGGCAAAGCAAGATTATTTTTCTGTGAGAAAATCTTACTTAAAATATAAGTATAGGAATGTACAATCTTAGTCTGTTTCCTACAGCTAAAGTTGACACTGAAAGACTCAAGAAAGTTAATGCCAAGTTGGCAAGTGAAATTACTCTAGGAAATGAAATATAATGTAATTTTCATAAGAATTAAAAAAAATTTTTATTATGGAAATTTTCAAACATAGTCCAAGGTGAAGGGAACAGTAAAATGAACACTCATGTACCTATCACCCAGCTTCAACAACTAACAGCTCCCTGGGAAAGAGCAGTACTTCAAAAAAAGCTAGTATTTGCTTTACACTAGATGTACACAACTATATGACATTAAAGCAGGAAGCATTTAGGGGAAGATCTTTTTACAACACTACCTTTTGCTTGCTTCTGAAGGTAGGCTTTGGAAGGCATCCATTGTAGATTCTGACATTTTCTCATCCTAGAATAATAAGGAATGCCATAAAGTAAACTTCGTTTTGGAGAGAAGCAATTGAAACAAGCGCTACTTTGTCCGCAAGAATCAGTGAACCTTTATTCAGGTTTATTCTGAGCGCTAAAAAAAACCTACTCATTATTTAGATTAAATTCAAGCCTTTAAATCGTTTAATCAGCAATTTCACCTAACTTGAGGATCTAAAAGTAGCAAATACCAAACTATGTTTGAAATGGGACTCAAATGTCTTACAACCCAGTATTGACTAGCACCACACACAAAACGATCAGTCATCATTTCTTGCAGTCAAATCAGCTCTGCTCCCTTATGAGATTAATATTCATACAGTAATCTGAAGACAAAACAGAGTAAAATTACCTGAGTCCTTTGTCTGCCACTACAATGCTACAGGTCCATCTCAGGGCTTTGACACGTATTTCAGTCCTCAATTTAATGAAACTCAAACTTATTTTGAAGTCTAAAATTGAACTGAATCCACTGCAAGCCCTAAACTCAGTGCAATTTTATCTTGCTATCATGTACCGTTTTTGTTGATCTGTGAATTGTCTCACTTCTTTTCACTAATGAGACCGAGACAAGATTCTTGCTAAGGCCAGACTAAACCAAAGCACAGAACTACTTAGTGTCTCCTAGAAACTGTCTCCCCTTAAGTAATTTCTCCCAATTATGCTCCATATAAATTACTTTCATGTTATTCATTCATTCAGCAAATATCTATTCCTGGTGCCAGGTACTTGATGAGATACTCAGTCACCAAAATTTGTTTATGCAACTCTCTTGATCCATTTTAAACAAATTATCCCGGAGAGTAGGAAGTGCGTCCACAAGCCGACTGAAAAAAGGTAGAGTAATCAAAACTTCCAGGGAATTCCCTGGCGGTCGAGTGGTTAGGACGAGGCACTTTCACTGCGGTGGCCCGGATTCAATCCCTGGTTGGGGAACGAAGATCCCACAAGCCACTCAAGGCGCGGAAGAGACTTCCATAGGCATGAAAATATTCTGAGAGAGAGTGGAGACTTCTATCACCAATATTTCCTGAATGCCACAAAGATAAAGGTAATCTCAGTTGGCCTAATAAACACTAAGCCTAAATTTGTCAGTGTTTAAGCAGAAATCCTCCAGCGTTGCACTGACACGGTAGTTCTAGGCACCTGCGGCTACTTAAGTTTATAATTAAATGAAAATTTTAATTATCATTCCTCAGTCACACCAACCATGTTTTAAGTGCTAAATAGCCATATGACTAAGGGCTACCACACTAACCTGAGCAGATACAGAACATTCACAGCACTGCCCTTGAGGATTTCTTATTTAAGTGCAGCTGCAACCCAGCACAGCAAAAAATTCAACTGTGCAACTCAGCTGGCAACTGGAGGAGACTTGGTACAAGCACACTGAGTGTTGGGACACATTTTCTCTGCAACAAGCCAGGACATCGGCTAAGACCAGCCCCCTGGGGAGAAGCGCACTCACTTGCAGCACTGCTTCTTTATGTTGCGGCCACCAAACTTGGGCTTGTCCAAGCAGTTAGTGCAAACACCACAGTCCTCAGGCACCTGGCAGCCGGGACACTGCCCACACCGCCTTGACCTCCGTCCCTTCTTTACTGGAGGTTCCTGCGGTGCCTTGTTTCTGGTGACGGGTTTAATTGGTTTGATGGGTGGAGCAAGAGGTTCAGCGTCTTCTGAGCCAGCAATCGATGACTTGTCTGTTAAAGAAACATGTCATTAGCTCTGAGGGAGCATCTGATTCCTTCCTGGGAGCAGAGGGGAGATTCTCAAAATCTAGGCATGTTAGTATATACATTCAAATCTTGTTTTAATTGAGACTCTAAAAATGAAATTCACTATAATAAAAATATTCATATGCAGAATTCAGAGCCTGTTTTTAAATAATTACTTAAATGTCTAAAAATGCCTATAACTTGCAGCTTGATGAAAGTAGAATTCCAAATAGTGAAAACAAAATATAGTGTAACCTAAAGTCAAGAATATGAACAGAGGGAGTTCCCTGGTGGCCTAGCTGTGAGGATTTGGCACTTTCACTGCAGAGGCCCAGGTTTGATCCCTGGTTGGGGAACACCCTGCAAGAAGCACAGTGTGGCCAAAATACAAAAAATTAATTAATTAATTAATTAATTTTTAAAAAAAGAAAATCTGATTTTAAAAAAGAAAGTGAAGTATTAAAAAAAAAAGAATATGAATTGAATGCTTCTGAATACCTTCTTAACCTCTACATTTCATCCGAGCAGTCACACATGAGAACATGCCTCACAGACCCGCAACCACAGGGAGCATAAATGACCACAGGCCCCAGCCGCTGTGCTCTGAAATCCAGGGGTACGGAGGCCACACTTACCACGGGGGTGGCTCTCAGGCAGTGACAGCGTGGCAGGGATACTAAGGTAGGTCTGTTCCCAGGAGACACGAGACTCCTCTGACAGTCAATGTTTGCTCAAGGGCTCCCTGACAACCTTGCAGAGCTTTCCCACAGTGCATGGCATCCAGGAAGATTCTGCCCAGCCTTCCTTCCCACTCTCCTTCACTAGGGCCAGACTTACAGAGCAGTCTGACAGCTCTCCCAGCCTCTCCTGACTCCCTCCCCATATTCTCTCTCAGGCATTTCCCCTAATAAAATCCTTACACATTTAATTCACCCCCTTGCCATCTGGTTTTTGGAGAAACGAGCCTAACATACAGTGCTATGAAGAGCCTACTGGGCACCCCCAGGATGATCAGCAAACAAACCCAATGTCTGCTCAGACCTCAAAGTTGACATCCCTGACCTACCATCATTTCCCATGGAAGACAAAATCTTTTCTCGTTCTTCCCAAGGTAAGGCACTCAAGGTGGGCATGTCATCAGGAAATACAGCTCGTTTTCGGCCAAGGGCAACAGCAGCTCTTCTGCAGACGTGTTTAATCCGGGGTCCTCGCACAGAGGTCTCTGATGAGTCACTTTCTTGACCCTGAGCCGGAGGCAAGCCAGAAACAAACAATAACAACCATATGTGTTGAAAATATAATTGGATGAAGCCAAGGTACAGTTGATCTACTTATAACCTATAATCAACACATACAACTCTAGTGATTCCCAGCTGATATGCCATATCGATATATAGAAATCATCTACTTCTAAAATTGGCAGAAAAGGATTCTAATCGAAAAACAGAAATCAACTAAGCTTCTATTCCCAATTATACCACTTCTTTAAAATTCCCCTCAAAAAAAATCAAGCTGCCAATCTGCATTATCAAGAAGCTCAGTCTCAAAAAAAAACAAAACTCAGTCTCCCGTAAACAGGGCTTATACTTCTTATATTTCCCTGATCAACAAAGAAGTAGGGGAAATAACCTATAAATGGAAGTATAAAAGGCCACGGCTCCAAACAGAAATGTCTCACATTTTAAAGAGCCACAGCTCCTATCACTAGGAGGTTTACCAAAAACACCCAAAGTGGTGTTGGAAAAAGTCTCATCATATTCCTGTTAGACCTCTCAACTGGCAGAATTACTAAATGTAAATGTGGCGTTATGTTGAATAACATTAAAACCTAAGTCTGTGGTCATCTTAACCTAATTTGATATGTTGGTATACACATGCATTTACTACATGACAATTTTTAAAAACAATCTAAAGATTGGCAGGTTTTCTCAGAAAAGGCCAGTGGTTAGCTCACTGTATTTTAAAAAAAAAAAAAAGCTCTTCTTTACAAAAATCTGTTTATCATCTTAATTAACTGAATTATATAGCTTGTCTGTCCACAACTTGAGGCTAAGTGCTTCTCATATGTATCCTGCAAGTACCAATTTTCTATTGGTCTAATCACTCACTACCAGAGGAAGACATCCCCCGCCTCCCTGTTTTCTACAGTAACAACAATAAAACAATTTGACTGCAAAAATGCACCTTCAAAATTAAGTCACAGATTCCATCACACCAAACCCATGAAGTACAAACAACTCTGCATTCAGGGTAATGTGGCCCCACATACCTTTCGGTCTTGGTTCACCACTTTCCTACATGTACCAGTCCAGCTAGTCCCCATTCCTCAAGTGTTTTATACTTTTCTATCTCTACCTACACTGTTTCCTCTCCTTAAAAAAGTTCTCCCCTAACATGTTCTACCTATCAAAATCCTACCCATCCTTAAAAGACCACCACAAACGCCACCATCTTTTCCTGATTCCCATAACTAGATCTAAGTGGAACACTCAGCCTAAAGCTTGCTCCTAGATGGGGCTCGAGAAACTGTTGATTTTAACAGGCAAGATGGAAAAGAGTACCTGTGCTTTGGGCTGGTCAGTTTGTTTAAGACTCTTACTCTTCTCAATCTTGCAGAGCTGGGCTTTGGCCTTTTTTAGGAGGCTGGCAACCCTCTTGTCAGTCATTGGAAGCTTGTCTGCCTGAGCCAACATGGAGCCTATGGAGGAAGTGGAATGTTTAACAGTGCTAGATGAAGGAGTGGAAAGGCAGAGGGTTTTCTCCTTCTCCAGGGATGGGGCAGTTGGGCCGAGGTCCAAGTTGGTTTTTTCCAGATTTCCTCTCCCTTTCTTTACAAGGATTTTGGTTTTGACAGCTGTTGTATCCCCAAGAGTCACAGAAGCAATATCAGTCCCAGAATCAAGTGATGAAGACTTCTTCCGCCCGGTTGCTTTTTTGGCAGAAGAGGAAGTGGCCACATCTTCACCAACAACCTTCTCTTTGGAAACCCTACCTACAGGATACAAAGCAGAGCTACTCTGAATTTCTGATCCCTTTTTCCTTTTCTCTTTCCTGGACTCCCGCTTATTCTCTTTTTCTCTCTCCCGGTCTCTCTCTCTACTCTTGTCCTTCTCCACGCTCTTGTCAGCATCTCGCTCTTTGGACAGCTCCTCAGGGGCCTTGTCTTTATTTCTCCCTCTTTCGGTCTGAGAGCCTGGGGTAAACCAAGGGAAGAGAGGAGTGGGACTACTGGACGAAAATGGCTCTGCCGGAGCACTAGTCTGCTTCCTTGGTCTCTGGTTTTTCTCTGTAGATTCCCCAGACTGAGTCAGGGAATGAGAAGGAAAAGTAAAAGTTGGGTTTAAGGCACTAGTGGCAAGAGGACTAACAGAAATGCTTAATGAGGAAGAGACAGAAGACGGTGGGGTGAGAGGTGACAGCTCAGAAGTGCTAAGCCTTCCACTTCTTGTCCTCATGGAGTGAGAAGGAGATCTTGGTTCAGATCGAATAGGGCTAAACACTTTTCTTTTCCTTTTCCTGTTCGATACTCCTGAAGAAGATGTTCCAGCAGAAGTTCGATTACTAGGCAAGGTTACAGACTCAAATATTCTAGAGTGAGCCTCGCTTGGAGTAAATCTTGGAGCTCTCAGAAGAGGGCTCCTTTTGTGCATATCAAATCTCGTTCCAGAATGGAGTGGTGAAAACAGTCGGGCTGAAGCAGCAGTACCAGATGTAGAGAACCCGGATGCGAAGCCGACATCCTCAGGAGTTAGTGGAGGGGGACGGAAATTATCAAATATTGGTTTGCGAATAAGACCTTCTTTGGCATACTTTGCTGAGGAAAAGTACTGTGGCTCTGACCTAGAGTGCTTTAAAGAAGTCCACCTAAACGTCGGTTCTCGCAAAATAGATTTTCGCTTCCCTTGCATGGGAGCGGCAGAAGTAGGCAAAAATGGTGATGCTAAAGGGATGGTTGGAGGCATGAGCCAAGGTGTGTGGTCAGAGATACTGGAGGCTGGCTGCAGTGGGGGCGGTGGAGTGAGCAGGGGTGGAGGTGGCGAGGAAGAGGTCTGCTGCTGGGGGGCGCTTTGTAGAGTGGATAATTTTTTCGTCGTTCTAGATCCAAAACTTCTCTCAGACACGGAATACCTTCTGCTTCTCCTGTCGTTACTATCGTTGTCTGGGGACTGGGAAATAGGCAGTGGAGTATGAACTTCGGGGATATCACTCCGCTCTTCAGGAAGTACCTGAATCTCCTCAGAGGCCTGAGAATCTGTGGAGGTATCAACACTGGGGCTACTCGATCGGGAGGAGTCTGAAGACATCTGAGAGGAGTGCTGAGAAGCTGCACTTGATTTTTCAGAAGATCCACAGGACGTGGCACTGAATCTACTATTCGGTGTAGACTCGAGTCGGGCAATTTTAATTGGAGGGTCATAGTCCTCATCCTCTATGAACCGCCGAGGGGTTTTAATGATCCGCGAGGAGATGGCACTGACAACAGGCATAATGAACTGTCGGATGTTTTTGACCTGTGTCTTCACCTTTCTTCCTTGCAGCTGAGCTGCCTCTTTCTCAATTTTCTTCTGAGCCCCCTTTTTCGCCCTCTGCAAGAGCTGCTTAGCAATCGTTGCATCTGTCCTTTTAGAAGAAGGAATAATCCGAACCGGCTTAATCCTTCGAGGGCTTTGTCTGACGACTGTCTTATCTTCTTTTGTAAGTGGAGGTGTTCCTTCCTTGTCTTTCCGGACCTTCTGGGGCTTTTCCAGTTCAGAGTTAATGAGAAGACCTGAAGGGGTCTTTATCCTCTCTGTTGATGGAGGCCTTCCTCGCCGGCGTACAATCTGTACCCCCTTCCTTCCTATTTGAAGCTTCCCTGTCTTAAACTTTGACTTGAGAGGAGAGAGTTTACCTGCTCTTAATTTTTTAATCTTTGTGGCTTGCTGAAATGTAGCAGAAGGTGTTCGTTTCATTTTCTTCAGGCTGTCTTCTTTGTTTCCCTTTGGTAACTCTGAAATGTCCTTTCCATGTGTTATTTTGAGTTTTACTCCAGTGAAGGTGGGAGGTCTTCCTCTCTTCTTCTCTATACTTTTAGAATCTTTCTTCTTGATCTTATCTCCAGATTTGGTCTCTGATTTATTTAGAGGGGAGAACACAGATGGGTCTGAGAGGAGAGCAGAATTTCGGTCAGAGCCACTTCTAGGTCTCCCGCGAGGTTTTCGAGGACTAGTTTTAACTGTGTATAGAAATTAAACAATGAAGAGCATATATTTAGCTTTGTAGTTTAGGTCTTAACTAAGCTGAATATAATTTAGCACAAGCCATTCTGTACTGAACTCTACCTGGGTCTAATCAGTCAGTAAAACATCTTAATTGTGCTTAGTTTCTTTTCACCAAAAACCTGCCTCAAAGAAATCAAGAAAATAACATCCTACCTAAAAGAACACTTAACTACTTTTTTTGATAGAAAAACTAATAAGAGAGGTTTTCAACTGAGCAATTAATATATAAAACTAATTTTCCAACAACTTTAGGTGAACAAGAAGGTTTTTTCTGAATTAAAAAAAAAAAAGTTTAAAAAAAATCCGCATGACCTTTTCCATATCCTAGCCATCAAGAGTAACATTTGAGAACACGTTTATAGTAAGTCATCCCATCTTTTCAACTCAGAATTTTGGCTTTAATAAATTTGAACAAGGTGCTCTTCAATCAATAACATACCAACTTCTACAGGCTGCTCAGCTTCCTATATTTTCAGTCTGCTTTGCCAAAGTAAGTTAAGAAAGTTTCATTGAAAAGAAAACTATTCATTTATGAGACATCAGAATAAGATCGCTGAACTCAGTGGTAGGTGAACTAACCAGTGAAATTGACATGAGATGTCCATTAATCTATTCCCCTACCTTGTAGGTTCTTGAACTAGTCTCAAATTACAAGAAAGATCTAACCATAATTGGTGTCAAGAGCAAAATGACAATTTAAATCAGATTTCTTCTATTCTAAATAAAAGGAATTTCCCAACATAAATCAGCTCAATTTGCTACTTATCAAGAGACTTCAGAAAACCACTGTTTTCTAAAAAAAAAAAAAAAATTTTTTTTTTCTTTTTTTGGCCACAATGAGTGGCTTGAGGGATCTCAGTTCCCTGACCAGGGACTGAACCCAAGCCACAACACTGAAAGCAGTGACAGCCTGGAATCCTAACCACTAGGCCACCAGGGAACTCCCTAAAATTCTTTGTATAGTCTGTACTTTCTAAATGTATTAAGAGTTGCCTCATCTATCATATCTTCTCTTCTCTCATGACTTTTCAATGTTTTATATGACTCAACATTCTTCTGAGATTAAAACCTCCTCTAACAGGCACCAGAAGAGATTTATGCCATTAAGATGAACATTTTAGACCACGGAACCAGCTTTCTAACAGAACAGAAAATCAACAAAGGTCTTATTGTTGAGCTTTCTAAATATAAATGCTTTCCTCACCAATTAACTTGAAACTTCTCTTAATAGATTAAGGATTCACAAATCTGTTCTCAATATATACTAATTACAACAAAAGTAATGGACTAGAAGACAGCAGAGAAACTGTTTCACTTCTTAAATAGTAAAGCATATACAGATGGTTAAGAAAAAAGATAACATTCAAGGTACACTAATAGCCAAGAAAAAAAGCTTAAGAGGAAACCATCAAGAAAGGGTTCTGGGGACTTCCTTGGTGGTGCAGTGGTTAAGAATCCACCTGCCAATGCAGGGGACACGGGTTCTATCCCTGGTCCAGGAAGATCCCACATGCCGCGGAGCAACTAAGCCTGTGCACCACAACTACTGAGCCTACACTCTAGAGCCTGAGAGCCACAACTACTGAAGCCCGTGCTCTGCGACAAGAGAAGCCACCGCAATGAGAAGCCAGGGCAGCGCAATGAGGAGTAGCCACCGCTCACCACAACTAGAGAAAGCCCGTGTGCAGCAACAATGACCCAATACAGCCAAAAAAAAAAAAAAAAATACAGCCAAAAATAAAATAATTAATCCTTTTTTTTTTAAAAAGGGTTGTGAACTAACAAAATAAACTTCTACCCAGAAGTATATCACAAGATTCCTTATAAACTTGGTAGACTTGAAATTAGCTACTCATAGGCCTTTATTAATTCTGAAAACCTCTTCTATCCATCTTTTAAAAGCAGTTTTGGTGGACAAGGAGAAAAAGCAGAACAGAGAAGAGTCCAGCTCTGCTGTTAACTTCCATAATCCACAACACATTCAAAGAACTCACGAATCTGTTAGAAGTATTGCTCCTCATGTCTTTTCTGGGCCTCACTGTGTTATGTATAAATGAAGGGTTAGACCAGATGATCTCTAACATCACCTCCTGATACGAAGTTTTAAGATTTCATCACATCTTAAGGAGAATATTGCTACTGTCTGAACGGCACAGATACTGGGATACTACTGGCAGTCCTCCAAACTAGAATGGCAATACCACCACCACTTGGGAAAGGAAAAATTGTCAACTGACGTGCTTGAGTTAGATTACTATATAATATATGGTGACTCTTGAATGAAATGCAAACGCTAACAAATATCACAAACTAAGTCAACATCAAGGACCAAAAGCACAGCTAACAACATCATATTTAACTAGACTATCTATTCACATAAAATCAAAGACAACCATAGCAGAGGTCAGAATGGCAGCACAGATGGGGAATGTTTTTTCATCAAAAGATCTATAGCCCTCTCCTATACAGAACAGAATTCGGCAAGCCATTATACGTTATTTCCACTGAGGATCATCTTGCAGGAAACTGCTGTTAAGTCTAGAATTTCAAGACATTCTAGATATTTTCTTGTTGAGAACAATGACAAATATTGCTAATAAATGGAAATACCCATATCGTCTTTATTTTCTTTATTTTAACACAGCTTTTCAAGGATCAGGTAAAATAGTTTCACACAGTGCCGATACTTTGTTTTTAGTTCTTTGACAATAGCGGACCAAATTTCATCTTTGAAAAACAATGGCCAAATTATTTCCAAAGTCATATTTACTACCATACAATTCAAAACGCATAAATCTGAGGATGCTGATCTTACTGGTAACCTTCAATTTGCCTACCAGGTTTTGCAAGCATTCCATGGAAATCCAGCCTGTGCCTCAGGTGGTTCCCACAGAGAAGCATAACCAAGGATAAACCAGAAGCGGCCTGACAGAGGAGTCCCTTAAAGAGGTCTAGTTCATAAGCCATTTCCTACTTAGTGTGAGGGAAAGGGAAGGCTGCATCCCAAAAACTCCCGTATTTAAGACCACCCTTTACATGCAAAGAAGGCAAGGGGAAGTCACAGTCCCTTAACAAACAAAAAGTAAAGGTGCCATGCAGTTAACTGGCCATACCTGAAGGAGACCTTGTGGGACTTCGTACTCTGACTTCTTCATCTGAGCCAAAACCTAAGAACTGCTCATCCTACAACAAAGGAAAATTATTTTAAAATCAGGAAAAAAAAAAAAAAACCCATGAATCTGAACATGTCCCAAAGAAATGCCCAGAGGAGACACAAATGAATTTGGAAAATTTAGCCTCTATATGCTATATACTTAGCATCATTCATATGGATATGATTATAAAATAACTTAATATAGAAATAAATGGACCCAGCCATATGGCTTCATTACAGACAAATAGGAGCTGTGTAGTAACTGAACAATGCATTGATAAGTCATCTTCGGTGCACAGTACATAGGAGACAGTCCTAAATTTCAAACTATAGATACAGCCCAAAACAATTAAAGAATGACTTTAATTCAAGTAAGCAAATCAGTACAATGGCAGAAATATACAGCCCCAATAAGACAAATAAATCTTTTCAACAAGCAGTTAAGTCTACAGACACATAAGGAATAACCTACAATATCATAATCTCTTATCTACTAAACATTAATAGAGACTGAAATTGCCATAATCGTCAGTTCCTTAACTCAGGAATTGACATTTAGATGTGATTTCTACACATTTGAGATCCAAAGATTCTCAACATGCATTTTATGGCATCGTTTTTGAATGCCCTGTGATAAGAGACTTAATGGTGGGCAGCAGCATTTGTGAACGGGATGATGGACTGACCACGTAAATGGTGACATGCATCCAAGAATAACGAAAGGAAGCCTCTCATTTTCAGTCGTACTTAGGAAAAGCAAAAGGCAAAAACTTCTCTTTACCTCTAAATTTTAACCTGCCTTAAAAAAAAATACTAAGGATTTAACCGATTTTGAACAAATTCTCAAGAAACGTGGTCTATTTAAACAACCTAGTTAATAGAAATTCACCGATTCAGAGACAGTTCTTTCCAGAAAGAGACGAAAGAGTTTCAGACGCCAGAAACAAAATCCACATAAAACAAGAACAAAATAAGGAATTAAAGACAGATTTTCTTGTACCTCCAATTTATACTGATAATCCTCAAACTAAGCTCCAACAGTTAAAGCCCCCCATTTTAGAGGGGGCCAGTTCATCCTCTCATTTGCTGGCATGTGACACCACTGAAGAGCGGGAAGGGCTAGTCTGAAGTCTCAATTTCTTTATTTATTGGTGTGTTATAAGGAATAAATGAAATAATTTATGTAAGTTATATAGTTTATGTAAAATCACTCAGAAAGCTATAATACGGCATCCATATTGTAGTTATTATTGATGTGGTTTCAGAAACTGAAGCTCTGAAGGGCCAAATGACTTGCCCAAGATCATACAAATTAGTTACAAAGAACTTCCTACCATAATGGCTACAATCTAAAACTATAAATAAATAGTTAAAGGAATCCAATTAATTATCTACAGTATAAAATACACTATTCTTTCAGCTACTATGAAAGTAACACGATGGGGTCCATTTTCGAATCCTTAAAGTTTCTGATTTAATTCCTCCTCTTCTTGCATTATCCTTATGGAACAACCTGCTAACCTATGCATCTCACAAAGACATCTGGGGATTTCCTAACACTTACCAGGGGACTACACTGCTAAATGCATAAGGTCTGTGCTCCGTGTTGCTATGAGAGAGTTCCAGCAACTACACATACAATAACCACCAAAGTACCCAACAGCTGGAGTAATGAAAGCTGATTAACCTTTAAAAGAAACATAAGCGATCCACATTGTTATGTTCAGTATCAGCAACCTTAGTGAGCCACTTGCCTATATTTCAAACGTTCACAATATGTAACTGCACAACCCCAATTTATTGTGCTCCAAAAGAGTACTACTGAGCTGTCAAGCAGTGATTTAACCAACTCTGCCAATGTTTAAAGTTTCCAAGTACTTTCCAAAACGACAGAAAGCATTAACTCTTTCTTTGTGGTCTTGTAGTTGGAATAAGAAAAGAATGACTTTACTTCCACTCAAGAACTTTGTTTTCACTTGAAATATAGATTGACTTCTCGAAGCATGCTTAAAAAAAAAAGTACCCATTGTTTAAATAATCCAGACAGTTTATAAAAACAAAAGCCATCATTGTTATGTTAAAGAGCTCTGGTGGCTAACCCTGAACTTCCAATTCCACATTAAGAGTTCATCATAATCTAAAGGAAACCAAGCTGAGAAAATACTGGTGGGGGGTGGGGAATGCTGCAAGAAGGCGCTACAAATGAAGTCCTTTCTGCCTCTCCTGATGCTCCCATCATCCCCTTTAAACACATGGGGTTCCAGGAAGATGTAGTAAACCGGCTTCCCAGGGATTTAGACTTGCCTAGAAATCAAAAGACTAAGTCAAAATGTCTACAGAAAGATAACAAGAGGAGCTGCAATTAAACCCATGTTTGGCACTGTGGCATATAAGCCTGGACAGCTCTGAAGAGAGGAAACAGGAGACACCATGCTACAGGGAACGAAGTATCCCTGGAAACTGGGTACAGCCACCCATACTGTTCTCTTCACTCTGGCTTTCTCTGATGAAAACAGCACTCCAAGGCAAAGGATAGGCAAGAGGCAGCAAACCTATTCCTTCTGGATAATGATATCCTTGGAGACCAGATCATCAAGATCTTACCCTTTTCTTGGGATGAGATGGAGCTATATGTAATGAGGTGGACAGAACTACAATCTGTCATACATAGTGAAGTAAGTCAGAAAGAGAAGGACAAATATTGTATGCTAACTCACATATACGGAATCTAAAAATGGTACTGATGAACTCAGTGACAAGAACAAGGACACAGGTGCAGAGAATGGACTGGAGAACTCGAGGTATGGGAGGGGGCGAGGGGTGAAGGGGAAACTGAGATGAAGCGAGAGAGTAGCACAGACATATATATACTACCAACTGTAAAATAGTCAGTGGGAAGTTGTTGTATAACAAAGGGAGTCCAACTCGAGGACAGAAGATGCCTTAGGACTGGGGCAGGGAGGGTGAAATGTCTGGCAGGAATATACCTTTTCATTTGAACTAAAACAATTTTATGATACCGAATTTTTGAAAAGAAAGAAAAAGAATTATCAGGCTTTTAGAAACTAGAGCACAGAAAGAGTAAGGTCATATGAAATTTGAAAAATTAAATATTGTCATAGTTTTAAGCAATTTGAAGACTGTTGGATGAAATTATGTGTCATTCATTCAGGTAATAAACATTTGATGAATACTTGCAAAAAAAAAAAAAAAAAAAGAAGATGCCTTAGGACTGGGGCAGGGAGGGTGGGGGGGACTCGAGGGGGGGGAGTCAAGGAAGGGAGGGAATACGGGGATATGTGTATAAAAACAGATGATTGAACCTGGTGTACCCCCAGAAAAATAAAAAAAAATAACAAAAAAAAAATCTTACCCTTTTCTTAACTTCAAAGACAGAAAAATATCCTTGCCAAGTTGAGCACTGTAAAATATTTAGCTTCCAGAAATTTGGAATGCAATGAAGCTAATGTCATTTCCTAAGTGAAATCTAATTCTAAAATAATAAATGTGTAGACTTTCTTTCTTTATTATCCCCACCCCTATCTCTAGGGGTTATTTGAGAACTTTCAAACATACACTTACTAGCAAATTCTACGTTACCCATAAATATCTTAACATTTGAGGATTTTTATTTTATTTTAATGGCAGAATTTTAATCCTTTAGTGGCTGAAGAATATTTGTGATGAAGTGATAGGAATATGTTTTCCACAAAAGAACCTAAGTGAACCCAAAATAAGTATTACAGACAATGTTTACATATAAAATGTAACGATGAAGACATATGAGAAAAATACATGAAGTTCTGCATTTCAAGGAATTATGTACTACTAGGACAACTTTACAAACAAAGCACTATTTCTTTTACTTGTGCATTTATTCAAAAACCACTAATACGCTATCTGTTCCCAATGCAAAGATGAGTAAGACATGATCCTGCTCCCAATAAGTATCTAAAGCAGACAGGCAGGTGCACAATCTCAGCCTTCCTTCTGAAAGCCCAAATTCCTTAAAATGTCAGTGAAGGATAAATTACTATGTAATTCAAAATCTGGAATAAAAAATTGGCTTAAATCTTGGAATCGTTCATTCTTCCTCTTGTGTTAGTATGAGGTTCATGAAGAAATATTCAACAAATTTCAAAATTCTTCCAAAGGATGGCAATGTCTACCACCATGCTTCAGCATTGCACTAGGCACCACTCCAGCATTAGAAATCAGAGTTTAAGTAATCGAGACCTAAATCATCTGCAGTGATTAGATGTGACACAGTTCCTAGTAATACCTGTGATCTGATAAACGTGCAACTGGTAGACGTTAATGCCTTTTCCTCCCTACCTCCAACTAAAATACATAGATTTTAGCTCCTCCCATAAATTCCTCCCAATTTACCATAATCAGAGCAGAAATCACTCACCTGGAGTTCTTCACCTCCCAATCTAACGTGGAGGTTCCAAAGCTATTTTGAAAACTCTTCTGTTAAACAAGCTTGGCCATACCTGGCCTTTGATGAGTAAGGCCTAGGATGGCCACTCATACCCTTCTTTCTTTGCTAGTGAGCGACTCCACAGCACTTCAGAGCACTGAATTAGGTGGTATCTTAGCATTCTTCTGTCTCCAAAATGTTTAGTCTTTAGAGTTTAAAAAAATCAAATTTCTTCAACTACAAAGGTTTATTGATGAATCAACTGAAAATAACATTGAAAACCACAGACAGTATCAAAAGCACCCTGATACCTAACTTTTGAAATTCTTTGTTTTAAAGGCTTATAATTTTTGGTATCATCATATATGGTTCCATCATATGAGGAGGCCACAGAACTAAGAAAATTACTAAGAACAACTGAAGAAGATGAAGAAGCATCAAGGAGGCATATTGTGCATCTCAGCAGCTCTAGTTAAAGAAGAGTAACACTTCTCCTTTGGGAATTTATTCCAGTTAGCTATCACTTCTCCTGGCACATCTCTCTGTGTGTCTACCACTACAAGCTCTAAAATACCAAGGGCTTGGGAATTCGCTGGCAGTCCAGTGGTTAGGACTCTGCGCTTTCACTGCCAAGGGCCCGGGTTCGATCCCTGGTTGGGGAACTAAGATCCCACAAGCCAGGCGGCACGGCCAGAAAATAAATAAATTTTAAAAATAAATTACCAAGGTCTTAGTGCTGCATTTTAAAGACATACACACATGATTACCAGTATTTAATTACCATAAGGGATAAAAAATGTGTTTACAAGTTTGTCTCATTCTAGAGTGTTCACTCTTTGAAGACAGGGAAAGTTTACTTATTCACTGTTGTATTCTAGTATCTGGCACAAATTTAGAGTAATGAATGTTTGTAAAATGAACATAAAGGAAATGCAGTACACTAACTGTTTAAGAAACATTAAGGGGTTAACAGCACTATAGTAGAAAATACTGGTGGACTCCAAAGAATTAGACAATAAGATTCTTACTTTTAAGAATTTGCAGGATTAGCATGTTACCTTAAAAAAAAAAACTGTAGGGATGGGACTTCCCTGGTGGCACAGTGGTTAAGAATCCATCTGCCAATGCAGGGGACATGGGGGTTCAAGCCCTGGTCCAGGAAGATCCCACATGCAACTAAGCCCGTGCGCCACAACTACTGAGCCTGTGCTCTAGAGCCCGTGGCCTGCAACAAGAGAAGCCAGCGCAATGAGAAGCCCACGCACCGCAATGAAGAGTAGCCCCCGCTCTCCGTAACCAGAGAAAGTCCACGCACAGCAATGAAGACCCAGTGCAACCAATAAATTAATTAATTTAAAAAAATTCATAGGGAGAATGACTTCAGGCTGATGGGACAGACTAAATCAATCAATTCATTCATTCATTCATTCAAATATATACGAGGCCATTTCTGGGTAAAGAGACGAATACAGAGATAAAAGACAGCTTCTGCCTTCAAGGACCTGCTAGTTTAAGAACAGATCTTTCAATTAATGGGATACACAGCCAATATTTTATAACTATAAATGGACTATAACCTTTAAAAATTGTGTATCACTATAATGTACACCTGTAACAAGATAATATTACACAGCAACTCTACTTCATTTTTTAAAATGTTAAAAATAAATAAAACATTTTTAAAAAATTAATGGAATGCAGTGTGTTTCCTGCCATGCCAGAGGAATACACATGCCAGAGAAATGATTATGGAAGCAAAGCAGAAAGGTGACTAACCCACTCAAGGAGAGTCCGGAAAACCACTACAGAAAAGAGGAAAGCTTTTGAAGGATGGTAAATTAGGGGTAAAGGGAGATACTGCAGGCAGAGAGAATAACACACACAAAGGCACAGAGATAGGAAACAGCATGGCATGCAGTGAAGTTACAAACAGTTCAGTAGGGCTGAGGCCCTAGCTGATGTGGGAAAGGCGCGTAAGATATTGAGGGCGGGAAAAAGTCAGAGGCAGATCGTGAAAGGTCTCAAATGCCTTTATAAGTTTGAAGTTTATCTTCAAGGAAGTGTGGGCCTCATCTTGAGGGCTATAGCTCATTAGTAACACCTTCAGGCAGGAGAGAAGCATGATTAGATTTATATTTTCAAAAGATCACTATGACAGCAGTAGGGAAGTAGAAATTGCCTTTAAAACCAGAGGCAGTAAGAACGGTTATAAAGTGACTACAGTGGCACTGGGGAGTGAGGAAAAGGCAGATTTCACAGTCAGGAGGCAAAATGAACAGGGTTTTAATATAAAGGGTTAAGGGGATGGAATGAATCAGTAAAGACTTGCACATGTTGGGCTTAGGTTGATTAGGTTTATGGTGATATTTATAAGACTGGGAATAAAGAAATAAGAGAGGTTTCTAGGAGCAGGAGGGAAATCACTTTAGACACTTGAATTTCAAACGTCTGTCCAAGTTGTAAGGTATGATTTGGAGAAAACGCATCTGATTCAATGAATTTATGAATGCTGAAACTGTATGTATAAATGCAGTCCCTCAGGGAGAGAACAGGGAGAGAAAAAGAGGATCCATGGCAGATGCCCAAGGAATACCCACACTTCATGTACAGGGGGAAGGGAAGCTAAGGGGGGAGACAGAGACAGAATGGCCAAGGAGAAAAATGACGCATCTAAGTACAAAAAGTCAAAGGAAGAATACACATCAAGGGATGGCCAAGGGAAGGACTGAAATTTGTATAGAGGATATCAAAATTGGGAGTCACCTATGACCTTACCGAGGTCACTTTCAAGGCAATGTTACAGACAGGAGGAGCCAAAGTGCTGTGGGTCAAGGTGTGACCCACCTTGACAAAAAAGGAAAGATAGACCACTCTTTTGAAAAAATTCAATTACATGGGAAAGGAGAGAATGGGCACAACTGTAGGGAAAGACTTGCATGCAAGGATTACTTTTTTTTTTAATTAATTAATTTATTTATTTATTTTATTCGTTGTGTTGGGTCTTTTTTGCTGTGCGCGGGCTTTCTTTAGTTGTGGTGAGTGGGGGCTACTCTTCCTTGTGGTGCCCGGGCTCCTCATTGCTGTGGCTTCTGTTGTTGTGGAGCACGGGCTCTAGGCGCGTGGGCTTCAGTAGTTGCAGCACATGGGCTCAATAGTTGTGGCTCAATGGCTCTAAAGTGCAGGCTCAACAGTTGTGGCACACGGGCTTAGTTGCTCTGTGGCAGGTGGGATCCTCCCGGAGCAGGGATCGAACCCATATCCCCTGCATCGGCGGGGGATTCTTAACCACTGCGCCACCTAGGAAGCCCGGGAGGATTACTTTTTAATTTAGTTATTTATTTATTCATTCATTCGTTTGTTTATTGGCCATGCTGCACAGCATGTGGAATTTTAGTTCCCAGACAGTTCAGAGTCTTAATCACTGGACCGTCAGGGAAGTCCAGGATTACTTCTTGAGTTGAATGTGTTTACATGCTGAAAGAGAACACAGCAGCCAGGAAGAGACTCAACATTCTCAACAGCAAATTGGTAATAAATGGAAAAAAGGAATGGGGAGGAGCGGTTGGCACTGAGAGAGAATGAAGACAAAGTGCAATGGAAGGGAGTTCTCTCTCATCAGAAAAGGGGCTAAACATGCATTTAGTTGCAGACAAGTTGATAGGTAGGAGTAAGCTTAGCGATTTCTCTGAAATCACAGGTAAAACTTTGTTTATACAGGCATCTGCCAGATGCGAGACACAGATTTTTTCAGATTCTCCAAGAGGCTCACAACCTACAAGTTTTTTAGAATGTAGCTCTGAGGGAAATAAATCACAGACAACGGCTGATTAAGAATAAATGGTGGGGGGGGGGGGGCTGACTTCCCTGATGGCACAGTGGTTAAGAATTTACCTGCCAATGCAGGGAACGTGGTTTCAATCCCTGGTCCAGGAAGATCCCATATGCCACGGAGCAACTAAGCCCATGCACCACAACTACTGAGCCTATGCTCTAGAGCCCACGAGCCACAACTACTGAGCCCATGTGGCACAATTACTGAAGGCCCTGCACACCTGGAACCCGTACTCCACAACAAGAGAAGCCACTGCAATGAGAAGCCCCTGCACCGCAATGAAGAGTAGCTCCCCCCACCCTCACTGCAACCAGAGAGGCCCATGCACAACAACGAAGACCCAACACAGCCATAAATAAATAATTAAAAAAACAACAAAAAAAGAATAAATGGGGGTGACTTCCCTGGTGGTCCAGTGGTTAAGACTCCATGCTCCCAATGCAGGGGGCCCAGGTTCGATCCCTGGTCTTAGAACTAGATCCCACATGCCATAATTAAGAGTCCGCATGCCACAACTAAACATCCTGCACTCAGCAACGAAGATCCCTCATGCCGCAACCAAGAGCCAGCACAGCCAAATAAATAAATTAAAAAAAAAAAAGGGGGGGGGGAAGAAATGCGAGGGGGTAGTGGGGAGAAGTGGGAAATCATATGCAAAGATTGGTAAAAATTGATTTGGTTGGAAAGAGGTAGCCACAGCAGGGTCAAGATCAAAGACAAATGAAGTATCAAAACCTTGTTAATTCTAGGATGGCATGGTCAAAGTGCATCTAATAAACAGCAGGAGCTACCTTTGGGTCTCAAATGTAGAAAAGACGTTAACTTTGAAGTCTGAATAAGGGAAGACCAGATAACAGTCTACAGCCAAAATTCAAATGTGACTGGCATTCAATCAATCACTCCAGCAAGTATTTATTGAGTGCTGCCAGGCACTGCTTTAGACTCTACACAGGTGAAGAACTGACAAAATTCCTGCCCCATGAGAAAATAAACATATAACAAATAAAGAAAGAAATGGGGGGGACTAAGCATTGATGTGGGTTACCTGTAGGGGCTATTTTCACTAGGGTGGTGAGGAAAGGCTTCTCTAAGGTGATGGTTTACCAAAGATCAGCAAACTGTGGGCCACACGCCAAATCTGGCCTGTCACCTGGGTTGTTTGGTCTGTGAACTAAGAATGGTTTTTTTTTTTTAATAAATTTATTTTATTTATTTATTTAGTTGGCTGTGTTCGGTCTTCGTTGCTGCACATGGGCTTTCTCTAGTTGCGTCGAGCAGGGGCTACTCTTCATTGTGGTGCACGGGCTTCTCGTTGCAGTGGCCTCTCATTGCAGAGCACAGGCTCTAGGCGCGTGGGCTTCAGTAGTTGCGGCACATGGGCTCAATAGTTGTGGCACACGGGCTTAGCTGCTTCACGGCATGTGGTATCTTCCTGGGGCAGGGATCAAACCCGTGTCCCCTGCATTGGCAGGCAGATTCTTACCCACCGAGCCACCTAGGAAGTCCCAAGTATGGTTTTTAACATTTTTAAATGGTTAAAAAATCCAAAGAAGACTATTTCATGCACATGAAAATCATACAAAATTCAAATTTCAGTCTGCATAAATAAAGTTTTATTGGCACACAGTCCCGTGTGTTGTCATTTCTGTATTGTCTATGGCTGCTCCTGGACCACAACAGCAGAGGGGGAAGTCTTGCGACAGAGACCATCTGGCCCTTTGCGGAAAAAACTGGCTGAACCTTGATTTAGACCTAAATGATGAGAAAGAGACAGACATACAAAGATCTAGGTGGCATAGTATTCCAGCTAGATAGTAAGTGGAAAGGCCCAGAGACAGCAACAAGCATGGCATGTATGACAGACCAAAAGGCGAGTGTGGCCGTGAAGAACGAGTGAAATGCGAAGAGCTGGTGCAGGAGAAGCAGGCCTGACCAGAGGCCAGATCATGTATAGCTTTCCCAGACAGCGTAAGAAATCTGGATTTATTCAAGCAGTGGGGGGAAGGGAGATGAGGGAGAGAGACCAACAGGTTTAAAGTGAGGGAATAATAAGATGTGATTGATTTACATGTGGAATCCACAGTTGCTATGTGAAGAACAAACTTCACTGAGGTAAGAACACAAGCAAGGCAATAAGGGACTAGTCCAGCCAAAAGATTATAATGGGTAAGTCTGGGGTTTTGGTGGGAGAATTAATGAGAGGAAATTGGATTTAAGGTATTTTGGAGGTAGTACAGATAGAATTTGCTGATGGGTTATTTGGAATGTGCATATAGAAAGAAATCAAGGACAACTCTTAAATTTTTGGCCTGAGCAACTGGGTAAATAGCAGAATCATTCTGAAACAAGGAGAAAGGAGAAAATCAATACTTTCTGGACATGGGAAGTATAAGATCTCTACTAGATATCCAAGTGCTTCGAGGCATACCTGTTTCCTTGTCTGGGAATAGTAGTGGCTACTTCAGCGGGTGGGCAAGATTAGGTGCGATAATACATGTGAAGAGCTGAGAATACTGCCTAGCCCACAACAAACACTCAATAAACGCTAATTATGCTTATTCTTATTATTATGCAAATGGAATGTCAAATAGGCAGCTGGGACTCCAAGAAGTAGTCAAGGTTTAGAGACAAAGATTTAGGAGTCCTCGGCATACAGGTGAGGCCTGGATGAGGTCATCTAGGAAAAATGCACAGATAGAGAAGGTGGCCAAAGGCAGACTCTTAGGTGACTCCAACATTCAGGGGAGTTAAGCAGAGGAAGGAAGCCATACAGAATACTGAAAATTAATAACCAATGAGTTAAGAAAAAAGCAGATGAGTGCAGTGTTATGGAATCCAAGAAAAGAGTGTCTCAAGAAGGGAGTGGTCTGCTGGTTCAAATGTGGCCCAGAGGTTGAATAGGAGGAGGGCTGAGGATTATCTATTCAATCTGGCAAAAGAGAGGCCCTTGAGGATTTTGATAAGAGCAATTTTGTAGAGTCATGGGGATAAAGCCTAACTGCAGGGGTGAGGAGTGGTTGAGGTGAGAAAGTGGCACCTGCAATGACACACAGCGCTTTCAAGGAGCTTTGTTGTGAAAGGGAGCAGAAAATTGGGTAGTAGCTGGGAGAGGACATGGGGTCAAGGGTTTTTTTTAAAGAGGGATTATAGGGCTTCCTAGGTGGCGCAGTGGTTAAGAATCCGCCTGCCAATGCAGAGGTCACGGGTTCGATCCTAGCTCCAGGAAGATCCCACATGCCATGGAGCAACTAAAGCCCGTGTGCCAAAAAATAAAAATTAAAAAAAATAAAAAAAATAAAGAGGGATTATATTAAGACAGTTAGGGACTTCCTAGGTGGTGCAGTGGTTGAGAATCTGCCTGCCAATGCAGGGGACACGGGTTCGAGCCCTGCTCTGGGTAGATTCCACATGCCACAGAGCAACTAAGCCCATGCGCCAAAAAAAAAAAAAAAAAACCAGACAGACAGTTTTATGTGTTGATGAGAGAGAAACTGCCGATGCAGGAGAGAGGGGGGATAACTGCTGGAACAACCCTGAGGAGACAAGAGGGTATGGAATCCAGAGCACAAGCGGAGAGTGGCACTTCTTCAGTTGTAGAAGGCAGTAAAGGATGTGCTAGTGCTTAAGTTCCCTTTTAACAGGAAGGGGAAAGCTATTAAATACCCTGGGAATACTTTAAATATCTTGATTCATATATTATACTCAGTATAAATGACTCTCAAGAATTAGTAAATCGCTAAATGAAGACTACTACTTGAACTGCTCCCAAGAACAATTCTGTTAATATTAGTTTTGAGAACTTCGACCTTCAAATTACTGATTTCCAAAGTATCTTGCAAGGTATTATAATTTTAGTACTTATACTCATGCTATATTTTAAGCTGAGCTCAGTAAAGAGAAATTAGATAGTAAATTCCATGAGGGAAGGGACTGTTCAACACTAATGCCCCCAACACTTGGTCATCTGCCTGGTACATGAAAGATGTTTTTTGAAAAATAGATTAGATGTCCAGTCACCGTTTCTTACTTTGTAGAGTGCTATGTTTACGAATGCCATTTAGGGGGTAGATGAGCCTCTTTGCAAGCAGTTTTTCATCATTTGTAAAAGAAAAAACTATAGTGACTGACACCTGTAAATCATTTCCAAAAAGTGAATTTAACAATAACGTTGTTGAATTTATAAGAAAGGAAAAGTATAAAATAAAATACTCAAGCATAGTCAAATACACAAATATCAGGAGACAAACTTCTTAAGCCAAGATTGTTTCTGAAATCCAACCAGTCTAGAAATGTACAGTTATTGAACTTACATCATAGTCTCTTATCAACAAATTGGCAGGGGCAGGGCCCCAAGGCCAGATTCCCTCTGGCTATTGGTGCATCAAAGAGAACTGTGGCTGTTTGAATGCATAACAGATAGGAAGAGATTTAAACTGTTTTAAATATGATCTCTGCCTGGTATTGAGAAATGTTAACCCAAAAAGTCACCTAGGATTAGAGTGCAAAGACAGTAATACACTGTTCTTCAGTAACAATTGTTGGTAAAATTTTCACCTGCACAAGAATGAAATCGTTTTCAAATATTTAATTCAATTCTACCTAGCAATTGTCACCTACAAAACAAATACTACCCACTTTGTAATTAGAGAAAGAAGTTATCTCCTCATCCTCACTCCATATCAACAAGAGCAAGAAGCAAAGAAAGCTCAAAACAGCTAAGCAAATGAGACAGGTGAACTCCACCCATCCTGCTCCGGAAAAAGAGGTAAACATAAAAGCTTTTTTAAAAAAAAAGGGGGAAAAAAAAACAAAAGGCAAATTGAATGCACTACATCAGATGGTAGGCTATACAGATTCTTGGCAATGCCCCAAATTACTTCGTAGGACCTTGAAAAAAAAAAAAAAAAAAAAATCAAAACTTCCAAACTCTTAGGTTCTAAGTCTGAACTGATTTACCTACTTGCTGAACTAGAAGAAATAAGCCCACTAACTGATGTACCATAGAAATTAAATTAATCAGCACAATGACAAAGTTTATTCTTCTCTGTTTAACAGGAAAGCACCACAAAATGACCAGATCCACTTGAACAGGCTGGAAAAATTAAACAAACACCAATGCTGTTTTCAGGGATGGTTCTTTTTATTACAAGAGGTTTTGTGTCCTCCATGCCAACTTTCAGTAGCTAACTTCATTCTGAGCTATACGGTCATTCAACTACAAGTTTCCACTATAACATTTCAATTTTTTCCTTCCAGCCTGTTGTTCTGATCTTTGTGCAAAAGCCAGGTTTCATCTTTCCTTCTGGGCTGTCGAATGATCAATAGCAACTTTTAAAGTAACACTGAGGAATTCACAACTTTCTTTATTCTAAAGGTAAATAGAGTTATCTCTACAAAAAAAGCCAGTTTTCTGAAGGAGCAAAGTGAAGTTAGATGACAAAAATAAACATTCTCTTTGGCAAAACAACAAAGCTACCAAGTCAGCCAACATAATTTTGACCTAACATTTTCGAGGAATTAATGTTCAATATATGAGTTGGGAAGTTTTGTATTCTTACTAGCTTAAAAAGCCAACTGACTCTCTTCTGCCTACTACATCATATTTGGAAGTTTGTCATCGCATTCTGAGAAGTCCACATTATGTGGCATTAACATACTTTAAAAAAAAAAGTCCCTAGTATTTTATTACTCTAACACTGTAACCTCTCAAGTAGAATAAAGAATCATGAGAATTATTCTTTGCTTTTATAATCTCTTGCTTTCTGAATTTATGCTTTTATGATTAGCAATTAAAACTTACAGGATAAGTATGACTCTCTTATGTTTCCAATTTCTAGTTTCTCAAATGACACCAATGTTACAATTAGGGAATCACACTGCCCTTCACTTTGCCACCACTTGCAGAATCCCTGCAACAATCCAGCTTCACCTCTGAACTCCAGTCAATTTATGAGATGGTCTGGTTAACCGTGGACAGCATTTACTAAATGAAACTTAGAAAATATTCATTATATTTATATTACTTAAGGCTAAATAACCTTAAATAAACCTAGTATCAATTTACCTACAAGAAGGAATTTAAACACAATTCCAGTACTAAATTCCAAAGTCCTAAAGCTTCAATAACCCACTTAAGGTTTTGGAACTAAGAGCTAGTAGGAAAATGAGCTGGTGTTAATATCAGCTCTGCCCAGACTGTTGGTAATCTATATGAATAATCCCAATTCACAGTTTTCATTCTGACTGTACCGGAAATGCTTTTTGCAACCCAACATATCTAAAAAGGTTTCATTCTGAGTAATGCAAGCCCTCCTCACGGCCTCAAAAGCCAAGGGTCAGAGGCCTTTGTAATCCTCATTCACATGAAGCCAACTTATTAGACTGGAAAGGATTTACAAAGCACTTGTTATAATGCACCCGCAAGCAGTGATACCCTTAACAAGGGATATTCTGAAGCACATCTCTTTAGACTACAACTGAAAACAGTCATAAAAGCTATAAATATTTATTTGTTTCCTATATTAAGACCACACCTACTATTTTCCCTGGTTTCTCTTGACGGTTAAGATTTCCCTTTTAGCTCCACTTACCAAGTTTTTATTCTCCTACAAAACCACTATAAAATCATTTCATAAAGACATTTCTCTGGAGCTTACTACTGAAAGTTAATTATTGCCATAAATTGACAATTCAGATCAAATACTTCTTAGGGAGCCAATGAGACCCTAGGAGCCCTTGGGGAATATTAAAAAGTATAAAACATGATCCATGCCCTCTAGGATCTGAATAAAAATATACTTATTGATTCTAAGAATGAGAAGGTAGCTTGAGAAGTCATTTTACACATATACAGGACTGTATTTTAAAATTCACCTCCAGAGAAAATCATAAAATTATTTCCATAATCTTTTCACCATCACTATAATGAAAACCATAATTAGCAACAAGTTTTTTATACAACTATCCTTTGCTTCAATTTAAACCTATTTTTCTCTTATTTTAGCATCAATGGAGCTGGAAAACAGCCGGTTACCATGCCTAATAATGGATCCATTCATGTTTTTTGAAGAGTTATTAAGCTGCCTCTTAACCTTTCATTCTCCCAACCTTTCCTCACAGGACCGACTTCCAATCATATAATCATCTTTTGAGTCTCCTCAGAACCACCTCCAAGGTCTCCTCATCCCTTTTAAGTTGAGGAACCTAGAAATGGAAACAACACTCAAGTAAGGGGGTGATCAGTGCCAGCATTATCTATACGCAAGATGATGCCATCCCATCAGCATTCCTCAACATCACTTTTAAAGCCCTGATCAGTACTTTTACAAAAATGTCTTTTGATGGCTTAGACTCTCCTCTGCTGTACTTAAGTTAGCTTACTATTTTTCAAAATTACTCAAAATTATCCTGCTAATAGTCTTCAACAACGTAATAGCTTATGCATGTATCCTTGAAAAGTGTTTCTAGAAGTTGTATGTGTACCAAATTTTCAATTCAACATTCACTCATCACCTTCTATATGTAAAGTCACCACTGTAAACAATATAAAACATAAATGATGACTCAGAAATGGTACATGTCTTAAGGAAATCATAATCTAATGGGGGAAAGACACACATGATCAAAAGTATAACACAACATAAAGTATTCTGGAGTAAATTCTTTAAGGGTAGGTATAAAGTACAGTAAGAAAACGGGAAAGAAGTTGAATTTCAGCTAGGGGTGGTATCTTGAAAGCTTCATGTAAGAGTTGGGATCTGGGGATCTGAACTGAGCCATGAAAGATGAATAAGTCAGAGACAGGCCAAGATGGGAAACACTTTAAGGCAAAGAAGAGGCATTAGCAAAGGTATAAAGGCAGGTACACACAGACTGTGGAGAACATCTAATAGATTGATAGTTCTGTATGGTTGAAGCACATTAAGTGAAAATGTGTGTTCAGGAGATAATGTTCAAAATGTAGAAATGCAGGCCAGCTAGATTATGAAGGGCTGGGAATTTTAAATCTTATTTTACATTCAGTGAGAAGTCAAAGGGTTTTAGGACTAAAGTGACAGAATCAGATCTGTATTTAAGAAAACCACTGGCAACACTGTATACAGTGAAATGGAAGCCACAGAGACCAGTTAGGAGATTATGGTTATAATCCATGCAAAGGTAATGGAGATTTAAAGTAGGATGGTAAAATCAGAAAAACAGGGACAGATTAAAGAAACACTACAATAGTATCACAGACAAGCCTCAGAAATTGATTGGATGCAGTGAGAAGAGAAAGGGACTGGAGGTACCACAGTGCATGAATGAGCCTTCAAATAGTTACAGGTTTGGATCTGAGTTCTAGCTCTGCCACATACTAGCCATATGACTTAAGGACATCTATTTAACATGTCTGTACCTCGGTTTCTTCATCTGTAAAAGACAGTATATTAGGTATTTCAGCAAACCTTTTTTTTTCTAAGCGAGATAAAACAGAACTATACTTTTCCTCCTTAGGCATACTATCCTCTACTAGTTATTCTTAAAGTTTAATTTGTTTTGACTATTCCACTTGTGGTTATTTTTATTTCTCAAGTTAAATTCCAATCTACAACTTAGCATTTCTTCTGTAATTAAATTCTTAGTTGCATTGATCTCCCTAGACCAAACACTTACTCTCTCTAAGCTGAAACTTGAGAACAAATGTCAAATAGTTACCAAGTATAGACTAATGCATCTGAACTTGGGGGCCCAAGAACCCTGAAGAGCCTCAGAGTTGTTTTAGGAAATCACCAAGTACTCATACTCAAAAAGATAAGGAACACTAGTTACAGGGACCAAGGGTAGCAAACCCAATATAGCTGCCTTGGCCCGATAGTTATGCAACTGTGAAGGCACTGCCTTCCTCGGTTACCTACCTGTCTATTTACTGTCTTGTTCTTTTTACTCTTTTTTTTTTGCCTTATCTCTAATTATCTTCTAGTTGGATACCAATGGTACCCACTGTTACCAAGATGTGTGGCTGGCTTCAGTTTAGTTCCACCTAGTTTACTGATGAACTTGACACCCATACCAAAATCAAGAACATTCTAAAGTCAAGATTATAGCACTTGAAGAGGTATATATGTGTACACATATATACATATACCTCAAAGTAATAAAAACCAGTTATCTTGGTGGAAAAAAAAAAAAAAAGAAAAAGATTAAGCACTCCTGTCCTTTAAATCTGAGTCTTAATAATAATTAGGGATTCCTCTGCACCAGGCAAAGTGCTAAGTACTTTGCATGCATAATTTCAATTAGGCCTCACAATAATCATACGAAGCACAATTACCACTAATTTACAATGAAGAAACTGAAGCATAGAGAGGTTAAGAAAGTTTTCCAAGGTCATTCACTAATAAATGGTGCAGCCAAGATTTGAACCCAGGCAGTCTGAATCCAGAGCCCATGGTCTTAATAGCTCTTAATTACTGTGCTATACTATCTCACACTATTACAGATTAGATAATGAGATTCTGTCCTTCCTTTGTAAAGGTATTTATATATGCAGGAATAAAAAATCCTTGCTGGGGAGATTACAAAAGGATTTCCTCATTAACTAAGCTTAAAGAGATGTTATCCACATGGTTTCACTGCTTATAATTAAAGGCAATAATCTAGGGGCAATGTTGTATGCTTGTGTTTGATCTAAAAATCAGTCCATACTCATGGATGGAGAGAAGTTGAATACAAGCATGTGTAAATATTTATGCCTCTAGGTGTAGATATTTATTACAGATATGTGTGATTAACTACTCCCCAGTTTTTAGAATTGAGATAGTACAAAGGAGAGGTTAAGAAAAAAAAATTGCTCCAAAAACACTCCTCACAAGTAATATTAGTCCCCTAATACAAGACAGAAAGCCACAACTACTTTGATGCTGTAAAATGAGAGTGAAACAAAGATGCTTCAGCAAGGCGTGGATCATAGGGTTGGATCTCTCTAAAACAGTTCAAATGTTAGAAAGGTTCATGGCTCTTACTGATGAAAGACATCAAAACATCTACACCCAAACATTCCAACCATACACAAAAACAGAAATGCAAGAAAATAGATAAACTATATGGAAAAAACTCCAACTCCAGAAAAAATGCCAGTTGAATAGATCCTACCCATTGGTGCCACACAAGGCATTCCTGTAGCGATAATTAAAGGTAAAATAGCTGGGGAAATCCCTTCAGTCTATTTGTCAAATAGAAAAACAACCACTCATTTCAAAGAAAGGGGAATTTTCATACACAGCACAGAAAACTGCCAACTAACTCTTACATTTATAGCTTTAACCGTTTCCTTAAAACTAAAACTCATTAGAATAGTATATTCAACATCTAAAAAAGTTAAACCAAGTTTGGCCTCTAAGAAGTTTCAGATTAGCCCTACAAGGGGATTCATATCATCCAAAACAACTCCAAGTCACACAACAAAATTCTTCTTTAAAATGTCTTAGTCTTTAAAAGCAAATGCCTGGCAGCACCTCCAGCCTCCTGGTTGGCTTCCCCTGGTGTGTAACCTGACAAGGTACAAAGCTCATTGAAATATTTAACAGTAGTGGTATGGATTTCTTTGGATAGGTCAAGAAAAGCAGCTCATCCTTTTTAAAAACATAAAGAACCATTTTATGGGATGCCATTCCCTCAGTCCAAGTGTCTCTGTATTTCCTCAGGGCTTTCTCAGAGAACTTATTGAGGGGGAAAATGAAAAGGCTAACAAAAGGACCCCTTTTCTCTCCCTATTCCCAACATAATCCGCCTCAGCCACAGGGCCAGTTGCATCCACACTGTCATAAATGCCAGCAATTAGAGAATTAGGCCATAAAACCACCCACTCAGGTATAAGAGCACAGGCCTCCAGCTTTATTCCGTGCATGCCATAAACCTCCTTCTTTCAGGCCTTCTTCACAACCAAGGAAATGACAATAAGGACAACAAAAAAGCAGCCCTTTGTCCGCCTCATACTGATGTGACCAATGAAACCATCTGGGTCCAGGTGAAGGATTCAAGATTCCTTTTTCTTAATAAAAGACTGCATTTCCTCTAGATTGTCACATGTAGATCCATTAAAGGACATGGCTGTATTTTGAGCACTAACATAACGGGAACTAGAGTGAAACCACATTTTCCAGAAAAATTACTTTCCCTTATTCTGAAACTACTCTAGAAGCCTACCCAATTCCTGACCTTCTCAAGAAATACAGGAGGCTACAAGAGTACTCTTAATTAACTCAATAATTTCTAGATCCTCCTCAAGTCTTTTCTAACCAAAAAAGTTAATTCAAATATCAAAGTTAACTCTATGTTTTAAAATCTGATACAATTTAGGAACAATCGATAATTTCATTTGATTGATGTCTTCGCAACCACAAAAATTCCAAGTCTGTGATTTATGTCACAAGCTTTTACTTATCAAACTTTAAACCAATCTAGATAAGACCCAAACAAAGACTTTTTAATAGTAAACTCTCTAGCTTTCTCATTCCTACTAGTGCCTACAGGGTTAAGAATCTGACTAAAATGTAGGTACCTCATGTCAGACTCATTAGTAATTTCACCCTTCTTAATTCTTGAAAATAACATATGTAAACAAAAAAATGTCCCATCCCAGCAATCCTAGAATAAATTCCTCCCAGAGTAGTGACAGTCACAAAGCTTCCCCCTTTCTCATAGGTCTGTGCCACTGGGCTCTCCACCTTGGCAGAGGAAGAATGCAAAGAGACAAGATATTCACAAAAGGCCTGACTGAAGGCCTTCAGTTAAGTGCTAGAAGGAAGCTGAAGTTCTGTGCCAACACTAGTGGAATGTGGGCAGGCACAAAGAGATCTTAATTAGGAGACCTACAATTAAAACAGTGAGTCTCCAAAGGAGAGAGAGGCACTGCAGTCTGCTATGCCTCAGAGCAAGCAAAGCAGTGTTGCCACCCCCTCTAGCCACAAGGCAAGGAAGGCAACCGGTATTAAGTCTGCACAGCTGCTCCAGGGAAGACCAACTCCCAGGTGATCAGAGACGGGAGGGGAGTCAAGATGGGAGGGGAGTCAAGATGGGAGGGGAGTCAAGATGGGAGTATCTTCTCAACTTCCAATCAGGAGATCAATCACTATTTTGTGAAGGATGATTTCCTACAAGAGCATGTGCCTTAAGGTAATTAGATGGAAGGTAAAGATGGGGACAAGTGATATGCCTTTCAGTGAGAGATGAAGAAAAGTTCTAAAGGCTGCATTTGTGATGCGCAATATAAACCAAAGCACGTTTTACAGCGTATTAACAACTATTCCCTGCAATGTAGGTACCATCACTTTGGATTTATAAATACACTAGTGTATTGGATTTTTTTCATTTAAAAGCTCACACACCTAAAGGAATATACCACCTAGAATGAAAATAATTTCCCTTTTGGACACTCAGGAACCTACAATATCGAAAACAAAGTTAGCCAAACAAGAGGGCCTCTAAACGCCAGATCAGTTATACTCAAAATTTTATCTTCACTTTTCTTATAAATGAAATTGGTCAACTTTGGCAAAGAATTTTTTCCATAAAATCCTTACATTTTGTCCATACAATGAAAACTTTCCCACCGAGTTCAAATTTCTCTTCCCAATTAATAATGGAAGTTAAATGGCAAATGTACACTCTGTTATTACAAATTACCAAACAGGCTCACTGACTCTGACTCTTTAAAAAAATTCAGAATAAGAAGTTCTGAACTGAGCAAATAATTAATATAACAGAAAGGAATCAGAATACTGGAGCAGAAAAGATTCCTGAGCTAACATTTAGCCCAACCTTTGCATTTTACAGATCGGAAATTTCAGGTTAAAAGTGAAATTGTCCAGACTGGTGAGTGAGAGAGATGAGTGCGAGGAGAGCTCGTGTCCACCGACTTCCACTCAGAGGGACTTCTTCTAGTCCACTTGTGTTCTCTGCTTCACCTTCCTTCTGCCCAGCTCAGGATTAGCTGCGAAGGCAATGAAGGAGCAACTCCCACTCTTGGTACATATGCCCAACAAACATTAAAAAAAAAAAAAAAAAAAAAAAAATCACAGACACTCTTCCACTCCATGACCACCATCTTTTCTAAGCCCAACCCAAGAGCCCACCTTAGTCCACCTGGACTAAACTGCCATTTCAAATACAGACAGATACATACTAATGTTGTGATTCAGTTTCCACTTATATCTAATCAAAGTTTGCCACGTTATGATCAGGGTGGAAATTCTGCTTTTAACATTTTGTAGGGTGGTGGGAATGGTAACTGGATTATGAAAGTAATAAAGATTACTTGCTGATAAATAGACCGTTTCTGCGGTTCATATTAAAACAGCCCAAGTTCTAGCCAACAGAGAGGATGCTGTGCTTTTATTTGGATAGCAAAGTAGAGTCGCATGAATACCACCTGAGACAATCCTCAGAAAAGTGGGACCTGACACCATGCAGGGGAAAGGGAAGGCGAAAAAACAGACCTCCGTGATTTCTCACAGTGCTCAATCAAATAAGACTCTAATTCTGCTTCATAATTGTCACACAGAAAGCCCAAATAGGAGACCAGCAACACCTATGTATTTTTTAAAATAATCCCATTGTGACAGAACTTGGTCATGAAGAACTCTTACATGTAGCTATTACTCAGAGAGATATCAATCCCGAGGGAAGTTCAGAACCTGTGGCAGTAGAGGACAAATCTTCTACAGCTAAAGGAGTTTAAAGAGGGAACTGATCTGGAAGTTCTATAAACTTTCAACCACCTTAACTTAGCAGTTCAATAAGTATCAACTTACATTTCGTTATGGAGAAGTTATAGTCATCATTCACTTAAAGCAAACCAGAATTTAAAGAGGCTAGAATCATTTTGGATCACAAACCATGTCTTCATGAATCCAGACAAGACTTGATACAGATCTGTGAACAACTTTCAAGAAACAATCTTTAGAACTCTCTGTCAGCCCAGGGGGAACCCTAGATCTCCTTTTTGGAACTTTATCATTGATTTGTAAGACTCTAACAAAATGCTTGGTTTCTGCACTGAAAACAACCAGGTCAAAGGATATAACCACTATGGTTTAGCATTAAACCATACCATGGGTTGCACTCATGAACGCACACCATTAACCCATCCTAGATTAACTACCACATAAAAGGCTTACCAATGGAACAACAGCTCACTCAAGCCTAATTCAGAAAAAAATACTGAATGTAAGTGTAATGTAAGAAGTCAACCACTTTTCTTACAATGAAGTAGCAACTACTGTTCAGGCAGAAGTTTTAAAGGAAAAAAGTATTAATATGATCTTATTTGAAATTACTGCAATTCCTTGACAGGCTTTACACTCCATACTACCGCTAAACAAAATGCCAGTGGATAAGAAAATGTTAGCACCTGATTAAAACTTTAAAGATGATTCGTCAAAGACCAACAGATAAAATATTCTGGTGCCCAGACATTAGGTCCCTGAATCCAGGTGGCTCTCTTTCTAACCAGTCTCTTGAAAAACTATGATTGGAAGCTGTCAGCATGAAACTTTGCTTTTGAATATGTGATAACAACATTTGGAATGTGAACACTTGGTTCTTCAATATAAAATATATAAGCATGCTAAACAAGGAGAAAATGCTTCTCAGGATCCTCTTAAAAAGAGACTAACTTCTCCTAATAGAGACTTTCTTAGTATACTCCAACATACATGGGACTAAAATTCTACATATAACCAAGCAAGTCTCAATTTTGAAAATAAGCAGGTAAATGAAATGTCAGTAAGTCTATTTTTTTTTTTTTGCTGCTGTATCTTTTAAAAAAGCAAAATCAACTCACATTTAAGCACCAACTCCATGCAAGTAACCTGAACGGTTCAGTCTTTTTGTCATGTATGAGGCCTTTGGTTCTCCAACTACATGGGATCTGTGTTGTTAGCTTAAAAAATACAGAATTGGCCTTTCAAAAAAAAAATAATAATCTACAGCAACCAATAAATAGTCTCAAACAACCCTGCTGACTGCAGCTGCCTTCTGAAGGCTGGGAAAAGGAGGTGGAGAGAGAGCAGAGAGAGGCAGGGAAAAGGGCCGCTGCAGCTAGCTACACAGCAAGGAACACGCCCCCATCATGTCCTCCTTGCTCTGTCAGAAGGCGGGTTGTTGTCAGTCTCCTGATCAGGCTGCCTTAGAAACGATTTAAAAAAGGAGGCAGGAAGACTAACAACTAAAAAATGCCAGCTCCTTGAAAGGAGGGGCCAGGGTCCCTGGGATCTCCTCCCTCCCCTTCTTCCCAGGATCTTTTTGTAGATCTAAAGGGGTGCGGGGCACAATAGGGGACGAGGGGTTTGCCCAGGATATTTTGTGTGCACCAACGGCAGAGCACGCAGGAAACGGCTGGTTGTTATCTTTCCCTTTCTGTTTCAATCAAGAGCACTCCAGAGCAGCAACCCCTTACCCCCCTCCGCTTCAGCCCCTAGCAGCTGCTCTTCCTCCTCCTAGCACCCCCCATCCCATTCTCCCCCTTCCCCTACGATTCAAACTCCCCCTTCTGCATCCAATGGAAAACAAATGCGCAACGCCACTGGCTGAATCTGAACTCAACTTCCCTTCCCAGGGCAACTTTCCTTTTGGCTGAAGGGGGCTGAATAATGCCTATCACAGCATCTCCATTCTCGCCCCAGTACTAAACAGGAAAGGGGCAAAGCTCGAGACCCTTCATCCACCTTGGGTCCCGCTTAAACAAATCAGAGAGATAACCCTAACTCCTTCTAAGGAATAACTTTGCCTCACAACCTCTTCATAACCCCCTTTCTCTCAACCAGAAGCAGCCACCACCACCACCATACTAAAGTAAAACTGTCCCTTATCTACTCTCCTCACCCCAACCCTGCTTCCCCCACCCCTTCCAAGCCCCAGGATTGGCCTGGGAAAAGGTGGATCAATAATGAAATGACGGGGAAAAGGAGAAGGGCGGGAGGGAGCCAGGGTTGGAGACTGCGTGCTCTCAGGCGCAGTGGGTGGGGTAGGAGAGCAGCTGCTTCCCCTGGGAGGATGCTGCCCAAGTCCCCCCACAAACACCTCCCCTCACAGGGGCCCCCTTCCCCAGAGCTGGAGGGAAAGCCTGCCTCCCCTCCAGGGGGAATAGTGGAAAAGCTGCTCTTCTCTGAGCCTAGGGGACAGTGGACTATTTTCCCCTCAAAGATGCCACTAATCCTTCATTCTAAAGGAGGGAAAGGGTGGAGTGAAGGTAGAGTAATCCCCTGCTACCAATAGGCTAGAAACTGCAGCTCTGTAAGATGGGGGAAACAGACTGCTGTATGAGGAGATCACCGTTATCTTCAGAGGGAAAAGGCTGCGAAGGAAGGCAAGGTGGAGAGGAAAGTAGCTTTTTCCCGGTGGGGTAGGGCGGGATGACGGGAGGACCTCTCTGCTGGGGATAGTGGGGGTGCGGGTGGAGGTGAAGGAAGGGGGAGTGGCTGGTAGTGTAGAAACCTGGCCCGGGGACCGGGCGAGGGTTCATCAGGTTTTCGGAAGCAAGGTGCTGGAAGGGACATCGGTCCCCAAGGGTGGGAGAAGACCGTGGCTTTGGATGAGGCCATCACCGGAGAGATGCCCGAGAGGAAAACTGCCCCAGGAGTAAAACATCTGCCCAGAGAGGGAGGCGGGGATGTGGCGGGATCAAGTCTCTAGGAGGGAGGGAGGGAGGAATCTTGCTCGGATGAGGTAATCTGTGAAAGGGAGGAGGGGTTCAGTCCCGGGATGGGAAACCCGGGAGAGGGGTCTGTGCCAAGGGATTTGGGGAAGGGTCAGGGGAAGGAGGGTGGGGGGCAAACGCCCTCGGCCAGATGGGTCCGAACCCCGGGGTGGGGGCGCCTGGGGGTCTGCACCCCTGTATGGGGGTCCCGAGACGGGAGGGCCTTCTGCCCCGGGTCAGGGACCCCAGGATGGTCCCCGAATTGGGATGCTCCACAATCCCGGATGGGGGAGGGGAGGGGGCTCCGCAGAGGGTCGAGACCCCGGACCTGGGGGTTCCTCGCCCCCTTACCTCTCCGCTGCCGCCTCCCCCGCCGCTCTCCCCAAACACGGCCCGGAACCGGCGCAGGTTGGTGCCGATGGCGGCCGAGACCTGCAGCGCCGCGTCGAAGCCCGGGCCCACCCGGAGCAGGGCCGGCCCAGAGGAGGCTGAGGACGATGACGAAGACGAAGACGAGGCGGACGACGAGGAGGCTGCTGAGGCGGCGGCCGCTCCCCCTGGAACCCCAGCCCCGCCGCTTCCCGCCGCCGCCGCCGCCGCCGCCGCGGCCGCCACAGCCGGGGGGGAGGGGGGCGCCCCGGGGCCGCCGCCGCCGACCAGGGGCCCGGGGGGAAGCAGCAGGGCCGGGACGCGTTGCCGCGGGGCGCCCCCTAGGCCCCGGCGCCCCCCGCCGCCGCCGCCCCCGGTGGTCCCGGGTCGGGCGGGGAAGCGCCACCGACAGCTGTGCGCCATGTTCGCCCCGTGAAGTGAAGCAGCGAGAGGGAGAGGCGACAACACAGGGGGGCGGGGAGGCGGAGGGGGGGGCCGCGGGCCCCGGAACCTGCCTGGCCCGCTCGGCGCCGCCCGGCCGCCTGCTCCCCGCGGCCGCTATGCCGAGCGCCGGGCCGCGCCAGCCGGCCCAGCAAGCTGGATAGCGGGCTCGGGCCCGCGCTGCCGACGCCGGGCCTCGGCTACGCCATCCCGAGGCCCGGGCCGCCGCCCGCCGCCCGCCCGCCCGCCCCGCAACCTGGATAACTGCGTGCCCCGCCCTCCGGGAGCGGCATTACTCGGGAAAAGGAGGGGGTGGGGAGGAAGCCCAGGAGCCCGACGCGGAGCGCGGGTTCCGGGGAGAGGGGGAGGGGCGAGGACTACGGGGAGGATGCAGGCGGAGGGAGCGCGGCCGCCCGCAGCCTCGAGAGCCGAGAGGCCGATTACACACGTTCCCGGGATGCGCTGGGAATCGAACGGCCCGGGAGAGCAGCTTCCAGTCTAACGCGGCTGCCGGGTCGGGAACGAGTGCGCCTTCTCCGCCTCGAGGCACGGATACGAGATGGGTTAGCCCGGATTTAACGCCTCTAGAATAAAAGAGCCCTTGTTGTGCTGCAGGCAAGACGGAATTGTTGCCCAGTTTACTATATGCAAAATAGAAAGGCCCTCAATGAATGCGCTTTAAAAAAAGAAAAAAAAAAAAAAGCGCCCCTCCCATTTTCACGCTGGAGCTCTCTCCAAAACGCACACACCCAGGGGTCGGGCTCCCGCCACCTCCTCGCCCTACTGCGCGCTCCGGGCTGAGGAACCTCTGGCTTTGGTGCCCTTCTGCAGAGAGTTGGGTTGTGTTTCTCCAGCCCGGGCACTGGGGCCCCGGCGTGCTCCGCTAACGAGGCGGCGTTACAACGAAGCTGAAACTGGGTGGCTAACGGGGCCTGGAGGGAAGAGGCGGGCAAAAGCGCCCCCGCCCCTTCTTCCTCCGTTCTCCGCCTGCCGCTGCATGCAAAGCAGACCCTAATGTATGCACGCAGAGGGAGGGGGGCTCGCGAGCACGTTTCTGATTAAGAGAGGGGGAGGAGAAGAGCGTTGGGCATTATGATACACTGGGTGGAAGGGGCCCGCCGGCGGCGAGCTCTGTGCGCGGGGTTAGTAGGCAGAGGGGGGAGGGGGAAGGAGGAGGGTTAGGGCGGGGGATGCCTATCCACCGGGTTTACTTTATTGCGGGAAAGAGGGGAGGGCGCCTCAAGCTAGGCGTTAGAAGCCTGCGAGGCTGGGAAAGCACAGAAGGGAGGGAGGGGTTTGTACCGGGAGAGCTTGCGTTGGCTGAGGCTGGGGCATCGATCCACGGCCTGCAGGCCCCGAGGCAGCCTCCACTCCCCCCACCCCCGGCCGAGGTGGAGTTCGCTGGAAGGTCACGCAGCCTTCCTGGACTCCCGCACCGGTACAGCGCCCTGCCTGGAATATAACAGCCCGGGGCGGCGAATTTGGGGAGGAGGGGGATGGTCGTGGTGAGCAGGTTGCAATCAGCTCTGGCCCTCTGGAGGGTGCACTGCTCGCCTCCAGAGAAGGTCCACGGTCTCCTGGTGCTGAAAACCTACGTCCCTCCACCCGCGAAACGTTTGTGCAGAGCGAACGATGGGGTGGGGGCTAGAAAGGAGCAGAGAGAGGGAGGAGACACAGGCAACCTTCAACTCCCCCAACTCATCCCGGATCGATCGTGGTTCCAACAGCGCAGGATGGAGCCCAGATGGTTTGCAAAGCGCACACTCACACAGCACACACACTGAACCAGATTCCGTTGTTACATCGCGTGGTTTACTAGGTGCAAAAAGGGTGGGAGTAGGGGGAGAGTCTCTTAAACGGCAGCCCCAGGACTCTGCTGAGGACATAGACACCCCATTGTGGATGGTTTCTCCTTTGCAATATATTTAGCGTTAGGCGCTGGGGGTTTTGCTTCAGTGTCGCTGCTCTGATCAGTTACAGATTGGCGACCACGTGGATTCCCTGAAGCATCCTGATTTGTTCCCTCTCTCACTCTCTCTCGCTTATTTTTCTTTTGTATTTGCCGCCCCCCCCCTTCTTTAATATGCATAACGGTCTGCAGAGGTAATAGGCAGGGGACTGAGTGACAGGCTTTACAAAACTGTGTCGACAGGATTTCTTCCCGACCTCCACCCCTGAGAAAACATAAACCGGAAAGGTTCTGCATAACATCTTCATTTCAAGCACACTTCTTTGGGCACAGGTGGGAGGTCTGCAGGTTGAGTGGGAACAGCAGAAAGGAAGAATGTCAGCGAAGATTGTGTGAAGTCCTCAGATTCAAGCCTCTAAGTAGAAAACTCTTTGATAAAATCATCTAGTTTGTCTCTTTGCCTCCTGACTAGTCCAAAAGGAGCCAGAGCAAGTCAGAATTTGGTTTATTGTTGGAGCTTTTAAGGCAGAAAGAATAATAACTTATATTTGTTGAGTGCTTTCCGTGAGCCTGAGTACTTTATATGCATTCAATTCTCACCAACCCTCTGAGATAATTCTGATTTTACCAATGGGGAAATTGGCGTAATGTCCAAAGTCACACAGCTAGTAAGTGCCAAGACCAAATCTCACTAGGGTCTGACACCAATATCAACTAACTATACTACTGATTCCCCAAAAGACATACTATGCCACCTCACTCCCATTAGGATGACTATTATTTTTAAAAAATGGAAAATAACAAGTGTTGGTGAAGATGTGGAGAAATTGGAAAGTTTGTGCACTGTTGACAGGAATATAAAGTGGTGCAGCCATTGTGGAAAACAGTATGGTGGTTCCTTGAAGGAAAAAAAAAAAAAAGAATTACCCTATGACCCAGCAATTCCACTTCTGGGTATATACCCAAAAGAATGGAAAAAAATGGAAAGCAGGGTCTCGAGGAGATATTTGTACACCCATGTTCATGGCAGCATTATTCACAGTAGCCAAAACACGGAAGCAAACCAAGTGTCCATCAACCAATGAATGGATTACCAAAATGTGGTATACTCATACAATAGAATATTATTCAGCCTTAAAAAAGGAGGAAATTCTGTAATATGTTACAACATGGATGAATCTTGAGGAGATTATGCTAAGTGAAATAAGCCAGTCACAAAAAGATAAATACTCTATGATTACATTTATATGAGATACTTAGAGTAGTCAAAATTGTAAAGACAGAAAGTATAATGGTAGTTGCCAGGGGATATAGTGAGTGGATAATGGGGCGTTATTATTTAATAGGTATAGAGTTTCAGATTTATAAGATGAAAAGAGTTATGGGAATGGATGTGGTAATAACATCACGGCAATGTGAATTTTTTTTTTCTTTTGGCTGCCTTGGGTCTTAGTAGCAGCACGCAGGCTCTCCAGTTGAGGTGCACAAGCTCAGTAATTGTGGCACGCAGGCTTAGTTGCCCTGCAGCATGTGTGATCTTAGTTCCTCCACCAGGGATTGAACCCATGTCCCCTGCATTGGAAGGTGGATTTTTTTACCACTGGCCTACCAGGGAAGTCCCGTGAATGTATTTTTTTAAAAAGACATTCTATGCCTTACTCATAAGTTACCTTAAACTGCATGTGTTTAATTTTTTAATTTTAATTCAGCTTATTTTTCTTGAATACCTAGTATATTCATATGGTTAAAAATTTAAAGAAATAAAGTTTTCACTCCACTCTTGTTTTAACTACCCTTCCCTCCCACAGTCATACCTTATCCTTTCTTAGGGGCAACTCAGGTTATCAGTCTCTTGTATATTCTTCCAGAGACAGTCTGTACCTATACAAGCAAATGCATAGAGAAGTTTTTCCACTAATGAAAGAATATCAAACCCATTTCCTGGATCTAGCTTAGAAACCAATATCTTTGAAAAAAAAAAAGAAAAGAAACCTATATCTTGGAAATCATTCTGGTCAGTAGAGCATTTCCTCATTCTTGGGACTGCATGGAATAGTTGCAGCATAATTTATTTAACCAGTTCTCTGTTAGTGGGCACTGAAGTTATTTCTAAACGTTTGCTATTTCAAACAATGCTGCAATGCACAACCTTGAGCATATGTTATGTTGCACACATGCAAATATATCTGTAATATAAATTTCTAGAAGTGGAATTGCAAAGTCAAAAGGTAAGTATACTTATAATTTTGATAAATGTTGCCATATTGTCCCCTGTAAAGACTGAGTTGCTCCCCTGTAAAGACTCTACTAATCATACTTCCACCAGCAATGTTTAAGAGTGCTTTCTCAGGATGTCCTGGTGGTCCAGTGGGTAAGACTCCGTGCTCCCAATGCAGGGGCGTCCCGGTTCCATCGGGGGCGAGAGTGGGGGGGGGTTGGGACTAGGTCCCCATGCATGCCGCAACTAAGAGTTCGCATGCCACAACTAAGAAGTCCACATGCCGCAACGAAGATCCTATGTGCTGCAACTAAGACCTGGTGCAGCCAAAATAAATAAATAAGTAAATGTTTAAAAGAAAAAAGAGTGCTTTATCCACACCCTTCCGAAAAGGATTTTTTAGCTTCTTGATCTTTGCCAACCTAATAGAAATGCACATATTTAAAAAATTTTTCCAAGTGACAAAAGGAAATTTTTAAGAATGGTGCCCCAAAATTTCCCCCTTCCTGCAAACTCATAAATAGCTTCTGGTTTGAAGGGACCTGTAGATGTTAATTCCCTTTTCTCCTCTCTGGAAAGATTTCTAGTTGCAAACCAGTATTGTGGTGAAACTAACATGGGCTCAGATCCAGTCATTGCAGTTATATGATCTTGAACAGGCATCTAGGCTTATGATGCATCAGTTTCTTAATCTGCAAAAATAAGGATATTAATAGCAACTTCACAGGATTATTATGAAGACTGAATGACGTAATCTAAGTAAAGTGCATTCTCTCTCATTCAGATAGAAACACTTCCTTAGGCATTGGTGAAGACACCGCCTCTCAAATAAGTAATTTCCTTTCTCCAAACAGGCCCCTAGTGGAAAACATTGCATTAGTAGTCCCAAAAGTCCTGGAACTAAGAAAAGAATGGTGGCTGAGTCCTTTAAACTTGCCCGTAGGAAGGCTTGACCATCACTGAACGGAGAGAACTGTTCAGAATCCTTAGATGCTGCTTTCTTCTGGAGAAGGAAGGGCCAAGTCCATTACTCTTCTACGAAGGCACATTTCTATTAAGGAAGCAATGGTTGCATTTTGCTACTGCCCCTTCCATGAGTTTCCATCCAAAAGAATTAGGTATAGCTATATCTGTGACTTAAAGGACTTTAAATAATCACCGCAGCATGAACAGCTGGCTTTCTGTAAAGGATTAGGGGTAGTGCTGGCCAAAGGCAAAGACTACATGATTCGGGGGCCATGAGCTCTTTGAGAACAGCAACTGTGTATTGCTTTTCTTTGTATCCCTTGTACCAAGCAGTATCTGTATCAGTTCAATTAATATTTGCGGAATAAATGGCCCTTTCCAGCTGCACTCTTGGACCTTGCGATTTATACCGAAGGGGTCTTATTTTATCAGAGGCAATCCCTGGTTGGGGAACTAAGATCCCACAAGCTGAGTAGCATAGGGGAAAAAAAAATTGCCAGATCATATTAAGGAGTTTGGAATTTATTCTGGAAAGGTTAGGGGAAAATGGACAGATTTTAAAGAGAGACTGACATGATGGAATTTGTGCAAAATCACTGTAGCAACTAGGTGTAAAGAAGCAGGTTGATGATGAGACTAGAGGCGGAAAATGCAGTGAAGATATTACTGACCTCCTCCACATGGAGTAGTTTAAATGATGGGTGCAGTGGCAGTGAAGAGGTAGGAATGAGAACAGATTCCAGAAGTATTTAGCAGATAAAATGACTTTTGGTGTCCATTTAGATCGGGGGGATGAAAAAGAAGGCTTGTCTCAGGTTGTCAGCCGGGGTCGATCAAGCAGATGGCAATACCACCAACTAAGATAAGGACAACAGGAGGAGATAGGTGTTTTTGCTTGGCGATACTGGGCTTGGTTTTAGAACAGCAGAACTTGAGATTCTGTGAGATCTGCAGGTGGAGCTGTCTAATAGGCAGTTGCATGTCTTGAACTAGAGCTCAGGAGAAAAGGCTAAAAATACAGATCTGGGACTTGGAAGCATAAAGATGGTTGCTGAAACTACAGGCAGGGATAAGACCACACAGAAAGAGCGTGTGTGGCACACAGAGGCAAATGGGTAAAGAATAGAACCAAAAGAAACTTATCTTTCTATCCAGTAGGCTGACAAAAAGTAGCCAGTGGAAGGAGACTGAGGAAGAACACTCAGCGTGGGACTTCCCTGGCTGTCCAGTGGTTAAGACTCCATGCTTTCACTGCAAGGGGAGTGGGTTCGATCCCTGGTCGGGGAACTAAGATCCCGCATGCCCCACGGTATGGCCAAAAAATATTTTTTAAATTAATTATTTTAAAAAAATGCTCAGTGAGGTATAAGGGGGCAAGAGGGAAGCCAAAGGAAAAAGAGTTTCAAACAGAGGAGCTGTAAACAATGTCAAATGCAGTGGAGAGGTCCAGAAGCAAAAAGACTGAAGAGTCTTCTTCATAGTCCCAGAGAAGTCGCAGGGGAACCCTTTAAGTGCGGTGGCGGGGAGACACGAAGCCTGGAGTCGGCCTGTACTTGGTTACGGAGGACAGGGAGAGGGCAAGAAGCCAGTGGAGGCAACTTTGGAGAGGCTCAGCCACAAAGGGAAAGAGGACTTTAGCTGGAGCCCCTTAACATGTGGTTGAGTTTATTTAATTTTTTTTAGCTATTTTTTGGTTCTTATAAAAGTAATAAAAAAAAGTAATATATACGAGGTAAAATTGTTCAAATAATAGGGAGGAATATAAAATAAAAGGTCTAAATATCCCTTCCTTCCCTCAAAAGGTAATCACTATTAAGTTTGTTGTCTATTATTTCAGAATATAAACAAATATATATTTATATCTATCTGTTTATCTGTATGGATGTACACACAGACACACACATGCTTCTTTACTCAATGTGATTATAGCATACAAACTACTATGCCTTATCCCTTAATCTTTTTCTCTTAACAGTATGTCCTGGAAGCCTTTCTGTATCTTTTGGCCCTTATCTCCTGGCCTCTCCCTCCCTAGGTCATTGCACTCCTCCTGCTTTGACCTCCTTGCAGTTCCTGGAACACACCAGCACACTCACACCTTCAGGCTTCTGCACTCACTGTTCCCTCTGCCTGGAATGTTCTTCCCCCAGATGTCCTCTTGGCTCACTCTCTCATTTCCTCCAGATCTCCACTTAAATGTCACCTCCTCAGAGAGGCCACCACTGTCATTCATGTTACCTTACCCTACTTCGTTTTCCTTCACAGCACTTGTATCTGCATCTGTGACTTGTTTCATGTCAAGCTACCCAACAAGGATATGTGCTCCATGAAGGGAGGGACTTGGTCCACTTCACCGCTCTGTATCCAGAGCCTAGAACAGTACCTGACCTTATTAATAGGTATTCAGTAAAATAGGAAAAAGCATATAGAGCTGGCATAGTATTGTATTAAGGATATCAACAGGGCTTCCCTGGTGGCACAGTGGTTAACAATCCACTTGCCAATGTAGGGGTCACGAGTTCGAGCCCTGGTCTGGGAAGATCCCACATGCCGCAAAGCAACTAAGCCTGTGCGCCACAACTACTGAGCCTGCACTCTAGAGCCCGTGAGCTACAGCTACTGAAGCCCATGTGCCACAGCTACTGAAGCCCACGCGCCTAGAGCCCGTGCTCCGCAACAGAAGGCACCGCAATGAGAAGCCCATACACTGCAACAGAGTAGCCCGCACTCTCCACAACTAGAGAAAGCCCACACGCAGCAACAAAGACCCAACACAGCCAATAAAAATAAATAAATAAATTTATAAAAAAAAAAAAGGATAACAACACAGTGATTAAGAGTGCAAGCTCAAACTCTTTGGGTTCTAATTTTTTCTTTTAATATTTATTTATTTATTTGGTTGCACTGAGTCTTAGTTGCAGCTTGCCGGGTCTTTAGTTGTGGCATGTGTGAGGGATCTAGTTCCCTGACCAGGGATGGAACCCAGGCCCCTTGCCCTGGGAGTGTGGAGTCTTATCGACTGCACCACCAGGGAAGGCCCTTGGGTTCTAATCTTTATTTCTCCGTAGGTGGGTGCACTTGGGTAAGCGAATCCATTTCCCCCTGTAAAATGGGGCCATACTAGTGCCTAACTTCCTGTGTTGTTGTGAGGTTTAATGTGTAAACATAGGGAACATGCTTAGAACAGCAATGGCACATTGCAAATTGTTAATAAATGTTCATTGCAATGATTAGTAGTAATATTCTAGAAAGACGATCTAGTAGCTCCAACCTCAGTGAGCTCCTCTCTTGTTTTCCATTTTTCCAGCCCTCCTTCACCGCTTTGATTCTTCTTCTCAGCTGCTTTCTCTGTCCTTCACCCCTCAGACACTGGTGTCTCCTGAGTGCTTTTCGTTTCTCACGTTCTCTTACAGTGAACTCATGGTTATAACTACTACCCAGGCGGAAAAGCGCCCGAACTGCTGCCCCAAACCGCACTGTTCCCTGGGGCCTGACTCTTGCATCCAGACTGCTTTGAGCATTTCCATCCTAATTACTTGTTAGGTTGTATGACTCACTGAAGTGTGGGTTCCTCAAGGGCAGGAATAGTTTCTTGGTTATCTTTGCTTCTCCAAGGGAGGTGCTCTTGGTAGGGACACTTTGTAGGTGCTCAGAATCTAGTGAAGGGAAACATGCAACGAATAAATTACCATCATAAGTCAGCTGGTGACAAGTGCTATGTAAGTAGCATGGAGACAGTAGAGACCTGGGAGAGGCTAAGGCGCAATTGTTTAGGAAGGCTGGCAGAGGAGACCTTTGGGTTAAGGGACTATTTGGGTTGAGCCAAGTAATGGGGGAGGGGGTGCTTCAGCTCATACAGAGACTTAAAATGAGATGAGGAGCCATTGGAGGGTTCTGAATAGAAGACTGACACAATAGTTAATTTAACACTTGAAAGGATCACCCTGGCTGCTAGTATAAGAATAGACAATAGAGAGGCAAAGATGAAGGTGGGGAGATCTGTTGGCAGGTGACTGTTGTGGTCCAGGTGAGAGATGATGGTGTCTTGGCCTTGGGTGGTAATGTGGAGGTGTTGAGAGATGGGCATATTCAGGATATATTTTGAAGATTTTTTTTTTTTATTTTGAAGATTGAATAAGGATTTGTTGATGTATTAAATGTAGGGAGCGAGAGAAAGAAAAGAGGCAAGGATGAATGGGTTCGTAAATAAATAAGTGAATTGTATATATTTGTTGCTGAGTGATACATTACAAGGGCTGCCTAGGTCAGAAAATAAATAAAGGGGAAACTTTAGGAGAACTAACAGAGGAAAGAGGATTCAAGATACACTCACAGGGACTTCCCTGGTAGCACAGTGGTTAAGAGTCCGCCTGCCAATGCAGGGGACATGGGTTGGATCCCTGCTCCAGGAAGATCCCACATGCTGCGGAGCAACTAAGCCCGTGCACCACAACTACTGAGTCTGCGCTCTAGAGCCCGTGTGCCACAACTACTGAGCCCATGTGCCACAATTACTGAAGCCCACGCGCCTGGAACCTGTGCTGCACAACAAGAGAAGCCACCACCATGAGAAGCCCGAGCACTGCAATGATAGCTTGAGGGGAAGTATCAATGAAAAAGGAAAGAAAAAATTGCTTAATGAAGATACAGCCAAGTTTCTGTAGAGGACCATCTGTATTCATAGTCTCCATTTCCTTCCCATCTTCAACAGACTCTGCAAACACTATCGTCTGCCCACCTACCACCCCCACTGCAAAAACCCCATGACCTTCTAGTTGCTAAAACTCACAGAGACTTTTTAGTTCTTGTTGTACGTGGTCTTTTTGCAGCATTGGTGAACTTCTGGAAGCTCTCCTCCCTTGGTTTCTGTGACCCTGCTCTCTCCTTCTTGCTTTTCCTCCTACTTCTCTAAACTTTCTATCTCAAATACCTTCAGTGGCTCCTTTTCTGTGTCCATCCCTAAACGCTGATGTTTCTCAGAGTTATGTTCTTAATCCTCTTTTCAGTATTTCATTCATGTATTCAAATACTTACTGAATGCTGACTGCACACTAGGCACAGTTGTAGGTGCTGGGGATACAGCAACAAACAGAACACCTACAAAAACACCTGCCTTCTCCTCTTGGAGCTTACCGTTCTTCCTAAGTAATTTCATCTCATAAGCCAGGCCCCAGTCCCCACTACTTCCAAATTTACACCTTCAGCACTAATCACTCCTTAATGTCAGACACGCAGAACCAACACTCTGTCGGGCTTCTTCGCTTGTATGTCCATAAACTGAATTCCTGTTTAAATCAAAGTTTGCTTCTTTCTGTATCGCCTCCTCTAATTAGACCACCGCGTACTCCCAATTGCTCATTTCTCTTCAGAATAACTGCAATATTTCCTGGTCTAATCATCCTCTGATAGAAGACTGATCTTCCTAAAACACAAATATGACCATATTACTTCCATCCTTAAAATATTTTAATAATTCCTTACCATCTTCACGATCCTTTGTTATTTGGTCTAACTCTCCCTTACCCCTTGCCTCCAATACACATCTATTCCTGTGTTCCTGCCTTATTAAATTTGATTTCTCTCCTACGGTCCTACTTTGGTGCATGTTATTTCCTCTGTCTAAAATGTCCTTCTTTCTCCTTTTGTTTTCTTGGCTAACTTCTAGACCCATCTCAGGTGCCACCCCCTCTATCCCAGCCTTCTTCAACCTCTCCTGTGTGTACAACCATAGCATAATATGCAGACTTCTGTTGTTGATCTTTACATGATGTATCATAATTGTGTGATTTGTAATTGTTTATTTTGCTACCTCTTCCCTTTGAGCCCTTTGAAGTTAGGAAATGAGTCTTTTGTTTTCAGTATCCCAAGCACTTAATCTGCCCTATAACAAGAGTGTAATGCATGTTTGTTGAACAAATAAATAAATCAACAAATGAAAATGGGGAATGGGTAGGTCTCTTCAGAACATTGAAGAGTGGAAAGGCAGAGAATCAAGAGCAAATGTAGAAGCACAGTTTTGGAAAGAATGTTCTAAATGTTTTCCCCTAGGACAGGAGAAAGGAGGGAAGGGTATAGTCAGAAATAGAACAGTTTGGGGTGAGGGGGAAGAAATGGAAGGAGTCCATGCTAGATGGTTTCTATTTTTCCTTAATGTAGTAGGTAAGGCATTCCTCTTTTCTCAAAGACTTGCATGTGAGAAAAGGTGTATAACAGCTTTTTTGAATCTCAACTTTCATGCCTGCCAAACACTTGATTCTATTCCTTATCCCATAAACCTTATCTCTTGTGAAATTGTAAGAGCCAAACAGATCATATAATATAAGGCTTGGGGGTCTTTAGATAAGTCAATGGACTTACTGATTCTCACTTAAATATGACTTTAATTCCACGTGGTTGAAAGCTGCTAAATTCCAAAGCCCTTCCTATTTTATCACTCCCTTTAATTACTTCTGTGCATTGTCAATGCTTCAGTTCCTAGAATTGGAAACGTTTTGTTTGCCTCCAGATTACTTCGAAAAAATTCATTATACCTAACATTACCAAATATATTTTTTTAACTACAGGCAGAAAAAGGGTAAAACTGAGCAATGTTATCCTCCCAGTGAGACGTCTAGCTTTTTTTGAGTCATGCTTAAATTCTAACTAAATGGTCTGAAATTGGTTTAGGATTCCTTTCAGCCACCAATGCTAACTCACCTTGGACTAACAAGACTAGAACTCAATTGGTCTAAATTAGAACAAATTTTTATCCTTAGATGGGATGGAAACTCTAGGTGAGGATTAAGGTCATGGCCAAGGTACAAGAGGAGGAGGAAGTCTGAGTTAATTATAACCTAGGTTCTTCAGTCTTAATTCCAGGAAGCTGTCCCTTAGCTAGGTGGACAACTTGTTGATTGAAGAATATTCTTGGAGGAACTGGAAGCCACCAATTCCTGATTCTGAGATAAATTTCCACAAGTGAGGATGTTAGCATCGAAAGGCTAGAATTTATTGTCACTTGAAGAAGCCTTTTGAGTAATAAGCATTTGGTTATTTTCTCTCCAGCAATCATGACTGGCCTGGATGTTTTCCCAAAGGTTATCTTTTTCAAGGCTAGTTGAGTAAGGTTGTTTTGACATGTTTTTGAACCTATAATACAATGCATGCATTGTGTTTAGTTTATTCCTAGACTTAAAAAAAAAAACCCCTCAGTGTATATCTTTTGGTAGATAACTAAAGTAAAAAACCAAACAAACAAAGCCATGAGAGCAAGGCCGTCACTGCCCAAGGCAAAGAGCTCATAATCCGCTTTAAAAGCTACGTTTATTAATGTCTTCAATAGGTGAAGTTATATGACCTTCTGATATGAAGTTTAAAAACTCAGAAGTTATTTTGAAATGTTATGGGTAGAGACTAGGTAGTTAAAGGATCACTGGTTAATTTGACTTTCAAGAATATTAGGATTAGGGTTTAGCCCTTTCTCTTTAGCAGTATTCTTGTCTCTGTTCTGAGTCCTCTCTATCAACATCTAGACAATCCTATTGCTTAAGACGCAGGAAAAATCATGAGACTCTGACACAAATGATACATTATGAATCATCACTTGCTCCTGCTAAAGTCAAAATGAAGTGTCTTACGTGTGGGTTAGAGTTCAGATGTAAGTTTCTGAATCAACACATAAAAAGCAAACCATCCCCATTCCCCATGCCTGCCCCTGGTGCAATAACCAGCTTAAATATCCAAGCGTAGAGAGGATGTAGTTAGAGTGAGGAAACCAGGAATCAAGTCCTGCATTCCAGTCCTCTAACCCTGACTCACCCACCTCACCGGGAATGGTTCCACTTCGTTTCATTCTGCACTGAAAAGTGAGGAGAGTCACGTTTTGTTTCAAAACTTCTGAGTGGCTTCTGCTAACCTGCACCAGGCCTTTGCCTTAGCTGAGACCAGCAAATAAGGAGAGCATGCAGCTGTAGGTACCATTTTAAGAGAAAAAAGAAAAAGGTTTTCGTTGCTGATGTGTTCTTTAGGTAGGCCTTTCCGCAGACAACTTTGAGAGGCTCGCTACTCAGTCTTTAGAGGCAGCTTTCTTCTGGGATGGGTGGATGAGGGGGGTCAGATGGTGATGGTAGAGCAAACACACTCAAGGGTCTCAAATCCAGGGCCATTTGGCTTCAGTGTTTACCCTCAGTGCAGTGAGGGGGGTGAAATTTGGAGCCTCGAGAGAAGTGGAAATTAGTTTCCCTAATGTTGCAGTAACCTGGGTATCACATAATAAAGCATTCTTCTACTAGCAATATTCAAGGCAAATGAAACTATAACAGGATTCAAAGTAAAGCAATGACGATCCAAATATCACTCCTGACAATATTTATTTGGCTAACATTAATTTAAAAGAAAAACAAATAGAAAAAAAACAAAAACAAAAACACAACAATCCTGGGCTTACATGGCTTTCTTTCCATTACTACACCGAAAGGTCATTAAAATTGGTAACTACTTTTCTACCATCACATTAAAATTCACTGTTATCTCAGAACTATATTTATTCACTTGTTCTATTAACTTTCCTACCCTCTTGAGACCCGAAGTGAGATGACATCAAGGTGAAAATGCAGGCAATCCTTAGGGGAAACAATAGCTATTTTAACAAGCAGTCTATAATTCAAAACCACACAACAGTATTTTAATTGCTTCTGGATTTGACAACGCTGGAATGCATTATAACTTGGAGGCTCTAAAGATTATCTTTTTTATTTTGTGCAAGAAATCCAACATCTAATTCCAATAAAAATCCATCCATAGGTTGTGTGTATAAATCCTGTGAGGAATAGTATGGTGCTATAAACATATATGTTGTGCTCCTTTCAGCTCTACGAAGAATATAAATCCTGAAAGGCAGGCGTGGCAAAGAAAGAGGAAGTTAAGATGATCAGTTGCTAAGGAATTTCTGGGATTTTCAGATTTCAGGCTAGGTCTTCTATAAAGGATCTTCTGCTGCTCACCCTCTCATTCTTCCCTTCTAGGCCTTATGTGAAGGCAGCCCTGTACTAACCTTGCTTGGTAGAGAAGGGCTGCTGATCAGGGATCCAAATCTCTGAGTTTCAGAGTTAGAGGTTGAGATGCAGGAGTGACTCAGCTGGCATCAGCTTTGTAGCAGTCTCAGCCTGCAGGCCTTCAGGAAATGAGTCCCCCAGGCCTGCATCTCCCTCTGTGGCAAACTGCCACTAAACTCTGCTGCTTATCAACGTAGCGTCAAACACGGTAAGTCAGAGTGTGCCGTTTTACCGTTTGAAAATCTACCATATACAAGCCAGGTAGATAATGTGATAGGCTGGGATTACAAAGATGAATTAGATACTGTACCTTCCTTAAAAAACTTACAGTTTAGCAAGGGGAATAAACAAATGTAAGTGTGTCATTAGGGTACAATGATGTGTGTTATAAGAAGCCCAACAGGAGGGCAAAGGGAAGTAGTTTGGGAAAATCAAAAAAGACTTCTTAAAGTGGAACGGAGATGTAGAAAGAGCCAGGATAAAGGCAGAGGGAACAGCATTTAGAAAGGTACCGATTAATGGATGAATTACTTTTTTCATCACATCTGTGTTGAGTGACTATGTGCTTAGAGCTTGGGATATATCAGTGAACTAAATAGATTTTAAAGAATTTCTGCCTTTGTGGGGCTTGCATTTATTTTAGCAAGGTAAAACAATAAACGTAATAAACCAGTAAACCATGTGGAATGTTAGAAGTTGAAATTTTGGGGAAGAAAGCAGGGTAGGAGAAAAGAGTATTTGGAGGGAGATTTCTTGCAATTGTAATCAGGATGTTTGGGGAAGCCCACACTGAAAATATATTTAAAAAAAAATTTGTTTGTTTGTTTGGCTGCACCGGGTCTTAGTTGCAGCCCGTGGAATCTCTGTTGCCGCGCATGGGATCTTCATTGCGGCATGCAGGATCTTTAGCTGCGACACGCGGGATCTTTTTTTTCAGTTGCAGCATGCGAACTCTTAGTTGTGGCATGTGGGATCTAGTTCCCTGACCAGGGATCGAACCTGGGCCCTCTGCATTGGGAGCGCAGAGTCTTAGCCACTGGGCCACCCGCAAAGTCCCCCACACTGAAAATATTGAATGAAGTGAGGGAGCCAGTCCTGGGAATATCTTGGGGGAGGGCATTTCAAGCTGAGGAACCAGTCAGCGCTAAGGCAGAAGTTGTCTGGTGTGTTTGAGGAAGAGCAAGGGGGAGAAAGAAGAAGGGTGGAGGGGGATGAAGTCAGAGATGTAACGGAAAGCCAGAACTTGTTGGGCTTTGTAGCCCACAGTAAGGACTTTAGCTGTGAATCTGAGCGAGGTGGGAGCCATTGAATGGTTCTGAGCAGAGGAGTGACATGGTCTTACATTTTGATACGATCATTCTGACTGATGTAAAGAATACACTGTAGACAGGCAAGCTTGGAAGCAGGAGGCCATTTAAGAGGGCATTTCAGTGAGAGATGATAGAGCTTTGGTGTTAACAGTGGAGGTGGTAAGAAATAGACATAGTTTGAAAATAGAACCAATAGGACTTCTTGAAGGATTGATATGGAACATGAAAATTAAGAGGGAGGAAACTGTGGAACAGGTTTGGGGTGAGGATGGGGAAGAAAATCAGGAGCTTCATTTGGATATATTAATTTTGAGTTGTCTATTAAACACCCAAGTGGAGGTGTTGTGGCATATAAGCCTAGAGTTCAGAGGAGAGGTATGGACTAGAGCTATAAATTTGAGTCATCAGTTAACAGGTGTCATTTAAACTAGGAGACTTGATGAGATCTCCAATGGAATGATGAGCATGAGAGAGAGAGAGAGAGAGAGAGAGAGAGAGAGAGAAATAGGCTGCCAGGGAAAGGAGGAACCAGAAAAGGAAACTGAGAAGTGAACAAAAAGGAAGAAGGAAGGCCAAAGGAAAGTTCTGGAAGTCGAGTCTATCAGAAAGTGCATCAAGCAGGAGGAAATAGTCAGTTGAGTCAAATATTGCTGAAAGATCAAATAAAATGAGGCTTGAGAAGTGACCCATTTAATGTGTAAGAAGAGTAGTTTCAGTGGAGTGGTTGGAATGAGTCCTGGATTGGAATGGGTTGAAGGGAGAACAGGATTTGGAGACACTGAACATTGATACCTTTTGAGGTGTTTTGCTGCAAAATGGGGCTAATTTTGTAAAAGATGAGATAGATAATATGTGTATATACTCATAGAATCACAGAGTAGGGGGAAATCCTGATGTAGGAAAGGAGAGAAATGATGGCATAAAGATATTGAATGGAGGGATTGGCTTTAAATAGGAGCATGAACTGGGAATTCCCTGGTGGTCCAGTGGTTAGCACTCTGTGCATTCACTGCCAAGGGCCTGGGTTTGATCCCTGGTGGGGGAACTGAGATCCCACAAGCCATGTGGCACGGCAAAAAGAAAAAAGAAGAAAAGAAAAAAAAAGGAGCATGATCTATCTAGTACAGGCAAGGTGGAGAATATTTATGGATACAGATAGTAGTAAGTGAGAGGATGTTGTGGGAGTCAATGGGAGTTCTCCAATTGCTTCAGTTTTCTAAGCAGTAAGCAAGGTCATCTGCTGACAGAATAATCGGGCCTGAAGAAATACAGTGTGGTTGTCAGGTAGTATTAAATGCCTTCTTAAGATTCTATCATGAATATAAAGTGAGACTAGCCACCTTGGTTGTTTCCTCCAGCTACATTCAGCTACATGGGAGCAAGTACAGACTAAGCAGGCTTAGCCAAGGATGTGGTTTTGGCAAATGAATACAACAAAATGAGAGCCAAGGAAGTTCAGGGTTTATTCAAGACAGTGATCCTGATGACCATGGAATATAAATAAGCTAGGGAAGGAAGGAAAAGGGGACATTAAGGTGGTGAGGGAGATAAATAAATTTATTGATGGTCATGGTGATGCCAAATTAATATAGTTGGGATAATAGAGGGAACGGGCTGGAAAGACAACAGGTGGTCAGAGAGAGGGATGAGTGAAACTGAAACCACGGAGTGGCTGAAATTTCTTGGTAACACTAGGAATGAGTGCCCAAGGAAGGTGAAAGGCATAATCACTGGACTTCTTAAGGGAACTGAGGCCAGTTTGTTGGAAAGATCATTTATGTCAAATAGTTCTCAAATTTTAGCGTGTATTGGAATTACACAGAGAGACAACTGAAACAGAGGTTGCCAAATCCCATCCCCAGTTTCTAGGTAGAGCCTGTGAAAATTTTCATTTCTAAGTTTCCTTACTTTGAAAACTACTGATCCATGTATATACTGAAATTGCCAAGAATTAACACAGAACTAGTTTTGTACAGTGACAGAAAGCCAGGAGAAAAAATTTATCAAGAAATAAAGAAGAGTGGCCTGGTGACAGGTAGAAAACTACAATAGGGCAGTGGGTACATAATCAGAAAATTCTATTTAAAGCTTTGAGTTTTTATGGGGACTGGTTAGAAATTGCATGGCTGAAATCTGGTAGCAAAATGTGATTATGGCAAGGCTAAAGACATATTGTCAAGGGTCCTGCATGTATTTTATCAGTATTTTAATAGTACCAGGGCCTTTCATTTGGTAAGGAGGCCTAGTGTAAGTTCCCTGGTAAGGGAATCAATCTCTAGTGGATTTGCTCCTCCATCATACCAATTTGTATTCCAGTAGAAATGCAAACCACACTAATTAGGAAATATTAAGTCTCACAAAGCTAGATATCACTTTATATAAGATTATGCAGGCTGACATCTGATGGGATGAGAAAGCTTAAAGAGCTTGATAGTAGGGCACAGGACTGAGAATATACAGAAAGCAATATGGAACTGAGCTGTGAAAATACAACGCAGAAGTCTAGAGGAGTAAAGGCAGGGCAGAATCTACAACATGGCACCACCACCCGGCCCAACTTGTGGTTTCACCGATTACTCATGGGATCCTAGCCAAATCACTGAACGTTTCTGCTACTTAGTTCCTGACTTCTTCAGTGGGTCTATCGTTTATGCCACATGCCTCAGAGGAAAGTCAAGGACTAAATCAGAGTCAGTGAAAATGTAAAGTGCTACCTAGAAGGATGGGATATAGAGGGTGGGGGGGATGTTCGGGAGGGAGGCTCAGGAGGGAGGGGATATGGGGACATATGTATAAATACAGCTGATTCGCTTTGTTGTACAGTGGAAACTAGCACAACAGTGTAAAGCTATTATACTCCAATAAAGATCGGGGAAAAAAATGTAAAGTGCTATACAAATATGAAACATTAAAAAAAGTAAATTATATTGAGCTATCCTTAGAAATAAGGGCAGAATATGTACCTAGGTATATAGAAGATAAGTGGAAAAGAAAAAAGAAACTGTTATCCAAGGAAAGCAATGCTGAGGTGTACAGAACAGAGGATTAAGTATGCAATGTGGACAGATTCACATTCAATGTGGTCTTGAAATGCAAGCCTCAAGGCAGCTTTGCTGTTTGACATTTAATAACTTTAACACCACATGTACTCCATACATTTTTCCACCCTAGCTTGTTACTTGGATTTGAAACTGCCTGCTGCTGCTAGACTATTCAACTGAAGGCATGGATTGTGCCTTGTCAAAGTCCTTCATTGGGATTCCATTCACTGTCATTAAGACAGTCCAATCCTTGATGTGGCATAAAGGCACCTTATGATCTGGTCCCCACTATCTCTTGGTCTCACCTCACTACTCTCCTCTGTAATTGGAGAGTCAGATGTACTTATCCTCTTTCAGAGCCTCAAATGTGCCAGACCTCCTCTGACCTAATAGCTTCTGCACAGGCTGTTTCACCTGCCCATTATACCTTGTTCCTTCTTGCCTTACTCTAGATATTAGGTCCTCTGACAGCCTCCCTTGAGCCACTTCTCTGGGACTCTGGGTTAGACTCTTCCATGTACACGTTGCACTTTCCTCATCAGAGCACGCTACATGTTACTCTAACTGCATGTTAGTTACCTGTCTCACCAGATCAAGCTCTGTGAAACAGGTAACAGTCTTGTTCATGAACGTTTCTACCAGTTAGCACACCTGGATTTAGGAGGGGCACCATAAACATCTGAGGTACACTGAAGTTGCCAGTGGCAAACACTTGGCACACAAAAATTCAGTGAAAGACAGCCTAAACAGTTCTCGGCTAGGAGGCAAGACACTGGGGGTCAGAAGGACAAAAAGTCACAGGCCTGCGGAAGTCAAGTGGCCGCTCCACGGAGTCCACTGCTATTTTAACCTAAGAAAATTCAGTGCATACACTATCAGCCACCATGCACCAGAGGTGTGCCATGTGGCAAAAGAGGAGGAAGTAGCAGTGAAGTGAGCAGTAAATATTTTATTTTGAGGACTTTCTGGTGTGACCATGTAGTTAAAATAAAATCACATTACCTATCATGAAGCCACTAGGCCTCTGTAGGTTCTTACTAGTGCTAGCTGATCGCACTTTTAAATTTTTAGAAAATTGCACTACTCACTCACATGTGCAATACAGAAACTCATGTAAATCACCATTATCATAGTAGTGTCTTTTCAGTCTTTTGCTATGCATATTTTAAGTTACTGAATGCTTTTTGAAAAAAGGTAGTTTCGGTTTTGACCACCTGCAGTGAGTTAGGCATTACTTCATAGTTCAGAGAGCAGCAGTCTCTCCTTGGAGAGTTCTTGCCTATCACAAAGAAAAGCTGTGCCCTTTACTGGCTAAAGCAGCAGCATTCTAAACCAGCTGGTAAATGTGGGATTGACCGCATAAAGGTTCAATACTATTAAAGGATTAATACTATATTGTGAGCCACGATGCTTCTCCAATATGCGATCATCTATCTCTTGGTTATCATCAGCTGGTATTCCATGTTGTGCAGTGGCTGCAACAGAGTCACAACAGATTTAGAAACGTACCAATGAGCCATTCATAGATGGCAAGAACCCCAGGAAAAGCCAATGAATGATTAAGTCGTCCCCAAATCCTCAATAAAATGGCTCACGATGACAGACTGATATCAATCACTTATATTTATTTCAGGACATAATGTACTATTAGACTCATGGATGATACTAAATTATAACCTTGTTAAATATCTCTAGGGTATTTTATTTTTGCAAAGATAGGTCCTTAAAAAAACAAACAAAAACAAAAACAAAAAAACTGGACAGATTAATAATATAACATCAAAATTAGATTAAAAATATAGGTCACTGCTCTCATTCACTCTCAGTGTTAAAGATGTTACAAAGATACAGAGAATATCACCTTGCTGTTCTCTTTTGGGGAGGCTATATTCAAGTTGACAAAAACTACCCCTAGATTTACAGGCACAGGTGTTGTCAAAGGGGTCTTTCTCTGATTTTAGCAAAGAAAAGAAGTCCAAGTTGTATTCTTTATACTATGTGATTTAACTACATCATGTTTGGCACATGGTACTATTATTTCTCCTAGTGGAGCAAGTTCTCATTTTCTCAAAGCCTCTCCCCCAACTTCTCTAGAAATAAAGCTTAAACATCATTTATTTCAAGCCTTCAAAATAAAATGTTATCCTCATATACATTTACCAGGTTGATATATTCATATATATCTTTTCCAATTACAGGTTAAGCAAAGATATGCATTTAGAGCTGTATTAATGTATTAAAGCAAAAGACAACCCACTTAATATCAAAAGAGACTGTGACCTTCCATCTAGTGTTTGACAGAGAAAACACAGATTTTGACACACTGTCTTATTTTATTCAAATAGCCGTCTGCTCACACGTGGTCCAAGGACACCCACATAATAAAGCAAATATAATACATGTTAAAGATTGGTCTTCAAACATCATAGCCAATGATGCCACGCTTGCCTATGATCTCGCCAACATAAAACCACATCCACACCTCAGTGGCCACCAAACCATTCAGAAGAGCTTCCTGAAAAAAGAAGCACAAATTTTAGTGTACATTTTTTTCTTATATATTTAAAACTATTCTTTTCCAGGATTAAGTGACAGAGAATATAAGGATGCTACTCAAATTAGAGGGCAGTTTCAGTCAAAGTCAAGAATTACTGAGGTTAACTTTAACTGCTGAGAACCCTTGAACTTTCAATTATGTAAGGTAAGTTGTCCAGAGCTTATAAATTCTTTCAAAGCATTCTTTGAAGACCTGAACTGACTTAACCCTTTCATTATTAGTTTACGAGCCACTTTATGAGCCCTAAAACAACCCACATCCTGGAAATAGCTGCTACATTTAGACAGGGCATTTATATGAAAGGATGGCTATAGGAAGGCAAGTCTCTGAATAGACATTTCTGTCTGGCCAAAGAAAATCTGTTGAAAGATGAGGGCTCTATCTTTCCCTTTAGACATCATTTTCATTCCTTTATTATTTGGCTTAATTCTTTCTAAGTATTCAGTAATTACTCAGTTTTACAGATCAATGTTTTATTGCCCTAAAGAGAAAAAGTGCATACACAGTTACGGAAAACTGTTTCATATAAGCACAAATATAGATCTTGAAACTTCAGTTGAAAAAAATACTTTTCCACAACAAAATTGGGCCTTTTCCTTTTAGCACCTGGAAGTGAATTTTCCTCTTCAAATTAGACCAGAAATATTGGAAGTCTCTTGAAAAATAACCGTATTTTCCAGGATGTAGGTTCTAAAGCCAGCAATAATTTAGTTATTTAGGCTTTCTGTATCCTGTGCTTAGATCAAGCAAACATAAAATCCAAGTTCCAATCCCCTCCCTACCCCCCCGCTGTGCCAAGTGGCATGCAGGATCTTAGTTCCCTGAACAGGGATGGAACCCATGCCCCCTGCAATGGGAGTGCAGAGACTGGATCTCTAGGGAAGTCCTCAAGTTCCAATTCTTAAAGTTTTTAGATTTTATCTCCACCCTTCATAGCATATCATATGCTTCTAGGTTTTGGTATTTTTATCCTATATAAGTGTTAGCTGTCTGACTGTGATACAATCCAAGAGATCTTTTGGCCAAATTGGGGATACTTTTAGGACTACAGACTAAAAACAGTACGGAACCAGCAAAGCAAGTCATCCTATTTTAGTACACTAACCAAATAGGAAAGAAAAAAAAAAGCTGCCCAATAAAAATGATCACTTCTGTTATAAGATTAATAGGAAACTAAGACCTAAAATAACCCAATTATTTCAACCCAGATGACAAAATTAGAAAGGTAAATATATTTCTCTGCAGTCAAAAAAAGAGATTATCTCTTATTATGTTGGTTTCAGCCTCACTGAAGAATACATATATTAATCAAAACAACCAGAAAAATCCCAAGGGAAGACATTTTTTTGTTATGCACATACATTTTCACTTAGCCCTTAGTTACCTTAACTGTAAGCTGTTTGAAGCTACCAGTTTGAGCACTATTGATAATTTTTTTCAAGCTCTGAATAGCTGTAGGGATCTCAGCAGGGGTTGGAGGAACCAGCTCAACCTTGGCATAGTGCCAAAATGTCGCCAATCTGGGCTTCGAGTAAGTCACAGCAGCTGGAAAACAAAACAAAACAAAAAACCAGGATGAACTCACTAGAGACCGAAAGAAGCAGATGTGTGGGCTGGACACAAATATTTATTCATGCATCACATTCATTCACTGCTTGCACCAAATGTGCACCCGGTGTGAAAAGTCAAAGCTGCTCCCTGGTAACCAGAGGCTTTTAAAGATGCAGAACACCTGTGTCACACAGCAGTTCAATCAGGCAGGAAGCTATAAGTACATTCAATTATGCCAGGACTTCACTAGTGGCTAGTACCAGAGTACTAGTACTTCATTCATGAATGGCAAATCTAGTTAATTATATTGTTACCAGAAGTTGGATTCAAAAACAAGAAAACAGCAGCAATATAACCATATTTTCTTGCAGAGACCAGAAAATTTAGAGGGAAGAGGTGTGTGTGTTTGGGGGGCGGGGGGGAATGAGCTATGTAGAAAGGCATCCTTAGGAATAAGATTAAAACAAATTACTCAAGGTATTTACTATTTCAGGACAAAAGATTTTTAACAACCAGGGTAGATGAGACTACGACAGTGATTTCAGCAGGGGAAAGGTATTTTATATAAAAACTAACAAGACAGCATAATAAAAACAGCACAAATACATGAACATCCATGAAGTGTCTATTGTTCAAAAACGGATACTCCAAAGCTCCTGGCACTTTCCCTATTATTAAGTGCCTGTATTTAGGTATTTCACTACTCTTAAAATTACTATCTCCATCTTCCTCTGGCTTAAGGCCATGGGTAAATCTTTAAGCAAACACAAAGCTCTAAGGGATAGCTTTAAGTAGAACTGCCAACGGCTGTAAGATGCCGCTATCAAAGAGAACGAAGTCTTGTTTAACAGGCGACAAACTGTCTTTAAAATTATCTTCAACACAGATATATTATTTTTTAAAAACAAATCAGTATAATGTACACAAACACTGTACAATGTACTTTAGTTGGTAAATTTGTTTCTTAGGGAGTATAGGTTAAAAAGTTTGAAACTGCTTTACATATATACAAGGGATGATCAAAATACAAGTAAATGACTGGTGGATGATGGGAGCCGGGTTTCTCGGAGTAAGAAAGGGAAGTTATAGACCGGCAGGAAAAGAACAAACCCCGTGGTACTGGATTAGAGTTGGGGACATACATTACGAACTCATGTTTAGTTTAAGATATATACAGAAACAATTATAGCTGACCCTTGAACAACATGGGTTTGAATTGCACGGGTCCACTTATATGTGGATGTTCTTCAGTAAATATGTATTACGGCACTTCACGATCCAAGGCGGGTTGAATGCGTGGATGTGGAACTGTGGATACAGAGGGCCAACTGAAAAGTTATATTCAGATTTTCAACTGCACGGGGTCAGTGCCCCCAAAACCCACATTGTTCACTGGTCAACTGTGTGTGTGTGTGTGTGTACACACCCACAGGTGAGTATACAGATGGCCCCCAATTTACGATGGTTCAACTTACAATTTTTCAACTTCACAATGTGAAAGTAATACACATTCAGTAAAACTGATATGTTGAATTTTGATCTTTTCCCAGGCTAGCGATAGTGGGTACCATACTTTCTTGTAATGCTGGGCAGTGGCAGCAAGCTGCAGTTAGTCAGTCATGTGATATGAGGGTAAACAACGAACACACAAATCATTATGTTTCTCACTTTCAGTACAGTACTCAATAAACTACATGAGGTACTCAACACTTCTATAAAGTAGGCTTTGTGGTAGGTGATTCTGCCCAACCGTAGGCTAATGTAAGTATTCTGAACACGACTGAGGCTAGGCTAAGTTATGACGCTTGGTAGGGTAGATGTAATGCATTTTTGACTTATAATATTCTCAACTTGTGATAGGTTTATTGGTACGTAACTTTACTGTAAGTAGAGGGACACCTATATACACACACACCTCCTTGTCCACTGAGAGGGCCCACAGGCAATATTCTAGTACAGCAGCTCCCCCTTATCTGGGATTTTGCTTTCCATAGTTTCAGTTACCTGCAGTCAACCACTCTCCAAAAATATTAAACAATCCATAAGTTTTAAATTGTGCACCTTTCTGAGTAGTATGATGAAATCTCGTGCTGTCCCTGCTCCATCCTAATGCTGTCACAATGCCTACATCATTTGCCCCACCTCATCCTATCATGTAGGCATTATAACATCTCACTCATCAGAAGGGTGAGTACAGTACAGTAAAACATTTTTGAGAGAGAGCTCACGTTCACATAATTTTTATTGCAGTATTTTATTATAATTGTTTCATTTTATTAGTTATTGTTGTTATCTCTTACTGTGCCTAGTTTATAGATTAAACTTTATCATAGGTATCTATGTATAGGAAAAAACAGCATATATAGGATTCAGTACTATCCGTGGTTTCAGGCATCCACTGGAGGTCTTGGAACTTATCCTCCATGAATAAGGGGTGACTAGCATAGTGTAGTAGCAAGAAACATATCCAGTACCTACATCTTAGTTTCAAAATACAATTGTCCAATAAAAGGAACTAGGGTTCCTTGAAGAAATGGCTAATTCTAAGGCTGGGACAGGGGATATATAAGATGATTCTGGCGAATCCCCTGGTGGTCCAGTGGTTAGCACTCGGCATTTTCACTGCCCGGGTTCAATCCCTGGTTGGCGAACTAAGATCCTGCAAGCCATCTGGCACGGCATGGAGATAAAAAAAAAAGAGGAAAAAAAAAAAAAAGAAGTCTGAAGCATCTTGTACCAGGAAAGTAAAGAGGAATGTCAAAGGGAGAGAGGTGCCAAATCGAAAGAGTTCTCAATGGCCAAAGCTAGAACAATTGAACAACAAAATAAATAACATACTACTGGAGGTAGAAAAGGTGAAATAAATGTGTGAGTCCACACAAGTGACTGAATAAATAAATGGGGAAGAAGAGACAAATCTTTCTCATAGAAGAATTCTATTTAAATGTATTTAGATATTCCCTCCTACAGGAGATAGAATCCTGCCCCTACCTCCAATTTAGTTACTTGCTTCTAAAGAACACAGTATGGAAAGGAAAAAATAGTAACTTTAGAAGAAACCTAGTGAAACTATCCTAACCAAGTGACGAAAGCTAATTATATGGAAATCACATCATGATATGTGATTAGGGGACTTCACTTTTGTGATTCTTTCTCAAAATCCATAGCTCCAGGGACTTCCTTGGCGGTCCACTGGTTAAGACTCTGAGCTTGCACTGCAGTGTACGCGGGTTCCATCCCTGGTCGGCGAACTAAGATCCCACATGACACAAGGTGCGGCCAAAAAGAAAAAAAAAAGGAAGAAAAAAAATCCATAGCTCCAGACTAATCATGACAAAAACACCAGACAAATCCAAACTGGGGAACATCTTTATAGGATACCTAGACAGATACCTACACAGACACCTTGGGACTCTCAAGGTCATGAAAGGTAAGGAAATATTGGGAACCTGCCACACACAGGAGACTAGGGAGACAGACAACTCATTGCACTGTGGTAACCTGGATTGGCTCCTGGAACAAAAAGAGATTAACTGGAAAAGCTGGTGAAATCCAAGGTCTCAAGTTTAGTAAACAGGAAAAAAATAAAACCAAAAAACCCAGATTCTATGACCTTTCACGGGAAGTTTCATGAAAAAAAAATGGCGTATTTCTGTAGGCTTCTTTGTCCCCAGGAGAATTAACAGATATAGTTGCCACTATTCCTTCTCCTTGTATTATCTAAAAACGTAGAGCTTCACCTTAGTCAAGTTGCAAACTTAAGTTCTTTGGTAAAGTGTGTAAACTGGTAGTGTAGTGGACTGTGGGGTTCTGCAGGAGGAGAGAATCAAGTACTCAAAGTATCTAGCACTGTCAGGCCTTCAGTAACTCACTGTTCGACTGCTGATGGAGGAAAGGGAGGAGACAATGATTAAGAAAATTTGAGCGAAAGCCATTCAGAGATCCGTGCTTCAACCACTTACTAGAACATTGCACACCTAGTGAAGAAGCTTCCGGCTACTTAACTGATTTCACTATGGGGATAAAATGAATAGCTTGCTACCTAGCAGACAAATGAAATATTTACTGACAAAATACTACCCTGGGTTGTGACTATTTAGGGTTGTTCTGAAAAACAGCGTTCTACCAGTAAGGCTACATTCAGCTTTTTCAAACAGAAAATCCCCACGAACGCTAAACTATATAATAAACATTACTGTTTACACATATCCCTTTCTATGCTTAGCGGGGCAGGAATATTCGTCTGTAAAGCTCAATTTCACCTAAAAATTTCCTGAGATTAAAGGGGAAGTATCTCAGAATCTGGCCAGAAGAGAAAGCAAAGGCAACGTTCCAAAAGTCACCCATCCTTAAAAATTCTGCGGACTTCCAAACACTCCACCGAGAAGCAAACAAGCTGATGCGACCGCACTTCTGTGTTTTCACGTGTCTCTGCCCGCCGTCTCCCTCGCTCTCCTAGCAGCGCCATCCCCTCTCTATTCCTCCTCCTGGGGGTGGAAGGGCGTCATGGCGGCGGCTGCTGGGCAACCCCTGCTGCCTGCATACTCCCTCCACTCGCTGTCGCGGTCAGAATCCAGAACCTCTAGGTTGTAGAGAAAACCCAAGCCGCAGGCCTGGCCAGCGGAAGGCCAGAGAAGAGCCGCGAAGCCGCCTCCTGCCCCCCCACCCTCCGGCCGTGCCCGCCGCGGCTCCTGCCGGCCGCGTCTTCCCCTCGGGCTCTCACAGGCCTCCCCGCCCGCCCGGGTACCCGCGTCGGCGGGCTGACGCCGCGCTCACCGTTCACCAGCGCCGGGGCCTTCTCCGCGAGGTTACGGACAAACTGGGCCATGGTTGTCGGACGGAAAGTCCGTCGCCCCGACTGGCCGGCTGAATGTCACCCGCCCGGAAGGACCGGCCGCAGGACCCCGTTCCGCTTCCAAGGTCAGGCCTGCCCTTTCCGCGCCGGTCCAAGATATTTAGGTGGCCTACTATTTTTCCGGAGTTCAATGGACCAATTTATTTTCTTCAGTCACAGAGGAGAAAGTGGATAAGAGAAGATGAGATCAGAGAGCGCGTAAAAAACAAGGGACTTCCTCAGAGACACAGGCATTTCCTGGGGCAGCCGCTCAGGGAGGTCCGAAAGGCCGGCGCGAGGAGGGAAGGCGCATGCGCCATGAGCCTCCCGGGCAGTCCGTGGCGCAGACCTCCACTCTTTCGGGCAGGGTGCTTCTGGAGCTTTTCTGAGAGAATGAGGCAAGTTAGGGCTGGAAGGCAGCGCTGCGGTTTTTCCAGGCCACCATGATCGTCTTACAAAGGCAGAGAGGATCCTGGGCCAAACACGTAAATTTAGGGGCGGAGCAGGCGCCACGCAACCTGTCACCTGACTCAGCCCATTGCCTTTCTTTAGTTGATCTTTTGTAATCCCGGTCTCCCCCGCATCCTGGATCAGGATTGGAATCCAATCCCCCTAATTCCCTAACTAGCCGCATAGAACTATGAAGATATAAGGAACAAAGTCACATTTACTGAGGGCCTCCAGTCTGTCAGGCATTTTGGAATTTAAAGAAAGCGTGTGTGTTAGGTCGTGTCCCCATTTAAGACTGACATTGGTAAAATGGCCCACATAGCTAGTGAGTGGCAGAGTTGGGATCTGAAGAGGTTGCAGTGTAAACAGAGAAGAGGCGTTAGTATCGGATAGGCGTGGTGCTGCTCTGGGAAGACTTCCTAGAGAAGGGGATCCTCGGGTTGATGATGTATAACCCAACAGCTTTGTACTACAGAGTTAATATGACTGGAAGAAAAGGTATACGTAGGGATGGGGCATTTGATGAGAAAAACAGAATAAGTAATGTACCCAGGGAAGCCTGAGTAGAAGTGAAACTCTGATGGAATGGTTAGAGGCGGAATGAAAAAACAGGAGTGATGTCAGGGAGCCAAGAACAGCGCTTTAGTGAAGCAGTGATTCAGTGGCCTGATACTCCAGAGAAGGAAAATTAAGGATGAGAAAGTTAATGTAGCAATCTAGAAACATTAGCTAGGGCTGTTTCAAACAATTAGGATAGAAGCCAGAGTGAATGAGTGAAGAAATACGGCTATAAAGGAAGACCAGTCAGAAAACCAAATGTGAGGGACTTCCCGGTGGTCTAGAGGTTGACTCCAAGCTCCCAATGTAGGGGTCCCGGGTTTGATCCCTGGTCAGGGAACTAGATCCCACATGCATGCCACAACTGAAAGTTTACATGCGCAAGTGGGGATCCCGCATGCCGCAGATAAAGACCCCGCATGCCACAACAAAGATCCTGCATGCTGCAACTAAGACCTGGTACAGCTAAGTAAATAAATATTAAAGAAAAAAGAAAGAAAACCAAATATGAGATATGAAACTCAAAGGAGAGATTGAAGATAGAGAAGTGGATTGACAGGATTCCTGATGAGGCCAGAATTAAGTTGGATTAGCCTTCAAACTGTGGGGCTTTTTCCGTGGATGGAGTGATGGAAAAGAAGTTTGAAAGTGGGAATTCTGAAGTCTATGAAGTAGAAGACAAGGTTATCTGAGTGTGAAGGGTAAGTGGGAGGGGTGGGAGAAAATCTAAGGAAAGAGGTTAAAGTTTGGAGTAGCTGTTGAAGTTAAGGACACACAGAAGGGTTGTTGGGTAATGTTAAGAGACAAGTTTGTGGTCGCACCACTCTAAAGGTTGTTGTTATTCTTCTCCAACAGTAACCAGTAGCTGGGATACTGGAGCAGAGGGGAATGGTGGGGTTAATCTGGGCTGAGGTTTTCATAGTAGAGGTACAGAAATAACGGGCTAGAAAGGGGAACTTGATAGTGAATGATTAAAATGAAAGACCTAGGGTTAGGCCAGATGAAGAAAAGTGAAGCCAAAAGTGAACTGCTTAGGAAAAAACATGCCCTGAGATTCACCTGAAGGTAACTCCAGGGTCCAGAAGCATGGTAAGGCAGGTTAGGTCAGCCAGGCCATGCATTTGATACAACCTTTAAAAAAAAGTGAAGTTCAGAGCCCTCTAAGTTTTCAGAGGGATTTCTGAAACTGCCCCTAGCTTTTACTTTTTGACTTGTGTGTCCCCCTAAGATGATCCTTCTTTTATTTAATTATTTAACTTTGCTGTTGTTGTTGTTTTGGCCACACCACAGGGCATGTGGGATCTTAGTTCCCCAAGCAGGGACTGCACCCTCGCCCCCTGTGATGGAAGTGCAGTCTTAACCACTGGACCACCAGGGAAGTCCCTGCCCTTAGCTTTTAATACTGTAATAAAGGAAGTGATAACAAAGGTCATAAGTCAGATGTTCATTTATTAAATACAAGCTTTGACCAAACACCCCCAGGCAAGTTTGACAAGAAGTAACCTTCCTGGAATGTTTCAAGATACAGTTATGTTGATCAAGTTTTATTTCAATCAACCTTTTTGTCATTTCGTTCTTCATTTTCTTTGTTTCTAGGTTCTTTTTCTTTTCCTGTTTAGCAGTTAGAGCATGTGCATTATTTCCTCACATGACATCAACAGTGCAGCATTAGCTTCTGGCTTGTAAAGGCACCCAGTAGACTTATGGCCCTTGCAATGGCTGCTTAGCAACCAGCATCAAATAAAGTAATGAAGCTTTTGTAGAGTGTGATACCAAATAGCAACTGGCACCTTCACCTGCACCATTAAAAAGCCTTTGACCTTTCTTTCAGTTTTCACATATCCATTAAAAACTATATTAAAAACAAATAAACCCAGATTGCTTGATAAAACCTAGTTAAATAATTTTCCAAGTTTAGTATTACCCTCTTAGTAAGCAATACTAGAGCTGATTAAAGTCTTCATTTTCCTATCATACTCTAGCAAAGCCAACACATAAAACTAAGTATGTCAGAAAGTCTGCTCTAATAGATTTAGAGCTTGCTTCTGAGTTCCAAACAACACAACCCCTCTTTAAGCTTCCAAGTGCATATATGCACCATGTTGTACCAAGGTGATAATTTTTTAGTCTCATTTTTGGGATGTTCTTAAATTACTTCAAGGAAAGGAAAAAGGCACAGAGGACACTTGGTTTCCTTACCAATAGTGGCCTTAAGCTATGCACTTGCCTTTGTGATGAGTTTAAAGACATTCAGCAGCAGTAATGGTGCCACAGCCATTCATAAAAAGTTACAGGAAAAAGTTTAAAAACAAAACAAAACAAAAAAAACTTGCCAGAAAAGGCTTACAATCTAAAGGCTAAATACAGATACAAGAGGCAGCATAGAGGTTGTTAACTAGAAAGCTGCTGGAAACAGCTGCCTTCTGAGGTTTTGTGCCCGTTTTCCCCTCCAATTTCCTCCTGTAAAACTCTGGTCTTCTCACTTCTTTTAAAAATGAAAATATCCTATTAGATTGAGTTTGGAAGATAAATGCAAGGAGATGGACGCTTATTTTATACAGTTCATTCTCAGAGAAGTGAAGGAGGATAATACATATGAAACGAAGCTCATTTTAAGAAAATAAACAAATCCTGTCAACCTTTGCCTTAAAGGCCCAGGGAGCACAATGAATTGCTATCTTTCATTCTGGCATTTGTGAGAGTCCTAGACTTCTTCCTTTATAAGCACAGCAATAGGCAATATCTACTTTATATCTAGTATGGGATGTCCTTTGACTTGAGTTTCCAACTGATACCACCAAAAACACATCAAGGACTGCTTATAACAACTTGTGTTGAAATATCATAAAACTACCATCTTATTTGAAAGAGGCTGTGGTTAACAATGTCCTCTAAATGAAACAATGACTCCTGTTTGTAGATCGTATCACTTTTCTTGTTAGTTGTATTTTCAGGCTTAGAGGGATAGTGGTATAGACAGTCCACAGGGGAATGTGCCTCACTCAGCATGTTAAGCTGCACAATTGAGTAGGGAACTCAAGCTCAACTTGTAGAAGTGGGGCCCATCCACCTACTAACTACATAGGGCTAAGCGGGTATTTAAAATGGCTTGTGGACAAGGTTGTGCTCAAATTCCTACTCTGTTAATTGATGATCTAAGACTGAGTTAGAAGCAACTCTTAGAAGTCAAGTCATAAGCCCAAACAAACATTAACTATTAACTATATACATTTTACAGTCTCAGAATTTTGTCTAGAATAAGTGTTAGTAAACATGGCCACACACTGCATACATCTTACCATGGAAGAGACAACATAAAGTGGTACTCTGTTTATACTAGACCAGTATAAAAAAGTACATCGTGTGTGTGTGTGTGTGTGTGTGTGTGTGTGTGTGTGTACACAATGAGATATACTGTGGATATTGTGTCTTCAAATGACATTTTTCATGGTTACAATATTTGTTGCCTAGCTTTTCTGTTCAAGCCTAGTCCTTGATTTCCAGTAGTTAAAAAGGGCCCAACAGCCTTCTTTTTTTACCTCAGAATTTTCTGAATAAAGTGTCAAAACTGTGAATTTGTTCTACCAATCCTCCTAAAAATATTATAGGGCTAAGTTTTCTGTGGTAATGACAACCCCATGGGGAGTGTTTGCCCTCCAAGGTATCTTTGAGTTACAAGGTACCAACCAAAGTTGCCTAAGATTCCTTTTTGCATCTCATCTATCATATTCAAAAATCTACTCAAACATCAAGGTATCTGCTTTTATGTAAAAGGTTATTCTGTAACACTACAGAGCTGTAACAAGGAAAAGGGCTGAAGTCTGGGTCATAAAAACTAGTAAATGCCTTGATAACACAGGACTTTCTGATATCGGCTGTCACTGAAATATGTGACATCATATACTTAAAAGCAGTGTTCACCAAAGATGTTTGAGCAGTTCTTGGACGAGAAACAGTAAGGTGGCAGGAGGTTTTAGTAGTTGAAGTTAATGTAATTTTAGGTAGGAAAAGGAAGAAGAAAGAACAGGAAGGGATAACAAGGTAAAAATTAGTGATGGTTTCTAAATGTGGTGATGCTATAAGAAGTATAATTTCCTGCAAGCCAGGAGCATTGTAAAGTTCTTAGGAATTTTAATTATCATAATTTGAGCAACAGCAGTTCTCTAATTTAGTAAAGGAAAAAAAAAAAAAAAAAGGAAAGCAAGAAAAAGGAAAGGAGCAGAACCAGAAAGAGAGAAACCACAAACAATTGTTTATGTACACTCTGGGGTTGGTTTTTGGTTTGTTTAGGTCACAGTATTTATTCAAGTTGCTCCTTTTGTTGTTGTTGTTTCCTCTCTGCGAGCCACCGTTGGATTTTTTCTTTTAGTTCTGTGTTTGGCCGGATCTGGTCCATGGTGAGGGGACTACGGTTAAAGGGATCTGTTTGGTCACTGGGACAAAGAGAAAAAGGGAAATGGGGTTATTTCTGTAAGTTCTAAAATCCTCAGTCGAAAACAGTACGTCTGGGCATCTCACCTTGAGACTGAAGCTAGAGTATATTATGCTTCTGAATCAAGGGCTGACTTGAGGTTAGAAAGAATGAGATGAGAGACAGTGAGTTGGGAGGTTTTTTGTTTTTTGCAGATTATTTAGCTACTTTGTCTCTCTGATTAACAAACTTTATCTCAGCGTTGCTCTTCAGATGGTATTTGATTTGCTTTCCCTAAGACAGAGACCCTATAACGATCATGTCAGCACAAAGAGCTGTTTGTAGTTTTAGTGACAGAGTCTTGAAACAGTATAAGATGTTAAGGGATAAGGCTTTGTAGGTTGACACTTGATTTAGTTAGCGGATTGCTCTTCAAGTAAATGCAGATTATGGCTTCCTCACAGGTAAGATGATATATCTTCTCTCTGTATTCTGAAGCCATAGTAAGAATATAAATTCTCACTGACACTGTGGAGAAGACACACCACCCAGCACAGCATCGTGCATATAGTGAGTGCTGAATGCCAAATGCCATCCAGCAGAAGAATCTTTTTCCCCAATATTTAAAACACGTTATTTCCCTAGGTCTGGGTCAACTTATATAACTTCATTTTAAACTGGCAGAGTCTCTCAGTACCCATTTCTATCTAATGCTGCACTTCGAGTAGGCAGGCTGGAGAAACTGGTAGTCACTGTGGCCAAGTGCAACAGCTGCAGCAGAATGTGGGTTAACCCATATGATGAGTGTAAAAGCTAAGTTTTGTTTTTTTTAAAACCTGTCTTTTATATTTTTCCAACTAAACTAAAATTAAAACAATTTCAAGTCAACTTACACTACATCAGTATGACATATTTTATAACATATATTGATAGAAGTTATTTCCTTGAGGAAGAAATTACTTTTCCTAGAGCTAGCATTTCTCAACAGCGTGTCTTGTTTTGGATTTTGAAACAATCAAGTTATGTACTACTACCAAAATGCCTCCTCAACACAACATGTTAATAAATCAACAATATGGGGTACCTATTGGGTGCACAGTGCTGCACTGGGAGAAAAAGATGATAGCAGACAAACATACATCTGTACTCTTGAGGCCACTTCTTGGGGCTGGCTTACCTGAGCAAATGTCTGGCAATGGTGGATCTATCCACAGTGACTCTGGAAGATGGCAGCACCACAGGGTCAGACATCAGTGTGCTCATGATGGGATCGAGGAACTCATCACAGGCATCTGCATAGGTCTCCTCTTCCTGTTGCTGGAGGTCTGCTAGAGACTGAGCACAAAAAATGGGTAGTTAAGGGGAATTCACAGAGCAGCTGAATTCAGAATGCTCAGTGACTATATCTTAATGGGTCATTAATAACCCTTCACAGGGACGGTAACAATTCTCAGCTTTATGGCTTTTTTTAAAAAAAATATTTATTTATTTGGCTGTACCAGATCTTCGTCGCGGCATGTGGGATCTTTAGTTGTGGCATGTGGCTCTAGTTCCCTGACTAGGGATCGAACCCAGGCCCCCTGCACTGGGAGTGCGGAGTCTTACCATTGGACCACCAGGGAAGTCACTCAGCTTTATGTTCTAAACAAGCCAATATGGATATTACAGGAGCAAATTTAACATTCAGCCCCAACTCGGAATCTTCAGTTTGGCTCAGCTGCTAGCAGCCATGACTGAAAACAGGTTTAAGTATTGATAGGGAAAAAAAACCCCACACCACATACAACATCCATCTTTCTGACAACAGCCCTGTTGTAAGGGGAAGGGGGTCGGAGGGGGTTATTATTTGCATAGTTACAGAGTCATTCATGCAGTCTGTGTATGAAAAGCAGTTTCTGGTTTTAGGTACAAGCAGGTATAGGAATTGAAAAGTGGCTTCAACATTTGATTCCTTCATGACTCTAGTTCCTCAGGGATCCACCTGCCTAAGTTCTAGGCAAAGATGAAGCCCAATTCAATAAAGTAACCCAAAGAAGGGAAGACTGTTATCAATTAGCAAGGTTTTCCATTAGACTCTGTGCCATAATTTCTCCTTCTTCATAACTGCTAGCTGCTCCAACCAAAGGGATTAGCTGAGTACAATACAGTATTTTAATCTTTAAAATGTATGGCTATTCCTATATAAGCCAACTGCCAACTACAAATAGAACACAGAAAAATCAATAAAAATCAATGACTATAAAAGCTACTAATGTTGAATTCTATTTTTAAAAGTTCTGCATTAATATCGTAGATTTTCAAATCTACTGGTAACACTGTACAGAGGAATTTTCATAAAAACAGCCCATTAAAAATCTGTAAATTCTTTTCTTTTAGTAGAAGCTTCTTAAATTATTTTTCTGTTCTCACCTTCATACTGAAAAGAGTAGTACTATTAAAGAATATGGTAGTTTTAGTTATTGACTGACCAGGAAGAATTATCTATTTATACTTTCTCAAAACAATGCTCTTCCCCCCCCGAAACTGGGTAAAAAAAGCAGAACAGCTGAGTTGATGTGATTTTTATTGAACATGTTAGTAAGCAAATTATCCTCCTCTTTACCTTGATTCTCTCTGCTAAGTTGCTGAAAGCCACAATCATATTCCCAGGCTTATTTATTTTCTTCAGGACTCGGACTGTCTGTGCAAAGAGAGTTGGGGAATAGGAACGTCCATCCTTGGGCACAGTGGCACAGAAATTCTCCTCATCCCTGGAAGGTCAGCATCAGAAAGAAACTGAGCATCAGAGGATAGGTCAAAGAGGGCAATAACGGATAGGCTGAGGAACAAAATTCCCTATCACATATACCATGAATGTTCTTTTGATATAGAATGATTTCTTCTAATTTTTAGGAAGGAAGTCATATCAAACATCCTGTGGCTTTAAAAATATACTTATTTTCCAAACAATGGAACAATCAGTAAAGTTTATCTTTGCACAGATCAAGGCAGAATGTTGGAAATTCTAAATAATGTCCCACAGGTCATACAAAATCTCATTATTTAAAACTACAGAAGATTCCTTCATTAGCCAGCTAGAAACAAAACATTTCTTTTTCTATTTCTACATAATTACCAGCCAGTCATTCCACTGTCAAAACCCCCAATTAAAACGTGAGCAACCCCCCCGGCTTGCCCAATTTAAATCTCAGGTACCCAAGATTTAAGTAGATGGTGCAGATATCTGAAACGAGCTGCTGGGGTTTGAAGTCAAATTCACTGAAATCCTTGACTTTTAAGGCCCCCATCTTGGGGCCAACCAGATGCTGCAGGAAGTAGTTCAGCATGGAGATGATGCGCTCAGCCAGGAAAGGATGCACAAAGAGGGATTTGATCTCTGGAAGAAAAGCCAAAGTCTGTGAAAACAATCCATTAGCAGTCTTCAAGTTATTATGTCTTAGAGTTTTACTTGGAGACCTCTGGGGACTGCCATTTATTAAAATACATTTTCATTGCAGTAATATTAGAAAATATTAGACAAGCAAAAGCAAACAAGCAAAATATAAAAACTACTACTCAGAAGTAAACACTGTGGGACTCCCTGGTGGTGCAGTGGTTAAGAATTTGCCAGCCAATGCAGGGGACATGGGTTTGATCCCTGTGCTGGGAAGATCCCACATGCCGTGGAGCAACTAAGCCCGCGAGCCACAACTACTGAGCCCTTGTGCCACAACTACTGAAGCCCGTGTGCCCAGAGCCTGTGCTCCGCAATAGAAGCCACCACAGTGAGATGCCCGAGCACCTCAATGAAGACCCAATGCAGCCAATAAATAAATAAATTTATATATATATAAAAAAGTAAACACATTTTGCTAATATATCCTTCCAGCTTTTCTGTCCATATTTACACACATATACATTTTTAAAAAATGGTTACCATATTCTATAACTCACTTTTTTCATTAATGATATCATAAATATCTCACCATTTTAGTAAATATAGATTCCTGTGCTATCCAACATGGTAGCCACTGGCCACATGTAGCTATTTAAATTATTAAAATTAAATTTAAAAAACTCAGTTTTTCAGATACACTGGCCACATTTCAAGTGTTCAATGTGGCTATTATCTACAGTATTGGACAGCCCAGATTTATAGAATGTTTCCATCACATACACTTCTATAGGATAGCAATGATTTATACCCTTTTTAATGGCCACATAGTTTTCTAGTGTGTGACGGCACCATGAGTTATTTATTTGCTCTATCTTTATTGTTGGACATTTTGATTGTTTTCAATTTTTTCCTATTATAAGCATTTCACTAACTGATGAACTTCACTGTGTACATATCTTGTAGACATTACTTCCTACAACAAATTTGTAAGGAACCGCTAGGTCACAAGGCATTAACTCCAAAATACATACATATATACATGCCAAGTGCAACAAGCCAAGTAGTATAAGGCCTGCTTAGTACTGCTGGTTAATTTTTCTTTTTTTAAAAAATTTATTTATTGGCTGCATTGGGTCTTTGTTCCTGCAAGTGGGCTTTCTCTAGTTATGGCGAGCAGGGCCTATTCTTCATTGTGATGTGTGGGCTTCTCATTGTGGTGCCTTCTCTTGTTGCGGAGCACGGGCTTTAGTAGCTGTGGCTCTTCAGTAGTTGTGGCACATGGGCTCAGTAGTTGTGGCTCTCAGGCTCTAGAGCGCAGGCTTTGTTGTGGCGCACAGGCTTAGGTGCTCTGTGGCATGTGGGATCTTCCCAGACCAGAGCTCGAACCCGTGTCCCCTGCATTGGCAGGCAGATTCTTAACCACTGCGCCACCAGGGGAGTCCCCTAATTTTTCAATTTTAGCCGTTATCTGTTGACTCTACTACTGATGAGAGTTTAGCTCTTACTGCTGTCCCTCTTCCCCAAATACAAATTCCCCTAATATATATACAAATCTTTGGTGAGTTAATTTAGATTTTATGTTATTAAGATTATGTAAATGTCATATAGAGCAGAGCCACAGGGTATCCTAATGATTATACATACATAAAGTTGGATTTCCCTGGTGGCGCAGTGGTTAAGAATCCGCCTGCCTATGCAGGGAACACGGGTTCGAGCCCTGGTCCGGGAAGATCCCACATGCTGTGCAGCAACTAAGCCTGTGAGCCACAACTACTGAGCCTGTGCTCTAGAGCCTGCAAGCCACAACTACTAAGCCCAAGTGCCACAACTACTGAGCCCAACATGCCTAGAACCTGTGCTCCACAACGAGAGAAGCCACCGAAAAGAGAAGCCCCATGCACTGCAACGAAGAGTAGCCCCTACTTGCTGCAACTAGAGAAAGCCTTCACACAGCAACAAAGACCCAATGCAGCCAATAAATAAATAAATAAATAAATAAATATATTAAAATAAAAGTAATATATATGCTTTTCAATACTTCTTTTCCCCCCTGCTTATTTTCAGAGTACCCATCATTAAATCTTTCTAAACTCTCCACCAGAAATGTAAAACTCTCAAAAATAGTTTTTGGAGATGTTCTTTCTGGAAGCTTCCATCCGTCACTCCAATCTGGACTTGTTTAGTAGGCCTATGGTGTGGAGGTTGTACAAGCTACCACTACCATCAACCTGTGAACATCCTTTGCATCTCTCTTACAGGATTCCACTTTCCTCCTCCATTTTTTATTTTTATAAATTTATTTATTTACTGGCTGCATTGGGTCTTCATTGTTGCATGTGGGCTTTCGCGGAGAGCAGCGTTTACTATTCGTTGTAGTGCATGGGCTTCTCAGTCCAGTGGCTTCTCTTGTTGTGGAGCACAGGCTCTAGGTGCAGGGTTCAGTAGTTGTGGCACATGGGCTCTACAGCACAGGCTTAGTAGTTGTGGCGCATGGGCTTTGTTGTTCTGTGGCATGTGGGATTTTCCCAGCCCAGGGATCAGGGATCGAACCCGTGTCCCCTGCATTGGCAGGTGGATTCTTAACCACTGCGCCACCAGGGAAGCCCCTCCTCCTCCATTTTGATGGAGTTTATTTATCTTTCTGTAGCTTCTCAAAAGGGTATACCAGAAGTAAATGTGATACCTTCACATCTGAAAATGTCCTTACATTTTTACCTTCAAACAGAATTGATAGTTTGGTTGGCTACAGGATTCTATGCTGAAAAGGTATTTTCCATCAGGAGTGTGTTCCAGCTTCAAACATCACTGTTGTGAAATTCAAAGATGTTTTAATGCTTAATCCATTGTACATAACCTGATTTTCCTCTGGGACCTTTTAGGATCTTCTCTTTACTCTGATTTCCTGAAATGCCACAATGATATACCATAGTGGGGGTTTTAAAAATTCCCTGTGCTGGGTACTTGGTGGCTCCTTTTAATTTAGAGTCTTTTGGGTTTTGGGAATTTGGGGGTATTATTTCTTTGATAATTTCCTCCCTTTCATTTTTCTCTTTTGAGACTTCCTAGATTAATCCTTTATTTTCTTGTTCTTTCTCTTCTAATTTCCATCTCTTTTTCTCTTCTACTTTCATGGAAGAGTTGCTTGAACTTATCTTCTAACCCTTCTACTGACTTTTCAAAATTTCTGAAGTTACATTTTCAATATCCGAGAGCTCCTTCTTGTTCTTTGGATAATCACTTGCACTGTCTCTTTGTTCTTGTTTTATGTATGCTATATCTTCTCTCATACCTCTAAGACTATAAAGATATTTTAAAGAGTTTTCATCTATTATCTGTGTTTCACATTAGAGGATTTCCTCAAATGTTTGGTGATCCTTGGTTGTCATTTTATATATGATCAATATAAAAATTATTAATGAAAGATTTTACTTCATTTTTAAATACAAAGCCTTGCAGTGTGTATTTTCTACTTATAGCACATCTCAATTCCGACTAGCTGAAGCTTAAATGCTTGACAGCTACATGTGGCGAGGACTACTACTGAACTGGACAGTGCAGCTCTAGAGGGAGTAGAGATAAATGTCTTTGTCTGATCCACCAAAGTTCAAGAATATTTTTTTCCAAGTTAACACAAACACCCTCAGATATAATTATATGGCTAAGTTGTCCTCAAGAAAATGATCCTAACTTATGCTTTCTGGCAGCTGTGTGAGGGTGACCATTTCCACATTCCCATGTCAACAATGGACAACATTATTTTTTGAAGCTTCTCTAGTGATTCACTTCCTCTCAGACTGTGGAGGAGGATACTGTCACCAGAGTCTGAATTCTTAGTCTCAGCTGGGCTGATCCCTCAAATGAAGCAGATCTTAACCACTGCATTTTCTGGGAAAGCAGTGTGTTGTAGCCTTACCTGATGTCAGAAAGGCAAGGGTACCAATTGTTTCATTGGACATGATGTTATGGAAACGTGCCAGCTGTCCAAACATCTGGAGGCCGGCCTCCTTCTCTCGGCGGGCTTCTGGAGTCAGACTGTCCCATTCACCTCGGTCCTTCTCAATCTGTTGAATCTTTATCTTGCTCAAATACTACAGAAACCAGAGGTGGAATGTATCAGAGAACCAAGTGTACTGAAGGGAAGATGATATTTAAGAGGTCCTATTTAAAATCTAGTCCACTAAGCTGGGAAAACCAGGGGCTACATAAGAGACATGAGGCTTTATTTCTCAGCATAGGGCTGAAGTTTAAAAAGAAATTGTGGGGAGACTTCTCTGGTGGTCCAGTGGTTAAGACTCCACACTCCCAATCTCCCAAAGCAGGGGGCAAAGGTTTGATCCCTGCTTGGGGAATTAAGATCTGGCATGCCGCGTAGCACGGCCTAAAAAAAAAAAAATTGTGGGAAAAATTGTTTCAGCCTCGGTAGACATATGAGTAATTCCCCTGGAAATATAATCTATGAACTAGAAAGGAGGATGAATAGTATCTGAAACATTGGTAAAAGCAAACAGACTCACAGGGGAAAAAAGGATGACTCCTTCCTGAAAGATGAAGGGAAAAAACACACCCCCCAAAGTGCTTATCAAAAAACAAAGCTCTATCACATATGCAAGATGTCTGGAAGGAGAACTATAAATATTTAAAACACTCTACCTCTCATCATTCTTGCTGTTGTAGCAAGCATGTTAAACTTACAGTCCCATGAAAATGCCATCTGTATCATTCTGTCACATAGCTCTTGCTTAGAAAGGTCTGTTTATTACAGGACTTGTTTTCTAAGGCAACAGATCTAAAATCTTCAAGTATGGGATTGTGAACAAAGCAGGAACATTTTCTCACAATTTAAATACAAATTATTGGGAGATTGCCAATCAATATGAGGAGCGTGCAGGCTGTCCAACAGGCTACCCTCATGATATACCTTCTTTGTCTCCCTTTGGGTCACTGCCCTATCTTACACCTGTTGCAGATAAGGGAGGTTTTTATAGGAGCAATAAGCAGCTCCACAGGGATGGTTAAGCCGAAGGAGCTGAGGTCCCCAGGTGTATACTCTGTAAAACTCATGTTTCAGATATAGCTAAGGATTTGGGAGGCAATGGACAGATGAAGAGTATTGATGGCTTGGAGTCTTTATGTGAAAAAATAACCCACACCAGAGATTTTTTTTTTTCCAAATAGTGGTATAAAAGTCAGAATCTTTTAGGAAAGAGGGACAAAAATCATTGCCTTGGGGAGTCACTGTTACTGATGTCTTGGGATAGAAGAAAGGTGAAAGTCACTAACTGAAGGAAGAGCCTCTGATTTCTTTCTGCAGTGCTGGACTGATTCATTCTGCCAGTGTACCTTAGTTTGGCCTTTCTTTCACACTTTCTTTTCCACTCTCTGCCAAAATATGATCCTAACTCATAAGGCTCTGATGACCCTTGATCTTGGTCTCTAATGAAACAATATCTATCAAACTCTATAAGGGCAAGGTTGGCAGTACATTACTACTTGCAAATTTTTGGTGTCTAAGACTGGTACTGGGGCATAGGATTATTCCATTATGACTAAGAGGTAAAAAGTACGTATGATGGAATAAGGGCAGTTAAATCTGTTTCTCTGCCTTACCTGTATGGCTTCATCCAAAAGGAAGATGGCATCATTCATTAGCAGGTTAAGAAAGCGGAGGAAAAGTGGGGGATTCATGGCTTCTAAATTCTTAGAGGCATAGTCAGCCAAATCCTGTAAGACCCAGCCCAAGAGAAAACCTGCTTAGTACTGAATCACAACCCACTGGGGCTTATCTGGAGCAAAACTCAGATAACTCAATTTTGGTTTCACCAAAAACATTCTCACCTTAATGCTCTCTCGATAGGTATCTGTTCCCCACATGTACCTGAGGATGGGATACATGGGACGGCGGTAATTAAACTTCTGCTCAAACTGATGGGGGTCTCCTGGAGTAAGGTAAGAGCAAAACATCAGCAAAGGTGGTGCTATTAGAGAAAGAGTAAGAGCTTATGTTTATGTATAGCCATTTAAAAAAAAATTCTGAATGTGTCAAGGCTACCGGCAAAGCCTGCCCTGGGAGTTTATGATGGCCTAGAGTCGTAACCTAGTGTTTGTTTATATCCTTACCGACAGATATAAAGGATTCAATACTCAGAAAAGGACAAGGACTGAGCTGCAAAGTAAAAGCCAAGGAAAACAAATGCTTCCACATCCAAATGTAGAGTGGTTATCAGACTCTGAATGAGGCCCCTGAGCTGGCCACCGTGGCAGTGACAGCCACGTGCAGAATGGGCTACTAAGTAATCCCCACATTCTTCATGGATAACATCCCAAATGTGTGGCCAACTGGTTCTTGATTACTCTGAAAAATCAGGCGAGGAGCTAAAAATCTCAGGCTTATACTGCTTTTGACATACCAAAGGCACCCCTAGAGCCCTACAGGTTGGCTCATATAATAAAGGAGGAACATGGGATTTGGAGTCAGAGACTTAGGTTTTCCTTCTGCCTCCACTTAATGCAAGTCTCTTAACTTTTTCAACTTCCCCTTCCTCAGAAAATAAAACAGGAATTATAATACCCCCTCTGTTATTACAACCAAAGGGATGCAGCAGCCATATAATGAGATAATTGCAGCAATTTATTGTGCAACTTCTTATGTATTATAAAGATTTACATACACTATCTCAACCGTCACTTCAATCCCCTTTACAAATGAGGAAACCAAGTCTCAGAGGTAAGCAAGCAACAAAGTCAAAATTCAAATATGGAAAAGCAGTCAGTAAACTGTTAAATGTCTCTTTAATGTTAATTGTATTTATCACTGGATGGTAGGACATCGCCTTTAAAAGGGGTCTTAAATAACTGCTTTGCATATCTTGTTTACTGCTTGAGATGGGGTACTGTTTACTCAAACACAGCATCTCAGGGTTAGAGCGCAAAAGGCCATGAGAGAAAGGGAATGTTGCCTGCTGTTATTCTTAATCTAGCAATTAAACTGTAGGAGAGTTACACCGTCTGGATAAGATAAAAGAATATCTCAATCAGCACACTGTCTCGTTATCCACCATTTTGTAATTCTGAGGCAGAGAAAAATAGAGACCCAGGTTTTAATTGGGTTAAATTATGTGAGTATGATTCTATCAAAAAATACAGTAAAGCTGATAAGAGTATGTGTTTTTCTTTTTTAAGGTGAGACAGACCTGATTCTACCACTCAGTTGTATGACATAAAAAAATAATTTAATCTTTTTGAGCATCCATGTCTTCAAGGGTAAGCAGGGATAAAACAGTAAAACTTTCCAGATGGTGACAAATTAAGGAAACAATGTGAAAAAAGCACTTAGCATCAAGGGTAGCACATGGTAGGTATTCAATAAATGATGGCTTGTGATATCTTCCTGACATTTAAAAAAAATGTCATATATGTCATCAAGCCATGTGTCAGCTTTTCAGTTCTGGACTGCTCTACCTGTAAACTCAATGTCCACAAAGACCTTGATTAGAGCTTCTGCAAGGTGGGATGCATAGGGAAAGTTGCAGAACACGCGTTTCCGATGGAACACACTGGATACCAAGGGATTTGGGGTCTGATCCATGTGGGGCATCACTGCTTCCAACACCTCAGCCAGTTTGGCCCTTAGGTGGGGATTCTTCATCCTATGAACAGGGCAGAAAGCAAACTGAGCAGGCAGAAAACTTAACTCCCAGATTTATAACTATTCTCTCCATATGAGGAGTCAAAATATCATATACTATCTGTACAGAGTTACAGGAGAAAACAGGACTCTGCAGTTTCAAGTCTGTCAGTTTCTGGGGGATATACAGAGTATACCATTCAGCTTTTAAGATCACAGCTTACCAATTACGAGGGTGATTACTTAAGTTTCTATTTAATGCTTAGCCATTCTGTTTACTTCTCTATAATAACGCATCACTTACTGTTTACTATTCTCTGACAGCTTCATCTGGGATAAACTTGCCTTTCCAAGCTTTCTGGGGGTAAGGGTCAGGATATAATTACTCTACATTACTTACAATGCATACCATGTGCACCTAATACTTGTTGACTAATGATGTCTCATTGGGTCCGCTCAATTCGGTGAAGTATTGGCTTCTACCTACGTCTCACTGACACGGCTCAGGGGATTGGGGATCTCTTCTTTGTGCAGCAAATTCTCACTTACATACACACTGTTTCCTTTGGGCTACCACCACCAAAAAATCAGAGAAGCAACTCTACAGGTCAATGAGCATCCTCCTTTGGGAAAGAGGACTAGAATCTATGAATGGTAAGACTTGAGATCAGAGAGCATTTACGCAAATTTACTGCTCATCCAACTCAGAATTTTTAAGAGCACACTCTGTTATCATACATCAGAAGATCATTAGCACCTGGCAAGGTCTCTGGCATTAAGGTAACTATTTTAACCAGGGACTAGCAGTGGAATTCCCATCAGGTACCTTATATGCAGGTTCAAATTCTCTGTGGGCAAAGTCCTTTGTTTATTATGCCTCTCAAGTGTGGGATTTTGGGCTACCCATAAGGATAGTCAGGTGATTCATTAATGTTAACACAACTTCTGAAGGCAACCCCTTATGATTCAGGCTTGTTTATTTCTTGGTTTAGAAGTCTTCTGAATGTTTTGCAGCTCTAAACTGTGACAGAGCCATGCTTTCAGCACTTCACCTTTCTATGCTTCCAGTGAAAATGGTGATAAAATGAAGGACATGTTCCAGGGAATCTGCTGATGTCTCCAAGATGTCATCGGCAAAGCGGCGGAGAAAAATGAGGAAATCACCCAAGTTATCCGCAAAAAATTCTGAGAAAGAAAATATTCATTGGAATTAGCCAAACATCTGACTCTCTGTATTATGCAATATTTAAATTCCTCCTTTTTACTCTACTTTACTGAAGGTTAAAAAAAACCCAAATGCCTTGTAGGTACTAGGAATGATGATAAATTAATAAATGTAGAATCTCCTTTGAATGTAAGTCCATTTTTATTTTTATCCAAGTAAACAGAAGAGACATAAAATGTTAACACACCAGTGCCGTTTAAGAAGTATACTGAGGGCTTCCCTAGTGGCGCAGTGGTTAAGAATCCGCCTGCCAATGCAGAGGACACGGGTTCAAGCCCTGGTCTGGGAAGATCCCACATGCCTCAGAGCTACTAAGCCCATGTGCCACAACTACTGAGCCCACGTGCTACAACTACTGAAGCCCGTGCGCCTAAAGCCTGTGCACCACAACAAGAGAAGCCACCACAATGAGAAGCCCATGCACCACAATGAAGAATAACCCCTGCTCTCCGCACCTAGAGAAAGCCCACATGCAGCAACGAAGACCCAACACAGCCAATAAATAAACTGAAAAAAAAAAAAGTATACTGATAGATATATATTTCCACACTCAAGGTTAACTGCCTAAAATAACCCTTTACATGAAAAAGAATCTTGAATAGAGATGAATACATTAAATGACTATGGTCATCAGTCTCTGGGGTCCTCCACTGGTCCTTGCCTCCTGGTATTTATGCCCTTGTATATCTCCTCCTACACTATTTCAGGGTAGAAGATACACCATGAGGCACACAGAAGTGATGGCATGTTATTTCCATAATTAGGTTATAAAAGCCTACAGCTTCCATTTTGGTCCCCTGCTCTGAGGGGAGCCAGCTGCCATAGCATGAGCAGTACTAAAAAGTCCTGTGTGGCCTGGAAATGGAGCCAGCAAGCAACTGAGGCCAGCCAACAACCACATGACTGGGCTTGTAAGCAGATCCTCCAGCCCTGGTCGAGTCTTCAGATTCCTATGGCCCTGGTGGACAGTGTGGCTGCAACCTCATGAGAGACCAGAGTCAGAACCATACAGCTACACTACCCCTGGACTGCTGACCCACGGAAACTGTGTGTGATAATAATGGTTGTTGTGTTAAGTTGCTATGTTTCGGGGTAATTTGTTACTCAGCAATAGATGACCAGTACAGTGATCAAGAAAATGCAACCTGATTTTGACGGACAATATCTGCCGACCCCTCACCAACATACATACATACACCATCTCCCTTCTGGGTTAACCAATAGGAGATGATTTTTTTTCTAAATGGCACAGAGGAGAGGGTTAGACAGATACTGTAAGTTGAATGACAAATAATATTAATGATAGAAACTAACAGCTCTGAAAACCCTGACTGCACTTCATCCTCTGAACTATTTTCTGATCTGAACAGCAGTTGGCGACACAACACTGAGGAACAAGCTGTCAGTTCCTCCAGGCTTTGACCAAAGATATTATCTACAAGTTTAAGCTGTTTCTCCAGAAACAGCTGAATGATAAGTAAGGAAGGATATTTTGAGGATTAAACTTCCAAAGTGACCCAGTTAAACTCAGATGGCTATAAATAGGAAGTTCCCAAGGGAGAGCCTGCTTACCTGGCACATAAGCCAAAGAACTGTAGCCATCTGGCAAAGGAAAAGTTAGCTCCATCGGCTGTGAGCCCTCATTGCCTATGGCCAGCTGAACTAGGAGAACAGCCATGGACACCTGCAAATTCAGGCAGTTTTGTAGCATCTGTGGTTCAGTCATGGCGGTCTTAGTAGAAAGATAGATGGTCATCAGTCGTTCAAACTGCTCACGGAGGTTGTCAGCAGCAGGGCTGGAACTTTGCTGAGCATCCCGCCAGGCTACCTGCAGCCGATGCAGATTTTGGTTGATTTTTACCATCTGATCATGCAACCTGCCCCCAAGAAAGCAGAAGAGACTGGGTCAGGAGGCTCACATAGGGACAGCCGAGTACAGACTATTTCTGAAAAACAGATCTTCACTTACTTAGTCTAGTATTCCCTTTTAGGATCTAGAGAAGTGCAGCTGTGATGACACAGAAGGTACTCATTAAAGTTATTGACAGGACAGAGGTGGGGGCACAGCACCAGGAAAATGTTACCAAGTATTCAACATAATTGAATCTAATTACATATAGTTAGTTGCCTTCGGCTCAAATGCACCATCCAAAGAACAGTGGCTTGGTTGAGCAGGGTGTAGGATGGGCTTTTATCATGTACAATTTATAATGATTAGGCAAAGTACAAGAAGCCCAGCAGGACAGTCACTACACAAGTGCAATGATTGTACCTGGATGTGGTTATATGGACAGTTTTTCCATGGTTAGTAGAGAACTAAAGCTCGTGAGAAAGGAGTCTAGATTAGTAATGGCCACATATATACCAGCAGCCACCTGGGATGCAACCTGAGAGCAGCTTCTAGTCCTCTGATAGTCAATATAAAATTAAATGATACTTCAAAAAGGATCAGCCAAATGTTCTCTAGTGAAAGGAAGACCCATAATTCAATGTTATGGATAGTTGTGCCCATGTATACAGTCCAAAGCCATTCTCTCTGGCCTGTGGATAATGTCGGGGGTGAGCTAGCCAATACTAGGAAACGAGATGACATTCATTTTTGTGTTTGAATCTAGGTGGTCGAACAGGTTAAACACATGCTAAATTGTTATCTGTTGTCTCATTTAACATGTCAATGATAGGGATAGAAAATATCTCTAATAAAGATATAATTTCACTTTTCCATAAATTTACTGAGTTTTGAAAAATGCTGTGTCAGTGTAAGTATCCTGAGAAGGCATTAAAAATTGCTGTCCTCCACCAAGTGGAGAAAGTGGGGAGGGTTGGGGGGTGGGATGAATTGGGAGATTGGGATATCAAATTGTACACTCTAAATATATGCAGTTTATTGTATGTTAACTGTACCTCAATAAAAGGTCTTAAAAAAAAAAGCAATCCCAAATAAACAAATAAATACACAAACAAAAAATTGCTGTCCTCAATACCCCTTCCTATAGACTATGAGTGAGTAGCTATTTTCTCCCCTTATTTATAGTTGTCACAATCAGCTAAATCAGGGGGAAACATATCATAGAATGACATACAGTTAGCCAGAACAAGACCATTTTTGGAAGTCATACACTTTAGCTCTCAAATCTTCACACTTCCAGAATCCTCTTTATCTTTGATACATCGATTTTTATGGTCCTACTGATCTTACTGAAATCCCTTAAAAACATTTAATTTTGTCAAGTTTGTCACTATACCATAGAGTAAAGCTTTTTCTTTTTTCATCAGGAGTAATATGTAATGAAAATTCAAGAGCAGAATGTGAAATGTTAAATGAAAACAATTCCACTTTAGCAGATGACAAAAGGAAGACAGTGATTTAAAAATCTGCAAGCTTAGAGAAAATACTAGTGTATCTTTAATTTTAAAAAGTTTAACAGGTCAAAACTTAAAAATAAATTCAAGTTATACAGATAAAGCCAATTCATGTAGACACAAATAAATGCATATAATGCCCTTTCCTACTAGATCCTAATGTCAGCCTTCAGAATAAAGTGAGACTTACCTATAGGACTCACTTTCAACCTTCTGGTTATCAACACAACCAAAGAGTTCTTTCCTAATGACATCAGAGGAATTACCTGTGAAATCCCAAGTACAAGGTGTACTCTGTCAGAACAAGGTTCTCTGTTACAAGGTTGTAGTTCTGGGGAAACTTTGGCTCCTGCACAGCTGGGATCAAACAGGTTTCTTTGTCCAAACCTCAAAGAAATTAAAAGGAAGAGTAAATGGCTTGCCACAGGCATCTATCTTGGCTCCAGTGTCCCCTTATTCTAGTTCAACTTCCATCCTGCTGTCAGTGAATTAAGTAATATCTTCTTAAAAATAAATCTTGTCACATTCCTACTCTCTTGTCTAAAAATGTCTTCTGGCTTCTCACTGTATATAGAAATGCAGTTAAATCTCTTTAGCTTGATCATGAAATCACCAACAATTAAAAGGGATGATAGATAACACTGTAGATTTTTCCAGAGGATAGATAATAGATCATTTGTATCTATTCTGCACTTTTCTGTATTTAAGATTATTTGCTTTTGAGCACGTGTTACTTTTCTAATTAAAAGTTATTAAACTGGGAGGAAATACATCAAAATTAAGAGTGATTTCTTTTCTTCTTTTTACTTCTCTGCATTGTTTTGAGTTTTCTCCAATTTGGCTCCAATATTCTTCCTCCCTAGGCTTCTTTCCTGCCAATTCCCATACCCCTTCCCCCACCTACCCTTGCTTTAGCCACACCGAGCTTCTCACTGTTCCTCAGTTAAGACGTTACACAGCTCTGTACCTTCATACTTGCTATTCCCTCTATATAAAGGGACTCCTTTGCTTGATACACACAACTCATTTTTCAAGATTCAGCTATGAAGACCTCCAACTTCTGTAGAACTCATCATTTACTCCCTCCTCTGGGCTCCTGGAGCTTAGCCCTAGACCATATTATGAGAATCTGTGAACATATCTGCCTTATTCTGGAGCCTTTGAATTCAAAAAGGACAGGAACTGTGCTTTATTCATTTTCATAAAGAATAAATGAGTGAATATCCAAGTCTGCCAAATTCAGAGAGGTCTCATTAAAGCACAACATCTAAAAAATACATTTTTAAAAGTCTGTCTTTTAAAAATTTATAATAGCTTTTCTTATTGCCTCATCTTTGAGAAAGAGGGATCTTTGTGAAAAAAGATACAGAAGTGAAGTCTTAGATGTTACACACACACACACACACACACACGCACGCAAGCACGCACGCACACTGTTCTGAGAAGACCAGCTCCCCCTACCTCTCATGTGTACATTTTTAATTTTTCGTTCTTCATCATTCAACTCCTTCAGGGCACAGTAAGTGGGATTAAAGGTGAGGAGCCGAGAGGATCTGGGTTTGCAAAATGGCTGGCATAGCTTCAGGAGAGCAGCACCCAGATTCAGAAAGAAGGCATCCGAGGCATACATTTGGAAGAAGATTTCTGGCATCTGATTGGCCCAAATCTTGGTGCGGCCTGCATTTGCATGCAAACAGTTTCCAAGCCAGGACAAGATACAGTGTTTGGTTTCTGGAGAGAGCTGGAGTAAGTTCTTCAGCATCTGGTAGATCTTTTCATGGAAACGAGCCATGAACTGTTTAACCAGAAAACACAACCACAGAACATTCCAGTTTCACAATCCTAATATTTGTTACTCCCAAACCTTAGCCACTGGCAATTTCCAGAAATACACGAAATCTTAATTGGTTCTCTCACTCTCCCTGTGCCTTACACCCCCCCTTTTCTGATTAAAATATTTTTTTTCTGGGAACTTATAAGAGATTTCCCAATGAGCTGCCACAGACAGCATTTACACAGCTTTGGAGCAGGGTCTGATACACTTTTTCTGCAGAGGGCCAGATGATAAATATTATTGGCTTTGCATGCCATATGGTCTCTGTAGCAACTATTCAACTCTGCCATTGTGGAATAAGATCAAGCCATAAACCATGCATATGCACACGGGCATGGCTGGGTTCAAGAAAACTATTTACAGAAACGGCGGCAGGCTAGATTTGGCCACTGCTGTAATTTGCCAACCCCTGCTTTACAAAGTTGTGATGATGGGAGATTTAAACTGCCCCCAATTCAACCATTTATTGCCGTATGTTGGCCAGACTTCTACCATAATTTATGCTAAGAAGCCCAAACAGAGAGGACATAGGTGGAAGGAGGAAAAGGAAAACAGTCTGGCTTTTAAGCAGGAGTTCAGTCAGAAGATTTTAGGAGCTAAATTATAAGAAATAGCTTGGTGAGAAAAACGAGGATTGACAGCAGGTGGCTGTGCTACAGCACAGGGCAAAGAATAGCAGCAGCTTATTCTTAAACCACACAAAGGTTTATCCTCTGCTCTTGCGCATGCTAAAAAGAGGGCCATTTCTTCACATGATTATGGTAGAGAGCCAACCAGATCAATCTGCTTTCCCAAAGAGGCTCAAGCAGCCTTATCTGCATCTGCTATCTGAGGAAAGGATACTTAATCTAAGATCAGGGGCTGGGATACACCAGTGAACAGCCCCACCTGATGAATGTTGGCCTCTTGTACTTTGATCTCCTGGGGACTGGAACGAGATGGGTTCAGGAAGTAGCCATGATTTTCTATGACACCCGGCGTTTTTAACAAGCAGGAGATATTCAGGATTACTCCCAGCAAGGTCTTCTGGTACATCTGTCCATTACTAGGATCCTTGGGCTGAATGTACTCTACAAAAACCTGTAGGAGAAGACAAGTCCTAGTTATTAGTCTGTATGATGTGATGAATGATGGGACGAGAGGGCCTTGAAGAGTTAAGACTATACAACAACCAATGTATCTTTCTCTTATTCAACAGGTAATATTATACTGCCCTCAGGATAGGGAAGCATAAAGTAGTAAGCTTCCGACTCAACTGAATGAGCTTTTAGACCTACCTTTGCCATATCCTTTTGCCTAGTGAAATAGAGAAGAATATCCAGATATGCGTACAACAGGATCTGGCAGAGTTCTAGATCTTTTATTCGACCCAATAAAATATCAAACACTGGAATCATGACTTCTGGAAATGTTCGAACTTCCTCATCCAATATCAAGGCTTCGATGACCTCATCCAGAAACTCAGCTACACCTTCAAAATCTGCCAGAAGACAAGTGAGAGAGAGGAGGCCACAGGAGTTTTTATAAGCCTTTACACATGCCTATTTACTCTTTTGATACTTCTGATAATTCTACTGGTATTCAACCCCAAAGGTCAAGGTGTGAGCTCTATGCCTTAATTTATGCTGGAACCATAGTGGCTCTGAGGCTTTCTAATGCAATTAGAGAAATGTTACACTTGGAAATCAAATGCAGAGGTGCACAGATCTTGCTTATGTACTTACGGCCTCCTAGGATGGCTTCCAACATCAAATCTACCAGTTGCTCGTGGATGTTTTGGTCAACATAGATCTCTGGGGTGAGGAGAACTGTTCGGGTATTGGACACAGTGAGGTTCCTGCACTGCACTGCAAAGGGTAGCAGGTTCTCTGGAACTTTGGTAATCTGGAAACAGCAATGAAGAGAGGGAAGGGGCTAGCTTCATGACCTGGCGCGAGGGCAGACATAGCAAATAGAAGGGAAAAGACATTGTGTCCTCAAACAACAGTGCTTTCCTGTGGATGCTTGAAAAGCCATGAGAGTTCATTCTTTGGTTTAAGGACTCACCTGTTAGAAATTCTAATACTGGAAGTGATCAAGCTTAGTCTACTCTGTTATATACATCTTAGTGGAAATGAATTTATCAGACTTTTTTTTGTAAAGGTGTGAATTTTTAAGACGTTTGTAGAGGGAATAATAGGAGGCACTTGTTAATTGGGGAAAGGGGTAGACCCCAAGGCACAGAAAGGAGAGAATAAAACTTTAGAAGACTAACGGTGTTCTGATATCCAGTTCCAAGTATACTATGATGTATATAAATAGATATAAAAGACAATAATCTTGGGACTTTCCTGGTGGTCCAGTGGTTAAGACTCTGAGCTTCCACTGCAGGGGGTGTGGGTGTGATCCCTGGTCAGGGAAGATCCCACATGTCGCAAGGCAAGGCAAGGCAAAAAAAAAAAAAAAAAAAAAAGACATTGATCCAACTCTCTGGCTTATGTGTTAAAGTCATACCTAGGAGGACAATAGAGTACTCAATAGGGATTATTCCTTTACCTCTTCCTTGGCTCTTTGGAAGCAGGAATAAAGGTAACAAAAAATGTGCCTCTCCCCTGCATCTCGATCAGCAGAGAGATTCAATGTTGTAGAAGAAGTCATGTTAATCAAGTGGTTGCCTGGATCTTGAAGTAATAAGCGAGTGAAAACGGCCTATTAAGGAAAACAAATAAATAAAAATACTAAATCATGATGAAGTTAATTTATTTTTAAATTTTTATTTATTTTATTGAAGTATAGTTGATTTACAATGTTGTGTTAGTTTCAGGTGTATAGCAAAGTGATTCAGTTACACACATATATATCTATTCTTTTTCATATTCTTTTCCAGTATTGGTTATTATAAGATATTGAATATAATTCCCTGTGCTAGATAGTCGGTTCCTGTTGTTTATCTATTTTATATATAGTAGTGTGTATCTGTTAATTCCAAATTCCTAATTTATCCCCCCTGCCCACTTGCAAAGTTCATTTTAGAACATCAAGATATAAAAGATAATTTTGACACAGGTTATTATGAGAATCACAGAACACAGAGTAGAGGGGAAAAAAGGGCCTGGTGTCTCACTACTTTAGAAAATATTACATATACAAATCTAATTGTTTATATAGTTATCCTAAAGCAAGCTTAAGTATCTAGCATGCCCCAGCATAGAGTAAGCATTAAAAGAATATCTGTGAAATCTACTACTCTGTGTGATTGCTGACTTCACTCTGACATATAAATACAGTTCAAATGTAGGAAGTTAAACTATAAGTTGTCAAGAGTCTTTCCTACCAAACTTTCATTCCTTTAATGTTAATTATGCACACGTAAGGTAAAATGCACTGTTTTGATTTTGGAAAAGGTAATTAAAAAAGAGATGGGCCTTGGCCTCAATAAATTAGTGTCTATGGGAGAGAGAAGATGGGTACATAATGAAGCCACTATGTGAGACAGAAAGAGACAATTCCCAAAAGAGACGCACAGAGATTACTGCTGGAGCCCAGAGGAGAAAATCACAACTATCCAGCAGAACTCTGTAAACAGGGTGGCATTTTAACTGGGTCTTAAAGGATGGGTAAATTTGGACATGGGACCATGGTAGATGAGAAGATTCCAAAAGAGGAACCCCACAGACAGTGTTATGAGATGGAGCAAAGCAAAGCCATGGTTGGAGAAAGGTGAGCAGAGTTCAGCTGCATGGCTAATGTTTGCTGAAGGCACATGTAAGAATGGTACCTGCTCTACGTTGTTCATGTCAAGCCAGTCTTGATCTTCCAGGTCTACAGCCATTTCTTCCAAATACACACAACGGCTGGGGATGCCATTCCCACTTTTCAGGCTTGGGTCACCTGGGAAATGGTTTTAATCTGGTAGGTTAAGGGTAATGCTTCTGTCTTATACAGACAACTGATTTTGACAGCATTTCTCTTGAACCCCAAGTTTGATTCAGGTAATATCAGAATGATCTTGACACACAGAACAGTATCTAAAGTTTAAATCTTTTTTACCCCTCAAAGAGCATGTGCTTTGTTATAAACCTAACATCATGACATTTAAAGAGTAAATCTCAGACATCAGCACTAATCTGGGGGTTTAACTACGGATGGGGCACAGAGGGGAAACACTATCTGACCCTTCTTGGGGCTTTCATCTAAATGTTTAGGTCACCTCTGAGAAGAAAATGGACTTGGCTCCAATTCCCATTTCCCTTTTAAAGTAGTAAAGGCAGTAGCTACATGGCCCAGTCAGTATCAAAAGAGAAATGAAAATTGTATCTGTGTCAAAATTCTGCTTTAGGTCACATCGAAAGCTTCCTTGAAATATAAACCCTGTGTTCCAGGGAGTATGATGGGTTTGTTTAACCATCAGATACAGTAAATTTCTAAGAGCAAGTCCCTGGCCCAAGCAGGAAGGGCAAAGTAATAAATACACCGGCTGCAAATCTGTAACTCACTGTTGTCCAGAGTGATGAGGAAGATCCTTTGGATCATGTGATTGATGTTGAGTTGCTCACATATTTCCTGCTGTGAACGGAATGAGCGGCTAATCTCAGCCACAGAGTAATCAAATTCATCCAGACTCTCTGACACACTGTTATCCGAGTCATCTGGGCTGGCTGGGAGTTCATCTGCCAGAAAATGTAAGTTAATAACAGTTACAACCTTCTCTTTAAGAGAAAACCAAGTGCACATGATAAATGTAATCAAGAGGAGGATGATTTTGGATGTTAAACAAGTTAACCATCTAGTGAACATTTCAAGTTAGGCAACATCTTTTTAAAAATTTTTTAAATTAAGGTATCATTGACATGTTGGTTTCAGGTATACAACAGAATGATTTGATATTTGTATATACTGTTAAATGATCACCACGATAAATCTAGTTAACATCTGTCACCATACATAGCTACGAAATTTTTTTTCTTGTGATAAGAACTTTTAAGATCTACTTTCTTAGCAACTTTGAAACATGCAATACTGTATTGTTAACTACAGTCACCATGCTGTTCATTGCATCCCCATGGCTTCTTTATTTTCTAACTGGAAGTTTGTACCTTTTGAAACCCCTCACCCATTTTGCCCACCCTTCACCTCCCACCTCTGGCAACCACCAATTTATTCTCTGTATCTATCAGCTTGTTTTTTTAAAAAAATATTTCACATATAAGTGAGATCATATGGTATTTGTCTTTCTCTGACTTATATCCCTCAGCATAACGCCCTTAAGGTCCATCCACTGCCACCCATTGTTGCAAATGGCAAGATTTCTTTTTTATGGCTGAATAATATTCCTCTGTGTGTGTGTGTGTGTGTGTGTGTGTGTGTGTGTGTGTGTGTGTGTGTGTGTGTGTGTGTAATGACATCGTTTTCCTTATTCATCCATTCATGAGCATTTAGGATGTTTTCACATCTTGGTTATTGTAAATAATGCTGCAACGAACATGGGGGTGCATATATCTTCTTGAATTAGTGTTTTTGTTTTCTTTGGATAAATACCCAGAAGTAGAATTGCTGGATTATATGGTAGTTCTACATTTAATTTTTTTAGGGACCGCCATTCCATTTTCCATAGCGGCTGCACCAATTTACAATCCCACCAACAGTGTAGGAGGGTTCCCTTTTCTGCACATCCTTGCCAACACTTGCTATTTCTTGTCTTTTTGAGAATAGCTATTCTAACAGGTGTGAGGTGGTTTTGCTTTACTGTTCCCTGATTAGTGATGTTGAGCACCTTTTCATGTACCTGTTAGCCATCTGTATGTTGTCTTTGGAAAAATGTTTATTCAGATCCTCTGCCCATTTTTTTAATTGGATTGCTTGGCTTTTTTGCTGTTGAGTTGTATCAGGCAACATCTTAAGTACAGAATTCTGAAATCCCTGGCTATAAAATCTACCACATTTTAAAAACCCAAAGTTTTATTCTTTCTACTCGTAATTAATTGTATTCCATAATGCCAAAAGTAGCAGCCCTATCGTCCCTACAGAATCCTAGTAGGCAAAGAATTATCTAATAGATCAATATGTCTTTAATTATATTAAATATACGGCTTTTCCCTGATTTTACGAGAACACACTTCTTTTTTATTTTTATTTTATTTTTTTGGCTGCACTGCGTGGCTTGCAAGATCTTAGTTCCCTGACCAGGGATTGAACCCAGGTCCTTGGCAGTGAAAGCTCTCGGAGTCCTAACCACTGGACTGCCAGGGAATGCCCTTGCTTTTTTAAAATAATTAATTAATTAATTAGTCTGTACCAGGTCTTAGTTGCAGCATGCGTAATCTTCGTTGCTGCATGCAGGATCTTTTAGTTGCAGCATGTTAGTATCTTTAGTTGTAGCATGAGAACTCTTGGCTGCAGCATGTAAGATCTAGTTCCCTGACCAGGGATCAAGCATGGCCTCCTGCATAGGGAGCACAGAGTCTTAGCTCCTGGACCACCAGGGAAGTCCCTCCTTTGCTTTTTAGACTTAACCGCCACCAAAACCTCTCTCTGTTAGGTCATGTATAGGCCTACTTCATTCTTTTCAATGGTTGCACTGTATTGCACAGAATGCACACACTGTGATCTACGTAGTTACTTTTCAACTGATGAACATTTGGGTTGTTTCCAATTTTTCACAATTTCAGACAACACTGTACCACATATAACTTATTTTTGTGCACTTGTATGAGTACTTCTGTAGGATAAATTCACAGAAGCAGAACTGCTGGGTTAAAGAGCCTGAATATTTAAAAGTTAACATATACGTATTACCAACTTACTCTCAGAGAGACTACTCTAATTTACATGGCCACCAACAGTATATGAGAGAGTCCCTGTTTAAATCTTCACAAACTTCATAGACTAAAAACTAATTGTTTCAATGGGCATTTCTCTAATTATTAGTGAAACTGGATTTTTAAAATAACTTGATTATTATATATAAATTGTTCCCAACTTTTGTTTTTCCAATCAGTTACTTTTTTCTTATTGAATCCTTTTACTTCTTTATAAAGCACCTTGAAAGAGCGCTTCTCAGAATGGCACTCATGCTGAAGGGGTATAGAAGTAGGCTGTTCACTTAAAGCCACACACAAATCTGTATCTGCTTTTTTCTTCTACTGACAAAACAGTTACTCTGAAAGTCCAGGCAAAACTCTCAGGAGCAAGAGTTGCTTCAGTGTGGTGAGTTTAGTAAAAGTGAAGCTCAATACAGGAGGCCAAAGGTTCTGGTAGAGTACCAACTGCTGGTGGAAAACAGGTTAGACCTGGTGGCCTGACAAACTCAGTGCAAACAAAGACCATGAGGTGCCAAAATATTAACAGGAGGGCATGCACCTGATTTGCTCCCACTGCTTGGTGCCTGCAATGCTCCCAGCCCTAGCCGGCCTTACGTCTGTTTACAGCCAGAAGGACTAGCATTCTGTCACTCTATTCCTATACCATTAAGGTCTCTTCTGAATCCCATGAGTGATAGGTGCTGATTAGCAAAATTTCCCTCAACCACATACTTAAAAATTTTATTTTCTCATTTCCTTCTTTTTCTAATCCCTCACTCTCTATTCTCTTCTACAATCTCCTAATCCAAGGTTTCTCATTCTGAGCCTGTATTTTAGAAATCTGGGAAAGTTTCAGAGACTGAGACTCAGAGCTGTCTCTTTCTGTCATGTTAAAAGAAGTCAGCATTGCATGTATTTCTCCCTTGTTTCATCCATCACTCTACTACTCATGTGTCTTGCCCTGACCTTTTTATTCAATCCTAATCGGAGAGTAAGGCCACAACTTAGCTGTATATCTGAACACTATTATTCTTTTTGAAGGAAGGAGAAAGGGAGCAATTTCTGGCTTGAAAGATTGTGAATACCCTCAGAAGACTAATATATTTGAGAAACAGTAGCCTGATTCTTCTAGTCCATATGTTATCTTACAGGAGGAAGCTAGACTTGACCTTATTTTGGTCCCAGATGAGGAAAATCATTTTTCTGATTAGTGAGATATTATCCTAACTTTTTTCACATTAAGGTTAAGGATCAGGTTTTCACAGAAGCCTGTTCTAAAAGCTATGAAAGTGGCCACTCCATGGAATGAAAGAAGCATTTTGCTTGAGACAGACTGAAGCATTGGGCTTAAGAACAATTCTCATTTATTTTTCTACAGGCCAAAAGCTTTTATAATTCTTCCTTCAATATATCTGCTTTCTACAGCTGCATGTGACTTGCTTTCCACACCTACACCTATAACCTCAATTTCTTATGTTAAAAAAAAATTAATATTGTGTTAACTATCTTTCACTAGGTGATTTTTAAAATAAAACAGATTGAGCTTTGGGATCACGACTGGCCTCTGTTGCTCTGGAACCACCTGTTCTCTGGTCTCTTTTCATGCAGGGGATAGGACAGGGAGGAGAAAACCCCAAAACAAAACAAACAACAAATACAAACAAAAAACCAACTTCTGCCCTAAACTTAAATTCCAGCTGCAATTAAAGACCCAAAGAATACTTAATTTGGGAAGACCCCATTCTAGGTCATCTCATCTGCTGCTATTGGCTCCTCCACTTACCAGATTGCTGCTTCAGCTGCTCTTTTTGGACTGCTGCAAATTGCTTGGCATCAGCCAGGGAGCCAAAAAGAGCAGCAAAGGGGTTACTTGAGATGTTGTTGTTATTCTCCTGGTCTGTCATTTCACTTTAAAGTATCCTCCATCCAGACCTAGGGGGAGGGGCTATAGAAATGACAGGTATTAGACATGGAAGGGCAGATAAGACAACAGTTACAGTATTATCATAGTTGTTTCTTTTCCCATTTCTTGAATACATTTTCAAAGGCTTTGGGTAAGACCTGCCTACCCTTGTTCCAAGATTCAAGACATTTTTGGCAAAATGGTTACAAACCTACAAACAGGGGTGGCTAAAACCAAAAAGCTTAAAAAATGTTCAGCTGGAATGCACTTATCTGTTGACATGTTTCTATTTGCTATACCTTTAAAAAAGATTAAATAGAATTATTTACACTCAGCTACTAATTGTAATAACAATGTGGCACTCAAAAATAAAACCACAGATTTCCCATAAATCTCTAGGCTGGCTGACTAGTTCTCACTCACCAAGAGCATAAGGTGGCTCCTGCACAGGCTTCTGTGACTTAGAGTTGGAGCTCAGGATTCCTCAGCCACACAGAAACTAAATGTAAGCCTGTATGTCAGATGCAGAATTGCAAACCAGGACAGGAATCAGATTAGCAGCATATCGTGGGTTTTAAATCTATATTAAGCAATCTATCTCTACTTCTAGGCTTATGACTACTGGTATTTTTTCCTCTAAAAACTAAATGGTCTTTGCTTAATTATATATTTAACTTTCCCTGTTTATCTGATTTTTTTTTTTTTTACAATACTGAAGAAACGCAAATTCCTAATGTGTAATATGAAATAAATATATACCTCAAAGGTATTTAGAGGAGCTGACTGAGCCTGCATTTGCGCTCTTCTGATTATACTTCCTCATCAAAGCGCCAAGGGGACTCAGTGGCACACCAGGATGAGCAGAGCTCCCTGAAAGGGTTTCTCCCTTTTCTGAGATTTAAAGGCCAAAGCATAGAAATATAACCCTGAAAAGGGTGAGAAGAGACAAAGGGTATGAATATTCTGCTTACAAGGATGCTGAACTGCTACAAGGACAGAGGGCTTAGAAGGTGTGGGGTCAGGGATTCAAATGCAGGAATAAAAAAGGACATTCAGTCTACCTCTAATTTATTGAGTTAAGACTCCTTACAGGGCTTCCTAGGTGGCACAGTGGTTAAGAATCCGCCTGCCAATGCAGGGGACATGGATTTGAGCCCTGCTCTAGGAAGATCCCATATGCAACTAAGCCTGTGCACCACAAGTGCTGAGCCCGTGTGCCGCAACTACTGAAGCCTACGTGCCTAGAGCCCATGCTCCGCAACAAGAGAAGCCACCGCAATGAGAAGCCCGCGCACTGCGATGAAGAGTAGCCCCTGCTCACCGCAAGCAGAGAAAGCCTGTGTGCAGCAACAAAGACCCAACACAGCCAATAAAAAAATTAAATAAACAAATAAAATAAATTAAAAAAAATAAACATTAGCATTTATTTAAAAAAAAAGACTCCTTACAGAATCATATTAACAAAAGCTAATGCAAGTTGGAAAAGTTACCCTTATTTTTTGGAGGAAGAGAGACTAATACTTTTTGACAATTCTGAGGCATCTCTACCAGTCGCTTCCTGCTCCTCTGTCATGCTTTCCGCATAAGAGCTAATGGCTGCTGAGCTGTGATCACTTAGGTAGATAGTCTAGTCTTATCTCAGCATGGTGCTAGGCTTTACTGCTTCAAGGAACTGAACAGTTAGATGTTGCTCTATGTATTTTACTTTTTACTATGTATAGTTTAGTTGAGCTTAATAATGTAAATAAGAAAGATAGCAGGGACTTCCCTGGTGGCGCAGTGGTTAAGAATCCACCTGCCAATGCAGGGAACACGGGTTCGAGCCCTGGTCCGGGAAGATCCTACATGCCATGGAGCAACTAAGCCTGTGTGCCACAACTACTGACCCTGTGCTCTAGAGCCCACGAGCCATACTGAACCCCTGTGCTGCAACTACTGAAGCCCTCGGGCCTAGAGCCCGTGCTCCACAAGAGAAGCCACCACAATGAGAAGCCCAGGCACCACAAGGAAGAGTAGCTCCCGCTCATCACAACTAAAGACCGCGCGCAGCAATGAAGACCCAACACAGCCAATAAATAAATAAATAAATAAATTTAAAAAAAAAGAAAGAAAGCATATTTAGTGTTGGAATTAACAATCCTTGAGAGGCCTTTCCTCCCATTTAAGCATTGCATAAGCTTAATTATTACCCCTAATCCATGTAGAGACACCAAGAATTGTGTCATTGTTAGCTGACCACCACCCTACCTCTATCCTGAGGTACCCAGAGGAATGCAAAAAGGGTAGTGAGCCCTTGTTATTTTTTTGTCTCCAAAATACCAACCTCTTTTTTCAACATGACACCCACATTTTTCTTTTGGGATCCATCCCATTCCCAGGCCGTGTGCTCAGAAGGGGATGACCTCACCCACTAGCTTTACGAATGGGCATATGAATCTGGCTTGGCCAAAAAGAATACAGCGTTCTCTGGCTAAAGTGACTGATTCAGGAGTGGGGACAAGACCCTAGGAAGGCCTATCAGAATCAATGAACACCAGCTTCAGGCCTTTGGCTAAATCTACAGAAAAGGGAACTCTTTTTTTTTCCTGCTTGGGTTGCTAGGCTGGTAAAATAGGAACCCGAAGTTGCCATCTTTCCATCATCTAGAGAAGGACTAACCTAAAACTAAGCCAACATGTAGGAAAAGAGATGTGAGCTGGAAAAAGAGTCTTCTCAGTTATAAAAAGCCAGTAGATCTCCCTACATTGTGGAAGCCAGTTCAAATGGGTTTTAAAAACACAACTGAAAAGAGTTCAGATTAGTACAAAGGAGATGCATCACCTGCACCATCTATGCAGAAAGGAAATAAGCTGAAAGCTAAGAATTAGAACACAGGACACAGACAGGCTCATAATACTACCGAGAGAGAGAGAATGGCATTATTTCCTCCTTTCTTAATAATACACTGTCACATCATATAAAGCTAGCTTCCCACTACATTTTATCTATTTTAACAGGGTTTATAACTTTCTGCATTGTATTCCTAATGTAGATCTTCTATCTTAATAGAAGGATAGGCAATTTGAGTACAGGTTCATATCTGATTATTTCTTCTATCTGGCATATTTCATAATCACAAAATCCCCAAAAAATATGTATTGAGTGATTCGATCTTACATGTAATTACTCCTGACCTTCTTGTAATCAATAGTACCACCCATAATCCTACTTCAAGGTAAAGGTTTTACTGTTTGTGTTGGGTTGCTGTGGAAGGTCAAGCTATTGGGCCAGACACTTGTGGCTCTTTGGTATCTCAGCATGTGTAGACTAGAGAATGGAAATATATCTCTGTTGTGATCTACGCTATCCGCCTTTTTGAAAAACAAAAAGGGCTTTGCCTACCTCACTAAGCTTATCTTTCTCATATGTACTTCAAATCTGTGCAAAAACTATTTTCGTAGAAAAAGAACTAACACTGTGCAACCAGGAAAATTTTACAGGAAAAGGGAGGACTGATCATTGATGGTAACCTTTGTAGAGATGTCAGTTTAGATTTGTTCAATGATCTCACAAATGTAAAATGAGTACCAAGACGTGACCCATTCCAAAAGAAAGGTCTGATAAAATGGAACCTTGATATTTTGTTTAATATTCAATGTCAGTAGGAATTTATAATCTCCTACTTTCCACAGCCATATAAAAATAAAACACTATCCTGTTGTCAGCCTTTGGCATGATACAACCACCAATCCTTACAAGTTTTTGGATTTGATTTTTAAAATACATCCTCTTTATTTATTTCTTTACTTTTGGTCATGCACACGGCTTACAGGATCTCAGCTCCCCGACCAGGGATTGAACCCTGGCCCTAACCATTGGACCACCAGGGAATTCCCCAAATTCTCTGGCAGTCCTCTTCAAAAACACACTTCCCTCTGATATATGTGCTGCAAGACTACACTTATAAAAGCTGTCTACCTCCAGTCCTACAAAATCCTCTCACGCTCCCCGGATTCAATCTTTTGTTTGTAAAGAGTACTGCTAATCCCTGAAGGGCCGCTGTCAGCTTCTAAAGAGGTGAGCACAGAAATGTTTTCACATCAGATTTGGTATTGCTTTTAAACAGAAATACTTGGAATACTTCACAAAACTGGGATTGTCAAAATCAAGCTTTATTAAATAGTACTCCATAAGGTCTCTTTCCTGGTGAGTAATACATAGATCCAACCAAAAAGGGAATTTAAAAAATGTTTTCACTGTTACACGTTCCACCCAATAATCCTTCAGGCCTCTATGGTGGCAACAGATCCTTCCATCACATCAGCAAGCTAGAAGGTTCTCATGAAGTCGCAAAGCAGACAGCATTCCTTCCTGGGTCCCATTTTATCTCAGGAGGGCTCCCATGTGAGACCAAAACAGTCAATGGCAGTGAAACTAAACCCTTGTTCTGGGACTGAAAAACTGATTCCAAAGAGAAGACCCATCAAATATAAGCTTCTGAACTCTGGTTACCCAATTTTATAAGTGTCTTCTAAACACAACTGCTGACGGAGCAAGAAGTAGGGTGCCAGGAGAGTTCTGAGTGATGAACTGATCACGTGCCTTAAGAAATGTCAACACCTTGCCATATGGATTCAACTGGTTTGATTACCGCGATTCGGGCTTAATTTTCTCTTCTTTGGCACCTCGCTATCTGTTGTCTACTCTTTATATTTTATCCCTCCAGGTTCCATACGGGATTCACGGTACGGAGGGAGACCCACCCACTCGGCGCACGTTCTAGAGAAAGAAAACCAAAGATAATGCAAGGCTAGGATTCCAGCCTTTTCCCGGAAGGGAATGGCAAAGAGGGACAGAGATGCCAGAAGCTGGAGCACTGTAAAGGGTTCCCAAACAGACAGGGTCGAAGTTCATGAAGAAGAGAGCCAGTGTTCAGGAAAGCAGGGGAGAAGCAATTTGGAAGAGGAATTTGATGCATAGGTTTGGCCTGGCATTCGACTAGGAGAAAAAAAATCCCACTGCCGACTCAACGATCGCCTCCCCTCCAACTATATCCTCTTACCAGAGCCTGAAGGGCCAGCAGCGACGACACGACAGAGTCCCAGGGGCCGAAGGGTTCCCACTTCCGACTCAGCACGGCAACCGGAGCTGACGTCACGACTAAGCGCCGGGCCGTGTGGAATCTCATCCGGGCGCCGGAAGCTGGGTGTGTCGCCCCGCTCTAGGAGAGGGCGCGCAAATATCCCCACGGCGCATGCGCCAGCTGGCTGGGGCGGGGCGGTAATGGCCGGAAGTGGCCTTGGGGCGGGGTTGGGGGCGGGGCGAGTTGGGAGCCGGGTGTTGTAGAGCTCCGTGGAATGTGTATGTCTCGGAAACCCGTGTATGAGCAGCAGATATGACTTGGTGAACTCTGGCACTGCTAAGGCTTCTGAGCACTTCTGCTTTCTATTTTTCCCACCAATCATAGGCCTTGTCGAAGCAGCTTCTGTAACTCTTCACAGATCGTTATTATCTGTGAAGCAATATGAGCAGCATTAACAATAACTGGAACATGTGAGCTGTTAGTAGGTGCCAGGCAACGTGTTAACATATGCTGTCTTTGGTTGGGTTGCTGGATTGGGTTGCTGTTTTCTTATTTATAAAGTGAAGATGATGTACATCTTTAAAGTTACTTTGAGGTACACTAAGGCAAAGGAAGCAACATACTTTTCAAGGGTGCAAGTGAAAAGACAATTCATAGAGTGAGAGAAAATATTTGTAGGTCACATATCTGCTGAAAAATTAATACCCAGTTATATAAAAGGTCTATAGCTCAACAACAAAAAAACCCAAACAACTTGATTAAAGAATGGACAATGGGCTTATAAATATTCCTCTATAGAAGATATACAAATGGCCAATAAGCACATGAAAAGATGCTCAATGCCACTAATCATTAGAGAATTGCAAATCAAGACTACAATGAAGCACCACCTCACACCCATTAGGAAGGAGATTATGAAAAGAAAACAGAAAAGTCTTGATGAGGATGTGGAGAGATAGAAACCCTTGTGCATTGCTGATGGGAATGTAAAATAGTGGAGCACTTTGGGAAAACAGTTTGGTGGTTCCTCAAAAAGTTAAAAGGAATTATATGATGCAGCAATTCCACTTCTGGGCAAATACTCCAAAGAATTGAGAGCAGGGATATTAACATCATTTGTAATAGGCAAAAGGTGGAAATAACCCAAAATGTCCATTGACAAATGAATGGACAAACAAAATGTGGCATATACATACACATGATTATTATGCCTTAAAAAGGAAGGAAATTCTCATACATGCTATGAACCTTGAGAACATTATGCTAAGCGAAATAAGCCAGACACGAAAGGACAAGTATTGTGTGACTCCACTTATATGTGGTACCTAGAGCAGACAAGTTCATAGAGACAGAAAGAGGTAAAATAGTGGTAACCAGGGGCCAGGGAGAGGGAGGAATGGGGAGTTATTGTTTAATGGGTAGAATGTTTCTTCAGGATAATGAAAAATTCTGAAAATGAGAGTGGTGATAGTTGCACAACATTGTGAATGTGCTTAATGCCACTGAATAGTACACTTAAAATGGTTAAGATGATGTTTCACTTTGTGTACATTTTAACACACACAGACACACAGACATACATACCAAATTTCGAGCACTCAGAGTGCCTATTATATTCCAGTATTGCTCTAGCTCCTGAAGCTACAGTAGTGGAAAATAAATACAAGTCTTCCTTCCTGGAGCTTACAATCTGGTGAGTGCAGTGGTAATGTAGCATTTAAAATCAATGCCCACAAGGTGAATTATTCAATAAATAGTTCCAGAATAAGTGCGTAGCTATGTGATTTAAAATTAGTCAATATATTATACCTTTACACTAAAATTAATTCAAGATGGATTAAAGATTTAAATATATAAAGTGAAACCAGGAAAATGATCGAAGAATTAATGGAAGAAAAATTTTTTTTTTTATCATTACCCTCCCACACGTACTGGCTAATGTGATCGCAGACTTGGTGTCCCATGCCTGAAAATGGTAGGTGATGGATCATTGTTTGTCAGGGGGAGAAATAGAAGGAGAGAAGGAAAGCAGGAAGGGAATTAGGAAATATGCCCTGTTAATGGGAGAAATTTTTTAAAAGAATTGTTTTAGAGTGGGAGAAGACCTTTCTAAATATAAAATGACCTAGAAACCATAAAAGAACAGTGAATTCTACTACAGGCAAATATTTGTAAAATGTGTATAGAAACCCAACCATAAGCAAAGTCAAAACCCAAATAACAACACAAGAAAAATATCTGCAACTAATATCACAAACAAAAGATCTAGTTTCCCAAATATATAAAGGGTTGTTGCAAGTCAATAAGAAAAAATCAAAGGATATGAGCCTATATTTCATGAGAAGGAAAAACAAATGGTTCACCCCCATTTTTAATTAGAAAAATGCAAATTAAAATTAAGCTGAGATGTCATTTTTAACTTATTAGGTTGGCAAAGTTCAAAAAGTTTAATAGTACACTGTTGGATTGTGTATGGAACAATAGGCACCCTTGTTAGGAATATGTATGGGTCCAACCTCTATGAAATGAAATTTGGCAATACTTAATTAAATTACAGGTGCAAATACATTATGGTTCTGCAATTCCATTTATTTGTATTTGTTACAAATAGTCCTAATGTTCAAAATGATGTTTATTGTTATAAGCAAAACTATAAAAACAAGACATACGAGAAATCTTTGTGACCTTGGGTTTGGCAAGGATTTCTTAGACATGACACCAAAAGCACAATCCATAAGAGAAAAAATGTGTAAAACAGACTTCAGCAAAATTAAAAACCTTTGCATTTCAAAAGACACCATTAAGAAAATGAAAAGACAAGTCACAGACTGGTAGATATGTTTCCACATCATGTATCTGATAAAAAACTTGTATTCAAAAATACATAAGAACTTTTACAATTCAACAGTAGAAAGAAAAACAAACAACCCAGTTTAAAAAAAGTTTTGAATACATGCTTCATTATAGATATGATAAGAATAGCTACTAAGCACATGAAAAGATGTTCAACATTGTTAGTCATTAGGGAATGCAAATTAAAGCCACAATACTATTTTACATCCACTAGAATGGCTATACTAAAAAAGATAGTAACAGATATTTGTGAGGATGTGGAGAAACAGGAACCTCATTCACTTTGGCAGTTTCTTAAAATGTTATACATATATTTACCATACAACCCAGCAATTCTTCACTCCTAGGTATCAACTCAGATAAATGAAAACACGAAGACTTGCATGAGAATATCTAGAGCAGCGTATTGTATGACTCCATTTATCCAGAAAAGGCAAATCTAAAGAGACAGAAAAGAGATTAGTGATTGCCTGGCACTTTGAGAACAAGGAGTGACTGCAAACAGCACAAGAGATCTTAAGAGACTGATGGAAATATTCTAAATCTGGATTATGGTGATGGTTGTACAACTGGGTAAATTTGCTAAAAATTACCAAGAACAGGTGAAATCACTTAAAATGAGTGAACTCTGCATCATGTAAATTATACCTCAATACAATTTAAAAAAAGGACATTTATACAGTCCTTGTGGCATTGTTAGAGCAAAAGAACCAACTTAAATGTCCATCAACTAGAGGGCTGGTTAAATAAATTATAGGGGAACTGTACAATTTGGCTGCATTAAAAAAAAAGGATCTCCTTTATATATTGGTATGAAGTAATCTTCAGGTTTTATTAGGTGAGAAGTGCAAGATGTATAGTATGATAACATTTGTGCAAAAAATAGGGGAAGGAAGTGATAACTAGAATATTTACAAATGGAATATTTTCTGCCATATCAATAAACAAAGGATGTCATGGTCATCAATGATTGCACCCCTTCAGCATAAGCTGGTGAGCCCTGAGGGAACTCAGGGCTGAAAAGAATACCTGCCATCTAGCAGCCATCAGACTGCAGCCACTCCCTGTGGTGAGCCCTGAGGAAACTCAGGGTATGAAAATACAGGATACTGGCTCCAGATAGCTGAGGTGCATATCAAAGGAATGATTTCAGTAAGCCCAGGCTCTTGCATCATTCCATACATAGAAAAGTACTAAATTCCTTAACTTGAGATACCTGGTTTTCTTTATTTAACAATAATCTTTTGACATTCCCAATTACCTGCTCTTTGTTGCAAAACTCCTATATATCCTGGCTCCTCCCCTTGCCCCCTTGGAGCAGTTTCTCAGAGTTATCTGAACCACTGTCCCAGGACTGCAATCCTCATTTTGCCGCAAATAAAACTTAACTCGCAACTTTCACATTGTACATATATATTTTTTTAAGTCAGCAGAAGAATAATGTGTACTTAAGAATTTGCTTAGGTATACCTAGAATACCTCCAATATACTTCATATATCTTGTAAGGCTGTGTAAGAAACTAGTATTGTTGTTTGCCTTTTGAGAAGGCAACTGGGTGTCTGGAGAGGAAGGTGGAGGGAGACTTTTCACTGTATATTTGAACCATGTGAATCGTGACTTATACAGAAATTAAATAAAAATTTAAAAAATGATATTCAAATAAAGGAGGTTATTTGACCTTTTCATTTTTCTTTTACAGAAAAATTACTTCCAATAGGTGGCGCTCCTGAAACACCATACAAGTTTTCCTTTACTTTTAAGAAAAATCCAAATTTTCTCTGATGGCATTTCTTCTCCTTTTGTCAGCTTTGGGAACCTTGAGTCTAAATTTAGGGCTGAAAATCTCTCTGCTAAGATTGCTCCAAAATGTATGGCTTTGTTTCTGAGAAATGGGTAGAAGGGAAAACACCAGGATCAAAAAAAGAAAAATTGCAATTGGTTCAGAGAACCAAACAATGCGTGGGCCCTGCTTTCCTGATTGAAATTTCTGGTTGATTGAATCAGAACTTCTGATTGATTGATTAGTTGATTGGAAGGGTAATATAGGTCAGTGATTCTTAACTAAGGGTGGCTTTGCCCCCTGAGGGGATACTTGCAGTATCTGGAGATATTTTTGTTGTCACAACCAGGGGTGGGGGTGGGGGGCGGTGTACTACTGGAATCTGGTGGGTAAAGGCCAGGGATGCTCCAAAAAATCCTACAATGCACAGAAGAGTCATCCCCCTCCCCCCAAGGAATTATCAATCAACGCTCCCTACCCCCATCCTTGTAGCTGCTAGGGAAAAGGAGATATACTGGGCAATAGTTGGGAGGGCAGATAGTGCAAAGGCATTATCTTTGAATTGGTGTAGAAAGACACACCTACCCTGAGTCCTGGGCTCAATTCTTCCTTGAATTGTTTCCTTGAAGATGGCTGTATTGGTCATCTTCCCGTTCCTTAAGGGGCTAAAAAGGACGGTATAGTCATAATCATTTTTCATCAACTTCTATGAATTAATTTGATGCATATTTATTAAAAGAATTTTTTAAACTATCACTGCATCTCTTTTTCACCTTTCTTCATATATATATATATTTAAAAAATTTTTTATTGGAGTATAGTTGATTTACAATGTTGTGTTAGTTTCAGGTATACAGCAAAGTGAATCAGTTATACATATACATATATCCACTCTTTTTTGGAAAAAAATTTTTTTAAAGATTCTTTTCCCATATAGGCCATTACAGGGTATTGAGTGGAGTTCCCTGTGCTGTACAGCAGGTTCTTCTTAGTTATCTATTTTATATGTAGTAGTGCGTATATGTCAATTCCCATCTCCCAATTTATCTCTCCCCACCCTTACCCCCTGGTAACCACAAATTTGTCTTCTATTGATGCATACTTATTGAGTGCTTTTTATGTTCAAGGCTTTGGAGTGGTTTCTTCATGGTCCTGGGGGCGGAATAGGACAGGATGGAGGCTCTGTATCTAGTTTCTCTGTGAGGCCCTCTCAGTGTGTTCTTCAACTTTTTCTTGCTGATCTCAGTCTCTCTCAACACTTCTCTTTATTTCATCCATTCTACCCAAAGGGATAAAGATACCATCGTCTGGTATGTCCTAAGCAGTTTCTGGTCTGTATAGTAACTTCCAAATAACTTGCCCCCCCCATTCCAAAATTTTGCCACTACTAACTAGCAATGTGTCTTTTATTTCACATTCCCTTACCTGATAGAGCTGGTCATTGGATAACAGTGTCTGCTTGTCTGAAGCTGCGCAAAAAAAAAAACAAAATGTACATATACACAAGATAGTATGAATAATAAACTGGGATACATTCACCCAATGGAGCACTGAATAGCAAGAAGAAGTAGTGAAATACATCTATATACAACACTGTGGATAGATCTCACAATCATGTTATTAGATAAAAGAAGCCACACCTAAGTGTACTTACTGTATGAGTCTATTTACAAAAGGAACAAAAAGAGGCACAATGAGTTAGTGTTGTTAGAAGTCAGGATAGTGGTCACTTTTGGGACTAGGTGGAGGCTGCAAGTGACCACAAGAGTTTATTCTCTTTCTTAAACCAGGTTCTGGATTCACATGTGTGTTTGTTTTGTTAAAAAATTTTTTTGAGCTGTATGTATGTGATTCGTGCACTTTTCTGTATGTAGGTTTTACTTCAATAAAGAGTTTTTTAAATAGCACAGAGGACAAATCAGAGAGAGTTGGATCCTGAGATAGGCAAATATGCTGTGAAAACACCAAATGTCCATTTCTCCTGCCTACAGAGCCAGAGCCTCACCCAATCGTACTCAACAGTGACAAGTGTCAACCCAGTCTCTTCTATTGGGTCTATTTTGATAGGAGGGAGGCTGAGGGTCCCAGGTGGCCTCATCTCTCATTTAGGAACATTCTTTTACCTCTTGACTGGCGAACTCCTTCCTGTCCAGCAATGAAGTAGACCCCAACAGCAAGGAAGAAAATACTGATGATTTCAGCGAAGATAAAGCCGGACACAGTGGCTGAATTCAGCTCAATGCAGTTCTGACACACTGTGGGGAAAGGGCAGGACAAGCCTCCTTCAGAGTGTGAAAGTGGTTCTGGACTGTTTTCTTCTGAGATAATACCTCTGTCTTGGGCAGCAGGCTGCTGTCTCTGTGGGTGGTATGGCAAGGGCCTGGGAAGATCCTTGGACAAAGAAAATGCTTTTTGATGTTCCTCTGTCCCCCAGGAGTCCTGGGGAAGCCTATGTAGTCTTACTACCAGCAACTATTGAAATCAAAGGAAGACCAGAGCCCATTCTCCATGCTCAACTGCCTTCTACACTGTTGTTTACCTTGTAATCTCCCCTGTCTCCCTTACCTACCCTAACTCAGTTCACATAAACTGCTACCTGCTCCAATCTGCGGGGCCTACCCAAAGGTGAGCCAGGCTTTACAAGACAGGCTATGCTTTTTCAATAATTTGGGGGGAACTGCTTTGTTAAATTCAAAAAGAAGTAAGTTGAGGAACTTCCCTTGTGGTCTAGTGGTTAAGTCTCCATGCTCCCAATGCAGGGGGCAAGAGTTTGATCCCTGGTCAGGGGACTAGATCCCGTGTGCTGCAACTAAGTCCCATATGCCGCAACTAAGTCCCGGTGCAGCCAAATAAATAAATAAATAAATAAATATTAAAAAAAAAAGAAGTAAGTTGAGATTAAGAAAACTGGCTCTTACATCACTGTTTAGCATCTATTTCCACACTCACCCCAGACAAGAAGCTCACCAGAAGAGCCAGTACTGCTTAGTTCCACACAAGCAAACCAAAGAGGATACGTACTTCTATAATATATTTGGAGTCGTTTTGAACGTTCCTTTAATCCTGCACAGTGATACATCCCTTGAGGGTCCTTGGTACTACTTCCAAGATTCCAAGTCTTTTTATCTGTGCTTCCAGGACTTACTGCCTCGCCGTCTTTAAACCATGTGATATTATTGTCCTTCATGTCACAAATCAGAAGTACTGAACCATCTTCTCTATTGTCATCCACTCTTACTGAAAAAGGAAATACCTCTTAAGGATCTTGCCTCTGAAATTCTCCCTGTCCCAGGGCATTGGGAGAAGACCAGGACAGTAGTGCTTCTTAAGCGTTAATGTGCACAGGAATCACATGGGGATCTAGTCAGAATTTTGGATTTTATTCAGTAGTTCTGGGGAGGGACTGAGATTCTGCATTTCTAACATGCTCCCAGGTGATGCCAACACTATTGATTCACAGGTTGTGCTTTGAGTAGTGCCTAACTGCTAGGGTCCTTTTTCTCCTCCAAGAACCAGACAATTAATTGTTTAGCTATAGGAAAGCTGTCGGGAGGTCAAGACTGGCCACTGATTTGGTTGACAATGGGGAGGTTTGCTGTCTGTCCTTCATCATCCCATCCCTTCTAAGCTGTTGTGGGAAGCCATACTACCATGAATTTCCTTGGAAGCTGACAATAGAAAGAAGCCATTCCCTACCTTCATTCAGCTGGGCCATAGTACCTGTAGAGACAGAAGAGAGACAGAGGGTCAGCTGGGCATGGAGTCGTTCAGATCCCCTGATGTATCATTTCCATGGTCATTTGAGGCCAAGATGGAAAGAGAGAGCCTAATCCATGTGAGTGACAATATCTATACCTATTTCTTTGGATTGTAGCCTAAATCACCAAACTGAATTTAGGGTGTTGTTATAATAAAGAATTTGTCTGGTCTTTGTCCTGGGTTGCTGGGAGGGAGTCTCCCAACCCCTGGAATTTCATGAATGATAGGATTGCCTTTGTGATTCTTGGTGGGCCCTTGGAGCACCTGTGAGTTTATGCTAATGAAATGGCTCAGGGTGGGACTGGTCGAGACCAAATGTGATTAGAGAATTTGGGCTTTGAGCCCTAGGAGGGGGAGGAGGACAGGAGATTGAGTTCAGTCACGTGACCAATGATTCTGTCAATCATGCTTATGTAATGAAACCCCAATAAAAACTCAGTGGTACTTCCTAGTTGGTGAACGTATCAATGTGCCAAGAGGGTGATGTGTTTTAATTCCAGAAGGAGAGGGTATGAAGGCTCTGTGTTCAGGATCCTCCCAGACTTCACACTATGTGTCTCTTCATTTGACTAGGTCTGATTTTATTTTTTATGATAAAACTGTGGTAGTAAGTATAGGGCTTTCCTGAGTTCTGTGAGTTGTTGTAGCAAATTCTGAGGGGGTTCTTGGAAAACCTCCAGATTTGTAGGCAGTTCATCAGAAGTGTGGGTGGTCTGGGGATCCCTGAACTTGTACCTAGCTTTTAAAGTGAGGGCAGTCTTTTTGGGGACAGTGGCCTTAACCTTTGGGGTCTGACACTAACTCTGGATGGTTGCAGAATTGTAGTGCAGTATACGTAAGGGTATTGACTGTACAGTGTGGAATGCTCTGCTCCTTTAGCAGCTAAAGCCCTGGCAAAGATGGGGTGTGCACTAGCGAAAGTCTTTTAGTGCTGAGTTACTTCTAAAATCTTTAGCCTTGGTGATCCAGTTTTTGTGGAAACCCTGAATGTCCCAAAGGAGTTAGCTATTAAATAGCCCTCAAATCTGCCTCAAAACTCAGAGTAGTAGAGTTGCATGGTAGACATACTACAGAGAACCAACACTGGAGTTCAATGCAGTTGGATTTAATCGAGACACTTACCGACCACTATTACGTGCCTGACGTGAGTAACGAGTGTGGAAGAAAAGGGTGGGGATACAAATAACTAGTTGCTGCTTCTAAAGAGTTTACAATGAAGTGGGAAAAAAATAAACACAAATGTAATAAATGTAATAGTACTTATAAATTATCATTTAGTACTTGTATAAATGCGTATGGAAAGGAGTAGAAACTATTGATTTTGACCAAGGGTGAGGTGACTGGGAAAGCTTGACAGAGAAGATGGCACTTGATTCTGCCTTGAAGAATGAGTAGAAATTCACCAGGCAAAGACTTTCCAGGTAGAAAGAATAGCTGAACAAAGATACAGACTTGGAAAAGGCAAGAGAGGTAGCGTGGCTAGAGGTAGAGTGTGTTATGGGGAGAGATGGGGCATAGATCAAAGTGTGACAGAAACAGACGGATGTCGTCAACAGTCTTAGAACTTCACGCAGGGTTGAATAGCACCCGGCACAGTGCCTGGAACCTGGTAGGAGCTTTATATATTTTGAATGAATGTATGAATGAATAAATGAGTAAGTGAAGAAAAAAAATCCAGACAAAGAGTTAAGCAGATTTCTAACTAGCTCTTCTCCCCAACCACCTGGTCACCATGGGAAGAACAAAGAGTCCCCTCATTCTAACCCTGATTCCATAGGAGAGAGGGTCCAGTTGATTGCTGATATTTTAAATTTTGATTATCCCAGTTCTATTTCCTTTTAGGACTTGAGAACTCCTGTAGCAAATTTCCTAGGTTGACTGATGAGAAAACTGGGGAGAAAACCTCCCTCCAGAGGGAGGAGGCATTGCCCAAGTTCACCCAACTCATTGGTGGCTGAGCTGGACCCAGAGCTCAGGTTTCTATTGCTCAGTCCAGGGCTTTTTCTGCTGTACAGAGAGAGCTGCTTCACAGGCTTTCAGCACCGCCCCTCAACCTGTGTTGTCTTCAGTTGGCTCTTCCTCCATTCCCCTCAGAAACAATTCTAAACTCTCACTGTCCCTTCAAGTCCCCCACTCAATCATCACCCAGCTCAGTTTCAGCAGGTGGCACTGCCACCCATTTAGTGTGTTGAGAACATGGATACTGCAATGGCTCTTTCTCCTTCAGCTTCTTTTCCATCCACAAGCCTATCTATGGCCGAAGCCATCTGCACGTCCTTTCTCCTAGTCTCAGAGGGTAAGGTTGCCTTGCCCTCTGTGCCCTTGATCCCATTCTTGACTCCATCCTTTCAACATCAACTCCAGGACCTCGCTCTACTCACCATCTTCTCTGTTAGCCTGGAAATATGCTCAGTTTCTTTAACACATGAAGAATTTCTTCTTAGATTCTACTACCCCTCCACTTAACAGTCAACCTCTCCTGCCTTCTCATGCACACTTCTTTTAGGAATATTCTGCATTTGCTGCTCCCCACCCCGTCCTCACCTCACTTCCATTTGGCTTCTACTCACACTCCCTCACTGAAACTGTTCTAAATCATCCATGACCTTTATTTTGCCAAATACCACAGACTTGAGCTTTAAAATGTATTCTTGTATCAGTGGACGTCTCTTTAGCATTTCATACTGGTGGTGATTCTCTCCTGGAAACTCTCGACTCCCTTGGTTTCTGAGGAATTGCACTCATCCGATTACTTCAGCTCTTTGATCATTCCCTTATCTCTTTCCTGACATGCTTTTTCTCTAACTGTCCCTTAAAGGGGGTATCCTCACAGTTCTATCCTCAGCCTCCTCTTCCTCACATCTGACACAGTCTAGCATGATTTCAACAACTTTCATTGTGTAGAGAACCATCTCTAGTCCAGATTCCAGGCATTGACCCAGTCCATCCACTTCCTGTTGTATTTCCAACTGAATATCTGTACAAGCGTCCTGTGTTGCACCTTACACTCAATCTGGAAGCGTTGAAACTTATCTCTTCAATTAGACTATCAACTAATTGGGGCAGAAGGTTTTTATTCACCTTTACACCCTCCTAGACTAACACGTAATAAGATCTCACACATATTTGTTGACCAACTGACCAACCGAGTGAGTGAATGCTTTATAGATCTACTCTCAACCCCAGCTCTGAGTTAAGGAACACATACCTATTCTCTTCAGGTTCCTGGCCTGTACCCTTCGGGCTACATTCAAACCTAAGATGGTGGCATCCGGCTCCTCTCTCAAACCAGTAAAGTCCTGTGTTTTGATTTCTTAAGAGACAAGGACTCCATCTCTCCCATGGAACACTGCTTCTCTCTAGCAAAGAGCCATGAGAAGCTTCATTTTTACCCTTCCTTCTCTGAACTTTAGGGTGACAGCTCGAGGTTAGGGGATCCCAACATTCTTGTCCTCTGGTGATGGCTTCTTCCCTTGAGCCCTTCTCCAGACTGTCAGACCCTCTAGTGGGCCCTTACCTTGAAGAAGAGCGATAGCCAGGATGAGGCCAGCCAGACGCTTTCCCTGCTCCATATCAGTCTCTGTTCTTCTCCTGCAGAAGCACTGAGCAGCCCCTAGCAGCCAGCCAGCCAGCCTGAGCTAGCAGCTAGCCTGGCTCCGCCCAGCATCCTCAGAGCTGGGGCCCCTGTGAGAAGGCAAGGACCCTGAGCCTCCACTCTGTGCTTCAAGTGTGGGCAGTGAGTGGGGGCAGGGCCCTGGAGGGCTGCAGGTGCAGATGTCTTTGGCTTTTCAGTTAAGGAGAGGAGCGTGGGAGGTGGAGGGGAGGGAGCAGATGAGAGAATGCTGGATTCCCATCTCAGAGACTCGGCTTGTACGGAAAGCCACCTTGTGTGCTAGGCAGGAGGTGGCCTGGGGCCCTTCCTTCATGAGAAAGATAAACGTTTCCACCACCACTTGTTACTCGGGTCTCAGCCAGTTGTTGCCTGTTGCTAGTTGTTGTTGTTGGAACTAGTGCATTTAGGTGGGAACACTTAGGTGCTCTGGGTTGGAGCTCTGAACAGAAAGCCACCTCAGTCCAGGGATTTTTCTCACTGCTCTCTTGAGAGGAGATCATCAAAGCAGTGCCTGTCTGGAAAGGAGTAGGTAGGACAATTCCACCAAGACAGGCCATGCGTTTCCGAGGACTAGGCTCAGGCACCTCAGCTAGTCAGCCAGTGAGTAGACAAAAATGTACAGGGCTCGCTGCATGTGCCAGGCACAGGCCAGGTGCTGGGGATATGGAAGCGAGCAAGACATGTACGATCTCAGCTCTTAGATAAATTAGTCTAACCGTGACAGTGTAGACCAGGGGTCCCCAACTCCCCCGGGCTGTGGACTGGTACCCTTAGGAACCAGGCCGCACAGCAGGAGGTGAGCGGCAGGCAAGCTGGCAAAGCTTTGCCTGCTGCTCTCCAACCCTCCCCGTTGTTTGCATTACCATCCGAACCATCCACCCACCCCTCTTCCCAAGTCTGTGGAAAAATTGTCGGGCTTCCTAGCTGGCGCAGTGGTTGAGAATCCGCCTGCCAATGCAGGGGACACGGGTTCGATTCCTGCTCCAGGAAGATCCCACATGCCGCGGAGCAACTAAGCCCGTGAGCCACAACTATTGAGCCTGCGCTCTGGAGCCCATGAGCCACAACTACTGAAGCCCACGCGCCTAGAGCCCGTGCTCTGCATTAAGAGAAGCCACGGCAATGAGGAGCCCGTGCACCACAAGGAAGAGTAGCCCCCACTCACTGCAACTAAACAAAGCCCACGCACAGCAAAAAAGACCCCACACAGCCAATAAAATAAATAAATAAATTTATAAAACTACCCTTTAAAAAAAAAAAAATTGTCTTCCACGAAACCGGTCCCTGGTGCCGAAAAGGTTGGGGACCGCTGGTGCAGACAGTTTGGAATCTCCACAGCCCAGAGGAAAAAAGTCCAGTCGTCTCCTGAGGAGGCTCAATTGTGCCTGTGAGTTAATCGCATTGTTATCACTCTCTCTCTCTCGTTGAGCACATACGAAGTGTCAGGCACCATGCAAACATTCTGTTTGAATTCTTCTCATAATCCTGAGGGAATTAGGCTCTGAAGAATTCTGTGACTGGCCCAGACCTAGCAAGGTAGGCAGTATTGGAGTCAGGATGCAAATCTCTGGTTAGGGGGCTCCCAAAGCCCAACCTCCCACCGGTAAGAAGCTACTCAGTCTGGTGTCCGAGGCGGCCCAAGAAAGACCTCAGGCAGGGTCCCAAGAAAGACCAGGAAAGGCTTATGGGATGGGGTTCACAGCTTCTCTCAAGGGGGGGGTGGTAGTTTTTAGGTGGTGAGTAAATGTAGTGATGTTACTGACAGGAACTCAGAATTTGTTGTTTTTCATCAGTGAGTCAAGGAAAGGACACCCTGAATCTCCTTTTACTTCCTAGAAGTCCAGGTAACCTTTTCACTATCCTCTGCTTCCACCTTCTACCCTACCCCACACTCCATGCTCTGAGAAAGAGCGATTTGCACCTGCTTCCTTCCTACCCCACCCCCAGCCCACCTCTGCCCCAGCAGTCTCCATCACCAACAACAGAGAGCAGAGAAATAGGCGTCTACTAGTTCTTCCCCCACCCTTTACTTTTTCCGGGTACCCGCGAGTCAGTTGGGGGAAGGCGGCTTTCACCCTGGCTGATAGCTCTGTGACCTGCGTCTGTCTACTGGATGAACTCTGCTGGAAGATGGAACACAGCAGATTTCTGTCTGGTCTGATACTGACTGCCCTTCTCTCCCAAGGTAAGCATTCTCTGGGTGGGTGGGGGCATGCTGGAGACAGGAAATGAGAGGGACATTACCATCTAGAGTGAGGTCCACTCGAAAGTCCTTCTCAACGCTAGTTTCAATTCACCAGGCAGTGTTGTCAAGGAGGGCCGTGTTGGGATGTAGCACAGGGTCTGGGAAGCATAGGCTCTTGGCTTTGACCGACTCCAGCTAGGGGTGCATCTTGGCTTTGAATGTCTCTCTGAAGACCTTAGGCCAGAGAACTGCAGGAAGTGTTGCAGTATGTGTGCGCCTGAGCCTAGGGCTGGTAATGGGAGCACTGTTCCTTCTAGGCAGAGAGCCTCTGGGGTCCAGGAATCTTGGTCATTTGGCCATGATGACGTCACCACCTGGGGCCATGGCCCAGCACTCAGGGGAATGCTTTAAGAGAAAAGTTAAATTGAGGCTAAGAAGAGGGAGAGCAGATTTGGGGTAGTAGAATGGCCCACTAAAACTGCTTTGCCTGATTTTAAAGCAGATAATCCCATGTCCCAGGAATTCCCTCAATCCCAGGCAAACTGGGAAGAATGGTTACCCTAGTAGTCAGCTTCTTTGGGACTTCCAGGATTTCCATTGGAAATGGGTCCTCAAGGAAGACGTGACTGTATGATGTGGAGCATCCGATGCACGTGTCTCCCTGAGTATACACGCATATTCTCCCGACCTGCTACAGAGGCATGAGAAATGGCTCTTTGGGGGGTTTTCTAGAGGATGCTCGTCTATAAATTTATTTATTTATTTATTTATTCTACTGGCTGTGTTGGGTCTTCTTTGCTGTGTGCGGGCCTTCTTTTAGTTGTGGCGAGTGGGGGCCACTCTTCGTTGTGGTGCGTGGGCTCCTCATTGCCGTGGCTTCTCCTGTGTGGGCTCCTCATTGCCGTGGCTTCTCCTGTTGTGGAGCATGGGCTCCAGGTGCGTGGGCCTCAGTAGTTGCAGCACATGGGCTCAATAGTTGTGGCTCACGGGCTCTAAAGCGCTGGCTCAATAGTTGTGGCGCATGGTCCCAGCCGCTCTGTGGCATGTGGGATCCTCCTGGAGCAGGGATCGAACCCGTGTCCCCTGCATTGGCAGGCAGATTCTCAACCACTGTGCCACCTAGGAAGCCTTAGAGGATGCTCTTCTATCCAAATTGGTAACTGACTATGAAGCTCAGGGAGAATGTAGATTCCACTTTTCCCCGAGATTGGAGCTATAGATTCCAGTGCCTCTGTGGGCTGTGGAGATGCTCTCAGTCAAAGCAGTTCAGTGGATCCAGAAAGGTGCCTTGCGTACCTTCAGCCCTTAAACTCCCCACAAGACTTGACTTGTGTGGAGCCCTAAGAATGGATTCAACAAAAAAATTTTTTCTGTCCCTCTTGCCCTAAAGCAAGGGTAGGGCAACTAAAAATCTTTACGTGGGATTTGCCCTAGGTCCCCTTCTGGACCACTGGAATGGTAATTTGTATTAGCTTCGCTCCTACCCCCAGCCATCATTGGCCCTGGGAAAGGCTTTGGTAGTACCATTCCTTTGGTAGTGGTTGGGGCAAGGGCAGGGCGGGGGGGAAGAGGATGAGAAGTCGATGCAGGAGTGTTGCTGGTGGCTGGGAAGTAGAATTAGAAGTTTTCTTGGAGAAAAAAATATGGACATCTCTAATTGAGGACCATTCCTTTGACTTTCCATATCTCTCGGGTGCTTTGGCAGTCTGGGCTCCCCTCCTAGAAAATCAGTGGTCTGAACACATTTCCAGGAAGGTTCTTGGATCAGCCCACCTCCATGGTTTTCCTCTTTTGCTCCACGTCTATCAGGGCCTGTCCTCTGCTTGGATTGTACCCTCATGTCCATCTTGGTCCCTGAAGTTTGTGGGGAGCCTACTGAACCCTTTCCCTTGTGACTTCTGTCTCTCCTGCTAGAAACCGTGAACTGTTCTAGACATGGAAAGTGGTCCTTCTTAAGTGTGAGCCTCAGCAGAACAAGGGGTCTGGTGCAGACCAAAGAGTTGGCTCTAACTGTGGTATTTTTTCCCTTAGTGAGCCCCTCCCATATCGTTGTGGAAGAACTTGAGGACAAAGCATTTGTGAGATGCAATGCCACCCTCACTTGGATGGAAGAAACGGTAGAACAACGGTTAGAAGGGGGTAAAGTTCTGAACTTGGGAAAACGCATCCTGGACCCACGAGGAGTGTATAGGTGCACTGATACAACAAACGAAATCAACAGAACAACTACTCTGCAAGTATACTATCGAAGTATGTGCTTTTAGGACCCTTTGGGTTGGAAAGCATGGGGCCTCTGGATAGGAGAATTTTCTAGCTGGAGGGAGCTCTGGTGTACCAGTCTGTACTCTTAACAAACTGGGTTGCTCTTGTAATGGTATGAGAGAGTTTGGAGCCCTGAGTGGGAAATAGCTTAATGGTGAAAGAGCGACGGGGGCCTTGTGACCCAAGCAGCAGGGGCTTGGTTGGGAGAATGGTTGGCCTGCTGCCTTGTTTAATACCCTACAAGGCTGAGACAACTTCTTGGCTCTCCTCGGGCATTTCTTGGGGTGAAGGTTAGAGGTGGATTGAGCAAGGCTCTCAGTAGGCCTTTTCCCAAGTTTGGGCCTTGTCATGAGAGATCCTGGGGCCGCCTCAAGAGGCAGAGGTTGTTCCCTGACCCTGAGGCCCCTCCACCTCTCCTCTGGCCTCCCTTCCCCCACAGTGTGTCAGAACTGTGTGGAGCTGGACTCAGCCACGCTGGCGGGCATCATCATCACTGATATCATTGCCACCGTGCTCCTCGCTGTGGGAGTCTACTGCTTCGCTGGACACGAGACGGGAAGGTTCTCCAGGGGTAAGTGGAAGGGACAGAGCACGTATGTGTTGTGCCTGTGAGTGTGGGTATGAGTCTGCACCTGCTAGGGAATGGGACTGGCGGTGGGTTGTGTCTCGCCTGGGAGTCACTATTGCAATCTCCTGGGGACTCCTACAACTGGTTACTCACGGAATTTCCGAGGGTGTGACCAGCTGCCGTCCCCCTGCAGCATGCGCGGGGTCTCACTGTCCCACCTCCTAGGCTCCCGTTGACTCTCTTTCCCTGGTTCTTCCAGCTGCTGGCACGCAAGCTTTGTTGGGGAATGACCAGCTCTATCAGGTGAGCCCTGAGGGGAAAAAGACGAGAATGAGGGGAGGAGCGAGTGGGGATGGAGAGCCTGACACAAGGTTTAACGTGAATGTACGTGAAGGTCCTGGTGGGGGATTTGTCACTGGGGAGTCTGGCCAGGCATGAGCTCTTATTTCTGGGGTCTGTCAGGGTTCTCCCTGGGAGAGTCCTGACCCTGCCTCACGGTTCCCCCTTCTCATCTCGTAGCCCCTTCGAGATCGGAACGATGCTCAGTACAGTCGTCTTGGTGAGAAATGGGCTCGGAACAAGTGAACCTGGGGCTGGTGGCTTCGAGGCGCGTTGGTTATCGACTGGACCTTCTCTCCTTGCTCAGCCAAGAAAGATATCTTCCTCCACTCAGCAGGTGCCTGGACTTTTGAAGGCTCCTGGGCAAGGCATGGGAGCGGCCCTTACTTGGCTGGGCCCTTGCCCTCCCTGCCCACTTGTTCTTTCCTTCGTCACTTCCCTCCTCTGCTCGACCTGGACCGTGTGATGGGCAGCCTCCCACCATATCTTGGCCCACTGGTGTTTCTGTCCTGGTGGGCTCCCTGGGTGCAGGATTGGCCCCACCACACTCTCTTGGCTCCAGTCCCCTATTACAACCCTTCTACGGCTTTGACTTCCTCACCGCAGCGGAGGGCGGGCTGCTGTGTGTTGGGACACAGCCACTCAAAAGTTTCCATGACATCATGAGCAGAGGTGGCAGAGACATCAAGGGCCCTGGGGATTACTTCTCATCAAGGCTCCGAGAGTGTGTGTGACAAAGTCCTACTGCGGCTAAGGAGCTGGCCTTGGCTCTATGACCCCCGTGGAGTGGTAGCCACTACCTATGAGGAAGTCCCAGCCAAGGCCCCTTCAGTACCCTTTTCCCCTGTATAGAAGCTACCATTCTATTTTCTTTCCCCAGAACCTGTCCCTGCCTGCCCCTGCCTTCTGCATAATAAACTGGCATCAGAAACTCTTCATCCATTAAAATATATTATCCTCCTCCACCCATTTGGAAAGCTGAAGCCTGAGACTGGGTGGGGAATTGGGATATTTTGGGATGTCATCATAGCTATTGGGCTAGTGGTGGTTCTGAAACTTTGGGATTTATTTTTAAAAATACACACTTGGGTCCCACTTGGGGACACTCTTGGGTCCCTAGATGATTCTGAAGCAGCACCAATTCAGAGAATCTCTGGTTTAGAGGAAGAATTGAAGCCACTTACTCTTTTGTGTCTTTTAGGCCCGTTCATGTCTACCGTGGGTGGGAATCCCTCTGTTTTTTGTTCTCTGCATAAGAGTAATTCAATAAAGTTTAGGACAATTTAATTCAATAAACTTTAGGGAGTTTCTTTTCCTTTTTCCTTAAATGCTTTTCTTTCTTTCTTTTTTTTAATGTGGACCATTTTTAAAGTCTGTATTGAATTTGTTACAATATTGCTTCTGCTTCCTGTTTTGGTTTTTTGGCCGCAAGGCATGTGGGATCTTAGCTCTTGGACCAGGGCTCCGACCAGGGATCGAATCCACACCCCCTGCATTGGAAGGTGAAGTCTTAACCACTGGACCACCAGGGACGTCCCCGAGCATGGAAGATTCTTAGACCAGGTTTCCCAAAGCAGAAAATTATTAACAACCACATAGCTAGAGATCCAGATGGTTCTGCCCACTATCTTCTTGAGATACACACAGACCCCAACTTTGTTAGAGACAAAATGAACTTCCAATTTATACATGCTTCATTCATGGTTCAGCTTTATTCCTCTCCTTTATAGCCTACTGCTGCAGTCCTCCTGGCCCTAGATCCCTCCACCTTGGGCAGCTCTTCCACGGCTTGCATTGCCCCAAGGCTTGTGTCCTTCCCGTGCCCAACACACTTCCTTTGACCCTGTGGTCCTCATATACCTGTTTGTCCCCCTCTACTGCTCACCAGTTCTCAACATTCACTGCACACTGGAATCTCCCGGGGAGCTTTTAAAGTACTGATGGCTGGGTGCCACCCCCAGAGATTCTGATTTTATTGGGCTGGGACATCAGGACTTTTCAAACTGCCTAAGGTGATTTTAATGTGAAGCCAAGGTTGAGAAACGCTGACCTTCACTTGAGACTTCTGGAACCTTGGGTCCCTACAGCTCTCTTTTTTTTGCGTTTTCAAAACACAGCTTTGGGACTTCCCTGGTGGTGCAGTGGTTAAGAATCCGCCTGCCACTGCGGGGGACACAGGTTTGATCTCTGGGCTGGGAAGATCCCACATGCCACGCAGCACCTAAGCCTGTGTGCCACAACTACTGAGCCTGTTGTCTGGAGCCCATGAGCCACAACTACTGAAGCCTAGGGCTGAAGCCTACATGCTCCTAGAGCCCGTGCTCTGCAACAAGAAGCCACCGCAATGAGGAACCCATGCACCACAATGGAGTGGCCCGCTGCTCTCTGCAACTAGAGAAAGCCTGCGTGCAGCAAAGAAGACCCGAAGCAGCCAATAAATAAATAAATACATAAATAAACTTATAAAAAACACCCACAGCTTTACTGAAGTAAAATGACACGAATAAACTGTGTATATATATTTATTTATTTATTGGCAGCATTGGATCTTTGTTGCTGCGTGCGGGCTTTCTGTAGTTGTGGTGAGCAGGGGCTACTCTTTGTTGTGGTGTGCGGGCTTCTCACTGCAGTGGCTTCCCTTGTTGCAGAGCACGGGCTCTAGGCACATGGGCTTCAGTAGTTGTGGCACACGGGCTCAATAGTTGTGGCTCATGGGCTCTAGAGTGCAGGCTCAGTAGTTGTGGAGCAGGCTTAGTTGCTCAGAGGCACGTGGGATCTTCCCAGACCAGAGATCAAACCCGTGTCCCCTGCATTGACGGGCAGATTCCTAACCACTGAGCTAGCAGGGAAGCCCCAAACTGTGTATATTTAATGTGTAAAATTTGATAAGTTATGGCATATGTATACATTTGTGAAACATCACCAAGATTGATAAATATGAACCTACCCAACACCCTGGACAGTTTCCTTGTGCCCCTTTGCCTTCAATCTCTTCCTTATCCTCTCATCTCCAGGCAACCACTGATCGACTGTTATTATAGATTAGTTTCCATTTTTTCTAGAGTTTTAAATAAGTGAAATACTAGAATATGTACCTTTTTGGGGGTCTAGCTCCTACACTCAGCATAATTACTTTGAGTTTCACCCATCTTGTTGCATCTGTAAACAGTTCATTCCTCTCTAATGTTCGGTAGTATTTCATTGTCTGGATATACCATGGGTTGTTTATCCATTCACCCTTTGATTGTCTTTTGAGTGTTTCCTGGTTTGGCTATTACAAATTAAGCTGCTATGAACATTCATAAATAAATCATTACATAAGTCATATACATGAGTACAAGGGTGTACACTCTTATTTCCATTGGATAAATACTCAGGAGTGGGATGGCTGGGACACAACTTTTAAAGAAAGTAGGTAGTCTGGCCACAGATGTAGAGAACAAACATATGGCCACCAAGTGGGGAAAGCGGGGGGTGGGGGTGGGTTGGGGAGGGGGTGGGGTGGGATGAATTGGGAGATTGGGATTGCCATATATACATCACTAATAAGAAAAAAGTATCAAATTGTATACTTTAAATATATGCAGTTTATTGTATGTCAATTGCATCTCAATAAGAGTTCTTAAAAAAGAAAAAAAGAAAGTAGTCTGGCTCTTCTAGGTTCTTTGCAGTCCCACATGAATTGGCTTCCCAGTTACCACAAAATGCCTGTTGAGATTTTGATCAGGATTGCACTGAATTTATAGATCAGTTTGGTGAGTACTGACTTCCTAATGATATTCAGTCTTCCAATCCACAAACACGTCTTCTGTCAGATTTATCCCTGTTTTACTTTTTTTGATGATATTGTATATTTATTTTAAGTATTTAAATATTTTAAAATTTATTAAAAAAATTCAATTTCCTATAGTTCATTGAAATTGCATAGAAATACAATTGCTTTTTGTGTATTGATCATCTACCCTGAAAACTTCCTAAACGCATTTACTAATTCTAGTAGCTTTTTTTTCTTGTAGGTCCCATTAGATATTCCACATATTTGATCATGTTGTTTGTGAATAAAGACAGTTTTTTATTTCCAACTTTTCTGTTTCCAATCTGGATGTGTTTTACTGCTGTTTCTCGGCTCACTGCACTGCTAGAACCTCCAGTACAATGCTGAGTAGAAGTGGAGAGAGGACAGCCTTGCCTTATTTGTGATCTTAGGGAGAAAGCATTGCCTTTCATTATTAAGTATGATGTTGACTCTAAGTTTTTCTTGGATGCCCTCTAACAGGTTGAGGTCATTCCCTTCTCTTTCTAGTTTGCTGAGAATTTTTAACAAAAACTGTTGTTGAGGATTGTCAAGTGCTTCTTCTATATCCATTGAGATGATTACATGGTTTTACTTTTTTTAATCTGTTAATATGGTAAATTACATTGATGGCATGGTCTGTTAAACCAATCCTGCATTCCTGAAATGAACTGTACTTGGTCATTATGTAGTATTATTCTTTTTATATGTTATTAGATTAAATTTGAGAAGAGAAAGAAATATTTATTTTAGGGAATTGGCTCATGCAATTGTGAAGGCTGGCAAGTCCAAAATTTGCAGGGTGGGCTGGCAGGCCAGAGACCCAGGGAAGAGTTGATGTTGCAGGTTGAGCAGTCTAGAGACAGAGAGAGCTCCCTCTTCCTCAGAGGACCTCAGTCTGTGTTTTCCTAAGGTCTTCACTGATTGGATGAGGCTCTCCCACATTATAGAAGGTAATTGGCTTTACTCAAAGTCTACTGATATAAATGTTAATCTCAACTAAAAAGTACCTTCACAACACAATCAGATGTGTTTGATCAAATATCTGGGTACTGTGGCTCAGCCAAATTGACACACAAAATTAACCATTGCACATGGTAAGTTTGGTCTCCATAGAATGAGTTGGAAGTATCGTCTGCTCAATTTTCTGAAAGGGTTTATATATAACTGGTATTATTTCTTCCTTAAATGTTTGATAGATTTCACCAAGGAAGCCATCTTGGTCTGGAGTTTTCTTTGTGGAAAGGTTTTCAACTCTAAATCCAGTTTATTTAATAACTAAATGGCTATTTTGGTAATCTTTTTCATCTTCAGTGAGTGGAGTGCCTTCTCCTTTGTCTTCAAATTCTATCCAACCTTCCCTTCAGGGCCCAGATCTAGTCTCTCCTCCTCCATGGAGCTTTTGCTGACCACCTCAGCTCTCCCAGTTCCTCCTGGGAACACTGACAGCACTGTCTACAGGACCCCTGTGCTCACTCATCTCTGTTCTTTCGCTGTTTAACTTTTTGCATACCTGGCCACTCATATAATTGTAAGCTCCTTGAAGACAGGAACTGTTTGTATCCTTTTAATACTTAGCACAGTGCTGGTCTGTCACATGAGGTATTAGAAAAACACTCCTGGAAGGAATACCTAAGCAATTCAATACAGAGTTTTTAAGTCAGGAAAACGGAGAGCATTTCTCACCATCACAGACAACACTGGGTAGCTGTTCGGAGCACTGGAGCTGGACTGCCTCGGCTGCTAATTCCAGCTCTGTCCCTGACTGACTGTGCACCTGGGGTGAATGACTTCAGCTCTTTGAGCCCCTGTATTCTCACCTGTAAAATAAGGACGACACCTACCTTGTCAGTCATCGTAGGATGAATGGAGATAACGCTTGCTTGTAAAGTGCTACGCACAGTTTCTAGAGCAGAGTCAATGCTTCCTAAGTGTTAGCTATTATTGCTGTCATTATGCTGAGCCACACCTCCCTGGCCTGGGCACCATCAAATATACCTGGGACAGAATTGCCACCCCGGGGCCAGCCTGCTGATCAGCAGCTAGCGATAGTCAACGTCACAGAGACTCCTTTTGAGCCTAAGCGCTGAGTGCTTACGGAAAAACAAGTAGCTTCAGCCAGGGCCAACAAATAGAAACTGTAGCCACGAGCCCAAGGTTGAGCTTGTACAGTATGTGGGGGCTTCTAACCACAAAGGGCTTTTTTGAGTCGTGGTCACACTCTTACACAGCCCTGTGGTCAGCAGGGAGGTGTCTGAGTACAGAGGCGGAGCAAAGAGAGCCCACTGGCTTGAGCTGGGCTGAGAGATCCTCAGTGCTCTGGCATTTTCTCTCTGCAAGCTGGGTGTGTGCCCTGGGAGACTGAGAAGGAAACCCTCCCACACGGCCTCCGCTGCGCCGCGCCCATCACCCTCGCTTAGAGCAAGCGCAGCCCACATCCTGGCCGCTAAACCACAGCCGCTGCTGGCTGCAGGCTGCTGTGTCTCTCAGTGGAGGGAGATTTGCCGGCCTGGCAGCGCCTCCACCCCCTCTCCTCCCCTCCCTAGCCCCAGCTCCGCGGAGGCGCTTCCTTTACGAGGCAGCGTGGAAACATGTGTCCCGTCCCCCGGCCCCTTCCCCTCCTCTCTTCTGTCTGCTGCCTTCATCTGCCTTTTAAGGCCTCTGTTTCTGTCTCACTCATTTTCTGAACTGACCACGCCATCAGGGACCCGCCAGGCGCTCTCTGCCATCCTTGATGTTTTCCTGCAGAAGACGTCAGTCAAATGATTCTTTCTGTCTTTCTTTCTCTTTCTTTCTTCTTTCTACCCCCCTCCTTTCCTTTTCTTTTCCTTCTTTCTTCCTTTCCTCCCTCCCTCCTTCCCTTTCTCCCTCTCTCTGTCTTTCTCTCTCTCTCTGATTTATTCCCCAATGCCCTTTCCAAAGAGAGCGTCTGATAATGCCTGCTTCAGCTGTGAAAACAGGTAGTACTTGCATTTGGGGTCCGAGCTGGGAATAGAGTCAAAGACAGGGAGGACCTGCGTTGTCCAGGACATGAGGCAGCCTCTGAGGGCCTCCCAGAGAAGAGGGACAGCAACTCTTTCAGCCAAATACATTTTATTTCTTTTCTCTCTCAGCTGACAAGGAGGCTAGCACATTCTTGGAGCTGCAAATGACCACCTAGGGGCCTGCAATGGAGACAGGGAGGAAGGGGGTACAGGACTAGCTCTAGGCCAGGGTCTGTGAACAGGGCAGGACTCTGTCAGCATGTACCCAGTCCATTCTCACCGAGGGTTATCAAAGAGGGAGAGAGAAACAGAGAAAGGTAGATGGAATAGTTAGGGATGGGGCAACTTCTACACAGGAGAAGGAGGGAACCAAAGGGAGAGGTAACTCCATCGGGGAAGGAAGGAATTGGGGTGGGGGTGTGAAGGACAGAAATAAATATCCTGACAAGAGAGCAGGTCAGGGGTGAGGGTGAGTAGCGATGATGTTTCAAAGGATAATGAGGCAGTAATATCCTCGGACTGGGCGCCAGCAGAGAAAGTAGGAAGGAGGCGGCTGGGGACCTGGCTGAGGGTGTGAGTTCCTCACAAGGCAGAGGAACAGTTCTCCTGTGGGGTCCAAGATTTGCCCAGGAACAGGGAGTAGCAGGCCTGGAGGGGAGCCAGACCCGGGTCACGGCGAGACAGTGTCTTCAGGAGCTGTCAGATGCCTCGCTGATTCAGGCCAGCATATAGGTCCCGCTGGCCTTTCCGGATGGGCTAGGGGTAGAATAGAGAGGGGCTGGTCAGCAGGGTGGGAGGAAGTCGTTCCTGAGAAAGAAGGGCCTCTAAAGATCTAGCTTTAGTGCCATGGAAAGAACCTTAGACTAGGAGTCAGGAGGCAGGCTCGACGGGTAAGAGATCTAAGCTGGTCACCTCCTGTGAGCCTCAGTTTTCCCATCTCAAAAATGGGAAACTAAAGACCCATCTTTCGGGGCTTTTGTCAGAATTAAAGGAAGTTGTGCGAAAGTGAATACCGCATGCTTGACTGGCACTCAATAAATATTGGTTGAGTTTGTCCAGGCGTGATATTCAAAATATTTAACAACTGTGGTGCACATACACCCATCAGTTAGGACAACCCTGGTGGTTCCCTGCTATGCCAAGCGGTAACTCTTTAATTGCCAAATCAAGAGGTGGTCCAGTAGGGGAGGGGCTGTGATGTCTGGCAGTGTGTGTGTTGGGGATGGAGGAAGCTGGGGGCTATTCACCAGTGAAACAGTTTCATATGTCAGCAACTGGTAGGCGAGTGCTTGTGGAGCGTCTGTCGCGAGTTTATCGCGATAGAGTCTGGGTGTACGGTATTCCCCATGGCTGTCTCCCAGCTAAAGAACAAGCCAGAGGAAGAGGAGCAGCACCCCCACCCCCACCACTCGTGGGCACGGAAAGCCTCTGAGAAGGCTCCATTCTACCAGGATGCATGCAGAGGAGGGCACAGCGTGGGTTGTCCTGGAGCCCTGAGGGACGGGCTTTGAAGTGTCTGATGGGCCAGGTGGACAGTCCCCTAGAAAGACCCCCCCACGCTATTCCTTCTTACCTCATAGTCTGGATTAGGTACAGGTGGTGGTCTCTCCTTGTTTTGTCCTGCAGAGGAGGGAAGGGAAAAGGATTCATTTCCATGAGGAAACACCTATCTTGTGAGAATGAGACCCAGATCCAGGATGTCGAACTCCCTTCTACTTCTCCTTTCTTTTATTTCAGCTGTCCTTTCTCTTTGCTTTCTTTCATCCCTTCGGTAATGACCCCACACGGTTCTTATCATTTTGTGACCTCAGCTCAAGGTCCTTCCATTGTTTCTTTTCCCACAGGTCAGAGTCGGGAGGGCAAGGAAAAGGCAGGAACTAATGTCCCAAAGTCTCCCCAAAGATTGAGGGGTGAAGTCTGATTACTCCAGAACACTGACAGGCATTTGTAGAGGCCCATCCTGGTAGTAAACTTTTTTGCAGTTTTCAAGGGTGGGGAGGACACTCTGTCAAGATATTGGCCACACCGTGCATGTTCTAGAGAAGCTGTCTTGACCTAGCCCTGGACTTGCCATCCATCCTGGCCCAGGGCTGGACATTACCCCTTGGCAGGAATCTCCTCCGTGGTCTTACCTCTGGGCCTGCCACCAGTACCCGCTCCTCTGGTCACAGGCATGGCCTTGGCCTTTCTGCTCTTGATCCAGTAATACACTGCCAGCAGCAAGCCCAGAGTGACGCAGATGTCAACTACAATGATTGTGGCCACTGCCATCAGATCCACCTCCATGCAGTTCTCGCACACTGCGGGGGCGGGGGGGGGGGGGCGGGGGGGGGGTGGAGAGAAGAAGAAAAATCACCCAGAAAGGAAGAAACAGGACAATGGAGGTGAGGAAGGAACAAATGAATGTCATTTTCCCTTTAATACTCACATGCCTGCCATGGTGAGACACCCCCCTCCCTTCAACACATTTATAACAACAAGCAAAGTGTGGTGTTCCTAGGTGGAGGCTCTGGAATCAGACAGTCCTGGGTTCAAATCCCAGCTACCCTACTCCCTAGCTGTGAGAATTGCGAAATGTGTGTTCAACTCACAAAACCTCTGTTTCCTCATCTATAAAATGGGAGTAAGATAGGACTTAATCCATACGGTTGTTAAGAGGATGATGTGAAAAGCCCTGGCAAGTGTTTGATATAGTGCTTGAAACTTAATAGGCTCTCAATGATTGTTAGCTATCATTATTGTTTACTATTATGCCTTAGTTTATGACATTTTAGTAGAGTGGTTTTGAGTCCTTTTTGCAAATCCTGAAGAATTCACCTCTGGTTAAAGCATCAGATAAACTAATATTGGTGTCGCGTAATTCTGGACATGATATAATGCAAAAGACACAATCCTGTCTCTTGGGAAGTTGTTTTAGATCTAGAGCTGACTGAGGTTTACCTAGACAGCTGCCTGTTGGTGTTTAATCTATATTTCAGAAAACACTGGTGTTGTGTGGCTTCAGATAGTCCTGGAATGAGTGTAGGAGAAGCACAAAGATGCCAGGGGACAGAGTTGGGTTAGGGGAAATATGGAGAATGCCCTTTTGAAATGGTCCTCCCTAAAGAGTCTAGTAGTGCTTACTCTGAAGACCTATGTTACCTCTTGCTTTCAGGTAGAGCTTATGGTCCTCTTTCTTCGAGCCTTCTTCATAGCAGTGATAATAACCACTGTTCTCCGTTTCTGAAAAATTCTCCAGTAACAGTTTGCCCTCAGTTTGTTTATATGTTTTTCCACCAGTTGTTTCCCAAGTTATTCCAGAAGTTTCCTTAGGGCATGTCAGCTCTACACTGTTTCCAGAGATGGAGATTTTATACGCTGGGGAATGGGAGAGAAGAGAAAGGAAATTAAAGAGGGAAACCAGTAAGATTTAAGGCAAATTAGTAGCAAAAGAACCAACCAAATGCAGAAAGTCATCTGACATCCTAGATCTTAGACTTTCTCATCAAAAGGGAACTCTGCTGGCTAGAGGGTATGAAAGAGGAGATAAGTAGGACAAGGGGCCCTAGAGAACCTTTCGAAGGTGACTTCAGAGTGTAGGCATAGATATGGGAACTTGGAAGGGAAGGATGGAAGTAAAGAAAATCTACAAAAGTCCTTATTTGTAATGTTTCTAAAATGGGAGTTAGAAATGTGATGTCGGGAGGCCCTCAGTTCTTGGGGTTAATCTCCCTCAGTCATTTCCTTCTTCCCAACCACTGACCTGCGTCATCAGATAGGGCAGACATAAAAGACTGATAAACTCACGTTTCAGTGTTTCTGTTTGTGAGGCTTCATCTGAAAATGAAGGAAGCAAAGAATGGTAAGGATAGAAGCTTGGTTTAGGTTTCAATGGTAGGTAAAAAATTTCAAGTGGAGCTAGACACTATCTCCAAGAATTTCCAAAGAGAGCCTGTTCTTTAGGGAACCTAAACAGGGAACCCCACGTCTTGACGGTGAGGTATGTACTTGGCCTATGAGACATGCTCATAGATGCAACTCAGATACACCAAACTGAGACTGCACCAGCATGCGCTTCTAGATTTAGATCCGCTAAAGCTCAGAAAGTCTTAAAATCCTAAAGCTGAAAAATTCTAGACGTCTTCAAGTTTATTCTCTTACATTAGCAAGAACCATATTTCAGATAGATAGGAAAGGGTCTTCTCAGAGATAAAGACCTTCATATCTTTGAATCACTGATTCTTGGGCTTACCTGTTTTTCATTATTCAGGAGTTCTTTCTTACAACTAACAGAAACACTCACAGTAGAGATCAAAACTCTTTCTTCTTATTCCATGCCACTTTTCTATCATTGGCCTTAAATTACGTGAAGCACTATGCACATTTTGAGGAAATAGTTCTTCTAATAAAAAGTGACTTTATTTTAAATTATATCTGAGTGCAATCAACTCAATTATTTCTGTTAGAACTACTGGCATGGACAACTGAAATCCGCTAGTATAATTTGGGGATCCAGCCAAATTCCCCACAGTAAGCAATTTTGCCCTGGGAAGTGGGGCTGGGGAGCGCTCTCATTTCCTGGAAGACTTGTGGCTGGGATACTGGGTGGCACTGGGCTATGCTGAGCCTGGATGTGATAGCTGGAGGAGCGGAGAGTGGTACTCAGAGACAGCCCTCTCTCTGTTGGGGGTGTTTTGCTACAGTGTGCTATTGGGGACAGAGCACTGGGCTGAGTCAGAAGCCCTGTGTTTGAATCCCAGATCTGCTTTAGGCTGTGTGACCAAGAGAAAATCATTTAACTTCTCTGAGCTTCAGTTTCTTCATCTGGGAACTGGGGATAAAACATCCACCTCACAGGGTATTTGTGAGAATGAAATGGATTATGAAAATGGATGGCGCAGAGCAGATGCTCAAGAAAAATGATAGTTAACCTCCATCCTTTCCTTCTGGGGGTCCTGCTAATGGAGGACAGAACAGAGTTCTGACCCAGTTGCTCAGTCAGCCCTCCAGCTGAGATCAAACAGAATGTAAACATGTCATTCTCCAGGTTTATCTATCTGCGAATAGTTGGGAGCTGAGTATGATGGCAATAGATAGTCTATAATATTTTGATTTGGAGATAGTTTTTCAGCCCTGATATTTCTTAGAAATATTAAACTAGAAATCATAAGTAAGATAATTTAGAAGTAAATAGAAGTTTCACTCTGATTGGTGTGTATGTCTGGAAAAGCAATGTAAAGGAAATGGCTCACAACTCCTTTCGGCACAAATTCAGTAATGGAACTCAGACCAACACATTCTTACATGAGGGCCTAGATGTCTATGCTTAGAAACAGGACATATGCTCACAAAAATTTTATACACGTTCATAATGATTAAAAAAATGAGCTTCATAAAAAAAATGAGCTTCAGCATCAGCTAAATCTGCATTTATATTTATCTCTCTGATTGAACTATATATTTATTTTCTAAGCCTTGGTTTTCTTATCTGTAGAATAGAGATGTTAGGAGAATTGTATGAGGAAATTCAGGCAAAATGTTAAGGGCAATACCTAGAACATACATGCTCAATAAACTTTAATGCTTATTGTTTAATCTGCGTACTTCCCATACCACTGCTTTCTATATATCAGATAATGTTCTTAAGTAAATTACGCACTCAGTCCTCATAATAACCCTACAAGCCAGGTATCGTTATTATTTCCATTTCACATGTCATGATGCTATGGCACAGAGAAGTTAAGTAAATTATTCAAAGACACTCAGCAAGTAAGAAGTTGACCCAGGATTCAGATGTGACTGCCTAGCTTCAGAGTTAGACTCTTAACCTCACACTACACAGCCTTCTCCTCTAGCCTGAGATATTCTTCCCTGAAATATAAGCTCACCCTTTAAAACTCAGCTCAAGAATCTCCTCCTCTGGGGAGCTTTCCCCAACCATCCTCTGTAGAGTTGACCACTCTTCTCCTTATATTCTATTTTACTCTGTATCTACCCATAGCAGGCAGCAGACTATATTATCCATTATTTATCTTTCAAATAAGACCATCAGCTTTTTCTTCCTTATGCCTGTGCCACGTGGCTTGTGGGATCTTAGTTCCCCAACCAGGGATTGAACCCGGGCCCTCTGCAGTGAAAGCGAGGAATCCTAACCACCGACTGCCAGGGAGTTCCCAAGACCGTCAGCTTCCTGAGGGAGAGGAACTAGTGATGCATTCATCTGTATGGCCATTTATTCATTCAAAAAATATTCGCTGAGCACCTACTATGTGCCAGGCACTGGGCCAGGTAAATAAGACCTGCTATCTCTGCCTTCAATGAATTCATGATTTACCCAAAAACTTGTGGTGGCTCCAACCCACAGCCACGTGTGTCTTCCTCCCAGAATGGGTGCTCAGGGGCACACATCGCGCTCAGCTACAATCAGACTTGACCTGTGACAAACATAGGCACATCTCACGCAGGTGCTATCGAAGGGTAATTGCACATTCCCTCTAATAGGCCTGGTTCTTAGGATGTGTTACTGTGATTGTCTTCTATGACCATTTTGTTGCACAGTTGAAAGGAAGCCATACAGAGCGAAAATCCTCTTACCAGTTTCTTCAGACTCTGAAAAGGAAATGATAAGAAACTATTAGCAATACTCCTAGCTAGCTACTAAGATCAGACCCTGCTGCCACGGGTTAGGACTCTTCCCTCAACCTTTAGAAAACAACGGATATTCAAATTCCCCATGGCTGTATAGGAAAAGCTGTTTAGGATCCTACATTAAACAACTGGTGGCTAATTATTTATAAGAAACGGTTCTAAGTAACAATTTTGAATATAATATATATGTATTCTGTATATAAATATAAAATATATTTATAAAACCATTACATTTTATACCTTAAACTTATTCCATCTTATATGTCAACTATATCCCAATAAAGCTGGGGAGAGAAGAAGATCTGTATTGGGCCTACATTAAATGATAAACAAAACATCAATCCTAAATGGCCAATAGCATGTGGAAGAGACGAGTTATTCTGAAGCATATCAGTGATGTCGACATATCCCATCCATCAATAATATAACAGTAACACATTCTCCATGATATATTTAAAAAAAGAATCCAAAGGACACTACAAATTAGGCAGTGTAATGCGATGGTGTGGAGACTGGCCCAGTGGCTGCCTTTAAACACAAAATTAGTTCACTCAGTTTGGAGAAGCTGATCGACTGGAAAGTCTTCCACTATTGGGACATTCCTGACTCTCGGCTATGATTGAGAAGGTAAGTTCAGGCCGGGCACACTCACACGCATGTGCACACGTGTACACACGTGCACATACATTCAGAGTATTTGGACATGTGATTCTGAATATGCACCCAAATGCTGCCCCAGAGCCTTATTCAGTGCACCTCCATGCATGCATTCAAGCCACCAAACCCTCTACAAAAATCTACATCAAATATGAAATGCAAACAAATGAAAACTGTAGGCACTTTTTTAGTTGTCTCAATTTTTTTTTTTGAATAGTTAAGACATTATTTCCTATGATCTCTGTTGCATTCCTCTTCTGGGCTAGAACTACCTCTAGACTTATGAGGAAAAGGCAAAGAGGAGATGATAGAAACCCCTTTTATTGGTCTCTGTGGGAGGTCTAGTGAAAGCTCCACTCATAAATACAAAACACATTGGGCTGATTTCATAACGAGAAAGAAAGCATATCTCACCTTCTTGTGCCCAAGCGCCAACTAGAAAATAAATAAGAAAAAAAGTTAGTAAATGTTGTGATGGCCTGAAATTCCAAGCGGAAAAATTTCCATGTTCTAGTCTGACCATTTCTGAGCATCTAAGGTCCTCTCTAGCCACCGCTGGATCAGTTATTCTCATACCCCAGTTAAGTGACACGGACGGCTGGGTACTGACCAGGGCTTCCTGGTCAATTTGGGGTGAAACAGAAGAAGGAAGCATCTAGTGGTAAACATGCGCACACAACATTTGCCAAACAGAAGTTAGAAAACATTGAGGGTACTTTTGGGGAGACTGGAGAAATAGCAAAGCATTTTGCAGCCCGGCCTCAATTTTGAGAAGAGATCTCTGACTGGAAGAAAAATAAGCTCTGGCTTAGGTACAAAGATTGAGATTCTTGTTCCATCTCTGACTCCTGCTTTTCTGATGGTTTGGTTTTTCCATTCGTTTTCTACTTGAGACAGAGATGGAAATATTTGAAACCAATCATTCATCAGCCAGAGCCTATGCATTGAAGAGTCTGATCATATTTCCACTGGGCCCTCCAGAGTCCCCACACTCATCAGGACTTTGGATTCTTTATAAAGACCAGTTTCCCTGACATTGCCTTAAAGTTTTATGTGTACCTCTTTTATCAACAGCCTCTGTATTGAGTGAGACACCCCTCCCAACTCCACCTCCTGCCCGCACCCCCTTAACCAGACCAGACTGGGCACATTCTCATGATGCCAGATCTCTAGGAGTGCTTGGGTCTTTGGTATTCTCCCTCTCCCTCTGCAGTGAGTAGTTTATACTATTGGCCTCTAAGCCAATGCCTGACTACTCCTTGAAGGAGTCACACTCTGCCCCTTGACACTCCAAATGTATTCCTTGGACCAGCAGCAGACAAAGTAAGCCAGAGAGTTGATTAGAAAGGCAGAGTCACAGGTCCCACTCCAGATCCACTGAAGTAGAAGCTGCAGTTTAACAAGACCCCCCTGGTGATTCGTGTGCACGTTCGAGCTTGAGAAGCCCAAGATGAAGCAGGAAGTGGAGACACCATGGCTGTAGCTCTGACATGGGAGCCCCAACTGTGATAGTGTTTTTTAGGTCTCTGAAATAAAACTCTCTGAGCTGTTTGGCCTCATGTTGTGCCGTCATTAAGAACACAGGCAGTCCTGAGTTCCTAGGTTAGCTTCAGCACTTACTATGTGGTTTTAAACCAGTTATTTAACTTCTTTGAGTATCGGTTTCTTCGTCTATAAAATAGGGGATACATAGAATGTTTACCTTCCAAGATGGAGGTAAGGATTAAATCAGTTAATGTGTAAATACTTTTTTTTAAACACAGTACCTGGCACTTAATAAACGGCAACCTTTAAAAGAATCTTCCTTGTCTGTTATGAGATGGAAATGCTCTTGGTTATTTATCAATTTATATTCCACCTTGCTTCAGAAAGGACTACAATAAGTGAACGTTCTTGGTCAACTGAAAAAGATTGGAAATTACGAGGTGTTTCATTGTCTTAGATCCTAAGCTTGCTGTATGCCCTGTGCAGAGTTTGGGTTCAACTCTCTAGTCTCCTCACAACAAAGAGTGAAGGTTAACTCCTCTAATCTCTTTTGTGTTAGTTCTTAAGGGCTGGGTTGTTCACTGACAGAACAAGCGTGTTCTCAGAGACACAAAGACGGCCTTGCTTTCAATAGATGTGATCGTCCCCACTGCTTTCCTTTGGCTGTTCTGTGAAAGGTCTCCTGGGCGCACACTAGCCTCCAGCCCTAGTTCCCTATGCTGACATTGTACGAACACCTCCTTATGTCTTCTACTAAACGAGGCTCCTTGGTACCACTGGGCAGCACCAGGTTAGGCTGTGAGACTTCCATGGTCTGGAGAAAACACCTCCCTTTTCATTCCATCCTACTCACCTGTTAGGAGGCAGAGTCCCAGAACTCTCCAGAGATTCCCCGGCTGCATCCTTCCCTCACTGGACGCTCGCTCTACCTAAGATGGCGGAGGCCAGTGGGCTTATAACTTCTGAAAAAGAAACCAGAGGACTTTTTCAAAAACCCCTGCTGGAGATGAGGACCCTGGGGCCATTGCTCCCAATGCTGGGATGAAAAAGGGGGCTTTGAAAGAGGGAGACTCACCATTTTCTGAAGCAGGCACCTGAGTCTGGGAGGGGAGACGGGTTTCTGAACCCCACACAGGAAGTGTGGTGGGGCCTCTGGGTCTGCAGGGTTCGACGTCACTGGGAAACGTTCGAGGCAGAGGCAGCCACCTGGGTTGGCTGGGGAGAGTTGGGCCCCACGTCCTCCCATTGGATGAGCGAGACCTGAAGGAACTGTGAAAATTACCTGCAGTTTAGCTGCCTGGGCCTTGCACAATGTAACCCCCACGTTGGAGGCTCCCTTCTCAGAAGCCCCTCCCCACCAAACAAGCTGTGACAGGAAGAGAGAGGAGCACCAAAGAGTTGCTTTCTTTATGGTGTGTGTAGCATGGGGCAGCAAGGTGCAGCCATTTTATTAGCAAAAGCCGTTGGCTTGAAGATACATGTTGACTTAAAACCATGAGATGGCCTTCTTGTTTGCCTATAATATTTGCAAAAATATTTAAAAACACAATATTCAAAGTTGAAAAGGTTAAAGAGTGAGTCTCAGAATCTGCTGATGTGAGTGTAAAGAGATACAGCCTTTCTTAATTTTTTCCTATTTATTTATTTATTTATTTATGGCTGCATCAGGTCTTACTTGCGGCACACAGGATCCTTCATTGCAGCACGAGGGCTTCTCTCTAGTTGTGGCACTCGGGCTTATTTGCCCCGCGGACGGTGGGATCTTAGCTCCCTGACCAGGGATTGAACCTGCATTCACTGCATGGCAAGACGGATTCTTAACCACTGGATCACCAGGGAAGTCCCCTTTCTTAATTTCTGAGCATTCATCAATCAAGTGCTTACTGAGTTCCAGGCATCGTGCTCAGGGCTTTCCCAACATATCTCACTTAATCCTCAAAACAACCCTCTAAGGTAGGTGTTATTTTCATCCCCATTTTATACTTGAGTTGAACTGAAGCTCAGACAGGTTGTTTACATTGTCACAGATTACAGACCTGGGAAGCTAGAAAACATTTTGGCAGAATTCATTGATTTAGTAAATATTTGATATCTACTATGCTGTAGTATGTGCTGCGTGCTAGTAATAGAGCAGTCACAGGTAGACAGTCCTTGTGGAGGATGAAAGGAAATGTGGATATTAAATTGATTGTTTCAGGAGATTGATGCTGAGAAAGAGGAAATACAGGGGCTGTGGGAATGATAGAAGAGGGGCCTAATATAGCCTGGGGGTAGAGAAGGTCTCCCTTCTCAGAGTGACATCTAAGTAGAAAACTGATGGAGGAACAGGAGTGAACCAGGTGTGTTGTGTGTGTGCTGCTGGGGGGCGGGGGGTGGGGGTGGTGAGGAGCAAGTAAAGTATTCCAGACAAAGGGAACATCATGTTTGGAGCCTGGAGATGAGGAAGAGAGGCATTCAAGAAACTGAAAGTCCAGAAAGGCAGGTAACAGAGTGAGAAAGAAGGTAAGAAATGGGACCAGAAACTCAGCAGGTGCCAGATGGGGAGGGATTTGAAGCCTTGTTATAGATTCTTAAAGATTATTTTAAGAGCAATGGGAAGCAATTGAAGGATTTAAAACAGGAGTATGATAGCATCAAATTCTTTAAAAATTTTTTAATATTTAAATGAAAAAATCATTTATGGAAATAATACCTGCACACGTTACAAACCAGGAAGAGCACAGAAGGGTACATACAGCAGTCTCCCACCTCCCCTTGCCTCAGCCCTATTCCTTTCCCTAGAGAAAACCACTTTCAGCTTTGTAAACTGTTTTTTTCTGGTGGTTACCTTCTTATCTCGAAATGTGCACTGGCATCATGAGTCTGCTCGGGGAAACAAACTTTGCGATGGAGATTTGTGTGCAGGTGGCTCATGGAGGGAAGCACAGGAACAACACCTGTCAGGGAAGGAAGTGGGATTGGCAGAGGAAGGGGAACTACAATGAGATCTCTGCCCATCTCATGGGGAGCTCCCAGCCTGGGATTATAATAGGGAAGAACCTTGTATTCTATTACAAGTTCATCACTAAAGGGATGCTACCTAGAAGCTTAAATTCTACATAATGGCCCATCTCTGGGAACCCTGCCTCCCAGGTAATGAGCATTAAGCTAAAATACCTTTTTTTGTTTAGCTCACGGGAAACATCCCAACCAGGCCCACCTGTGAATGGCTGCAGCCAGGAAGAAATGAACACAACCTCTCCAAAGTCTGGCTAGAACCAGGACTTAACCCCCTCCTCTTTTAGTATAAAAAGTGTCTGAATTCTAACTCTGGGAAGATGGTTCTTTGGGACACTAGTCCACATCTTCTTGGTCTGCTGGATTTTCAAATAAAGTTGCTATTCCTTGCCCCAATAACTCCTCTCTTGATTTATTGGCCTGTCGTGCAGCAAGCAGTATGAGCTTGGACTCGGTAACAGGATGGCTTGTCTGAATGGTCCTGAACTGATGTCACAGGCATATCATCTAGTTTTGCTTATGAGCTGTTTCCAGAGAGGTGAGAACTTGGGCGCAAGTTGCAGGGCTTCCGCTGAGGACAAGGCCTGTGAAAGGGCTCAGCTGTGGGCTCTCAGAGGACACGCTCCCAGCAGCCTGAGGAGGAAGCAGGCCTCAAGGGGGATCCTGGGCAGGACCACGTAGCACCCACCCAGTTCACTCCTCGCACGGCTCAGCTCCACTTGCTGTATAATAATCTCACCCCATTCTTTAAACAGCCTTTTCAGGGCTCTGGCTGATCTCTTTTGCTGGAGAAGCTTGTGAGAGGAAAGTTACAGTCCCGCTACACAGCTGTTCTGGGGGTCCCATCTGATAGTCATAATCTCCCTCCTCTGTTGCTCATTCTAGATTGCTCCTGGCCTCAGCTAGCACGTCTGCTGACCCAAGGGAAGACATAGTTTGGGGAGCCAGAGCCCCTGGTCGGTATGGTCTTCTCAGGCTGTGAACCCTTGGGTTCTACATGTATTCTCCCGGCTCCCTGAAGCCCTGACTCCTCCTGATGAGGAGGAGAGATTCGTCTTGCTGGGAGAGTGAATTATTTTTTTGCCTACCGGTCTCTTGGCAGGGGAGGCAGCAGGGGTAGCTTAGTTTAATAGGACTCTTGCTGTGCACTATGGTGGAAGCATTCTGCCTCTGGAAACCACGGCCGCTAGGAACTCAAGAGTCTAGAGTTACAGGGACAGGAAACACAAATTTCCTAAATGCTTCACAGGGAGTAATGGTAACTATGGGTGCTCCTAACTTCCAACCCTTGGTTCCTGGATGCATATATTCTACATCTTGGGGACACTGTCATATTATAGTCACTGATTTAAGATCTATGTCACATCCTGAAAGATAGTGCCCCAGGCTGCAGGGTGTCATCTCTAAGTTGATACCTTAGCTGTGTCTTTGAAAGGTTATTCCATTGGTTCATTGGCTGCCAGCTTTAGGATGGTGTGGTATATGATAGGGCCAGTGGATCCCGTTGCCATATGTCTATATGCCTTTGTTATAAAGTGAGTCCCGTGGTCCGTCGTGATGTTATGCGAGATCCAATGCTGATGGGACAGACAGTATGAGAACTCTTGGACCGTAGGGCTAGCTGAGGCATTATGGGCAAGAAAGTCAAACTCTACCCAGAATATCTACCAATTCCTATCAAATGAATTGAGCCCTTTCCAGGTTTGGTTTGGAAGGGTCCAACGTAATTAACTTGCCAGGAAGTGGCTGCTTGGTTTCTCTCAAGTATGTTCCCAAATCTCAGGCTCAGCACTGGACTCTGTTTTGGGAGCAGCAGTAGCTAGATCAGCATTGGTGAGTGGGAGCTCACACTGTTGTACCCAGGTATTGCCTCCATCACTGCCACCAATAGTTACTGCATTCATAAGCCCATTGTCCCTGTGTTGGGATGGCTGAGGACAGAGGCTAGTTGACATTACCTGGCCAAGTCATTTTCTTCTATCTTGTGTTGTAGTGCCTCTTCCATGTTGGATGTTCCCTAGTGGGTGTTGTGACATGAAGACCTGTTCGCTTTTTAATGCTGCCCATAGGTCCACGCACATGCCTCTTCTTCATACTTTCTTGCCCCCAACCTTCTAATCTTACTCATTCAAAACCCCTAATCAATAGATACGCCATCCACCATTGCCCATGAATCTCTATTCTAACATCCATCAAGTGGGTGACCAGGTAGGTGTAACGCCAGAAGCTCTGCCCTTTGGGAGGATCTTCCCTCACTACTGGCTTTCGAGGCCACTTCTGATTGGGCCTGCAGGGCTACAGCAGTCCATTTTGGCTAGCATCCACATACTGAGCTGACATCTGTCAACAAGCCTCAGACTTATTCTCCACTCTCAGCTGGTCCTAGGGGGTCGCCTGCCGTGCAGCTGCAGGTTGAGCTGAGGGTGGGGTGTTGGTGCAGCAGTGGTGGAGGCACAGGAGTATGGGCCAGGTTCTCCTGCAGCTTGTACCCTCTGTAGCTACTCATGCCTGAACCAGACTGTATCCCTGACATGTTATGATGGACTGTTGCTATACCCGCCCAACTTTACAATTTGGTAGATCTGACAGTGCCTGACATAATGGGCAGTTCTGGTTTAATGGTCCATTCATGTCCCACAGTCAGTCACTCAACTCTACCAGTATGTGTGTTCTAGTAGCTTGCCTGGAGCTGTTTTTCCAGTGGTATACAGTTCTCTGCTGTGGATGGAATGGCCTTGCTCCAGAACCCTACGTGTCAACACTGTGATTGTCCTACTAGAACTTGCCATTAACTCCAAAAGGCATCTTTTTCCACCACAGGTATTTCTAATTACCATCGAGTGTGCCGAAATGTGGCAGAACTCTTTGCACTGCAACCTGGACTTGCTGCAGAGCCCTTTCCTTCTCTGTGCTCCACTCAAAGCTGGAAGAGTTCCAAGTGACATGGTAAGTAATCAGGTGTGGAGTGTGATCCTCCAAAACATAGGAGGTGCTACCTTTCCTTCTTAATGGTAGGAGCAGTGCAAGGTGCAATAGCGTGTCTTCCGCATTGGAAGGCACAGCCTGGCTGGCCCAAGACCCTGGATTCCTGACACATAGGTGGCAGGCCTCTGAATCTTCATAACGTTTATCTCCCATTCCCCAAAGCCTCAAAGTACTTGCCATTTCTTGCTTATTTGATTTGGCTAGCATGATGTTATTGATATAGTAGACTTCTGTAATGTTCTCAAGAATGTCCAGATCATCCAGGTCCCTTCAGACTATGTTTTGACAGAGAGTGGATGAATTAACATGGCCCCAGGCAAGTCCAGGAAAGTATATCGTCTGTTGCCTGTGTGTGAATGCTCTAACAAAGGTATTACGTGTGGCATAGCTGCTGCAATTGGAGCTACTACTTGGTTTTCAGTCGTTCACTCTCATGTACAATGATTCCTCACTTTTTGCAAAAGCCAAATTAGTGAATTACATGGGGATATGATAGAATCATTGTCCCTGCATCCTTTAAGTCTTTCAAAGTGACACTAATCTCGACCATTTCCTTTACGATGCCATATTGTTTTTTATTTATAATCTTGGCTGGGAGTCATGGAAAGTTTCAAGAGCTTCTGTTGGCTTTTCCTAATACAGCTCTTACTAACAGGTTGAGGAAGCAAGGGGAACAGTTCTGCCAACTGTTATGACCGTAAATGTCCCTTGGGCCATTTGAAAGTCACACGGGGTGTAGGACAAGTTTTGTTTTGCTGACCTGTTCTGTGCATGGCACGGTGTCAGCATTTGGTCAACTATAGGCCTCCAGCATCCCCTACAAACAACCCCACACCCCTCTAGAGAACAGTACCATCTTAGTTGAGAATTACTACTCAAGAGCTTTCCTCCATCCTGGGTTTAAGGAACCCAGTCTCGGTTCCCTCTTAAAATGAACAGAAGGAGGCAGCAGTTGACTAGCACATCAGCAATATGGGCACATAAATGCTTGATATGAAATGTCTCTACTCCTCTGAACTTTGCCTTCACTTAACTTGCACCACAGTCACTAGACCAGCCCAAAAGCCCACTCTGTTTCTTGGGAATCTATTAGGCATATTCTCTCCTCTGGCTTTCCAAATGGTCCCCATCTCTCAGTTCCTAGCAAACGTGCTATCCCCAAGCAGTGGCCTCATTTTTTTTTTTTTTTTTTTTGAAGATCGATTAAAAAAAAAATGTGGTAAAATACACCTCACAGAAAATTTACCACCTTAACCATTTTCAAGTGTACAGTTCAGTAGTGATAAATACGTTTGTACTGTGCAGCCAATACCCAGAAGTCTTTTCATCTTACAAACAGAAACTCTATATTCATTAAACAACAACTCCCCATTTCCCCCTTCCTTCAGCCCCTGGCAGCCACCATCTTATTTTCTGTCTCTATAAATTTGACTCTCTCGTTTAAGTGGAATAATATAGTGTTCGTCTTTTTGGAACTAGCTTATTTCATTAGCATAGTGTCCTCAAGATTAAGACTGAATAATATTTTATGTATATACCATGTTTTGTTTATCTGTCTGCTGATGGACTTGGGTTGCTTTCACCTTTTGGCTACTATGAATAATGCTGCTGTGAACCTGGGTGTACAAATATCTCTTCAAGACTTTGCTTTCACTTCTTTTGTGTACATACCTAGAAGTGGAATTGCTGGATCATATGGTAATTCTATGTTTAATACTATTTTCCACAGCAGCTGCACCATTTTACATTCCCACCAACAGTGCACAAAGTTCCAGTTTCTCCACATCTTTATCAACACTTGTTTTCTGTTCTTCTAGTAATAGTTATCCTAATGGGTGTGAAGTGGTATCTCATTGTAGTTTTGATTTACATTTCCCTGATAATTAGTGATGTAGAGTATCTTTTCATGTGCTTGTTTTGGCCATTTTACATCTTCTTGGGAGAAATGTCCGTTCAAATCCTTTGCTCATTTTTTAAATGGGCTTTTTAAAAAAGCTGTAGTTCTTTATATATTCTAGATGTTAACCCTTTATCAGATATATGGTTTGCAAATATCTTCTCCCATTCCTTAAGTTGCCTTTTCATACTGTTGATTGTGAAACTTGATGCACAGCTTTAAATTTTGATGTAGTCCGATTTATCTATTTCTTACTTTTATTGACCATGCTTGTGGAGTTTTGCAGTGGCCCCATTTTATTCCCAGCCTAGAGAACTCTTCAGGATGGGGAAAAGGAGGAGGAGGTGAATTGGATTAATCCTTTGAGTCTCACTTAGCTATTGCAGTGATGGTCTTTTTGCCTGCATGCTTGGTCCCACCAATCCACTCTCCATAAGACAGTGAGAGTGAACTTAAAACACACCAAAAAATGTGATTTTGCCACACTACTGCTTGAAGCTTAAAACACTCACCCATCATTCTCAGGATAATTATAAAGCCCAGGGGTGGTGGTGGGCATGGGGAAGGAGTCTTGTCCCCGATTCTCTTTCCAGCTTTATCCAGCCTTCTATTTCTTCCTCTTCCTCTCTCATGCTTTTGCTATACTAAATTATTAGTAGATGCCTAAACCACTTCATGCTTTTTCTTTTTCTTACTTCCAAGCCTCTATGTACACTTGGTTTTTCTGCCTAGAAAATTCACGCTTATCTAGGTCAACTCATACTCAGGCTTCAGGTTTCAACTAGATGCATCAGCCTCTGGGAAGCCTGCCCTAAACCCCAAACAAAAAGTTAGGTTAGGCAATGTTCCCCAACACAGCACTTGTTATAGTTGCCATTTGCTTGTCTTCCCCCTCCTAGACCACTGTGTCCTGTAAAATATTGCTTCCCCATCCGACACTTTGCTGAAGGAATAGGTAGGTGGTTGTGTATAACAAAAGTCTTAGTGTTACTGAACCAAACTTGGGTCTGCTCGTCCATGTGCAGTAAAACCAATCTACTGATACTGGGTTGTTGTGAAGAAAAGTGCAGCATTTATTGCACGGAGCCAAGCAAGGATTCCAGGCAGTTAGTGCTTAAAAGACCTGAACTGCCTGATGGCTTTCAGGGAAGAAGGGAGGGAGGGAGGTTTTGGGGTGATCAGTAAGCTTGTAGACATTCTTCTGCTTGGTTGGTGGTCAGGTAACCATGAGTCAACATCATCAACCTTCTGGTTTCAACCAGTCTGGGGTCTATGTGCTGTGGGTAGCATATGGTTAACTTCTTCCACCTGGTGGGGGTTTCAGTATCTGCAAAACAGCAAAAAGGATATGGCTCAAAATACTTCCTATAGCCCTTGAGGAGGCAATAAAGGTCCTCGACTTTGTTTAATGACTAAATTATTATTATTTTGTCTTGTTTGACTATTTTCCTTTATTTCTAAATATTCTGAGTTCTCTGATTATTTTATTCTTTGGAACTCAGGGAAGGCTAGGAGGCTAAAGTTTTTCTGCAAACAAGAAGTGCGTGGAGGACATGGGAGAGTTTGTCCTAGGAGGGACACCTGGGTCCTGCTTATTTACCTTAGTCATCTGGAGGCCGGATGCTGATTTCTTCTCACCACTGGACATACCCCGAGGTGAAGATTTTAATCCCCTCACAACAAAGTACCACTTGTAGGGGTCTGGGCTTATCACCCAGTTCTGGCACCAAGGTAAGTTTTATGCCTAACCTGGGAAACTTGAAATCTCTCAATTCTGTCTGAGAGTCTTAGCTCTACAGTTTTCCTTAGGCCACTTAGCTGGCCTCTTGCTCTTATTCCATAAATGCTCTACCTTCTGCCCTACCCCACTGTTCCTCTCTCAGCCCTTTCCCTTGTGCCATTTGAAATTCCAAAGTAAGAGATTGGGACTTCCCTGGTGGTCCAGTGGTTAAGACTCTGCACTCCCAATGCAGGCAGCCCAGGTTCTATTCCCAGTCAGGAAACTAGATCCTGTATACTGCCATGAAGACCCGGCGCAGCCAAATATAAATAAGTAAATATTTTAAAAAATTAAAAAAAAAAAAGCAAAGTAAATACATTGCCCAAAGTCCTCTACCTCCTCACGCAGGAAGCTTGGCTCCTCTTCTCCCTCCTCCTCAAGACACTGCTTATCTTGCTCTTTCTCCAAATGCCCCATCCCTTTACAGGACAAGAATCAAGAGAAAAAGTTTGAATATTCTTCTGTTCCTCACTGTCTCTTCCATCCTGTTATGTTTCCACTCTTCCTCACAAAACCTTTGTGGAGATGCTGTTGTCATCTTCTGTCACATCCCCTTGGTCCATCTGTGGCTTCAGCTGCAGCTGTGTGGTCACTTCTGATGCACATGGATGCCATCCCACATTAGAAGCCTGATGCTATGACATCTGCAGCCTTTCCTGCCTCAGTCTGCAGGTGGAACAACTTTGAATGGGTAGGAGAGGGTAGGGAGTGAATGCTCCCCAGAGGCAGCCCTCTACTAGTGGGAGAGGGGTTAGTGGATCACGCCCCAGCCCACTGTCAGTCCGAGGATCCATTTCTGAAATACATTCTGTTGATACATGGTTCCTCGGAGGGCCTCCAAAGAGATTGACCCAGGTGCCCAGAGCAATAACTCACTTAACACTGCACTCTTCATTGGCTCTCCTTCCCTCTCTTAGTCTCCCAGCTCCCTCATTTTGGCTTGACAGGATCAATTCCCCAATAAACTGACAGTTCCTAGGTCCTGTCTTATGGCTTTCTCCCCCTCTTCTTTTGAGGTTTCGTGTAAACAAGAGACTCAATTTCATTTTTTTACATGACATTTTCCCCAAGGTCCACATTTTTAATAGTCTTTCCTTTCCCCACTCTTCTGACATGACCCCTGTATTATAATCCAAAGTTTCACATGCATAAATGTCCAACTAATGGGCTGCGATCATTTCACCAGTTAACTTTTCCACCCCTACATCAATACCACATCATCTTTATTTTTTTCCTCTCTTTTTAAAAATTGAGATGTAGTTGATTTACAATATTATATAAATTTCAGGTGTGCAACATACTGATTCACAATTTTTAAAGGTTTTACTCCATTTACAGTTATTATAAAACCTTGGCTATATTCCCTGTGCTCTACAGTATATCCTTGTGGCTTATTTATTTTACACATAGTAGTTTGTACTTCTTTATCCTCTACAACTATCATGCTCCTCCCCCCTTCCCCTCCCTCACTGGTAACCACTAATTTGTTTTCTATATCTGTGAGGCTGTTTCTTTTTTTTTATATTCACTAGTTTGCTTTAGTTTTTAGATTCCACATATACGTGATAACATACAGTATTTGTCTTTCTCTGGCTTTCTTCACTAAACATAATGCCCTCCAAGTCCATCCATGTTGTTGCAAATGGCAAAATTTCATTCTGTTTTTTACGGCTGAGTAGTATTCCATTGCATCCATATACTACATCTCCTTTACCCATTCATCCGTTGATGGACACTTAGGTTGCTTCCATGTCTTGGCTATTGTGAATAGTGCTGCTGTGAACACTGGGGTGCATGTATCTTTTCAAATTAATGGTTTTGTTTTCTTCACTATATACCTAGGAGTGGAATTGCTGGATCATACTGTAGCTCTATTTCTAGCTTTTTGAGGAAACTCCATACTTTTTTCCACAGTGGCTGCACTAATTTACATTCTCACCAACTGTGTACAAGTGTTCCCTTTTCTCCACATCCTCTCTAACATTTGTTATTTGTGGTCTTTTTGATGATAGCCATTCTGACAGATGTGAGGTGATATCTCATTGCTGTTTTGATTTGCATTTCTCTGATCACATCATCTTAATTATTATAGCTTTATAATAAATCCTGGGATCTGGTAGAGTAAGTTCTCTACCCTGTTCTTTCTTTTTGGAAGTGTTCTGACTATTTTTGGCCTTTTACTTCTTCATATAAATTCTAGAATTGTCTTAACAGTTTCATTAAAAACCCTGCTGGGCTTCTGATAGAAAATGGAATACATTTGTAGATCACTTTGGGAAGAATTGATATCTTTATGATATTAAGTCTCTGAATACATGAACATGGTATAGCTCTCCATTTATTTAAGTATTTTGAAGTGTTTCTTAAAATGTTTTATAATTTCCTCTATCTAGGTCATATTATTTTTTTGGTTAGATTTTTGTTGGATGTACTCTGATACTGTGGTAGGTGGTATTTTTTTAAATTGAAGTATAGTTGATTTGCAATAATGTGTTAGTTTCAGGTGTACAACATAATAATTCAATATTTTTATAGATTATACTCTAAAGTCTTTTTTAAAGCTATGCTTTCAGTGAATTGTTTTTGGGGCATAGAAATGCTTATTAATATTATGTATATTAATCTCACATTTGTTTCATTGCTAAATTCTCCTATTATTCCTAATCATTTGTTTATATTCTTTTGTTTGGTATTGTGAAAAGTCACGTCATCTGCAAACACAGCTTCAGCTCCTTTTTTGTTGTTCTGTAAGCCTCTAATTTGCTTTCCTTGTTCTACTGTACTGGACAGGGTCTCTGTCTCATACAACATGGAATAAAAGTGGGGACACTGGGCATTCTTCTCAATTCTTAGTTTGGAAATGAATCTGCTATTTCCCCATTTAGGATAATATTTGCTGAACGATTTTAATAGTTATTAGGTTAAGGAACTCCTTTCTAGTTCCATTTATAGAGTTTTTATCCTGAATAGGCATGGGCTTTTATTCAATGCTTTTTCTGCTTCTATTGAGATGTTCATATGGTTTTTCTCTTCATCTGTTTATGTGGTAAATTACATTTGTAGATTTTTCTAATATTAAACCATTGTTGTTTAACTGGTGTTGGGCTGCACCCCGCAGGCCTGCAAACTTTGTAGTTGCCCAGCCTTGAGACCGAAGAAAGAGCCTGGAGACAGCGACAGAGACATCAATGGTTTATTGGACAGGGGATCTTACACAAAGGGTCCTGGAGTCACACCCCACTGTGTATGGCAGGTGGCTGGGAAGGACATAGCAGCTTTCACTGCTGGGGGCCGTGGTGGCAGGAATTGATGTCAGGTGTGCTTAGTTACCAGGGACTAATTAAGTCCCATAATTAAGAGGATTGGATAGTCATGTGAGTGAAGCAGGGACTGGTTGAGCAGGGGATGTACAGAGAGCAAGAGAAGAGCCATCTTGAATGGCCTGACCGCACAACTGCACAAATCCTATTTGGTAGTGGTCCCTTCCTTCCTTCCTTCCTTCCTACACCTTTCCTTCCTCCCCCTTTCCTTCCTTCCATTGTTCATTCGTTCTTTCTTTCTTTCTTCTTTTTTTAATTTGGTTGGATTAAATTTGCTAATATTTTGCTTAGGATTTTTGCCTCTATTTTAATTAGTGAAATAGGCTTGAGGTTCCTTTGTTATAGTGTTTTTGATTTTTGTATGGGGGTTATGCTGACCTCAATGAAAGATTAAGTAATATTTTATTTTTTCAATACTCTGTAAGAATTTAGCTTTTCCTGCCATGATAAGTCATTTGCTACTCATTCACTGGTTTTTCAGCTTCTAAACATTTGTTCCATTTCCTATCTGTTGTTATCTTCATATTCACCTTGTCTTTTGTGGGTGTGTGCCATTTTAATAGGGTTTCAGGAGTTAAAGGGGATAAATAACATGTCTGTGTTCAGTTTGGCATGTTTAACCCCAAATCTGGTATCTCTATTTCCTTTCCCACTTACGCATTTATCTGTAAAGTTGGACTAATTGAGAGCTGATTGTATAAAGAATAGATTCAGACCTGAGTTTGCATATTTAACTTTAAGTTATTCATTTTAATGGAAGAACTAAGAAGCCTATGTAACATAAAACAGCACATAATTCAAAAAATAATTTACCAATCCAGTAGCAATGAGCATCCCCAATGCCCAGATAATAGGCCACAAAGACTATTTCCCACTGAAAATAATCAAAGATACTTGAAGAATTGTGGATGATTCAGACCTGGGGCAAGAAGTAGACAAGATGAGGCTGGAACATCTTGTTACATGTGTCAAAAAGACTGTCATGTGGGAAATTACCTTGATGTTATGATTGCTTTTTTTTTAATTTTTAATTTTTTACAATAAACTGCATATATTTAGAGTGTACAATTTGGTATCCCAATCTCCCAATTCATCCCCCCACCAACCCTCCCCGCTTTCCCCACTTGGTGTCCATACGTTTGTTCTCTACATCTGTGTCTCTATTTCTGCCTTGCAAACCGGTTAATTTGTACCATTTTCTATAGTCCACATATATGTGTTAATATACGATATTTGTTTTTCTCTTTCTGACTCACTTCACTCTGTATGACAGTCTCTAGGTCCATCCATGTCTCTACAAATGTCCTAGTTTCATTGCTTTTTACAGCTGAGTAATATTCCACTGTATATATGTACCACATCTTCTTTATCCATTCATCTGTTGATGGATATTTAGGTTGCTTCCATGTCCTGGCTATTGTAAATAGTGCTGCAATGAACACTGGAGTGCATGTGTCTTTTTGAATTATGGTGTTCTCTGGGTATATGCCCAGGAGTGGGATTGTTGGGTCATAAGGTAACTCTATTTTTAGTTTTGCAAGGAACCTCCATACTGTTCTCCATAATGGCTGTATCAATTTACATTCCCACCAGCAATGCAAAAGCGTTCCCTTTTCTCCACACCTTCTCCAGCATTTACTGTTTGTAGCTTTTCTGATGATGCCCATTCTAACCGGTGTGAGGTGATACCTCATTGTTGTTTTGATTTGCATTTCTCTAATAATTAGTGATGTTGAGCAGCTTTTCATGTGCCTCTTGGCCCTATGATGCCTTCTTAATACACTATATAACAAACAATCCCAGAGATCACAGAGCATAATGGTTCACAGACAAAATTAATACCCTTGATTCATTTGGTTTATTAAATCAATTAAAAACACTTAGTAGGGACTTCCCTGGTGGTGCAGTGGTTAAGAATCCACCTGCCGATGCAAGGGACATGGGTTCGAGCCCTGGTCTGGGAAGATCCCACATGCCGCAGAGCAACTAAGCCCGTGTGCCACAACTACTGAGCCCACTCACCACAACTACTGAAGCCTGTGTGCCTAGAGCCCGAGCTCCACAACAAGAGAAGCCACTGCAATAAGAAGCCTGCACACTGCAACGAAGAGTATCCCCTGCTCACCGCAATTACAGAAAGCCTGAGCATGGCAATGAAGACCTAATGCAGCCAATAAATAAAACTAAAAAAAAAAAACCCCACATAGTAGATAGCAGTCCTCGTGGGCTCCCTTACCCTGCTGCTCTCCGCCTGGGCGCCCCTTCCCAATAAAGTCTCTTGCTTTGTCAGCACATGTGTCACCTCAGACAATTCATTTCCAAGTGTTAGACAACATCCCACTCTTGGACCCTGGAAGGGGTCCACCTTCCTGCAACAAAAGAACAGAGGAGGAAAGACCGCAGTGTGTTCAGGAAGCTTTCACCATTGAGGGGCTGGGGATGAAGTGGAAAGGGAGCTTGGAATCTCGGAAAACTATAAAGAAGACACTGAAGAGCTTTTCAACAGAATGCAGCAGCTTCGACTATAAACCTCCAGCAAGAGATAAGAAAACCTGACCAACCCAAGGGAAAAAGACCCATGGAGGCAGATAGCTGGAGATTCCCCACTGAAAGGCCCAGGTTCCATCCTAATTATCCAACAATGGAGCCAGCACTTCACAATCCTCTCCGGTGCACACAGAACTTTCAATCAGCTTTTTAGTGCCTTATAATTAAACATAAAAAATACTACCAAGGACTTCCCTGGTGGCGCAGTGGTTAAGAATCCGCCTGCCAATGTAGGGGACAAGGGTTCAAGCCCTGCTCTGGGAAGATTCCAGATGCTGCGGAGCAACTAAGGCCATATGCCACAACTATTGAGCCTGTGCTCTAGAGCCTGAGCCACAACTATTGAGCCCATGTGCTGCAACTATTGAAGCCCACGTGCCTAGAGTCTGTGCTTCACAACAAGAGAAGCAAGAGAAGCCACCACAATGAGAAGCCCACACACCACAAGGAAAAGTAGCCCCCGCTCTCCTCAACTAGAGAAATCCTGCGGGCAGCAATGAAGACCAACACAGCCAATAACTAAATAAATTTATTAAAAAAAAAAGAGAGAGAGAGCTCCTGGAAGCTACAATACAGTCAAAATTCTAGAAGAAAATGATTTGCAAGTTAGAATTCTAACCCATTGGAATTATCAATCATACATGATTACAGAATAAAACAAAAGTCTCAGAAAAAAAAAAAACCACTTAGTAAGAAGTGATGGGAAAGAGATATGGAAGGTTAATCCCTTTGGGATAGGGTATAAACCAGTTGAAGACCCACCAGTGTGAATCCTGTATATATAATGTTCATCAGCCCTACCTTTCTCTCTGCTGCAAGGACTGGGGTTGTAGATGAGCAGATTGATGGTGGCTGGATCCCAAACACTCTTGCTTTTGATGGGGCCCAGGACACACTACCTGAAAAGATGACACCTTGGAGTATTGAATATTTTAAGCTGAAGGAATTTGAGAAAACAGCAGAAGCAGGAAGCTCACTCTGATCTTCCCCGCCTTGCCCTTCTCCCCTGAAACAGGTCATAAATCCTCATGTGATAAGTGCCCTCCCTGTGCCTGGAGGAAAGGAACATTCTTATCTCCAAAGACAGGGACTCCAAGAAGAATCTGTTCTTGTCAAGTTTCCCCCAGTGTAGTACAATGACCTCATACTCCTCAAGCTATTATTCCCCCACAATGGCTCATTCCTCAGCAAACCCAGCATAAAATACTCAGGTCTGTTTCTTTGAGTCTTCATTTTCTTATGAAGTCTCCCATGTCCTGCAAAAGTGACATTAAATCAATGTGTAAAATGGTACTGATGAACCAAGTGGAAGGGCAAGAATAAACATGCAGGTGTAGAGAATGGATTTGAGGACATGGGGTGGGGGTGAAGGGGAAGCTGGGATGAAGTGAGAGAGTAGCATTGACATATATACACTACCAACTGTAAAATAGACAGTTAGTGGGAAGCTGGTGCATAACACAGAGAGATCAACTCGATGATGGGTGATGACTTAGAGGGATGGGATAGGGAAGGTGGGAAGGAGTCATGGGAAGGAGGGGATATGGGGGTACATGTATAAATACGGCTGTTTCACTTTGTTGTACAGCAGAAACTGGCATAACAATGTAAAGCAATTTTACTCCAATAAAGAGCTTAAAGAAAAATCAATGTGCAGGTTTTCCTCCTGTTAATCTTTATTGGTCAGTTTAGTTTTCAGACCCAGCAAGGGACCCTAAGAGGGTCAAGGAAAACTTTCCACTCTCCTTTACTCTATTGTAGGAACATGAGGGCAACAATTTCAGGCTACAGCTGTGGCTTGCCAGTTGCTGTGATAGGTGGCTATGGATTTTACCTGCGTATCTCAGGCAGAGTACACAGAGTGCCAGAATACGGGTCACAGACAAATGCCTGATTTAAGATTTTACAAATATTGAGTGCCTCAGAAATATCTGGTGTTTCATGTGCCTCGTGTTTATTAGTATTCACCTACTTGGTCTGTCCATCACTTCTTATACCAACAGATAACTGCTTTATTCATTAAGGCCTGATCTGTCTCACAAACTACTAGCTTCTACACTTAATTTCTTCTATCCTTCTTTTTTGTTTCCTTCTCTTATTTTCCATAGCAGACCTGAATATTCGTTTTTTTTCCTGCACTGTGAAGCTTGTGGAATTTTATTTCCCCAATTCTCCAACCAGGGATTGAACGCAGGCTCTGGCAGTGAAAGCACTGAGTCCTAACCACTGGACAACCAGGGAATTCCCAGACCTGAATATTCCTAAAGAACATAGCAAACCCACCTTACAAGGATTCAAGAGCCAGTCTGAAGAGGCTCCCACCAGCTAATGATGGGATAATTTGAGAATCAGTAAGTATAATATCTGTAATGTTTGCAATGGATTGAATATGTTTGATGCCATCGAGCTTATAATGATACTATAAACAAACACAAAAAATCTCTAAATGGTAACCATTGGATGATGCTAGTGAACCACCTTGTTGTACTCAAAACTAGTCTTTCCTGTATGAACTATCCCACAGGGTAACCATTTAGTAGACAAGGGAGTTTCTCTTCCTGGAAGTAGCCTAGCTAGTAAATGAAGCAGGAATGATAAAATTAGAAGATCATTGTTTTACAACACCTAATGAATGAATGAATAGTTCTAGGCACTGAGCATCGAAGATTGCCTATAACACCAAAAAAACAACCACACATTATGTACCTCTTGACGGAAGAACACAATAGCACCCGTGAGGTAGTCTTACAAAAAATCAACTCTGAATCTGATTGAGGCTCAGTCAAGTCTACAGTATGACTCTCAGGTGTGGTCAAGCATTACCTGACAACTTGTTAGAAATGCAAAACTTCAGGACTTGCCTTGGACCAGAAATAGAAACTCTGAAGGTGGGGCCCAGCAGTCTGTTTCAACATACCATTCAGAAGAGACTCTGATGCTCACTAAAGCTTGAGAACCATTGCTCTAAATCCGATACCAATTTATAGGAAATACAGAGGAACATGTTACATGACATAATAATGTAGGCAAAAAATCCAGACTGTGGGAAAATCCAGAGACAAATGACCCAGTTTCTTTAAATGTAAACTGCAAGGAAATGAAAGATGAAGAGGAACCTATAGATTAAAAGAAACTTAGGAAACATATGGACCGATTGCAAACTTTGCACCTTATTTGGACCCTAATTCAAATATGTAAACTGTAAAAACATTTTATAACATTTATAAGTGGAAATCTTAACACTGGATATTTGATATTTAGGAAATGTTAATTCTTTTTAGGTGTGACAATGGCATTGAAGTTACATTTATGGAAGTGATTTTTTTTCATTTTGTTCAAAATGAGATTGGATGGATGGATGAAGATATAAATGGAAAAAAGTTGACCGTGGGTTGCTGATAATTGGGGCTGGGTGACAGGTACCTAAGGGTCAGTATATCATTTTGTATACTTTTGTATATGTTTGAAATTCTCTATAGTAAAATGGCAAAAAAAAACCTGTCTTTTAATTTGTGGGGCTTTGTGAGAACCCACGGGAAGAGCTTTGGATTTAAGTACAGAGTCCCCAGAATGGGCCTGAGTTCTTCCATTTATTTTGTAGTGGGGGTGAGCTGGATAGTTGAACAAATCGCTTCACATCATCTTCATTCTCTTCATCTGTGAAAAAAAGTAGTGAGAATTAAAGGATATGTCTTCAAATGCTTTGCAAAGAGCTTTGCAGATAGAAGATTCTAGTATCTACTATCTGTGAATTCCTTGAAGCTCAGTATGGCATCTTCTAATATTTCTTCAGCACAGTGTGGGGCATATATCAGGGGTTTCTTAAGTGTTTAGCTTCAGTTTTCTTATTCAATTAAATCATTATTTATTAAATAAATGAATGAATGAGTACATCCAAATTCTAGGTTTTAGACTTCTAGGTTGAATCATTCATTCAATAATGAAGACCTAGACTAAATGAATAAAAGTAGGAGATATCTTGACAATTACGATTTAATACATTATATGTATTCAAATAGAATCTATTATATATATTATATATTATATTTGCTCCCCTCCTTTCATTGGCTCCTAGGCTGAAATCAGTGGAAGGTGGAAAACTCTTGTTCAGTGTGGATTTTTCAGTTATGGAGATAGTCTTTATTTAAGTACAAAAATAAGCAAAGTTAAAGCTGGGGACTTACTAGGTAGCTCGGTGGTTAAGAATCCGCCTGCCAATGCGGGGGACACAGGTTTGAGCCCTGCCCCAGGAAGATCCCACATGCCTTGGAGCAACTAAGCCCGTGCGCCACAACTACTGAGCCTGTGCTCTAGAGCCCATGAGCCACAACTACTGAGCCCATGTGCTGCAACTACTGAAGCTTACGTGCCTAAAGCCTGTGCTCCGCAACAAGAGGAGCCACCACGAGAAGCCCGCACACCGCAATGAAGAGTAGTCCCCGCTCTCAGCAACTGGAGAAAGCCCGTGTGCAGCAACAAAGACCCAACACAGCCGATAAAAAAATAATAAATCCAATAAATAAATAAATAAATTTATTAAAAAAAAGTTAAAGGTGGGACTCAGTTTTAGGTCTTCACCCTTGGAGCTTCTTTGGGTTCCAACAGAGGGCGCTCTATACCACATGGCTTCGCTGAGGTGTGGCGCCCACAGGAGCCCATCAGGTAGGTATGCAGTCACTGCTTTAACAAATGTACGTTGAGCCTCTGCTATGTGCCTAGCAGCTTTAGGTGCTGAGGATACAGAGACGAAAAGACCGGGACCCTGCCCTCAAGGCACTCAGTCTAGAGTGGAGACAGACGTGTAAACAAGTAACGATGGCATAGTGCAGCAAGGGCCATAATAAAGGTGTTACAAGGTGTAAGGAACTACTAACTCTGGCTCCAGGGGTCAGGGAAGCCTTCATAGAATGTGAGCTTAATTTTGAAAGGCAGATGAGGTGGACATCAGGTGGACAAATTAGACACAATAGCATGTACAGATATATATGTGAAGGTAAGAACACATAAGTGGTTAGTTTGGCATGGCCACGAATGAGTTTCAAGGAGCCTGGAAAACGTGGAGGTGGGGCTGAATAGCTGGTGGGGCTGGATCATGAAAGGCCTTATTCCGTGAAAAGAGCAGAGCCCCAGAGTGTGTCTTTTTTCTTTTTTTTCTTTTTTGTGGGTGTGCCACATGGCATGTGGGATCCAAGTTGCCAGATCAGGGATGGAATCTGTGCCCCCTGCATTTGAAGGGTGGAGCCTAAACCACTGTACCACCGGGAAAGTTCCCCTCTTCGTGTCTATATCCAGCTCAGTAACTACAGGAGCAATCTTAAACACTAGAAGGGATTATCCTCTCATCATAGTTGTGCACAAAACAGTTCTTCAGCTTTTTGTCTTTTTTTTTTTTTTTAAACATTTATTTATTTATTGGCTGTGTTGGGTCTTCATTGCTGCACATGGGCTTTCTCTAGTTGTGGTAAGCGGGGGCTAGTCTTTGTTGTGGTGCATGGGCTCCTCATTGCCGTGGCTTCTCTTGTTGCAAATCTCGGACTCTAGGCGCATTGGCTTCAGTAGTTGCAGCACATGGGCTTAGTAGTTGTGGCTCATGGGCTCTAAAGCGCAGGCTCAATAGTTGTGGCGCACGGGCTTAGTTGCTCCGAGGCATGTGGGATCTTCCTGGAGCAGGGCTCGAACCCGTGTCCCCTGCATTGGCAGGTGGATTCTTAACCACTGTGCCACCAGGGAAGCCCCAGTTTTTTGTCTTTGAAAGGATTCTCAAGGAGCATGCACACACTTCACAAGATCTTCATTCTCCTGATTTTATAATCAGTGGCATTTGGTTACTCAGTTTCTTATGCTTTTTGGTTTGATCCATGTGTCGGAGAATCAAACTAGCTCTCAAAAGCGTTAAGATTTGTCATTATTAAGGATCTCAAAAGAAAAAAATTGTGGTTCAAGCTGCTAAGGCAGTTCCAGAAGAGTCATTGTGGAAACGTTTGGAATAATGTCAGCATCATTAGAGTAAGAGCTTGCACTCAGGGTAACAGCTCTAAATGATCATTTTTTGCTCTGTCTTTGAAAGCCTCATTTCCTCTGGTTACTGCTAGCGTAGCTCAGCAGACACTGACACTCAGAGGGCGTGTAACAAGGGGATGGGCTGGAAGAAAACAGCAAAGTTGCTGAGCACTTTTCCCAGTCTTCCCCTTTGGGACGCTGGAAGCTGGGGAGGGGGAGGGGAACCCCCCAGGGGGCTGGGCAGGCGTGCTTTCTCTTTCTGGCTCTGACTCACCAGTGAAGACTCACATCCTGTTTGCCTGGACAAGCAGCTGGGCTGCCCTTTCCACCCAGAAACGCTTCTGAGCCGACGAGTCCAACCTGCTTGTTCCCTTGCAGGCATCGGGCCTTGATGGGAAACAGAGGAGAGGGTGGAGAGGCTGAAATGCCTTAGCTAACTCAGCAGCTTTGCTGTTTCTCAGCATTCAATGGACCTGTGATGAAAGACTGGTTCTGAGGCCTTGCGGCATCTGAGGTTTTCTGAGTAAGACTGAGTTTTGAGGATGAAGCACATTAAATCAGAACAGAAGACTCTTTGAAGCTTAAGACTGGAAGGGTCCTTAGAAGTCACTTGGTCCAAACTCCTCACTTTATTAATATGGAAACTGAGGACCTGAGAGTTTAGAGTAGGGTGACCCTACATCCCAGTATCCCTGGGAAGGCCCTGTTTTTTTCCCAGTGTATCAATAATGCCACTTTCACTCTCAAAACAGTTCCAGTTTGAAGTGAAATAAGTCAGAGAAAGACATATATTGTATGATATTGCTTATATGTGGAAGCAAAAAAAATGATACAAATGAACTTATTTACAAAAAAGAAACAGACTCACAGACTTAGAGAATGAATTTATGGTTACGGGGGTGGGGGGGCGCGGGGAAGGAGGGGAGGGATACATCGGGAACTTGGGATGATTGACTTGTACATACTGCTACACTTAAAACACCTTTCCATGAAAACAAAACCAAAACCAAAAACCAACTGTTTCAGTTTGGACAATAAATTATATGGTCACCCACCCCCACCCTAAGAGAAAAGCAAGGCTGTGAATAGGTGGGGAGCAGTGAAGAAAGAATGTTAGAGGAAAGAAACAGTTTGAAAAAAGGTATAGGGATTCAAATAAGAATGAATTTAGTAGGGCAGAACTTTTTCAGTGATTCTGCTAAATTACATTCTCTTTCATAGAGGTTTTGCTTCTTAAGATAAAAGAGAGATGAATAAATATTAAAGTCTTGGTAATTTACAGTTTCTTATTACTAATACCATGGTTGAATTCTGTTTGGCTCTTACAAACAAATTACTACAAATCATTCATATAAAAGGACCAAAGAAATAAACTAGATGAAAGGGAAGGATTCAAAATGGTAGCATGTTTTGGTGAAAGAACACCCTGAGTTGACTTTGGTTTTGTGAAGAAGAAAGAAGTTTTAGTCAAAACTTATGCTTTCCCCATTATCCTAAAAGTGCTTGTTTTTACTAACCGGGGACCAGTTTACTCAATCACCAATGTTTACTGAACACCTATAGTGTGCTAAATACTGTGTTTGATCAATGAGACTGGGCACTTTTTTTCCAAGGAGCTGATAAACTTTTTTTTTATTATTATTAAAGTATATTTGATTTACAGTATTGTTTTAGTTCTACGTGTATTTGTTTTTTGTTTTTGCAGATTATATTTCATTATAGGTTGTTATTAACTTATTAAGATATTGGGTAAAATTCCCTGTTCTATACAGTAAATCCTTGTTGCTTATCTATCTTATGTATAGTAGTTTGTATCTGTTAATCCCATACTCCAAATTTGTCTCTTCCTAACTCCCTGTCCCATTTGGTAACCATAAATTTGTTTTCTATGTCTGTGAGTCTGTTTCTGTTTTGCATATAGATTCATTTGTATGATTTTTTTTAGATTCCATGTATATGTGATATCATATATTTGTCTTTCTCTGTCTGAGTTAGTTCACTTAGTATGATAATCTCTAGGTCCATCCATGTTGATGCAAATGACAACAGTTGACTCTTTTTTATAGTTGAGTAATATTCCCTTTATACACAGACACAGACACAGACACACACACACAGACACACACAGACACACACAGACACAGACACACACACACACACACACACACACACACACACACGGGTGAGTCAAAAAGTATCCACACTCTGGCTGTAGAATGTATTTCAATTAACTTTTAGAAAAGACAAATACATCATTTTTCAACATAATCTCTTTGCTTCTCAATACACTTTACCCATCTGTCAACAAGCTTTCACATTCCCTCATTAAAAAATGTTTTAGGCTGAGCTGCGAGCCACGAATGCACTGCTGTCTTCACTTCTCCATCAAGGGAATCTTCGTCCTCGTAGAGCATCTTTATCCATGCATCTATTGGTGGACACTTAGGTTGATTCCAAGTAGTGGCTATGCTAAATAGTACTGCTATGAACATTGGGGAACATGTGTTTTTTCGAATTAGAGTTTTTGTTTTTTCCAGATATACTCCCAGGAGCGGGATTGCTGAATCATATGATAACTCTATTTTTAGTTGTTTAAGGAACCTCCATACCATTCTCCATAACAGCTGCACAAATTTACATTCCCACCAACAGTGCAGGAGGATTCTCTTTTCTCCACACCCTCTCCAGCACTTGTTATTTGTAGACTTTTTGATGATGGCCATTCTGACTGGTATGAGGTGATACCTCATTGTGCTTTTGTTTTGCATTTCTCTAATAATGCAAAGCAATTATTAAAGAATAGTGATGTTGAGCATCTTTTCATGTGCCTGCTGGCCATCTGTATGTCTTTGGAGAAATATCTATTTAGGTCTTCTGCCCATTGTTTGATTGGGTGGGTTGTTTATTTATTTACTTAATATTGAGTTGTATGAGCTGATAGTATATTTTGGAAATTAAACCCTTGCTGGTCACATTGTTTGCAAATATTTTCTCCCAGTCCATAGGCTGTCTTTTTGTTTTGTTGATGGTTTCCTTTGCTGTGCAAAAGCTTATGTTTAATCAGGTCCCATTTGTTTATTTTTGCTTTCATTTCTTTTGTCTTGAACTTATCTGAGAAAAGATTGCTACAATTATGTCAGAGAAATTTTTGCCTATGTTCTTTTCTAGGAGTTTTATGGCGTCATGTCATACATTTAAGTCTTTAAGGCATTTTGAGTTTATTTTTGTAAATAGTGTGAGAGAGTATTCTAACTTCATTGGTTTACATGAGGCTGTCCAGCTTTCCCAAAACCATTTGCTGAGGAGACTGTCTTTTCTCCATTGTATATTCTTGCGTCCTTTGTCAAAGATTAATTGACTGTAAGTGTGTGGGTTTATTTCTGGGCTCTCTGTTCTGTTCCATTGAACTATATTGTCTGTTTTTGTGCCAATACCATAGTGTTTCATAGCTTTGCAGTATTGTCTGAAGTCTGGGAGGGTTATGCCTTTGTTCTTTTTCCTCAGGATTGCTTTGGCAATTCTGGATCCTTTATGGTTCCATATAAATTTTAGGATTATTTGTTCTAATTCTGTGAAAAATGTCATGGGTAATTTGATAGGGATCACATTAAATCTGTAGATTGCTTTCGGTAGTGTGGCCATTTTAACAGTATTAATTCTTCCAGTCCAGAAGCACAGGATATCGCCATTTCTTTGAATCATCTTTAATTTCCATTATCAATATTTTATAGTTTTCAGCATATGGGTCTTTCACTTCCTTGGTTAAGTTTATTCCTAGGTTTTTTTTTTTTTTTTTTAATGTGATTTTAAATGGGATTTTGTAAGCTTTCTATTTCTGATATTTCATTATTAGTGTATAGAAATGCAACAGATTTCTGTATATTAATCTTGTATCCTGCTACCTTGCTGAATTCATTTATTAGTTCTAATAGTTTTTGTGTAGAGACTTTAGGGTTCTCTATATAGAGTATCATGTCATCTGCAGATAGTGACAGTTTTACCTCTTCCTTTCCAATCTGGATTCCTTTAATTTCTTTTTCTTGTCTGATTGCTGTGACTAGGACTTCCAATATTATGTTGAATAGAAGTGATAAGAGTGGGCATCCTTGTCTTGTTCCTGAATTTAGTGGGAAGACTTTCAACTTTTCACCTTTGAGTATTATGTTGCTTGTGGGTTTGTCATAAATAACCTTTATCATGCTGAGATATGTTCTGTTACTTTGATGAGTTTTTAATGACCATATCTGTTTCAATGAACTGTCACAAATATTTGATAAGACTGTCACATCTGTTTTGTGGCTTGGAATTCTTTTTGTCTCAGTGTACCTTCATTCAAATGTAAGGTGTAGTGATTCCATTTTTTTTAGTCAAGTTTTTATTAACATATCTCTAGAAAAGTATACAAATCAGAAGCATGTATTTTGATAAATTTTCACAAAGTGAACATACCTATGTAACAAGCATCAAGACTGAGAAACAGCAGTTCAAGAGCCCCTAAAGCCACTCTCACACCCTCTATAGTCCTCACCCCAAGGATAACCATTATCCTACCTTTTACTACCTCAGATTAGTTTTGCCAGTTGTTGAATTCAGTATAAATGAAATCATACAGTGACTATTCATTGGCTTTTAAAAACATGTAAATTCATTGTCAATACTTACCGAATGGGTTTTTTTTCACCAAAAATCCAGATCTTCTGATTCTTTTTTACAAAAGACGTGACCAGATCCTTGTGGTGATGGAAATGTTCTGCATTTTGACCAAATCAATGTCAATGTCCTGTTGGGATATTGCACTAGTGTCTGACAAGATGTTATCATTGGGGGAAATTGAGTAAAAGGTAGAGCTCTCTGAATTACTTCTGAGACGGGCTGGGACCTGGTGCCCTTTGCTGTAGTGCTTGCACCTGGACAAGTGTCTCCTCTAGCAACAAAATACACAGAAAGTGTAAGGGACTAAAAATAACTGGGTTCATGTGCAGTTGGGGCAAATTATGGCCAAAAAGATGCAAAAAGACCAAAAACCCACACAGCACTACCAAGGGGCCACCCCTCCAACTCAACCCCTGGACTCACCTCTACCCTCAACCCATGCAAGGAACCAGCTCGCCCCTCTCTGGAGCGAGCAACGGAAGCTGTTACTTGCTCCCCCTATCCCCGCCACTGGCACCCACTGCAGCAGGGGCCCCAGTAAAGCCTTGCCTGAATTTCTTGTCTGGTCTCATCAATTTCTGTTGATTAAGGAGGCCAAGAACCCTGGTCAGTAACACTTCTTACAGCTACATGTGAATCTGCAAGTATCTCAAAACAAAAATTAAAGATGAAAAATAATATATTAAGAATTAAAAAAAAAAAATGTGTCAACGCTAGGCCTGTCTTTCTCATGGCAACAACTGGCTGGATCTGAATAGCAGAGGCACCTGTGAACAGGGTCACCTTCCCTCTCATTGGCCACAGTCTCCGCTAACCTCCTCTTGCCTTATGCTGGGCCAGCTTTGCTCCTTTGTTACCTACCTACTCCTGGGTCTGGGTCAATGCCAGACAGAGGAAGGAGCTACACACTCTTTTCCTGCTTTTTTCAGGTATGAACTATTTCAAGACTGAATTTCGTCAGTCCTGCTCATCATGGAGCTTCTTAGCAGATTTTAGTATTAGCTTCGTGTATTTGACTGAATTTTCATTTTATGTCTTTGTAGGGATCCTGGGAGGAGCTACACGGGGACCTGCTAGAAAATGCCACTTAAAATCAGAACCACTGTCATGAAATCATTTTCAGTGACAATTTTCTCCTATTCTAAATTTTTCCAGTTCATTCCATCTGGCTCCCCCAGTTTGCAATCCTTAGGGTCAGCCCTTCGCTACTGACCCTCATGACCTTGAACAAGTCACTTAATCTCTCTGGGTGCAAACCTTCCCTGTGTATAATAGAGATTGGGCCCATCAGTGTTTCCTGAACCAGTGCTCAGCAAACTCTGTTGTGCAATCTATGTGTGATTCTGCAGCACGTGACTAGTACAAGGCTCAAACCATGTGCCTCCTGCCACGCAATCTGCACCACCGACACTCTTCTGTGCCCCATACAACAAGCCTCTGATCATGGCCTTGGATGTGGTGGCAATATCAAATTACTTATAAATAGCTTTGAACACTTAGTCTCAGGTTTTTGTTTTTGTTTGTTTGTTTGTTTTTATCCCCTTGAGGACCAGTGAGAGTTTTGGGGGTTCTGCAGACTGCACGTTGAGAAGCACTGTCCCCAACTTTTTCAGTGAAAAGAGAGTTCTTGAAAGATTAATAGATGATGTATAAAAAAAAAAACTGGCTCCTTGCTAGCATATTAAAAGCCCTGAAAAGTGCTATAGTGAAAAACAAAAACTAACAAAAATCTGTTTAATTTACTTTAACCTAGCATTTCCCCATGAGTACAGAATCTTCTTTTCATTCAACACCTACTCACACCTTGGGGAGTGGTCTTTGTCTGAATGCCAATGAAGGGTTCATTAGTGTAACAGGTGTTTCAGATTTCTTGCAGTTCTTAGAATTTGACCCCTGATCCTGTGCTCTCTTCCCCGTCTACCTTTCCCCCTTGGAACAGACAACTCCTGCCTATTGCTTCAGGTACAGATTCCATACTTCTCCAGCTTGCGACATCATCACAAACCTAACCGACGGCAACCCCTCTTTCTCTCTGAAATGGTTGCTGCAAAAAGAGTAGAGGGTCAGAGGTGGTGTTACATTGTATCAAGGACTCCGGACAGAAAGTTGCTGATGCTAAACAACAAGGTCCTACTGTATAGCACAGAGAGTTGTATTCAATATCCTATGATATGGGGACTTCCTAGGTGGCACAGTGGTTAAGAATCCACCAACCAATGCAGGGGACATGGGTTTGATCCCTGCTCCAGGAAGATCCTACATGCTGCAGAGCAACTAAGCCCATTCGCCACAACTACTGAGCCTGTGCTTTAGAGCCCATGAGCTACAACTATTGAGTCTGTGTGCCACAACTACTGAAGTCCGAGTGCCTAGAGACCGTGCTCTGCAACAAGAGAAGCAACCAAAATGAGGCACCTGTGCACCACAATGAAGAGTAGCCCCTCGATTGCTGCAACTAGAGAAAGCCTGTGTGCAGCAACAGACCCAACGCAGCCAATAAATAAATAAACAACAAAAAAAAAACCCAAAAAACCCTGTTAATTAAAAAAAAAACAAACCTATGATATGGACTTCCCTGGCGGTCCAGGTGTTGAGACACTGCGCTTCCAATGGGTTCAGTCCCTTATGGGGGAACTAGGATCCCACATGCCATGTGGCGAGGGTAAAATTAAATAAATAAATAAATAAAATGTTCTACTTCCTTTAAAAAATATCCTATGATAAACCATAATGGAAAAGAATATAAAAAATGTATATATATGTATAACTGAATCGCTTAGCCCTACAGCAAAAATTAACACATCGTGAATTAACTATACTTCAATTTAAAAAAAAGTCCTATAGGAAAAAAAAAAGTTGCTGATGCTGAGGCCAGGAGAAAACAGAATTGCTGATTTGGATTATAAATCAGATCTTGTTGCAAGTTTATTTATTTATTTACTTTTGACATATACAATGAACTGCATATATTTAAACTGTAAAATTTGGTATTTTTTTCTTGTTAGTAATGTATATATGGCAATCCCAATCTCCCAATTCATCCCACCCCATCCCCCCCTCCCCACCTTGGTGTCCATATGTTTGTTCTCTACATCTGCGTCTCTATTTCTGTGTGGCAAGTTTCTTTAGTAAACCTCTACTTGCTGTTTTTCTGTAAGTGGGCTAATTGCAAGGTGAGCTTCCTCCAAGAAGTTAAGGTCTGTTTCCAAAGGTAAGTGCATGGTCTCAGAAATATTTATGAAGCACAATATTTGAAGGTGTTGGAAAAGGTGAAGCTTTTTTTCCCATCCTGCCTGGCTCAGTGTGGCACATGTGGAGGCTCCATCTTTTAAATAACTAACAGATTACTCTCCACCCCTCTGACTAATTAATTATATTAATTTACTGAATTAATTATATTAATTTACTGAATGCTTGATGCAATTGCTTTGGATTATCTATGCTTAAATCTTTAAATGTTTGCAGAACCCCTTAATAATGTCCATTACCTTTAGAAAAAAGTAAAGCCTCCTTGTAGAGACATGGATGGACCTAAAGACTGTCACACAGAGTGAAGTAAGTCAGAAAGAGAAAAGCAAATATCGTATATTAACGCATATATGCAGAATATAGAAAAATGGTACAGATCAACTGGTTTGCAAGGCACAAATAGAGACACAGGTGCAGAGAACAAATATATGGACACCAAGAGGGGAAAGCGGGGGGCGGGGGGGGGCGTTCAGGTAGAATGGATTGGGATATTGGGATTGCCATATATACATTACTAATAAGAAAAAATATCAAATTGTACACTTTAAATACATGCAGTTTATTGTATGTCAATTATAACAATAAAAGTTCTTAAAAAATAAAAATAAAAAATAGTAAAAAAAAAAAAAGTAAAGCCTCCTTAACATTACTGTCAAGTCCCCATTGCCTTCCTCTTAAAATTTCATTACTTATTAGAATTTCCCTTACATTATTAGAATTTAACTGAAAACCTTGGAATACAATGGAGACAAAAGAATCTCACCTTCAATAGCTCCTTTCCTGCTGCTGTTCTCCCTCTTTCATCCTAAACTTGTTTTATAGCGGAAGGATCATAGAGTTCAGAGTTCAAGGCCAGTGATACCATTTCCTAGCTATGTGATCTTGGGTAAATTACTAAATCGCCCAGCCTCATTTTACTTATCTATAAAATGGGGAGATTAATAAAGTACTTTCTCAGGTGGTTGTGAGATGTAAAGATAATAACAGTAAGTTATGTAACAGATGGTAGTTATTAGTATAACCAAGCTCTAGCATCCTCCTCTGAGTTCCTACACCGGCCGAGCTGTTCCGTCTGGAACTTGAGGCCTTGGAGGGCTCTCCTCTTTTGTCAACTGATCTTCCCTTTTCAGGATGCCTTGTATGTGTAACCCTTTCAGACAAGTTTCCCTAGTGCTAGCAGGCAGAGTTTATCCTTTGCCTTATCACTGGTACCTGGTATGCACTTTTTTTTTTTTTTTTCTCATTGCATTTATTTATTTATTTTTTTATTTTTTTGGGGGTACACCAGGTTCAATCAACTGTTTTTATGGTATGCACTTTTATATTGCATATCAGCCTGTATCGTGACTACTTTTTGTTATTACTAGCCTGATCATGCCTTGAGGGCTAAGATCTTATCTTTTTTTTTATCCTTGAATTTTTTTTTTTTAATATTTATGTATTTATTTTGGCTGCGCTGGTTCTTAGTTGCGGCTCTCGAGATCTTTGTTGATCTTCGTTGTGGCATGCGTGTGGGATCTGAGTTCCCTGACCTGGGATCCAACCCGGGTCCCCTGCATTGGGAGTGTGGAGTCTTACCCACTAGACCACCAGGGAAGTCCCATATCCTTGAACTCTTGAGGACAGTGCCTAACACTTGGTAGTTGCTCGAAACTATAAAAAACAAAACAAAACAACAACAAAATGATTAATAGGACATAGAAGGAATAACATGGTGAGATTTTGGCATAATCCAAACCTCATTTTTAACAAAATCTCCAGTATTTTCTCACCAAATCTTTTCTTTTAGGAGAGATGTCGACAAGAGGATGCCTAATGTTTATTTCATTTACTTACGTTTCAAAAATCTTCCCAAAAGGTGGCAGCGGTAGTAATGGGGAGAGAAGGAAGGCACCAGGCACCGCTGGTCAGAGTGGCCTGAACATACAAGGGAGGGCTGACTGCAGGCATGCTTGATACATTCTTTTTTTTTTTCGCCCTCTCTGCACAGCTTGCAGGATCTTGGTTCCCTTACCAGGGATTGAACCCAGGCCCTGGCAGTGGAAGCACTGAGTTCTAACCACTGGATGGCCAGGGAAGTCCCATTTGATACATTCTAATGAGGAGGGGAGACTGGTATTGTAGGAAGAGTTCAAATTGGCTGTGGAGTTGACTTGAGAGCTAGGGGGGCCTGGTTTTAAATTCTGACCTTGTCACTAGGTAGATGACCTTGGGAATGCCACTTGACTGGCCAATTTCTCCTTTCATTCCTGTTACCAGCTGTACCAGACCTCCTCTCTCTTTCCAGCCTCTCCTCCTCCATCTCCTGGCCTCATCCTAGAACAGTGATCTTTCTTCCCTAGTACACAAATAAAGTAGGAACCACTAGAAGAGAACTGTCTCAGAAGGGAACTTTATAAAAACACACACACACACAGATGAAAACTTCAATTTTTGGTCCCAATTCTTTCACTTGCTTTTTTTTTTGCTCATTATTATTTAATTATTTATTCAAAAAATTCTTAGATGTCTATTATGAGAAAGGCAATATGTTAGATGCTAAATCCAGTCTGTGAAGATTAAACACAGAAAAAAATGTACTGCCTCCTCTCAACCAGCTTACCCAAGTCTTTCACTTTCAAAGTTAGCCAAGTCTGTGCCCATCCTGGGCTTCCCCCTTATCTAGGTTGACCATATAAATTATCTTCCACACTGTCAGTGTGAAAGGGGTACTATTTTTTAATTTTAATTTTTTTTGTTTTTTGGCCACAACGTGCAGCATGTGGGATCCTGGTTCCCTGACTAGGGATTGAAACCGTGTCCCCTGCAGTGGAAACATGGAGTCTTAACCACTGGACCGCCAGGGTAGTCCCCGGAAAGGGGTACTATTAACCATTACAGAGGGGCAACAGGCATAAACCAGGCCTGTCTTGAGCAGCCTGAATATCCTTAACCTCTTGCTAACAGTGAGGGAGGTACACTTGCTCCTGTCTGCTGCCTCGTTCCTGGAAGCGTTTTAACATGCTAATACTTTCCCTTCTTAAACCCAACAAATGAGCCAAAAGCTAAAAAACTTCTTTCTACCACATTCCCTTCCAGCTACCGCCTCTCCTGCTCCCCTTCATAAGCTCTGCCCATAAGTAAATTACTTCTTTACTTGCATTTATCCCTCCATCGACTGCAAAATGGCCTCTACCTTTACGACTTTTCAGGTGAAACTGCTTTTACCAAGGTCACCAGTTGGGTGATCTAGTGAATACTCAAGGTCCTTGTTTTACTTGACTCTCAGCGGCGTTTGATAGTTTGTATATTTGCCTTTTTTTCTTTTTTGGAAACCCTCCTCTTCCTTTAGCTTTGGGACGCCGCTCCTGTTATTTTCTTCTCTGTCTCCCTTGCGCTTACTCAGTCTCTTCAGAGATCGCCTCTTCTCTTGTTCCTTAACTGTTTTTCAGCCTGTAGAGTCTGTCCGAGGACCGTATCATTTCTCACTCTACAGTGGTCCCACAATTACCTTCTAGAAGGGCTGAAGACCTCAAACTGGCATCTCTAGAGGCCCAGAGCTCTCCTCGGAGCTTATATCCATTTATCCCATTTTGTATTGAACATCTCTGCTTGGCTGTCCCACAGGAACATCAAACTTGAAAACTCCTCATCCTCTGCAATTCCAAGGAAGGCAGCCACTGTCCACCAAGGTACCTATACTAAAAATTTGAGAATTATCCTCCAATACTTTCCCTCACTTGCACTTCTAATCATGTACCAATCTCCATCCATTCTACCTCCTTCATAGCTCTCAAATTTCTACTTCTCTCCATTCCCTCTGCCATTGTTTCAGTTCTGGTTGAATCATCTGCCTGTTGATTACTGTTCCGAGAAGCAGCTTCTTGCTTCTGGTCTGGTTCCTCTCCATTGTCTCTCTCCAAATTGTATTTCCGTGATCTTTTAAATACCTATACCTGATCAGGTCACTTTCTGCTGAAAAGTTTTCAATGTCTCCCTACTGCCCTCCAGATAAAGTCCAAACTCCTTAACCCTTACCAAGGGCCTTTATGGTCTGGCCCCTGATTAGATTTTCAGCCTCGTTTCTGGTCATTCATTCTCCTTTTTCCCCTGTTCTCTCCACCCACAAGGACTCAATAGGTATTAGAATGAATGAGTCTCTTTGTGCCTCAATTTCCTCATCTATAAAATGGAGACATCTGCTTATCTTGCAACTATGAAAATCGGAAATAGTATCTGTGACATGCCTGCGGTGGTGCTGGGTGCACAGTAGACACCTGATAAATGGTAATTTTTTAATTAATGGTATTTTTATTTGTTAAAAATGACCAATATTTTAAGGAATGATGTGTAAACTACAATGATGTAAAATACTGAGTCTCAGCATTTTATTTCTAAGTTTGGTGTTGTCATTTACTTAATGCTAAGGAAAGTAAATGAGGAAGCAGATTTTTGCCAACATTTTATTATGAAAAGTTTCAAACATGCAGAAAAATTGAAAGAATTTTACAGTGAACACCTATATTCCCTGCCTAGGTTCTTCAGTTAACATTTTACTATATATTAAAACATGCTTTATCACATATCTATTCATTCTTCTTCTCACCCCTTTATCCACAGATCCATTAACATCTTATTTTTTGGATGCATTTTAAAATTTCAGACATCAGGACACACCCCCCTACATACTACAGCATTAATGAGAGTTCAATATTCACTTATAATTTCTTTTAAAAATATATTGAGGGCTTCCTAGGTGGCGCAGTGGTTGAGAATCCACCTGCCAATGCAGGGGACACGGGTTCGAGCCCTGCTCCAGGAAGATCCCACATGCTGCGGAGCAACTAAGCCCGTGTGCCACAACTATTGAGCCTGTGCTTTAGAGCCCATGAGCCACAACTATTGAGCCCATGTGCTGCAACTACTGAAGCCCACACTCCTAGAGCCTGTGCTCTGCAACAAGAGAAGCCACAGCAATGAGGAGCCCACACACCTCAATGAAGAGTAACCCCCACTCACCGCAACTAAAAAGAAAGCCCATGCACAGCAAAAAAGACCTAACACAGCCAATAAAATAAATAAATAAATAAATAAAATAAATTTATTAAAAAAAGAATATATTGAAATAAATTTTGCATGCACTGAAACACAGAAGGCTTAAGCATACACCATTCAAAAAACTTTGGCAAATGCATAAGTCTGGGTAAACCAAACCCATATCAAGATACAGAACATTAATATCACTCTAGAAATTTCCCTCATGCCTTTCCAGTCAATCCCTTACCCCACTTCCCCAAGGGCAAACACTGTTATGATTTTTTTCCACCAAACATTAGTTTTGCCTGTTCTAGAACTTCATATAAATGGAATCAAAGAGTAACTACTACTTTATATCTGGCTAATTTTGTTCAACATAATATATTCAAGATTCATCCATGTGGTTTGTTCCTTTTTTAATAAATTTATTTTTTAAAAATTTATTTTATTTATGGCTGCATTGGGTCTTTGTTGCTGCATACGGCTTTCTCTAGTTGTAGCTAGCAGTGGCTACTCTTCGTTGCAGTGAGTGGGCTTCTCATTGCAGTAGATTCTCTTGTTGCGGAGCATGGGCTCTAGGTGTGTGGGCTTCAGTAGTTGTGGCACATGGGCTTAGTAGCTCCACGGCATGTGCAATCTTCCCAGACCAGGGCTCGAACCCGTGTCCCCTGCATTGGCAGGCAGATTCTTAACCACTGCACCACCAGGGAAGTCCGACTTGTTCCTTTTTATTCCTGAATAGTATCCCATCATATGAATATTCTATAGCATATTTATCCATTTTTCTGTTGATGGACCCGCAGGCTGTTGCCAGTTTGGGGCTACCATGAATAAAGCTTCTCCAAATATTCTCATATGAATCCTTTTGTGGATATATAACTTCATTTCTCTTGGATAAATACCTAGGAGTTAACTTGCTAAGGTGATTAGCTTTATGTGAAACTCAGCTTTATAAGAAACTGCTAGACCTTTCCCCAGTGGTCATGGGAACAATCTTCAACATCTTAACTAAGTGTAACCACAAACAACTAAATTTACTGAACGTTTTCTTTCTTTAAAAAAAATTTATTTATTTATTTATTGGCTGCATTGGGTCTTTGTTGCTGCTCGTGGGCTTTCTCTAGTTGTGGCAAGTGGGAGCTACTCTTCGTTTTAGTGTGTGCACTTCATATTGTGGTGGCTTCTCTTGTGGAGCATGGGCTCTAGGTGCGTGGGCTTCATTAGTTGAGGCACATGGGCTTAGTTGCTCTGTGGCATGTGCAGGGATCGAACCCTGCATTGGCAGGTGAATTCTTTTTTTTTTTTTTAATATATGTTTATTTATTTATTTATTGGCTGTGTTGGGTCTCTTGCTGCGCACGAGCTTTCTCTAGTTGTGGCGAGCTGGGGCTACTCTTCATTGTAGTGTGCAGGCTCCTTACTGAGGTGGCTTCTCTTGTTGCGGAGCACAGGCTGTAGGTGCGCAGGCTTCAGTAGTTGCAGCACACAGGCTCAATAGTTGTGGCACACGGGTTTAGTTGCTCCACGACATGTGGGATCTTCTTGGAGCAGGCATCGAACCCGTGTCCCCTGCATTGGCAGGTGGATTCTTAACCACTGCGCCACCAGGGAAGCCCCTACTGAGCGTTTCCTATGGGCACTGTGCATACAGCTTTACTCAAATACAGCATTTCACTTGATTCTTATACTAAACCAATGGGGCAGATATTATTCTTCTCCTTTTACATGTAAGGCAATTAAGTAACTGCCCAAGGTCACACAGCTAGTAAGTGGCCAAGCTTGGATTTGGATCTAAGCAGGTTGGACTCCAGTTCCTATGCCTCATGCCTCCTAGTATTTAGTAGCACAAAAAAAAAAAAAAAAAAAAAAAAAAAGAAGAGGAAGAAGTGGTTATCTCTTTTCTCAGGAAATGAAATAATTTCCTAAGAATAAAAACTGGTCATGGTAACCAAGAGATACAACATTCATCGTAAACACTGTATAAATGTAAATTCTCACCCATTACTTAGATGTGGTGCATATGGTAAACAGAGAGATAGACAAATGCATCCATCAGGGTCTCTTTATCCTCCGGGAAGACTCTTCAAGGTTATCTTTAAAGATACCCTGTCTCTCCAGCCCTGTGCAAATCCATCTAACTTCTCTTTAGCATAAGAAGTGTTAAACATTAGAGTCTCTTCTTCGGGCTTGTTAATAAGATGCCTCGCCTCTATAATTTAGAAAGGAGTCTGAGGCTTTACTGGAGACGTGTATATTTAAGCTGCCAAGAGGCAAGGAGATAGAAGAGCATTCCTGCCCATGGTTTTACTAAGCCATTAGAGCTCAGCCTCAGATCCAGACTTGCCCTGGACTATTTGTAGGAAACTTGAGGCAAGGAGGAGGACCCAACAGAACACACCTCCTCATTGGGCTGAGAGCCCACCTCTCATCTAGGACTGTGACATCCTCTTTCATCTTTGGAAAGGTCTCTAAACCAAAGCAAGTTAGGGGGGAAAAAAAGGAGCTATAATATCAGAACTGTTGGTTAGGGAAGGCTGAGAGTCTGAGTCTTCTGAAAACAGGTAATAAGTTTATACTTTCTTTCTGGCTCCTAGGCCAGGGGCCTTATGAGACACTTGGTAGAGTATGTGGTGGTTGATGTCGCAAGGCTTTTCCTCCTTAATTTTTTACGCATTAAAAAAAAATTTCAAGTATAATTAATTTACAATGTTATGTTAGTTTCAAGTGTACAGCAAAGTGATTCAGTTATACCTTGTTATTTTTCATGTTTCTGGGAAATACCAAATTCTTTTCTCTGGCCACGTGTTAGCTATTCCCAACGGATATGGACATATTTGTCAGGATCAAGTCCATACACCTTCGGGTGGTGAATGAGGACCCTCAACATCTGGGCCCAGTCTCTCTCCAGCCTCCTGACTTGCCACTCCTCCCTACGCACTAGATGTGAGGAATGGCTTGCAGGGCCCTGTGGATACCACCTTCCACCCATCTGTTTCTCCTCTCTCCTCTCTATTCATCCTTTAGGACTGGTTCAAAAGTCACGAATATGGTAATTACTTGTTTACATACACCCCCACCCAATCCTCCTTAGACCGATTCAACCCCCCACCGCCCCAGGCATAAATGTCTTGTTCTACTTTTTATTTAGCTGCATTGGATCTTAGCTGCAGCACACAGGGTCTTTGTTGTGGCCAGCGGGCTCCTCTCTAGCTGTGGCAAGAGGGCTCTAGAGTGTGTGGGCTTAGTTGCCTTGGGACATGTGGGATCTTAGTTCCCCAACCAGGGATTGAACCTGCGTCCCCTGTATTGGGAGGTGGATTCTTAACCACTGGACCACCAGTGAATTCCCTCTTTGTATTTCTAGCCTAGCACGTAAAAAATTTAATAAAGCTTTTCTAGTAAGAAAGACACATGGATCAAAACTTTTGAGTAAATAAATACTTTATTTGAACGACCCTAAGAGCTAAATTATTTGTTTTCCTTGCTTCACAGAATGCTATTTTCATCTTGTGGTGGAAAAAACCACTTTTGCCTAGGAAAGCTAAGACAATAATTTTTACAAATATTGATATAAGCCAGTCATTCTTTTTGTCTTCTGTGCCCCCACTGAGTTTCCTACTGAAACTGTGCACCTCAGATTGGGACTTGAACCCGCATGCCCAGACTGGAACCCAGCCTAAACCCTGATTGGGACTTGAAACCACGTGGCTGGGACTCAAACCTGGCCAAAACCCACATCTTCCAACTGAGATCACACACATCTGGTTTCAGGACTTAATGAAGCTCAGGTTCTTGATGTCTCATCACAGAAAGAATTCAGTGAGAGACAAAGTGATAGGTAAGAAGTTTCTTTAGAGATTTATTTAGAGAGAAACACACTCTGTAGACAGGTGAAACACACTCTCAGAAGGTGAGAAAGGCACCAGGTTATGGCGGTTGTCAGTTTTTGTCAGGGTGGGTAATTTCATAGGCTAATGAGTGGGTGGGATATTCCAGAATTGGGCCACCGCCCACTTTTGGATCCTCAAGGTCAGCCTTGGAACTGTCATGGCGCCTGGAAGTTGACTTGTCCGCCACCTTGGACCCGTTTGGTTCTAATCAGTTTATGTTATGTCCTTGGGCTATGTCATTCTTTCAAAGGCTGTGCCCTGCCCCCTTCCCTCCTGTTTCACTACTGACCAAGGTCTAAGTATCCATTAGAAATATTTTTAGGAAACGTGTAGGGGAAGGGACAGATGAGGTGCTTTCAAAACTTAGTATGCCACAAATTTTAATGACAATCAGAATTTTTCTCTGGAATAGTTTAGAAAAAAGTGATGTCTCTGAAAACTTCACTTTTCTTCCTTTTAATCTCCAGAACTCCTCTTCCTTTTCTCTCATTTGCCCAAATACGAACTGAACTGTAACTTAAGCCTTACCCAGATGCCTCCGGCTCTAATCAGAGTCCTGCTGACTGGCATCCTGGGGACTCTTAGAGACAAACGTCCTTTTTCTTTAGTGTTTTCTCTGCTTAGCAAGTCCAGCCCTTGGCCGCTCCCCTCCCCACCCAGGGAGGGGAACTGGCTGACTCTCCTGTTAACTGGAAGGAACTGGGCGTTGCTGGGCACCCAGCCAAGAACTGGAACTCTGATGAGGAATGGGGTCTGGGCAGCGGCTGACTCCTAGAGCAGTGCTCGCAGCCAGCTCACAGGGCGTCTGGCTACCTGGGGGTGGCGTCTTCTGCTCCTGACAACAGGCAGTTTGTTCAGTACTTCCTGCCCCTTTCCCTCTCCTGCTGCTCTTCACTGCATCTCTGAGCCTTTTGGAAACTCTACCTCTCACCAGAGTTTGCAATTTGTGGTAGACTTCAAAACCTCAGGCTTTACCTCTCCTTCCTTTTAGAGCTGCATTGCCCTGCAATTTGAAAGCCAACAAAGAGGCTCAAGTTTCCTTAACTCCTTTTCTTTCAGGCTTCTGGAGCTGAACTCATTGGACCTACATACGAGAAAGGCTCTTTTATTCTATTACCATTTAAAATATTTCCCCAGCATTCTGATTTTAGGTTGATTTCTGACCTAGAAGCTGACAAAGGAGCCAAACATTCTGTGTTCAGAAACACTCTTCACAGGACACTCACGCTGGGACACTGCTGATCTTCATTTGGGGGAGTCCCTGGTTTCTGGGTTCTAATGGGGACTGATTTTTGCTGTTTTTTACCTTTTTTTGCTCCAGCATCATGACATCTTTCTCCTGCTACATTTCTCTCCTCTTTTGCTTTTCTTTTTCTTCTGTAATCTGCTTCTCTCTTGGTGCAATTTTCTCTTTGCTTCCCTTTTTATGCTGTTTTATTTTTTCTAGTTAGCCTGCCCCTTCCTCCCCCTCCTGGAAACTTCTTTGTTCCTGGGTTTCACTAGGAGATTTTATGAATCACTGAAGAGTTTCTAGATTGCTAATCCGAGGATAAGGGCAATTTGTTTCTTCTGTTCTGGTCAAGCCTACTTCTTACCTGCGTGTGTACTTACTCTTCATCTGCCTCCTACTGCTGTTTTCACGCTGCTTCATTAGTCTGTAACAATTACCCGTCCTTCCAGACAAGGAGGCACCTTTCTTCATTTGAAGTCTTCAACGCTTCAGATTTCTCACACAGATGGCTGCCCCAAAAATGGCAGATAAAAACTGAGGTACAAAAAAGTTGTTAGGAAAACCTTTTTCTTGAGAGTCCTCTGATTGTTCACATTAGCTATTATTTTGTGGAAAGAGCACTAGTCTTAAGAGTCAAAAAAGGGGACTTACCTGGTGGTCCAGTGGTTAAGACTCTGAATTGCCACTGCAGGGGGCACGGGTTCGATCCCAGGTTGGGGAACTAAGATCTTACATGCCTTGCGGCCAAAAAAAAAAAAAGTTAAAAATGCTCCAGTTCTGGACTTCCTAGGTGGCACAGTGGTAAAGAATCCGCCTGCCAATGCAGGGGACACGGGTTCGAGCCCTGCCCTGGGAAGATTCCACATGCCATGTGTGCCACAACTATTGAGCCTGTGTGCCACAACTATTGAGCCTGTGCTCTAGAGCCCATGAGCCACAACTACTGAGCCCATGTGCCACAACTATTGAAGCCCATGCACCTAGAGCCTGTGCTCCACAACAAGAGAAACCACTACAATGAGGAGCCTGCACACCACAATGAAGAGTAGCCCCCACTCGCAGCAACTAGAGAAAGCCCGTGTGCAGCAACAAAGACCCAACGCAGCCAATAAATAAATAAAATAAATAAATAAATTTATAAAAAAAAAAAAAAAAGCTCCAGTTCTGCTACCTGTTGGCTGTGCAAATTTCACTTACCTTCTCTGGGCTCTTAGTATCTTCGCTGGTGAAATGGGACGACTTCATGGCAGTGCTGTGTAGATGAAAGCACTTTGCAAACTGTCTTGATATAGCAGGGTAAACGAGCTGGGGTGTTGCTCCGATTCCTCTTTAAATCCTTCAAACGTAAAGGGTCATTAAACACTGAGATTTGGTCAGTCCATTTTAGGTGGGTCTTGGGGAAAGCTACCAGCTAGAAAAGGTACAGAGATCCTTGTGGTACATTTGGCTAAAACTGAAGGTATAAACTGTAGGACTTTTTGAACACAGAGTCCTAAGGAATTCTGATTATTTTGGAGTTGGGAATCCAGTTTAGGCTACAGTGGCCTCAGGGAGGTGCTTTGATAAGTGGAATCACAGCAGGTAGGGTCAACATTCACTTCTCAGGCAAGCCTAAAACCTGTTTTTAAAAAAATGTGTGTGTGTGGGCCAGACTCAAAACATCCTGGGACATTTCAGACTGACACCACCTCCTTTGGCTGTTTCCGAGGCCATCCGGAGGCCAAGGTCCAGAGAAACTGAACAGTTAAGACAGGACTGCAGAGTCTGGGACTTTGTGCAGACGTGCTTGTAGTGCAGAGGGTGGGAGGGAGGAAAGGAAGGAAGGAAGGAGGGCGTTGGGAGCTGAGGCCCCACCTTTCATTCCAGCAAAGTGCACCGGCAGAGCAGGAATGACTCACAGGCACGGGTGCTCAGGTTCCCATAGGTGAGAGACGGACTCCTCTCCGCGGAAAAACGCAGTGCTCTTTCCTCCCGGAGTGGCCTTGGCGGGGTGCTGGAGTGCTTGGTCTGCCCGGTCTGGTCTCTGGGGCCAGGGCTGGGTTTCCCTCATGTATGGCAAGAGCCCTATACGTGCTGCACTTTTGCTTCTTGGCATACAGCTCACAGGTAAGAGCTTGCGGGCTTCTCTGAGCATTTCCTCCTCCACTGCCTAGGCTATAAAGTTAGCTAATTGTCGAAGAAGTTTCAAGAGTCTTGGAAGAAGACTTGGAGCCTGAAGAAGAAGAAGTTTTGGAGCCTGAGACAGTTGCATTTCGTTTCAGTTTTGACTGTAATGAAACTGACGTGGTGGGTTGTTTGCGGGGAATTGCTTTTGCAAAAACAGGTTTAGGTGTGTTCTGGCTGCCAGTGATTTGGGCACAGAGAGGGTTTTCTAATCTCAGGTTACACACCATTTTTTGTGGCTGCTCTCAACCTCCCACTGCAGGCAGAACCTGGCACTCGGGTTTCTGTGTGTGGGTCTTGTCTGGGACTCTCGGCAGCACTGGTAAAGCTGAGGTTGTTAAGGAGAGAGACCCACTGTGGCTTTGTAACTGCCCCAACATGCACATTTTAAATGTAAATATCATGCTAAAAAAATGTCACGTGGTATAAAGGTTCCAGCCGCGCAGGCAAGCTAAACTGTCTGGGGCTGATTAACTCAGTTTCTGCAGAAGGCTAGGAACAGTATGAAATTCACATAACAAGGACCCTTTCTGGAAAACTTACCTGCTAGGGGACCATTATACACATAACATATCATGCTTAATCTGAATACATGTCTAATTTTTGTTCTGATTAGGTTTGATTTTTTGTTTCTGCTTTCAGTTTTGTTTGCTGATGTTTGTAGTTTGTTACAGCAATTTTGAAGTGGGTACCATGAGGCTAGAGTATCATGCTTTGAAGAAAGTGAGAGCACTGAGTAAAGGCTTACTGTGGTATTTTTAGTTGTTTAAGGAATGGGAGGGTCAAGGTTACATGTAGGTAGGAGTATATAGACTCTGGGTGAAGTGAGTTTGAGTGAGAGCTGGGGCGTCTTAGTTCTGTTTGACGCCCTACTTACACCTTTATTTTGGTAGTGTCAGCAGAAATTCTATTAATACACATCTGCTGATAACCCTTCCTTTCCCTTTTTTTTCATTGCAGCTCTTTGGCCAATAGCAGCTGTGGAAATTTACACCCCCCGTGTGCTGGAGGCTCTCAATGGAACAGATGTTAGGTTAAAATGCACTTTCTCCAGCTTTGCCCCTGTGGGTGATGCTCTAACAGTGACCTGGAATTTCCGTCCTCGAGATGGGGGGCCTGAGCAGTTTGTAAGTAGGCGGCCCTTGGTTTGGAAAATAAGCCAGTCCATTTCTCCTTCCCCTTTCTGTATTTTTCTTAGCAACAATCACAGGGTAAAGTTGGGAAACAATTCAACAGCCAGAACTGGGGGGCCGGTAAAGGGGAAAGCAAGGGGTTCGGGTTCTTGCAGGAGAGCTGCAGACGGGACAGTCAGGCTTGCTGGCGTTTCTTTTCTGGTCCTGCCATCTCAGCCTCCCTGCCCAGGGGCCGAATAAGACCTTTGGCATTTCTCCTCTCTAGGTTTTCTACTACCATGTGGATCCCTTCAGACCCATGAGTGGGCGTTTCAAGGACCGGGTGGTCTGGGATGGGAACCCAGAGCGATATGATGTCTCCATCCTCCTCTGGAAGCTGCAGTTTGATGACAATGGGACATACACCTGCCAGGTGAAGAACCCACCTGATGTGGATGGGCTGATAGGGGAGATCCAGCTCAGCGTTGTGCACACTGGTAGGTGATACAGAAATGGTTTTGGAAAGTGTGAGAGCTTGTAGAAAAGAGAGGAGCAAACTTTTGTGATGGCTGAAAGAGAGGACCAACACTTTGGATCTGGAAATTGCAGAGGGAGAGTGAAAAGTCCTGGGGTAAAAAGAGAAAGGCTTTGTTTGGCTATGGAAAGAAACAGAAAATAAAGCAAAGGGACCTAGGGAATCTGTTACAAAAATGGCATTGAGGTCATGAAAGGGAGAGGAAGCAACTCTCCGATAAAAGGCTCACACAATAGGTCCATTCATTCACTCATTTATTCACAAGATACTATTGAGTCCCTACTCTATGTCAGGCACTGTCCAAAGTGCTTGACATGTACTATCTCATTTAATTCTCACAACCACTGTTGGAGGCAGATACCAGTAATGGTAGTTATTGTTTATTGTGCCCTTCCTGTGTGCTAGGGGATTTACGTATCATATCTAATCTTCACATATTCATATCAATTTATGGTGCTCCCCCCTCACCCCACACCCATTTTACTAATGAGGAAATCTGTGCTCATAGAGGTTAAGTCACTTGTCCAAAGTCATGGAGCTGATAAATGGAGTCACTCAGAACTCAAACCCATGCACCTCTGTCTCCAAAACTGTGCTCCAAACTAACGCAGTATATTGCCTGCAGTCCTGTAAGGAACAACCTGGAAAACTGCCAGATAACAAAAAGCAAAGACCGTACAACAAGAGTTGTAAATTTGGGTTTGAGTCACTGCTACAGTTTACCAGTTTACCAGCTGTAAATAAATTTCCTTTTTCTCCTGTAAAGTGAGGATAATATAGCGAAGATTATGGTGAGGATAAAATAAAGTAATAAAAATAAAAATCCCCATCTCTGAATTGTACTGAAAATCATAATAGCCACCATATATTGAAAGTTTATTATGTGCAGGCACAGCATGGAACAATTTGCATAAACAATTTTATTTTTATAAGGACTCAAGAAATGAATATTGTTATCTCTATTTTATACAGTGAAAAAACTGAGGCTCAAAGAAGTTAATTACCCCAAGTCACACAGGAGCTGGTATTTTAACCCAACTGTTGCTGGTGTATGCTCTTAACCAACACAACATTACTACCCAAAACATAAAAGCCTATAAAGTGATATCATTTCCTCCTTTCATTCCTAATATTATCCTTCAAGGCCCTATCAATAGAGAGCTGTATGACCTTGGAGAAGTCATTTGAGTATTGCAAGAAGTAATGTAATGTCTTTGAATCTCAGTTTCTTCTGCAAAATGAACAGGTAGATAAGAACACATGGTTCTTAAACATATTGGGATCACTACCCTTTGAGAATCTAATGAGTAGCATAACCACCTGTTTACCACAAAGAATGCACACACACAATATGACGTGGATCTTGTGGGCTTATGCCCTGTCCCTCCCAGCCCCCCGCCACATCCTTCACAGAATCCAGGTTGAGAACCCCTGGGCTAGATATTCTCTACTGTCTTTTCTGGCTCTAAGGGTTTGTTGAATTTTAAATCAGAAATCAAGCTAAAAATCAAGAGACCCAGGCTTCACAGACTCTAGCCTGGTTCAGGGACCCTTCTCTCTGGGTTCTCTCTTGCATCATTTCTCCACTAGACTATAGTTACTGATTTACTTGCTTATCTTTCCAATGGGCATGAGTTCCTTGAAGGTAATGTCTTCTTGGCTTTGTATTTCCATCAAAGTGCCTGGAACATAATAGGCCCTTAATAAACCTGAATAAATGACTGACTGAATGACAGAGGTGAGAAGGATTTAGGAAGAAATAGCTTGTTCACTGGATTTGATTAGGTCAGCAATAACTACCCCACTATGTAGGTCAACTGGCCCAGTGATTCTGAAAACTTTAGCATGCATCAGAATCACCTGGAGGACAAGTTAAAACAGATTGGCCCCACCTGTAATTCAGTAGATCTGGGGTGGGGCCTGATAAAACTTGCATTTCAAAGTTCTCAAGTAATTCTGTAGCTGCTACTCCTAGGACCATAGTTTCAGAACCACTAAAGTCTATATGGCTTTCCTACTGTTTTCTTTTTTTGGCCATGCCACAAGGCATATGGGATCTTAGTTCCCCCATCAGGGATTGAACATGTGCCCCCTGCACTGGAAGTGAGGAGTCTTCACCACTGGACCACCAGGGAAGTCCCTGTATGGCTTTCCTACTGCTACTAGAATTTACAAGGTTAATATGGTAGAAGAAAGGAAGATTCCATTTAAAAATACACCCCTATTATATCCTTAGATTTCATCATAGTCCTCCTCTTTTCAGAATCCCAACTCGATTTTTTCTCCTTACAGTACGCTTCTCTGAGATCCACTTCCTGGCTCTGGCCATTGGCTCCGCCTGTGCACTGATGGTCATAATAGTAATTGTGGTGGTCCTCTTCCAGCATTTCCGGAAAAAGCGACGGGCTGAAAGAGCTCATAAAGTGGTGGAGATAAAATCGTAAGGCTGGGCAGTTCTGGGAAAGTCTTTTTTTTTTTTTTAAAATATTTATTTATTTATTTATTGGCTGCACTGGGTCTTCGTTGCTGTGTCCGGGCTTTCTCTAGTTGCAGTGAGTGGGGGCTATTCTTCGTTGTGGTGCGCAGGCTTCTTATTGTGGTGGCTTCTCGTTGCAGAGCAGGGGCTCTAGGCGCTTGGGCTTCAGTAGTTGTGGCACATGGGCTCCATAGTTGTGGCTGGCAGGCTCTAGTGCACAGGCTCAGTAGTTCTGGTGCACAGGCTTAGCTGCTCCACCACATGTGGACTCTTCCCGGCTCAGGGATCGAACCCGTGTCCCCTGCATTGGCAGGTGGATTCTTAACCATTGTGCCACCAGGGAAGCCCTGGGAAAGTCTTCTTCACTGTTTTATGGCAACTCTTGGTATTTTATAGTGGGGCTAAATAATCATTGAACAGATATGCTTCCTCTTGAGTAAATATTATATAAAAGAATTCAAATTCACAGGATAAATTAGGGTGTGAATTAGTAATTTTAGTTTTTTTATTGAAGTGTAGTTGATTTACAATGTTGTGTTAGTTTCAGGTGTACAGTAAAGTGATTCATATATATATATACATATATTTATATATATGTATGTATGTATTCTTTTTTTTAAATATGTACTCTTTTTCAGATTCTTTTCCCTTATAGGTTATTACAAAATATTGAGTGTAGTTCCCTGTGCTATACAGTAGGTCCTTGTTGGTTCCCTATTTTATATATTGTAGTATGTATATGTTAATCCCAATCCCCTAATTTATTCCTCCCCCACCCTTTCCTCTTTGGTAACCATAAGTTTGTTTTCCATGTCTGTGGGTCTAGTAAGTTTAGTTTCTTAATTTTACAGATTTTCATTATAGGCTTTCTTTACTATGTAGTATTTGATATTACAAAAATTTGCCATGTGAAGCTTTACTAGAATATTCTTTACTTTTAATGTAAAGCATACATTTTTAAGAACAATTGGGCTGTTAGCAGGGACTCTATGAATCAGTACCTAGGAAAGTCAGCCGTGCTGATATGAGGTGCTCGATATATTTTTTTTATTGAGATAAAATTTACATATGATAAAATTCACTATTCACAAAGTTCACAAAGTTGTGTAACTATCACCACTAATTCCAGAACATTTTCATCACCTCCACAAAAGATACTCCATACCCTTTAGCCATCACTCCCTATTTTCCCCTCACCTGCCTCTGACAACTACTAGTCTGCTTTCTGTCTCTATGGATTTGCCCATTCTGGACATTTCATATAAGAGAATCAACAATACGTGATCTTTTATGTCTGGCTTCTTTGACTTAGTATAATGCTTTCAAAATTCAGCCATGTTATATAGTACTTCATTCTTTTTGTGGCTGCATAATATTCCATTGTATGAGTATATCACATTTTGTTTATCCATTCAAATGATGGACATTTAGGTTTCCCACGTTTTGGCTATTATGATTAATGCTACTATGAACATTCATCTAGAAGTTTTTGTGTAGGCATATGTTTTCAATTCTCCTGGGAATATAAACAGCAGTGGAATTACTGGAATATATAGTAACTCTATGTTACCTTCTTGAGGAATTGCTAGACTGTTTTCCAAAACAGCTGCACTGTTTTATGTTCTCACCAGCAATGCATGAGGGTTCCAGTTTGTCTGCATCCTCGACAACACTTGTATTGTCTGTCCTTTTGATTATAGTCATCTAGTGGGTGTGAAGTGGTATCTCATTAAGGTTTTGATTTGCATTTTCCTAATGACAAATGATGTTGAGCATCTTTCCATGTGTTTATTGGGTATTTAAATATTTAATTTGGAGATGTATCTATTCAAATATTTTGCCCATTTTAAAATTAGGTTATTTGTCTTTTTATTGTTAAGTTTTAAGAGTTCTTTATATATTTTGGAGTTTACAAAAGCACCTTATTAGATACAGGATTTGCAGTTATTTTCTCCCATTCTGTGTGTTGCTTTTCAACTATCTTGATTAGTGTCCTTTAAATTCTGAAGGAGTCCAATTTATCTTTTTTCCTCTTGTGCTCATGTTACTGGTATCATAGCTAAGAAACCGTTGTCTAATTCAGGATCAAAAAGATTTATGCCTATGTTTTCTTGTAAGAGTTTTACAGCTTAGTTTTTACACTTAGGTCTTTGATTCATTTCAAATCAATTCTTGTATATGGAGTGAAGTAGGAGTGCAAATTCATTCTTTTGCACTTGTAATTTTTCAGCTGTCCCAGCACCATTTGTTTTTTTTTTTCCTCAAGAAATATTTACTATAGTAAATAGAACTGATTTTTAAGGAGCCTAATGAAGCAAACTCTGTGCTGGTTTGAATAGAATACAATCAATAATGATGACTTCTGGGTCAGTCTTTTTTTGTTTTTGTTTGTTTTTTATTTTATGCTTTTCTTTTTTTATTTTTTGAATAAGAAGTAGAATTAGAGGTAGAACACTAACGGTAAACTAAGGTGTCTCCTTTAAATACCTGGAGTTCCCAAATGATATTCCCTTCTAAGAAATGTTCCCTTATAGAAATATTCTGAATATTCCCTTCTAGAAATATTCTTATACCCAGGGTCATGTGGAGGCAGGGATATTATTAGTTAGCACTGGTGGTTTAGTGCTCTGTAAGCTTGGATCTACTCCCAGGTGCATATAACTCTTCTCCAAATTTGGGGGAATATATCTCACCTGAAGCTTTGTAGGATTTGCCTCCCTTGCTTCTTTTGTGTTCCCCTGACATTGGTTTCTGCTTCTATGTTACAGAAAAGAAGAAGAAAAGCTCAACCAAGAAAAAAACGTTTCTGTTTATTTAGAAGACACAGACTAATATTCTTAGATGGTAAGGGTCACAAATGGGTTGATTTCTTTCCTTAGCTTTCCTATATGGTTCACCTCTACTGTGGATCCCCTGATTATATGATTGTTAGGTGTTTCCTATGTGAAATTAGAGGAGCTGGAAATTAGGGAGATAAAAGTCTTATCTTGTGTTATGGACGGCTTCCCCTTTGAGTGTATGTTGTGCAAAGGACTAGGAAGCTAGATCCTACTACCATTAAAGCCAAGAGAATTCTATGATTATTTGAGGTTCTGGGGTTATATTTACCACCAAAAAGAATAATATATTAACTTTCAATATGTAAATAAAATTTTAATGAAAGTGTTTTTTTCTTTTGTTTTATTGTAAACTAATCATGGCATTTAAGAGAGTGACAATAGATATGCTTGGCATTTTGACAAGAGAACTTCTGTATTATTTGGAATTGATTTCAGCTCCTCTCATTTAGTTATTGGGACTATGAATCCAATTTTAGTGGTGTGTAATTTTGTTTTTCCAGTTTTTAGGTTTATTAGGCTTAAAAGGTAGGATGATTTATTTTTCACATGATCACAATTTCTGTTCTCTGAAGTAGGTCCGCTATTATTATTTGCAGAAAAAGCCACATTTTTATAGCTCCAGTGAAAGTCCTCAAGGATTTATAAAATAGAATAGGGAGAAAAATGATTCTATTGTAAACCTAGAAAAAAATTTTGGTATCAGAGAGATTTTTACCAAGGTCTATGCTTATTTTATTTTATTATTTATCTGTTTATTTATTTGGAACTTTTACTGAGATATAATCAACAATAAACTTCATATATTTAAAGTGTATAATTTGATTTTTTTTCTTATTAGTAATGTATATATGGCAATCCCAATCTCCCAATTTATCCACCCCACCCCCTGCCCCCGCTTTCCCCCCTTACCAAGGTCTATTTTTGAAATCAAGCAGATTTTCTAATAAATCAGAATCATGGAAAATAAAGATGGAGGCTATGATTAAAAGAAATTTAAGGATTCCAAAAAACAAGGGATATATGAATACATATAGCTGATTCACTTTGCTATACAGCAGAAACTAACACAACATTGTAAAGTAACTATACCCTAACTTAAAAAAAAAAAGAAATTTAAGGAAGTAACACAATCAAGTGCAGTGTATGATCCCAGACTGGATGGATAGTAATTTGAATAAACTAATTGTAAAAAGATTTGGGGGGACAATTGGGAAAGTCTTAATATGAAAATTTTCAATATGGGTAATATTAGGGAATTATTGTTAATTTTTATTAACAATAATAATTAACCTTATATATACCTTATTAGGTATAATAAGGGTATTGTGGTACACAGGAAGATGTCCCTATTTTAAAAATGCATATTAGGGTATTTAGGGGTAAAATGTCAGTAATTTGTTTTAAAAAATTTAGCCCCCTTCCCCAATAAATGTATTTATAGCAAAGAAGGCAAAAAAGGCTTTAAAATTGATAGTGAATTCCATACACTGCCCTCTTTACTTTTCTGTATATTTGATTTTGTTTATGATAAAGGGGTTGTGGGGGTGGGGGGATGAATGTATGTGCGTGAGCAGCTATGGATCATGTGAGAGTCCATGCAAGGCAGAGACTGTGAATTACGGACACTGACCCTGAGAACTATTGGAATAAGGATCAGGAAATTTTTTTTAAAAGTTAAATTAGAAGAGGACAAATATAGTTAAGACTATTTTCCTTCACGATGGAGAATAGATATAATATATATGTATTTATAATTCTAGGTACTTCTATTGCCCTCTCGCCAAATGCATTATCCATTGAAACTTTTGTTTTGTATTTCAGGAAGCTGAAGATTTCCAAGAATAAGAGCCCTAAGATAAGTTGGAGTTAATGGAAGCTTTTCTTTGGCTTTTCCAGTTGTGACCTGTCTTCCAACCAGCCCTGCAGTATATAACCACCTAGACAAGCAACGTTCTTCTGGAGCCATCATAGGGCCCTTCTTGAGCAGATACCACCAGACTCACACACAGCCCTGTTACTAAGGTTTTATTTAATTTCAGAGTGCAAATATTGTATTTTTTCAAATGCTCATTAGCTTTTGTATACTAAGAAGCTACATTTTTCCCCTTAAACACTCCTTGTGGATTATGACTTGTGTACACATATATTGGCATCAAGTGGGATAAAAGCAAACCTGTCTGTCATAACATTTCCTTTAATATCTTAGTTTCCTTAGAGCAGCATTCTTGCTACTAAAGTTAGCATGTTTATTCTTTCCTTCTCACACTCTCAATTAAAAGGTGAGCTAATGTTCCCAACTGTTTTTGATTGATTAATAGAAAATCCTAAATTCAAACTGTTAAAGAACAGTTTGATTTTTTATGGCTCTCCCTAAGTATGGGACACATTGAATTTCTTTCAGCATATGCTAGGTGGCAGGTGTTTGTTTTTGTTTTTGGTCAATTGATCCAAGGATTACAGTAGTACGAGTCTAAACCACAGAGTAACTAGGGAAGGTTACATAAATACTAATAGATTGACAGATGCCATCCCAAGATGAATTACTTGTCACCTTTTTTTCTGTGCTGTGACTAGCAATTAACAGCTCATACCTTTTATGAGCAGTGAATGACTGTTTAGCTTACTACATTTTTTCCCCAATTCAATAATTTATAACAACAAAGCAAAATCTATGCTCATTTGTAGACTGGAATCATTAAGCAGTTAAATGGAAGGATTTTGAAGTAGTATATTACAATTTAAAAATTTAGGGCTAGTGAAAAAAATCAACCCTAAATGATAATAATTTTGTATGGTGTTATACAAAGCTCTGAGATCTGGAAGAGATTATTTAAAATTTTTCCTTTCTTTATTTTTTGTTTTAATTCAGTTGCTTATTTTGGGGGAGGATGTGGTATGGGGGTAAAGAAATACCAAAGCTAACAGAATGAAACCAACTTTATTATTTTTTCTCTTATACTAGTAGATAAAACAAACTTTATAAGTGGGTCATGGAAAGAAGAGTGCTTTTTAAAGTGTCTAGTCTCCCAGTGTCTTTCCAAACTTAAGTTACTGCTGAGTTTATTTAAAGAATAGAAAACATTAAAAGTTTAGGAACTTCTCCCCCTACCCCCTGCCCATGGGCAACCCCCCCATTTTTACAGCTTGATATTTTCAGTTTTCACCAACTAGGCTGAAGATGTTATTTCTTTTAACAAGCTGGAATCTCCAAATAGTTTCTCTGTATTTAAAGATGATGAACTTTGATATTTTTTCCAATACTAAAAAAAACCCCTGGTATAATTTACGTATGAACCTTGCTTCTGAAATGCATTCCATACCTGTCTCATTTTGTCTTTTATACTGCCTAAAAAAAGTAAGTTTCAGTACCCAGTTTTGAAACTAAAAATTAGATTTAAAGTTTATATTACCTTTCATTCACATTTTCTATTTTTCTCTATAATTCAACCTTTGAAAATATAGTAACTGGCTATTTCTTCAAACAGATGGTCTGGCTGATGTTCCATAACTGTAAAGAGGTAGTTAAAAACCCGTGGAAGGTGTTTCCAGCAAAACTTGTAGCTTTTGTGTCTTGGCTAAATACTCAAGTGTTAATATAGCCCTGTTGTTCAGTGTCTTCTACTTAAAGAGAACTTTTATATTGTAATTTATTTTTTATTGTGCCTTAAACAGTATGTAAATAACCTTCAGTAATAAAGCATTACAATTGTATAATTTGCTTATATGAAAATCTAAACTTTTTACATAGCAGGTCACAGAAAACTGATGGGAATATCTTCACTGAAATATTTTCTTAGAGGCAGCCTGAAAGTTAATAATGGATAGAATTAGCTTCTACTGGATAAATAAACCTGTATGAATTTTCACAGAATTTTCACATTGCTTTGAATAACTGAGAATTGGGCACAACAAACTACTTAGTTTGGGAACTCTTGAAGGAAGAGTATCATCTATTGCATTTGATACTCTTGCATTACCTTCCTAATCCAGAAAACTACCAGCTTTCAAGTCTAGTAAAGGAATGGGAGTTGAAAAATGGAAAGTTATTAGCTTTCCCAAAAGCTGAATCATATTTTCGTTCTTCTCTTATTTTCATTAAATACACGAAGATTGCAGGAGAATAGGTTGACTAATGATTAAAGCAGGGTACTATCCCATCTCTTTTTCAGAAGAATGTGACACCATCTCCTCATTTCACTTCAAGCACTGTGAAAACACTTTCTCACTTCTCCAACCAAAAGAGGCACAAATCTCAGCTTTTTGTAATGATGTCATCATTGCCACTGTCAACAGCAATTTAATAAACACCCAGTTTAGGTAGGTATTGAGCTGGAAACTATAATCAACCTAAAAAGAACATGAAACAAACAGTCTTGAGGCACAAATTGGCCATGAAGGTCTAATACATACTTATCTATTCCCTGACTGATCCTGTATGATCTCCTAGGTCCCTCTGAACTCTAAATTTATAGAAATCTATTCTGAGAACATTCAAATAAAATCACCTGTAGGGAGTAAAAAGGAATTCTGTCTTAGAGTCCTTCATCCTTAGAGGATGAAGATGATTAAGTCCTGCAGAATTCCATTAAAAAAAAAAAAAAGTAAGTTCTCCAAAGCCTGTCCGACTTCATTTTCGAGCAAAGGAGAATAATGAACTCCTACTTGAGAGTTAAGAGTCGCGGACTTGAAGTGAGCAAGTCCAGGTGTGGTTCTGGAAAGAAGCCACGTTCCTATGGCAACTGCCAATCGCCATTTTAGGTCTTCTGGTGGCCTCCCTCCCTCGCGTCACTTCCGGCGTTACCTGTGTGGTTACAGGGAGCGGTAAACAAGGTGTGCAAGCTTCTGGAGAGCTGTCGGGATGCAGCAGAGCGGGGCGGCTGCAGGCCGCGGCTGCACTTTGTGCCCACTACTGGGCGTCCTGTTCTTCCAGGGTGAGTGAGCCGGCGGCGGGCTCGGCCACGCTTCCGGCCGGGGGCTTAGGGAAGATGGTCGCTTTTCCGGTTCCGGTGGGGGGTCTCAGGAAAGCCCCCACCGAGCTTCTGGGAAGGAAGGAAGCGGGAGGGCGTGGGGAGGATGGTCTCTTCTCGTAATCACCACCCACTGAGGGGGGTCGGTAGCTTGTCCGTAGTTTCCTGAGCCCGTGGGAGCTCGACCACCTTGTGTGACTTTGCGTTGTGATGTGGCAGTGGCACGACTTGATAGAATCACGGAGGGCACTGGGTGTTATCATGAGTTATCAGTGGTTGACTCTGTGGTTTTGTGGGCTGTATATCCTGATTAGAAAAGGACGATTCTAGTCTTCAGTAGTTTGTCCCAGTAATTTTGGGAAAGAAAATCATGACTGTTGGTAATTTTATTTAATTTTTTTTAGGTGATTGTCAGGATCTATGAAGTAAAACGTTTATTAGTCACAGAAAGGATGTCCTTTGATTTCATTGTACTAGAGACGCATTTGTTGAGGAAAAGCAATACTTTACAGTTTTTTCTTTTTAATACAGAAAGAGAGTATCAATTCTCTTAAACTTTTAATCTATTAAGTGATATCAGAAGTATAGTATTCACACTATGACATGACCTTAACATTTGGATGTTTTGCTTTCCTGCAGTTTTCAAGTTGCATAAATTTCAGCCAACCTAATTACCTTCATTTAGGGTGCAATTATTTCCTGGATTTGTCTGTGTGTGTGTGTGTGTGTGTGTGTGTGTGTGTGTGTGTGTGTGTGTGTTGTCTTCCCTAGGAAATCATATGTTAGTGGAGCTAGCATTAGAGTGAATTGTTAACTTCATGAAATTTCTCTGTGGGTAATGGGAATTTCTGAAGGGGACCTTTGACATAAAGGCTTCAGGTGTTCTAAATCTCAGCAGGTAGGGCTAGGGAGTTTTTATTTATTTTATGACTAGTATTTATGTTGCCAGCATACTCCCTGATCCCTCCCAGCTGCCTGTGTCATAACGTGTCCAGTTTTTCAGCTAAATTATTTTGCAATATACTATTTAGGCTGAACTACAGTCACTCCAAATAATCCTAGTTTCCTATCTCTGTCTCAGTCTCTCTCTCTCACACAGGAAATGTGCAAATATTGTCCTATAGAAAAAAAATTCTGGAAATGGTGGGTGATTTTACAAACTTGATGTCATTTAGCACTGAAAAGCATCCATCAATTTAGCAGACCAAATAATTCAAACATTAAAAGTTAAGTTTATGATCTGTATTTATTTGTTGATTTATCTTTTGCCTATGAAAACAAAATGAAACAAACAAACAAAAAACCCCAAAACAGCTTTGTTGAGATATAGTTCACATGCCAAATGGTTTACCCATTTAAAGTGTACCATTCAGGGACTTCCCTGGCTGTCCAGTGGTTAGGACTCCTTGCTTCCACTGCAGAGGGCATGGGATTGATCCCTGGTTGGGGAACTAAGATCCCTCACTGCCCACCCCCCCAAAAAAAAGTGTGTACCCTTCAATAGTTTTTGGTATATTCACAGTTGTGCAGTTATTACGACAATCAATTTTAGAACATTTTCATCATCCCAAAGAAATTCCATAGTCATTGACAGTCACTCATTCTTCCTCCCTCCTGCCCCTGGAAACACCAATTTACTTTCTGTTGCTGTGGATTTACCTGTTTTGCACATTTCATAGAAATGGAGTTGTACAATATGTGTTCCTTTGTGACTAGCTTCTTTCACTTACCATGTTTTCAAGGTTCATTCAATTTTTGGGGGGAGTCTTACTTTTGTTTTGAGTCTCTTAGGTAATAGACTTTGGTTTCATACCAGTTTATTTGCCTTTCCTCTTCATATTTAGGATCCATTAAATTATTAACTTGTTTGAATTCTTCCTAAATTATAAGCATGGTCCTGCTCTATCAGTTGTCTAAGTATGTAGAACCAGTAAAATGGTACAGATGCACCTATTTACAGGGCAGGAATAGAAACGCAGACATAGAGGATGGACGTGTGGACACAGGGGAGAAAGGGAGGGTGGGATAAATTGGAAGATTAGGTTTGACATAAATACACTCAGTGTGTAAAATAGATAGCTAATGGGAACCTGCTGTATAGCACAGGGAGCTCAGCTCAGTGCTCTGTGATGACCTAGATGGGTGGGATGGGGGGAGGGGATATATGTATACATATAGCTGATTCACTTCATTGTACAGCAGAAACTAACACAACATTGCAAAGCAATTATAGTCCAATAAAAAGAAAAAAAAAAGAAGGCGGCTAGGGCTCTTACACTTTTCTCTTTTCCATTTAAGTGTGCAATTTTATGAATCAAAGTTTGACAGATTTGTATTTTGGAAAGTTGGGTGTGTAAAACTGGGAGTTTTTGTCATTTTGTTCCATTTCTTCCATGTATAAAATTACTTATGCTTAAATGTGATTTTCTTGTTTTCCTCCCAGATTAAAGTTTTTTAAAATTATTTTAATTATTTCTATAGTAGGCTGTTTTTAACCTGACAAGAATGCTTTTTCCTTCTGGGAAGAGATAAATATTTATTAGCATATTAGACCTAGGGTGGAAGTTTCTGAATGAATGTTACATTGATTGATTTTTTTTCTTCTTATTTTATTTTTCCAGTGGAGGAGACAAATTATTTTATATCCATTGATTTTATTTTTTTATTTTTTACTTTTTTGGCTGTGTTGGGTCTTCGTTGCTGCACCCAGGCTTTCTCTAGTTGTGATGAGTGGGGGCTACTCTATGTTGTGGTGCTTGGGCTTCTCATTGCGGTGGCTTCTCTTGTTGCGGAGCATGGGCTCTAGGCATGTGAGCTTCAATAGTTGTGGCACTCGGTCTCAGTCGTTGTGGCTGGTGGGCTTTAGAATGCCGGCTCAGTAGTTATGACACATGGGCTTAGTTGCTCCATGGCATGTGGGATCTTTCTGGACCAGGGCATGAACCTGTAACCCCTGCACTGGCAGGCAGATTCTTAACCACTGTACCACCAGGGTAGTCCCTCCATTGATTTCATAATACTTTTAACTTCAGTAAAACATATAGAGAAAAGTGCATATGTCATAAGCGTACAGCTTAATGAATTTTCAGAAACTGAACACACCTGGGCAACCAGCACCCAAATCAGGATATAGATTGTTACTGGCATTCCAGAAACGTTCCTTATGCCTCCTTTCAGGCGTTCTTCCTTCTCCTCCAGGGCGAACCAATATCCTGATGTATAGATTAGTAGTGCAGGTTTGTTTAGTTCATCCATGTATGTTATGGTTACTTTTCTGTAACTATACATTTAAGACCTGCTTGTCCAGTGTTAGATTTCAGTAAAGCGACTTTACATATTGATAACTTTGTGGCAAAATTATATTCATGAATATGGGGTTTATATATAATAAGAAGGAAGAAATTGCTAGTAGGTAGTTTTACTAAAGGTGTACTTACTATAATTCAGTAACCAAAATTTGCTCAGAACTTGTAATTTTTATGCTTGTTTTATAACAATTTTTGTTTTATAAAAGGGAACTCTTGGTTTGGTTTAGTTGAATCAATATTACTGAGCATCCATAATGTGCTGTGTTCCATTTTGATGAGCTCAGGGTCTATCAAAGAAGATAGACAAGTTGACAGATAATTTTAGAATCTAGTACTAAGAGAGAAATGTACTAGAAACCATGGCATCACAGAGGAGGTAAACCACCAAGAGGATACAGGGAAGACTTCCTGGAGGTGTCTCCTAAGTTAAATCTTGAAAGAAGAATAAGAGTTAGTTAGAGAAAGGGAGTGAGGAAAATTCCAGACAGAGAGAGGAACATAAATAAGGTACAGAGGTATGGAATAACTCTCCAAGCAAATTTTCTGAAACTTACTTTGATTAGATTAACTTAGATCCCATGTTGACCCCAAATATGTCTCTGTGGTCAGGAGGATGGTGTGTGGGAGCTACCTCCTACTGGCTCTCAAGAGCCAACCTTGCACATGTCTTCCTAACTCAGCATTCAGAGACTTTACCTTTGTAACTTGAAATTAGCCATGGTGGGAGTATTTGTACCACACATATTGTCAAACCCTACATATTTGGGTTTCCTACTTTTAGCTGTTCACCAGCACACCTCTGGATGTAATGATTGGTTTAGGCCAATCTGAGTCACCTTCCAGAGCTGGGAGTAGGGTCTAGTTATTCTTAGTTTGCTCCTCTCCCACCAGATCCATTCACTTCTCTGTTTTCCCTACTCCCTGGAAAGCTGACCTATAAACTGTATCATCCAGGCTGCCTATGGGCTCCAGTTAGGTTTGGTCAGTGGGAGCATTGGCAGGAGGTTGGAGGGCAGGAGGAGAAAGACATTTATCTTCCTTGATCCCTCCCTGTTATGGTGTCATGGTTGATAGTGGCTGTGTTCCTCTGTAGCTATAGCTTCTGTCAAATGGTCCATAGATCCACCTCTTACCAGGCTGCAATACCTCCCTTTGCCCCTTCACGCCTGGAGTGGTAAAGTCTTTGTGCCTTTGTTGGCTTCCTTGATCCTGAGAAAAGTCCCTTTGAAAAACTGTATGGCCCATACACTTTTCAAAGTCTTAGCTGATTGTGGCTTCTGTTTCCTGCCTGGACCCTGACAGAGGCTTTTCCCCCAAGCTCATGGGCTATGTAGGAAAGGGTGGATATCCAAAGAAAATCAGGATATTGCTAGGAAAGGAGATGAGGGGGATGGATATTGAGCTGGTAACAAACAAGAGCTCACTACCTTCAGTTTGGGGTCCTGTGGTGGTGATAGTCAGGTGGGTGTATCCAGTAATATTTGGACACTCAGAGGCAGGTCATGGCTAGCAACATAGTTTGGGGGAACCATTAGCCTATTAGTGGTTGTGAAATCTATAAAAGTGGATAGGATTGTCCAAGGAGAACATGTTGAAAGATGGGTCATGGGATAAGGGTTGAACTGTGAGAAGCACCAGTATTTAAGGGATGGGTAGGAAAGGAGGAGCCTTAGAAAGAGATTTGATAGAAACTATCAGAGATTTTGTTTGTGTGTGTGTGTGTGTAACGCAGTGTGGAGAGGTGGTTGGAGGGAGACTAATGAGATTCTGATTTATAAATCTAACCCATGTTTCTCCTTTGCTGTAAACCAGGGTTGGCAAATTTTGTAAAGGACCAGATCATATTTTAGGCTTTGTTGGCCACATGAGCTCTGTTGCAACTCTTTAACATTGCTGGAGTAGCACAAAAAGAGCCCTAGATAATACATAAATGAATAAAGTTGGCTATGTCCTAATAAAACTTTATTTATAGAAAGATATTGTGGGTTAGGTTTGGCCCATGGTCCATAGTTTGCTGACCCCTGCCCTAAACCAGCTGCCCCCTTGACATTGTCTCTTGGATATCTCAAAGGCAACTTAAACATATCCAGAAATCAAACTCATGTTCTTCCCTGCCAAGCCTGGTACTTTTCTAATCTTCCTTGTGTCAGTGAATGGTATCCCCAGGTCAGAAATCTGGGAGTCATCCTTGATACCTCTCTTTCCCAAGCATTCCACATGTGATCTATTACCAGTTCTTGCTGATTTTACCTTGTAAATATTGTTGTGCTCCTAGTTCTCTCCATGTCCACTACTACCAGCTTCGTTCAAGCTTCCTTTATTTCTCACTTGACTATTGCAGTAGCTTCCTAAGTAATCTCTTTATATATACTCTTAGCTCCTCCTAAGTGTCTTCCCTAGAGTGGTGTTTTAAAAATGCAAACTTCTTCATGCCCCTTCTCAGCCCTATACTTAAGTATTTTCCCTGGCTTCCCATTACTCTAAGAGTAAGGACCTAAATGTCTAAGGTCTTGCCTGATCTGGTTTCTGCTTACCTCCTAGCCACGTCTCATTCTTCCCTCTCATGCTCTTTGTGTTGCTGCCATTCTGCCTTTCAGTTCCTTGACTGACTGTGCTCCTTCCTGGCACAGGACCTTTGCATATACAGTACCTCTGCCTGGAATGCTCCCCCTCTCCTCACCTTGTTACCCCTCCTTCAGAACTCAACTCAAAAGTAACTGTTTTCAGGGAGGCTTTCATTAACCACTCCCTGCTCCCCTATCGTAACTGGTACAGTTCTCATAGCCACTCTCTTTGTCTTTTCTTCACAGTTCTTATCAGAGTTTGTAATTATACATTTGTCTTTATGATTATTTGATTAGTGTATTGAACTTCTGCTGCATTTTAAGCTCCAAAACAGGGAGTGTATGTATTTTGCTCACATTTAATCCCGAACTCAGAGGGTGGTACAAAACAGATGCTCAATAAATCTACATTTGAAGAATGAGTGAATGAATGAGAGTATCATCCTGGAAGCCTTGAGAACAGAGGTCAAGGAGCAGTCACTGCTGCAGAGGGATCCAGTAAAATCAGGAGAGGAAACTGCCTATTGGAGTTTTTATCCCTTGGATTTTGCAGTTTTAAGATAATAATTCCTTTTACTTGAAGTGGTAGTGGAGTCCAGATTGTGCTGTACGGGTCCAGAAGTGGATAGGAAGGGAGGAAAGGGAGACATCTGATATAGACAACTCTTCCAGAAACTTGGCTTAGGATAGAGAGGGAAATAGATGGTAATGAGTAGTATTACAGGGTTAAGGAAAATTTGTTATTGTTTTGTTTTATTATTATGTATTTGTTTTTACAGATGGGAGAGACTTCTCTGTGTTTAGAGGCTGAGGGGAGGGAGAGAGCTCCTCTTGAAAGGGAAAGGTTGAAGATAGTAGAGAGGTTGTGTGTGTGTGTGTGTGTGTGTGTGTGTGTGTGTGTGTGTGTGTGTGTGTGTTTCCCTTTCTTTCTGGAGCCAGGCTTGGAAGGTAGGGATCCAGGCAGAGAAGAAGGGTTTGATCTTGCATAGAAAAATGGACACCACACCCTTTCAGATTGGAGGTAAGGATGGGTGCAGACACAGGAAGATATGTGACTAAGCAGTTTGTATGGCTTCACATTTCTTGAAGAGGAGAGACATTTTCTTCTGAGAATGAGGGGTTTATAGATTGCACAGAGGATAAAAGAGGATGGCAGTTTGAGGAGTCAGAAAGAGGAGCTGACCAAGGCTGGTTAAAGAGTCATTATGCCTCATTAAGGACTTAACTGTGGATTGAATTAATGAATTTCAATATGGTAACTATCTGTGCAGTGGTATGATTTTTCTCCTTCAGCGTATACCAGCCATAGTCTAGAAATGATCATCTAGGGCTGAGCTTTTCTTGAATCAGTGCAATGGAAAGGTAGGTGTCTAGGGGACTTAAGAATGTTGAAAATACTGTAAAAATGGGGATAGGAAGAAAGTGGCTAATAAGCACACTTTGTTCCTATGCGAGAACTTTTGGTGACCTGTCCACCTCTTTCTCTCAGTCTCTCTCTGCCTTCTCCCCTCCCTCTGAATTTTGCCCTTAGGGTACTTCCATTTAATGGAGGAAATTGTCTTTACAAATGGAGTGCAAGCGATGGTATATGTGTTTGATTAGCGTTACATACTAAATGTTATGTGAAAATTGAAAAAAGAGTAATAAAATACATAAGAGAATTTGGGAAGGTATCACAAGGGGGCTGATATTTGAGCTGGGTTTTGAAGAGTGTGAGCATTGGGGATGTGGTTACCAGGCAGGATTGGTAGGAAAGGGGAGAGCCTTCCAGACAAAGATATATCCAAAGAAAGTCACGTGGCATGATGGACACAGTAAATTTGGGAAGTGTCAGGACAACCTGGGCATAGTGAAGGGGATGGGATGGGTAGGTAGCTGGAGTAGCAGAAGTTGGGGGACAAATTGGCACTATTTAGATTTTGTTATAGCCCAATAGAGAGTTACTGAGGTTTTTGAATGTTTGTGGTGTTCATTTTAATGATAATAGCTACCATTTATTGAAAGTTTCAATTTCAGGTGCTATGCTAAGCATTTTATATGCTACCTTCTTTAATCTTATTAGATCCTCACAGTGACCCAATGAAGTAGGTCTTTTTATTATTCCCATTTACCAAGTGAGGAAATTGAATCTTGAACAGGTTAGGTAACTATGATCAAGGTCTCACAGCCAGAAAGTAGCTGTGCTAGAACACAAGTTCAGGTCTGTATAATTCTAAATCCAAACTTTAAAATCTCTCTGCTCTGCTTAAGTTTTAGGATAAAGATATTTAAAAGGTATAGGGAGAGTATAGATTATACTTTCATTTCTGCCTTCCAGTTTTCAGAGCTGTATCTTGAGTCATGAATAAGGTGGGTCAAGAATGTGGGCTTGGGAAACAGTAGGGATTGAGGGATGAAGGCTTTCCAGGCAGAGGAACAGCATTTGCAAAGGCATAGGAGGAATGACAAGTTTAGCATGGCAAAGTCAGAGAGGATGTTTTGGATGAACTGGAAGTAGTTCTCATCTTTGCTATAGGTCAGATTCTTAGCAGAGTTGTGAGCTCAGTCTTGGTCTCCTCCTTTTAAGAGGAATGTGAACAGACTAGACTGTCTAGAGAGGAGCAAGAAACATGATTCAAAGCAGTAGAGGTAAAGGCAGTGGAATTGATGACTCATAAGTATGTCTGTAATAGGAAAGGTTGAGAGAGGAAGGACAGAACTAAAGACTGTCAGTAACGATGATGGAGCTATCAAACGAGTGTTGAGCACTTATTCTGGGTTAGGTAGGCTCCTTAGTGTGGTACATTTTTTTAAAAATTAATTAATTAATTAATTAATTAATTAATTTTATTGGCTGTGTTGGGTCTTCGTTGCTGCACACCAGCTTTCTGTAGTTGCAGCGAGTGGGGGCTACTCTTTGTTGTGGTGTGTGGGCTTCTCATTGTGGTGGCCTTTCTTGTTGCAGAGCACGGGCTCTAGGGGCGTGGGCTTCAGTAGTTGTGGCACATGGGCTCAATAGTTGTGGTTCACGGGCTTAGTTGCTCTGCGGCATGTGGAATCTTCCTGGGGCAGGGCTCAAACCCGTGTCCCCTGCATTGGCAGGCGGATTCTTACCCACTGTGCCACCTAGGGAGCCCCTGGTACATGTTTTAATTCATTTATTCTTCACAGTCACCTTCTAAGGTAAGTGTTATTGATATCATTCCTACCAGGATGAGAAACTGAAGAAATCAAGTAAACCTGTGAAGACCACTGAGTCAGCAAGTGATAGGGCTGGGATTTTCATCCTAACTCAACCAGAGGGACTGCTGAGTTTCAGGATGGTGTGTAGGTTTGCTCTCTTCTGAAACCTGCTGCTCTGTTTGCCTTTGGCCTCCCAGGTGAATCATGGCTCACCGTAGTGGAGAAGGAAGCAGGAAAAACAAAGTGCTGATGGCTTACTTTCCTGAAAAATGTCTCCCTAGTGGAAGAGAAATTTCAACTACTGTTCTCTGAAAACAGAGGGAATGGTCATGAGAAAGTGCCAACTCTTTTGGGAGAGAGAGAGTGTCAAAGTTGGATATATGAGGTGGTTTTGGAAAGAGGAAGTTTCCAAAGTTTAAACATGATATTTAAAATTGTTTTAAAAAACTCATTTATTTATTTATTTATTTATTTATTTATTTATTGGCTGTGTTGGGTCTTCATTGCTGCATGCAGGCTTTCTCTAGCTGCAGAGAGTGGGGGCTACTCTTTGTTGCAGTGCACGGGTTTCTCATTGCAGTGGCTTCTCTAGGCATGTGGGCTTCAGTAGTTGTGGCACATAGGCTCAATAGTTGTGGCTTGTGGGCTCTAGAGTGCAGGCTCAGTAGTTGTGGTGCACATGCTAAGTTGCCCCTCGGTGTGTGGGATTTTCCTGGACCAGGGATCGAACCTGTGTCCCCTGCATTGGCAGGTGGACTCAACCACTGCACCACCAGGGAAGCCCTATTATTACATTTTAAAATGCATTAAATTTTAAGTTTAGTAAACTTTTTCCTCCTCATGATTTACTTTTAACGGATGTGTGATTCATTAACCAGCTTTAAGAAAGGGAAAAATGAAAGAAAATTAGATAGAACCTTGGGGTAGATTTATAAAATTCTTTGAAAAAAATTCCTATTCTTATTTCCTACTCTTATTTTGCTGGTGGTTGAGGCAATGATAGCTTCAGGTTACAACCATGGTGTACTTGGGGAAACCCCTCAGACCACAACAGTTGCCAAGGGAGCGGGTGGTGTTGCCTTCTGTGGGCTGACCCACTTGGTTGTAGTTAATTTAACCACAAATCTGTATTTGGAAAAATGGTGTGACTAGGTTTAAAATTTTTACTCAGACATTTATTCTAGGATTTAATATTGTAAAATGACAAAAACACCACCCTTGATTAATGTAGCTATTTGCTTCTTATCCTTTTGGGCCTGCCTGAGAAGATATTTATTGCTGTGGCTTTTTAAAAAAAAAAAATTAATTAATTGGTTGTGTTTTCGTTGCTGCATATGGGTTTTCTCTAGTTGCAGCGAGCTGGGGCTACTCTTCTTTGTGGTGCGCGGGCTTCTCATTGCTGTGGCTTCTCTTGTTGCAGAGCATGGGCTCTAGATGCGTGGGCTTCAGTAGTTGCAGCACGTGGGCTCAATAGTTGTGGCTGGTGGGTTCTAGAGCACAGGCTCAATAGTTGTGGCGCACAGGCTTAGTTGCTCCGTGGCATGTGGGATCTTCCTGGAGCAGGGATCGAACCCTTGTCCCCTGTACTGGCAGGCGGATTCTTAACCACTGCACCACCTAGGAAGCCCTGCTGTGGCTTTTTGATGAGAGCCCTAAAGATGATAGTGTTTCTATGTTGCTCACTCACATCTATATCTTCCATCCAATCTATACATTTTAAACATTTGGGCTTGCTTTGACTAGGTGTTTACATCGTCCTTTCCCTGGAGATTAAAACAGATGCCCTTGTCCGGGGTTATGTTGGAGAAAATATCAAGTTGAAATGCACCTTCAAGTCAACCTCATCTATCACTGACAAACTCACCATAGACTGGACATATCGACGTCCCAGCAGCAGTCGCACAGAATCAGTAAGTGTATACTTTTAAGGATATTTCTTTGAGCCTTCTATGGTCAACAAGTCTGGAATCCTTTTATTGTAAGTCACAGGTACACCAGGTCTTCTTATCTTAGAATAGAAGATGAGCTTCTATTAAATAGAAGGAGATGAGCTTCTACCCTATATGACATTCGTTTGGTCGTGTAGGGCTTTTTCTTCTTCTATGTAAGAATCCTGAAAATAAGCTATAGGAAAAAAACAGTCAGAAACTCAAAGGAAATGTGGTTTAGTTTTGTTTCCCCTTTGTTGTTTCTTTTTGCTTGGCTTCATAGCTTGAGTTTCAGGTTTGTTGTACTAAAAAGGGTACCTCCAGCCTGTTGGATAGAGAAATTCTATAGGTCCCAGTATTAGACATCCTTTCGCTTAAAGCTGCTCATTTCCTGTCATGTGAAGTTGTCTCAATGGGTGTATCTGTTTGTATATCGGTACTTGTAGATTTATCTTGGCATCTTCTCCCAGTGTATAAACATCTGCATTGATTTATACAGCTCCCTTCGAAGGAAATGGTGGCACTTTGTGTTGATGACAAATGCTGTTGATGACAGATGGTCTTGCAATATTAGAAGCAATATATTTTAATCACACAGATAAAACACATTTATGGCTCGAATCCCATTGTGGATGCCTAACTGAAGATTGCAGTACTGCTTAAAAACCCTTTCTCTGTACGCTTTCAGCAATATCTTAGGTCAGGATACTTTTTGTCAAGAATGTGAATGTCATAGCGGTATATAAGATGTATTTTTTTAAAAATAAATTTATTTATTTATTTATTTATTTATTTATTTATTTGCTGCATTGGGTCTTCATTGCTGCACACGGACTTTCTCTAGTTGCAGCGAGTGGGGGCCACTCTTCGTTCCAGTCCATGGGCTTCTCATTGCAGTGGCTTCTCTTGTTGCGGAGCATGGGCTCTAGGCGCTCAGGTTTCAGTAGTTGTTGCATTTGGGCTCAGTAGTTGTGGCACATGGGCTCAGTAGTTGTGGCTTGTGGGCTTAGTTGCTCAGCGCCATGTGGGATCTTCCTGGACTAGGAATCAAACCCGTGTCTCCTACATTGGCAGGTGGATTCTTTTTTTTTTTTCCCCTGAATCAGACTCATTTTTATTTTTGAGAACAAGTAAGAGAGCAATGTCAAATTTAGATTCTCATCATTTCGGTTTTGTGCAGCCCGAAGAACTGTATTTGTTTGTGCATCAGTAGAACCTACTGAGTGCAAGGGGCAGGTGGATTCTTAACCACTGTACCACCAGGGAAATCCCTCCTTGATTTCTCAATCCTGTTTCCTTCTTTGGAAGTACTTTCTCTTTGACTTTACTGTATAAGCTTTGGATTTTGTTTTAGGAGCCATTATTGAATGCCATGTAGCATCTCCCAGTTCTCCAGTTATCCTAGTGCAGGTGGCTCCAGTGGAGGGAAGCTAGGCTGTTTTTGCGGTCCCCCACCCCCCCTTCTTTTTCTTCCTTTATTTAAAATTAAAAAAAAATTATATTGAAAGTAGTTGATTAACAATGTTGTGTTAGTTTCCGGTCCCTTTTTCTTTAGACTTAAAGTAGGTCACTTTATTTTGAGTGGTCAGGAAACTATGGCTGGCTTTATATGGCTCTTCCTCCTTGGCCAAAAGTAGGACAGAGCAAACAATGTGGATTTTCGTGGGGCAGAAACCTTAAATGCAAACAGCAGTTCTCCTATGGTGAACCTCGTCAGAAAGTCAGCAAATTCATCCAAGTTGGAATTAGTGGACCCTTAAAGTCACATAACACTATGTTGCAGTTATGTGGTCAGTCAGCATTCTGTCAAATGTATCAGTTAGCAGGATTTGAGTATCACTAGTTTAACGTGAAACTCACAGGTTGGATTAATCTTGAAAATGCACAGCAGGCTTTGTTTTGTCAATAAGGAGTTTCAAACCCTTTTATACTGATGCTGATAATCAGTGATAGGTATTCTTTACAGTGATAGGTATTCTTTACCTCCCTCTTTGGAACACTCATTGCACATTTTAGTATTTGCTGACATCTGTATTTCCCACTAGATGGTAAATTCCGTGAGAGCAGGGACTGTGCCTGATTGGCTCCTGCTGTATCATTTGCTTAACACAGTGCCTGAGGGCACGTAGTAGGTATGAGTGAATGCATGAACAAATGAACCAAGAAGTGACCCAGCATCTTCTCTGGGAAGTTGATTATCAAAATTGGGCAATCCAAGGTTTTTAAGTACCTGGGTTCTTAAGTGGGGATATACCAAGTAAGAAAAGAATGAGGAAAGGCTTGAATCTTGCATAAGAGAGAGAAAGATCATATTGTTTTGTCGTGCCTGCCCAGCCTACCACCAGATATAATTAGGTGTTTTTTGTGATGAAGTGTCTGACCACCAGTCGGAAGCTGCATTGTTTTAATTCAGTATATATTCATGAAGTACCAATCATGCATTTCTCTTGGGGTTTTTATTAATTGCTAAGATAGATAACTTGAGAGAGGCTTATGTTATAGCCTCCTGGTGATTTTGAGAATAAACAAAAATCCCCCCTTTCCCACTTATTAGCTGTGTGCCTTTGAGTAACTCTTTTAATTTTTTGTTTTCGGCCTGTTTCCCTTTCTGCCTGCCCCACATATAGTTCAGTGTTGTTGTGAAGCTCAAATGAGTAAATGTATAGAAGCTGTTTGCATACTATTAAGTGCCGTATGAATTAGATGCTGCTTTAGAATAGGGCTTCTCCGCTTTTGCACTGTTGGCATTTTGATACAGGTAATTCTTTGTTGTGGGGGACTGTCCTGTGCATTGTAGGATTTTTAGCAATATCCCTGGCCTCTACCCACCAGATGACAGTAGCACGCCCACCAGTTGAGACAACCAAAAATATCTCCAGATATTGCCAAATGCCTTGAGGGCAGAATTGCCTCTGGCTGAGAACTGCTACTTTAGGACTTTAAAGGAGGTTCGAGAGTTAGAATCCCTGGATTCTTTCGTCAGGTCTTTTTTTTAGACAAGTTTTATTAGCCTGTCTTTTTTTTTTTTTAATAATTTTATTTATTTATTGGCTGTGTTGGGTGTTTGTTGCTGCCCGTGGGCTTTCTCTAGTTGTGGCAAGCAGCGGCTACTCTTCGTTGTGGTGCGCAGGCTTCTCAGTGCAGTGGCTTCTCTTATTGCGAAGTATGGGCTGTACGCTGGTGAGCTTCAGTAGTTGCGGCACACAGGCTCAGTAGTTGTGGTGCATGGGCTTAGTTGCTCTGTGGCACGTGGCATCTTCCCTGACCAGGACTGAACCCGTGTCCTCTGCATTGGCAGGTGAATTCTTAACTACTGCACCACCAGGGAAGTCCCTAGCCTGTCTTTTAACCTATAGGGTGGAAGTGAACAAAACATAAAACAAAATGTCCAACTGGGAAAACCCATTATATATTTGTATTTTATTTTGGACCTACTTAGCTTTACGTTTTCACTGTGTTTTCCAAATTAACTTTTTTTCTCATGGTGTTGCTTTCTTAGATTTTTCATTACCAGTCTTTCCAGTATCCAAGCACAGCGGGCACATTTCGGGATCGAGTTTCCTGGGTTGGAGATGTGTACAAAGGGGATGCGTCCATAAGCATAAGCAACCCTACCATGAAGGACAACGGGACATTCAGCTGTGCTGTGAAGAACCCCCCGGATGTGCACCATAATATTCCAGTGACGGAGCTAAGAGTCACAGAAAGGGGTAAGCTAACTGCCACCAACCTTCTCCTGCCGTGAGTACTCTGTGATTATCATGGTGGTTTGTGGGGAGATCAGTGATAAGCACAGCTACCTATATTCATTAGCCGGTTGGTCATTGGAACATTCTGCCATTTTGAATTGTCTATGAGGATGAGTTTTTTTATCTTTATTTTTCAAACTGACTTTTTTTCCTTTTTTCCAAATATCATCATAGTTTCTCCATTATCCTTTTTAAATTTTAATTTCAGGAGACCAGAGATCTTGAGGAATGTATGGCAAACCCCTGAATAAGTGGAAGGTTGCCATCTTTGTGAAATAGATGTCATTCTGGTTTCCCTAATGTGTTCATACCCTCAGTTATAAGACCGTTCTTGCCTGCGTCTTGAAAGGGTACCTCCTCTAAAGATGGAGGCAGCACATTTCTTTTATGTTGCAAAGAGCAGCTGTTTCCTTTTAGTGTGAAACATGAGGAGAGCCGGTTAAGGACTGACCTTTTTTTCTACATTATTCTCTGGTGACTGTTGAGTGGTCATTCTAGTACTTACTTGGATTTGAACCAAAGATTTAGAGATTCGGGACTGCATTATGATTCATTATAGATACCTTGTCATTTCTCAAGTCTTTATGTATGTCTCTCTGTCTCTTTCCTCCTCCCCTTTTTCTTTTTCTTTATTTTTTTAAGGCAACTCATAGGTTTCAAAGACACGGGCACATTCATGCTGCTGGCAGGAGTAGAAACTGATATAGTTTTTCTGGAAGACAGTTTGGTAGTATAAATCAGATGTCTTAACATTATATACCCTTTGATCCAGTAATTCTGTTTTAAAATTTATTTTAAAAAATGGAGCTAAATATGAATATTTATGTACAGAGATGATCATCATTATATAACTCATAGATTCAAAGAATTGGAAACAACTTGAAAATCCAGCAGTAGAAGATTGATTCAATAAATTATTCAATATGATAGAATACTATGCAGCCATTAAAAAAATCACACCTGGAAGGAATATTTATGGAAAATATTTATAATATAGTATATTAAAAAGAGGTTAGAAATAGTATGTAAAATGTGATCAGTACATCTGAACATGTACTCTCCTCCCTATATTCAGACTCATGCCCACATGCTCTTAGAAAGAAGATTGAGTAGGTAGATATTTACATGTTGATCCTAAGGAGTGGGGTTGTGGGTAAATTTTAATCCTTCTTTGTTCTTTTATGTATTTTCTACTGTTTCTACAATGAATTTATTCCTTTTATAACCAGAAGAAATACAAGCGCAAAAGTAAGACTATCTCATGCCAAAGGAAGCACTTTGCATGTCCCTCTCTTTTACCCTCTCTTTTTCCTCCATCAGGTTTTGGCACGATGCTCTCCTCCTTTGCCCTTCTTTCCATTCTTGTCTTCATTCCCTCAGCTGTGGTGGTTGTTCTGCTGCTGGTGAGAATGGGGAGGAAGTCTGCGGGGCTGAAGAAGAGGAGCAAATCTGGCTATCAGAAGTCGTCTATTGAGGTTTCAGATGAGTATGTCCAACTGGAGCCCTGAGCAATCAGCCCTCTTCACAGACCTCTTTGTGGACAGTACCCAGACCTTTGTATCCATACCTTCCTTTCTTCCAGGCCAAATTTAGTTCTGCTGAAAGGGAAACTTGTGGATATTAATTTGGAGAGAGCGATGGAGGGGTCAATAACATGGTCCTAGTGTCTTGTTTTGGAAATAAGATTGTACAGTGCTGCGGTTCTGAATATAAATTCTGAAGTGAGTCTCTTGTTCCTTCAAAATGGACAGGAAATTCCAAGTCAGTTATTTTCCCCGTTCTCTTGTTTTGGCACTGAACTGATGTCTCCTGACAGAAATGCCTGAGCAGTGAGAGAGGCTTTAGAACAGCCATGGAGGGCAAAACAATTTATTTATTTATTTAGTTAGTTTTATAGACTGCTTTTTTCTTTTTCTTCTCCCTTTATTTAATTAATTAATTAATTTATTTATTTTTTGGCAAACTTACTTTATATTTGCGAACTCAATGACACGAAAAGTTCTGTTATTATTGTTTGAAATAGTATTTCCCTAGTTACTAGGGAAGGTAATCACCCTTTTTTTTTCTTTAAGAACTTTTATTGAGATAAAATTGACATACAATAAACTGCATATATTTAAAGTGTACAATTTGATTTTTTTTCTTGTTAGTAATGTATATATGGCATTCCCAATCTCCCAATTCATCCCACCCCAAACAATTTAAGTAAGTGAGAACTGTTCTTGGTCAGCTGGTGCTCCGAAGGGACTAATTGAATTGTGGTTGTCAAAAGTACTTGCCAGAGAGCAGGTGTGATCCAGTATTTTCCTTAAGAACAAATCCACTCAACAAAAAGGTAACAAAAGTCTACATGAAACCCTGTTGATTCTCCATTGTCTATATCAGGGACTCTTAACCTGGGAAGAGAAGTCTTACTTTGAGAGAGTCTAAAATCTTTCTGTGCGTGTGTGTGTGCATGTGTGTGTGTGCACATTTGTTTAATGGGAGTGAGAGTGTCCTTTACAAGGAATCTGTGGCCCCCCAAAAGGCAGAGAACTCTGGTAAAAATACTAAAATGTCTGTTTCGAAGCATGGTCTAACAAGATCCTTTATGATCTAGCCCTAAGTCACATTGTTTCTTGCCATTTCTTCTCGTTTGCTCCACATTCCAACTACAGTGAGCTATTTCCTTCTCCAGACATACTATACTCATTTAGATCTTTTAAAAAATTTTCAACATGCTTTCCTCTCACCTGGAATCCCCTCCCTCCTTCCCTTGTTTGCCTAGAAAGCTCTTCCTTATCTTCCAAGCCCCTGATGAAATGTCCACTTCTCAAGAGTTTCCAGGGAAAACTAATCCCTCCCTCCTTTTTGCTGCCACAGCGGTTGACCTTAGCTCTATGAAAACATTTAGCACTTTGTATTCTAACATAATGAGCTCAAGGGACCATGTTTAATTTATGTCTTTATCCCCAGCCCAGCACAAGGCCTCAGACATGGTTGGCGCTCAGTACAGTTCTAAATGAACGATTGTGACCAGCTCCTATTCATTGAGCATTTACTATGTGCCAAGCACTGTGGTACCTGTTTTACATGTGCTTATTTTGCATTTACTCCTAACCACGGTCCTTTAAGTGTAGCTGGTAATATCTGCATTTTGTAGATGAGGAAGCAGGCTCCTAGAGCTTAAGTCATTTGCCTTGTCACCCTGCTGGTAAGTGGCAGAACTGGAATTTAAAACCAGACCTGTCCGACTTCAATGCTTGGCCTCCTAACTGCTCTACCAAACTGAGGACAGTGATTGTTCACGTATGGTTTGTCCTCTTTCTGCAGCACTGACCAGGAGGAGGGTCACTGCATGACAAAGCTTTGTGTCCGCTGTGCCGAGTGCCTGGTAAGTCCCTGTCATTTCTTCTGTTCACTGTTCATGCTTCACCTTCCTGCTTAGTTAAGGGAATCCTTCGCCCTCAGAGGCAGCAGAGGGTATGCAGATAGGTCTAAAGCAAAGTTTGAACCAAAGTCTTTCCCCAAAGCATTTTGGTCTCAGGGGACCCCTATCAATTCTAACCATTATTTTATTTGCTGTCTTTTGGGAATAGAGCGGTGTCCTTAAGTTAGGGAAGGGGACTGTGTAGGCAGCCTCTGCTGACTGACAGGGAACCTCCTGAAAGAGGAGTGTCCTATGCTGCTGAGGTCATACTAGGAAACCTGGCTGAACTGGCTGAACCCAAAGCCCTGAGTTGAATTTTTCTGCTGAGCCTCAGTTTTTCCTGGGGAATTAGAGTGATATAAACTTTTAGGTGACTTGATGGCTTTGTCAATAAGAAATATCCACGTTAGAAGGCTTGCATTTTGACTTAAATTTCAGAAATCTGTCATCCCTCCCGCTTTGAGCACTTGCTGTGACTGGTAGGCTTGTGTAACTGTTCCAGGATCCTAGGAGGAGAGTCTTTCTGGTGTGGTACTGTTGGAAACAGGTCAAAAGCAACTCATGATCTAATACGAAGCATACCTGTCATTTCAGGGTTTAAACTTGAGCCTTCTTTGTACTTACTGCCAAGCTCAGCACTTGGCCAGATGACTGCAGCCCAATTACTCACCGCAGTGTTCTTTGTTTTTCTTTCTCTCACGTACTTGAGTATTATAGGTAAGAAGAGAGAAAAGTTGATAGTGCCAGTGGGTAGGATCTAATTCCAACCTTTTGGGATGTGAATATTTTGATAACAAAAAATAAGCTAATGTCCTGAAAGTAACACAACATTGTTAATCAACTATACTCCAATATAAAATAAAAATTAAAAAAAGAAAAAGAAAAAAGAAATAACTAAATAAGCTAATGTTCATAAGATTATTGTCCACATTTCAGATATTGATTTATTCAACAGTTGTTGTTTGAGCATGTATCTGACATGCCCCAGCTGTGATTTTAGGTACTTAGAAATCAACCGTGAACAAAACTGACAAAAATCCCTGTCCTCAAAAGACATTACGTTTTTTCCATGCCTGGAAAACTCTCATCCGCCAGAACACAGTTGAAATGTTACCTTCTCTTAAATTGGGTTACAAGCAATAACTAACTAAATCTTTTTAAAATTAGTAAAATATATAGTATTTCAGATTGTGCTTAATGCGGCAGAGAAAAAATGTAATAGGAAAGGGAGATGGAATGGCTGGTTAAGGGGGTATGATACCAAATAGGATGGTTGGGGGACTTCCCTGGTGGTCCAGTGGTTAGGACTCCATGCTTTCACTGCTGGGGCCTGGGTTCAATCCCTGGTCGGGGAACTAAGATCCCACAAGCTGTGAGGAGTAGCTTAAATAAATAAATAAATAAATAAATAAATAAATAAATAAATAGGATGGTTGGGGACACCCTCACTGAAAAGATATTTGAACAAATACCTAAAAGTAGAAGCAAGCAACATGGCTATTGTGGAGGAACATTCCAGACAGTGGAAATGGTTGGTGCAAAGACTCTGGGGAGGGGCCATGATTGGCATGTTCTAGGAACAGCACAGAGGCCAGTGTGGCAGGAATGAAGTGAGCAAGGCAAAGAATAGTATTTCTTCAGAGAGATAATGTTGTATCTTATGGAACATTATAGTGATTGTAATGACGTAGACTTTTATTCTTTTATTGATTGGTTGGCTGTGGTGGGTCTTCATTGCTGTGTGTGGGCTTTTCTCTAGTTGCAAAGAGTGAGGGCTACTCTTTATTATGGAGCACGGGCTTCTAGGCGCACAAGCTTCAGTAATTGTGGCACTCAGGCTCAGTAGTTGTGGCTTGCGGGCTCTAGAGTGCAGGCTCAGTAGTTGTGGTGCACAGGCTTAGTTGCTCCACGGCATGTGGAATCTTCCCGGCCCAGGGATCGAACCCGTGTCCTCTAAATTTGCAGGTGTATTCCTAACCACTGCCCCACCAGGGAAGTCCTAGACTTATTTTTTTTCTTTCTTTCTTTCTTTCTTTCTTTCTTTCTTTCTTTCTTTCTTTCTTTCTTTCTTTCTTTCTTTCTTTCTTTCTTTCTTCCTTTCATTTATTTAATTGGCTGCGTTGGGTCTTTTTTGCTGTGCTCAGGCTCTCTTTAGTTGCAGTGAGTGGGGGCTATTCTTCGTTGTGGTGCGTGGGCTCCTCATTGCCATGGCTTCTCTTGTTGTGGAGCACAGGCTCTAGGCATGTGAGCTTCAGTAGTTGCAGCACATGGGCTCAATAGTTGTGGCTCATGGGCTTAGTTGCTCCAAGGCATGTGGGATCTTCCTGGAGCAGGGCTCGAACCCTTGTCCCCTGCACTGGCAGGCGAATTCTTAACCATTGCACCACCTAGGAAGCCCTAGATTTATTCTTAATGAAAGAGAATCCACTGGAGGTTTTTGAGAAGAGAACACTATGGACTGATGTATGTTTTAAAAGGATCATTCTGGCTCCTGTGTTGAAAATAGGTGGCGAGGGACTGTGACAGAAACAGTCCAATTAGGAGACTTCAGCAATAATGCAGGTGAGGGAAGAGGGTGTTGATTTGGACCAAGGTGGTGGTGGTGGAGGTGGTGAGAAGTGGTTGTTTTCTGGTTATAGTTTGTAGGTACAGCCAGAAGTTTTCTTTTTCTTTCTTTTCTTAAAAACTTTTTTATTTAATTAATTTTTTGGCTGTGCTGTGTGGTCTGTGGGATCTTAGTTCCCTGACCAGGGATTGAGTAGGGATCAAACCTGCACCCCCTGTAGTGGAAGCACAGAGTCTTAGCCACTGGACTGCCAGGGAAGACCCCAGAAGCGTTTCGTGACATGTTGCATGTGTATGTGAAAGAATGAGAGGAGTTAAGGATAATTCCAAGGTTCTTAAATTGAGCAACTAATAGAATAGAGTTGATGTTTTCTAATATGTACAAGTCTGTGAGTGCAACAAGTTTTAGAGGGAAGATCAGGAGCTGAGTTTGGATATATTAAATTTGAAATACTTGTTAAAGATCCAAGTGAAGATGTGGAGTAAGCAATTGGTTTTATGGATGTGGGGTTCAGAAGAGAGGTCTAGAATGGAGATATAAATTTAGGAGTCATTAGTATATAGAGACCGGTAGAGATATTTCCACCAGGGAAATGAGTGTAGACAGACAGGAACTCAAAGAACTGAGCTCTGGAGCTCTTGAATATTGATAGTTGGGGGAGATGAGGAGAAATTAGCAAAGGAGGCTGAGAAGGAATGTCCAGTGAGGTGGGAGGAAAACATGGAGAGTTCTGTATCCTGGGAGCCAAGTGAAGAAAGTGTTTCAAGGAAAAGTAAGTGACTAACTGTGTCAGTTGTTCCTGAGTCAGGTGAAGTAAAATGAGAACTGAGAATTGATTACTGGGTGATCTGGTAACGTGGAAGTCATTGGTGGCCTTGGCAAAAGCAGGTTCAATGGAATAATGGGGGTGAAAGCCTGACCCCTCAGGTAGGGTCAAGAAAGAATACAAAGAGGTGTATTGGTGAGAGTGGGTTTAATGACACTTTCAAGGAATTTTGCTGTTGAGTGATGCAGAGAAATAGGGCAATAGGTAGAGAGAGGTGTATGTCAAGAGTTGCTTTTCTTCAGAAATAGAATCACAGATGTAGAGAACAAACTTATAGTTACTAAGGGGAGGAAGGGGGGGACTAATTGGGAGATTGGGATTGACATATATACACTATGTATAAAATAGATAACTAATGAGAACCTATTGTATAGCACAGGGAACTCTAGTCAATGATCTGTGGTGACCTAAGTGGGAAGGAAATCTAAAAAAGAATGGATATATGTATACGTATAAGTGATTCACTTTGCAGAAACTTAACACAACATTGTAAAGCAACTATACTCCAATTTAAAAAAAAAAAGAGTTGCTTTTCTTTTTAAGATGGGAGAAATTATAGTCCATGTGTATGCTGATGGGAATGAACCAGTAGAAAAGGAAAAATTGACGTCACAGGAGTGGGGAGGATTGCTGGAGTGATTTTAGGACCTAGTGCACCAGTGGAGATGTTGGCCTTAGACAAAGGCAGTGAGAATGTATCCCTAAGAAGAGTAAGAAAGGCCAAGTAGATGGCCCAGATGCAGGTGAGTGGGTAAATATGATAGGAGCTTGTGGACGTTCCCTACTGACTATCTCTGTTCCCAATGATGGGAGAAAATAAGGTCCCCAGCTGAAAATGAAGTGAGCAGAAGATGTTAGAGATTTGGAGAAAGAGGGAAAGATATGAAAACAGTCATCTAGGAGAATGGGAGAAAAAGTGGGCCAGAGAAATGTGGTATGCCAGGTAGTACTAATGGCTCATGAGCTTAGAAGTAGTGAATACAAGTTTGAACAATAAGAATAAGAATAATAGTGATAGTGGTTAATCTTGAATGAGTGTTTACAAAGTGCCAGGCACAGTGACGGAAACTGTGGTTTAGAGAAAACGTCAAATAACTTTACCCAAGGTTATATAGCCAGCAAGGCGTGGAGCTGGGATTGTAATCCAGAGGTAGGCTGACTCCTAGCCTAAACTTCTAGCTGCAGTCCTGCACATTTTGCTACAGACAGGCACCTTTTCATGTGTGCTGAGATTTTAAAAAATAGTCACCAAGGAAAAGGGAACCCTTAGGGTTTCGAAGCAGAAATGAGCCCAATAGACACCAATTATAATGAGGTCCTGTGATGCTTCTTGGGAACTTAGGCGGGTCAAATCAATGCCATTTCACTGTTGGTGTCTCCCCTAGCCAAGTTCCATTTGGGGGACCCTAATGTGTGGTCTTTGCCTGAATTCTGACTATGGCATTGTACTTCATATACATACTACAACTACTGTCTTTTCCTTCCAGGATTCGGACTATGAAGAGACATATTGATGAAAGTCTGCATGATAGAAGAAGAGTCACCTAATAACAGAAAATATCCCATTCCACTGGCAGCTGAAGCCTCCCAGAGAAGTGGAGTTGGCTTGGACCATAGTGATGGAGAATTCTGGAAGTCATCAGTAAAGACTTTAGGAGACATTTATTTATTGAAGAAATGTTCTTTTTGTATTTATAAACTGTTCAAAAACTCAGAAGAAACTCATAACCACCCCTTTTAATAACTTATACTGTAATTGAATGAAGGAATTCTTTTCCTAAGTAGAAAGATCTTTTTTGTTTTGCCTTGGCTCTTGAATGTATTACATACTTTCTTCCAATTTTTTGAGGGAGAATCCTAGATGTTGGCCACACTGCTGATGCCAAAATATGTATATATACTTAATGAGATGAGCTTGGAGCTTCCTGATGTGCTCCCAGACAAAATGTTTGTTTGGGATAGCTATTCTTTGTGTTTTGCTCCATGGACATTTTCAGCTGTGAGTTAGCATACAGCATATACTCATTGGTTTAATTATCTCATCACTAATTATTTTTGGGATACTTGAGTGCATAACCCCAGTTTTTTTTAGAGTTGGTAGGCTAGGCAGTCAGTGGTTTACTTTGACTGGGTTTTTAAAGTATTAAAGTGTCATCAGTTTACAATAAGGAAGGAAATGATGAGGTAGAGGGATTCCATTTTTTTTTGTCTTATGAGGTGCAATTTGTTATTTTACTTTCTTGCAGCTGACTGGTTTATGGTTTCCTTCTTGACTTTTCAGATCAGAGGCAAGAAAAACTCTTTAAAAGGTTTTTAGTGGGGCTAAGTAGAATATTTTACCAGTTATTTGCAATGAAATCATCTTTTAACCTATGTTGTCCTTCAGAAGTTGTTTGATTTCTAAAATGTGGCAAGTATGAGCAAACTAAGGTATTTACAAACTATTTTTGTGTAATATTTGAGATGAGGAAGTGAGGGTGTACATAACCTATACTTCCTCCTTCTGTTCTATTGGTACCTTCTATCAACTTCCTCCATTCTACTGCAGCAACCTATTTCAAATTTTAATTTACATGGGATTTTCTATAAGCCATTTAGAAATATGTATGACACAGAGTGAAGTAAGTCAGAAAGAGAAAAACAAGTATCATATATTAACACATATATGTGGAATCTAGAAAAATGGTACAGATGAACCAGTTTGCAAGACAGAAATAGAGACACGGATATAGAAAGCAAACATGTGGACACCAAGCAGGGGAGGGCGGGTGTGGTGGTGGGATGAATTGGGAGATTGGGGTTGGCATATATATACGCTAATATATATAAAATAGGTAACTAATAAAAAAAGAAAGAAATATTTATGACATATCAGGAAAGGTTGACTGTGCAGTCCTCTGTAATAGAGGGATAGAGTTCACTTCTTAATTATGAGACACAAAAATCATCCTCTCCTCCCATCTGTAATTTTTCAACAGGATAGTCTCTTTCCATGATTCTTTGCTAGGTGCCTCAGGAGGTTTCCATATTATAGCATAATACTCTGTATGGTGTAAAAAAATCACTTTTATATTTTTTTGCCAAGATCTGTGTTTAAACGTTGGGTTATTAGTTCTGTCTCATGGATTTGGCCTGGCCTCTTTTGTTAATCTAGTCCACCGATTCGAAAGTCTTATTAGTTAATAGATGTTATGATTGATCTCTGGTCATGCAAGGAAGAAGGGGCAAATGCAAGACTGACAGTCTACATTTCCAGTGGTTAAATCTCACAGTCTTGGGCTACTTGTCAAGTATGTGGTTGTCTGGGGCCAATCTAGTGAGACAGTCTGACACCTCAACACAGAGAGGAAAACAGTTTGAGCAATAAAAGTAATTTGGGCTCCTAGGACATTTTAAGATAGAGATCTACTTGTGGGGTAGACTTTCTGTGGGTCCTCATTTTTTTGAGAAAGAGGTGATGTTACAGGAACCGAGGTAAAGTCACATCCCATTCAGTGAAGAACCAGTTTTGGCTGAGTTTTCTTGTAATTTCCTTTCAGGCATGTTATGAGTATTAATCTGGTGGGAAATGTTTATCACAGCCTTAAGCCTGCTATAGTTCCTTCTTCAGGATTACAGCTTTTGGGTTACAGCATTTTTTTTCTTCAAAGGATCACAAAGCAGTGTTTAGACACATGCCTTTTGAGGATGGAAGGAAGCTAAGGTTTTGTTTGTTTTTTGTTTTTGTTTTTGCTTTTTTAAACTTACTGTTTTAATATCTTCTAAGGTGCTGTTCTCTCTGTTTTTCTTTTTGCTGCTCCATTAGTTCTTATCACACTGTATGGAGACAGCCTTGTCTAGAAAGGGAACTGAATTCTGGAAGCATCAGAGGGGGTTAAAAGCCTTTCAGAATTTTTCTTTGGCTGCTAAAGTCTTTACTTGTTACATTATCTTATGAGTTTTGTCCATTGAGCTCTTAATTCTGTTATCAAATATGAACTTATAAAATGCTATGTGTTTTCAATGTGGCCTGTTACCTCCAGCTTCTTGGGGGCACATTCTCTGCAGCTCTCAAACTGGACTGTGGTGCTTCACAGGGGGGATGTTGCATGTCCCTGTTTAGAAAAGATTCTGGCGGCCAAATCCTGAATCTGAATGTGTGTCACTCTGTTATGGTTCCAGAGGGGAGCTGTAAGAAGAACAATAGGGCATGGATCAAGACTCCCATTTAATTACACAATTTAAAACTTTGCTGCCAGATGAGGCAGCTCCATCCCTTTGACTCCAGTGTTGGACTGTTAACTGCTGCATTTCACTGCGTTGTTTGTTTGTTTTTGTAGGAGGGTATGCGCTACTGGGTCATGTGCATAGACGTTGTAACTCTTGAGATCTTTACCACATCATAATTAATAAACTTCTTTACACTTTCTGGCTACTTTTTGGCGTATATCTACATATTAGATGCAAGCTGTCCTGTGAAAGAGAAGAGGGGTGGTTTGTGACTTGGAGAGCAAGCATGCAACAGCTTGTCAAATGATACAGGACAAGTTCCACAAAACAAGTATGCCCATGTGTAAGTCAAGCCAGTGTAGGCAAGGTTGAAGGCGTGTACGCTGAGAACACTTATTTTGAAGTGGTAACTTAAAAGCAAAAGATACGTTGATGTGAAGAAGCTTTGAGATTTTATCTAGGATGTCCAAGTCACCCAAGGGATTCTCTGGGGGAACAAAGTGCTTCTTGTATTCTAGAAATGCTGATATAACACGGTCAGGGGAAATTGGCATGCCTGGATGGTGAGCTGGAGGACTGGGTCGGCATATCTTTGGAAGCAGGGACTGGGTGATTGGCTGGCTATATTGCCCCTCTGTGTTGAGAGAGAGAGAGAGAAAAGAAAGGTTGCTATATTTTAGATACAGAGCAAAATGTTTTGTGTTAATCTTAAATTTATTTTGTTTGCATGAGGCTGATTTCTTTCTCAGCATGTTTGCCTGGGACCATTCAAGATCCCACGCTCTGAGAGTTTGTAGTCTAGAAGGGGAGATGGCACCTGCAGTGGTCTGAAACATGAGGCTCGCCTCAGTAAGGTGAATTTATTATCTCATTTTAGAATGAAAGCATAAATAAAAATTGGGTAATAGGCCAGATGACTGAAACGAGAACCTTGATTTAGAGGTTCCTGTTTGTGTCTCTGCAGCCACCTCAGAATGCACGCATTTGGTTTGCTCTGAGCCTGACCTTCTACGCAGGCAGAAGTGTCTTCAGTGGAACTTGGCAACTGCAGTGGTGGGGAGTTCAGTGCATTTCTTCTCCTGGCGTTCCTCATCTTGGGTAAGCATTTGCTTTGTATTTCTCAAGCAGTGACTTGAACTTTTCTCACTTGGAAGAAGGCTGGTTCTGAAGGTTTTCATTTAATGGCAATCTTTTTGGATTGTGAGGTCACAGTCAAAGAGCGGTCAACCTCTGCAGGGGGACTGCCATGAGGTAGTCTAATAGGGACAGTGTTCCTTAGTGTAGAGTAACTTGTATTAAGGTCCTCAGAAAAAAAGAGCAAGGTTTGCTCTTAGTGAAAGAGTAAATGATGATGATGACGGTGATAAGGCTTTAGCTTTTAAGTTGCCTGTGGCTTTAGGTAGAGCTGTGACTAGCTGTCTTTGGACTCATGGCAGAATTCTTCCTGCACGGTTTCTCTTCTCCCAATCCTAGACAGGCTAGTATTTAACCTTAAGGAGTCAGGAACTTAAGCCTCCCAAGAGAGGTAGGCTGCCACACCCTCTGCATAGCGCTGATCTCAGGGAAGATGAAGTTGGATGGTTTAGTAGAGCCCAGTCTAAAGGAGAGAGCAGGAGTAATGACTCCCAGGGTCCCCTTCAAGCACAGGGTTGACCGATGTAACTGAGATTGTATTATAAGGAGCCATGTAACCTACCAGTCTATATTAAATGGTCTTGGAAGGAAAAATGAGGATGCATTTTAGCAGGTTCATGCCTCAGAGTGGTTATGTGGACTTGTATACCTAAAACACATCCAAGAGCCTGGAGGTACACAGTGACATGTAAATTGAGGGAACTTAGCACTGCAGGTGGAGCGGCTGCCTGAGTGAGGGAAGGCAGTGCGGGTGTGTGCTCGGTGGTTGCTTGTCCTCACTAGAGGCAACCACCTTGAGAGAGGGAGTGCCTCTCACTTATTTTGTCCTGTAATATTGTAGTATTTGGGGGTCATTTCCACATCCTGTGTGGTAGTCTCTTGTCATGAGTCTCTTTGCTGAAGATTTTGTTTTTCCTGTTATAATTTTGCCAAGGACAACAATTCCCCTACACTGTTAATAATAGAAAAGGGGGTCCTGATAGTTACAACGCCCTAGGAGTGGTATTTGCCAGAGGTATTTTGTGAAAGTACCATGAGCTCAGGTCCAAACAGTTGGCTAACACATGAGATAACTTAAGATAATATGCAGAATTATCTAAAGAACATGCTGGTGAGGTAAATCATTATCTGGGAAAGAAAGCAGGCTAAGCTGAGGATTCAAAAGGAGTCTATCAAGGTGCTTAAGGTGCATCTGAATGCTTTGGTTAGATTTTTAGACACTGAGATTCACATATATATTCTGAATTATATTATTTGAATAATGAAATTCTGAAATATATATATATGTAATATCTATCTAGCTGTATTTTTAAAAATAAATTTACTTATTTATCTACCTATCTGTTTATTGGCTTCATTGGGTCTTCGTTGCTGTGCATGGGCTTCCTCTAGTTGTGGCAAGCGGGGGAGCTGCTCTTCATTGTGGTGTATGGGTTCCTCATTTCGGTGGCTTCTTTTGTTGCAGAGCATGGGCTCTAGAGCGCAGGCTCAGTAGTTGTGGTATGCAGGCTTAGTTGCTCCAAGGCATGTGGGATCTTCCTGGAGCAGGGATCGAACCTGTGTCCCCTGCACTGGCACGTAGATTCTTAACCACTGCACCACCAGGGAAGTCCCTATCTATCTGTATTATATGGCAAGAGTTTCTGAATATTTGCCAACTAACTAGGCAACTTGAACTTGACTGGAGTGTTCTTGGCCCAGTTAGGTGTTGTTAATTCATCTGCTGAGTGGCCCCTGGGCTCCCACCCTGGTCTTACTCTGTGCTGGCACTGGAGATGCACTGGCCCATAGGCACAGCTCTTGGCCTCATGGAGCTTATAGTCTTGGGGGGTGAGGCTGGAGAGCAAGGCTTTAATCAAACAAACACATCAGTAAATAGATAATTAGAAGTTGTGACAAATGCCTTAAAGGAAAGAGAACTAGTATTATTCAAACATGTGGCTAGGGTCTGCCCTGGGAAGGGCGGTTCAGGAGAGGTTTCCCTGAAGAAATTACATTTAATTTGAGGTCTGGAAGATGAACAGGAGTGAACTAGGGGAAGGGTGTGGGAAGAGCATTCAGTCAAGGGGAGCAGATCAATCTTGTTTTGATAAGTGAAGTGCAGGGAAGCTTTGCTGCAAAACGTTGACTGCTTTCACACACATAGAGGAGCAGTACAGTCGAGGAAGGAGATGGGCCCTGGCCCAAGATGCGTGGGTTTGAACCCGGGCTTGCCACTTGCTCTGTTATTAGGCAGGTCACTTCACCAATCTGTGCTTCGGTTTCCTCCTCTGTAAAACCTCATAGGGGGTGGTGAGGATTACATTGGTTAACGTGCAGAGCCCTCAGACAGGGCTAGCACATAACCCTCTCTAGTTTATTGAGTATCAAGTACTGATTTCTAGTGTGGTGCTACATTACCTAGGGGGGAAAGATCTGATCCTTTAATGTTAAGAATGAGGCCCAGGGAGATTGAGTGGTTTCCCAAATATCAAAGAATTAGTTAGTGGAATGTCTGATCTGGGAAGAGAATTTTTTAAAAACTTGATGTTTTTTCTGTTAAATCATTGCTTTTCTATTCATTCACACAGAGTTCTGGTGGTGCATTTGAGTACTTAGGACTGAAAATGGGTATCTTCTATTTACCAGATTTTTCCACATTTCTTAGAATTTGTTTGAAAATGGTTTGGGTGTGGCTCTGCGTGTCTTGAGTTTGGTGACTAGAATTAAAGTCTTTTGGGGGTCGCTGGTTTCCTCTTAGAATAGAGTGATGCATTTGCAGGAAGTCTAAGTTGATTTCAGTTTGATGGTTGTCTGGGCAGCTATCAGCACTTGTTCAGTATATACCAGGAACGTCACTGATGCTGTAACCCAGGCATGGGACACTCATAAATGAGATGCATATGGTCCTGCCCCTGAGAGCGTACATAAGTCTACACTGTAATCAATGATTACTCCTCCATGCAAATGGCACACTGCTTTGGGGAATATATGACAGCTGTTTGCTGGGCAGTGAAGGGAGCACAACCAACTACTTAGAGAAGAATTCATCCAGAACACAACAGGGATCTCAGATGTCCCCGATAGGATGAATTAAAGCTACGATATAAGGGACTTCCCTGGTGGCACAGTGGTTAAGAATCCGCCTGCCAATGCAGGTCTCACGGGTTCAAGCCCTGGTCTGGGAAGATCCCACATGCCGCGGAGCAACTAACTAAGCCCGTGCACCACAACTACTGAGCTTGCACTCTAGAGCCTGCGAGACACAACTACTGAGCCCATGCACTGCAACTGCTGAAGCCCACACGCTCTAGGGCCTGTTCTCCATAACAAGAGAAGCCACTGAAATGAGAAGCCCACGCACCACAACGAAGAGTAGCCGCTGCTCGCCGCAACTAGAGAAAGCCCACATTCAGCAATGAAGATGCAAGGCAGCCAAAAATAAATTTTAAAAAAAGTTATGATATAAAGGAAGCCCTTTATCAAGCTCACCCATGTATGCGTGGGGTAAGGTGGGTGTCATGGAGCAGAAATAAAGCTGTGGCTATCCTGAGAGAGATCTGTATTTTCATTAGAAGTACTCATATTTAGGGAAACTTAATGTGACTTTTGGTATATCTGAGTCAGTGTAATTGTTATCTACATTGTTGCAATGGGATTTAAGAACTGAAACTTTAAAAGTTTCCAGTTCATTCTGATTCATCATTTGCCAGTCTTGTAAAGGTAGACTCTCAAAACCCCAAATCTCCTCTGAAGCTACAAACTCTATTTCCTATCTGACTTTTAGGCTATAAAAATAGGATCTTATGTGGTAATCCTTTCTATTTTTCAAAGCACTGTTATCTACATTATCACATTCGATCCTTGTGTTGTTATCCCCATGTTACAGGCAAGGAAATGGAGGTTTAGCAAGGTCAACTGACTTTCTGCATAAGGGAGACCTAGGTAGGCCCACCTTAAACAGCTTGACCCTGATTTTCCAGATGGACGATTTTGTTGATTAGAATACAGGTAAGAAATCTCTTAGGTAATCATTTTTTATAAATTAAAATGGCCACTATGCATGCTGGACTTCCTGCAGAGCCGGGTAGGGTACTATGATGTACAAAGAAGACATTTCCTCCTAGCAGATTCCGAGGTGGAATTACTCCAAGATGTTAGGGTGCAGAGATCTTGACTGAGACCAGCCTCAGCAGTAGGTAGGAACGCAAGGCTGGTTGAATTGTAACTCCTTGGAGTTAGGGTTCTTCTGTTTTCTTAAGAAAATTGAGGGGCATTGTGCAGAACGGCAAATCTATTCCCAGGAGCTGGTGGATGCCGGGAAATTCATACCACAGAGGTAATATAGATGATTTAAAAGTACTTTTGCCCTTGCACAGCCCAATTCTCATTCTACTCATGCTATCCTGCCTCAAAAAGTGAAAAAATAGAAAAAAAAATCTCACCATGGACTTTTCATGTGGCTTCTTTGTGTCATGGAACTTGGTGAATGCCTTAACTGAGTTTAAAAAATTTCCTCTTATTTGTGTATCTCCTTTCTTACATGTCCAGAACATTCTTTATATATTTAAAGGTAATCATTTTAGTTTAGTTGGAGAGGTAAGTTAAATATTTCAGGCTGAGTATTCCGTAATCTTTTGTTTATGTGAAACTCTCAGGTTGTAGATTGTCTAGGATTGTCATCTCAAGGTTCTCCTGGAATTATTTGTTTTTTTTCTCTTGAAAAGCAACTTTCATCTAATCTTCCCTTACAGCCAATCTGAGGCAGCCCCCAAGTGACTCTCCAAACACCACTCTGTTTTGTTTCATCATAGCAGTTACCAGCATCCGCTGTTTCTTATGCATTCATTTGCTGCTTTTTTTCTCTCCATCTCCCCTCCACATGCAAACTGCACATGTGCCGGGACTGACCTTGTCTTCCTTGTTCCATACTGCAGCCCAGTGCCTCGGACAGAGTTTGGCTCACAGAGACACTCACTATTGATTTGTTAAATTAATGAACTCCTCTTGACACTATTTTCTGATTTTTTTTTTCTTTTAGGGTTGAAAAATTGAGAGCAGCATGTTTTACCCACTGAAACTCATCCTGATGCCAGTGTTACTGGGTAAGTAGAAGCCAAGGGACCAAGGAGGGTATTTGATTTCTTGTAAGTCCCATGCATGTTCAGAAGCCAATTTATATATTTTCATTTCCCCTTGATTTGTTGAAAACGGAAACCCCAACCTGGAACTTCATAGTTTTGTTGAGACAGCTGTTTTTCTGAAATAGCTGTTTTAGAAGCCAGGTATCACAGTCTTTCTTGGAAAGCTGAATATTCCTCTGTTGCTATTAGGAATAGAATGCCTTTGGGTGCTAACTGGGTGCTCTAGGACCTTCCTATGGGATACAGAGAAAGTATCTTGCTGGCATTCCTTCACTTTAAATTGTTATCTTTAAAACCACAGCTAGTCTCAGATCAGGAAATGAAATCACCAAAATCCAGAGAGTCCCAGAATCCCTGTAATTGTTTTCATGCTTTAGCCACACTAGCCTTCTTGCAGTTCCTCAAATGCACTGAGCTCTTTTCCAATTTTGGATGGTTTTCTTTCTCCTGGAACCTTCTCTCCCCACCTCACCCTAGGAAGCCTGCCTTAGCCTTCCTTATCCTTCAGGCTTCTCCTTAAGCTCTACTTCCTTTTAAAAAGCCTGCTCTGGCTGACTCCTCAGACCAGATTGGAGTCTCCTGTCCCTGCAGTGCTCAGGGCTGCTGCTTCTTGCTCACCCCATTTCTTTCTAACTTTTTCATCCTTTTGCCCCCTTGGCTTCCTCTCCACCCCATGGATATAGCTTGGTCAGAAGAATAAATTAGTTAGGTGATTTGCTCTCACAGCTTTTCATTTTTTCTCTTTTTAAAAAGTTTTTTTTATTTTATTGAAGTATGGTTGATTTATAAAGTGTTAATTTCTGCTGTACAGCAAAGTGATTCAGTTAAAAATATGTATATATATGTTACATACATACATACTTTTTCGTATTCTTTTCCATTGTGGTTTATCACAGGATATTGACTGTAATTCCCTGTGCTGTACAGCAGGACCTTGTTGTTTATCCATCCTATTTTTCTCTTTATTATCAGGTTTTTAAACTTTGCATAGTGACATAAACACTGACTCAGCAAAGTGCACGAAAGAATGGTCTTTGCTCTAATTGCAGGCAACATAGGGTGTGCACAAAATGCAGTCAGACACACACACACACGCACACACAAGAAAATGGTATGTATTAGGGAATTTTTTTCCTCCATGGCATCAGCGTTATAGTAATCTCAGAGGCTATTTAGACATTTCCCCAGAGATGGGTGAATTAGCCTGCAGGGTTTTGCCCTCCCCTCCAGAGACTGAACGATCTAACCCTCTGTGGAGTGGCCTGCTGACATCAGTGGGGTTTGTACTTCTTGTGGAGAGGTTTTCCTCCTCTGTAGAAAGTCTCAATTTCTTCAGCCTTTTCTGTACAAAGATTACCCATCAGGTAAAAGTTTTTCTTCACTTTGGTTGCTGCTCTTGCTTTTTTAGCAAACTCATTTAATTCTGTACACAGCGCTCTTCATATTACATTAAATTAGCTTCTTATACCTTTAACCACACTTAAAGTTGCTCAGTTCTTCCTTACAGGAAAATTCCAAATCACTTTTGGAAGTACTTTTGATTTCTTTCAAAATAATTCCCTCCAGAGGGTGAAGAGATCATATTTTCTTTCATGTCCTCCCCACTGTGTGTGCCTGCTGTTGGGCAGGAAGTTAACACTCTTCTCTCAGGGCAACAGCTTGGATGGAGAGGTTGGCACCTTTTCTGTTTATTCCCAAATCCGCTCACTTGGCTTTTCTTTGACAGGAACTGGCCAGCATCTGAATGTGTCTTTCTTGCTGTGGTGGTCTCTTTGCATAGAGCGTGTCTTGTGAAAACAGAAATCTCCACGTAATGGTTTTCCCTTTAGATATGGCTTTTTCTTTAAGTGGAAAGAGAAATTACTTGAGCAACGGACAGAGAGTGGGGAGTTACCACATGGGGTAACCCCTAGAGGCTGGAAAGCCAGGGCTGAGGGCAGAGCTGGAGGGGGGAGGTGGGGAGAAGGCAAACAAAAGGGAAATTCAAGGGAGGAGCTATGCTCTGTGTTCCTTTTGTAAAGGAACTAAAGAAGGAGAAAAGCAGAGGGATGCAAAAATACCTGTGAACTGGCTTTTCGGTTAGGGAACTGGTGGGAAATGAGGAGCCAGAGACATCCCATTTCCTGTTGATGGGTGTCTAAACTCATGATCTGATAGAAGAGACTTCAGGGTTCCTCTTCTTTCTTCTTATTTTGTTTTTGTTTTGTTTTGTTTTGTTTTGGCCATGCCACGAGGCTTATGGGATCTTAGTTCCCAGACCAGAGATTGAACCTGCGCCCTTGGCAGTGAAAGCATAGTGTCCTAACCACTGGACTGCCAGGGAATTCCCTCTCTTCTTTCTTTAGAAAGCAGATTGCAGGGATGAACTCTAGAATAGGGGAAGGGACTAGCTAGGAGCACAGGACCAGTTAGCATCTATACAGCATGAAGATTGTAGAACCCCTCTGACTGGAGCCATGTGGGGGTAACTACAGGGTATTTCCCTTACCCTTGGGAATGCCATGCTGGTTTGAATGAAGGACCTCTGAATTCTTTGTCCACTTTGGGTCATCTGGGAAGGGAAGGTGTATGTACTTGGGGATGAATACTCATTTTTCTTGTTGAGTGTATGTGTCTGAGTGATGTTTCCTCTTGCCTCTTGACTGCTGTAGGTTATTCCTTGGGCCTGCATGATTTGATTGTTTCCTCTGTGGAGCTAACAGTCCACGTGGGTGATTCAGCCCTGCTGGGATGTGTTTTCCAGAGCCCAGAAGAGAAACATGTGACCAAGGTAGACTGGATGTTCTCGTCAGGAGAGCATGTCGAGGTAAGAAGGAGGAAACACTGCTCTGTATTAGAAGCCCTGGCTGATGGTGTCAGAATGTGGGGAGAGGGTCATCCTATGCCAGGAGGTGGGGTTGCAGGAACTTGGGCTCTGGAGCTTGCCCAGACTGAGCCTCCTCCTACTCTGGCCCCTTGCTGTGGTGGTCTCTTTGCATAGAGCGTGTCTTGTGAAAACAGAAATCTCCATGTAATGGTTTTCCCTTTAGACATTTAGTGTAATCAGCTGGGCAAATTACTCAACCTCTCTGAGCTTCTGCTTCCCCATCTGTGAAGATGAAAGTGGTTAGGATAATGGTAATACTTACTTTTGAGGTCATTGAGAAACTAATGGAGACATGCACATAAAGTTCTTTTTAGTTCCTTTCTTCTATGTCTCCCATTTGTAGAGTAGCATAGGTGGATGGGAGAGTGAAAACGCACTGGTCTAGACAAGAGTTATAGCCCAGGCACAGGGATGATTCCACAGTAATCGTTTCTTTGGGGAGGGGGCAGTTTCTCTCAGCATTCCACTGACCTGTTTATGTGCTGGGGGATCATCTCTTTGTCCTTCATTGCTGCTTAAAGTGTTGGGATTATCAGATTCAGCATGGCTGAGTGCGGGCCTTTTATGGGGGCTCTTTGGATTAGGAGAAGCCTCATCTGAGATTCTGTGGAGATACTTGCGTGTCAGGATCATTTGTGAAATATGTCCTAAGTAATATATTACTAACAGTCAAGTCTCAACGTTTGCAAATGAAATATTGCTTTTGTAGCTCAAGAGCACGTTGTCCCCATAATGCTACAGTCTCTCAAATTTTTATTACCATTTATTGTTAAAAGAGGATTATACCCATGGTCTAAGTGAAAATAAGAATTACCTACGGCTCCCCTCTCAGTCTGTAAACCACTCCCTGTTGATGACTGCTTCTCCTACCTTGTGATATCTGCCTGGAGGAGGGTGGAAAGGAGAAGGGTGACAGCCAACGTGCCGGGGATTCTCACGACAGCCAGTCTGTGGGGTTGCATTTCAGTGCCGTTGAATCGCGGACCATGGCAGAACACAAGGTGAAGATGGGAGATGCTTTTCAAAAGTTGTGAGTTTGTGGAATTCCCTGGCGGTCCAGTGGTTAGGACTCTGTGCTCTCACTGCTGAGGGCCTGTGTTCAATCCCTGGTGGAAGAACTTAGATCCCATAAACCATGTGGCACGGCCAAACAAAAAACAAAAGTTGTGAGTTGGAATCCCCAAAGTGATCTTCAGAGTGGGTGTTACATTTTACCTTAAACTGTAAGAGGAACTTCCCGGGCGGTCCAGTGGTTAAGATGTGGGCTTTCACTGCCACGGACCCGGGTTCAATCCTTGGTCAGGGAACGAAGATCCCTCAAGCTGCATGGTGCAGCAAAAAAAAAGCCCTAAAACAAAAAACTGTAAGAAATGAAAATGTGTCGACCCTGTTTCTCCAATTGTCTTTGTATAAAGGGAGCCATAGAGCCTTGTGCAAGTTAGCGTCTTGCCTGATGCATTATTCGTATTATTAATTGGGTACCAAGTACTTTTTTGATCCCAATGGTGATGATGACTACGCTGCCTCCACAGAACAGGGGCTTTTGAATCCAGACTCCTGGGTCTGGTGCCGTGGACTTTAGATTCTCTCTGCCGTTGTGTTGTCCTCCAGGATAGTTACGTGCTCTTCTATTACGCCAACATCAGCGTGCCGGTGGGGCGCTTCCAGAATCGCGTGCGCTTGGTGGGGGATGTCTCACACCATGACGGTTCTCTCCTGCTCCAAAATGTGGAAGAGGCTGACCAGGGAAACTATACCTGTGAAATCCGCTTCAAAATGGAGAGCCTGGTGTTCAAAAAAGCAGTGGTGCTGCATGTGCTACCAGAGGAACCCAAAGGTACACGGATGCTTACTCAGAGAAGGGTGAAGGGGCAAGAGATTTGGTGTGCGATGAGGGATGCGAGTGGATTTTGTTGCGCAAAGGCCAGCCATTGTGCTAGGTACTTCCCTTGGAGTGAGTCCTCAGTAAGTGGTGCTCTTTAAATAAAAATAATGATGATCATTATTTTATTATTACGTTAACATGTTTCACCCGCATGAAAATGCTGTGACGGAAGTGCGGTATTCTCCTTTTCATTTTACAGATGTGTTAATTGAGGCTGAGAGAGGCTAAGTGACTTGCCTAAGGACATGTATTTATTCAGTGGCATATCCAGTACTTGGACCCTGGTACCTCTGTCAGCAAAGTCCATGTTCTTTTCACTATACCCTGATGCTTCCCATGAGTTACGCACATTGATGTTGTGTCATATTTTGTAGGTAACTATGTTAGGTGTTCTGGGGAATATAAAAGAAAAGAGCAGATCTCTCTAACTTCCTAGGACCTCATGTTTCCATACAAATGGCTTCAGTAGATTGTCGGTTTTAAAAAGCATACTCTATAGAACCCTCAGTGTCCAAGGAGCCTGGTGGGCCACACAAAGTGTGAGAACAGGGCAGGGGGTCGATGGAGTACATAGCTGGGCAGAACCTCAGGCTTCCACCTTCACACAACCAAAGTCCTTTTCCTTTGTCCTGTTGTATTCATTGGGCTGCCAGGTAAGATTTTGTTTGAAGAAAGAATTCTGCTGCTTGAAAAAATTTGAAAACCACAGAATTAGATACATTCTTTAAAAGTGTGAGCTAGAAGGAATTGTCTATGGCCTCGGGAGAGCTTGCCATCTAGTGAGGGAGCTAGAATCTGGACCCCCCCCTCCCACCCCCCACCAGCTAGTTTAGGTCCATCCTTTCAATGAGCTCCTCCGGAGCACCCTGCTCTCCTCTGGTGATACTCAGCACACCTGTTCAGTTGTGTTTCCCCTGTTCACCTGGGGCTGTGTTCTTGGTCCCATGACCAGCCCTAGGCACAGTGCCTGGCACAGAGTAAGCATTCAATAAACATTTGTCAAATGAAGGAAATTCTTTTTTTTTAATTAATTAATTAATTGGCTGTGTTGGGTCTTTGTTGCTGCGTGCCAGCTTTCTCTAGTTTTGGAGAGCGGGGGCTACTCATTGCCGTGGCTTCTCTTGTTACGGAGCACGGACTCTAAAGAGAAGGCTCAGTAGTTGTGGCACACGGGCTTAGTTGCTCTGCGGTGTGTGGGATCCTCCAGGACCAGGGCTCGAACTGTGTCCCCTTCATTGGCAGGTGGATTCTTAACCACTGCGTCACCAGGGAAGTCCCAGGAAATTCTTAAATTATCATCCCTCACTTGAATCTGACTTCCAAAAAATGGAGTTGTAGAAGAAATTGTAGAAGGTGGCCTTTAACCTCTCTCCTAATTTTTCCTACTTTTTTTCAATTGAATTTTTCTTTAAAGCTTTGGCTCTCCAGGAAGATGAAATAAACCAGCTGCCTGTGTTCCCCAAGGATTATCTTTGAGTTACCCTTTTCTGCTTTGTTCTCTGATGCTGGGCCCAAGGATACACAAACATGTCCTACAAAACAGGTGCCTTTTCCTGCTTAGAAGAGACATAGAGGGAACAAACCCAAAGGAGGCAGTTTCAAGAACTGAGTCCATGGGAGCAGGCTAGAGAAATTTGAGGGGCAGTCAGATATTCCCTAGTAGCCAGTGGAGCAACTTGTATTTACTTCCCCTCCCAGCTAGAGTGGGAACAGCCCTGAGTCCTAACCATTTGCCTAGTGGCCATCTCCTCCTGTGTGAAAACTCATCCACGATTTCCTCCACAAAGTTTACCCTTCAGTTTGTAACTTTTCTGTTTCTACTACTTTAACTCTTTTATTCATAGTTCTTATTTTAAACACTATAGACAATTTTCTTTTTCTTCCTTTCTTTTCTTTTCTCTCTCTCTTTCGGAATTTACTTCCATTTTATTCTGTGAAAGGATTTTAGGACATCTGAATATGTGTGTTCACAGATTATATACTTGTACTGTATAGGTATATTGTATTATTATTGTTAATAAGAAGTGTAAAGAGAACAAGAAATAATTTTTATTCAAACGTGTGCATATTATTTCAATCATATGATCTTCATTTTTAAGATTCAAAATTGAATTAAAGTTTTCATATCAGGTGAATTGCTTGAACAATGCTTTGAGTTTGCTTTAATATTTTGGAAAATATGTTTTGTTCAAGGAAAGAAAATATTCTTATTGAAGGGATTTGTGCTTATGGTAGGTAGCGTAGTCCGTGAGCTTTAGGTGGCTTCCGGATCCCTAACTTCATTACTCTAGTTATTTTTATTCTATTCTAATCTCTTCTCAATTTATAAGGGTCTGTGATTCTAGAAGGGAGGCAGTATAATGAATAATTAAAGCCCATGTTTTGGAATCGCACATAGCAGGGCTTTAAAACCTAATTTAGAGAAATTTCCTAATATTTGGAAGACAAAGTTTCAGTTGTGCAGACAATTTTCTTACAAATAAAAATAATATTAACTTCCTGTGCTTTTGCTGTGGAATCAGCCATCCTTCCACTTATGTGAAGTGGTAATAGCATAGGGGGTGAGAAAGCGTGGGCTTTGTTTTCACTCAGGCCTGGGTGTGAGTGCTGGCTCTGCCCTTCACAGGCCATGAAACTCTTCGCTCTTTCACTTTCTTCCTCTGTGAAATGGGGGAGTAATAGTGCATATCTCAAAATATTGTAATGACTAGGTGATAACCCAGGTGTTTAGCACATGCCTGGTGTGTTGAAAGAACTCAGAATGTTCAGTTCTTATTGCATTTAAAAAATAGGGTTCAATTCTTAATATACTCATAGATTTAGAGGATGTTTCCTTCCCTATTGGTATTCTTTGGAGTGAATTTTTATTACTTCCAAAATAATTCCCTCCATAGAGTTTTGAGTTCATAATATTTTCTTTTGCTTTCCTCCCATTGTGCATCTTTCCTGCTGGGTTGGAAGTCAGTGTTCTCCCAGGGACACAAGTTGGATGAAAAGATTAGCTGATGTACCGTGTTCCTTTATGAGCTTTGCTTAATGCTCTTTTGAAGGAACTCTGTCCAATTAAGACCTAGGCTTGTGTCTCCCTTAAATATCATCCTGCCTTTCATTTCTTAATAGAATTTGTGGTCAATTTGTAGAGAGCACTATTGAAAAATCAGAAGCATCTTTCTAATTGTTCTCTTTTTCGGGGACTTCTTGAAATGACTCAAGCAGGAAACATAAATGATGGGGTCAGCTGCTAATACGAAAAAGCAGGAGGAAGAGACTATGAGTTGGAAAGCCAGGAGCAGGGAAGGGGGAGCAGGTGGGGAAGTGGGGGCGGGGATTAAGACAGAAAGAAAAGTCAAGAGGAAAACTGTTGTCTTGGCCTAATTAGCAAGCAGTCCTGTGACCTGTACTCTAGCCAGAATTGTCCTAAACAAGTCCTAAGACAACTTGTAGAAGAATAAAAGAAGTTGAAGAGAGTTACGCATGATTCAGTTTTTCAGCTGGGAAAGCCAGTGGGTTATTTATAAGAATGAGAGTTATATAACTTTCCACTTCCTGTTTATGTTAAGCAGATGTGGGTATCTAAGTTGGTGAACAGAAAGTGGGGGGCTTCAAGGTTTTCCGTACTTTGTTTATTACAAGCTTGAAGTGGAGTTGGGGCTTGTGGGAGAAGTTCTAGAAAGGGAGAAGGAGAACGGAATTAAAGAGAAAGTGTTTATCGAAGTCAGTGGGACCCCTCAGACTTGATGTGTGTTGGTAGCTAGAGGGTGTTCTCTTATCTTTGGGATATCATGTTGATTTGAGTGAGAAGCCTCTGAGTAGTTTGACCACACAGAATCATCTAGATCATCTACGTGTGCAATATTTGGTGGTGACATTGATTTTACTGCTGAGGATCTTTGGCTAAACATTATCTCTTCTAGAAGTTCTTTGGCTTCTAGAGATTATACCTTGAATTTGACTTGACTTACCATTTTATCCCCAGAGCTCATGGTTCATGTGGGTGATTCGACTCGGATGGGATGTGTTTTCCACAGCACAGAAGAGAACCACATGACCAGGGTAGACTGGATGTTCTCATCGGGAGAGCACGCCAAGGTAAGGAGAGAAACCCTCAATGTGTGGAAGATGCCCCTGGCCAATGGTGTCAGGACAGAGCGGCGAGAGCAAGAATCCAGGCACCAGGTGCCATGGGGTGGTGTTGTGAGGGCTTGGGCTTTAGAGCTTGGCAAAACTGGGCCTCTTAGCTCTGCCACTTGGCTGTGCAATTTCAGCTCTTGGTTGGGAAGAATGACTCTAATGAAGATGAAGAAGAAGAAGTAGATGCTGCTGCTGCTCAACTTTTCAGGTTGTCAAGACGCATATGGAAGACACTTGATGTGAAGCATTTGTACATGACTTGGCCACTGGTTTTAGTTTTATTCCTCTTCTCCTTTCTCCTTTTTGTACAATCCATGGGGTAGCAAGAGGGATGATTTTGGTGGCCTCGCCAGGAAAGCAGTGGGCTAGGCATGAGCACAATTGCATTCTTATTCTTTTTTTTTAAATTAAAAAAATTATTTTTATTTTTAAATTAATTTTTATTGGAGTATATTTGCTTTACAATGTTGTGTTAGTTTCTACTGTACAGCAAAGTGAATCAGCTGTATGTATACATATATCCCCTCTTTTTTGGATTTCCTTCCCATTTAGGTCAGCAGAGAACACTGAATAGAGTTCCTTGTGCTCTACTGTAGGTTCTCATTAGTTATCTATTTTATACATAGTATCAATAGTGTATATGTGTCAATCCCAATCTCCCAACTCATCCTACTCCTTCCCTTTCCCCCTTGGTATCCAAAAGTTTGTTTTCTAAGTCTGTGTCTATTTCTGCTTTGCAAATAGGATCATTTATACCATTTTGCATTCTTATTCTTATTTGGGTTATTTTTGTGAGTTTTATTCTGTGTCCCATTGCCCCATTTATGTGATGGGAATTTTCTTTGTCTTCAAGGACGTTTCCAGTGTTGGAATTAGCAGGTCCTGGGGGCCAGGGTGAGGCGTACTTTATGGGAACTCAGAAGCAGTAAACAGCAAGTTAGTTCCTTAGACCAGTAGATGTCAACTGTGGCATGGTGATGTCCTGATGGGTCAAGGTGTGTTGTGAGAGACATCCCGGGTAACTTATTGTTAATAAAAGTTACAGTACAAAGTTTATAAAGATTTAACTTTTATAAATGAAATATTCCAGGTCATTCCTACAAAAAGTCATTTATATTCATGTGATTCCTATATGCTTTATGAGTGGCTCAGAAAGGGTGGCATCTTGTTGGGGTCTGGGGAATTGTATGTGGTTCCAGGCTCACCTCTGGGAACTTGTCATGCATTTAAATGTCATCCACCAAGTGAGTCACTGCAGAAAATAGGATGAGAGTTGACATTTTGAGTAGTGAATTTGAATCACGAGAGACAAGAGTTTAGGGACCAGGTCTTCACATTCATGTTTGTGTCTGTATACCCATTTCCTTTTCTTAAAAACTTTAAAAAAAAATAATATTTTTAAACCTTTGTAAAAAATTCCAACACATTTATTTAGCAAGTATTTTTTTTAAAGAGTCTGTATGTTTGTTTCTTTTTAATATTTATTTATTTATTTGGTTGCACCGGGTCTTAGTTGCAGCTCACGGGCTCCTTAGTTGTGGCATATGAACTCGTAGTTGTGGCATGCATGTGGGCTCTAGTTCCCTGACAGGGATGGAACCTTGGCCCCCTGCACTGGGAGCGTGGAGTCTTATCCACTGCACCACTAGGGAAGTCCCTTAACAAGCATTTTTAAAGCATCTGCTATGCAGTGAATACTCAAAGCTCCTGCCCTGATGGGGCATTTACAATCAAGATGGAGGGATATACGTAGTAAAATAAGAAATAAATATGCAATATGTCAGGTAATAGTAAGAGCTATGGAGAACAAGAAAGCAGGGTTTTGTGGTTGTTATTTTATGTAGGTGGTCAGGGAGGCCATGCCAAAAAGGTAACATTTGAGCAGGGGTGTCTGGGGGCGAAGAGCGTGCCAGGCAAAGGGAGCAGCAAATACAAAGGCCCTGAGGCCAGGACTCGAGGACCAGCTAGGAGGCTGGGGTGATCGAAGTGACCCAAGCAGGTGAGGAAAAAGCCAGTAGAAGATGAAATCAGAGAGGAGAAGGGGGCGGGGCAGCTCATGGACGGCTTTGTACTTTGGGTAGAAGTGGGGGGCTATTACAGGGTTTTGTGCAGAGGTGTAACATGACTTAATTTTTATTTCTAGAGGTTAGACTGTAGTGGGGAGTAGAGAGGGATACAAGTTGGGAAGCTCTTGTAGCTCTCCAGGTGAGAGATGGTGACTTAGACCAGACTGCGGAGGAGGTGAGAAGTGGCTAGATTTGGGACGTATTTTGAAGGCAGAGGATTCATTGTGGGATTAAATGTGAGTTGTTCAAGAAATAGAGGAGTTAAGGATGACTCCAATATTCTTAACCAGAACATAAAGAAGAAGATGTTGCCATTTACCAAAATGGGATGGACAAGAAGGAACTGGTTTGGGGGAGAATTTTGGAGTTCAGTTTTAGACATGTTTCAGGTGCCTGTTGGGAATCCACCTGGATATGTCATAAAAAGTAAAGGTGTACTTTTTGTACTGGGGAAGTGCAAAAAATGGGAAGTCCCCCATTCCCACTTTCCTCACCCCTCTCTTGAGATGGAAGAGTTGTTTGTGGTTTGGTGGCGTCCTGCACAGCTGTGTGCCTGCAGACACATGTGTCCATGGCTTTGTGTTACCTAATACTTTCTGATAATCCCTTTCCTGCTTCCACACATAGAGCCTGTGAGTCCTGAGAGCAACCCTCTTAACCTTCCCAGTGCTCCCCTACCCTAGTCCTTCAATCTCATATGTTTTGTCTTTCCCTTCTAGGAGGAGGTTGTGTTGCGCTATTACCCCAAACTCAAGACACCCATGGGATACCCCCAGAACTGGGGCCGCTTCCAGAATCGTGTAAACCTGGTGGGGGACACTTCCCGCAACGATGGCTCCATGGTGCTCCACGGGGTGAAGGAGTCTGATGGAGGAAACTACACCTGCAGTATCCATTTGGGGAACCTGACATTCAGGAAAACCACTGTGCTGCACGTGATCCTGAAAGAGCCCCGAAGTATCTAACATTTGGCTGGGAAGGGAGGAGGGGCCTCATAGCTGGTCAGCCCGGCCAGGACTGGGGTGAGGCTGGAGAGGCTTCTAGGGTGCAAAATTTAATCAGGCATCACTGTCAGGTGCTGTACTTGCCTGACCCTCATAAGCCTAGTACTTATCAAGCACTTGTACCCTGTACTTGCATGACCTTGAGAGTGAGAACTCCTTAAATCTGGTGCCCTAGGCACCTTGCTTGCCTCACACTAGTTCTTCCCTGCTGGTAGGTCAAGGAAAGAAAAGCTAATATTGAGCGAACACCACCCCTCTGCCAGACCTCACTCATCATTAGTAAAATATACTAAGTTAAAGATACAGGAGCTCAGAGATGGATTGGAGTGGTTTTAACTTGGCTTCAAGGGAGCTGCTCTATGCTCTATAGCGGAAGAGGAGATGACCCTGAGCTGGTGAGAGACAGCAAAGAACAGAGAGAAAACAGGAAGGGGCCAGAACCAAAAACAGGGGTTTTCTGATCAAAGGTTCTGTATTCTCTCCAGAATAGTATTAAGGCCATTGGTGTGTAGGAGAGTAAAGAGTCAATTGTGTTGACTGAGAGAGGTTGATAAGTGAGGGGTTAAAGTTAAACCATAACCCAGTTAGCAGTCAGGATGTGGCCTGTGGACTTTGCCTCTTGCTAGGGCTGCAGGGTTTGGCTGTGGTTGGTTGGGGGCAGGGATAGATGTGAGTGTGCAACACACCTCAATACCTCTGGCCAGAGACTTAAGTTTATGGAGGCATCTTCAGGTTAATAGCAAAGGATCCCAGCTGGAGAGGGAAGCGGGACAGATGGCTTTCTTCACTCTCAGAAGTCTTATCGCCACTTCACAGAGAAATAGAAGCCACTAGTGGGAGTTCATCCAACTTCCCAGCCCTCCCCACTCACAAACAGACCCACATCTGCCCCATCCTCATCTCTGCCCTGCCAGCCTGAGCTCCTTTCCGCCCAGGGCTTATCTGAGCCCTGTGCTGAGGTGGCGCCTTCGCCTCCTTCTCAGGATCCTCAAAACATGGTTCTTTAAGCTTGTACTTTCCAAGGGCTTCTAGCGTTCAGCACAAACATACACTCAACTCTTCCTCTTACCTGTGTCCTTGTCTCCTGTAGCTCTCATCCTACATGTTTATTTTTCTTGAAACAGCCTTAATGAAATACAACTCACATACCATACACTTTACTCATTTAAAGTGTACAACTTGCTGGTTTTTTAGTATATTCCCAGTTGTGCAGCCTTCACCACAATACCTTATGTCTTTCTTTCTTGACACAGCCAAATAGCTTGCTAAAGGACACGGTGTCTCCCATCTCATCTCCCATTAACTCATAGCACACTCTGTTTAGGCTTCTGCTTCTGCCTCTACTCTAGTGTAGATCACCAGTGGTACTCTAATTGCCCATCCTTGACCTTCTCTACCTCAGTGGTAGTGAATACTATGTTCTGTATACATTCAATATATTCTATGTTAGATACAACTTTATCGGTCTATTTATATCTATCATCTATCTATCTATCATCTATCTATCTATCTATCTATCTATCTATCTATCTATCTGTCATCTATCTATCTATCTATCTATCTATCTATCTATCTATCTATCTATCTATCTATCTGTCATCTATCTACCTATCTATCATCTATCTATCTCTATGTATTGGGTTGGCCGAAAAGTTCATTTGGTTAGTGAATACATTGTTCAATAAAATTCTTGGTGGAAATGAAAAATGTGTCTTATTTTTACTGAAAACCAAACAAACTTTTTGGCCAACCAATATGTGTGCTCCACACAAGTATTCCACAAATACTCAAATACAACATATCCAAAACTACCCCTCCTACCTCTCCCCAGCCCATCTCTTCAACCTCAGTTAATGCCACCAGCATCTACACAGTTATCCAACTGGATGCCTGGGAGTTGTGCTTGATTCTTCCCTTTCCCAGGATCCCCAATCTAACAAGTCAACTAGTTCTGTTGTTTCTTTTACTGACTTTGGATCTGCCTTCTTCCCCGTCTGTCACCACCAGCTGATTCTGGCTTCTCATCTCTGTCTTGGGTTGTAGGCCTCTACCCAGTCTCTGCTTTCATTCTCAGTCACTATCCCTCATTCTTCATGCAGCTCTGGGTGCCATCTTCCTCAATCATAAATCTGAACTGCTTATAATATCGCAGTGTCTTCTCCATTGCCTACGGAAAAAAAAACCAACCTCCTTGTTGAGATAATGAAGGTCCTTCATGACTTAGATCCTGTTATGTATCCAGCCTCCCTCCCTACCACACCCACAAACACAGACTTTGAGCCAGACCCATGGAACTCTTGCTAGTTTCTAAAAGCACCATCCTGTCACCTAAACACACCTAAAACTCCAGACCTTGGGTATAAATTCCCCACCAACCTTCCCCATATTGTTTGCCAAAATCCTTGATGTTTTCTTTCAGACTCAGCTTAAACTTTAAAACTTTTGCTGACAAATCCTCAGGCTCTGCTCCCCATAGAATTGGGTGCCCTTTTCTCTGTGCTGCTTTGTGCTGCTCTCATAGCACGGACAGAAGCCTGTGCTTTTCTGTTTACGTTGTCCCTCTCCTTGAAGGCAGGGACCGTGCATTATCTGTCTTTGTATCTTCTGTGCCTAGTGATGTCTGGCACCCAGGAGGTGTTGGATGTATATGTTCAGAGTGAGTTGCGGAAATGAGTGAAGGGTGCCATGAGGGTGGAAGCGCTTTACCTGGTATCATGACTATAAGGCTGAGTGTTGGAGCCTAGATCCTTTGGAAAACACTTTGCTATAGAAAGATCAGCAGCCTCTAAGATGTCTATTATTTCTGTCTCATTTGGTAAACCACAAAACATAGAATTGTAAATGTGAAAGGAAACGCTACTGTAGGTGAGGTGACATTCTCTTTTCCCACCTACCTTAATCTGTATTTTAAGAGTGGGGGGGGCGGGGGGGTGGTCAGCAGGCTTTGGCTGTCAATCTAAGGGGGACAGCTGGAGTCCCAGTGTTTCAGCGTGGGGTGGAGTCTGGCCTACTCGCCCTGCCTCCTGACCTGGATATCGGTACTTGGCACAGACCTGGTGAGGCTCCCAGCTCTTTTCTGTAATATGGAGGCCCTGTCATTGCTTTTCTCCTTTCCCAAGCATTGGTGACCCCAGGGACCTTCGGACCTGAGATCCTGGGCGGTCATCAGCTCGTGATCATCGTGGGGATTGTCTGCGCCACCATCCTGCTGCTTCCTGTTCTGATATTGATCGTGAAGAGGACCTTTGGGAATAAGAGGTACCGGGCTGCTCCCATCTCTTGGGCTGGGGGGCTGGAGGTGCCTCTAGCCTGAAGTGGAAGAGAGTGACAGGGCCTCAAGGGTGCCATTTTCACAGAAGGGGATATTTGATTTTATTTTTAAAAAAATAAATAATTTATTTGTTGGCTGTATTGGGTCTTCATTGCTGTGCACGGGCTTTCTCTAGTTGCTCTGAATGGGGGCTGCTCTTTGTTGTGGTGTGTGGGCTTCTTTTTGCGGTCACTTCTCTTGTTGCAGAAGCCAGGCTCTAGGTGTGCAGGCTTCAGTAGCTGCGACACACGGGCTCAGTAGTTGCAGCTCGCGGGCTCTAGAGTGCAGGCTCAGGAGTTGTGGCACACAGGCTTTGTTGCTTCGCGGCATGTGGCATCTTCCCGGGCCAGGGCTCGAACCTGTGTTCCCTGCATTGGCAGGCAGATTCTTAACCACTGTGCCACCAGGGAAGCCCAGAAGGGGGTATTTTAAACCAGAACCAACTGTGGTTATCACATTAGGTGTTATCATATAGTGACCCTGCCCCCTTGCTCACTGTTATCCTGAAAGGCCTTGCACATCCCACGCCATCCTCATTTTACAAAGATTACAAAGACTTACACATGTTGGTCTAAGTAGAGCGTAATTAAGAGTATACACCTTAGGCAAGAGCCATAATGGTGCTATTCAATGCCTGAGAGAAATGATTTCTGAATTATCCACCGTACGTAGACAACTTCATAGAGAAGCTCTGATTTTGAGGGTTGTCAGTGGATTTATTTGAAGGGCCACATTTTAATTATGAGAAGCTCCTTTTGAATGAATGGCCTCAGGTCCTAAATTATTTATTGTTGAAATGTGTTTTTAAAGGCTTGAAGTTCCCCCAGTATCTCAGAAATGTGCAGAAGCTCTGGCATGGGCACTAGTGTTTCACTGGCTGTTGGCAGGTTCATATCCTTCAGTTTACCCAACTATTGACGAGCTATGTTGCTAGGGAAAATTGACTCTTTTTTTGAAATAGTGTCAAGGGGCAAGAACCCCCACTAAGACTGAGTAATGCTGACTTTCGGGTCTCCCTTCCCCATGGAACATGGACTGTACAGAAAGCGCCCGTCTCTGCTAGGTTTGCGCTTGACACCCCAGGGGCTCTCTGACTCAGTTTGGAATGAGAGTCTTTGCTCTGGGCAAAGCACTGAATAGAGAGACAACCTGGGTTTCCGGTCAGCTCACTTCCCTGCTCTGGGCCTCAGTTTCCCTCAAAGGGAAGAGCAGCACCGCCCTGTCTGTCTACTAGTTTATTCTAAAAAATAATCAGACAGATTTGCTGAGATTTGTTCACAAACATGATAGCTGTAGCAAAGATTATAATAAAAAATTGAGGGAAATCCCTGGTGGTCCAGTGGTTAGGACTCCATGCTTTCACTGCCAGGTTCAATCCCTGGTCAGAGAACGAAGATCCCACAAGCTGCACGGCACAGCCAAGGGTGAAAAAAGAAAAAAAAGAAAAAAAATCATTTTCAGTGTCTGTCAGAAAGGTAATGATTCAATGAATTGGTACTTCATGGAGTACCACACAGCCCTGTATGCAATGATGGGGAAAGATAGTCAAGGAGTAGTAGTATACAATATATAGCATGATTTCATTTTAGTAGAAAAATTTATGTAATGCTCATAAATAGAAAAATAAATGTAATGCTCACTTCAGCAGCATATATCCTAAATATATTTTGTGTGAGTGTACTTATGCTTGCATTGAGAGAGGTTTGGAAGGATAATTCTAAAATATTAATAGTGGTATTGGGGATTAAAAAAAAAGAAAAGGTGGGTCCCGTGAGGGTAGGGGGTTTACTGGAACTTCAGTTTCCAACTGTCTGTATTTCTGTATTATTTGAATTATTTTACAATTAGAGCATACAACTTTATAATCAGAAAATATGAAAATATTTCCACCTAGAGACAAAAAATATGGTTTCTTTTCTAGATTTCCCTGATTTTTTTTTAGCTCTACTTTTAGACCAAAATAGAAAAAAAAGGAGGCCTATTTAGTGGCAAATGCAGAAGGCAGATGGTCAAGCGATCAAAGGCCAAGGACAGGGAAGGGGCCAGAGCTCCCAGCCCAGAGTGTTTGCCAGGATAGCTCTGCTTGCTCTCCTCCCTGGAAGAAGCCAGGAGCCTTTGAACTGGTGTCTCGCTGAGCTTCTGCTGCCCCCTGCGGGTTCAGACCCATCTCCCTAGTCCTCAGAAAGATAAAATTGAATCCCATGGCCTCTCTCGATTAATTCACTTAAAATTGTTATGGACAGAAAGTTGTTAGGATGACAATAGAGAGGTTGAAGCTGTCGTTCAGCCCAGACTATCTTCAGATGACTTTCTGCTCTTCCTTAAAGAGCTGCACCTCTCAGATTTCAAGCTGAGCTGGGTAGCGCAGGCTGTAGGTGTCTAGGAGTAGTTCCTCCTCTGGGGTCTCTCTTCAAAAATCTCTGTGCAGGCGCACATCATCATCCTTGAATATACAGTGCTGGCTGGTTAATTGCACTTGTTTTTCACACCCTTGCAGCGCAGTAACTTCCACGACGCTGGTCAAAAGCCTGGAGAACACAACGAAGACTCATCCAGAGGTAAGAGAAGAACTCTGCCCTTTTGCTGCTGTGCCCAGTGAGGGCGAGGTGGAGACTGCTCCAGGATCCAGGTGGTGTCATTATCACCCCCCTGTGAACTGTGTCTCACTCATCATGTGTCTCGGCACGTCCACTGCCTGGCACAGAGCAGGGGCTCAGGAAATCTCCATCACCGCAATGAGTCCCCTGAGGCGTGAGTGGCGTGGGATGGGCGGGGCCAGCCCAGCAGCCCAGCACATCCTTGCAGGGCCCTGGGAAAGAGCCCTGGACTTGGAATCAGAAAGTCCCAGCTCCAGCCCAGCTCTGCTACCTCCCCGAGCCTCAGTTTTCTCATCATTAAAATGAGGATAAGGACAAACACGTTTGCCCCGTTGTAAGGTTCAAATAACACGATGGTATGCAAGTGCTTTGTAAACTATGAGGCACTGTATCAATGTGAGGGATGATTATGATTCATTCCGGAGTTGAGGGAGTTAACGGTGCAGATTAAATATTCAGGGACCTTTAGAAAGAGAGGGTCAGGAGCTTTTCTTACCATATTAGTTTGTGATAAATAATTGCTACTAGGGACTGAGAAATGGATTTGTTTCCTTGAATTCTTTTTTTCCCCTTTTGCTCTTTCTTTTCTTCCCTCCTCCCTCCTTTCTTCCCTTCCTCCCTCTCTCCCTCCCTCTCTCTCCCCTTCCTTCCTTCCTTCCTTCCTTCCTTCCTTCCTTCCTTCCTTCCTTCCTTCTTTCCTTCTTTCCTTCTTTCTCCCTTCCCTCCCCTTCCCCTCTCCCTCCCCTCCTCTCCCCTCCCAATTCCTTCCCTTCCTTTGAAAAACTCCTCTTATAATATTTACCTTTCCATCTTTTCAGCTGCTTGTGACCCAGGAGTAGGATTTTCTCATAACATAATGCAGGGGACTCCAGAAGTCCAAGCATTTGTCGCTGGATGATATCACTTCCCCAAATAGTGACAGAAATGGGAATCACAAAGTACCCCTGACCTCACAGACATAAAGTTCAGTGCAGGCTCTTCCTGCCATATAAACCTTTTGGAAGAGGTGATGACAGTTAGCTGCTGATGAATGCCATCCTGCCATGGCTCTAATTGGGAGGAAATAATCACAAAGTACAAATAATTTGGCAACATAAGAATTCTCTGCTGCTATCTCAATGTCTATTCAAACAAAGATGTTTGAGATATATATATATATATATATCTATATATTTTTTTTTTTTTTTGGCTGCACTGTGCAACATGCAGGATCTTAGTCGCCTGACCAAGGATCGAACCCGTGCGCCCTGCATTGGGAGCGTGGAGTCTTAACCTGGACCACTAGGGAAGTTCCAGATGTTTGCCTTTTGAACCAAAGAATCTGGTTCTTAAGGTTGTGCTCTTTGCTGATGAGTTAATTTTCTTAATTTTCAGGAAGTCTGAGGACTGGATCATTGTGCCCTGTGATAATTCTCTAGCTCTCAATAATCCTCTGAACCTACTGATCTTGGTGGTCGATGCCCTGTGAATAGTGGTAGATAGCCTTTTCTCTGGCATGTACGATTTATTGAGTTTTAGGAATATTTACTTGATTTTCTTCCCTGTAGAAACATATTTACTCCTCAATAACCACACAAGAGGTGATCGAAGAAGAGTCAAGTGGAAAATCAGAGGCCACCTACATGATCATGGTGAGAAATAGTCTAGGTCCAGCTGAGCCCAGTATCTGGAGGCAGGAAAGGGATCTGGGAAGCATATGGCAAACTTGTGGGGGATGGACGTTGCTAGGTCCCCTGGGGAGGCCAGTCTGCAGAGGGCAGGGGTTTTTCTAGGTAGTAGGAGAGTGTGAGAAGCTGGAGCCCTGCTGGATAGAAGAGTAATATCAAACTTGTCCTTATACCCAATTTCAAGTATCATGAGTATCTCTAGGGTTGGAGAGGATTGGTCTTAGAGTAAAAGGAAGTGCCTTCAGGAAGGTAGGCAAAGATCTCTGCCTTATCAGTACAACACTGGTTTAACACAACATAGTAAAGAGGGGGCCGTAAGATCCTTGCACAAGCATTGTGTCACAAGGGATCGTTTTCCTTCCTTTCAAAGGGTCCCTTCCATCTCTTAGATTTTTAAATTCTGTGACTTATTATACCTTGATATAATCTAACTGCCAGGAAGGCCACATGCTGAATTTCCTGTAATAATACAGAGTCTGATTCCTACTTTCCCTGTGCTCGGCTCTCCAGGGCAGTCCAGCACTAGCTGGGTAGTGAGGAGTGGTGAGGATAAAAGGAATGAGCTGGCCAGGGATGTGCTGCTATTTGTAGACTAACGATGGGCACCCCGGCCATGGAGGGAACAGTGTTCTGCTGGGTGCAGGAAGCCTGGCCTCCTCTGTTTATAGGATGATGCCTTGTGTTTGTTCCTGTCACACCAGCACTAAGGACACATGACTCCCGGATGATTGCAGCAGAGAAAGGTTCTGCCAGGGAGGTGTGAGATCAGAGCCCTGGCCTGGCTCCACCAAGGGAAACAGGAGCTCCCCTCTGAAGTTGAATATACTCATTCCCCTCCCCCCGCCCCTGTATCCTTCTTCCATTATTGCCGTGTGATGCTACAGTAACTGCCAGTACCTCATCTTAGAGACCTGCTAATACAGCTGCACGCTGGCTGAAGCTGAGTGTCTCAGCCACCTGGGTGGTACTGTTTGCAGACAGTCTGTGGGGCAGAGATGTTGGAAGAGTGAATCACCTTCAAAGCCAACTTCCCCATGTTCAGCGCCAGGTGCTTGCGATTTAAACTCTGCGGAAAATAGCACCCCTGTTCTCTTGAAATGGATCCAAAAAGCGAGGGCCACAAGCTCAAAGGCTCGTCAAGTTATTTTAAAATGCTATGTGCCAAATTAAACAAGCCCGTGGGTGAATTCCGGCCCGCATACCACTTGTTTGAGACCTCAGGTAGGGAGGTGTTATTTGAGAGAGAGCAGGGGTAACAAAGAACCCTTGCTTTTTGATTAAATTTACTTAAATGAAGGGGGCACCACACCATGTCCCCTTTCTGAGGCTGTAAGGCACAGTGGTTAAGATCACAAGCTTTGGAGTTGGACAGACCAGGGTGCAAATCTTTACCCTGACTTAGAAGCTAGATCAACCTTGGGCAGGTAACAGCTTCTCTGAGCCTCATTTGCTCAGCCCTAATGGGAATAGTAAAACCTACCTCACAGGTGGTAAGGATCAGATGACACAGTGCATGTGAAACAGACTTGGGCCAGACAGATGGAAAGAGCTCAATAAATGGTAACTATTATGATTGAAATGCTTCTTACAAATGTGCTTTGTTTCTCTGTCCCCGCAGCACCCAGTTTGGCCTTCTCTGAGTTCAGCACCAACTAGCCCATCTGACCAAAAGTCAGCTGGGGGAATGTCAAGAACAGAGCAAGCCTTCTGAGAAGAAGGGGGACTTCCCTTTGCCCTTGGCCCTGGCAGAGACTCTCTTTTCTGTATGTCGTGAGTCCATGTACCAGTTATGTCAGACCCCCTGCCCTCCCAGTCCTCCTCCTGCCTCATTGCTTGGGGCAAAGGGCTGAAGATGGAGGGTTTTTGAAGCCTCGCAGAGCGATGGGACAGCTCTGGAGGGACAGCTTCTGATTAGGGGGAGCGTGGACTTGGTCCTTCTGGAGTGGGACACTGGCCCTGGGGGCCCTGGCTGAGCTGCCACAGTGGCCTTGAGCACCCCATTGGGTCAGACCCTCCGCTTGGACGGTGCTTTCTGTGGATGGTTACAGGGGAGATTCACAGAGATAAAGACCAGCCCAAATGATTCCTTTGGCCAATTATCCCTAAATAAATGCAGTTTGTGGCAATCGTCCTGTGTTTCTACCCTGGCTGAGGGGCAAGTGGAGTCTTGGTGAGGAATCTACAGTCTTGAACTCCTGAAACAACAGAAGTGACTGGAGGAAAGCCCTGCTGTGACTCACACATTGGAGACTGGTTTGAGGCCTGGGAAAGTTTGGGGGGTGGGGGGTGAATGGGTTGGAAGTGGGGTATGAATACAGCTCTTTGATTAAGCCAGTGATTCTGGATTCTGGCTGGGTATCCGAGTGGCTGGTGGCTCTTCTCTGGGCCCCACCAGAGGCGTCCTGGTTTGGAATTTAGGGGTAGAGCTGGGACACTTTTTGTTTTCAAAATGGGCACTCATGGGTTGCCAAAATGGACAGCCACTGATTTAACTCTTGGTCTGAAATGTGAGGCTCCTTTACTTTTGGGTTACTACTGTAAGATTTAATAAGGTTAGTTTCTTAAATCCTTTGGTTCTCGTCTGGGCTCAGCTCAGATCTGTCTTTACTCCCACAGGGCCTTCCTCATTCTCTGTACCCCATTTTTCCCTTTTAGCCATTCAGGACCTGGAAAAGAGCAGGTCTTCTGTGGGCCTGTGATTTCTGATCCAATCTGAAGTGGAGCTACATTTTTGAGGGGTTTCCCTAACTCTCTAAATGTCAAGGACCCTCCATAACACACTCATGATTGACTTCCTCTTTTACTGACTGCTCTCGGGTCTCCACTTGGAGGCCTGAAGCCTCTTTTTGTTCAGCTGTGGCTAAGAGTCATTAAATGTTTCCTCCTCACCTGTCAACTCTCAATAAGGACTATGTCAATAATTTACAACATGTGGATTGAAGGCAATATCCTGTCCAAGACATACCAGAGGAGGGACCTGTGCTGACATGATAAGGAGAGTAGGGAGGAGGACTCTTTCATATACTGAGTTCATGGGGAGGAAGTGGTTTCATTTCTGGGCTACAAGGTAACATGCTCTCCTGGGCTAACGGGCCCTTTTCCACTTCCTCAAATATTGTTTTCATAGGATGATGACCTTCAGGATCCCGAGTGGGGTGGATGGAGGGTGACTGTACATCTGTTGGTCTGGGTGGAAGGGGAAACTTGGGATAAGAGCTGCAGGCGGGGCTGGACAGCTTCTCCACACGCTCCTTCCTGCCGAGGGCGCTTTGCCCTGGGAAGTGTGGGCATGCCCCTGCAGAGTTTGACTCGCCCACCTCAAATCTGAATTTGATTCATCTAAGGTTTGGCTTCCATTCTAAGGAGGAGGAAGAGGAAGCCCACCTCTCTCCCCCAACCCTACCTCTCCACACGTCTTCCTCTTACACACAGGCATGGAGTCAAGGTTGAGAGAGCAAGTCCGCAGCTGTCAAGTATAATTTTGCCCCAAACCAGAAGAGCCCTTCAGGGGACATGGAGGAGACTTGCTAGCTCCCCCGTGCCCTTCGCCTAGGGGTGGTGGTCTACTAAATCCAGGACCATGAAGGCATATGGTGTAGGGAATGGCTTCAAGGTTAAACAGGCCTGGTTTAAATCTTGGCTCTGCCTCTTACTCTCTCTTCAATATTGCAGTTTATGTCAATTCTTTGAGGCTATTTCCCTGATATAAAATATATTGTGGGGACTAAATGAGGTCAGTTAGGGGCTAGAGCCTGGTCTGGGCCCTTCATCCTCTCCCAATGTGTTTTCCCCAGTGGATTTGTCTTCTGATGTTTCAGTCCCCAGCTCTCATTAATTTTTATTTCTATAGACAGGAAGCCCCTGCAACCCTAAGTACCTAAGTCTCTCTTCCCATCCAAAGAAAGAGTTAGGAAGCTGAGCTTAGGGAAGGGCTTTGCATAGCTCTGAGGGGTGACATTCTGAAGGGCAAGAAACCTGCTGGAGATGGAGTGAGCTGAATCTCCGTGCCGATCCAAGCAATTTTGTTACTCGAATTTGCAGTATTTTAAGTCTCTAGAACACCAGATGCTCCCATATTCAAAGGCTTCCAGAAGCAAGCAGGCTTTTGCCAACAGAAAGCAGCCTAAGGGTGGAGGGGGTGGGGCCATCCAAGAATAATGGAGAATCTGGTAGCATCAGAGTTTGGTTATTGGAACTGAAAACAGTTCAGCTTGTCCACTGGGGACTAGTGGAAGATGTGCCTCCTTTAAAAGGTTGCATCCTTCTGCCAGCCGCGCCCCCCTTCTCTTTAAAGATCTATTTTATTATTTATTTTTATTTATTTGTTTGTTTGTTTGTTTATTTATTTATATTTTTGGCTGTGTTGGGTCTTTGTTGCTGTGCACGGGCTTTCTCTAGTTGCGGTGAGCGGCGTCTACTCTTCGTTGTGCTGCGCGGGCTTCTCAGTGCGGTGGTTTCTCATGTTGCAGAGCACGGTCTCTAGGCACATGGGTTTCAGTAGTTGCAGTGTGTGGGCTCAGTAGTTGTGGCACACGGGCTTAGTTGCTCCGCATATGGGATCTTCTTGGACCAGGGCTCGAACCCATGTCCCCTGCATTGGCAGGCGGATTCTTAACCACTGTGCCACCATGGAAGGCCCCCACCAGCCTTTTAGTCTTTTTTTTTTTTTTTTTTTTTCCTTTTGGTCTTTTGTTTCTCTTTGCCACCCTACTCTTTCTCCTTCTGGCTAGTCTGTATGCTTCCACATCTACACTGGCAATCTTCTTTTATGAAACACTAGCTCTTTTTGTGTGCCTGCATGTGCGTGTTTGGAAGGGGTCACACTGCCACTGATTTGGCTCAGTTACTCAGATCCAAAGAACCTTAGGTTGCAAGTTTTATCCCAACACAGACCAGTTATCTTCTTACTGAGAATAAACAAAGTTTCTCAAGACTCCTGACCTTCTGTCCCAGCCAGCTGGTTGGCAAATGTGGTTTGGTCTTCCTCAAGGGAGGTCAGGCAACACATTACCACTTCTATAAAACCCAACTCTCGAAACATCCCCTGGTTATCAAAAAATAAGGGAACTTGTAGAATGGGCATCATCAGAAAATCTACAAAGAGTAAATGCTGGAGAAGGTGTGGAGAAAAGGGAACGCTTTTGCATTGCTGGTGGGAATGTAAATTGATACAGCCATTATGGAGAACAGTATGGAGGTTCCTTGCAAAACTAAAAATAGAGTTACCTTATGACCCAACAATCCCACTCCTGGGCATATACCCAGAGAACACCATAATTCAAAAAGACACATGCACTCCAGTGTTCATTGCAGCACTATTTACAATAGCCAGGACATGGAAGCAACCTAAATATCCATCAACAGATGAATGGATAAAGAAGATGTGGTACATATATACAGTGGAATATTACTCAGCTGTAAAAAGCAATGAAACTAGGACATTTGTAGAGACATGGATGGACCTAGAGACTGTCATACAGAGTGAAGTGAGTCAGAAAGAGAAAAACAAATATCGTATATTAACACATATATGTGGACTATAGAAAATGGTACAAATTAACCGGTTTGCAAGGCAGAAATAGAGACACAGATGTAGAGAACAAACGTATGGACACCAAGTGGGGAAAGCGGGGAGGGTTGGTGGGGGGATGAATTGGGAGATTGGGATACCAAATTGTACACTCTAAATATATGCAGTTTATTGTAAAAAGAAAAATGCATTTCAAAAAAAATAAATAAAAATAAGGGAACTTGGAGTTTTCACAGAAAGCTAAACCCTTTCTTATTTCATAGATGGTGAGAACAGTAGCGATTGGAGTAGGAGGAGAATAGGAACACTTTCAAATCCCTTGTCTGAACTCCACAGCATAAGCTCATGGCCTTCTGAGGTTGGGTGCCATCTTGTCTACCCATCAACACCTCCCATTTTTTTCCCCTTGACAGGAACCCTCTCTGCTCCGTATACCTTTGTCTTTTGTGCTTCTGAGCCTTTGCTCTTGGTGTTCCCCTGCCTGGAATTCCCTTTTCCTTCTTGCCTGCCCAAATCAACATTCCTTCAAGGCCCTGCTTGAGTCTCGCCTGGGTGAGCTGCTATTTCTCATATCTTCCTAGATGTCTCTACACTTACCAGATTTTATCTTCTGATGTTCTCTGTTTCATGAGCGTGCAGCTTTATTTTCTCCGAGGTATCTTAAACTCTTAGAGATCCTGCTTTAGGTCTTTCCTGTGAGCTTTGGTGCATCTGACCCCATGTGGGGCAATTCCATGTTGAATGGAATTCCTACAGAGTGGAGTGGCTAGACTTGCCTCCAGTCCTGGTTCTACCATACTTTGGCTGATGGAGTTTCTGCTCTTTCCCTAGAAGTAAAATAGACATTCATTCATTCATTCTCATCTGCTCAGGGACCAGTAGTGGCCCAACACAAACTAAGAAGACTGAATCCCTGTCTTTAAGCAGCTACAGTCTAGGTGGGGAGGTAAGATGTGTAAACAAAAAATGACAATACTCTGCAACTTGAGCAGTCCCAGGTGTACTGTAGATGCGAGTTGATACATTTGTCTCCCTACTTAGAAGGTAAGCTCTCAAAGGGTGAGCTGTATATCACTCATTTCTGGGTCTCTGGTTTCTAGCCTCGTGTTTGGCACATAGGGGACGTTAAATAGATATTTGAGTTTGTTGAATGAGGGAATTGATAAATGAGTGAATGGACCCAGGGTCACAGCAGCACAGAGAGAAGAGGTATGTAGGTACAACAAGAAAGAGATTACTTTGTAGCAGATTTTTGAAGAAGGACTAGATGCTGGCTGAGCAGACAAGGGAGGAAGGGCATTCCTAGAAGAGGAAACTGCAAAGACAGAGACACCATGATGTGAAGCCCTATGCGGGGTAAGAGAAACCTTGACTGGGATGGAATGGCTTGGGAAGAGCCCGCGCAGAGAAGAGAGGTGAATGAGATTGTTATTCCCCAGCAGGCCACCAGGTGCTCTGCGCATTTAATCCTAAGCTTGTTCCTGCTCACCAGTCCCTTCCCAACCCCCCAAACCTGGCCTGTGCATTGCCCCTTGCTCCTGGGATGCAAACCTTTTAATATTAGTTGAAGGTGTTACTTCTTAAACTTTAATGTGCTCAAGAAACATCTAAAGATCTTGTTAAAAATGCAAATGATGGACTTCCCTGGTGGCACAGTGGTTGGGAATCTGCCTGCCAATGCAGGGGATACGGGTTCGATCCCTGCTCTGGGAAGATCCCACATGCCGTGGAGCAGCTAAACCATGGCCACTGAGCCTGTGCTCTAGAGCCTATGAGCCACAGCTACTGAGCCCATGTGCCACAACTGCTGAGGACCACGCGCCTAGAGCCCGTGCTTTGCAACAAGAAAAGCCACTGCAATAAGAAGCCTGTGCACTGCAGCGAAGAGTAGCCCCTGCTCGCCACCACTAGAGAAAGCCCATGCAGCAACAAAGACCCAATGCAGCCAATAATAAATAAATAAACAAATAAATAAATTTATTTTAAAAAATGCAGATGCTGATTCTTTGGGTCTGTGGTGGGGCCCATGACTTTGCATTTCTTTCTTTTTTTCATTTATTTATTTATTTATTTAGGCACACGGGCTTAGTTGCTCTGCAGCATGTGGGATCTTCGTGGAGCTGGGATCGAACCCGTGACCTCTGCATTGGCAGGCGGATTCTTAACCACTGCACCACCTAGGAAGCCCCGACTTTGCATTTCTAAGTAGCTCCCTGGTGTTGCTGAGGGTGCTGGTCCAGGAAGGCTGTGGTACCTAGGGAGGCTCTCTGTAGCCTCAACTAAATTCCAAAGCCAAAAGGAAACTAACTTTCTTTGGATAATCTGTAACAGTCTTCCCCCAGCAGGGTAGGTAACTGAGTGTTGTCTAACAAAATCTTCCGGGATAAGTGGCACTCAGTAGAAATGCCGAAAATAGGGCTTCATTCCCCAAATAGCCAACTTTCAATAGTGGTGTCTTCATTCTGCAAAATACCTCTTTGAGTTTCTGCTTCTCAGGCTTTTATTGGCTCCTGGGGAAGGTGTACTCTTTTGGAGCAAATGGGCACCTGGAGGCCCAAGTGAGCTGAGGTTCTGGGGTAGCTCTCCTCCCGACTCACCCTGCCAGGGTGCCTCTCCCCTGATCTGTCACCCTTCTGACCCTGGGGTCTGGAGAGCTGAGTTGGACAAAGGCTATATATACTAAGTCATATACTTGGTTCCTCTTAGCCAAATTCTGGATAGAGGCAAAGGAACTTCTGCATCCATTTCTTATCTTGGATGTCCCCAAAACAGAAGCTTCTGGACCCAGTGAGAGGCCAAGTGAGCCAGGTAAGCAGCTTCCCTGGGCCTCACAGTCATGCTTAGCTGCATTAAGAAAAAGGAGGAGGCCGGCTACATCAAACCAAAACTCTCTGGCTGACATGTGCCTGCTGCAGCATGGTGCTACAGACTGGGACCTGGCCGAGGGGCTGGTGAGGGAGCCAGGCCCAGGCTGGTGCCAATCTATCCCTCCGGACACACCTGCGAGCCAGGCCGCTGCTGACAGTGGAGGAGGTCTGGGGCCTGCAGGTTGTGGCCACCGGAAGACACCTTTCTCCCTAGGCAGCCCCATCTCTGCTCTGATTTTCCTTCCTTTGGGCTGTGAGCTCTGTGAATAAACGAGCCAGCTGCAGCCAGACACTGGTGAAGTGACAGAGGCATTTTGGCAGCAGTGTCTGTGCAAGATCCAGGCATGGACAGCCACCTCTGGTGTGGAGAAGCACAGAGGTCTCCTCTACCTGCCTCTGCCTTCAGCAACTGCCCCCAACATTGGCCCACTTCACTCCTCCCTAGCCTAGGATAGCTTCAGGGCCCTCAGCTAGATTTCACTGCCTTCACGATGATGTGGATGATGTCCCATCCCTCTCCAAATTTATTCATTCATTCATTCATTCATTCAGGGTGCCCCGTGCAGCTATGCAGCACCTGTTTATTGAGTGTCTGCTTTGAACCAAGCACTGTGCTGGTCTCTCATTTGGTTCTGCCATGCCCTGCCTCTTAGCACCTTCTTTTACACACACACACACACACACACACACACACTCACTCATGCAGAACCCCCTTGCTTCATCTGTTCCGGTCTTATCTTCCCTGTGTCTCTAAACAGCCCAGGGGAAGGTCTTGTGTCTCCTCCCCTTGGTAACAGGCGTTGTGGAACCCTGGACATACCCAGTGTGTCACATAGACCTGTTTGAGTCCGGGCTCTGACCCTGACCTTAACTATCATAGGTAACTTGAGTGGGTTAGGCTCTGTCAGCCTCTGTTTCCTGATTGCAATTTAAAAAAAAGAGAGAAGAAATCACCTCTTCCAGGCCTACGATTAAGTAAAGACTCGGCACAGGGTTAACGCTCTAAGATGCGAGTGGCTCCCTCTTGGGTGCGTCAGTGGCCCATCACAAGTGCATGTAATGGCTGCCTGAGAACCTGTGTTCTCATCAACTGTCTCCCCAGAGGAGTGGGGGTCACCTTCTCTGCTTAAGGCTATGTGGGTACTCCACCACAAGTTCTCCTACTTGTGATACTAGCCTTTTTTTTCTTCCTTTTTCAAAGGAAATATTTTCCAACATCCACAACAGAAGAGTGAATGTGTAATGAACCCTTTGCATCTATCACCAGTTTCAACAATCAACAATAATATCTGGTCTTGTATCACCTACCTCCCCCACCTTTTTTTTCTTGGAATATTTTAAAGCAAATTTCAACCATCCTGTCATTTCATCTATAAACACTCCAGTGTGTATAATAGATAAAGATGTTAAACAACATACCACAATTTTTTTTTCTTTTTTTTTTTTGCGCCACCACAGGGCACATGGGATAATTGTTCCCTGACCAGGGATCGAATGTGCGTCCCCTGCAGTGGACGCGCCAAGTCCTAACCACTGGACCACCAAGGAAGTCCCAACCACAAAAATTTTTTTAACACGCCCCCAATCAAGAATTACTCATTACTTTAGTCTAACACCCAGTCCATATTGATTTTCTTCCCAATTATCTCAACAATGTCTTTTTCATGTTGATTGATTGAATCAGGATTCCCTGAAGGTTCATGTTACATATGATTGTAAGATCACTTAGGTATTTTTGCACCAACCTGCTGTTCTGTTTTCAGTGGAAATGCTAGAAAAATGAGGAAGTTCTTACTTCCTGAAAGTCTCCCAACTCACTTCCCTGAACCCTTTCCAAATAAAACAAAAATTAGCATCTCCTTTTCTGGGTGTTTTTAAATGACAAAAAGAACTCGCCCCTCATAGCAGCTTTGAAATAAATGGTTTCCTCAAACAACTTTCAAACCCCAACAATCACCCAAGTGAAGAAGAAAGGCAGGCCATGCTTTAGTTCTGGTTTTGGAGGGTAAAGATTTCTGAGGAACTTTGTTCTTTACAGAAAGACTTTTTCATGCCCTCCCACCTGTTTTTTGAAATCCACCAACCACAAAATTTACTCCATCCACTTTTTTCTCTCTCCCTTCCACACTCCCTCTCTCTTTTTAGCAGCAACATACAGGCCGGCCATATTAGAGAGATGGAAATAAAGCTTCCTTAATGTTGTATGTGTCTTTGAAGTACATCCGTGCATTTTTCTTTTAGCATCTAACCATTCCTCCCTTGTAGCCCTCGGCCCCTCAAATCACCCTCTTCCCCATCCCACCCGACTAACAGCTCAGTCTCTGAAAATGCACAAAGATGCCTGGCTACCTCGCCCTGCCTTCAGTCTCACGGGGCTCAGTCTCTTTTTCTCTTTGGGTAAGTTAGACTGCACATCTGCATGTTTCTGAGGGTCCAGAAGTGTAGCTGCAACAGGAGGGGGCTGGGGGCTGGGGGCAGGAAAAAAGACATTGCTGGAGCTTCCCTCTGGTGTCCTTGGGAAGGGAGGTGTGGGGACTGGGGGAGATGTGGCCGGGGACTGCACAGTGCTGGGACGGCTTGGTCACAGAAGGGTTGGGTCTGGGGATGTGAGTGTTCCTCGGGTGTGTCAGTTGTCAAGGGAGGAGATTTTTCTTTGGATTTCCCTGAAATGGACCGATGTGGGGGTGGGGGCAGAGGGTACCTTGATCTGCAGAGCCTCTTCATGGATTTTTTCTTTTAGCTGCTACAGATATCCTGGGACTTAATGATCCCTTAAGGGGCTTCTTTTGTGAAACTTGATCTTGGGAATCTGGTGGATTTAGATATTAGAAAAGAGTGTACAGGGAGTAGGGGGCAGCAAGTTGAGTCTGGGTCTGTCTTCCTGGAAATCTGTACCAGTGATTTGTTGCAATGTGTGGGGGCGTAGGTGGGAAGCAGGCTTGAGGAAGGATCTCTGCATTGGGAAGAGAACCGCTGAAGCAGGCACTAATGGAGAGGCTCTCTGGCTTGGGCCAGATGGAGTGGAGAAGGGGTCAGGTGAAGGGATCAGGAAAAAAAAAAGAAAAAGAAAGAAGAAAGGAACTCATGGGCTGAGTGTGGTGTGGCCCTCTAGACCTTGTCTCCAAACTGTCCAGCCCCACCCCTTGCAGACTGTCAAGAGATCCGAATGCCAGATAATTTCATATCTGGCCACTCATGGACTTCCTGGTGGGTAGGTGGGCGAGGGAGTTACCTACAAGCCTGCTTTGTAGGTAGTTTCGTTCTTGCTCTTAAACTTACTCATTGCTGGGTAGCAATTGAGGATCCAGTCCAAGTGCTGTCAGTGGGAATATTCCCCATCACAAAGTCTCTTTCTCAGTCTCACTGTCCTTCTTTCTCTCGCCTTCTCTGGCATGCTGTGCTGGATATTGGGCAGGAGTGCTAAACAGAGACAGCCCAGGGCTGCTGGCAGCCTGTATGATAAGGCCTAGGAGCTTTGCTGCGTTATTGGACATATTAACAGAGCAGGAGTGTTATGGAAGCTTAGGAGGTAGAAAGAGCATGAGCCTTGGACTCGATCTGGGTTGAAAGCCACCTTTGTCATTTACTCCATACTATCGGCAAGTTACTCCCCTCTGAGCTTCAGTTCTTTCATGGGTGAACTGGAGAATACCTACCGCCTAGGGTTTTTCTGAGGCTGGCACCTAGCAGGTGCTCAGTAATAGCTAGGCTTTATGAACACTTTTCATGTGCCCAAGTGCTGTGTATCTTGGTTAGTCCTTACGGCAATTGGTAGTCATATGGGGTAGATATGATCCTCACGTTACATATGAGGAAGCCCAGAGGCTTGAGGCCCAGAGGAGTTAAATAACTTGCCCAATAAGGTCACAGTAGTTTAAGGGGAGCTGAGATTTGAACCCCTGGTTGTGTGACTTCAGCCCACTCTTAAGCACTGAAATCTACTGCCCCTGATCTTTGAGAAATGGTGCAGCTATAATAACAAAATCTGGATCAAAGAATCTTAAATACAGGCAAAAAGAGGGGAGTTAGGTGAGTGGCCAGTGTGTAAGGAGATGGGGATGGAGGACAGGCGACGTCTTTCGAGAGTTAGGGAGAGCTCCTGTAGGAGGGAGAGACTTATCTAAGTGAAGAAAGCAAGGGGGATCAGGCATCAGGACCAAGGTGTGGCTTAGGGGAAGATGGAGTCTGAGGGGAAGAGGTCAGGGTGTGGGGGCTGTGAGGTGGTGGTGGGAGGAAGCTAAAGCTCTGCAAACCTGGATGGGGGGACGATGCAGGAGTAGGGAGCTTGAACTTGAACTTGATTGGTCTTGTGATGAGGCATGCCTTTGTACTCCAAGGCTGAGGGCTCAAGTGGACAATGGAACTTTGGTGGTTGTAGTAGCATCAGTCCCCAAGAGGGGGGGGATGCCACAGTGACAAGGGAGGGGACTGTGACAGGGGCTGGGTTTGTGAGGATGATTACAGAGCCAACAAGGGGCAGGGGACAGCTGGGCAAACTGCTGTACACACGACAGAAGCATGTGAGACTAGTTTTTAGTTAGAAGCAATCCAAATGACTGTCTTCCCTAGAGTTTTTCTCAAGACCGCTGGCTCCATAGTCACTGGCCTGGTTACCAAAGTCTGGGTTATGCTAAGTGAGGCCCAGAAAGTGGAGTCTTGTCCTCATTCAAGCCCACTGCACATGGACACACAGGGGAAAATGCCTTCCCTCCCCGCTCCAGGCTTTTGTCGAGTGTCTACTGTGTGTCTTATGCTGTTCTGGGCCCAGGATGCTAAGGTAAATAAGAATCAACTCCCCAGAGTCTCCTGAGGGACTTGGGAACATAAGTAATAATAACACAGCATCATGTGTGCTGAAAAACAGTAATAGTAATACTGATAATAACAGCAGCTAACCTTTGGTGAGGGCCGACCATGACCACATGCCAGGCATTGCCATGAGCTTTATGTTTTAGTATTTAATCCTCACAACAGCCCCAGAAGGTGGGGCCTATTGTTGTCTCCCATCTTACAGATGAGGAAACTGAGATGCTGGGAGGTGAACCATCTAGCCTAAGATTAGACCACGGTGCCAGAACGCTGGTCTTGGCCACGATGCCATTCTACCTCCCAGTGTGGAAGTAAGTGATAGAAACCGGCTGAGGAGCGGGCACGGGCACTGGGGAAGCTGCCATGGGAGCGATGCCTTGTTAGTTGGGATCTGCGGGATAAGCAGGAGGGCTCAGGGACAGCAGGGTGAATGATCTTTCCAACCTGGAGCAAAAACATGTGCAAAAGCACGGAGGAATGGAAGAAGGCCATGTTTTCAGAAAAGTAAGAACTCTGGGGTCACTGGTAAGGAGGAAACATGGAGGGTTGGAAGCAGGAAATGAGGGTGGGATGCTGGTTGGTCCCAGATAGCAAAGGGCTAGGAAGCCCAGGTGCCTGGACGAGATCCTGGAAGCAGCAGGGAGCCCGTGGCGATTGGGGGTGAGGGGTGATGAGGACAGGTGCTCTCATGGCTTTGAGGGGGTGGCCTGGCCTGGGAGGGGAGACCTGAGGTGGTGGGTCTGAATGGTCAGGCAGCCCAGGAGAGGGGCTGTGTGTCACAGTCACCTGGGAGGCAGGGACTGCCCCAGGAGACAGTATGCTCCAGAAGGGTGGGAGGTAATTTCTTGGCTTAGACAAACTCTTTTCTTTTTTTTTAACCAAGAAAAAAATTAACCTAGCTCATAGGTTGCTGTAGGGTTGGAAAGAGGCGTGGAGAGAATGAATTCCTAGCCTCTGTAGGAAATAGTGTTTGACAGGAGGCGAGCACATGTTTGTGACCTCTGCAGGATGGGCCAGTTAGAAAAGCATATGACATGGGGCCTAAGGTGCCCACGTGTGCCTGGGAGACCGTGAGGGGGGCCTGGGCACTGGTAATGTTTTGGAACTAAGCTCAAAAGCCGCATCCTTCTGGTACCCCTGTTGATCACTTCCTTTCTGTGTGTTAGAAATCAGGAGACCCAGGCTCCAGACCTGGTCCCAGATGGGACAACCAGGAAGATGGGGGCCTCCCTTGTATGGAGGTTCCTTTAAATAAAACCATTCCCCTCTGGCCAGCCTGCCTGGCTGGAGGCTGCCAGTTCTGGGGCGGGACCTGCCATGTAGACAGCAGGAGGCCTGATCCCTGGGACTCCTTGGAACAAAAATCACACTCTCGCCCACAGCCCCCACCCCTCAACCCTCTGTCTGGAGCCTGGCAGCCTGGGTTCCAATCTAGCTTTGTCACTTACTAGCTGTGAACTGGGGCTATTCATTTAAATTCTTTGTGCCCCATTTCCTCACCTGGAAGTGGGGGGGGTGCTAACGGGTTGTATTAAAGGAGGTGGTATCTGTAGGGTGCAGAAGCAGCGCCTGGCACACAGGGGGCGCCCTGTTGTTATTATGAAGTCCTTTTGTGGCCCCGGCTGGGGATTCGGCTAATTTCCTGAAGCAGCAGAGTTCCTTAGGCGCCCCGGATTTTGCTCACAGCTCTGTCCTCGTGGCATAACGATCTCCTCATCTTGAATGAGGCCCTGGATTGGTGAAAGGCCTAAGGCCCTTGCTCTGAGCTGGGACACGGGGAGACCTCGGGCTGAAGTAGGTGCTGGATCGGGAGTCAGGCACCGTGATTCCGGCCCTGGCTCGTCCCTGTGTGCTGTGTGTCTCTCTCAGGGCTCACTCTCCTCGTCGGTAAGATGACGGAGCTGAACCTATCGGTACAATCCCTGAGGTTCCCCCCGAGTCGCGGACTCCTGTTCCCCTCTCTGCAGTTGGGACTTGACGGTTGACCTCTCTGACCACTAGAGGGCACACGTGTCCGTCCGCCTGGGGCCTCCCTCAGGACGTGCCGTAGGGATGAGGGGAGGGACCCGCATTGCACCTCTCTGTCTGCTCCACCTCCTGCCAGGCAGAAAAGGACCCTCTCTCCCCAGGGCCCTGCCCTCCCGCACAGCAGAGTGCGAGCTCCTTCAGGATGGAGGGAGCTCCTGGTAGGGTTCAAGTTTTGTCTCCGGAGGGATGTTGTGGGCTGGGGCGGGAACAGAGGCGGGGATGGGTTAGCCAGACTCGCGGGACCTACTTGCTAATGCCACTTGGAAGCTCCTTTTTTTTCAGGAGCCCTGGGAAGGTCGCAGACTCTTTCCCAGGGAAGGTGCTAGAGAAGCAGGGTGTTCCTGGGACGTGAGGTAAGCTCAGGACAAGGCCCTGCCAGGCTCCTTCCCTGCAGATTCCTCCGCCTCTGCAGAGCGGGGGCGGAGATGGCATGTTCCTCACACCTCCTCCTAGCCTGGCGCTGTGCTCGGTGCTTTTATAACGCTGTGAGAGTGGGGAGATAGGAACTGGGCTTTGTTCTTCTGGGGAACCGCTCAGCACCCCCCGCCCAGTTCATATTCCGCTGATGAGCACGTCAGCACACCTGGAAGCCTGGCCCTGCAGGTGGGGCCACGTGCCTGCCCCTCTGTCTAGGGCTGGGTCCTCACCTCCGGGGCCAGCAGTTCAGAGTACCTCCTGTTCTTAAGTCCTGCCTACTGGCCCTGGCCACTCATCCCAAGGGATGAGCTGACTGGAAGAACTTTGCTCTCCCTGCTTCCAGGCTGCAGTGCAGCTGCTCCTGGGGAGGCGCCCAGCAGCTTTGCACGGGGGGGGGGGGGGGGGGGGGGGACCTTTTGCAAAAGGAGAGCCCTGTGCCAATCGGAATTACAAGGGACTGCCCTGAGGGGTCAGGCTCCAAGGTGTCCCCCGCCGGCAGACTGCCCCAGAAGCCCTTCCTGCTTAGAGGGCAGAACTTGAGAAGAATTTAGGCTACTCTTTGCTTTATTTAAAAAACATTTTTGTTTTTGGCCATACCTTGCAGCTTGCGGGTTCTTTAGTTCCCAGATCAGGGGTTGAACCCAGTGCCACCACAGTGAAAGTGCCGAGTCCTAACCACTGGACAGCCAGGGAATTCCCCTATCCTTTGCTTTATATATTTTATCTTATTTAATTATTATCATAACCCCAGGAGGTAGGTATCATTAGCTGCGTTTTACAGAGGAGGGGCCTGAGGCTCAGAAGATGGAGGAACTTGCCCATGTCCTCCCAGCTGATAGAAAGGCAGAGCTGGGATTGAACCACATCTAATGGGGTCTCCGTGCCTCCTAGCTGGCCCCTTGCCCGTCGCCTAGTGGCTTCCCCTCTCACTCAGAAGAATGGCGGCCTGGTCCCTGCCTAACTCTGGGACCTCAGCTCTCTCCAGCTGGCCCCTTGATCACGCTGCTTGTTGTGCTCTAGACACGTGACGCTCATTCCAACTGCTGGAACTTTCCCCTTGATGTTCTGCTGCCCTGGATTTCTTCAAAACTTCAAATGGCTCACTCCCTCACTTTAGTGGGGGGCCACCTACAGGGCCCCCCTCAGAGCAGACTTCCTGGACCACCCGATGTCAAACAGCACCCTGTACCTGGCTTTATTTTTTACAGCGCTGGAGGGGTTTCACTACCTAAAGTTACATTATTATCTTTTCCCTGCTAAGGTCTGTCCCCTTCCCTAGAATATAAGCTCCACGTTACAGCACCTCTGCCTGCCTCCATCACAGCAGGAACCCCCGGGTCCTAGACCGAGTGCTTGGGGCACAGGCGGTGATTTACAAATATTTGGTAAATGAGTGAATGAGGGATTGATGCTGGGCAGGACTGTTTCTCCTCTATAAAGAATATTAATCTTTTGGGATGAGGTTTTGACCATATTGGCAGAGAATCTTAGAATTCAGACCAGGGCTAGGGTGAGGCAGGTGGGATGCAAAATGTAAGGTTTTTGCATGACCCTGAGAGTGGGCACACCCTTAAATCTTGTGCCCAGAACTTTCTGCCCTGTGGGCCCAGGGGAAGGGGGCGGAGCTTCAGCTGGGAGGGCTTTGGCTCACTCCCCTCACCCTAAACTCTGCCCTGCTTGGAATGTCAGAGGGGAATGGGCCTTTCTCAGCCCCAGCACGCAGGGCTCCTGGATCAGGTCCAGTGCTCCCGAGAAGATTCCACACCCTGCCATCCCTGCAGCCTGTATCCGCTCCTCGCTGCGGTGTGTCCAAGCCTGACGTCTCCAGGAGGGACTCCTGTCCTTATAGACCCATCAGTTGATCCCTTCGAGTTGTGCCTATTCTTCTGGGCAACTCTTCCCTCCCATTGCTCATCTGCTGTCCCTGCCAGGAGCCTGGGGAAGAGAAGGGGGCCGGGCTGGGCACACGGCTTTACTCTGCCCTGGGGAATAGAGAGTGAGGCCTCTGAATCTGCGTCTGTCCTCAGGCTGCCGGCCCCCAGGGGACACTGCAGCTTCAGCTGGAAGGGCTTTGACTCAGCAGAGATGGTTGGAAGTGCTGGGAAGAAGGGGAAACTGAGGCCAGCACAGCGCAGCCCCTTGTCCAAAGTGTTCAGCCAGCAGGTGGCCATGACAGGTCTGGGGCGGGACAGCCAGTGGAGAGAAGGCTTGAAGCCATCTGTCTGTCTCTGGCTTGACAGACGATTTGGTCTCTCTCCACCCCAGCCTCCTTCTGCCCCCCAGTTTACCCCAAGGGCCACATCAGGTACCCCTTGTGAGCTTTGCCCACCCCACTCCATGCCACACCCTGACTAATTTCAGCCGCAAGGGACCCAGCCAGCTGCCCTAGCCTTGCTCCAGTCTCCACCGGATGCAAAGGCTTGCCCCCTCCCTGGCCCTGTCAGCTAGAATCCTCACCAGTTGTGGCTTTGTCCGCAGTGCCACCAGGGAGGAGCATGGAAGTCACAGTACCTGCCACCCTCAACGTCCTCAATGGCTCTGATGCCCGCCTGCCCTGCACCTTCAACTCCTGCTACACCGTGAACCACAAACAGTTCTCCCTGAACTGGACTTACCAGGAGTGTAACAACTGCTCCGAGGAGATGGTGAGTCCTGGGATGGAGGCGGGCTTGAGCGGGGGAGACAGGAGCCCCAGAGCATGAAGCCCACCTTTCCCACCACCTGCCCCTGCACTGGACCAGGCCCCCAGTGTACCCTGGTGGGCTGTCTCCTCCCCAGGGCATTGGCAGAAGGTGCGTTGTCACACCTGGGTGGCCCTGGGAGGGTGGCAGAGATCCGGAGGTGACTGCCTCTCTTCCAGGTAAAAGGGGGCCTGGGAGGAGGGGCGTCCTGCTCATCCAGCCCCCCATCCTGTCCCTCACCTACCCCCCACCCCCAGTTCCTCCAGTTCCGCATGAAGATCATTAACCTGAAGCTGGAACGGTTCCGAGACCGCGTGGAGTTCTCGGGGAACCCCAGCAAGTATGATGTGTCAGTCACGCTGAGAAATGTGCAGCTGGAGGATGAGGGCACCTACAACTGCTACATCATGAACCCGCCCGACCGCCACCGCGGCCATGGCAAGATCTACCTGCAGGTCCTCATGGAAGGTGAGAGGCTGCTGGGGGGCCCTGCCCGATCCCACCCAGCTACTCTCCAGCAGGACTAGCCGGGGCTCCTTGGGAGAGGCTGTGCCCTCCTGAGGGGTGGGAGCAACAGCATGTGCTGGGTGGAAGGCATCTATTTCACTCCTTCCAGTCCTTGAGGACTATGTCTCAGAGAGTCCAGACGATGCTATCCATCATGGCCACGATCTTAAGAATCCCAAGAGCAGCTTTCATTTATTGGACACTTACGATGTCTCAGTTACAGGGCTAAATTTGCTATACATATTATTTCATTTCATCCTCATACAACCCTATGAAGGCGGTACTATTATTATCCCCATTTTACAGATGAAGAAACCGAGGCTAAGTAGGGTTCCTAAGGTCACAAAGTTAATAAATAGTACAATCAGGACTCAAATTGGGTCTATTTGACCTCAGAGTCCATCCTCTTGGATACTGCGTTATACTGCCCTCCCCGGGGGCTTTTAGATGCCCTGGGATTATGGGGTGGGTGGGGCGCTTAGTGGTCCAAGGCCTGGGTTGATTTTTGGCTTTGACTAAAGTGCTTTCCAAGGAGGAGAGTAAAGTCAGCACCACCCACCGCGTACTGCAGGGAGCAGGGGCCAGTGGACGAGGCTCCCGTTTCCTGCCCTAGGGCTCAGCGAGTCTGTTTCCCTTCCTTCTCCAGAGCCCCCTGAGCGGGATTCCACGGTGGCCGTGATAGTGGGCGCCTCTGTCGGGGGCTTTCTGGCTGTGGTCATCTTGGTGCTGATGGTAGTAAAGTGTGTGAGGAGGAAAAAAGAGCAGAAACTGAGCACGGATGACCTGAAGACCGAGGAGGAGGGCAAGACAGATGGAGAGGGCAACGCGGACGACGGCACCAAGTAACGGGCGGGCGGCCGGCCCTGCAGCCCCTCCCTCATGTCCTGTCTCCCTCCCACTCTCCACCCCGCACAATGTGCCCCCGCCTGCCCTCTCTTGGTGTGCTTCTCTCCCACCAGGATCCCAGAGCCAACCTGGGGCCTCCTGAACCCCTCCCTTCATACCCCCCACCCTGCACCAAGAGTGACCCACCTCTCTTTGATTCGAGAAACCTGCCCCAGCGTCTGGGATGTGTGGGCCCTGGGGGGAGGGAGAAGCGGGCTCAAAACTGCCAGCCCCTGAGAGGAGGCAGGGGGCCTGCGGGAGGGGTGCAGAGGGAGAAGGGGGAGGGTGGGCAGTGGCGGAGGAGGAGGCCGGCTGTCCAGTCTGCCCAGTGCATGGACTGGTGTGGTGGCGGCTTCAGAGGGGACCTGCAGGTGGGATGGGGCTGTGCTGGCTGCCTCTAGAAGGCCTGAGATGTGGCACGGCTCTGCTCCCGCGCTGCTCCCTGCCCTGGGCAGCCTTGTCCTGGGGGTGGTGATGGGTTCCTATAACTTGGGGGTGTGTTGAAGGGAGGGCTGTGCATTTCCTGGGCCTTGAAGGGAGGCAGCTGGAGACGAGCCTTGGCCCAGGGAGCTCCGCTCTCACCTTTCTCCACCGATAGCTGCTACCACAGAAGCCTCTGGGCTTCCATTGGCTGCTAAGCCTTTGGGATTTTGGGCTAGAAAAGTACCAAAGGGCTGCTGAGCTAGGCCATAGGGGTGGGGGGGGGGTGGAGTCGTGTCTTTCCAGGTGGTGGTCATTCTTCACCACAGTTACCCACAGGAGACGAATTCCAGAGTTAGCTGATGGACAGGGGGCTGGGGGCTCCACTGTAGAATGGAGTTCCAGGCCGACTGCCTTCTCCCCCAGGGTGGCCGCCATCACCTGGGCCAGGAACAGGTCACGTCAGAGGAGTACGTTTGCAGAGCAGGGGCGTCATCAGGGCCTCTGTTCAAACTTTCCTGTTACCCTCAGCAGGGTTCACCTGGCTTTTGACCCTGAGGGGAGCCTTGGAGCTTCTGAGACCCTGGGGCCATGTCACACCTGTAGCCATGTTACACCCTCCCCCGCCCTGGTGACTCGCTCGTTGGGGTGGAAAGTAGCACTTGTGGGGAGCCAACTTTCACTGCCATTTTACTCACACAAAGAGGGAATTGCTTAAGCCTCAGGAGAGGGAAAGAGACAGAAACTGCCTTGGAAGACCCTCAGACGTCAACCAGCCAAGTCACCCGTACTGCAGACTGGGAGACTGAGGTTCAAATTCACAGAAACCGAGGGCCTGCTTCTCCTTTGCTTCCTCAGTATCCAGTTTGAATCAACAGAGCCACAGTTTGCCCAGTGGGAGGGGCCTCTGTGGACAGAGAGAGGGAGATGAGGAGAGGGAGGTGGGCTCCTCCAGCCCTGCTTACCTCCCCGGAGCCTTGCCTCTCCAGGCTGTGACTGAGGCAGGGATGGGGTGATGGGAGTGGGAGGGCAGAGCTGCTGGAATGCCCCACCCCCACCCCATGCTGACCCTCTGCAGCACTTCCCAGCCTTTCTCAGAGCTCTCTGCCTCTGCGCAGCAGAGGGGAGAGAGCAATAGCATCTGGGCGGTTCAGTTTAATTCACGTCAATTTAACATCCATTTATTGAGCATCTCCTATGTGCCAGGTACTGGGTCCAGTGCTGAGGATGCACACAAAGCCATACCAGAGCTGGGGACCGCTAGGTCAGCACTGTGGGGACCAAGATGAATTATTTTTCTTTTTTTGGTGCATCTAATTCCACCTCTGTAGCCACTGCTTCCAGGGCTGGAGTAGGATAAGAAGGAAGAGATTCCAGAATCTGGGCCCTGGGAAGCAAGGAAAAGAAGGAAAGAGGGGAGACACAACAGGGAAGGGGGTGGGAGGCCAGGCAGAGAGGGCGCAGAGTGGAGGATGTGCAACCAGCCCGAGAGCTTCTGGGTGGGATGAGTCCAGCTCATCTGGAAATTCTAACTCATCAGTACCTAACTGCCAATCAACACACTGCCAATGGGGGTGGGCTAAGCCCCCAAGATGCCTGGGGCAGGTGGACTTTGCCCATCCTTGGAGCCGAGCAGCTGAGAGGGGAGAGGTGGGTGGTAGGCACATTCATTCCAGCTGAGACCAAGGGTGGTTGTAATAACATGTCTGCAGCTTGCAGATTTCACTTTTTGGCAACTCCTCTTCCAGGATGAGTGAGGATCTGTGTGGATGCTGGGAACTTTTCTTTTGCTAGGACTCATAACATTTAGGGAACTTGTTTGCAAGATTCCCTAGGCTTATTCTAAGAAGTCCTTACTCTCTATAAAGAAGCCCAAGACTTCTGGGTTCCTTTCTTTCTCTGCCCTGACCTAGAGGGTCCTAAGGAGAGCAGTGCCTCTCCAGGGGCCTCAGGCACCTGAGCAGATGGGGATGGGCCAGGAACCAGCTTTGTCCCAGGTGCCCATCCTCACATGCGCTCTCTTCCTAAGTCTCTTCCAGAGGCCTCAAAGAGCTGCCTCCCCCAGTGCGATGAGGTTGGGAACAAACTGGGGCTTCTGTGAGTAGAGGTGGGAGAGCGGTGAAATGTTTCCACGGCACCCTGCTTTCTAGTGTATACCTCTTCCTGCAGCATGGGGCTCAAAGCCTACTTCTGGCTGCATGTTCCCATCACTGCGCTCTGCTGGGTTCAGTCTGCTGATTTTCTCAACTGCCTCTGCCTCTCCTGCTCTCTTGGAACCCCCTATCTGTCTCTTTCTCCTAATTAAGGGCTCCTGTAAAGAGATGGGCTGGCCAACCCATAGGATTTAGCTTATAAGAACAAAGCACATTTTTTCAGGACTGAAATGCCTTGAGGTGCCTTGGAACTGGCTTTGGAAATAGCTATCTGCCCCCCAGCTCTGGACTAATCACAGTTACCCCGGATTTATAAAAGGGAAAAGCTGGATCCACATTTCCTCCCTGTGAGTCTCCTTGGCGAGGTTGGGCTGGTAAGTATTTGCAAGGTCAGGCTGAGCAGATGGACAATTGAAAATACTGGCCAGGTCCAAAAGATAGTCCCAGGCCATAGGAATGGCTTGGAGCAATTGGAACGGGTGATGAGCCAAGAAATCTTTCTTCCTACATACGTCTTAAGGATAGACAGCCTATGTCTCTTGCTGTGCCTCTTGCTGATGTCTTCCTTTATTGAAGCTTGCTGATGCGTTTGTACATAGCCTATATATAGGTAGAGATATGTTATATATACAAATATAAAACATCTCACTACATCCAACCCAAAAGTTATGTTGGGGGGAAACAATCATTTTTCAATGTTTTGAGTTGATTCACCAAAGGCAAATTACGGAATGTTCTTATTGCTCTTTGTGCACTTGGAGGGGAAAACACAACTACTTATGCACTTTCTAGGATGTATGTGCGATGTGGTGATGGAAGAGGTGGTGGGGAGAGAAACTGAAATGGTCCTCTGTGACCCAACTGCTGTGCTGTGTCTGCTTTTGGGAGCAGACTGAGTTTCTGTTGCAGTTTGTCTCATGGCTTGGATTTATTGGCTGCAATAAACAGATGGTCTCCCCTGAACGTCCCTTGAGTGTGACTTTTTTCAGGGGTGCAGAGTGGGGCAAGTTGAGGCAGTGCCAGGATTGTCCCAGGGACTCCTCTTGTTCTTTTCCCAGTGATACCATTGACACTGCTGGATCCCCACCAAGGATGAGGTCATTCTACTCTTATTGTCAGATGTTTCCTCTTTTTCCCTCAGTGCCTTCCCAGAAACCTGGGGGACTCCATCTACCTTGAAAGCACCCTGGGGACAGGGTGGCTAAACACCCACTTCTTTGAGGGCTTTTGCTTATTTCTGGGAGATGACAACACTTTAAGCCCCCAAAGCTAACTGTCATGCCAATATTGTCTGTTCTTTCTGTGGGTGGATGGGCCAGCCTTCCTGCCCCCTGGTTCTAAGCTGTGTCTGACTAGGCAGACATCTCTTTTGTCTGCTCTGGGCTCAAGAGAAATAGATGACAGCTGGTGCAGAGTCTGCCCTCATCCAACTTCAAGGATGAGGGTGGTTAGGGAGAAGAATCAGTTGCTCGTGTCTCATCTGTAAACTGCTGTATCCTAGTTACGTGCTGCTCAGTCAGCCCTCAATTCAGGACCAAAGGCAACCACCTGGCCCAGGGGCTTGCTCTCTCAGACAACCCAGTCTTTTTCTCTCTTGCCTTCTGTTCTTATAACTCTTTGCATTTTCCCTCTTTCTTACACACACACACACACACACACACACACACACACACACACACACTGTTGCCTAGGATAAGGAAAGCCTCAGCTTTCTGAAAGGCAAGGAAATGCTGAAGTGCTTGGTTTCTACTTTTCTCCCGGTTTCTTTGTCATTTCTGCTTGCTCCCTGGTAACCCCAGAGACCTTCGCCAGTGGTTAGTGGTCAGATACATTTTTAGAATATTCCAGGAGTAGCCTAACATTCCTAGTCCTAATACTGTCAGCTGCTAACGGAGAAAGAAGCCAGATAGAAGATGGGAGCATTAAACAGAGCTGGCTGGTATTTGACAGAACCAAAGGTACTTTGGTTTAAAAGGATAACTGCCCTTGGAGCCCCTGAGTCCTTCCAAGGATGAGATGTCAGAGAGGATGCTTCTCTACTTAACACATAGGAATACTGAGGCAGGGGATGTGGACTCAGGAACGGAAGGCCCTGGGGATTCTGGGTCCTTCTGGGTGGACACAGCATCTATCTCAGTCCAGGGCTTTTCCCCCAGAACATTTAGAGGACAGTTTGGAGTTGGGCCTGGCTTCTGGGCTGGCTGGGTTTGGCTCAGGTGTCTCCCCTAAATTGATGTTTTTGGGCCCAGCCTGAGTGGAGCCTGGTGGGATAGTTTTAATTGGGGAAGGAGCTGCCATATGGGGGAGGGGCTAGCTCCCACCCTGCTGCTCAGAATCGCTCACTGGCTTCCTGTGTCCCCCAGCCTCACGCCTCTCCATTCCCACCGCTCCTTTGCTTCCCACCAGAGCCCCCGCAGGGCTCAGGCACAGCCATCAGCCTGCCCACGGCCGGCTGCCACGGAATAGGAGTCTGTATGCGGAGCCTCTCAGAGTCCCTAGGACAGGTTTTGAGGACTAAAAGGAGTGGGGGAGGGGGAAGACTAGATCTTTACAAAATCAGAGATGGGAGGGGTCCCAGGGACTACTTGGCCAAGTCTCCTGATTATCCTGAAGGGGAAACTGAGGACCAGATCAGGGAAGTGACTTGCTTAAGGCCACATGATGAGTCAGGCACAATGCAGGATCTCCCGGCAGGCTCCAAGCCACCTGTTCTTCCTACAGCCCACACCCTGCCTGGGCCTAGTACTTGCACAGCACAGCTCGGCACAGCAGCCCACACCAGCTGCCCGCCCCTCTCCAGCAGGCTTGAGCTGAACAAGAAGAGGCCCTCACGCTTCTTGTAAGGACGCAGTTTTTAAAGCTGAGGTTCAGAGAGGGAAAGTAATTCTCTTAAAGTCACACAGCAGGCTAATGACAGAGCTTGGCTTTAGTTCCCATTCGGAGCCCCATCCCACACCCCAGTAGAGTGTCTTTCCTCATGCTGGTTTGTGGACACTCCCTCTTAGGCCACCTGTCTCCCTCCCATCTTGCAGGGGTTGGGGTTGTGTCTAAAACACTTCAGGTGAGAGGAAGCTGGGGCCGTGCCTGGGTGGGCTGTGGGCTGGGCACCTGGGTACACTGGAGGATGGGTCCCCACTTAGGTCTCCTGCCCTCCTCCTTTGGCACTTCGGGGGCTCAGAAGGTCCACCCGGGCAGGGCTCTGCAGGCACTCTTCTCAGATGGCCCTGATGGCATTGCCCCACACAGACCTCTGACCCTGAAACCTGGCAGATGCGAGGCATTCCTGGCTGCCTGCTACCACGCTGATGTGCAGGGCGCCAACCACCTTGCAGCACAGGCTCTGGCCACCCAGTGGTTGGGAGCTCCAGAGGGCCACGGGAAGGAAGCTCATCCTAGAACTATATCCTGGCATCTTGATATGGGCCATAAATTTGGTCCTAAAATAGATTAGCCTAGGACCCCACTGCAGGGCCGAGTCCTCTGTCTAGAAAAGGGAGAAAGACTGTGGGTGGTGGCAGTAGATGAGTTGGGAGTAGGCAGCCTTGTAAAACAGCTTCTCCTTTTCTCTGGCAGTAATGACCTTGAGAGTCCACGAGGTGCTGGGAAGGGGGACAAATGGACACTGAATGCTCGGCTTTGCTACTTGGGATTCCATGAGAGGGGCTGTCCCTAACAGCCTTGGCAAAGTCACTTTTATCCCAACCGCAGCTGCCTCTGCTTCTCAACTGCGACAAATTCCCTGTAAACAGGTGGCATAAGGACTAGAACTGTTTGCCTCAACAGATTGAGAGCCTCCTGTGGGCAAAATGGGCAAAAGAAGAGGGTGTGTTCCTCCCGGAGGGGACGTGTCACAGCTGATGGCCAATAGGGACTGTGGCCCCAGGGGAAAGAGATTAGCCTTGTCCCATTCTGCCCTAGGGTGAAACGTTAGGGCTGGCAGGAAGAGGCAGGTATTGATCCAATGTAAGTCAGAGCTGTGCAGAGGGTTGAGTTTCTCTGAGGTAATGAGATCCTCATCCCGGAAGGTATTCAAGCATAGCTTGGGGGTGTTGTTGAGAAGGTTCATATACCAGGGCATACTTTTAGATGCTGTCTGAATTTACTGACAATGGCCCTCTGCAGCCCTCATGTTAGGATTCAAATGATAGATGTGGGATTGACTTTTGCTTGGCTGGAGATAAACACGATACATGTGTGGGCAAAGTCCTATCCTTCTGCCTTGTTACTCTCAAAGGGTTTGGAGGGCGGGACCAGTGTGGTGGCGGGGTGAGTGACAGTTGGCTAGACTAATCAGGATGACCACCATTTACTGAGTAACTACTCTAGGCCTGGCCCTGAGCTCAGTATTCTATGCATATCAGCTGACTTAATCTGCAGGACAACTCCCCAGATATACATTCTTTTCTCACTTTTACAGACAAGGAGACCAAGGTTCTGTTCGACTAAGTATGTGTATACTCAAGGTGACACAGCTAGAAAATAGCAGAGAATTCAAACCCAGGGTGGAAAGATGCCACAGCCGTCACATCAGGCTGTGAGAAAGGGCAGCAGACTGGCCTCTTGCAGCTCAAAGACCCAGGAGTGGGTGGGGGAAGGGTGACTGGGAGCCAAACTCAAAATGACCGTGGACAACAAGAGGTGGGCAAAAGTGTTTGGAAGCAGAGGCAAAGCCTTCCCAGTGGGCCTCTAACATTCCACCTCCTGCCTGGCCTGGCCCTTGACCCCACAAGCTCTGTGCAAACAGTTCTGGCCTCTGCTGGGCACCCTTTCTTCTCTTGGTGTCTGAAAACCTATAAAACCTCTTCTCCACCTGCTGACAAGTTGCCTCCCTCCCTTCCCGGCCTCCTCGGCCCGTGTCTCACTCCACCTTCCCCAAGTTACCCTTCACTCCAGGCAGACTCTCCCCTGCTCCCATGTTTCTTCCCTTCCTCAAGGCCATCTCTCCCCATCTCCTCTTCTACTCCACATCCTCCCTCTCCCCTCACTTTGCAAGATCCACTGTTCCTGCACTAAAATGTTCACAGCGGATGGGACCAGAACATTCAGGGAGCCCTGCCTGGCACTCTGCACCCTTTTATGCTTCTGGTTTGGTCAGTCTGTCCCAGTGCCCAGTTCAGCTGCAGGACCAGGTCTCGGGTTCCAGGAGGACATCTAGCCATTCAGCTGACTAGGCAGTCCCCCTGTGATGAATGCCAAACCTTCCCAATGCCTCCGACCACCAGCCCTCCTGAGCCCCCATCCTCCCTTGGTGGGAAGGCTGTGGGGGCATGGTAACCCATGAAGCAGAGACATAAACACAGCTCTGTGGTGCTGGGTAGGGTGGCTGAGACCCTGCCATGGGGCTTCATGCCCCACCCCAAAGTGGCCCAGAATAAAGGGACGCCCAGGACTCACCCCATCTCTGAGCTGCAGCGAGAGAAGCGGACGCCTGCTCCTGGAAGGGGACATATGCCCCTCTCCAGCTTGGGACTGTCCGGTGAGCATGTCCCTGGTCAGAATGTTTCAGCTCCCTCCTCCCTCTGCCCTCCTCCTCCCAATGAGCTCATCTGTCTGGGGCTCCCCACCCCCCTTGGCCTGAAAGGATGTTTGGAAAGAACCTGGCAGAAAACAGACCAAGAGGAAGGGAGGGATGGAGGAAGTGGCTGCCTACCTGCCTGAGCCCAGAGCCCTTAGAAAGTGGAGATGGGCGAGGAGGGTTCGTGAAGAGCTTATCTCTGTTCCAACCCGGATGCAAGGGGGGCTGGGGAGCAGTGGGCAAGGTGGCCAGTACTGGTTCCTTGCCGGACTGCTGAGCCACGTGTCTGCGGGTTGATTTGGTGCATGCTGTCCCGTTAACCCCCTCAGCACCTGCCAAACGTCAGTGGATGCTGAGATTGTGGCTGGGGCAAGTGAACACTGAGCTGAAGGGCGGGAATGCTGAGTCTGCATGGGCAGGGAGCAGACCCAGGTGCACTAAAAGGAGGCTCCCAAACATCTGTCCAGGTAGCACCCACCAATCCCAACCCAGAGGCAGAAGGATTTGGGCGCATTCAACTTTAAGTTAATGTATACAGAGCATCCCGGCTCCTGCCGTCCGGCTGTCCTGAGGTTGGGGCCCTGTTTATAACCGGGTTATAAGCTCCTGGTATGGATCTGAGGGATCTGAGGTCAGAGGGAGAGGGGCTGTGAGGTGGGGGCGTTGGGGGTGCTCCCTGCAGAGCCCCCTATTCTTTGCCTCTATGAGCCGAGGAGTCAGCGCGGCTGCCCTCCAGCTCCGTTACCTGCAATGCCCCGCCAGGAGCCGCGAGGGCTTATGGGGGAGGGGGGAGAGGCAGGCGGCAGGCAAGGGCAATAGGGGAGCCAGAAGAGGAGGAGGCTCCCTGCCAGGCTCTTGTTACTTAGAAGGAACTCCTCTCAGAATAGCTCTGGAGACCTCACCGGAGCTCTCCCTTCCTCCTCTGCCGGGGTCTTGGCTAGCTTTCTGAGAACGGACAGGGGATGGAATCTTCCATCTACCCGTCCTGGTGGAAAGGGCGAGTGCCTACTCCCAGGGGTGAGTGCCTTCCCGGGTAAGAGCATCTCCCAGAGGCTCTGCCCCCATTTCTGCCCGTGCCACTTCCCTACCACACACTGACTTTCATACTCCTACTCCTTCCTAGCTCCCATCCTGCTCCCAGGAGGGCCGGGGTGGAGGTGGAGGTCAAAAACCGAGAGGCTCACCTGGTCTCAGAGAGGACTGTTGGACTAACTGCTTCCAAGAACCACGTGATCCCTCCCCTCCCCCCCACCCCCTGGAAAAATCTCCTTTCCCCTTAAATCTAGGCCCTATCTCCTCCCACCTGAGGACAGCTCCCTGACAGCTCCTAGGCACGGTGCCCAATCCCTCTCTGCCTCCCTGAAAACTCACTCTTCAAGGTATTTCTGAGCCAGGCCACCTCAAGACCTGAGTGTGCAGGACCCCACCACCAAGAATCCAGCCTGTTGGGTGCAGGTCGGGGCTATGTCCAAACCACCACCCTGCCCTCAAGAGACTTCCAGCAGGAAGAGGAGACAGAGCCAGGTGCCCCCTCATTCTGTGCCCCCCCCCGAGACTGGCGCTCTTGAGCTGGGTGAAGGGGGGTTATATCAGGGAGGGATCCCCAAAAAAGCAGCTTTCTAAAGGTGGGACAGAGGAATTCTGACCTTTGGTTGCCCTCTCCCCAGCACCCCTGAGAGGATCCTCCAGGCTCGATTGATGGACTAGGGTTTTGAGAATTTTTGAGGAAAGTGCTCTCTAAATGTAAAATTCCTCTAGCCACTAATGCATCTCTCAAGCACTTTTTCTGCCCAGTTGTGGAGCTCTCCTGATGTTCTTTAGAGGAAAGCTGGGGGTGTGGAGGGAGGGCATCAAATAATGGTGGAGGTTCTAATTCTGACCTTAAGAATTGCTTTCTCTGTGACCTTGGGCCACACATTCTGCCTCTCTGGGTCTGTTCCTTCATTTGGGAGGCGTGTGGGTTTCCTAAGGACCCTCTGGCTCTAAGAATTGGTGAGCAGTGAGGGAGCTGAGAAGGTGGAGGGCACAGAGGCTACTGGCACCTTTTCATGTCACGAGGATCTAAAGATATCCAGGGAGCTCTGGCCCCTCGCCTCCCCCTTCTCTGGGCAGGGGTCACTTTCCTTCCCTTTGGCTCACCTCCTGTCGCACCTCAGCCTCCGGCTCTGAGAAACATGACCCCTGCTGTAAAAATAAAGTGGGCAGCGTGGATGTCTAGCCCCGTGGATCTAGGGTCTGAGACCTCCTGGAGAAGGAGGGGGATGAATGTGTGAACTTGAAGACAGGAAGAGGGTTAGCCTTTTTAGGGCCACAGACCTCTTTGAGAATAATAGAACCAAAATGTACTGTGAGCTGACCCTATGCTTAGAACTCTGTTAGTACTTTTACATATGATAATATCTCATCCAGTCTTCATAGGTCCACATCTGATGTTTGTGAGGCCTGGGGCAAGTGCACAAATAGAAATAACATACACGTCTAAATATAAGTTATGAATTAAGATAACAAAGTGTTAAAACTTGTCTATTTTCTCCACCTTTGATGAATTTTCCTTAGTCCTAATTTTAAGGCCAGGCCCAAGTGCCATTCCCTGGCTCACTCTTTGTGGTCCTGCAGGGACAGGGGCTCTCATGCATGCCTGGGGGCTCCACCTGCATGTCAAGTTTTATCCACTTCCCACCCTCTGCAAACAGCTGCCTTTTGCCCACTCCCTGGGCCTGTGGGTGCCCACCTGGTATGGGCAGCTCCTGAGAGGATGGACCTGGGGAAGAGGCCTGCTCAGAATCAGATCATTTGAACAGAGAATTCCAGGGTCCCGGATGTCCAGAGCATCGTCTAGAAGAGGTGTATGGACCACCCTGCCTTCTGTCCTAGGAACCACTTTTCCAGTGAGGAGGGCCAGAGTGAGGCCCTCCAAATTCAGAAGCCCAGGGCTGAGGCCCCCGCTGCTCAGGTCTAAGGGTGGCCTTGCTCTTAACAATTGCATGAGGTAAATATCATCACTTTCACAGTATTACAGATGAGGCTTCTGCAGAAGATTGCATAACTTGCTCAAGGTCATCCAACAATAAACGCAGGAGCTGGGACTTAATTCCCCAGCGCCTAACTCCAGAGCCACTATACCACTATCACAGCTATACTGAGCAAGCCTTTGTCCTGGAAAAAAACAAGTAGACATTCAGCATTTTCCATACAACCTCAAGGGGTCTGTGATCTCTGAAGTCTACCAGGGACCCCAGGGTAAGAAGGCGGGTGGGGGTGGGGCCGTAGCAGAGGTCAGGCTGTGAAGTGATGACAGGTTTCCAGGCAGGCAAAGGATGAGGGTCAGGACCTCAGACAGGACCTATGGTGGAGGGAGGGGTCTGGGATGGTTGGGTAGGGGGCGCTGAGGAGGATATCAGATATGAGTTACCAAACCACCTTCAATAGCACTATTCAGTTGTAACTCAAGAGGGTCTCAGAAAAGGCCCTCTGACTTGGCTGTGACCCCCAAGCCGAGAGGCCTGTCCTGGGCTTCCTCCACCCCCACCCCGAAAGGGAGGTGAGGCCAAGGGAGTCTTCCAGGATTCTGAAGGTTACAGGAAACCCTTAGAGAGGGGGTAAAAGGAGAGAGTCTGAGGGGGGCGGCCTACGTGGGAAAAATGAGAAGTAGGGGTGCCGCGGGAGGATGAAGCAGGGCTTGGACCCGATCGCTAGTGTCTGGCCAGGAGCATCATTATTTCTGAGGAGTCCATGAAGCAATGGGAGAAGATGATGGGTGGTGGGGGGAAGGGCAGTTTATAGTTGGGAGCAGTTTATAGTTGCCCAGCAGGGCTCCGGGGCTGCACACACGCGGGTCTGCGGCCGCAGTGGGCAAGTCCGCACACGCCCGCCGGCTGCGGCAGTGTCGGCGGCGGGCATCCTAGCGGTCCTTTCGCGGCCGCGGGAGAGGGAGCCGCTACCCTACTCTTGTTCCCCAAAGCAGAACATTACAGCCTTCAACGCCCGAAAAGCTCCACCTCTACTCCTCCCCAAACTATCCTCCTAATTGGCAGCTCAGCGCACGGGATGATGCGGGCGGCTGCGGGCGGCCCTGCAGTGCCAAACCGCAGCCGCCCAGCCCGAGCCGGAGAGGAAGCAGGGGTGGGGTGGGGTGGGGTGGGGGTGCGGCCGGCTCCCGGGGCTCGGGGACCAAGAGGCGGGGGCGCCCCGGGCTCCGCGGCGGCCACCGCCCCTCCTGCGGCTGGAGCGCTTCCAGAGCAGAGGCGCAGCGTCGCTCGCCTCTGCACTAGCTCGGAGGTCCTCCTGCTCCCGTTTGCGTTCCTCGTCCTCGGGCTCCTCCTCCTCCTCCCCGTGCCCTCAGCGGCCGCTCCCGCAGACGGCTCCTCCTCTCCCTCCCCCTCCTCGCGCTCTCCGCGCTAACTTTCCGGAGCCCCGGCCGGCGGCGCAGAGCTCCCGGGCAGCCTCGGGGCCCACTGCAGACCCAGGGCTGCGAGCGCGGCTGTGCCCTGTATCCCATCTCCGCGCCCCTGGTGCGCTCCGCAGAGAGCAGAACGATGCCCGGGGCTGGGGACCGAGGCGCAGCCCGGGAGAGATGGCTGGGCACTGGGCTTTTGGGTAAGGCAGCCCTGGCTTGGTTTCTTCTCCTGCCTCCTCTCCCCGCCCCACCACCTTCCCCCATCTTCCCCCAGAGGAGGGGACACTTATAGGAGCAGCGCCTTGGACGGGGTGGGCTTTGGGGCGCGGCACGAAATGAGCACCGCGGCTACCAGCTTCTTGCCGGACGCGGGTTCGGACTGCTGAGCTCCCTGGGGACCGTGAGCCGTCCCCCGCCCCATCCGGCCCGCCAGCCCCGGGATTAGTTCTTTGCTGTCTCTGGTGTCTTCGGCTCCGGGCTTCTGGAGGTGGATCTTGGGGCCCCCGAGTTCAGAGATTTAAGCGTGCTGGGGGAGGGTGTCTGTGCCTTGGGTGTCGGGGATGCCAGGTGGGTTGCAGGTGTGATTGTTGGAATGCTGGTTTCTACCCCTGTCCAGAGCTGCTTGCAGCTCCTATGCTTGTTCCCCAGGTACCAGCGTGCACCAGTTGGGGGTGGGGGAGCTCCCTTTCCTCCTGGTCCTTTTTCTGTTTGGCTCCTCTGCTCTCTACTTCCTCCAGTGCCCATTGCCTTCCCTGCAGACTGGATGGTGTTGGAGTGACTTGGAGGACATTCAAGTATTTATTATTTTATTTATTTATTTATTTATTTATTTATTTATTTATTTATTTATTGCCATGCCGTGCGGCTTGTGGGATCTTATTTTCCCCACGAGGGATCAAACCCATGCCCTCAGCTAAAGCGCTGAGTCCTAACCACTGGACCGCCAGGGAGTTCCCCAAGCCCCCTCTTAGGAAGGATCTTGTCTCCCTTTTTGGGTAGAAATTCCATGGGGGTGGGGGGAGCTGTTTAACCTGTTCCTGACTCTTCAGTTTTGGGATGAGTATGAAGACTGAAGAGCTGCATCCAGAGCACACAGAAGGAACAGATTGTGATCTATTAATTCGCACAGGCTAGTTTTGAGCATCAAGAGATTAGGGAATGGTGTTTATTAGTCCAGAATATAATCGCCTTATAAATCACAGCCGGATTTCAATGTAAGCCGACTCCATCCCTGGCACCCACCCCTCTTCCTGTTTATATTTGTCAGATTTGGCTTTTGGCAGCTCAGGCCATTGGGTGAGGTACATGATGTAGGCATTTGGGCTGAAAACAGGGAGACAGAAGTCTTTAAGGGCGGTCACTGCTGCTTCTGCAAATGCAAACTGTGTGCAGACCTGTCATGTTGGCACCTGGTGGTGGAGGGGGGGATAGAGTATGTCTTTCACTCAGGAGCCACTGGTTTTATACATCCCTGCTGCTGGATAGAAGACACTGGTGTTCTCTCTTGTACCTTAGGCACAGTTATGCTGGTTTCACAGTGACCCTAGGAAGTGGGCCTCTGTGAGGCCTGAGGGTCCTCTTCATGGGCTGGACATAGCGCCAGTGTACACCGGCTCCCCCTCACCCCATCCCTGATCAGTGGGAACTGCGGCCATGGCAGGGGTAAGGGGTCACTGGGGAATTCAAACTCACACAGTCATTAAACTAGCCCACTTATCAACACCTCGGGCCTCCCTTCCTCCTACTGCCTGGTTGGCTGGTGGGATACCAGTGCCTGGGCTGTTAGAATATTCATAGAACCTGTCTTCTGTGGGAAGTCACACCATACACTGTGTGTGTGTGTGTGTGTGGATTTTGGGCAGATTCTTGGTTCTTTTCTCCAGGTGGAAGCCCCCACCTCTTGCGAGGACTGTTTTAGCTGATAGACTAGGGAAGGGCAGGGGCCCATTGGAGCAGGTTTGGAAGATTCCCTGAGCTACCCTCTGGGAGCTCAGGAGAGAGCAGAGTGATTTGTAGGTGGGAGACCAGCAGGCCCCAGAACTGGCCCCAGCTGTTCTGTCCCCTGCCCCTCTGGTCTGCAGAAGGGGTCCCTCCCTGGACCTTGCCCTCACAGTGGCAGTCGCCACTAAGCCCTCACGGTGGCATCGCTTTGAGCTTAGGACACAGAAGCCATCCTTGCTCTCAGCCCAGCAGGGGAGATGCAGAGATGACTGGACAGCCAACTGGAGATGCTCCCTGGCAGCATCAGAGCTGGCAGGAACTTTGGAAACCATAGCACAGAGCTCCCCTAAGGATGAGGAAACCATGGTCCAGAGAGGGAAGGTGACTTGCCCACTGGTGCATGGCCAATCAATGGCCAAGTGGGCCAGAATCCAGGTCTCTTGGACTCTGTCACACCAACTTGCCTCACAGTTAACCAAAATCTGCTGAAGGGGCAGGTCAGCAGGGATTGTGCTGATGGACTGAAGGAGGAGGGACCTCTGGGGCCTGGACACAGACGGATAGAGGCTTGGGGGCCCAGAGCTGTTGTTCTCACAACTGTGGAAACTGGGTACAGAGCAGTAAGCTCCCAGGAGGCCTCCACCCCTCCAGCTCCCTCTCCCCATATGAAACTCGGTCTCATAGACTGAGACGAAAGCGATTTTTGATAACCGGACCAGACACCCTTTTCTTAAAATGAGATGCAGTTTCCAAGGCTGTAGTATTGCAGTTGAGGATAAAGTGGGTGCTAGCCCCTTTCTAAGCATGTAACCGGTAATATATCTGTCGTACCCACCCCTTCCTTGTTCCCTGATTTGCTTAATTGCTGTGATCTCTGGGTAATTATCACTTGTGAGGGTGCTATGTTGCCCAACCCTCTATCCCTTGGTGTGTATTTATTAAGGGCTTGTTTAATGAGGAGGCAATTAAGGAGAGGGTGCCGAGTCCCGCTCAGAGGAAGGAAAAGGAAAGGGTAAGGGATTCATGGAGAGGAGGATGGGAAAGCGGGGAAGTGGAGAAAGACCCCGGGTTTCAGTCTGGAACGGGGGGTTTGTTCTTTTTCTGGAGATGCAGGCCTGTGGGGTGTCCCAAGCCCTAATGCCTGCCGCGGCTGGTGGGACCAGCATGGTAGGTAGACCCCAGGCACAGGGTCTCCCACCTCGCCCTGTTGCTGAGGGTGTAGGGATCTCTGCAGAGGCCACGGGCTGGCTGTGCTGATGCACGTCGTCCGCGGCCTGCAAGAGGAGGGACGGGCACTCTGCTTGGACTTGTTTGCAAAGCTGGTTTTGTTGAGCATCCAGTGCTGTCTCAGGGGCATGTTTCCATCCCGGCAAAGCTCCTGGGGGTGGGCAGGAAGCAGGCAGGTTGCCTAGGGAGAGGGAGCTGAAATCTTTCCCCTGCCTCTGGGCCTAGGGGCCTTGCCTGGCCCAGCCCTGCCTCCCACAAGCCCCCAGGGCCTGCACCCCAGGAGCAGTCTTGTCCTTCTGGCCTCGGCCCACGGTCTGCCTCCCAGCTCTAACTTTGAGCCTCTCTGACTCCCCCGGGGCCAGAGTGTATCAGCTTCCCTATTAAAGTCGGCCATGGTTCCGCCTGCCCTGCCAGGCAAGCCCTGGGAGCTAACCTGAGAGTGGGCACCACGCTGTCCCTCTTTCCTCCTTCCACCCCAAGGTGGGGGTCACTGTCCCCGGATGGGGGAAAAGGTGGCAGAATAGTTCTGCCTCGGCATTTGCCTTGGCGTGTCTGATGGTAGCTATGAGATCCCTGTTGGTGTATTTAATGATAACATTTGCACGTACCAAATACATTTTTACTTTAAATGGGAGGCCTGAGTCAATCCTTAGACAAAACCGCAGCACGCAGATGAGATGCGAGGGAGCCGTTCAGAAAATAGCAAAGAAAATGGCTGCTCTGAGAGGGGCTCAATGATTAGGGTCTTTCGGTGCGTAAAGGCAAGGCTTAGGGGCTTAGGATCGAATTCCACAGGATCACGAATAGGAGAAACTGTTCACCAATCCTACGATGCCAGAAAGAGACCCCTAAACTGAAACACACACAAGAACACCTTGAAATTCTAAAGAGTTTAGTTTGGGACAAAGCAAAGAAAGTCCTTCTTTATCCAAACCAATAGCCACATGGAAATAATTACCTCCAAGAAGTAATACAGCGTGAAAGTATAAAACAGTGTGTGAATGGCCTGGAGATATTGTTGGCTGACACTGGTCATTAAGTTGGGGTGCCTTGGTTACGTCTAGACCTATGATGAGGGCCAGCTCTGCCCCCCTCCCTCCTTTGAAACACTATCCTCCTCCATCTGCAAAGTGCCCAGGACAGAGGGATGGACTCCCTGAAGCCCTTCTCATGTTTTATAAGCTCATGTTTTAGCTTTATACCAAGGTCAGAAGGTAGGAAAGACAGCCATCCTGGTTTAGGGCTATGGCAGCTCTGACTTTCTCAAGGTCAGCAGGCAGAACGGGGCCTGCCTTGTACCTGCTGTCTCATGCATCCTGGCTTGGTCGTCCTGCGGGAGTACCTCTCGGGGTCATCTAGTGGATCTATACCTGCCCCTGCTCCTTCCTTTCCCCCCAGTGCAGGCTCACAGGGGAGAAGGTGCAGGAGGTGGGTCCCTGGGCTTTCCTGTGCACAAGCCTCCCTCCTGAGCCTCCCAGACACAGCCGGTAGGACTTCTGCCCTCTGGGAAAGTGTGCCGTAGAGAAGCCAGGCCTGCTCACCCTCTCTGATACCTTAACTTGGGCAGGGGTCTGAACTTCTCCGTGGAAACGTCTCTGCCTTTCGTTTGTCCCCTCCAGGCTTACGGTGGGAGTGGCAGTGCTTCACTCTGGGAGTCCGGGAGTCCTGATTGTGTTAGAGTTGTCATCCACATAGGCGCACGCTAATCAGGCAGAAATGTGCTCTGTCATCAGCCAGACCTTAAAGATATACTTTTCTCCTCTCTTCTGCACTTTTTTTTCCCCTCTTTTTTTGCTTCTATTTAAAGCCAAAAAGATCTCAATTTTGATGTGTATATTTGGTGCTTTTGGATAGCCCATTCTGGCTGAGGCTGGGGAGAGGGATTTGGCCCCTGACTTGCATTCCCCCCGGCCTTCCCCAGGATCCCAAATACTGGAGGCTGGCGCTGTGATGCTCCTTGGAGCACGTGCTCAGGCCCCCAGGGAGCACTGTAGCCATCAGGAAACTGCCTTTTCCCTAGAGCTTCCCTGTCACAGCTCTGCACCCTGTTCCTTGGTTCGCAGGGGTGGTAGGGGGTGAGAAGCAAAGCTGGGGTCTCCCATCAGAAGGCTATCTTCTGGGACTTCCCTGGTGGCCCAGCGGCTAAGACTCTGCGCTCCCAATGCAGGGGGCCTGGGTTCGATCCCTGGGCAGGGAACTAGACCCCACATGCTGCAACTAGGAGTTCGCATACCGCAACTAAAGATCCCGCATGCCACAACAAAGATCCCACGTACTGCAATGAGGATCCTGCACATGGCAATGAAGAGCCCATGTGCCGCAACTAAGACCCAATGCGACCAGATAAATACATTTAAAAAATTAATTTTAGAAAAAGGCCATCTTCTAGGCTAGAGGGTGGAACCTCATGTCTGGCTCCTGTACCTAGACCCCTGTGGCAGGGGGTTGGGAGAGGGGAGAGATGAAAAGAAAAGCAGGAGTGCTAAGGAGAGCTGGCCCTGACAGCGTTGTTCTCTTGGAGAGGCACCATTACGGAGGGGTGGAAAGCAGAGTTCCGTCTGTACTCATCTTACTCCACTCACCAGTTGTGTGGCCTTGAGCAAGTTAATCTCTCCGAGCCTGTTTCTTCATTTTGTATATTGGGGATAAAAAGAATAACCACCTCATAGGATTATTATGAGGATGAAATGAGAAAGTGCATGTAAAAAGCCTGTTTTATTTTACAGTAGGTGACCAATTCCAGATTCACCATTTATTATGTGGCCCTGGGCACTTCAGTGACTTAACCTCTCGGAGCCTCACTTTTATTGTCTGTAAAATGAGAAAAATGATAGCTACCTTTTGGCATGCTAATAAAAGTTAGAGTTAACAGGTAGAAATCCTCTAGCACAGTGGTTCTCCAAGTGTCATCCCTGACCACAGCATTCCCTGGGACCTTCTAAGAAATGCAAATTTTCAGGCTCCATTCTACGTGCTGGATTGGGGTGGGGCGGGCAGAGCCAGCTGTCATTGCCCTCCAGGTGATTCTGACACAGTGAAATTGGAAGCCACTGCTGTAGAACAATTCCTGGCACAGAGAAGCTGATCAAAGAATGAAGGCTAATTGAAATGACCTCTCAGCACTAACTGGAACCCTGGTGGGCAAACCCTGCTGTTTTAGGATGCAAGGAAAGGCTTTCTTGCTTTGGGGCTTTGGGATGCTAGACATGTCTCTCGTTGACCTTAGGCAAGTCGCCTAACCTCTCCATGCTCAGTTGCCATGTCTGTAATAGGGAGCTATTACAGAAAGCCACTCCTAGCATGGGTGTGAGGGTTAAACGCACCTGGCACATGGCAAATGCCGAGTAAATATCAGCTGTGGTTGGCAGTGGCAGGGGATCCTGGACCGCGGGGTGTTACTTCTGAGTCCACGTTGCCTTCAGAAGCGAAAGGGACACGAAGAAGCTGAGGGGGGCCCTGAGAGCAGAGTTGGGCTGCCAGCTCTCCTTGGAGCTCCTCTTCTTCTTTATTTACTTGGCTGTGCCATGGGTGTGTGCATGGGCGCATCATGTGGGATCTTAGTTCCCCAACCAAGAATGGAATCCGTGTCCCCCTGCAGTGGAAGCACGGAGTCTTAACCACCGGACCACCAGGGAAGTCCCCCTTCTCTTATTTAAAAGGCATTGCCCAGGTGGCACCAGGCAACATCATCTCATGTGGGCAAAGCAAGAGGAAACTGGTTTATGATGTACCGTGAGGGAATTACGTCTGACGAAAGACGGCCTTCCCTGAGAGTGAGGATAGAAGAAAGAGCAAGGTTGCTGGCCTTTAAAGCTAAGACGGACCCTGGCTGTCTGCGGAACCAGGGCAGTTCTGGGAATTGCCTGCAGAGCTGGGAGCTGACCTAGCCTGAGAGGGGTTCACAAGTGGCTCAACCACTAAACCCAGTCAGGTCAGCCAAGTCTCCTCCCATTTTGGGTCTTGGCTCTCCTGTCTCTAAAATCAGGCAGTGGCAACTTAGTGTCTGTAACGTGGATCCGTCTGGGTCCTTCAGCTCTGACACTCTGGGAGCGCTGGGCTGGAGGTCCCAGTAGTTGAGAGAAACTACGGTCTGGGAAGAGATGCCAGGGAAATTTTGGCTTAGGAGCTGGTGCAGACAGGTGGCTGCCCAGTAGCCCTGGAGTCGGACCCCAGTTCAGATTTCAGCTAACTCCGGAAGTTGTATGACTTTGGCCCAGGCACAAGGCACTTTGCTCTTCTGAGCCTTATTTTTTCCACCTGTAAAATGTGATTAATAAGACCCACCTTACAAGTGTGAGGTGAGGATGAGATGAGATTACTCACACGCAGCCTTAGGAAGCATCCCGGCCCAGGAAAAGGTCATTATTCTCAGGATCACCGGAAACCGGGGAAGGACTCCCTCTGAGTCCTCACCCAGGCTGACCCTGGGTGCCAGGTTCATCTAGGGGCAAGGAGAGCTAGTCTCTAATTCCGATGCCCCTCCTCCCCATGACCTTGAGGTACAGTAGAGTTTCCTCAAGGAGTTTGTAGGACAAGAGGACCAGGCTACCTTACAGGAGCTCATGAGGCAGGACCCAGAGGCCATGAGTGGAAATTCACGGTTGCCGCCTGCTCAAGTGGCAGGGATGGCATTGATGCGAGGGTGTGGGAGAGAAGCAGGGTGGGGGTGGCGGGAGAGGCCTCCGGAGATGTTCCCAGGACCAGAGGCTGAAGTGGGGCTGTGGCGAGTGGGGGGCACATGGGCCACTTCCAGGGGACCAAGGGTGCAGTGCCCTCTCCAGGCAACCGGCTTGCGAGCATCCGGTTGCCCCGAGTTGGCCTCCACAGAGTGTCCTCTGTCCTCACTTTCTCTGCGTTATTGCTTTACTCACTCGGTTCTCGCTGCTGCTGACCGAGGCCAAGACGTGCCCCGTTCCACCCCACCCCGCCAGATGCCATCCCGGTCCGCCCTGCCTCCCTTCTCTTCTCGTGATCCCACTCAGTGGTCCCGCAAAGTCCAGCGGGAGGCGTCCCGCTGCCTCTCCGTCCCTTGGGGCCAGTGGGAGCCGCCAGGGTCGGTGGTGAGTGGCCGTTGGGCCGTGTCCAGGGAATGTGACTGCCATTTTCCTCTTCTTCACCTCAGAAAGGGGTGCCCCAGCCTCCCAACATCCCACCCCCGATCCTCGGGAAAATTCCCAGCAGGAACAGGAGGTGCGGCCCCTGCACTTGGGGGCGATGCAGGGACCGCACCCGCAGGTTAGGGGGTGTGGACTTGCGGCACAGAGGCAAGGGCCTGGTTTTCCTGGGTTGGGGTGACCCCTGGTGGTCACTTAGAGTGCCACAAGGGCTGCTAACTGGCTCGGAAGTCCATCCAGCTCAGGCCAAGCGAGAGAAGGAATCCCGGCGGTGGCCCAGGCAGTGTACATTGAAGAGAACCATCTTCCTGATATTGACATCAACCGTGATAGAGACCTCCCTGTCCGACCAAGCCACTCCACCCTGCCCAAGAGGTCCCTTCCAGGGCTCCAGCATGGAGGTTCCAGTGGGGTTTTAAGGGAGGTGGTGCCCCTCATACAGGTCTCTTCCTGCTCCCTGTGTCCCTGTCGCTGGAGGTATCTGTGGGGAAGGCCACCACCATCTACGCCGTCAATGGCACGGAGATCCTGCTGCCCTGCACCTTCACCAGCTGCTTTGGCTTCCAGGACCTGCAGTTCTGGTGGTTCTACAACAACAGCGATACATCCAAGACTGTAAGTAGCGGGGGAAGGGACAGGACGGCTCAGATCCTCCTCCCTTCCTGGTTGCTTCACCCCTGCCTCCCATCCCAGGCTCTGGTCCTTCCTCGACTGACCCCGTGGTGATCGTCCCTAGGACCTTTTGTCACCCTTTCTCCCAGTGTTCTTTTTGGAGCCTGTCTAGAAGGATCAGAGTGGGAAGGATGCTTAGATTGTGTTGCCAGAACATGGGTCTGTTGGAATTCTTGGCTAGAGTCCTCTGTCTGGTCTGAAAAAATACCTAAAACTTGGTTAGCTTGTATACAAATTAATAACAATAAAAAAACGAGAGAGACAAGGTACCTTTGGAAGACTTGGAGGGGAGGAATGAGAAGAGTCCAAATGGGAGGAGGGCTGGGGAACAGGCCTTGGAAGGATGGGAGGGCAAGCTGGAGAAGAGAAGGGGCCAGGGCTGTGGCCCGGGGTGGGGATGCAGCAATCTGCAGGTGTTTGTGGAGTACTCACTCTGCAGCCCAGCAGGGGACCGGAAGTCACAAGAGACCAATTCTGGATGCAATTAAACGCTGCACTCAGAGGGTGCCACGGCACCGCATTGTGGGATTGATTCACGTCTTGGTGGACGGCCAGAATGCAGGCAGACGGGGGACGTGGCGTCAGCAAAAGCTGGGGGGAGTGACAGAGGGAAACGAGTGTGGTGTTTGCAGGATGCGTTACTTAAAAAACTTTTCTGAAGAGAGCAGTAAAAGTTGTGCTACATTCTAGGGAGACCTTAATAACAGAAAGTGGGTTTAGCCTGGAGCAAGTAAAATCCAGGTTAGACAGGCAGAGCTAGCGATACTGGAAGGAAACCAAGGCGGAGCGCTCTTCCTGGACATGGGCAGGGAGGTGTCCAAGGAGAGGGCTGGAGTGATGTCATGACTCTCAAAAGGACCCTGATTCTTTCTTGGCCACCTCCTTGCTCCTCTCTTCCTGCTACAGCTCATAGAGGGGATTGTGAAGAATGAGAAGTCAGACCCCAAGGTGAAGTTGAAAGATGATGACCGCATCACTCTAGTGGGCTCCGTGAAGGAGAAAACGAACAATATTTCCATTCTGCTGAGGGACCTGGAGTTCAGTGACACGGGCAAATACACCTGCCATGTGAAGAACCCTAAGGAGAAAGATCTTCAGCACCAGGCCACCGTCTTCCTCCAAGTTGTTGATAAACGTATGCAGTGGGGTTGGGACAGGGCAGGAAAGTTGGAAGGACGGGGGCGGGGGTGGTACCCAACTCAGTGTCATGGTGAAATGGACCACACTGGTATTTTCGTTCGCTTTATGCTTTCAAGAGCTCCTGGAGTTACAGCTGGAAGCTCAAATAACTTAGCTTGAATACTTATTCTGCTGCTGATTAGCTTGTAATATACACTTAGGCCCTCTGAGTCATTTTTTTCCTCATCGGCAAAATCTGCATTCTCTTAGTGTTGTTGTGAGAGTCACAGAAGCTACATGGAAGTGTTTTGTAAAGTTCTCCATATGTGCTGATTATTACTATGCTTGTGTATTCTGTTAGCGACAGCTGATGGAATGCCAGGTATCGAGCCAAAAAGTGCTATGAATGATACACGGAGTCCTTTCTCAAGGAGTCGACAGGTCAGGGTAGGACAGAAGATGGGTAAACACATAATGGAAATAGGGGCAAAGCATGTAGAGGCACAGGCAACAAAGATTGATAAGAACGGTCTCTCCCCTGTAGAGCTTAAGTCCCAGTTGGGAGGATTCCAGTCTGACATGGGTGGAACGATTAGACAACGAAGAAGCATGTGATGAGGATGTCACATGACCCCAGACACTGGAGGTGTTTAGAGAAAGGGCTGGAGGATTTAGGCTGGGTGGTTGTCATGAGAGGGGAGCCTGGAAGCCTAGGGAGGCGCAGAAGCAGAGAAAAAGAAAGGAAACCTGCTTAAAGGTCCTGATTGTGCTGTGTTCTTTGTGTTCTTGGGGATCCACTGCTCTCCTGGATGATGTGGATTTCTGCAGAGGAGATGCTCATGGTTCTGGAATTTTTTGAAGTTAAGGCCATTAGGATTCTCAGGCGGATTGGATATGGGGGTTTGAGAAAAAGAGAGGAGTCAAGGATGACTCCAAGGATTTTGACCATAGCAACTAGAAGGATGGAGTTTTCTCAGCAGAGATGGGGGAGACTGTGGGTGGAGCAGGTTTGGGAATTCAGGAATTCAGTTTTCAGATGGGGGTACTGAGGCTACAAGCGTTAAGTGACCAGCTCCAGGTTACTAGCTCGTTAGTGACTGCGGAAATCCTGTTGTTGAAATCTAGGCTACCTGGCTCCAATGTCTTCCGGTCACATTAGAGATGTCACAGGGAGAGTCTCAGTTTTTTTCTGCATGGACAAAGGAGACCTAGAAAGAGCCAATGAAAGTCTCACGTTTGGGGGGCTAAGTCAAACCTGGGTGCTGTTGTTCCTGAGTCTGAGTTATTCCAGAACTTGTATGGGTATCTGCAGAAGAGCATATGTGTGGAGTGTGGGGGTAGAGGGCCCTCTTCCTGTTATGCCTTAGCCTGATGGATGCCACATTCTAGCTTCTCTTGCTTCCGGCCCGGGGTGAGCATGTCCCAGATGCCCAGGTTGGAGGCTGTGGAGCCGTTGGGCTGCCATGGTGCTCCAGGCGACTCCTGCTCCCCTTCTCCACCCCCTTCTCTCCCTGCTCTGGCCATGAAGTGGAAGAAGTGGACAACACAGTGACACTCATCATCCTGGCTGTAGTGGGCGGGGTCATTGGGCTCCTCATCTTCATCCTTCTGGTTAAGAAGTTCATCGCCTTCATCATCAAGAAGACTCAGGAGAAGAAGTGAGTTGACTCCTGTCCTCCCACCAGCCCAACACCTGCTGTCATCTCATGGGTGTTCCCAGCATCTTCTCATCCACTGTCATCTACCCCCACCTGCCTTCCTCTTTCCATCTATCTCCTAATCCCATCCTCTCTTCCTAATTCTCCCACTCTCTTTCCTATCCCTGCCACCCTCCTCCCATCTTCCAGCGCCATTCCTAATCTCACTTCCTCTTCCCTATCCTCCCCGTACGTGTTTGTTGAATACATTGTCTTCATTGAAAACATAAATATAACCCACTTGCTCTTCCTTATTCCCCTGTCTTCCTGTCCATCCTGTTATCCTCTCTTTCTTTTTGTACCACCTCAATCTAAAGTCCTACCAAAGATTTTAAGATGCTTTTTTTTTTTTTTTTTTTTTTTAGATTAGGGAAAATATAAGATTCTATGTACAGAAACTCTAAAATGAGAAGATCCTTAGGGTGATGGGAGTCTCTTATTGTGAAATTCTGAAAATTCAAATGAGGGAGATAAAAACAGTCTAAAAAGGCTGATATGGCTGCCCAGGAAGCCCTAGGGTAAATTCAGGTATAAAAACAGACATCTGTAAGTGGAAGGGGAGGAAAGACAGGGAGGCACAAAGGGTGCAACCCACACCCAGAACTGCCAGAACAGGCAAGCTCCAAAATTGAATGTTGCAAAACCAGAGCAGGCAAAAAGCATTTGAAAGTTGTGTTTTTGGCAAGAGAGATGAGATAAGTCAGGCCTGCCATTGGAGCGGAGACAATGAGTATAACAAGGGGAGGAGGAGAGAAGGGGGAGCTGCTCTGTTGGTGTTGGCTTCATTCTGCTCTGTTGAGAAGAAGGAATTAGGCTGGAAAGGGCAGAAGTTCCCCTGATAAGAAGGAAGGCAGCTGAAGGCAGGGAGGGAATTTTAGGGAATGGTAGAGGGGAGGGGGAACAGAGAGGCACTGGTTGAGATGACAAACTCTTGGGCTGTCTGCCTGCATCGTGGCCAGAGGAGGCAGGGAGGGTTTTGGAGATCTTGAGATGGGCCAGGAGCATGGGGCATGGACCTGGACCAACTTCTGATTTTAATAATCAGTCTTACTGTTGATGAAGAGCAAATTTGGAGAACACATTATTCAACATATGGTTTAAAAGCACTTAGAAAAGAAAACAGTGATCCTTGGAAGCCACCATGGATTCATCGAAAACAAGGCAGGCTAATGTTTTCTTGGTAGCACACAGCTGGATCAAAGCACACAGCTGGATCAGGAGGATGCTACAGATAATAACACCTCCTATCATTCATCACATGCCTACCATGTGTTAGGTACTCCACCAGGCATTTTTTTATAAAATATGTATAATTTTATTTTGAAGTTGAGCAAAGTAAGGCTCAGAGTGGTTCAGTGACTTGCCCAAGGCCACACAGCTAATAAGTATAGAGCTGGGATTTGAATCCTGACTTATTTTCTTCGAAGCTTCAACTGTTGCCGTCCTACTCTCCTGATTCATGGGGTGGGTCTCGAGTACAGACAGTCATTCTCTCATTCGGTGGCTCTTTTTGAGGTGCTGTGTGCAAGATACTGTGCCAGGTGCTGCAGGAAATTCTGGAAGGAATGAGATTCTGCCCTTAAGTAAAGAAGACACGTACGCAAATTAGTGTAACATGAAGTAGAGGGATTAGGGCTGGCATAGAGGTATAAAAGTGTGCTGCAGTGGTTCAGGAGAGGGTGGAATACTAGGGAAAGATTTCCAGCCAAAGAGATGTTTGTGGTCAACCTTGCAAGATGGATATAATTTAAGGCCTGGGGAGGGTGAAGAGAATGGGGTTCCAGATGGGGAACCACTGAGAGAAAAGACAGAGAGTCTGGGAAAAGAGCATGCTCTGGAGAACAAGGCGTTTCCTGTTGTTGAGAGAGTGGGGGGTGTGGTAGGGAGGAAGGGGAGGGAAAAACCTGCAAAGGGGAGTGGGGACAGACCCTTGGGGACCTGGGAGTCCTGGCTGCGATTGGCTTTCCTCTGACTGCAGGGGAGCTGGGGAGGGCTTGCAGGGTCTGGATTCATCAGAGGACCTGGAAGAAAGGGTCTGGCTTTGGTGGGCACAGGGACTGGGTAGGGAGATGGGAGACAGGCCATGGGGAAGCCTGAGGAGGTCCTCTGAGCGGTGAGAAAGGCCTTCATAACAGCAGAGATGTGGCTTCTTCCAGGGAAGAGCAGAAGTGTGGGGCAGACTTTCATGATCAGTTCTGGGCTTTCACATGTGGCTGTGGTTCCCTCTGCCTGGAGTGTCTCCTTCTTTTCCTGCTCATCTTTCTTGGTCTCAGCTTAAATGACACTTCCAGAGAGCCTTCCCTGACCCTAGAAGGAGCCTTCCTAGGTTGAGTCCCTCACTGGTACGCCCCGCCCCCCATCCTATCATTTATCACATTGTATTGCAGTTACTTATATAATAGCATATTCCCTGGAAGACTGCAAGTTTTTGGACAGCAGGCGCCATGTCAATTGAACACTCTTCTAGCCTGACACAGTGCCTGGTAGCCAGTAGGGTCTTAGTAAAGAGATGTGAACAGTTAGGTGGATAGGAATTGGCTAGGTTGACCATCTCTTAGGTATAGAGATAGATAGATGATAGATAGATAGATAGATAGATAGATAGATAGATAGATAATAGATAGATAGATGATAGATAGATAGATAGATAGATAGATAGATAGATAGATATAGATAGATAGATGATAGATAGATAGATGATAGATAGATAGATGATAGATGGACCGATCTGAATAGAGGTCTTTAGTGGTATGCCACAGGGCTCTGTTTGTTCATTGTTATTAAGATTTGAACTACACAAGGAATGATATACTTATCAAATTTCCAGAAACCTAGCAACTATGCTGGATGGAGAACAAAATTGGGATCTAGGAAGATTTTTTTTAACAATTAAAGTATAGTTTATTTACAATATTGTGTTAGTTTCTGGTGTACAGCAAAGTGATTGTTATACATACATATATATTCTTTTTCAGATTCTTTTCCATTATGGTTTATTACAAGATATTGAATATAGTTCCCTGTGCTATATAGTAGGACCTTGTGGTGTATCTATTTTATACATAGTAGTTTGTATCTACTAATCCCAAACTCCTAATTTATCTCTTCCTCTTTGGTAACTGTAAGTTTTTTCCTATGTCTGTGAGTCTGTTTCTGTTTTGTATATAAGTTCACTTGTATCGTATTTTAGATTCCACATATAAGTGATATCATATGGTATTTGTCTTTCTGACTTACTTCACTTAGTATGATAATCTCGAGGTCCATCCATGTTGCTGCATTCTTTTTTATGACTGAGTAATATTCTATTGTATATATCCACCACGTCTTCTTTATCCATTCCTCTGTGGAAGGACATTTAGGTTGCTTCCATGTCTTGTCTGTTGTAAATAGTGCTGCTATGAACATTGGGGTACATGTATCTTTTTGAATTAGTGTTTTCTCCAGATATATGCCCGGGAGTAGGATTCCTGGATCATATGGCAACTCTATTTTTAGTTTAAAAAAACTAAACCTACATACTGTTTTCCATAGTGGCTGCAGCAATTTACATTCCCACCAGCAGTGGAGGAGGGTTCTTTTTTCTGGATCTAGGAGGATCTTGATAGGCTAGAGCTATGGGCTGAATCCCACAAGATGAAATTGATGAGGACAAAATGTTAAGTCCTTCCTGAACACCTCAAACCCAGGCACAGAAGCCCAGGGTGAGGCTAAGATGTAGGTTCAGTGAAAGCAGTCATGAAAAAGACTTGGAAGTTTTCATGAGCTGAAAGCTGGGAGTGGCGTAGCAGTCAGGTCTTCCCTGGAGAGCCCTGTGCAGCCTGGGCACTGCAGTTGGGGGCATTATACTTAAACTGGAGCATCTCTAGCACGGGGTGCCAGGGTGGTGACTCTCCTGGGGGTGTCTTCCCATCTAACCATCTCTCCTTCCTGCTGCCTTCTACCCTGTCCTACCACCCTCTGCTCACACCTGCCGTGCCCCTTCCATCTTGTTCTTCTGTCTCTGGTCACGGCGAGATTGAGGAGGAAGGGCCTGTGGGGCCCTGGGTGAGGAGCTCCTTACCCTCAGCATACTGCCCACTAGCCTGGACCCTTCCCCTGGGATGGCACAGCCTGGCAATTACCCTGGTTTGGGTTCCCCTCAGCACTGACCCCTAGGAACAGCACCTGGTACTCTTGCCTTCTGCTGTGTTGAGATGACTGGGTGATGCTAGTCTTACTGAGTACTTCCTATGCATCAAACACTGTTCCAAGTGCTCACTGACTCCTCCCAGCAACCCCATGAGGAAGGGGCCATTGTTATACCCATTCTATAGTTGAGGGAATGGAGGCAGAGAGGTTAGACACCCTGGCCTCTGGCTACCGTAGCTCTACAGAAGGCTAGGGAGAGGGTCCAGGGCTGGCACAGGGGACCACGGCTCCTCCTCCACAATTTACCCATCAATCGGGCTCCTCCTCTCACCAGCATCCCGCTCTCTTCTCTCTCCCTCTCAGGAAGGAGTGCCTCGTGAGTTCCTCCGGGAATGATAATACAGAGAATGGGTTGCCTGGCTCCAAGGCGGAAGAGAAAGCACCAACAAAAGTGTGAGCCCTGCTTGGGGCCAAGCAGCCGCCGGGAGCCTCACTTTCTGATGACGAAACTGATGCTTGAGCTGTGTCCGTGAACCCACATGCCTGAGACATCTGCTGCTTGGCTCAAACTGTAGTCTTTCTGGGCGGGGAGAAACTGGGGTCCTGTTCAGCCTGCCCCACCCCCTTCCCGACCAGGGTTCCCCAGGGACAACGGCTGGCCAGGGGAGGGGGCCTGCAGAAGGTTCGGGAAAGGAAAAGAGGGGCTGGGCCGGTGTGGAGGGCTGGTACCCTGACACCCATGTAGGTAGTCTCCTTCAGTGTCCCCACTCTGGACCAGGAGCGCCTTGGTTTTCCTCCCAATGTCTCTTTGTGAGAGACTTGGGGGGTCGGTGAGGGCGTCCTCCGTATCTGGACCCTGAGTGTGGAGGACTAACCCTTTTCAGAGGACTCTGTACAGGATCTGAGGGTGGGAGGCTGCTGGAGGGGTTCCTGCAGTGAGGCTTTGATGGCTACCTGCTCCCCCACATCCCTCTAGTAAGGAATTGCCTCTCCCCCCACCCCTGGGTGCCTGCCTGCCTGCCCTGGTTCTCCCCTCCCCAGCCCCCATGCTGCTCAGAGTCTTTGAACTCTCCCACCTAGGGCTTCCACTTAGGTCTTGGGGGGTCCTAGCCCACCTAGCCTGCTCCTTTGGTCTCTGGGTTCCGAGGGTTCAAGCAGGGGCCCCTCAGGTCTTCCCAGAGCACTGGGGCGCTGCTTGCACCTTTCCTAACGTTTCTCCTGGGGGGATCAGGGCTGCAGAGGGGGGCCTTTTGGCCACAGAATGCCTACCCCAGCCCTGCCAACACTGGGTGCCCCTTCTCGGCGGGGAGGCTAAACCCTGGCCACGCCTGGGAGCTCCCCACCAGCTCCAGCCTGCTCCTCTTCCCCTGAAGCAGTGGGTGGTGCTGCCTTGCTTGAGGAGCTGCTCCCTCTTGTGTTCCTGAAGCTTCTCCCTGCCCCACGGGTGTCATCTCCATCCCTGCGGCAAGGCTTGCCTGCACCTTGGGGGCCCTCTTACTTTGGATGAAGGGCCTTTGGGGTTTCTGGCTGCTTCCTACTCAGCTGGGGGTTGGGGAGCTGGAAGAGCAGGGAGAGAGTGCCCACAGTCTTCCTTTGCTTTTCCAAACACTGGTTTGCACAGCCCTTGTGTGTGGGGCTAGACCGTGCCTTAGCTCCTGAGTCCTGGCTCATACCGTCCCACCCCGCTTCAGCTCATACATTACAGCTGACTCTGGTGGGGCTTGGGTGAGGGGGTCCCCGCCGCCGCCCCCGCCCAGGGTCAGGCAGGCGACCAGGGAGCCGGAGTTGTGTCCCTCACAGCCCCTTGGCCGGAGACTGAGTCTTGGAGGCATCTGCCAAATGCTCCCATGGGGCCCCTGACAGGCCGTGTCATGGTGTGCCTGTGGGTTGGTGAAGTGAGGAGTGACTGGGGCTGTGATCACGGAGGACTCCACCATCTGCTCCCACCCCCTCGCTCCCTGGTTACATTTCCGACACTCTGTCCCCTGGGCCCCTGCGAGGCAGGAGAGGGGAGCAGCGCCCTCTTCCGAAGTGTATGGGGACTGCCAGAGGACTCCCCCTGCTGAAAAGCAGCCGCGGGCATCCCCAAGGGTGCAGGTTGGGGGAGGAGGAACAGGAGCGCTTGCAGGACAGCCATGGCTGCGGCCTGTGACCCTCGCCCAGCCTGAGGGGCTCGCAGGGTCCCACTCAGATCTGCTTCTGTCCCTTGTGTCCTCCTCCACCCATCCTGGGCTCGGGTTCAGATTTTCCTGGCTTTGGGAACAGACAGAGCAGAGCCACCAGTCATTTGGGAAACTTTGTAGGCAGCCTTCATGCAAAACTGCTTTCTTCTCCTTTCCCAGCTTCAGCATTTGGGCGGGCAGTGTCTTGGGCTCCTCTTACTCCCTTGAGAGGAAGCCAAGGCGTACAGAGAGGGGGAGGGGAAGAATATCATCCTCTCTACTCCTGGGTCTACTGCTAATAGGCTGGTCATGCACATTCTCTGGGCTCAGCTTTCCCCATCTATAAAATGGGTGTAATAATACTTACCTACCTCACAGGACTGTTGTGAGGCTTGGCAAGTTTTGGTTTAAAAAAATCTTTTTTGGCTTGGAAAGGGATCTAGGAGTTCAGGTATCATAATCAGAGGGAATGTCCCAAGTCTGTCCTGTCCTCATCTCTGTGTCCCATCCCCATAGAGAGCGCGCACACACATACACGCACACACATATACACATTCTCTCTCTCTCTCTTCTCTGTCTGTCTCTGCCTTCCCACGCCTCCCCCTTGGAATTATTTTAGTCTTTGTAATGTTAGAAACCCTGGCTCTGATGCTTAAAGCTTCCTGTCCATGGCTTTTTTTGGGTGGTTTTCCGTAGAGGTGACTGGGACTGTAGAGGGGATACTTTTGGTTGCCCCAATGCCTGAGGGCTCTACTGGCATTTAGTGGGTGTGGGGGCTAAGAATGCTAAACTTAGTCCCCACAACAAAGGCTGTCCTGCCCCAAGGCCAGGATTGTACCCGTGGAGAAACACTGGCATGGATTTACAATGGAAGATGTATGGGCAAAGCCATCTTCCCAAGCGGACCCTCAGCACATGCAGGTCTCTAAGCGTGGTCCTCAGGGCTTGTGGGCTAGAGAGAACCATTCACAAAATTGAACTCGGGAGCCCTGGACACACGCAGCTATGCTGACAGTAAAGTCAGGAGACCGTAGACAAAGTCTTTCCCAGCTCCCTGTCCTTGACCCCAAATTAGGACCTGTGCATTCCAGGCCTTGAGATTCTCCTGGTGTAGGAATTGAGCAGAAGGCAGCCAGAATGAAGCTGGGGTGCTGGGGAGGTCTGGGAGAGGCACCTGTGGAGCTCAGACTTTCCACATCTGGCTGGCTACCCACAGCTGGGCATGAAGAGGGGGCTGTGAGAGTGAGCTCCTGAGATAGGGACTGCTGAGGGTGTGCCTGTGTGGGTGTGCAGAGAAATGCGTGGCTGTGGGGTGGGAGGGCGTGTCTGGACGTGGGGATGCATGGAGGTGTGTGTAAGGGCTGAGTGTGCCCGAGATGGAGAGGTTCTGCGTATTTCAGGAGCCATCTTTCCTGGCCTGAGCTATACCTGTTGGGGTACCTGGAGGCTAAGAAAGGGTAAGAGACAAAGGGGGAGGCCTGCCGTGCTCCTGGGCTCCATAACTCCGTGACGCCACCTCATTTTCACAGCTGCCATCAGAGTGTTGTGGGGAGGGAGGGTCAGGAGGAGGGGACTTCTCCCGGGAAAATCCTACAGCTTGCTTCACTTTACTTTGTCCCAGATTGGCGTCCCTGCCCTCTCACCTCCCACCTAATAGGCAGTGCTTTTGACTATCTTATGCATGGTTTATTCCTCTGGCTTGGATGACAACAATACTCATCGTCAATTTCCTATATAACTATAGATGAAACAATGCAGCACAAACGGGCCTTGGGGGGCCTCGGATCTGCGGGTGCCTCTGGGAGGCGCAGATATGCACACACCCAGCACTGACTTGTGTTCAAGCACAGAATGAATGTGATCAGACTGTCTTGCCTTGACAACGTTTTGCATTGTAGAGTTTTATTTAGCTTTGCCTTGGATGAAATAAAAATTATGTTTAATAGAAACGGTTTGGGGTTTCTATTTTTGGCTAATTGGAAGCTGGGTTCCAGTTTTATTACTTGTCAGCTGAGCCTCAGTCTCCTTGTGTCTGAAACGTCCCCTGCCTTGGTGAGTTGACAGATGTAAAAAGTCTATGAATATCTGGCATGTTCCAGGCATTCAGGTCCTATTAGTACTGATCGTACTTCTTCTCTGGAGAAGCTGCAGACATGGCCCTCTAATGCTGGAATCATTGCTGGGCCCCTCCCTGTACTGATGACCTTGGAGATGATCCTGGTACCACTAAGTGTCATCACACCCCCTTCCCCAGGCCCCTCTACCCCAGGGGTTAACATTTATATCCAGGTGAAATCTGTTTCAAATTATAAGGTCAACTTTAAAGAGAAAAAACATGAGACAACTTACTGACTGGCATATATAGGCACACTGGGCCCTGCTTGGCTGGTCCCTCCAGCTTGCTGTTTTAGGAGATAAGCTATCTGGGGGTGGAGGGTGGGGGAGGGAGGAAGTTTAGGCTTATATTCCAGGAATGGCTTTACCCATGCGCATTTTGTATTGTCCATCTTGAATTAGTTGGACATAGATTAACCAAGCACTCATGCCTTCTTTCCAGATGCTGGGCTCAAGGCCAGGCTGGGAAGGAACTGGGACTACATATGCATCACACACAGGCTTACATTCATGGGTTTTATCATACCACACTTTTTCACCATCCATATCCTCCTCTTCAATAAATCCACCTAAGACCGCATCTCAAAGGGTTTCAAACACTAAGTCCTCAAAAGATCCTGCTGAAAGACTCTTTTTCCTCAATCAAGGACCCCAGCAAGGCAGAGGTCTGTGAGGTCCTCAGTGTTGGCAGATGTCCCCGACAGTACTATTTTTGGCTGAGCCCTCAGCCAAAGTACCTGCTCTGTGCTCCCACCCTGAATGGGCTCATCACCTGGATCCCCACGCCACCACTCACCTGTCTTCAGGTACTGCTTGTTGCCTGGGACCTCCTGCCACTGTCTCATCAGCTACAGATCCATTGGATATTGAAGTTTCCTGGTCTGTGTCTGAGTCTATAACACTCTTGGAGTGCTGTGCATTGAACTTGCAGTTCCCTATGTAAGGATCAGTCCCAAGGACTGGGTAGGCTCGCATCATTGTTATTTCATCCCTACTTCCTTTCCGCATGCAACTGTTATCATAAGGGAGAGATAAACAAGTGTGTCAAAAGCAAATTAGGAATTGGGATTGTTCTGGGCAAACCTGAACATAGGGTCACCCTGTTAGGGCCATACTGACTCAACCAGGACAAAAATACACATCAATTTAGCGTTCTTAATTTGAGCTGGTTGCAGGCACACAGACTAAATGGACTATTCTGAATGAGATGCTTTGTTAGATGCTGGTATTACTAAAATGGGTTAAATGTTGACCTTACTCTCCGGAAACTTATAGTCTCTTGTGATTGAAATAGGAAACTTTCAACACAATGCAAGTTTGCTTCTCTCTTGTGGGTCTCCTGTCCAGGCTGCTTACCACATCTCGCTTGGACGCGCTGCATCTTACTTTGTGGCTCTGTCCTCCTCTGGGTCCTTGGAGCCCTTTCCATGCAGCTGATAGATGGGGAAGGAGAGAATGAAGATGGTGTGTGGGAAGTTTTATGGGCCAGTCCTGGAAGAGGACCACATCATTCTGCCCACACCCTCCCCCACAGGGAGGCTGGGAAACATTGTTGCTGGGTGCCCAGGAGAAAGCGAAATGTGTTTTGGGGAAACACAGAGCAGCCTGTGAGATGACAGGGATTCAGGTAGCTGCAGGAGGTTGGGCTGTGGCTGAAGTCCCCATGGTGTGGGGACTGGAGATGGGGGGGGCAGGGTAGCAGGAAGAGTAAGCAGGTCCCCAATCCTGTGGGACTTGTAGACTGTACCAGGAGGTTCACATTGTATTTTGTAGGCAATGGGGAGCCATTGGAAGATTTTAGCAGGGGAGAGACAGGAGAGTGAGTGTTGTGCTGCTGATGTGGTTGCCAAGGCAATAGATGAAGGCAGAAAGGGGATGGAGAGGAGTGCAAGGGTTGAGATAATCAGGGCAGTAGATCATACAGAGCTTGATTTTAGGAGGCTCGCAGAAAATGCCAAGGGTGGCTTCTAAGCTCCCCCCACAGATGAGCGGATACTTAGAGGTAAGTTTGCCTTGAAAGGGAGTGGAGGGAAACAGCATATTGGGTGTGGGGAGGAGAAGGTAAGTGCATTTATGGAAGTGTTGAGTGTGCCCTCAGGATACCAGAATAGTAGACAGTTGTAGAGAAGAGTCTAGAACTTAGGAGTAAAGGGTCTATTCAGAACATGTGGAAAGGTGGGCTCATCTAGGAAATCCTGGGCTCTGACACTCAGGGGTTGGATCAAAGAAGGGGAGGCCATAAGGGTGCCATGAGGTTGGGCCCAAGGGCAAGGCCAAGTGAGGTCTTTGAGGTCAAGTTAGCACTTAACACCCCTTAACACTAATGAGTGTTAAGAACAGAGTGGCCATTGCTAAGTTAAGGATCAGTCCTTACAAAGGTCATTGGTGACACCAGTGAGCTCAGCACAGTGCAAGGGGAGGGCCAGGTGGGAAAGGCAGAAGGAGCGTGATTCCAGGCTGTGGAAGAGTCAGCGGGCGGGAGAAAGGGCACTGGCATGTGAGGTTACCATTTCAGATAACTTGGCTTTGAAGGACAGAAAAGGCTTTGGCCCAGGTAGGAAGGGGGGTGGATGGTTTTCTTCTTAAGATGGGAGAAATAAAAGCAGGGTTAAATGCAGGTGGGGCAGAGGTGGTAGGGAGGGAAAGGCTGCCTTGGTTGGTAGGCAGGCGAGAATCCTCTGGGTAGACCCGAGGGGTTGGGACCCAGAGGCCAGGGTGGATGACTGGCTTTATTTTTATTTTTATTTTTTATTATTTTTGGGGGGGGGTACACCACGTTCAATCATCTGTTTTTATACACATATCCCCGTATTCCCTCCCTTCCTTGACTCCCCCCCCTCGAGTCCCCCCCACCCTTCCCGCCCCAGTCCTCTAAGGCATCTTCCATCCTCGAGTTGGACTCCCTTTGTTATACAACAACTTCCCACTGACTGTTTTACATTTGGTGGTATATATATGTCTGTGCTACTCTCTCGCTTCATCTCAGCTTCCCCTTCACCCCCTGCCCCCTCCCATACCTCGAGTTCTCCAGTCCATTCTCTGTATCTGCTTCCTTGTTCTTGTCACTGAGTTCATCAGTACCATTTTTAGATTCCGTATATGTGACTTAGCATACAATATTTGTCCTTCTCTTTCTGACTTACTTCACTCTGTATGACAGATTGTAGTTCTATCCACCTCATTACATATAGCTCCATCTCATCCCTTTTTATAGCTGAGTAATATTCCATTGTGTATATATGACACATCTTCTGTATCCATTCATTTGTTGATGGGCATTTAGGTTGCTTCCATGTCCTGGCTATTGTAAAGAGTGCTGCAATAAACATTATGGTACAAGTTTCTTTTGGGATTATGGTTTTCTTTGGGCATATGCCCAGGAGTGGGATTACTGGATCATATGGTAGTTCTATTTGTAGTTTTTGAAGGAACCTCCAAATTGTTTTCCATAGTGGCTGTACCAACTTACAGTCCCACCAACAGTGCAGGAGAGTTCCCTTTTCTCCACACCCTCTCCAACATTTGTTGTTTCCAGACTTTGTGATGATGGCCATTCTGATTGGTGTGAGGTGATACCTCATTGTGGCTTTGACTTGCATTTCTCTGATGATGAGTGATGTTGAGCATCTTTTCATGTGTATGTTGGCCATCTGTATGTCTTCTTTGGAGAAATGTCTATTTAGGTCTTCTGCCCATTTGTGGATTGGGTTATTTGCTTTTTTGGTATTAAGCTGCATGAGCTGCTTGTATATTTTGGAGGTTAATCCTTTGTCCGTTGTTTCATAGGCAATTATTTTTTCCCATTCTGAGGGTTGCCTTTTAGTCTTGTTTATGGTTTCTTTCGCTGTGCAAAAGCTTTTAAGTTTCATGAGGTCCCATTTGTTTATTCTTGATTTTATTTCCATGATTCTAGGAGGTGGGTCCAAAAGGATCTTGCTTTGATGGATGTCATAGAGTGTTCTGCCTATGTTTTCCTCTAGGAGTTTTATCGTGTCTGGCCTTACATGTAGGTCTTTAATCCATTTGGAGTTTATTTTTGTGTATGGTGTTAGGAAGTGTTCTAATTTCATTCTTTTACATGTTGCTGTCCAATTTTCCCAGCACCACTTATTGAAGAGGCTGTCTTTTTTCCATTGTATACTCATGCCTCCTTTGTCAAAGATAAGGTGCCCATATGTGTTTGGGCTTACTTCTGAGTTCTCTATTCTAGTCCATTTATCTTCCTTTCTATTTTTGTGCCAGTACCATACTGTCTTGATCACTATGGCCTTGTAGTATAGTTTGAAGTCAGGAAGCCTGATTCCACCAACTCCATTTTTCCTTCTCAAGATTGCTTTGGCTATTCGGGGTCTTTTGCGTTTCCATACAAATCGTAAGATTTCTTGCTCTAGTTCTGTGAGAAATGCCATTGGTAATTTGATCGGGATTGCATTGAATCTGTAAATTGCTTTGGGTAGTACAGACATTTTGACGATGTTGATTCTTCCAATCCAGGAACATGGTATGTCCCTCCATCTGTTTGTGTTGTCTTTGATTTCTTTCATCAATGTCTTAAAGTTTTCTGCATACAGATCTTTTGCCTCCTTAGGCAGGTTTATTCCTAGGTATTTTATTCTTTTTGTTGCAATGGTGAATGGGAGAGTTTCCTTAATTTCTCTTTCTGCTCTTCCGTTGTTAGTGTATAGGAATGCATGAGATTTCTGTGCATTAATTTTGTATCCTGCTACTTTACTAAACTCATCAATTAGTGCTAGCAGTTTTCTGATAGAGTCTTTAGGGTTTTCTATATATAATATCATGTCATCTGCAAAGAGTGACAATTTTACTTCTTCTTTTCCAATTTGGATTCCTTTTATTTCTTTTTCTCCTCTGATTGCTGTGGCTAAAACTTCCAAAACTATGTTGAATAATAGTGGTGAGAGTGGACACACTTGTCTTGTTCCTGTTCTTAGAGGGAATTCTTCCAGTTTTTCCCCATTGAGAACGATGTTGGCTTTTGGTTTTTCATATATGGCTTTTATTATGTTGAGGTAATTTCCTTCTATGCCCATATTCTGGAGAGCTTTTATCATAAATGGATGTTGAACTTTGTCAAAAGCTTTTTCTGCATCTATTGAGATGATCATATGGTTTTTATCCTTCAATTTGTTGATATGATGTATCACATTGATTGATTTGCGTATATTGAAGAATCCTTGCATCCCAGGGATAAACCCCACTTGATCATGGTGTATGATTTTTTTAATGTGCTGTTGGATTCTGTTAGCTAGCATTTTGTTGAGGATTTTTGCATCTATATTCATCAGTGATATTGGTCTGTAGTTTTCTTTTTTTGTGACATCTTTGCCTGGTTTTGGTATCAGGGTGATGGTAGCCTCGTAGAATGAGTTTGGGAGTGTTCCTCCTTCTGCTATATTTTGGAAGAGTTTGAGAAGGATAGGTGTTAGCTCTTCTTGAAATGTTTGATAGAATTCGCCCGTGAACCCATCTGGTCCTGGGCTTTTGTGTGTTGGGAGATTTTTAATCACTGCCTCAATTTCCGTACTTGTGATTGGTCTGTTCATGGTTTCTATTTCTTCCTGGTTCAGTCTTGGAAGATTGTATTTTTCTAAGAATGTATTCATTTCTTCCAGGTTATCCAATTGATTGGCATATAGTTGCTTGTAGTAGTCTCTCATGATCTTTTGTATTTCTGAGGTGTCCATTGTTACTTCTCCTTTTTCATTTCTAATTCTGTTGATTTGCATCTTCTCCCTTTTTTTCTTGATGAGTCTGGCTAATGGTTTATCAATTTTGTTAATCTTCTCAAAGAACCAGCTTTCAGTTTTATTTATTTTTCTTATGGTTTCTTTCCTTTCTTTTTCATTTATTTCTGCTCTGATCTTTGCGATTTCTTTCCTTCTGCTCACTTTGGGGTTTCTTTGTTCTTCTTTCTCTAGTTGTTTGAGGTGTAAGGTTAGGTTGTTTATTTGATAATTTTCTTGTTTCTTAAGGTAGGACTGTATTGCTATAAACTTCCCTCTTAGAACTGCTTTTGCTGCGTCCCATAGGTTTTGGGTTGTTGTGTTTTCATTGTCATTTGTTTCTAGATATTTTTTGATTTCCTCTTTGATTTCTTTAGTGATTCCTTGGTTGTTCAGAAGTGAATTGTTTAGCCTCCATGTGTTTGTATTTTTTGCAGTTTTTTTCCTGTAATTGATATCTAGTCTCACGGCGTTGTGGTCTGAGGAGATGCTTGATATGATTTCAATTTTCTTGAATTTGCCGAGGTTTGATTTGTGACCCAAGATGTGATCTATCCTGGAAAATGTTCCGTGTGCACTTGAGAAGAAAGTGTATTCTGTCGTTTTTGGGTGGAATGTCCTATAAATATCAATTAAGTCGAGATGGTCTAATGTGTCATTTAAAGCTTGTGTGTCCTTATTTATTTTCTGTTTGGATGATCTGTCCATTGATGTAAGTGAGGTGTTCAAGTCTCCCACTATTATTGTGTTACTGTTGATGTCCCCTTTTATAGCTGTTAGCATTTGCCTTATGTATTGAGGTGCTCCTATATTGGGGGCATAGATATTTACCATTGTGATATGTTCTTCTTGAATGGATCCCTTGATCATTATGTAGTGTCCTTCCTTGTCTCTTGTAATAGTCTTTACTTTCAAGTCTAATTTGTCTGATATGAGTATTGCTACTCCAGCTTTCTTTTGACTTCCATTTGCATGGAATATCTTTTTCCATCCCTTTACTTTCAGTCTCTATGTATCCCTTGGTCTGAAGTGGGTTTCTTGTAGGCAGCACCCTTGTAGAAGGGTCTTGTTTTTGGATCCATTCAGCCAGTCTGTGTCTTTTGGTTGGAGCATTTAATCCATTTACATTTAAAGTGATTATTGACATGTGTGTTCCAATTACCATTTTCTGAATTGTTTTGGGTTTGTATTTGTAGGTGTTTTCCTTTTCTTGTGTTTCCTACTTAGAGAAGTTGCTTTAGCACTTGTTGTAAGGCTGGTTTGGTGGTGCTGAATTCTCTTAACTTTTGCTTGTCTGGAAAGCTTTTGATTTCTCCCTCAAATCTGAATGAGATTCTTGCTGGGTAGAGTATTCTTGGCTGTAGGTTCCTCTCTTTCAGGACTTTCAGTATATCCTGCCATTCCCTTCTGGCTTGCAGAGTTTCTGTAGAAAGGTCAGCTGTTATCCTGATGGGTTTTCCCTTATATGTTGTTTGTTGCTTTTCTCTTGCTGCTTTTAATATTTTTTCTTTGTGTTTAATTGTCGTTAGTTTGATTACTATGTGTCTTGGTGTATTTCTCCTTGGGTTTATTCTGTATGGGACTCTCTGTGCTTCTTGGACTTGGTTAATTATTTCCTTTTCCATGTTGGGGAATTTTTCCACTATAACCTCTTCAAATATTTTCTCAGACCCTTTCTTGTTTTCTTCTTCTGGGATGCCTATAATTCGAATGTTGGTACACTTAATGTTATCACTGAGGTCTCTGAGACTGTCTTCTAATCTTTTTATTCTTTTTTCTTTTTCCTGCTCTGTGGCATTTATTTCCCCTATTCTATCTTCCAACTCACTTATTCGTTCTTCTGCCTCAGTCATTCTGCTGGTTATAGCATCTAGAGTATTTTTAATTTCAGTTATTTTGTTATCCATTGCTGTTTGTTTTTCTGAGTTCTTATGAACTGTTTTTTGTACTTTCTCTATTTTGTTATCGAGATTTTGTATCATTTTTACCATCATTACTCTAAATTTTTTTTCAGGCATTTTTCCTATTTCCTCCTCATTTATTTGGTCTTGTGGGTTTTTTTCCTGCTCCTTTGCCTGCATGGTGTTTCTTTGTTTCCTCATGGTTGTCCAAACTTTTGGGGTTGCTTGTCCTGGTGATAGGGTGTTTATAGAAGACTGTCCAAGCCTCAGACTAATGTCCAAGTATTGGATTAAACGAATATTAAGTCTAGGAAACACATACATGTATAAGACACACGATTACTGAATCCGTTAGGACATAAGGCTCTAGAAAGACCTGACAGAACCCCAGTGTGCTATCAGATATTCAAAGAGAAACCCAACAGAAATTGACAACTGAAACAGAACAAATCAGAGACAAAAGCAAAAGCAAACAAACAAACAAATAACACCGTACACATACAAACATTAATCCAGGGAGATTTTGTAAGCTAGGATCAAATATAGAAAAGAGCCAGAGTACCACCAGAGAGAGTGGAGATTCTCAGAATGTAATTAGACAACTGTACTAAGAACTAAGATAAAGACAAAAACCTAATATTAAATACCAAGGCAGTGCGTCATCTGGAGAATAGAGCAAGGAGTCTGAGCAGATCGATAGTGTTGCTTATAAGTATGTTAAGATAAAATAAACTTAAAATGGCTGGAAGAAAGGGGAACAGAAGAGCGTAGTGTGGTTGGAAATATGCAAATTAAAAGAAAGGAATAGAAATGTATAAAAGATAGGGAAGAAAGGAAAGTATGACAGATATATTGTCCGTACTACCAAAAACTTAGCTAGATATAGAAGCATATAAAAAGGCAAAAAAAAAAAAAAAGAATAAAAAATATCATTAAAAAATTATGTTATAAAGCTTGTAGATCCCTTAGGGCTAAGATCGTATTTAATAAAGAAAAAAAAAATAAAAAGAGAGAGAGAAAAAGAAAAGAAAAAAAAATCCAGAACTGATCCCAGAATGGACCAGTTCAACAGGTATTGATACTACTATTTCTGTTTCCTTAGCGTCTCAGCTGTAAGTGTCCTTCTTCTTGCCTTGGGTTTTTTTGCGTTATTCTGTGACCAGCAGAGGTTCCTTTATTGTTTGTCTGTAAGCGTCGGTGTGTGGGGAGGGAGAGGGTACAATAGTGGCGCCTTCTCCTGGGAGTGAGTGAGCAGTGGCGCACTGTTGTTTCAGTCGGGCTTGGAGGTGCCTGTTGCAGAGGGCGCTGGTGGCTCAGTCGTACACAGAAAGCCTTAGAGTTGGGCCTCTCGGGGTTTTATTCTTATTGATGCTGTTGTTTTTTTTTTTTTTTCCTCTCAGCAGCCTCCCTGCTGCTGGTGTTGCAAGGAGTTTTAATCTAGCCCCGCCCGAGTGCCTGAGGGTGCTTGTTATCCCTGAGCGCCTTAGGTGGCCCGCAGGGCGCCTCTCCACTGCCTGTTGCAGAGGCGCTGAAAGAGAGAGAGAGGCTACGCGCGCGGCTCCTCCCCCCTGCCCGTGAGCCTGCAGCCTCCAGCCGCCATCATGGCCGGGCAGCTCTCAGGGACGGGCACTCCTCGCCGCGGACCTCCTCCCTCCTGTCCTCTCGGTCTGTCACCCTACCGGCAACAATGTTTCTCACCCTAAACCAGCTCTCCGGTTCCCACACTCCCGCTCCCAGACCCTCCGTTCAGCCGCGGATCGATGTCTCGGTCCGGGAACGCTGAGCTGCGCTGCGGACCCTCCGTATGTTTCTCACTCCCTCCCGTCTGCCACAGCTCCGCCGCTTCACCCTCTTTGAGCCATCGTAGATGCCTCCCTACCAGCTATGTCGGGCTCCCCGCAGTCCTTTCTGGTGTCCGAGGCCATCTGCTGGTGTTCAGCTGGTTCTCTGTGGGAATTACTGCATCCTTCCGTGCATTCCCAATGCATCTGTGGAGAGGGATGCACTCCACATCCTTCTACTTCGCCGCCATCTTCGATGACTGGCTTTAGATGGCAGTGGTGGGGGGGTGGTGAACTGTCTGCCACCATGACAGGGAATGGAGGTCAAGTGGAAACAAAGGTGGGGGTGGTGTGTGGTGGGGCAAGAGATTGAGAGACTTTGCCTCATGGTCCCTGGTTCCTATTAAGTCATCAGGTCAGGTCATTTGCAGAGCAGAATTAAGGTGGAAGCCAGAGAGAGTTCAGGACCTTCCCAACCCAGGGCCCCAGGCATCTGGCCGTTTCCTTCCCGGCAGTCTGTCTGTACCTGTACTCACTCCAACAGGAACAGCACACGCAGCGGGAGGAGGGTGTTCACTCAGAGCTCAGGATTTTAACAAAACCCTTGACGTGCTAACAGGTAAGATGGAGGGTCCCCTCCCATTGCCAGAGTGCAAGTAAAGAAAAGAACAATCCTGCATTTAGAATCCAGGGTTCTGGGTTCAAGTTCTCGCTCTACTGTTTACCAGTAATGGCCTTGGGCACCACCTCACCTCTCTGAGCCTCGATTTTGTAACCTGCAAATAGGGATGGTTACACTTAGCACTGGTGCTCTTCTGAGGACTAAAGGAGACTGCAGATGTGAAATACTTCAAAAACCACAAAGTGCTGGCCATAAATGTAAGTAGTTTCCAAACCAGGTAATGGCTTCCACAAACATTTCCATACTTGGAAAGGGCTGCCCAAGGCAAGGCCCCGTTGACGCATCGCCAGAGGGATGGAAGGTGAGCCCAGGTGTGGCCTCGCTGAGCACATCGTGGGGTTCCTGGTAAGGAGAGGCTGTCAGCAGAGTGGGGCAGACCTGGAAAGGGAGGGATGTGTGTTGAGAAATGACTTCCTGGTAGATAGGATTATGTCAACTGTTCAAAACCAAATTCCTGATCTAGCCTCATTCCAACCACAAAACTGCTCCTCCCAGTCTTCCTCATTCACACTGTCATACATGCCCCACATTGTAGAGTCTACCATGACGCGTTATTTTCTCTTATACACCTGGATCCTTTTTATCAGCAAATCTCATCGGCTCTGTGTTCAAAATACATCCTGAACTCCATGACCTTTCACTACAGCCATCCCTACAGTCCTGGACCAGGCCACTGCTGGCTCTCGCCTGGACTTCCTACTGTTGCCCTTGTCTAGTCTAGACTAGACTAGACTCCTTAGTCTAGTCTCCAAAGTGATGCATTTAAAACAAAATTACATGATGTCATCTCTGTTTCTAGCCAAGATGGAGTCTTGGAGACCCTTCTACTTCAAACAGCTAAAAAACTGAGGAAAATGTATGACAGTGGTTTTCATCATAGGACAAAAGGCAGTGGAGGACAATGTTCCTGAGAGGGAGGAACAAATGAGCCCTTCTGTTGGCCTAGTTTACTGACCTGGAGAGAACTTCCAGGCCACAGTGTAGAGAGGGGGACCCAGGCGAATCCCAGCAGTGCCCCTGAATTAATGAGAGGAGCTAGAATCTGAAAAAACTAAGTCGGTTAGAATTCGTGGGTCTTCCTTAGTCTTCAGCTGAGTGTTGATAGTTGGGTGTGTGAAGAAATTACCTGAGGCCAGGGAGAGAACCAGCAGAAAGGATTAGGGGGAACACTTGCTGAAGCTGACACAAGGCAGCCTTTAATCTAGGTCTGATCTCACCCACTACCGGGGTGATACCCTTTGAACGCTCTTCCTCTTCTGTCAGGAATCATGAAATTTTCCCTTCTAGTTAGTGGTGACGATCCTTTTCCTGGCCCTGTGAGAGCTCCAGGGATTGTTCTAACTTATCCTTTCTGGTGGTTCTTCCTCAACCTTAGGTGGCTTCCTCACACACATGGGTTGTTCAGAAGCAAAGTCCTGAGGGGGCCCTTTGCAGCTCTCTGGAGCTTTCTCTCTGGGAAGCTCTCTCTTCTCCAGGACTTTGCAAGGTGAACCCCATCTGCTTTGGCCTCCCTGACTCCCACTATCACCTCCTTGATTCCAGGAGATTGCCAGGCTCTGCCTGAGTCCCCCTCCCTGTGTTCAGCTGTTGTAGGGCTCACTTCGTTTGTTTCTCCTCTCTCAGGGATCATTGTCCTGTGCTGCTTGATGTCCTATGTCTGAAAATCATTTTGTATATTTTTTCCTCCAGGTTTTTAGTTGTTTCAGATAGGAGAGTAAATCCATTTCCTGTTACTCCATCTTTGTCAGAAGAACTTCATGAAAAACATAGGATCACACAAAAACATGTACATAGATATTTATAAAGATTTTTTTCTGTGATTGCCATAAACAGGAAGCAGTCTAAGTGTCCTTCACCTGGTGAATGGATGAACAAACTGTCACACCCACACAGTGGAATACTCTTCAGTGATGAAAAGTTCTGTACGCCGAAATGGACAAATCTCAAGTGCATTATGCGAAGGGAAAGAATTCAGACTTAAGAGGGCACCTACTCTGTAGTTCCATTTAAGTGACATCCTGGAGGAAGCAAAGCTATAGGGACAGAAAACAGATCAGTGGTTGCCAGTGGCTGTAGGTGGGAGTGGGGAAGGCTACAAAGTACAAAGGAAACTTTTTGGGGGGTGTTAGAGCTATGGTTGCTTGCTTGTACACATTTGTCAAAATTGGCAGAACTCTATACTAAAAATGGTGAAATTTACTTTATGTAAATGACATCTTAAAAAATTACAAAAAAATTAGATGATGTCACTCTTTTGCTCAGAACCTTCCAGTTTGCCTTACTCATTCCTCACAATTGCCCAGAAGGCCCTAATGTTCTGATTCCTGTTGTCTTTTTGTTATCTTCTTTTCTTAACACGCTCTTTCTGTTGACTCATCCCATGCTAGCCTCATTGTTCTCCTTGCTGCTCCTCCAAACATTGGCCTCCTCCTGTCTCAGGGCCTTTGCACATGCTGTTCCTCTATTAGAATGCTCTTCCCTCAGATATCCACAGGCTTCATTCTCCTCTCTCTTTCTCCCTTCCCTCCCTCCCTCCCTCCCTTCCTCCCTCCCTCCCTTCCTTCCTTCCTTCCTTCCTTCCTTCCTTCCTCTTTCTTTCTTTCCTTCTTTCTTTCTTTCTTTCTTTCTTTCTTTCTTTCTTTCTTTCTTTCTTTCTTTCTTTCTTTCTCTCTCTCTCTCTCTCTCTCTCTCTCTCTCTCTTTCCTTCCTTCCTTCCTTCCTTCTTTCTTCCTTCCTTTCTTTCTTTCTTTCTTTCTTTCTTTCTTTCTTTCTTTCTTTCTTTCTTTCTTTCTTTCTTTCTTTCTTCTTTCTCTCTCTCTCTCTTTCTCTCTTTCTCTCTTTCTTTCTTTCTTTCTTTCTTTCTTTCTTTCTTTCTTTCTTTCTTCTTTCCCTCTCTCTCTCTCTCTCTCTCTCTCTTTCTTTCTTTCTTTCTTTCTTTCTTGCCATGTGGCTGGCTTCCAGTATCCTAGTTCCCTGACCAGGTATTGAACCTGGGGGCCCAGCAGTGAGAGTGCCGAGTCCTAACCACTGGATCACCAGGGAATTTCCCATCATTCTCTTATTTCAATCAGGTCTCTGCTGAAATGCCATCTCCTCAGTAAAGATTTTCCTAGACATCTTATCTACAATAACATCTTCCACAGCTCAGACACGGTCTCCTTATCCTGCTTTATTCTTTTCAAAGCACTTCTCTCTAGCAGACATCTATTTGTTTAATTGTTTATTGTTTATCTTCTCTAACTAGGATGTAAACTTCATGGAAGCAGAGGCTGTGTCTATTCTCTGGGGGGAAATCTAGACTTTCCCCTGTTTCTTTGAAGGAATGGGATCCTCAGAGGCCTGGGAGTGCCCAGAGGGAGGGAAGCCCTTCAGAGTCAGAATGGATTGTGAGGTCAGCTGTCTGGGCCCTTGACCTTGCCAGGAAGACCATCTGTAGATGCCTTTCAGTTGGGCCATGGGAAGTACAGGAGTTTGGGGCTCTGGCTACTAAAAATGTGGTCTGCAAACTGGCAACATGAGCATCACCAGGGAGCTTGTTAGAAATGCAACTAAGGAGCCCACATGCTGCAACTAAGGACCCACCTGCCACAACTAAGACCCAGCACAACCAAAATTTTTTCAAAAAAGGGACTTTCCTGGTGGTGCAGTGGTTAAGAATCTGCCTGCCAGTGCAGGACACACGGGTTCGAACCCTGGGCCAGGAAGATTCTACATGCCACGGAGCAACTAAGCCTGTGTGCCACATCTACTGAGCCTGCGCTCTAGAGCCCGCGAGCCGCAACTACTGAGCCCTCGAGCCATAGCGACTGAAGCCCGCTCGCCTAGAGCTCGTGCTCCACAACAAGAGAGGTCACTGCAGTGAGAAGCCCATGCACCACAATGAGGAGCGGCCCCCGCTCACCGCAACTAGAGAAAGCCCATGGACAGCAATGAAGACCCAATACAGCCAATAAATACATGAATAAATAAATAAGTAAATTTATATTAAAAAAAACCCAACAAAATTTAGAATTTCAAGCCCCACTCCCAAGCTACTGAATTAGAATTTGCCTTGTAGCACGTTTCCTAGATGATATAAGTGCAAATTTCAGTCCCTGGCCCAAACGCCGTCCTTTCCCTGGGCACTATCTGCAGGAAGGTGAGAAAAGCCAGGGTTTGTTCTGCCCTTGATCTCCTCTTCTTTTGGGTGTAAAAGGGCCTTAAGCAGTGAGTGTGGAGGCCTGTGGGTGCAAGCAAGGGAGACTCTAGCTCTGTGTAGTCATGACTAAGGCAAGTACTGATTTGGTTGCTGAGTTGCTCGTCCCCTTCCTACAGCATACTCACACCTTATTACACTCCTGGAAGGTGCGTATAATTAATCCCCTTTCACCCATGATGAAACCAAAGCATTGAGAAGCTAAAGAAAAATTTCCCAAAGATGTATAACTAATAGGTAGCAGAATTTAAATCCAGTAAAATTTTAAAAAATGAAACGCTTTTACCTTCATTTATTCTTTCTCTACTGCTTTCCCTTTTTAACTTATTTTAGTTTTTTGGCCACACTGCATGGCTTGTGGGATCTTAGTTCCCCAACCAGGGATTGAACTTGGGCCCACAGCAGTGAAAGCACCGAGTCCTAACCACTGGAATTCCCTAAATCCAGTAAATTTTGAAAAATAAACAGGTAGTCAACCACTTATGGATGTTTGTAAATAGTAATAATAATGATAATCACTAACATGTGCTGAGTGCTTGCTGGACCAGGCCTGTCTCTGAGTACCTTGTGTGTCCTAAGTCATTTTGAGACAGGCTGCATCCTGGGACCTGGGATGCTTTATTGGAGTGTTTGCACCTGGATAAAGGGGTCCTCAAGCAATAGAATACAAAGAAACTATAAGGGACTAAAAATAACTGTACATACGCAGAGTTGGGGCAAAGTATGAACAATAAGATTCAAAAAAGGCCACAAATCATCCCAAAGGCATTTCTGGGAGTAAAAGCAGGGTACTAAGCATGATGCCTGCATACAGTACTACCAAGGTGGTGGGCAGACCACTCAAGCCACACCTCTGGCTCAACCCACCAATGCACCCCTACCCTCATCCCAGGTAAGGGACCAGCTTGCCAACCCCTTCCCCCCCCCCACTCCCAGGGAGGGAGCAGGGGTACCTGTTAGTTGTTTTCACTCCCTGGTGTTGCAGGGTGAGCCCAAGTAAAGCCTTCCTGAATTCCTTATCTGGCCTGTTGTCAATTTCCAAGGACCCAGGTCAGTAACACTTTAACCCTCACAGCAACCCCATAACGGAAGAGCCATTAGTATTAGTTCCATTTTACAGATGAGGAAATGGAGACACAGAGATGTTAAGTATTTGTATAGAAAAGAGTATGGAAAGATACTCATTCTACCGATCAGTGGTTGCCTCTGATGACAGGGCTTGAGAGTTGGGCTGGGAATTGAAGACAAAACTTTAACTCTTTATTTTAAAAAATTTTTAATGTAGTTTTTTAATTGAAGTATAGTTGATTTACAATGTTCTGTTAATTTCTGCTGTACAGCAAAGTGATTCAGTTATACATATATATGCACTCTTTTTTTTTAAAGAACTTTTATTGAGATAGTTAACATGCAACAAACTGCATATATTTAGAATATACAATTTGGTATCCCAATCTCCCAATTCATCCCCCCCCCAACCCTCCCTGCTTTCCCCACTTGGTGTCCATATGTTTGTTCTCTCCATCTGTGTCTCTATTTCTGCCTTGCAAACCAGTTGATTTGTACCATTTTTCTATAGTCCACATATATGTGTTAATATACGATATTTGTTTTTCTCTTTCTGACTCACTTCACTCTGTATGACAGTCTCTAGGTCCATCCATGTCATATGTCCCAGTTTCATTGCTTTTTACAGCTGAGTAATATTCCATTCTCTATATGTACCACATCTTTTTTATCCATTCATCTGTTGGACATTTAGGTTGCTTCCATGTCCTGGCTATTGTAAATAGTGCTGCCATGAACATTGGAGTGCATGTGTCTTTTTGAATTATGGTGTTCTCTGGGTATATGCCCAGCAGTGGGATTGCTAGGTCATATGGTAACTCTATTTTTAGTTTTGCAAGGAACCTCCATACTGTTCTCTATAGTGGTTGTATCAATTTACATTCCCACCAGCAGTGCAAGAGTGTTCCCTTCTCTCCACACCCTCTCCAGCATTTACTGTTTGTAGATTTTCTGATGATGCCCATTCTAACTGGTGTGAGGTGATACCTCATTGTAGTTTTGATTTGCATTTCTCTAATAATTAGTGATGTTGAGCAGCTTTTCATGTGCCTCTTGGCCATCCGTATGTCTTCTTTGGAGAAATGCCTATTTAGGTCTTCTCCCCATTTTTTGATTGGGTTGTTTGTTTTTTTAATATTGAGCTGGATGAACTTTTTATATATTTTGAAGATTAATCCTTTGTCTGTTGATTCGTTTGCAAATATTTTCTCCCATTCTGAGGGCTGTCTTTTCATCTTGCTTATAGTTTCCTTTGCTGTGCAGAAGCTTTGAAGTTTCATTAGGTCCCACTTATTTATTTTTGTTTTTATTTCCATTACTCTTGGGGGTGGATCAAAAAAGATCTTGCTGTTATTTACATCGAAGAGTGTTCTTCCTATGTTTTCCTCTAGGAGTTTTATAGTGTCTGGTCTTACAATTAGGTCTTTAATCCACTTGGAGTTTATTTTTGTGTATGGTGTTAAGGAGTGTTCTAATTTCATTCTTTTACATGTAGCTGTCCAGTTTTCCCAGCACCACTTATTGAGTGGCTGCCTTTTCTCCATTGTATATCCTTGCCTCCTTTGTCATAGATTAGTTGACCAAAGTTTATCTCTGGGCTTTCTATCCTGTTCCATTGATCTATATTTCTGTTTTTGTGCCAGTACCATACTGTCTTGATCCCTGTAGGCTTGTAATATAGCCTGAAGTCAGGAAGCCTGATTCCACCAACTCCGTCTTTCCTTCTCAAGATTGCTTTGGCTATTCGGGGTCTTTTGCATTTCCATACAAATCATAAAATTTCTTGCTCTAGTTTGAGAAAAATGCCGTTGGTAATGTGATAGGGATTGCACTGAATCTGTAAATTGCTTTCAGTAGTATACTCATTTTCACAATGTTGATTCTTCCAACCGAAGAGCATGGTATGTCCCTCCATCTGTTTGTGTTGTCTTTGATTTCTTTCATTAATGTCTTATAGTTTTCTGAGTACAGGTCTTTTACCTCCTTGGTTAGGTTTATTCCTAGGTATTTTATTGTTTCTGTTGCAATGGTGAATGGGATTGTTTCCTTAATTTCTCTTTCTGATCTTTCATTGTTAGTGTATAAAAATGCAAGAGATTTCTGTGTGTTAATTTTGTATCCTGCAGCTTTACCGAATTCATTGATTAGCTCAAGTAGTTTTCTGGTGGCATCTTTAGGATTTTTTATGTATAGTATCATGTCATCTGCAAATAGTGACAGTTTCACTGCTTTTCCAATTTGGATTCCTCTTATTTCTTTTTCTTCTCTGATTGTTGTGGCAAGGACTTCCAAAACTATGTTGAATAGTAGTGGTGAGAGTGGAACTCCTTGTCTTGTTCCTGATCTTAGAGGGAATGCTTTCAATTTTTCACCATTGAGAATGATGTTTGCTGTGGGTTTGTTGTATATCGCCTTTGTTATGTTGAGGTAGGTTCCCTCTATGCCTACTTGCTGGAGAGTTTTTAATCATAAATGGGTGTTGAATTTTGTCAAAAGCTTTTTCTGCATCTATTGAGATGATCATGTGGTTTTTGTCCTTCAATTTGTTAATATGGTGTATCACATTGATTGATTTGCGTATATTGAAGAATTCTTGCATTCCAGAGATAAACCCCACTTGATCATGGTGTTGATCCTTTTAATGTGTTATTGGATTCTGTTGGCTAGTATTTTTTCATCTAAATTCATCAGTGATATTGGTCTGTAGTTTTCTTTTTTTGTAGTATCTTTGTCTGGTTTTGGTATCAGGATGATGGTGGCCTCATAAAATGAGTTTGGGAATGTTCCTTCCTCTGCAATTTTTTGGAAAATCTTGAGATGGATGGGTGTTAGCTCTTCTTTAAATGTTTGGTAAAATTCACCTGTGAATCCATCTGGTCCTGGACTTTTGCTTTTTGGGAGATTTTAAATCACAGTTTCAATTTCATTACTTGTGATTGGTCTGTTCATATTTTCTATTTCTTCCTGATTCAGGCTTGGAAGCTTATACCTTTCTAAGAATCTGTCCATTTCTTCCAGGTTGTCCATTTTATTGGCATATAGTTGCTTGTAGTAGTCTCTTATGGTGCTTTTTATTTCTGTGGTGTCCACTGTAACTTCTCCTATTTCATTTCTAATTTTATTGATTTGAGTCCTCTCCCTCTTTTTCTTGATGAGTTTTACTAGAGGTTTATTGATATTATTTACCTTCTCAAAGAACCAGCTTTTAGTTTTATTGATTTTTGCTATTGTTTTCTTCATTTCTATTTCATTTATTTCTGCTCTGATCTTTATGATTTCTCTCGGTCTACTAACTTTGGGTTTTGTTTGCTCTTCTTTCTCCAGTTTCTTGAGGTGTAAGCTTAGATTGTTTATTTGGGATTTTTCTTGTTTCTTGAGGTAGAATTGTGTTCCTATAAACTTCCCTCTTAGAACTGCCTTTGCTGCATCCCATAGGTTTTGGATCATTGTGTTTTCATTGTCACTTTTCTCTAGGTACTTTTTGATTTCCTCTTTGATTTCTTCAATGATCTGTTGGTTATTTAGTAGCATATTGTTTAGCCTCTATTTGTTTGTGTTTTTTACAGTTTTTTTCCTGTAATTGATTTCTAATCTCATAGCGTTGTGGTCAGAAAAGACGTTTGATATGATTTCAATTTTCTTGAATTTACCAAGGCTTGATTTATGACCCAAAATGTGATCTATCCTGGAGACTCTTCCCCATGCACTTGAGAAGAATGTGTAATCTGCTGTTTTTGGATGTAATGTCCTATACATACCTATTAAATCAAACTGATCTATTGTGTCATTTAAAGCTTGTGTTTCCTTATAAATTGTCTGGATGATCTGTCCATTGGTGTAAGTGGGGTGTTAAAGTCCCCCACTATGATTGTGTTACTTCGATTTCCTCTTTCATAGTTGTTAGCATTTGCCTTATGTATTGAGGTGCTCCTATATTGGGTGCATATATATTTATAATTGTTATCTCCTCTTCTTGGATGGATCCCTTGATCTTTATGTAATGTCCTTTCTTGTCTCTTGTAACATTTTTTATTTTGAAGTCTATTTTATCTGATGTGACTATTGCTACTCCAGCTTTCTTTTGATTTCCATTTGCATGGAATATCTTTTTCCATCCACTTACTTTCAGTCTGTATGTGTCCCCAGGTCTGAAGTGGGTCTCTTGTAGACAGCATATATATGGGTCTTGTTTTTGTATTCATTCAGCCAGTCTGTGTCTTTTGTTTGGGGCATTTAGTCCATTTACATTCAAGGTAATTATCGATAGGTATGTTCCTATTACCATTTTCTTAATTGTTTTTGTTTTTGTTTTTGTTTTTGTAGGTCCTTTTCTTCTGTTTCCTGCTTAGAGAAGTTCCTTTAGCAATTGTTGTAGGGCTGGTTTGGTGGTGCTGAATTCTCTTAGCTGTTGCTTGTCTGTAAAGCTTTTGATTTCTCCATTGAATCTGAATGAGATCCTTGCTGGGTAGAGTATTCTTGGTTGTAGGTTCTTCCCTTTCATCACTTGAAATATATCGTGCCACTCCCTTCTGGCTTGCAGAGTTTCTGCTGAGAAATCAGCTGTTAACCTTATGGGAGTTCCCTTGTATGTTATTTGTTGTTCTTCCCTTGTTGCTTTTAATAACATCTCTCTGTCTTTAATTTTTGTCAATTTGACTACTATATGTCTTGGCATGTTTCTCCTTGGGTTTATCCTGCCTGGGACTCTCTGCACTTCCTGCACTTGGGTAGCTATTTCCTTTCCCATATTAGGGCAGTTTTCAACTATAATCTCTTCCAATATTTTCTCGGGTCCTTTCTCTCTCTCTTCTCCTTCTGGGACCCCTATAATGCGAATGTTGGTACATTTAACATTGTCCCAGAGGTCTCTTAGGCTGTCTTCAGTTCTTTTCATTCTTTTTTCCTTATTCTTTTCTGCATCAGTGATTTTCACCATTCTGTCTTCCAGGTCACTTATTTGCCCTTCTGCCTCAGTTAATCTGCTGTTGGTTCCTTCTAGTGTATTTTTCATTTCAGTTATTGTGCTGCATAGCTCTGTTTGTTTGCTCTTTAGTTCTTCTAGGTCTTTGGTAAACTTTTTGAATCTAACATTTATTGTAATTATAGTATCTTTGTTTTTAGCATCCTATGTTGCATACTGTATTTGTTTCATTTTCCGTGCTTTCCTTCCTTTTAGCTCTCCTCCTCTTTTTTCTTTTGAAATTACTTGATATTTTGTTTGTTTTTCCTTAATCTATTTTTTGTTTTTTGTTTTTTGTTGTGAAGTAAGCATTTTATTTCCATTCTTTTGGAGGTTACTCTTTTGACTGCTTAGAATATAGTACGTACACTTTATGTAATACAACTTTAATCAATATTTAAACCTCCCTCTTGACAAACTTAAGAACTTTAGAATATTTAAACTCCAACTATTCCCTCCTGACTTGCATACTATTGTTATTCTATATTTTAATCAGACTTCTAAAAATTAACCCACAAATAGATGTTATTGTTGTTTTACATTGACAAAGTTTGCTTAGATTTCTCTATGTTTTTACCAATTGCATCCTTTACTATTGCTTCTTGCATTTCAATTTTTCTTTGTAATATCATTTTCCTTCTCCCTAAAGTATATACTTTATTTCATTTATTTATTTATCAATTTTTTAAAGTCTGTTTTGTTCTCTGACTTAAAAAAATTTTTTTTAAATAAACTTATTTATTTGTCTGTTTAATTTATTGGCTGCATTGGGTCTTTGTTGCTGCCCATGGGCTTTCTCTAGCTGCTGCAAACAGCGGCTACTCTTTATTGTGGTGCGTAGGCTTCTCATTATAATGGCTTCTCTTGTTGTGAAGCATGGACTCTAGGCATGTGGGCTTCAATAGTTGTAGCACATGAGCTCGATAGTTGTGGCTCATGGGCTGTAGAGCACAGGCTTAATAGTTGTGGTGCACAGGCTTAGTTGCTCCATAGCATGTGGAATCTTCCTAGAGCAGGGCTCAAACCCGTGTCCCCTGCATTGGCAGGTGAATTCTTAACCATTGTGCCACCTAGGAAGTCCATCTTTGACTTTTGTTTTAATTTAAAAAATTTATTTATTTATTTACTGTGTTTGGTCTTCGTTGCTATGCATGGGCTTTCTCCAGTTGCGGAGAGCAGGGGCTTCTCTTGTTGGGGAGCACAGGCTCTAGGTGCACAGGCTTCAGTAGTTGTGGCATGTGGGCTCAGTGGTTGTGGCTTGCAGGCTCTAGAAGGCAGGCTCAGTAGTTGTGGCTAATGGGTTTAGTTGCTCCATGGCATGTGGGATGTTCCCAGACCAGGCATTGAACCCATGTCCCTTGCATTGGCAGGCAAGATTCTTAAACACTGCACCACCTAGGAAGCCCCTAAAGTACATACTTTATATGTTCCTTTGGAGAAGATCTTTTGGTAGTGAACTCTCAGTTTTTGTTTCCCTGAAAATGCCTTTTTTTCTGGAGAGTTGTGTAGGGTTCATAATTCTTGATTGACTGTTGCTATCTCTTGCCACACTGAAGATGCAATTCCACTGTCTTCCTGCTCCTTTATTGCTGTGAGGAAGTCTGCTGTTAGTCTAATTGTGGTATGTTTGTGGTAGTGTAAGTGGTCTTGTTTTCTCTTTAGCTGCTTTAAGGACTTGCTTTTCACCTTTAGTGTTATGAATATTCACTATAATGTGCCTAGGTGAGTATTTACTTTAATGTTTCCACTTTGGTTGTATGGGTATACACTGTGGTGGTATATGCTGTATTTATGGATTCATGCCTTTAATTAGTTCAGGGTGTTCCCAGCTGTTAGGTTTTTGGATATTGTTTCTCTTTCATTCTTTCTATTCTCTCTCTCTGGGGCTCTAACTGGATGTATTAGACCTTATTATTCTAGCCTCCATTGTTCATAGCATTGTTTTCATATTTTAAAATCTTCTTATCTCTTTCTACTGCAAACTTAGTAAACTCTTCAATCTATCTTTCAGTTCATGAATTCTCTTAATTTATATCTTAAGTGCTATTTACCCCAAACATTTGGTTTTTCATTTTAGTAGTTACACTTTTATTTCTAAGAGCTCTATTTGGTTAATTCTTCTTCAAGTCTGCTTGTCATTTTTGCTTGACTTTTAAATATTCATTTTTTAACAGAAAATAACAAGTGTTAGTGAGAATGTGAAAAACTGGAACCCTTTTCACTGTTGATGGGAGTGTAAAATGATGCAGCCATTATGGAGAACAATAAAAAAATTGAAAATAGAATTACCATATAATCCAGAAATTCCACTTCTGGGTATATACTCAAAAGAATTGAAAGCAGGGTCTTGAAAAGATATTTGCACACCCATGCCAAAAGGTAGAAGCAGTCCAATTTTTGATGGGAGAATGAACTAAATGTGGTAAAGACAAATGGGATACTATTCATCCCTGAAAAGGCAAATACTATGTAATTCCCCTTACATGAGGTACCTAGATTTATATGAGGTCGGGTTCATAGAGAAAGTAGAATAGTGGCTGCCAGAGGCTAAGGGGAGGGAGAAAAGAGGGATTATTGTTTAATAGGTACATAGTGTCTGTTGGCAAGGTGAAAAAAATTCTGGAGATGAGTGGTGGTGATGGTTGCACAACAATGTGAATGTACTTAATACCATTAAACTGTATACTAACAATGGTTAGGATGGTAAATTTTACGTTATATGTATTTCCACAGTTAAAAATAATTTTAAAATGTGTAAAAATTATCCATTTTAAATTTATTTAAATATGTTATTAATTATTACCATATTTGAGGCCCTATAATGTGATAGTTTTTAGCTTGAACTCTGGGAGTCAGAATGCTCATGTTCAACTTACCAGTATGTAACTTCAGGGAAGGTAGTTAACATCATTGTACCTTAGTCTTCTTATCCATAAAATGGGGATAAGAATAGTACCTATCTCATAGGTTTGTGAGTATTAAATGAATCCATACATGATAAAGTGCTTAGAATAGTGTCCAGTACATAGAAATACTCTATTAGTTATTATTATAATTACCTGATAATTCTAACATCTGAAGTCCTTGAGGTTCTAGTTTCTGTTTTTGATGATTCCCCCCATGGTGGTTTTTCCATTTTATAATCTTGGTGGATCTTTGATTGTGAACTCATATTTGGAGGATCTCTGTCTGGGAATTCTGAGGCTCTAAATTTGGGATGTTTTCCTCCTCCATTATGTCTGGACCACATTTGCCTCCTTCAGTTGTCTCTGCTTCATGTGGGAATCCCAGGTTCAGCTTCCCTACCTGACATGGGTCTGAGTTTGATTCTGATCTCAGCCTTCACATAGGTCTTTGTCTTGGGGCAACCCAAGATTTTAGTTAGCTATTGCTGTTAGATCTCTACCTTAGTTTCTGCTCATGATTCTGACAGTTTTGTTTTATTTCATTTTGATTTTTTTTGGCCTTTGAGGATTTCTATTATTTACTAAGAACCCTGTAGGCTATTAACAAGTATACTTTATCTAGGATTTGATGCAACTATAGCAAGAGGGTCCTCAGAATACCTGGGCTTCCATATAGCTGCCAGAGAAGTCCAAGGGACTTACTTCTCTGACCATTTTGAGTGCAGGAACTTATTCATGCTAATATCCTCAGAACTCAGCTTGGAGACTATGTCATTCCTGGCAAGTGATAAATGACTTTTTTTTAAAATGAATGATAAAAACCACACCCAGAGATAGCTCCCTCCACAAGAGAGCAGACAGCACTATCAAGCAGTATCAGCAATATTTCATCTTGTGGAACTGAAAACCACAGCCACAGAAAGATAGAGAAAATGAAAAAGCAGTGGGCTTTGTACCAGATGAAGGGACAGGATAAAACCCCAGAAAAACAACTAAATGAAGAGGAGATAGGCACCCTTCCAGAAAGAGAATTCAGAATAATGATGGTGAAGATGATCCAGGACTTTGAAAAAAGACTGGATGCAAAGATCAAAAAGTTTACCAAAGACCTAGAAGAACTAAAGAGCAAACAAACAGAGCTATGCAGCACAATAACTGAAATGAAAAATACACTAGAAGGAACCAACAGCAGATTAACTGAGGCAGAAGGGCAAATAAGTGACCTGGAAGACAGAATGGTGAAAATCACTGATGCAGAAAAGAATAAGGAAAAAAGAATGAAAAGAACTGAAGACAGCCTAAGAGACCTCTGGGACAATGTTAAATGTACCAACATTCGCATTATAGGGGTCCCAGAAGGAGAAGAGAGAGAGAAAGGACCCGAGAAAATATTGGAAGAGATTATAGTTGAAAACTGCCCTAATATGGGAAAGGAAATAGCTACCCAAGTGCAGGAAGTGCAGAGAGTCCCAGGCAGGATAAACCCAAGGAGAAACATGCCAAGACATATAGTAGTCAAACTGACAAAAATTAAAGACAGAGAGATGTTATTAAAAGCAACAAGGGAAGAACAACAAATAACATACAAGGGAACTCCCATAAGGTTAACAGCTGATTTCTCAGCAGAAACTCTGCAAGCCAGAAGGGAGTGGCACGATATATTTCAAGTGATGAAAGGGAAGAACCTACAACCAAGAATACTCTACCCAGCAAGGATCTCATTCAGATTCAATGGAGAAATCAAAAGCTTTACAGACAAGCAACAGCTAAGAGAATTCAGCACCACCAAACCAGCCCTACAACAATTGCTAAAGGAACTTCTCTAAGCAGGAAACAGAAGAAAAGGACCTACAAAAACAAAAACAAAAACAAAAACAATTAAGAAAATGGTAATAGGAACATACCTATCGATAATTACCTTGAATGTAAATGGACTAAATGCCCCAAACAAAAGACACAGACTGGCTGAATGAATACAAAAACAAGACCCATATATATGCTGTCTACAAGAGACCCACTTCAGACCTAGGGACACATACAGACTGAAAGTAAGTGGATGGAAAAAGATATTCCATGCAAATGGAAATCAAAAGAAAGCTGGAGTAGCAATAGTCACATCAGATAAAATAGACTTCAAAATAAAAAATGTTACAAGAGACAAGAAAGGACATTACATAAAGATCAAGGGATCCATCCAAGAAGAGGAGATAACAATTATAAATATATATGCACCCAATATAGGAGCACCTCAATACATAAGGCAAATGCTAACAACTATGAAAGAGGAAATGCAAGGCAGAAATAGAGACACAGATGTAGAGAAGAAACACATGGACACCAAGTGGGGAAAGTGGGGGAGGTTGGGGGGAGATTAATTGGGAGATTGGGATACCAAATTGTACACTCTAAATATATGCTGTTTATTGCCTGTTAACTGTATCTCAATAAAAATTCTAAAAAAAAAAAAAACAAAAACAAAAAACAAAACAAAACAAAAAAAACCACACCCAGGGTTCTCTAGGTAGAATTTAGGACTTAAAGGTGCAATACCTCTTTCCAGACACTTGGGAATCCATGATTTAATGTCAGCTTTGAATACTCAAATCCTCTCCCTCCCCAGTCCTAGGTTATGTCTGGCTCGTGGCTGACATCCAGCAGGGAGGAAGGCAATGTGACAAGGCCAATGTGGAAAGGACACTTACTGACCCTGGCTTCCCCAATTGGCTGTTCACCGTTCCCCCCACACAGCAGCTCTGGTCTCCATGTCTCCTTTTCTTCTACTTTGAGAACCAGTTGTCCCTCTTAGACCTTTTCCTACCCAGACTGAAGAATAAAGATCACAGTTCAGTAGTCCTAGCTCAGCTCTTTTCAAGCAGCCCACTCAGCCTATGTCAAAGACTTCATGTACAAATTTAATAAACGATGGCCACAGAGGTAAAAATAATAACAGTAAGAAACAGTATTTGTGTCAACAGCAGGACATCGAGTTTTCTTTTATAACTGCTTTCCTGTTCAGGCGAGCTTGGGGATGGGTGGGGAAGGAGAGGGCTGGCTCAGACCCTTTCCCCCCTCCACTCCAGCTCTTGGTGATCTGGGCTCTCGGAAGAGCATCTATTTCCATTCAGTAGAGTAGAAAGTTCACTCTTGGCTTAGGGATTCCTTCTGAGACCTCGGCCTGGAGGTTGGCTTGTTCAGTGGGCAGTGTCTCTCCCACCTTGGGATGCTGAGAGCATGAGGGGCAGCTGAGCTGGGGCTTCCTGGGTGCCTGTGGGCTGTAGGATCTCTTACATGAATGGAGGTCCTTTGCTGCACCAAGAAATGCTGAGGGTGTGGGCAGAGAGGTGTGCCCAAGGGGGCTCTTGCTCTGTGCCTGACTTCTGGGGGATCCCCAGGTGGACAGGGCAGGGGGTAAGCAGTTTCCAGCACTGCAGGGTGGCAGCAGCATCATGGATCAGACTAGAATAAAAGAGACCAACAAAGAAATCAGATGGTTTGAAATTGGACAAAATGGTGGCATGCAAAATCAATCTCCTTTTCTGAAGCTCTTTGCTCACTCTCTACCCTCTAGAGGCCAGGAAGTCTCATAAGCCTTTCCATCCACCTTCTGATCAGAATCAGTTCTCTGGAAAATGTCTGATAGTCTTATTCTGCCAGAGACTGGTAAAGCTGGGTGTGTTCCACACTCTTTGCATTTAATGGGAATCTCTGATCTAAGGAATTTTAACTCAATGGTGGCATCCCAGGTTGTCACTTACTGGGAAAGAAGATTGTTGGGGATATAAAGTGGTATCTCAGAACCATTAAGCCACTAAGGATGGTATGGTACCCTCAAAGGAGAGGAAGGAAGGGAGGACACAGCAGATAGGGCAAACATGCTCACCTTCCGGACATTGTAGATCCAGTTGAGATAGGCTGTGACCTTGGTGTATACTCCTGGAGTACTTGGCTCCCCACAGCCATGGCCCCAGCTCACGATGCCCACCACTTGCCACCGGTTAGAGTGATACATCAGAGGCCCACCGCTGTCGCCCTGTGAGAGGCCAGAGCAGGGGCTGCTGGGGAGGGCAGGCAGGGCTAGGGTGGAGGGGTGGGCTTCTCCTTCCTCCCCTCCCTGCATTGGCCCCTCTGTTCTCTGCTCTCCAGTGCTCTCTGCTGTTCCACCCTCAGCCCTTGTGCTCATGCTTTTCCTGCAGTCTGGACCACCCTTCCCTTTCAGGACAGATGGGTTCTGTCTTCGGTCAAGGAGGTTGTGGTGGGCTGTTAGCCCTCTCTCAGAAATCCACAGGAGGGCTCTAAGGGGTCTTGCAGTAAGGAAGCCTGGTTATCTTTGTTTAACCTAGTAGTTCCCAGATTTATTGAACCACTTCAGGAGGAAGCCACTGTTCTAGACAATTGGGATTCAATTCATGAAAAGAAGACAGATCCCTGCCCTAAGGGAGCTTGGAATCATGGAGAGACAGAGAGTGAGATGAGGGAGTGGGGGGCGGGGGTGTGGGGGGAGAGAGAGAGAGAGATGGCGAGAGTGGGAAGTGGGGGTAGAGCAAACAACAAAACAGGCAAGAAAATGTCAAATAATGAAAAGTGTGCTTATTTGGGTGTCCTTCTTACCAACTCTTATAGCCCCTGGGGCTTCCTTCTTCAGAACCCAATAACTCTATAGCTGAACTACCTGTTTATTCACCCCCATCCCCACCCGCGAGCTCCCTGAGGGAAGACACTGTCCCCCAAGTTCAGCATTTACGTGACATCAAGTCATCAAGAGATGACTAAGAGATGCCTCTTGAGTGAAGGAATTTAATGACAGAGAATGGGGGTGCGAGTAGCATTTGGGGGTTTAATGAAAATGGTTCAGAAGATCCTCCTGGTGGGGATGTGAGAATATCTTCAGGGATTGGCCAGTGGGATGGGGTGAGGGGACACTGCACAGGGGCGCATCCAGCATGAGATGGGGTTTCTCTAGTGTAGTTCAGCAGCTTGAGGACAGTTGCGGAGAAAACAGACTTGGGGGTCCTGCCCTCTAGAGGCTCATACTCTTTTAAATGATGGGAAGTAAGAGCAGGTGGGGAGGGAAACATCATCTTTGCATGTGAGATATACATTAATCTTTCTGCTTCTATCATCTATCTATCTATCTATCTATCTATCTATCTATCTATCTATCTATCTCTATCTATCTATCATCTATTTACTTACCCATCCATCCATCCACCCATCCATCCATCTATTCTTATATCTTCAGATGACTATAGTCCTTCCTTCCCTCCCTCTCCTCCTTCCTCCCTTCATCACACACTGAGTGCCCACCATATGCAGGACTTCATAGGCATTCATACTCTGAACTTTTTCTTCAGGGCAGACATCCCCTATCTCTATAATTCCCCCATAATCCTTGGAGGGCCCACCTGGCAGGTGTCCACGCCGCCCTCGGGGATGCCTGCACACAGCATCTTCGCAGTGACCTCCCCTTGGTATGCATCCTCTGCATTACACCGAGTGCTGTCAATGACCTGGACAGATGCCTGCAGCAGTATGTCAGATATCTTCCCTGGAGGTTGAAAACACACTCGCATTCCCATTCTTGCCTTCAACCCCCAGCCCAGGATAATTCTCGGGGTTGCCTGGTACCTCAGTGATTGGACCACCAGGATAGGTTTTTCTAAAGGATGATTCTCCTTCCCAATCACTTTTGGGAGCTGCTCACTTAGTCCTGTGGTCCTGAGCCTGGGACTTACCTCCGTTCTCCTCTGTAAAGCCCCATCCGATGACCCAGAGTGGTGTGGCTGGAGTGAGCTCCTCGTCAGAGAAGGGCAGGCAGATGGGCCTGACTGTGCCTACCAGGAGCAGAGAGGAGAAGGGGACCCAATGTTCAGGAGAGCCTGGTGGTTAAGCCCTCTGTAAGGTTTGACACCAGGGTTTCCATAGCAGACTTTCCATGGGATGTTAATAGAAGTGGCATGAAAAAGAGATTCTGTGATCAAATAAGTTTAGAAAATGTGAGTTAAACACAACAAAACAAATTGTTTAAAAATTTTAAAAACCTCATATCATTAATATATTAATGTGCTCTAAGAAGAGAGCTATAATATAAAAATGTTTTCCAAATTTATATGAGAATGGAACCCTTTTTTCCCCAAGGGACCAGTCTCCTGTGGAAGCAAGCATCGGAAATGCTGATCTAAATACTATCCAATGTAAGCATGAGTCAACGAACAGAGCTGTTCAAACAGTAATGAGTCCCTGTTCCTGGAGGAGAGTAAATGCGTGCAATGACCCCTTGGCAGGGAGATTGTGCAGGCTCTTGTCATTGGGTAGAGGATGGACTAGGTGATCTTTTAGATCCTTCACAACTCCAAGATTGGATGAATCTGTTATTCTCACTTGAGGTGCCCCTCGTGGAGAAAACAGATCTCAGAAGAATCTAGCAGGGGTGGTGTAGGGTGTCAGCTGATAGCTTGAGGAGGCCTCATGGCTTTGGTGATGTTAGGCCAATATATTTGCAAGAAACAATGGGCGGGACTTCCCTGGTGGCGCAGTGGTTAAGAATCCACCTGCCAAACAGGTGACACAGGTTCGATCCCTGGTCCGGAAAGATCCCACATGCCGCGGAGCAACTAAGCCCGTTCGCCACAACTACGGAAGCCTGTGCGCCTAGAGAAGCCACTGCAATGAGAAACCTGCGCATTGAGACAAAGAGTAGCCCCCGCTAGCCACGGCTAGGGAAAGCCCGTGCAGCAATGAAGACCCAACGCGGCCAGTAAATCAATCAATCAATCTATATTAAAAAAAGAATCATCTGGAATTAAAAAAAAAGAAACAATGGGCAAACTGAGGTCTTGAGAAGTGATGTGCCCAAGGCCACTTAGGAAATGAGCTAGTGGCGGAAGGGAAGTTCTGTTCCCAGATGCCAGCTCTCACCGGAGAACGTGAGTGGGAACTGCAGCTTCACGAGGGCAATGTCCTGGTCTTTGGGGGACGTGGTGTTGGGCTCAGAGATGAAGATCTTGGCCACAGGCAGGGATGGGAAGTTGCCCAGTTTGTTGGAGCCAGCCCTCACCTTCCAGTTGGACACATCATGATGCTTCCTGCGGGCAGAGACAGGGCAGTTCAGGTCTGAGCCAAGTTTGAGGAGGCTTGGCCAAAAGCTGGGTCCCCAGGGCCCTGAGAAGTGGGGTGCTGGATGCCCCGCCTTGGGAAGTCATGATGGTGAGGGTAGGGGTGGTGGAGAAGGGGCAGTCTGAGGAATCATGTATCACAGGTCAAATTCTAAAGGGGGTTTGATCCTTTTCCCTGGTGAAACCTGCCCAAAGAAACTTCTAAGTGGAGGGCTGGGGACGGGGCTGTTCCCCATGCCTGAGCTCTGGGTCCTGACACTCTCTCCTCCAATGCTGTTTACTGGCTGTGTTACTCTGTGGTACTTGCACTGTGGTCAGCCCTGTTATGTACTTGTCTTTCCTCCTCCCAACATCCGACACAGCTGAGTGTGCAGGAGTAACTTTCCAGGGAAAGGTTTATAGCTTTTGTCAGATTTTCTGAAAAGGTTAAAAATCACTGGCCTACACTGTGTGCTCCTCTAAGGCAGTGATGGAGTCAAATGCATGAGGGCACATGGTACCTAGTAGGTACTCATAGATGTTGAATGAGTGAACGAATGAATGAAGGTGAAGAGGACCTGGAGTGGTCCTTCTCTAGAGTTACGGGCAGTCCTCTCGCTGCTGGCCTGTAAGAGAATCTATACTTTTTTTTTTTTAAAGTTTCTGGACATAATGAAGGAGTGGAGTGACCCTGGACCCAGAACCACTTCCTGGAAGACTGGCAAAGAGGGAGAGAGTTCTCGTGATGCCAGGCAGATGGGAAGAGCTTTTGTGCAGTGAATAATATGGGGTTGGAGTGAGGACACTGGGTATCTGGTGGCTTCCCACCCAGGAGGGAAGAGGTCAGGCCTGGTAACTGGCACCCTCTGTTCAGGGTCCCAAGACTAAACAAAGGACATCATGTCCAGTGTCTCACTGGAGTGGCCACACCAGGTGCATGGCCTTTTTAGGTAGAGGGGAAGGGGGGTGAGGGCACCAGAAAACAAGTTGGGAGACAGGGGACCGAGACACTCAAGCACCTCCATGGCTCTGACCCCCGAGGCCCCCATGTGTGGGCCTTACCGGAAGCAGTGGGCTGCCGTGAGGATCCAGTGCGGGTCCAGGATGCTCCCTCCACAGATGTGTTGTTTGTCATACTGGACGCTGACCTGCCAAGGCCAAGAATCCACAGAGGCCTCCTCCCCACCCACTACCCGGGGGGCCTTCAGGCTCTCTCCGCAGGCTGGACTCCGTAGGGAGGAGGGAGAAAGCAGGAGTTAGGCTCTTGGGGATTGGGGCTGTCTCCCCTTGGAGCCCCCAATCTGTCCTGAGCAGGGCCCTTAGGACTGGGACTGGGGGTGGGGTGGGGGTGGGAGGACCAGGCCAATTATGAATTATTTACAAGGCAGCATGGAGTGTCCCAGACCACAGGCATTTCCCTAGTCTCCCTCTCCTTTGTTTTTTTAGCTTTGGCTGAGTTTAGGAGTTGATATTGTGAACACAGGTGTACCCATTGTGCTGGGCATTCATGACCTTGAAACTAAACAGGGATGCAGATTATGAAAGTCCTGCCCAGAGGGATGTCCCCAGCTGCTCCCGCTGAGTAACAGTACACAGACGCCCACAGGCTGCTTTGGGATTGGAGAGTGGGAAGAAAGTTCCAGAAATGGATCTTCCCATCCTGAATTCACCTTTCTCTGAGTCCCTTCCCCCTGCTAAGAGAGTCTCCCAGTTTGACATCCTGTTCCCTCTTTCACATCCCACTCTCCTGGCTTTCACATCTGACTCGCGAACTCATAAAAATCTCCGGTTCCACCTCCCTGTCCTGCTTTCAGCCTCTCCAATCCTTCTGACAGTCTCCGCCACAGTGGTGGTTCTAAGGGAGAATGGCTACCACCCTTTCCGGGCCTGTGCCTGGCAGGGGCTTTTCAAGCACCATCTAATTCCAAACACTGTTTTCTACATGTCACCTCACTCCCCCACTCATGGTCCCTCAGCATCCCTCTTTGCCTGCAGGGAAGAGTTTAAACTCCCCCTCCTGGCACCTTTCTGCTGCCTTATGTAAAGTTTCTGTCTAGCCAAATCGATCTGCTGGTAGCTCCCTAAAAAGTTGTTCTGTTTTTGCTTCAGGAAGGCCCTGTCCCTGAGATGCTATCTCCTCTCCTGTTTATCTAGATCACTGATCATTCAGCAAATTTGACTTGTGTGCCTGCTGTGTCTCAAAGATGTGGGGAGAGAGTGGTGGACAGGACAGAGAGACAGACATGGTCCCTCCCCTCCTGGAGCCTACAGTTCATTCTGCAATGTCAGCCTGGGCACTGTCAGCTGATCCCTGGGGATTTTCCTTTCTTGGCATTTCCACAGCCTGCCTGGGTGTTGGCCAGCTTTCCTTGTTGAGGTGGTTTAGTCTTGTCTTTTCAGTGAGACTGAAGCCAACTCAAGGGAGGGTCTGTGGCTTAAGCCTCTTTGTGACTCCAGTGCTGTTCAGCTCAGCACATTGGACGATATGAACATTCATTCATTCATTCATTAACCAGCAACCATGGGTCAGCCCCCACGCACTAGGTATTGTAGGGGTCACGTGGTAATGACTAAATGTCTTAACATCCAACAGGGAAGCATACATACTGCTGAATGGCAAAGGCAGTGAGGATGAATTTCCTCTTAGGCGGCCCAGTTTCTGGCCATCCTGCCAGGCTTTGCTCGGTTCTCCCACGAGGCTGGTGGGATGAGTGGGGCCACAGTGCTTATATTTTTGATCTCCTCTCAGAGCTGGCGGGGGCCGGGGCGGGGGGTCTCCCGGGATCCTCTTGGGCAGTTGGACTAAAGGGCTTCTCAGGAAGGTGAAAGTCAGAGAGGTCAAGTGAATTACTCGAGGCCATACTGGAAGCCAGTGGATCTGCTGCCAGGCCTCCTGATGCCCCTGCAGCTCCCTCTGAAGCATGTCAGCTGGGATTGATGCTCTGTTTGGCACTCCCTACATGTGACCTCGCACCTCTATCTTTGCTCAGCCATTAGCTCCTGAGGACAGAGGCCAATTCTCTTACTTGTCTGGTATCTTCTACTTCCAACCAGCACCTGGCAGTGCTGATACATTCTAACTGTTCAATGAATCTTTGTTAATTGGGATGTGGGTATCAGATCTTGGACGGATGAGCTGATTGTGACAAGGGAGGTTATGTGGGCCCTGGCCAGGCCTGGGAGGGGGTGGAAGCCCAGTCTCGCCCTTTCCAGTTTTCCTACTCTCTCCTGGGTCTCTGCCCAGGTTGTGGGGCTATGCGTGGACAGTAGGAGGGAGCTCTTAATGTCAACCACTTGAAGGAGCGTTGAGCTACAAGCCCAAGGCCAAGGGAGTAAGGTTGGGACAAAACAGAGTAACATCTGGAGTCTGAGAGATTTAGGAATGAGGACGGAGGTCTTTTCCCCTGCTTATTGCTGGCCGGGGACCCAAACCCTCAGAGATGGGGCATACTCACCAAGGCACTGCAGGGAAACCAGGGAGCCTGAGAGACAGGGGCTGGAAGGGAGACACAGGCGTCCTGTGGTTTCTGCTTGTCCCTTGGCTGGGAGGCAGGGACTCAGGTCTCCCAGCACTATTGACTCAAGTCCCCTCCCAGCACCCAGGAAATATGGAACCTGCATGGTGGGGGCTGTATAGACACTGCACTTCCATCCAGGTCAGTGTGATTTAATGCAGTTGGATTCTGTACCACTGCTGAAAAGCATCTACTATGTGCTGGGCCCTGCCTGAGTCACAGTCCACCCCGGGCTTTTGGCAGCCTGAGATGGAAGAGAGCTGAGGCTGGGGCAGCGTCTGCTGCACTGCAGGCTCTCCAAACAGAAGAGGAATGGGATTTTGATGAAATTCCAGGCAAACAATCATTCTGCTCCTATTCCTACCCTTTCCAAGATTTACCCTTTGATGAATAAGCAGCCCTCAGCAACATCCCTGAATGCTAAGAAGCCAGCATCCTCTCTGAGCCACTGTGCTGTGGGGTGACAGTTTTCTCGTAGTTGCCGGGCTCTGATTTGGGGTGTCAGGCATGGGAATAGGACATTGACAGAGGCCATGCAGCTCCTCCTCTGGAGAGCTGGAATTGCGGGGAGGGCTTCCTCTGGCCTGGGTGAGTGGCAAGAAGGACAACGTGGCCTTTGGAATCCTGCCTCTTGGGCTTAATAGGGAACGCAAGGCTGTAGGAAACAAATCTGGTTTTCTTATTTGACGGATGAAAGTCCACCAGCGTGTGGACAGCACACATTGTCCGGCTGCCCCTTGTGTTAAAACAGAGAGTCAACGCAGAAAACCTCCTAGAAATGTGATGCTCTGGCTTTTGGTACCTGACAGTGTGCCTGGCGAGGAAGTTCTTCTCGCTGTCTGCCTTACGTTCCCCTTGCTGAACCTGTTCAGGGCGGGCTGGCTGCAGCCCCGACGGCATCACCCACATAAGCCTTTGTGGGCCGGAGGTGTCCTCTCCCTTACCCGCTTGGGTTTTGCAGCTGAAGCTCCTGCAGGTTCTCTGTGATTTTGACAACATCCAGATCTTGGTCTGGGCCCATCTCCACGGCTCTGAAGGTGGGTTTGCTGCTCATGTTGGGAGGGAGAGAAGGAGAAAGGGAGGGAGAGACATGAGCTGCAGCAAGAGTTTACACCAAGATGGTGGGCGTAGCCCTCACTCCTAGGACAAGGTGCCGCTGAGAATGCTGGGTGGGGTGTGGCAGGGGAGTGGAGGTGGCCTTGGTCAGCCAGGGTGGTGTGTGCTTTGCTAGATGGCAAGGGACATTCTCTTGGCATCCCAGGATTCAGCCCTGGGCACAGTGCTGATGTGGACTTGCTTTCTCAGGCGGGAAAGGCTGGTCCTGAACCCAGAGCTCTGGAGAAATGTTACGGATGCCCTTTCGTAACTCCCAGCTCTGTCCCTGTTCCGAATGTCGCAGCGGTTTCTTCTGGTTCACAGCAAAGGGAACAAGGAGGCAAAGGAAACAGGTTAGCTTGTCCCTCACCTTGGAGGGAACCGGATGTGGATATTTGGTTCTCCAAACAAAGCATCTGGTCTGAATTTGGTTAGTGGGGTACATTTATGCTCCCTTTGGAGGTAGGACAGGCTAAGATCAGGGTTCACATGCATCCAGACAAACATTTCTCTTATTTGGGCCACTCTCCCTCTTTCTCTCCACGAACCCATGTTTGTCTTCTTTCAAACCTTGGGTGTAAGTCTTCCCTCCTCCAGGAAGGCTTCGCTGATTAATCCCATCTTTCTGATGGTTCCTGTACTGATGTTGCCTCTTTCCCATCTCACCTACCTTCCCCAACCAGCCATGCTAGTATAAGCTCTGTATGCAGGCTCAGGTCAACCCAAGGCACTGGCTGACCGGCACATTCTCAGACTCCCAGCCAGGAACCTGGCACTACCTGGATGACCCAGGCATGGCACCTGGAAGACTGGAGTCTAGCAGTGTTGGATTTTGTGCTGAGAGCCCTCAAGGCTGAGGTTCTTGTCCTGGCTCTAACACTAGTTTGCTGTGTACTCTTGGCAGGTCACATTTCCTCTCTGGGTCTCTCTAAGCCTCAGCTTTCCCCACTATAAAATGAGGGGTGGACCACATGACCTCTAGAGTCCTTCCCACCTTGAATCATCTAGGGTTTTGTGGTCCTGGGACAAAAAGGATCTCCTAGCCAGGGAAATCTGAGACCCAGAAGCAGGGATCATGGTGGAAATGGACATTCCCAGGAGAGTTGGCCTCTGTTCACCAGTTACATCCTGATGAATAATTCTGACCAGCTTTGATCTTGTAGAGCTCAAAAGAGAGATGGCTTGGTGCCTTAAAGAGCTCCAGAAGGACAGAAATTCCAGAAGCCTTTTACCTTAAGAACCCCTGGAGACACCCTGGTTTCATAATCAAGCTGCAGCCTGCTATGCTGGTACAGCTGACACTGCAGTTGGCTGGACTGCAGTAGGGAGGAGGGGGGCTGCAGCCAGAAGGCTGGGCTGGGGTCGCTGTTGTGGGTGGGGAGACAGTAGGGGCAGGGTGTGCCTTCCCAGCTCTCCTTGAAAATGAAGGTGGTAGGGTGTCCTCTCCAGAGGGTACTGGAAGTTGCACCCCATGGAGGGCAGAGAGCAGGAGAAGCCTGACAATCAGAGAGCAGAAGGGGCAAATAGTACTGATGGACCAGTAATGGCTGCCTGGGGTACTTATAGAAAAGGACCTTGAGGCTGCTTTAGGGACTGATGGAAGAGGGTTCTGTGATTGACTGATGTGTGATGTCTGCCTAGGATTTATCATTTCCGCCTAGTCTCTGGGTCCAGTTTCTTAGAATTCTGAAGTTGGGGGTTTGCCAGGACGAGATTATCCCCTGTGTAACTGAGTACATGGGTTCTTTTCCATCCTCTTCAGTTAGGCTCTGAGTGATCAACTGTCTCCCTGCCCCTCCCTTTATAAATGAAAGCTACAGAGGAGAGAGAATTATCCAAGCTAGAAACGGAGATGCTTCTGATGCCAAGGAATTAGGGGGCCTTGGGCACAAATTCCAGCCGTCTCACTCCCAGCTACTATCCAAGCAAGTTACCTTCTTTGAGCCAACTTCTAAAATAGATAGAATGATAACCACCTTTTTGGTTTTTGCCAAGATCAAATGAATATAAGTACGTAATACTAATTACTCTTCTTATAATTATATACTTTTTCATGCACTGAAGACTTAAAACTGCTTTTGAAATTTGCTGAGAGAGCTGGGATTGCTGATGAAACCCCAATGAAATCAGGTTCATTTAAACCGAATTTTAAGCAGTGGGACTTCGAACAAGTAAATAAGACTTTTCATATTCTGAGGCAGACGCGGCATCTTGCCAAGTCAAGAAGGAGTGAGGACTGAGGAGGAAAGGAAAGGAAATGAAAGGATTGCAAAGGAGCTTGAACTGTGTGTGGGGGTGGAGTGGGGGTGGGGGAGGGGTGGGGCAGATATTCTCTCTCTGGTGTCTCATAACCATCCTATGAGGTTGGCATTGCTTCCCCCATTAACTCTTGAACAAACTGAGGTGTAGATTTAACTTTGGGACTTCCTGGTGGCGCAGTGATTTGGAGTCTGCCTGCCAATGCAGGGGACACGAGTTTGATCCCTGGTCCGGGAAGATCCCACATGCCATGAAGCAACTAAGCCTGTGTGCCACAGCTATTGAGCCCATGTGCCACGACTACTGAAGCCCATGCGCCTTGAGCCTGTGTTCGGCAATAAGAGAAGCCACCACAACGAGAAGCCTGTGCACCGCAACGAAGAGTAGCCCCCACTCTCTGCAACTAGAGAAAGCCTGTGTGCAACAATGAAGACCTAACATAGCCAATAAATAAATAAATAAATAAATAAATAAATAAATAAATAAATAAATAAGAAGAAGATTTAAATTCATGCTGCTTGTAAGGAAAAGTGCTTCAAAAGCAGTTCTGACTCCAATATCTCTATTTTTAAGGAAAGAGGGAGGAAGGGGGAAGGAAAGAGGGGAAAAGGGGAAAGAAGAAAGAGAGGGAGAGAGGTCATGGGCTGGGTACCTGTCATAGCCCATCTGCCCACAGGCTGTCTTGGCCAGAGCTTCTGTGAAGTCGTCAAAACAGGCGGAGGCCCAGTTCTTTGTGGCTGGGTCCAGCACCTGCAGGGTGGATCGGTCCCTGGAGAGGCGGACTGGGAGGGAAGGAACCTGGGTCAGCTCAGGGAAGGGGCCCATCTGGCCCATCTCCCACAGAATTTCATCATGTGACCAGCCCAAACCGGTAGCCCAAACCCTACTGAGAACTGGGGAGCATCACAGAACACTAACACTTTCAACCTCAAGGGAAGTTCCTCCATTTGGCTTTGCCTGACTGAGTCACATTCTGACGGTAGCTAGGGTGACCAGATGTCCCGGGGACAATCTCCATTTTGACCTTGGTCCTGGCACAATTATTAATAGCTCCCCTTTTGCTTTTGTGTGTACGAGTTTTGATGATGTATTACATGGCTTCCCTACCCATGGTTCACACAGCTTGCCTAGTCTGGGAAAGCTTCTCAAAGAGGAACCTCACTCTTTCTCCATGTAAGGTCAGAAAGGGGAGGCTGAGTGAGTAGTGCTATTTGACAGTAGGGTGGTAGGACCCACAGGCATTTGATTTCTGATAAAAAAAAGAGCAAATACACAGGAAGTCACTTAGATTGCCTCACAAAAGCCCCCATCACCCGTGTCCTGGGCTGTCTTTTCTTTTCAGAGCCCAAGTACTAGGTGAGTCAAGCTGGATTAGCCCAGTCCAAGAAAGAACATGGGTTTTTTATGTTCAAAACATCTCAATATCCTTTGAAGGACCTAGATCAGTCTTGTTCCTTAATGTGTTACAATAAACACGTATCTAATGAATAGAAGGATCAATGGCCTTAATGGTCTCTTTCTAGTCCCTTGAAATAATAGATTTCAGAGAAGGGAGGGAACTCCCCAAGGTCATCCAGTTCAGCCCTCAGGCACAGCAGGGATGGGGCAGGCTCAGTTACAATTTTCTGTCCCCTCTGGCCCACGTTTTTTTTCATCAAAATTTACTGAGTGTTTGCTACAAGTTAAGTATTGGGGATCTAGTAAACGAGATCTGATCCTCTTTTTAAGACCCTTATAACAGGGAAGGAAAGTGACTAGTCAGGTGGCAGATGCTGTGCAGAGGACCAAGGGGACCTGAGCTGACTTCCTGCTCGGCCCCCTCCCCTGGCCCCCCAGCACCTGGACTCACCTGTCACTGGAGGCCCATCGGGGAATTTCTTGACACAGTGCTGCTCGTCCTCCCCTGAGGCACAGTCCTGCTGGCCGTCACACACCTGCTCCCTTGGGATGAGGTGGAGGGGCTGCCCACAGACGAAGTAGTAATTGTCCAGAATCACCTTGACTGGAAGGGCAGGGAGGGGCAGAGAGGGCTGATGGTCAAGCAGGCAGCCCAGGGGCAGGAGAGATTATTTCCCTGAAAACAAGCTGGGCCTGGAGACAGGCAGATGTGGGTTCCAGGCCCAGTTCTGCCACTTAGGAGCTGGTGTGCTTGGTCCTGAGCCTCAGTTTCCTCATCTGTAAAATGATGATAATAACATCTGTCCCATCCCTATAGGTGGCTGAGGAGTCAATCAAGATTCTGTGTGGGGAGCAACTCAGAAACAGCCCCTACTAGCCTCTCAACCCCAAGTGCTGGCCCAGGGCCTCTGGGGACGGAGGAGACAGCGCTGGACCTGGAGTCCAAAGATCTGAGCACTGGCTCTGCCACCTGCTGTGTGACTTTAGACCAATCGCTTCCCCTTTCTGGGCCTCACAGGGGTGTGGAGAACGTTTGGTGAGCTGGCAGTTGTGAAAGTGTCTCATTGCTATCAAGTGCATCTTAATTAGGTGGTTTTTTTTAATCTGGGGTTGAAAGACCCATTAAGAGGCTGGTGTTTTGCTTTGTTTTTGTCTTCTGCCTCCTGCTTTCAAGATTCTATTGCTCCTTTCCTGTCTTCGATGATGGGAAGGAGTCTAGTGTTTTTAAGTCCTCAGGGAACAGATATTTCCATACTTTGCCAAACAGTCCTGGCTCCTCCTGCCTAACTGAACTCTCCCTGGGACCTAAAGCGCGCCTCTGTAGCCCAGCATCACCTCCGGGGCGGGGCCCTAGGAGTGGTGCTAAGGTGTCTGATGATGGCCCCGCTTCTCACTGCTGAGATCTTCCTGTGCATCGTCACCTGGCATCCTGACCGCAACTTTAGGAGGAAGGTGCCAGTACAAACTCATGTTACAAATAAGGAAACGGAAGTTTAGAGAGTTAGGGTTTACTTCCCAAGGCCACATAGCACTCAGGTGGGAGAGCCAGGATTTCAGTCAGAGTCTGTCTAGCTCTAAAGCTCTCCACACCTTCCCTGAAGGAGCTCAAAATGTGGCCCGCTGGCCGCGATGCTGCTGGCCGCAATGGTGTTGGCCGCGATGCTCGTGGCCTGAGATGCGAGGGAGAAGGAGCAGGTCAGATGTTTCCTGGACTTTCAGGGTGTGGTTCACAGTCAGGAGCCTGTGTGAGGAAGGGCCACGCCTGCCTCCTGGTGTGAGGCCAGGATACAGTGTCACCAGTTGAGCCCTTAGAAGCCAAAAGGCGGAGGGGTTGTGGGAGCCCATCCCAGGATGGAAGTTGCAGAACCTGGTGGGGTTCCCGGGCCGGAAGACACACAGGGCCTTCTGGGACAGGGAGAGCCCGATTCTAAATGATGTACTAGTACCTGCCCTGGCTCACCTCGAACCTGGCCCCACCTTCTCTCTCCCCTGTGGCAGGGTGCATGCTCAGAGAAGGCAGGCTCATCCCAGTATTAGTCTGAACCAAACAGGCTTAGGACGGCAAATCTGCTGATGTCGCTGCACACCCGCTACAAATTCGGGCCAGCCAAGGTCAAGGTGAATGATGGCGTTATCTGCATCTCAGCCCCAGTGTGGTGCTCAGGGATCTGGGGGGTGTTTGTGCTATGCACCTGCATTTCCACTGCCAAGAGGTGGAAATGGACCTCCTCAACTGGGGGCCTGGGAGCCTGTCCCAGCCCCGTCCCCAACTGCCACACCTCTCTCTCTGCCTCAGGGCCCAAGTAGAGAATGAGGTGTTGGACTGGATGATCTCTGAGTGTCCTCCAAGGAGGCGGAAACTGCCGCAGGCTCCTGTAAGGCTGTCCTGGCTTGGTGAGGGAACGCGTGGCCTCGGCCACATCCCTACACACGGCGTGATGACCTACAGGTTTGCAAAATCTGGTTTTTATCCAGGTGCTTTATATACGTTACCTCATTCGTTCTCTAATATCCCTCTGAGGGAGGCAGGATGTTTTACAGGTGAGGAGACTGAGGTTAAGAGAGTTGGGGAACTCACTCAAGGTCACACAGCAGCCAGAGGCAGCAGCGCTGGGATCCCGGTCCCAGGTGTCCTGATTCCCAGTCTGGTCCCCTCAGCCCTACTTCCTGGGTAAAAGCCTGCTGTGACTTGGGCTGAGAGGGAGGGACTGCGGGAATTGGGGCTTGCTCAGTTTACTCTTCTTTGGCCCAGAGTGGCCTGCCCGGGATCACCCTGCGTCTCAGGCTCCCGCCATGGTGAAGCCAGAGCTCAAGGTGGGGAGAGGTGCTGTTGGCCATCTGCCTGGGCATCTTCCCTGATGCCTCCTCCCTCTCCCCCTCCTCACAAGCAGGCATGCTCCCTGCTCCTCACCAGCAGGGCTGCCCCTACGCCCAGCTCTCAGTCTGCAGACTTGGGGAGGAGGAGGCTGGGGGCGCAGCTGCCGTGCAAATTGCCTGAGTGGGTTTGTAACTGGTGCAAACTATGCTCTCCCCGCAGAAGAAATCCTCTGAGAGAGAATCCATCTGGGATAGATGGAGGCTGAGTTCATCCCCCCTCACTCTGAAAGGAAGGCTCCCTTCAAAGCAGGGGTGGGTACAGAGCTCTGTGCAGATCACCTGCCCTTGACTCCGCCAGGGTGGGAGGAGGGAGGGTGGGGAGTGCTCTGAGGTGAGGGCAGGGGAGGGGTGGGTGGGAGCTGCCACTTGCTGTAGGAATGAGGGTGGAGGTAGGGCAGTAAGGAGGCCTGAGGGCCGGGGTGGGGGCTGCCACTTACTGAGGATGGCCACTACCACGATGGTCGCCAGGCTCAGCAGGGCCACGATGATGGGGATCCCCACTTTTTTGAAGGTCTCCAGGGAGGTGCGGGATTTGCGCAGGGGGGTGACATCTGTGAGGCAGAGGGAGGGGAAGAGCCTGCAGTCAGTACTCGGAGGCCACGCCTGCCAAGGCCCCCAGCCTCCCCGCCCTCCTGATCCCTCGGTGCTGAGCCCAGGAAAACTTTGGGGACAGTTTTGGTTGGCGCTGGGCTTATTCCTGCAGACGCGGCCTAGCTTCCTCAGCACGTGGGCCCTCCAGGCTCGTTCATCTTTCACAGGCGCTCCTCTAGCCTGTGGCGCCTTTCCTTTGTCTTGACAGCCTGTTCTAGGATGTTCCACCCTGTCTCGTCTGACCTGTGTCTGCCCCAGGAGAAGCACGTACCCTTCCCCTTTACCACCGTGTATCCTCTTTCCTGATTTATCTTTCGATTAAATTGTAAGCTCCAGGAGGGCAGGGGCTGCCAGCACAGTACATGCTTAGTGAAAGCTTAATAAATACTTGTGAACAAAGATGTCCTAATGGCCTTCAAATCCAACTCAGTTCAGCACACAGCCTGTCCCTAGAAAGGTCCTGTCTTTAAGGAGATTGCGATTTGGGGGAAGAGGCAAATGGAGACACTACGGCCAGTACCATCAGACTTAAGGCACTTAAATGGACTTTTCTAGGTGGAGATCGGAGAGGGAGGAGTGGGTCCAGCTTGGTGAAGGCCTGGGCAGTGGGAGCTGTGAGCTGCTGGTGTGCCTGGAATGTAAGGCGGGTAAAAGCATGTTGTGGAGGCAGGGCTGGCAAAGTCAGCTTGGGGAGAGTCTTGACGATTGTGCTAAGGGGTTTGGATTTTATCCTGAGGGCAGGGAGGGGCCATGGAAAGCTTTTGAGCAGCAGAGAGCTACAATCACATTAATATTTAGAACTATGACTCTTTCATCAGGGAGGAGAGGGACTGGAGCAAAAGAATCTGGGGTTAGGGAGACCAGGAGAGGCCTATCAATGTCTAAAACACAGGCAATAATAACTATATTGTCCACTTCACATGGCTATCCAAGGAGATGGAACATGGCAAGGCTTTAAAAGGTTAAATTCTCCAGTACTGATGAACCCAGTGACAGGGCAAGAATAAAGATGCAGATGTAGAGAATGGACTTGAGGACAAGGTGGGAGAGTGGGGAGGGGGGTTGGTGAAGGAGAAGTTGGGACGAAGTGAGAGAGTAGCTTTGACATATATATACTACCAAATGTAAAATAGGTAGCTAGTGGGAAGCTGCTGCATAACACAGGGAGATCGACGATGGGTGATGACTTAGAGGGCTGGGATAGGGACAGCGGGAAGGAGTCGCGGCAGGGAGGGGATATGGGGATATATGTGTAGATGCAACTGATTCACTTTGTTGTACAGCAAAAACTGGCACAACAGTGTAAAGCAATTATATTCCAATAAAGGGCGTAAAGGAAAAAAAAGAAAGGTTAAATTTTCACAAAGTATTAGGAACAGGCTCTTTGTTGCCCCTTTCCTTGCAGGCAATAAGCTGGGGAGGTGGCACAGGGACTTTTCCTCCAGGGAGAACTAAGGCAGGAACGATGGCAACCCTGAGAATCCCTGGAAAGCAATAGGCCAGCTCTCCTCCCCCTCACCTGTACATGGTTTTCTCCTTCACCTGCATCAAATCATTCTTCAGATGTCACTTTCTTACTGAGGCCTTCCTTGATCTCCCTATTTATCAATCTTCCCACATTTCCTCTCCTCCTTCCCTGTTTTATTTTTTTCAAAGCATTTATCACCTCTCAACTGTATATTTTACACATTTTGTATATCATCTAGCCCTTCCCACCCCTGCCTGAATTGAAGTCTCCAGGAAGATGGGGATTCCTGTCCGTTTTGTTCACTGCTGAGTCCCTGGTGCCTAGAACAGTGCCTGGCCCATAGTGGGCACTTAACCAATATGTGTTGATTGAATAAATGATTTGCTCTTTGCTTGTTCTCTTCAGCACATCCTTTCCGTCTTTCTTACAGGTCTCATTTTATTCTGCCTGGAATGATGGCTAGTTATGTGTCTGTCCCTCTTTCCTCAGCTTTTCAAAAGCAGAGAATGACGCCCTGCCAGAGATTGGTGCCCAGTAAGTGCGGATACCATCAGATCTGTTGACAGGGAAAGCAGAGGAAATTTTGGGTTTTCACAAAAGAGAGAGTTTAAAACTCAGACACAGAGCTCTGGCCCTGGGGATGTGGGTTTGTATTGCCTGTTATTATCAGGACCTGGCAACAGAATAGGTTATTAATAATGTTGGTGGATATTGTTTTTAAAGTTCCAACAGGGAGTGTTCAGCACTGTCCTCTTTCCTGCGGCCATGGACGTGGAGACATCTTGTTCACTTGTTCACGCGTGGTTTCTTTATTGAGCACCTACCTCTGGGGATACAAGGCTGGCTTGTTTTCCCAGAAGGGAATGACTTATTGGGAGTCCTTCAATGAGTTCTCTTGTCCAGGGCCCAATGTCTCTGCCTCCCTGCTGTTCTCATGGAGAGCATCATCGTGAAGGGAAGGGTTTTCTTGGTTTATTGTTTGTAAAGTTTATTGTGTATAAAGTTAACCAACCCGCTGAGCTATGAATAGCCTCCCTGCCTGCCACTGTTCCTTCCTGCAGCCTGTCCTGCCCACTGCTGCCGGACAGAGCTTCCCGATGTATTGCTCTCATCCCATCACGTCTCTGCTCCGGAACCCTGAAGGGCTCCCCATGACTTCCGTATCTGGACCACACTCTTCTCTGGGCTTTCAAAGCCAGTGTAATTTGGCCTCTCTCTCCCATCCAGATGGACTTGCCACTGCTGGTCCCCCCCAGCCCCCGTTCCACACGAGCAGGTTCACTCCCTGGTCCTTGCACAACCCGGAATCATTCTTAACCTCGGGATCTTAACTTGGCACTGATTTCTCCCTCCTGAGCTCCCTTAACTGTTTTCTGGTTTGGCAGTTTCCAGGCTTACTCAGGTGGTGGAGCACTTGTATGTCTGGTGTTCTCTGGGGACACCATAGAATACTGTTATATTAAATTCAAAAGTAGAAACTGGACATCATTTTACCTGCTGAAGATTCTATTGTTTGTGACCTTTATTAACTTGTGACCCTGAAATAAATAAGCTGTCAGAGTAAGTGGGATTGGTCATCTCTTTATGAAGCTGTCATATTACTTTGTTCTTTGCTCACTCATGTTGCTGATCCAGTCTGTCAGGCATGGGTATCAATGGTTTAAGAAAGTGGAACAGGAGGAAAAAAAACCCTCCCTTTGGGAACACTTTATCTATTCACTTACTTTTCCCCTGTAAGTTAGGCAAACGTTGCCATTTTCTATTCTACCAGTGAAAACACCTTTGTCCAGCTTGTGTCTTGGCAGCACGGTCAGACTGTAAACTCTGTGAGGGCAGGGACTTCAGCTGTTGTATGTACCGCTTCAGCCCAGGGTCCAGCCCAGGGCCTGGCCCAGGTGGGCACTCGCAGTATTGTTGAAGAAATGAGAAAATGGGTGACTGAATGAATGCATTAGAAAATCACTGCTGCTAGGATTTTAGGTTTGTTGGTCCTATTTCCCCAGAGACCATGCCTCCTACTTCTAGAATGAATCCTGGAGATTACACTTGCTCAATACATGTTTGTTGAAAGATGGATGGATGGATGGATGGATGGGTGTCTCCTGTAGCATTTAGCACTTGGAGGTGGTAGAGGGGACTATGCAAGAGGGGTTCAGTATCTACTTGGTAACTGATTGAAACTCAGAGGCTGTGGTGGACAAAGGAAAGCCAGACCTGATCTTACCGAGGCTGTTCAGGGGTTGATTGCTGTCAGGATCCTGTAATTGAAGGAAAAAAGTCAGTGAGTTGAGGGAGGGAACCTCTCAGGCTGGAGCTAAGAGAGCCAGGGAAGAGCTCTTATCTGTATTTCCTTCTCTCTGCTGAGTTGAAGTTGGGGGGGGAGCTCCATGATACCTAAAGAATTGATTCAAAATATAAAATTCAGTTATGCATATAAAAGACCTGGTATAATAGGTTTACTAGCTGTAGCAACTAGTTAGCAATTGAGAAACAACTGGCTGCTGGGCTGTTGTGTGTATTGCTGAGTTTCTTAAGATTATTCTGCTCTCCTGTCTGTTTTTGTCAATTGTTTGTCTACTTTTTTTTGGCACACGGGCTTAGTTGCTCCGCGGTATGTGGGATCTTCCTGGAGCTGGGATGGAACCCGTGACCTCTGCATTGGCAGGTGGATTCTTAACCACTGCGCCACCTAGGAAGCCCTGTCTACTTTTATAGATGTTGTAGCTCTGTAAAAACTTGAATGGACACTTCACAAAAGGGGATGCTTCCATGGACAATTAAGTGTCAAAAGATGCTAGATATTACCACTAATCAGACCAGTGTAAATTCTCTCTCTCTCTTTTTTTTGGGGGGTGGGGGGGGGGATGTGGCTTGTGGGATCTTAATTCCATGACCAGGGTTGAACCTGGGCCCTCGGCAGTGAAAGTGCAGAGTCCTAACCACTGGACTCCTAGGAAATTCCCAGGCCAGTGTAAATTGAAACCACAATGAGCTAACTCTACAGAGACGCCAGAACAGCTGACAAATAAAAAGCCTGACAATACTAAGTGCTGTTGAGGATGTGGGGCAATTGGAAACCTCAGGCACTGTGGCTGGGAGTGTAAATTGGTACAAATATTTTGGAAAAAGGTGATTCTACTAAAGCGAAACATATGACCATTCTATGATTCTATGACCAGGAATTACAGCCAAGAGAAATGAGTACATCTGTCCAGCAAAACACCTGTACATGAATCTTCATACTAGCTGCATCCATAAAAGCTAAAAATTGGAAAAAATCCAAAAGCCAATCACTGGCAGAATAGATTGTGGTATATTCATATAATAGAATATAACTTAGCAATAGACAAGAATAAACTAGCATGAAATGCAATGACGCATGGACGAATCATAGAGACATAATAATGATAAAAAAGAAACTAGACACAGAAGAGTATTATTTCTTGTATATGATTAAAAGGTAAAGTTAATCCATGGTGGGAGACAGCAGAATAGTGATTACACTGGGGCTTATTGGAAGGAGCACAATGGAGCCCTCTGGAATGTTGGAAAAATAGACCTTGATCTATGTTGGTTACATGGGGGTGTACATGTGCAAAAATTCATTCAGTGGTGTACTTTAGATTTGAGTACTTTACTGAACGTATATTATACCTAATAGAACAGACAAATAAAAGCAAAAAACTACCAGGACATTAATATTTGTGCGAGTGTCATCTTAGGCCACTGTCGACACACATACACAAATACACGCAAGGCTCTGTTTCTTCACTCACTTGTACCACTACACATGTACTCAGCACATACACAGCCACATGGGGCACACACAGGAGCCCGCACACTGAGGCTCTCATGAGAAATACTTGCACACTTTCGTGCAAGGCAGAAGTTAGGGAATGGTGATGGTTAAGTTCTCGCTCTCCTGCCTCCCGTGAACTCTCTTCTCTTTCTTCCCCCACCTGGCAGAGGACCTGGAGCCCCTGGGCCGAGCGAGGTCTAGGTCTCCACTCAGAGACTTGCCAACCCACTGGCTGACGTCACGGCTGCTCCAGTGGGGGAGGAGGAGCTGCAGGCCCCTGGACTTTTCCAGCTGAGAACTTTCCCAGTCCTATCTGGGAGTGAGAGGGCCTCTTCTAACCCCGGGTGGGTGTCTGAGATTAGAAACTGTGGGGTCCCTGGGTGCTGCCTGCTCCCAAGGTTCAGCGTGGGGGACATAGTCATTGGGAGAAGGGGCTTCTTCCTTTCTTCCCAAATTCTATAGTCTGCTGGAGAGACGGCCTGGCTTTGCCCTGTGAGGGTACTAGGCCATGGCAGCTGGGGGCCTAGCAGAGACGGCCAGGCTCTGCAGGGGCTGAGTTGGAACATGAGCTCTGCCTCCTATTAACTGGGAACTTTTGGGCAAGATTCTTAACCTTTCAGAGCTTCAGGTCTCCCCTTGGTAGACTGGGGAAAATGACACCTGCTTCAAAGTGCCACTGTGAGGATGGGTTATCTGGCAGAAAGTGCCTAGTTCATAGAGCAGCTCCCTTCCTGGCCCTTCCATCCTGTGCCCTGGGGCATTTGGCGCGGGACTGTACCCCAGCACTCTCCCGTCGGGTGGTCTCAGTGCTCTGCAACCGGCTTGTACCTAGTAAAGACCCTGTAAATGATCGCTAAACTGAACTGAACACCGGGCTCTGCACTGTAGTTCCTTCTGGGCCTTCTCTCCTCCACCATCACCAGGGCCTGGATCGGGAACTACTTCCAGGATGAAGATGAGAACGAATCGGGCAACTTCGCTACGGTAGCTACAGAGCCAGGAGATAATCTTACCAACAGTAATCTATACACAATCGGCATGCAACACTTTACAAAGCCCTTTTGTCAAACACAAAGGCGAAAAGAATGAATACTTGTCTGATAACCAGAGTGGGTAGCGTTCAATAGTTAAGTATTAAACAAATATTTGTTGAATGTCTGTTGTACCAAGCACTGCTCTAGGAACTGCGGATTCAAAGACAAGTGAGAAATAATCACAGCAGGGTGGTAGAAGTGCCCAAACAAGACAGGTGAGGCCCTGCCCTCAAGAAGCTTGTATCCTGGGGTGGGGGGTGGGGAGGGAGTGGGGGAGTCAGTGGGAGAGTAGGGGAGGCCAGGCCATCAACAGCTAAACCCAGAGAGTGATGGGTGTTATGTAGAGAGTAATGCGGGCGATGGAGACAGCGCCTGGCTGGATACTCAGAATGGGAGGTCTAGGGAGGGCGTCAGGCTAGGGAGGGCCTCTGGCCTGAGACTTGAATGACAGGGAATAGCCAGGCAGGCAGGAGCAAGCTTGGTGTGGGAGGAACAGAATGGAGAGCGGGTGTGACTGCAACAGGGAGGGATAAATAGATGGGCGCTGGGAATATTCAAATGTGCTTTGAAGATGAAGGCCATAGACACCACCAATAGACTGGATGCTCTTGGGTTTCTAGTGAACAGGCAAGAGGGTATTTGCTGAGATGCGGACGGCCACAGGAAGGGCAGGTTGGAGGGGTATCAAGAACATCCAATTAGTGGCCAGTCCCCTGTCAATTCATTCTTTTTCACGGAGTCTACCTGCACATACAAGTCTGCATTGGTTGAAGTAGGTAGGGCTCTTTTGTCTATTATTTCAACAAACATCGACTGTTCACTTTTAATGTGTCCAGAATTGTGCTAGAAGCTGAGAGAAAGAGGGAACAAAAGAGGCTTTCAGTCTGTACTTTCTGGGGCCTTGGATTCCTCATCTCTGAACTGAAGTGACCTTAGTACCCCTGGATAACATGTTTTCAATCACTATTGACTGGATAGTGGTTATTAAACAGACAAAAATCCATACCTTTTGAAAACAAAAGAGAAAGAGGAAAAAACACTGCAAGCTAGAATGACAGAGGCTGAAGTTCTCTTGGTCATTACTGTACCCCTGGGGTCTCCTACAATACCTGGCACATAGTGGGTATTTAATAAATCTATGGTGAATGAAAACATTAAGGAAAATACCACAGTTTCAGGGCTCAGTCCCAGGCCAGCCTTGAAGACGCTGACTGTGGTAATTCACCCAAAGGAATATTATGCTGTCGTCAAAACACACGAATATAGTGCCACAACGTAATGGGAACGGCATGAGTAATTTCATATTAAAGGAAAAATTCAGTCCCAGAAGATTTCATCTAACACAGAATCTTTTTCATAAAAAGGCACAGAAATGATAAACATGAGATTCAGGATGATTCTAGCACCATCTCCGGCCGATCAAAGATGTACAATCAAGATTTGTTGAGTTAATAAACAAAAGAGACTTGCCCACCTACCTCAGCAAGGGGAGCTCCTGGTTAGGTGTAGGTTACTGTTAAATTCTAGCTTTGGTTTTGGGTGGTGGGTTTATGGAGGCTTATTTCGTGGCTGAAGCTGTGTAACTAGAGGGTGAGTCACAGGGAGCCCTGCATGGACCAACAGTGAGAAATGCCATGAATCAAGGATTATGGTTTATCCAGGGCCGTGCGCCTGAACGTCAAAGAGAAAATGAAAAAGCAGCCGCCTGGTTCTGCTGAGGGGTCAGAGGTTCAAACTCCCATCCTCCTGCTGCTCTGCTCTGACTCTCACGCTGCCCGAGCTCTTCCGTTTAGTGGCCCACCCTTTGGCTTTTCTTGAAGCCTCTCTGACAAACATCTCCAGCACGGCGATCAGAGATGAAGTGTTGCTAAAATTCTGGGAAGGGGCGCTGCTGAAGGTCAAGGGCATCGGGGAAAATGGGCAGGGAGGTGGGTGTGTTTTAGGCCTACAAGTGGCAGCTGAGGAACATCAACGCCAATGACTGTCCCGAGCAGGATAAAGATGGGGACTCCCAGCAGCTGCGCCGCCTTTCAGAATCATACCCGAGCTGGCGGAAAGAGGGAGGGGGGCTGAGAGATGTGGGGACCAGGTGAGATTCTGAGATCTGGCCCCTCCCCAGTGCTGTGGTGGGTCCCTGCCTGATCACAGCGTGCAAGGCTGAAAGGGTCTCTGGAGACCATCTCAGGAGACTCCCTTGTTTTCTGATGAGAAAACTGGCCAGATGGGAAATGTTTTGCCCTGCAGTTGATCAAGGGATGGGGGCTGAGAGGCCACCAAAGACCAGCTGTGCCTCCTTCTGCTTGGCTGGAGGCGTCTCTGTTTAACCCCAACTTGAACTCAGCCCCTGGCCACAACAGCCACAGCCCAGGCCCAGTCCAGAGCATGCAAAGGTGTTGCCCTTCCCCTTTTGGTTGGGGCTGCTGGCTGCGTCTGGCCTGTCTGCTCTGTTGATTCGGTCTGCGGCAGAGCCCTGACTCACGGGGCCAGTGCAACCAGTGTCTGACCCAGGGCTCATCCAGGAATGAGGATCCTGCTGTCTGGAGTAACTTGAAAGGGTAAGAATACCTGGGGTCCCAGAGCCCAGGAGGGCCCGAGCTGGAGGAGGTGGGTGGGGTGCGTGGGTTGAAATTAGTTGGCTGAAAAACACCCACCCCATTGCCTGATTTGCTCAGAGAATCTTCTTTCTCTACTTCTCAGTTGGTCGCTGGTGGCAGAAAGACATTAATCCAAGATCCAAATGTGGAGGCAGAACAATGAATTCTGCAGTTGGGTATCGTTATATATCTTTCATAAATGCTGTGAGGATTAAATACTCTCACAACAACCCTGAGAAATTATCCCCACTTTACACAAGAGAAAACCACGACTCCTATAAATTGAGCACTTGCTATGGCCCCAGAGCAAGCAAGTAACGGACCCAGCCCTTGGGGCCAGCCTTTTGGACTTGGTGGACAGTTTTCATTTCCCCACTGTTTCAGGAACCTATGTGGTTGTCATCAACAGGTACTGGGTCCCTCTGATTCTCTAATCCCCTGCAATGAAGTCTGGTTGCAGTTAATTAGCATGCAGACAACATGCAGAAATTACCCCAGCACCTCCCCAGCCCTTCCTCCTTCTGAAGGCAAACCCACCTCTGCTTTGTTCCTGACCCTGCTAAATCGTCAGTGAACAGGGCTAAGACTGTACTGAGGAAAGGGCCTACTGCAGAGCTTGACACCTAGTAGGGGCTTTATGGATATTCGTACCCCTTCTTCCCTCTCTTCCATTAGTTTTGCATCTTTCTCACCTGCTTCTCCATCCTTTATTCACTAATTACCCTCAGCCCCTGTTTTAGATCCCAAGAAACTCCTGGCTGGGTTTAGCTCAGCTCCAAATCACAGATGAATATCTCAGCTGTTTCCCTTCCAGCTCAGAGACAATGAATGAAACATAAGGCAGCTCTTGTTTTTAATGGGGTGAGGATTAAGTGTACTGCAGAGAAGACAAAGACCCAGCCAGGGAATATGAGCTCTCATCTTGCCCTGACTTCTGACTTGCTAGGTGGCCTTGGGCACGCTCCTCAACCTCTCTGAACCTCAAGGTCCCTTCGGGTAATTGGGAACTCTCTTTCAGAGATGATGAAGCAGATAAGAGCGTTATTAAACACACAATGAAATGGGTACCACCAGGCTAACAACAAGGCAGAGAAGAGGCAGCTGCTCACAGAGACCAAAGGAACAGAAAGCCTGGCCAGCTCTTTGTCTGCTTTCTTTGCCAAGCAGCCTGCCCCTGGGGGTTTCTTTCTTTCTTCTTCTCTGCAGTGCTAACTCTGCATTTCTTTATTCGAGAAAGAAGTTGGTAGGGGCAGAGCTGGGATGATTGGGGTGTAGAAGGAGAAAAGCAGGGGCCTACAGAAAGGGGCTTTCTGGCTCTGATCTGATCTGTGGCAGCTTCAGGCTCCCATGGGGTCTAAAGCCCTGGCTTCCCATGGTCTCTCTGGGAAAGCCTAGAGCAAGGATGCTGCTGTTGCTAGGTGATGGGACATACAGGTCCTCTGTGGCTCTGGCAGGTGGCAGTTGGTTGCTAAGGTTGGTGACATAGCAGGGAGGAAAACCCAGGGGAGGGGGTGGGGAACGTTTTCTGGGTGAGCCAGGGTACCTGGAGGCTGCTCCCAGTCAGCTTGCAGAGTGGGACTCGGCCATCGCTGGCTCAGGTGCTCAGAGGCAGTTCTGAGGGGCCTCACACTGTTCTGACCTGTGAACCTGCATCCCACCCCCAACCTGACGGCAAGCAGCTTTGTCCTCTCCATCTGCAGTCTGGTGCCTTTGCTAGACTGGAGCTAGTACCCTCTCTCTTGGGTGCCTCAGCCATGACAGGTAAGGTGAGGAAAGGGGACATAAAGTGAGTGCTGGGGGATCACAGGTCAAGGGAGGAGGGTGTGAGTTTCCTGAGACGAGCCTAGCTGTGCTGCAGCAGCCCTGAGTGCGTGGAAGATTCTCAGAGATGACAAGTCATGCTGGCTTTCAGGTATCTTCTGAAGTGTTAGCCTGTCTCCAGGCAGATCTCCGCTTTCCCCAGGCCATGCTCAGGGGGGTATCCAAGCCCTGGCACGGAGGAGCCTCTGGAAACATCCTCACTCTCTCTACCTTGTGCTGAGGCGTCCTGACAGCAGCACATTTTCCTTTGGACCAACCTCAGCCTCGGCTGCTACATTAGAAACCATTTTGCCTTGTTCTAAGCCACATAGGTGCTGACCTGCTGGCAATTTGAGCTGAGCACCTTGGCCCCATCCCAGAATATAATGGCTCTGGGGCAGGGCCTGGGGCAGAAGGCAGGTGTCAGGTAGCCTGCCATTATCCTGCTGCCAGCCTGCTGTTCAGCTGCCGTCATTTAAGAATCAGCCTTTATGTACAGGCACAGCTCTCAACTCCAGGTAGGGCCAGGGAAGAGGGTGAAGGTGTAAGGATTCCTTGTTTTACAAGTGGGGAAACTGAGGCACAGAGGCATTGTGCTGTCTCTCCCTAGGTCACATGGCAAGACCTTGTGAAGGGCAGGAGTGAGGTATTAGTACATACCTCTTGGGTTGAGTCAAACTGAAGGAAGCCCTGGTTCCCCAATGCAGAGCTCTTGCCTCTAGGTGATGCTGCTGTTACCTGTCTCTTCTCAAATCCCATCCTTTGGTCTCAGGAGAAGCAGCCCTTTCTCTGTAGCCTCTGTGAGTTCTGTCAGCAATTCTATTTTATTTAGTTTTCTTTCTACCCCAGGGTAGTGGGTCCATCCAGCCCATCTTCCCTTCCCTGCAGGGTCTGATGGGAAGGAAGGTGCCTCATCTTTGCACACCTGAGGACAATGCCTGCGCAATGGCTGAAGGGGACATGAAATCCATCAGGAGTCAGGCCACCCAGACTGACAGGGACCCTTAAGGGTTTGCCTTTGGGAAGAGCTGATGTATCTCAAAGCTTGGCATGGTTCTCTAAACCTTGTAATTTACCTGAACTAGGGAACGGCCATCCGTGATGTAGGCTGAGGTTTATAAAAGAACCCCACAACATTTATATTGCCTTTGAAAAATCATTCTCCCCTTTGCTTGTCCTGAATTGTCCTTTAAACTTTAACTGGGAGAGAAATGATGGGGAGGAAAGAGGGACTTTAGTATTATAAAGTCTGACTCTTCTATTTATCTGTGAAGCTATTATTTACCTTAGGTAAATCATTTAACATCTCCTGGACCCAGTTGCCTTCTTTGGGACTCAGGTGTGATAAAACTGGCTATCATAAAACCAGATAGTGAGAAAGGTTTTGTCAGGTGCTTTACCTCCTAATTACAATGCACCTTTTCAAGCCCACAGGAACCCCAACTTGTGCTCTCATGATTGAACAGTCTTGCTCATGGTCCCCCGCAGTTGGTGTTTGTGGTCTGAGGGGTCTCAGCTGCTCTGGTCAGAAGGGGTCTCTGCTCCTAAACCCCCTGAGCTCTGAGGCAGGAGCACTGGCCTGAATCCAGCTCTTCCCCTTATTGGCCATGTGGTCCTGGGCAAGTTACTTAGTTTTTTTGAGTCTCAGTTTTCTCATCTGTAAGATGGGGAGAATATGATCTATTTCACAGGGTTGCTGGTGAGGATTAACTGGGATGATGCATGTGGCTCAGTGCTTTGACATACAGAGGAGATAGCATGTGAAAATGTATCCCCTCCGATACCCTGGGGGGTGGGGGAGCAGGACCCCCCACAGCGCTGGAGGAGGCTCCGCAGGCGGCTCTGCGCAGGGCAGGACCCAGAATTCTCTCTTGTTCTGGATGCTGCCAGAGAACCAGCCACTAGTGGGCCGGCTTGGCTGCTGCAGCAAAGAGCTGCCATCTCCTGGCCAAAGTCTGTAGTGATTCCCGGATCTCAGCCCGTGAACTCTGAACTCGTGATCCTGTAAATAGTGCTTCAGTGCTGCTTCCATGACCGCTCTGCATCTATTACTTTGCAGTTGTATAACCCGAAGCTCCTTTGCCACTTTCCTGCCCACTCATATAACTCTGGGAGCGCTTGGTGAAGTTTTTCCTTTCTGGGCTGCCAATTGCTAGGGGAGGCTGTGTTTTATACTGGATGGAGCACAGGCCTCAGGCAAGTTATTTAACCCCTGGGAGCCTCAATTGTGTGTGTGTGTGTGAGTGTGTGTGTGTGTGTGTGTTTGTGTGTGTGAGAGAGAGAGAGAGACAGAAAGACAAATTCAATGTCTTCATCTTAATGAGACCAAAATATGCACAGTGTATAGCACATTGCCTGTTATATAGTAGGAATGCAATAAATATTAATAACAACAATAATCATACTTTGTCCACTCAGTAAGGCACTGTTCTGGGGCTGGATATACAGCAATGAACAAGTAGACAAAGGCCTCATGTCTGCGGAGTATATATTGCATTGTTTTTGTTAATAATTAAGAACAATATCAATATAGAACCTAGCAAGTGCTGGACATAATAGATGCTAAAAAATCATTAATTATTAATGAGAAAGAGCCTAGTAGAGGGCCTAGCATGTGTGTAATAGGAGCTGAACAAATGGTAGCTATTTTATGGTCAAGGCTTCTGACTTTAGGGAAGGAATTGAAGGACGATGGTGCCCTGGGGGAGTTAGGGGACCAGCGCAGTTAGGGGACCCAAAGTGATGTCATGTGGCCTATGTGGTCTCTCTATGAACAAAGGGTGGAGGATGCAGGCCAGAGAAGTGAAGACGTAGGGTAGCACAGACGTGATCCTTTAAAATGTGTAGGGCTATCTCAAGGCGGAGGCAAAGAGGACGCTAAGGATGAATGGGGAAAGTTACAGAAAGATGGCCTTCTCTTGGCAAAGGGAAGATTGTTTGAAGCCACAGAAGCACTGTGAGTAGAAGCCGGATCGCAAAGGAAATTTCCCCAGTAGACAAAGGCAAGGCCAGATACGGGCTCTTCAGCACCCTTGGGGGTGTGGGGGAGCCCCCAGAGGTCGCTGCAGGGGGAGGGAGGCAGGGGAGGAGTGGGTGGGGGTCACTCCTTTCAAACCCTGCAGCTCTGGCTGTCTCTGTTCTCCATGTGGGGTTCTACATCACACTGCAGGGGGACAAAGGGCTCTGAGCGGAACCAAATTTGGTGAAACCACTTATCTGGAAGACCTCTACAGTCCTTTTCTTTAGGGCCTGCGATTCTGAAGAGCTTGCTGTGAACCTGGAACTTCTGATGCATTGTCCCATGGATGAGACTAGTCCTAGGCCTGATTTACTCATGACAGTCTCTCTTTAAATCAATTTTCTGTCTTTAGTGATCTCATGGTAACTCGAGTTTGTTTGTTTGTTTGTTTCCTAAGCAGCATCAGGCATGAAACGTTTTCTTGGTTTTCTTGAAAGTTTAAATTAATTACGTCCACTGGTTTCCTGTGTCCATGTGTTTTTTTCCTCCTTAGTGATCTTTAGTAGGTTAGCGAGGGATGCAGTCTCCTTGCAGAAATTGTCTTTCCTCCAGTTGGTTGCACCAGCTGATGCAGGCTTCCCTAGATGCATACTTTATCATAAAATCTATCAGCTTCTAGACAGGAAAGTGGGGCCCCCTGGTCCTTTCTAGTTTAAGTTCTTGTCCTAGTTCAAGTTCAGCTCTTATGGGTCCACATCTTAGAGGAGACGGAGGGCATGAAGGAAAAGCAGGGCACTTGATCCCAAACTCCCAGAGCTTAGATGCCAGCCCTGACTCCTGTTGGCTGAGTGGCCCTTCTCAAGTCACTTGAGCTCTTTGGGCCTCAGTGTCCTCATCTGTACAAGGAGGATCACTACGGCTCAGAGAATTGGGGTGAGATTCAGGGAGATTCTGGAATGTGCTTCTCAAACCACAAAATGCTGTGCTTCCCGTGTTCAGGTGGAGATGAGTTGTGGCTGCTGTTGTTATTATTCTCTTTAGAGCATCAGTGATTCCTGCTCACCAGGGTAGGTCCTCCCGGCAGCCTGGCAGGATCCTCCTCCCTGGGAATTGGAGGTGTGATCATGCGTGAAGCCCCCAGTGTCAGGGTGGGAACGGGATGAAGGTGAGATGGGGTGATCTCAGCTACGTTGCCCCCTTTCTGTTTCATGTCCGTGGGTGAACGAGTGCCCTGCTCTGCCTGGGGTAGGGGGAAGTGGTTTCCCCTGGAGCATATGGAACCGAGGGCTTCGATTTTGGGTATTCTTCTCTGAATCTCCCACTGTGTCTAGCCAGTGCGTCGTGCATAGCGCATAGCGCATGCTCAGGAAACACGCACTGAATGAATGCATGCATGTTATAAAGGAAGAAATTAAGACTGTAGGAAATGCCTAAAGCATCAGCCACGTCAGCAGGCAGAGCCCGTCCAGACTGATATGCAGAACATTTCGTGACAGAAGACATTGCTGCCGTCCCTGGATGGGTGCCCATCCCTGAATGGGTGCCAACTCAGTCTCTTGCCCTCTTCCTCAAGTCTTTCACCTGCTACCCTGTGAGAGTTTCCGGTTGCATGTGAATTATGCCAGCAAGCTGGAAGCTGCTCTGGGAGGGAGGGGTGGCGGAGAGGCTTTGCGGTTTTGAGTCTTTGCGAATTCCTCTGCTGCAATCCTGACAGTCAGAGCTGTAGGCTGCAAGGTGGGGTTCAGCACGTCGCAGGGGGATTGCCACATTGGTTCTGCTCAGACTCTCTCTCTTTCCCATCACTGGGATTTCCAGGTGGGCTCAAGCCTCACCCCTGCCCTGTCTGGGATGCAAACAGCTTGATAACAGCTCCAGTAGCATCTGGCATCTTTTCCAATCAGACTTGGCTAAATCTTGTTTTCGGTGTCACATAAATCAGACCTCTCATTATAGGGGTTCCAGTCTTTGGTCATTTATTTGTCCTTCATTCACAAACCTTTATGAAGTGCCTGTTCTGTGTCAGGCCCTGTGCTAGGTTTGGGGCTAAAAAGACACAGAGCCTCCACTAGAAGCTCACAGTCTGGTGGCAACAGGTTTAGAAGAGAATGCAGCAGATGAACGCATTTCAGGTTGTGGGGAATCACTGTCTGAGGGAATCGCTGCTTGGGCATTTGAGGTGCTTTACGCAGGCAGCTGTTTTCATCTGAGCAGGAAGGAAGGCTGAAGGGAGGAGAGCTGCCTGGGAAATCTGAGAGGCCTGCCAAGATTTTCAGGCCTGAGCGCGTTTGTCTCCTGCTGTCCTGGGTTAGTTCTGGGGCTTCAGAAAGTTTGTCTGGAGTTCCTGAGCCTCATTTTTGGGCTCTTTCTTCCATTTTCCCCCTCTGCCCTGAACAAGTCTCTTCTCACTTCCCACATTCAGCTCCTCAGATTTTCTTAGTGTTTGTCAAGGGCACAGGCTGGGAGTGAAGGGTGTTTGCTGCAGATGACTGCTGGGGTCTCGACTGCACCGAGGGGAGGTGGAGAGGGTGAGGGGAGAGGCCCGGGGACACGGACCAGGCCTGACTTCTAAACCACTTCTCCGTGTCAGTAGCCAGGCACAGAGCTCCACCCCAAGGGCAGGCGGGAAGAGCCCTGGGAGGCAAAGAGGGCCTGGGGGATGTACGTCCACCTCACAAGAGCTGTTCCCTCTGCCTGGCATGGCCCACCTCCCATCGCCACCCCTCCCCCCTTGTTTCATCACAGGAATTGATGTGATTGATAACCATCTGCCCCTCCCTGCCCTCCACTTCCTCTAGACACTTGAGCTCTGAGTGCAGGGCCCAAGTCTGCTTTCTCTCGCCAGCCCAGCGAGTCTAGTGTGAGCACAGAGGAGGCACGCTGCCTGTCACTTGGGATGGATGAGTAGCGCTGAATGCCGACTGCCCTACCTGGGAGGGGGAACGGTGGGCTGCGCCAGGTTCTGGGGCGGCTCAGCCCAAAGCGTGAACCCCTGGCAGCTGCAGGGACTCCACCCTGGCCCAGGCCCCCCTGCGCTGCAAGGCACAGTGGGGACCCTCAACCCGAGCTCCATGCAGAGCCTGCACAGCCACCCCGCGGGGCCCAGACCTCAGCTGTGCCCTCTGTGCGCCCATTGCTCCAGCCACGGCACCCTCCCCTTTGTCCCCCACAGCCACGCTTTCTTGCTCTTCCCTCGGCCTGGAATACCCTTCCCACCTTCGCTGCCTGGAGAGCGCCTGCTCATCCTTCAAGGTTTAGTGCAAGTACTTTCTCTTCTGGGACAACTCACGACCACCCCTAGAGAGAATTTACTGCCTTCTCTGCTCCTGGGGTACCTGGCACCGCCTCTGGTATTGGATTTGTCACACTCCCTGAGCATCCTTTGCTTAAGGAGCTGTCCTTCCTCTGGATTTCAAGCAGCTCCAGGGCAGAACCTAGGCATCGTGCCCTCTTGCCCTCCTTCTGGCCATCTAGAGGCTGACCAATAGCAGGGGCTGATTAAATGGCTGTTGGAAGGATGGAGATACTTTGAGGGACACAGCAGGTAGGGAGGGGGCCTGGAGAACAGGAGGGAGCCTAGCCCGCCTTTGCCTATCTTACCCTCTTTCAAGTGCCCAGCTCTTCTGTCTACAAGCCAGGAAAGCACCATCAGGGCTGAGTGGGCTCCTGGACTCGGCCTCTCTCGGAGGTGGACCCCACCCATGCTTGTGGACCCCCGCTGCCAGCAGGCTGGACGGCTGCCCTGCCACATTCCTGAGCCTCAGGCAAGCCCAGCCACCCCTAGGTCTGTACCAGCTGGCAAATCAAGGAGGAGGCGGTAGGGAGGACCTGCTTCCTGCAGGGCAGCCCGAGGGTTGGGCTGACCTCTGGGGTTGAACACCCTACCCTGGTAGCTCATGGAGTGCTGGGGCCTCCTGGGCAGTAATGAGTTAAGATTGGGATGGCTAGTCCTAGGGTCTCAGGCTTCCCTCCAGGGCTCAGCTGTAGGTATCAGGTATCAAGGGACACATTCCCCTTGAGGGGAAATGGGGCTCAGACCTCTGCCCAGTCCCCCTCCCACCCCCACTGGCTCCTGTGTCACTGGTGCACCCGGTTGAAGAGGTTTGAGGAAGAACCATAAGAAGACAGCCACCATGCAGGACTCTGTCCAGGGAGCAGCCCGAGGGTGTGGGAGGAGGCAGGGAGTGGAAGGAGAAGGAAGTGTTGTCTCATCTCTCCCAGGGCTGGGAGCTATAGCTGTCGGGGCCTCATTACAGGGAAATAACAGAATTATCAGGCACGGGTGGTTTAATGGTTAGCTCGGGGGCCAGAGCTCCCTGGGCCCCATCCTGGATCTGGTTACGCTGCTGTCTTGCCTTTGGGGCCCCATGCCTTCTCCCTCCACTGCAGTGTGTCCACCTGCCCCGACTCACCCCTGCAGCAGCACCCAGCTCCTTCCCCGGGCAGTGGAGGGTCCATCTTGGCCACACAGCCCACCTGCCATTCCCTGGAGTGGATTCTTCTTTAGTCATAAATCCTGACATCCGTACAGGGCTCCCTGGTTTACAGATGCTATTTGCATATATCACTAGCCCATTTAATCTTTCCACTAACCCTGAGTGTGTGCCTAGGGGGTGGTGTGGATAATGTTTCTGTTTTATAGAGGGAGACAGTGAGTCTCAGAGTAGAGTCTCAAAACTAACCAGCTTGCAAGGGAGCTGGCCATGTGACCTTTCGACTCTACAGCTAGTGCCCCAGCAATCTGCTCTAAAAACTGCCCCCTTCTATGTTGCTTCAAGTGCCACCCAGAAGCTACTGACATTCAGGCAGGCTGGCATGGCTCTCTTCTCTCCTGAGAGCCCCACCAGGGTGGAGCTTCTTTGCACACAGGCTGGGCTTCTAGGGATGGGACACGGGAGGCTGGTGCTTCGATCCTGGCTGAATTGCAGAGTAAAGCAGGCAGAGCCCTTCCCCTTTCTGGCCCCAGATACCCCAGCCTTGGGGCTAAAGTGTTGCCAGACTCTTCAGGGGGGTGTCATGGAAAGTGCTCGGGAGTCAGGGGACTGTCTCCTGAGGGCCTCAGCAGGTCACCCTTTGTCTCCTGGATGTAATGTTCCCCCTTCCCTTCCCCTCCTCTCCTCCCCTTTCATTTTCAGGTTGGTTGTTGGCAACTGCAGCATCTTGGCCAACAATCAGAGAAGGAAGCCTCCCTGGGTTCCACCTCCTCCCTTCCCTGTCCTCAGTTGTCCTCCCTGAAAGATGGGACTGATTCTCTTTGCCCCAAGACAGTGGAGAAGCTCTCAGCGTTCAGAGGAGGAGGAGAGAAGGCAAAGGCAAAAGAAGAGACAAGTAGATCTCCATGGCACCCTAGATTGTTCTGAGGCAGTGTTCCACTGCTTTCTTTAAAAAGAAAAGGAGTCAGTTTCCCCAGAGAGGTGGCAGAGGGCCACCATTGTGTCAAAACAGCCCCTCGTGCTTGGAAAAGTGGCTCCAGTCTCCAGCCAACAGGCCAGGAGACCTTGGGCAAGAGAGCAGGCAGCATGGCCCTGGCATGGTGCTGGTGCAGTGGCTGCTGGCGAGGAGGGCAGGTGGGGACTGAGATATATAAGGGGCTGGAGTATGGGGGTGATTTAGGTGTGACTGCCTTTTTTAACCTGAAAGGTGTTGCAAAATTCTCAGCTGACTGAAAGGCCCTTTATGGGGACCCCCTCCCTCCCCCAGTCGTCGGAGCAGAGCCCCCCCCCCCCCACTCACCATGCTGGCTCTGTGATCTTCTGGAATTCTCTACGGCCTGGAGCTCAAGTGGGCAACCCAAATCAGGAGGAGGGCCACAGGATTGGGCCCTGGCTGGCCAGCAGGTCAGCGATCCCTGGGCAGCATTGGCTGGAGGAGGCCTAAGTGCAGGGTGGGCCTCGGTCCCTGGAGTCCAGCATCACTCTCCCCTCGGGGAGCTGGCCGCGTCCCTCCTACCACTGTCTTCCAGGAGTGATTTGGGGACTGTGGGGCAGGTGTAAGAAAGCAACCCTGCAGGTGAAGTTGCCAAACTGGAATGATTATGTGTCTTGTAACCTGACACCCGTCCTAGGGGCTGTAACCACACCTGGAGTCATTCACAGGCCCTTTGGAGGCCTCAGAACAGGTGACACACCTAGATGTCGTAAAGGCCTTCCCTCCTGAGTAGCTTCCACCCAACCGGGTGTTGGCTGTCCATGATGTCAAAAGGCCCTCTCCCTCTCCCTCTGTCTGTCTATCTCTCTTCTGGGTGCATGACTTCTCACTGTGTGGGTGTTTTGTTTGGGGCTGTGGGGCGGTGGAGGAGTTTGGGGAGGAGGATGACAGAGTGTACTGCTCAGTGGAACTGCATTGTTGCCATGAGTGGAGCAACAGGATTGGAAAGTCCAAGGACAAGAGGTTTCCTCCCCTTGTTCCTGGACCTTGGACTAAAGCTGTCCTGCGCAGGGTCATATACGGCGTACCAGCCAGCATCCCTTCTGAGTGTTTCTTGTGTCTGCTTCACCAGTTATTACATTTCGAATATCACCCAGCAGGGTCACTGCAGATTCACAGCCTGCTCTCTCGTGAGGGCTGGAGCTGCCCCTTGGCCAGGGAATGTGTGAGGCGAGACCTTGGAACCACAGAACCACAGAGCTGGAAGGGATTTGGGCTACTGTCTTCTCCCATCCCTTTTGTGGGTCAGGAAACTAAATTCTAAGTACCCAAGATCACACAGTTAATTTGTGTTGGTTTCTGAACAAATCCGGATCTTCTTCCATTTCTCAGCCTTGACCCTCCCCAGAGACCAGCCCAGGTTAGACCCATCCATTGATAATGTGCTTGTAGGTATCATCCCTTCAATTCTCACCAAGACCCCACGAGGAACATTTTGTTCCCGTTCAACAGTTGAGGAAATCATAGCTCATGGAGATGAAGTGACTGGCCCCCAAGTCACACTGGGTTTTTGGCAGAGCTGGGACTTGCGCCTGGTTCTGGGCTGAATGTAGTGCACATGTCTGAAAGCCTTGGGTGATGGTCTGGGGAGATATGGCGCATGGAAGACCTCAGGGACCTCGGAGGAGAAGGAGGAATATTGGCTAGATTTCACTGTTTATTGGCCTAATCTTGGCTGCTCCACGAGGTGTGGCCTTGAACTTGCCTCTGAGCAGCAGAGATCTGAGCTGGTCTGGAGGGTCTCTTGGTTACACCCTTCCCACTCTAGGGTTAGAACTGGAAGTTTTGGGCCAAGTGAAGTGCCCGTGATCTCAGAACAGGTGACTTCAAAGGACAGGCAGCAAAGACCCAGGCAGGCACGACCCTCTTAAGGAGGACCCAGCAGTCGGGCCGTGGGGGAGGCCAGTGGGCCGCCCTGAACCAGGTGTTTCCTGACCTTGCTTCCTCTATGTACCAGGCTAAACATCGGGCCCCAGGCTTGCATCTCCTTGCTGGGTACTCAGGTGATGAACCAGGAAAGAGATAGCTGCCTGGGCAAGCATGCGGCTGGGTGCGGCTTGCTGGAGGGATGATTACTCAGCCCTCCTGGCCCCAGTTCAGGCCCAGGCCCCCAGGTGGGTCTGAGAGCCTGAGGAGAGGCCTGGGAAGGAGACACATGGGCAGGACGAAGCAGGGTTGTTGTGGGGAGCAGGCTGCGTGGTGTACAGGTGGAGGCACAGAGGCCTGGAGAGAGCAGAGGGCCCATCCTCCCAGGTGCTGGGTGGGACCCGCTGGCTGGAGGGCGTCCCCACCCCATTCATCCAAAGGATCTTCAGCTTCCCGCTCAGCAGCTTCCTGTCCCGTCTCTGATGGCTTTTTTTTGTTTTTAATATTTATGTGTTTGTCTGCGCTGGGTCTTAGTTGCCGGATGTGGGATCTTGTTCCCTGACCAGGGTTTAAACCCAGGCCCCCTGCATTGGGAGCGTGGAGTCTTAGCCACTGGACCACCAGGGAAGTCCCTCTGATGGCTTTTTCTCTTTTCCAACCATTTCTTTAGAGTCCCCTCTTTTTACTCCCTCTTCTCTTTCCTTTTGCAACCGTTTTATCTCTTCCCCTCTTCCCCTGACACTTTTTCCTCTCCCTTCTTCCTGTTGCTCTCGTTTCCAGCACATGGGTCAAGATCAGAGGCCGTTTTGTCATGAAGCTAATGTAGTCTCAGCTGCTGAGCTCCTCCAAGGCCAGGAAGGGTCCTGGCGCTAAGTTCACATGGTCATACTCTTTTGTAAATTCTGCAGCAGATTTTTGGGGCTATGCTTTTTCTTAAAGAGGGCCCCTCAAAATGTATCAGCCTCAGGCCTCACAAAACCTGGCTCTCCCTTGGTCAAGAGCATGGACTCTGGTCGCCTGGATCCTAATCCCAGTTGCTGAGTGTGTGACTGTGGGCATCTTATTTAATCCTCCTAAGCTTCACATTGTTCATCTGTAAAGTGGGGATAATAGGACTGACCTCCTAAGACTGTTACAGGATTAAATGAGATATCCATGTCTGGTACCCAAAAGGGATTTCATGAATGGAGCTACTATCCCTATTCATTTCACAAAGTGTGTATTTATGCTAGAGCCAGGCACTGGGGATTAGGAGATAAAAGACACAGCCCTGCGCACTCACACCTCGGAGTCTGTGGGAGGGGATATGACACATCCATAAATCATTCTAAGTTCATAAGATGTTCCAGTAGAGATAAAAAGAAAACTCTTTGGGGGTTTAGAGAGTTTTTCATCTTTCACTGCCCTCTTCCCCTCCCTCCCTCCCTGCTTTCCTCTTTCCTCCTTTCCTCCCTCCCTTCCTTCCTCCCCCCTTCCCTCGTTTCCCCTCTAGGACATTTTTATCTAGATATGTAGTTATCAGACAGTCTATCAATTGCCGGTTGTTTCTCATTGTACATTTGATCTTCTTATCAGTATCCATCCTTTCGTGCATGCCTGCCTATCCATCCATCCATCCATCCATCCATCCATCCATCCATCCATCCATCCAACAAATGTCTTCTATGGTGTTAAAGGCACTGTGATGTTAGACCCTGTGGTTGAAGCAGATAAAATGCTCTTGCCCTGGGGAACTCGGCCTGTCCACGGACTGCACTCCTGCTATTAAAGCAGGAGCTTCGGAGGGCAGCCAGCCCTCCAGACCAACCTGCTGAGTCAAAATCTGCATTACAAGATCCCTGAGTGATTCGAATGCATCTTTAAGTTTGAGAAATGCTGGTCTAGATCTCTTCCTATGCTGGGGAGTGGGTAAGACTTTTATTTCTGGAGCGAGCTGAGTTCAGAGACTGGAGCTTGACATGCATGAATCCCCAGGCTTCCTTCCAGCCACCAGAGTCTGTGTTTCAGTGGCAGACCCTTTTGTTCCAGCCCCTCCTAGGACACTAAGTGAGGAAGGGTGCAGCCTGTGGGCCTGTGCTGGCCACAGCTCTCATCACCCAAGCCAAGCGACTCTGAAAGGCAGCAGGCAGGGAGTGAAGCGTCTGTACTATGGGGACAGCAAGGGGTACCTCAGCCCACTGTGAGGGATGCAAGTGTGGCTCTCTGTTGAGCTTCTAACTCTCTGGAAAGGATTTCCATTGCGTGGCAACCCTTCTCCCAAGACATGGGTTAGGTCCCGAGGCTGCAGAATTGAGTCTTAAATATCTGCACCAAAGAAGAACTGGGGACCCTGAGAATCCCCAACCCTGGCTGAACTCAGCTGGGTGGGAGCTGACTTTTCTCTTGCCAGGATGAACTCCCACAGGGGGAGGAACTAAGGCTGGGGGTGGGGGTGGGGGACACAGGTGTGTCTGACAGGATGACAGGACACATTTCCTTCCGTAAACCACAAAAGGGAGAAATAGCCAGCATGTAAATTACGCTCCCGTGTGCCAGGCTTTTACATCTGTGCAAAGATAGGGCATCCCCTTATTTGGTCCTTGTGGCCACCCTGAGATGTGGCTGTTGCTCTTGGCTCCATTTTACAAAGGAGGAGACGGAGGCTCAGAGGGTGTTGGGATCCAGGTCTGCGTAACCTGGGACAGCCAGGTCTTTTCCACGGCATCTTGCTTGGGTAGGCCCTGCATGCGTCATGGAGAGGACCTGCAATGGCGTCTGCTGTCCTCCAAGGACCTCTGGAAACCACTTAGGCCCCCATAGCACCAGAGCACAGGGTGGGCCTGCCTGGGTCCCAGGGGCAGTTTCTATACTGCCAGCGTAATTTGAAATCAGTCTCAGAAAAATCGTCTTCATTCAGCCCTCTCCCCCAAAATTAGGCAAAGAATGAATTTCAGATTATTTCAGAGGCAGCCTCTTTTCGTCTGTCTCTAGAGGCTCCTCATAGCTTCATCCTGGAGGAGCCCAGTGGTTTAAAGGAAAAGGGAGGGCAGTGGGGCTGGGAGATGCTGCTTTTCCTCTTAACTGTGCTGTTGATTTGAGACCATGAACATATAGTACTTTGATGATTTTTTTTTTTTATTTTTTATTTTTTTATTTTTTTTTTATTTTTTTGGGCACACGGGCTTAGTTGCTCCGCGGCATGTGGGATCTTCCTGGAGCTGGGATCGAACCCGTGACCTCTGCATTGGCAGGCGGATTCTTAACCACTGCGCCACCTAGGAAGCCCCGATGATTTTTTTTTTAAAAAAGAATCTGGCTAGAAATTAAATAGTATAGATGAAAACTTTATTACATTTATTTCCTCAGGATCAACAGCTTATACATGGAATAAACTCCACACAGAGCTTTAAATCTTAACTAAAACGGCTCTGTCGCCTACCAGCTGGGTCACCTTGGGCATGTTATTTAACCTCTCTGTGCCTCACTTTCCTCATCTGTAAAATGGATGACAATACTATTTACCTTTAAGGGCTGTTGTGAGGATTAGGTGACTTAATATTTGTAAAGTGCTTACAATGGTGGCATAAAAATATTGTCAGTGAAGTGAAAACGATTATTATTTCAGCCACAGTTTGAAGAAGTCATAGCCTTTCGAATATGTGTTTTGATTGCTGTGTGCTGTGTAGTCTGCGTGTCATTAATTTTTTACTACTTCATCAATGATGTGTGTTTTTTTATTCAGATTCCAACCCCAACTTTTGCCAGTTGTGGGGGTGAGGGCAGGACCCTTACTTCTTGGCCTCAGTTACCTGCAGGGTTAAAATAGCTGCACCGTCTGGTCCACGATGTGGTTGTGAGGGTGGGAGGGGAGAATGCTCGTGTGAGGGCTTCCCTTGCCATGCAGAGCACTGTCAGTATAAGGGACCTGTTTCCTACTTATGAGAATTTTGAAGGCCCTGATGTAGTCCATGCCCCTGCTCCAGGGAGGACTGGACCGTCCTGCAGGTGAAGCCCCACCTGAATTTTGCTTTGTCATGTGCTCTCCCTATCTGGCAGGGGAGGTCCAGCGTCCACGTTTCTCCTTTCCCCGCACTGAGCTTTTGCACCTCTGCAGGGATGGGATTACAGACAGATCCCTGAAGCGGTGCAAAAGCTCAGTGCTGGGTGCAAGGAGGAGCCTGGACCAGATGAGAGGGCGAGCTGGTTAAGGGCTTAACAGAACAACACATCGATTCCCTCTGGCAGCTATTAAAGGATGCCTTCCAGAAGTCCTGAATCAGAGAATGATCCAGGTTTGACTTTCTGCAAGAGGTAAGTTGGCAAATGCTTGTTTCTGAGATCAGGGCAGCTCCCAGTTCATTCAGGAAGCCAACATGCAGGGATTGGTGAAGAAACATCACACTGTGTCTGTGCACAGGGCTTTATAGCAACAAAGCATCCTCTCTCATTTGACCTGCAAAACAATCCTGTGCTGTTGACCAGAGAACAGAGGCTCAGAGAAGTTGAGCAGCTTGTCCAGGATTACACAGCTGCAAAGATGTCCATCTGGAACTAACCCATCCCAAACCCCTTCACATGGTCCTTTCTTCTAACTATTATTGGCAATTGGGCAGTACATCCTCCTGCTGGATTGTAGATGCCTGTACTGGGTTGAATAGTGTTTCCCTGAGACAGCATGGGACCTGGGACCCTTTGCTGCAGTGCTTGTACCTGGGTAAACATCTCCTGGAACAATGGAATACAAAGAAACTATAAGGGACTAAAAACAACTGCACCCATGTGCAGCTGGGGCAAAGTAGAAACAATAAGCTACAAAAAGGCCACAAACCAATTGCTATTTCTGAGGTACCAGGAGTAAAGGCAGGGCACTACCCATCAGCGCGGTACACAGCACCACCAAGGGGGTGGGCAAACCACCTAAGCCACCCCTGCAGCCCAACCACCATGCTGATCTACCCCTACCCTCCTGCATTAAGAAACCCCCCTGCCCTGCTTGGAGAGTGGAGAGAGAGCAAGGAGCCAGTGCACACTGTTACTTGTTCTCGCTCCCTTGTGCTACAACACAAATCCCCAGAAAGCCTTGCCTGAATTCCTTGTCTGGCCTCTTATCAAGTTCTACTGATTAAAGAGTCCAAGGACCCAAGTTGGTAACACACCAAGAATTCATGTCCACCCAGATCCTTAGAATGTGACCTTATTTGGAAAGGGGGTCATTGTAGATATAATTAGTTAAGATTGGGTCATGCTGGAGCAGGATGGGCCCTTCATCCAATATGACTGGTGAGGAGAGACACAGAGACAAACACACACCGAGGGAAGATGACGTGTAGACACAGAGGGAAGATGGCCATGTGAAGACAGAGGCAGAGATTGGAGTGATGCTGCCACCGGCCAAAGATCACCTGGGGCCACCAGAAACCAGAAGAGGTGAGGGAGGATCCGTCCCTAGAGGCTTCAGTGGAAGTATGGCTCTGTCAACATCCTGATTTCAGACTTCTGGCCTCCAGAACCATGTGACAGTAGTTTCTGTTGTTTTTGCTGCCCAGTTTATGGTACTATTACTGTGATACAGCACCAAGGACAGGGGTGTGTCTTATTCTTCTTTGTGTTTTTGTTTCTTCTAGTCTTGCTGTGTCCTTCCCCATCCTGGATGGTTATACACACAGAGCAGCTAAGTCTGGGCAGCTCATGCCCTATTTAGACAAGGGTTTTGATCCTTGACCTGGATTACGTTTATCGCAGCAGATTCACTCGTCTAATCCTATTTGGCTCTGGCTTTTTTCAGCATAACTTCTACTGTCTCAGCTACTCCGAGAGCGTGCCTTTTGCTTTTGTGGGTGTGCTGGATCTGGGAGGGGAGGTGGGAGGCGATGTGGCCATCATGCCTTGGGAGCAGACTTTTGTCTGGCCGGCCCTCAGAGTCCATCCATCTGGCCCTTGAGTCCATCCATCTGGCCCCTGAGTCCATCCATCTGGGGCTGAATGTTTCAGGCTGAGGGCTTGTGCTGGACTTGCTCTTGGCTTTCAAGTGCAGGCTAGACCAACACTGCCCGCAGATCTGATCTTGCTCAGGCTGCCACGTAAAGGGAAATATTGAGAAGGGAGGTGACCACCAACCTCCCTCTCCCAAAAGAGGCATTTCCTCCACCAGAGTCATTGGGCCAGATGCTTGCAGATAGTTGAGTCATAATCTCTGCCTGTTTGCTGTTTCTGTCACTGTGCCTGGACAGTCTCTTTTATGCTGGGACTTCCTGCTACTTGTCCTTGTGCTGAAGGTAGGGGTGGGGAGGGGCAGAAGGAAGGCAGGTGAGGGGTGATGGAGATGAGGGGTGAATTAGGAAGAACATGGGTTCAGTTCGAGTCCCCACTTAGTGACCTTCTAGCTAAAAAAGTCATAAGTATTTACGGAACCCTGTGCTGGCTCCCTGGGAGAGAGCTCGTTTATTTTTATATCTGCAGCACCAGCTCAGTGCCAGGCACACAATGTGCTTAAGTGTTGCTTGAGTAAATTTAGTTTAAAACATAACTCTTGCCACGGAGGAAGATACTTCTGGCAGCTGTGTGGAGGAGGGGTAGGGAGGCCAGGGAAGAGGCCGTTGCAATAGCGCAGGTAAAGATGGAGAAGGCCTTCATTAAGGTCTGGGCCACAGGGATGGAGAGGATGAAGAAAAGGAAGCCATGTTCTTTATTAACATTCTACCCTGTGCTGTGCCCTATGCTATGCGCTATATGTTAAGTGGTTTTGTCCTAATAACCTTGCAAACTCAGTCTCATAAAGTGTTCCCATGTTATGGCTGAGAGAACTGAAGTAACTGACCCAATACCACTCAGCTCGTACTTGGCGGGCGGACCCAGAGCTCGAGATTGGCACAGGCGCTGGGCTGCCAGGACTTAGAGACATTGCTGACGCAGACTCCAAAGGACTGGCGGTGGGAGGAAGTGGGGATGACTCTGAGGTTTCTCTGTGGGTGATGGAGTTATGGTGGCCACTAACAACTGAGCTCATTGGGCTGACCCTGTTGGAAGAGGGGATGCTTTTAGACTGTCTGCGTCCAGGCCTTGCCAAATCCCACAGAGGAGCATTTATTGGCAATGCTGGTGCCTCTGGCTTGACTGTTTCGGGCCGCAGAGTGATGCTTAGGGAGAGGCTGCTTGGCTCCTGGAAGCCAGTCTCCTCGGTGGGGTTGCCTGATGCCGACAGCGCCACCAAGTGGTGGAAGCTCGCTTCCTCACCCTGGGATCCCTGCTTCTCCTTTGAGTAGATGCATCTCCCACCTGAAAGGCCGTCAGTGAGCAGCCCTTCTGTCAACATGCAGACACGGTCCTGGTTGCCCCTCACACCATCTCCTTCATCCTCTCCCTGCCCGCTACCCAGAACCAAAGTTCTTGAACCGAGAAGTCTCTGGCCCAGACCGTCCCTTGACCTCATCCCTGGCTCTGCGGGAGTCTTTCATTCATCAGCCATTTCCTGAGCACCTGTAGTCTGGGGACACGCAGGTGAGTCAGGCACCTTACCTGCCCCCGTGGCTCTCGGAAATGGCAGGGAGGGTGCCGTGATCTGCCGGGGAGGCCGTGCTGAGAGAGCAAACAGAGCTGGAGGTCGGCAGCCTCCCCAGAGGAGGTAACATTTGAGCTGAGCTTATGAGGATGAGCGGGACTCAGTCAGGTGGAAGAGTAGGGGCCAGAGGGGAGGAGAGCTTTCGCAGCACAGGCTGGAGGCTGTGTGTTTGGGGAACGAGCTGTTAATTCCACAAATATTTACTTAGTGCCTTGTCTATGCCAGACTTGGGCTGGGGCTGGGAAGATGCGTAATATGTGGCCCCAGTGAAACTCTCAAGACATCTTCTTTTGCAGGACCTGTGCATGAAATGAGGAATTTTACTAGTCTTAGACATTCCCAAGTGAGGGTTCTTAAACCCAGGGATTATGTGAGAGGATCCACCCGGATAGGAGAAAAAAATATCGAAACTTCAATATTGAACAATATTGAAATAGTTATGTGTATTTTTAAACTAAAAACAAAGGAAGAATTTGAGCTTTCCTAATATTTGCTGTGTGAGTGGTCCCCGGTGCCTGCACTTAGCCCTTATGTCATGCATGTTGTGTGTGTCTGAGGGGGGTCCGAGGGAAGTGGGGGCTGGGGAGCTCCATGGCAACGGGCAGAGGGGTCCTTCCATCTTTATTCCCTTTTAGCATCTTGCGACACACTTACACGCGCTCATGAAATGGATTTATGGGTGATCTCATCTAGTTTTAACTAAATTGACCCTCACACAATGGACAAGGTACTCAGTGAGTTTCCTGAGGAGACAGTGGAGGTTGGCGAGAAGGCGGGTGGTCCAAGCAGATGACAAGGGGTTGACAAGGCTGTTGAGCCTGCTCTTCAAATGGGCTCCTCATTACCTTTCTGCTTTGAGTTAAAAACTGTAACCATCGAATCATTATTAATGGAAGCCGATTAGAAGTGTTCAAAATTACCAAGATAATTTGAAATATAGATTCAAATCTCCTGATGTTAGTAGTATCTTTTTCTAAAGGTTGGTTGTCCTTCAGATATTGGCTGATGATGATAGCATATGGAAATGTAATTTATACATAACTAAATATACATATGTTAGAGGTGGGTGTTATCGAAAAGCATCAAAGAGGCTTGGAGGCCACAGCTCTAGGCACTAAGGAGCCAGTGGAAGTTGTTCTAGCAGGGGTGAACTTTTGCTCTTTGTTTTATTAATTTTGGAAGACCCCCCCCTGCCCCTGGAAGCAGTGTGGAGAGATGCGGGTACTATTGCAGAAGTCCAGGTGGGAGGATGGAATCAGGAGAGGAGAGAGATTTTACATGTGATTAGAGTTGATGACTAATTAGATTTGGAGAACAAGATAGGGGGAGGATACAGGGAGAGTCTTAGTTCTCTGAGCAACTGGGCAAATAGTGGTACCACTAACCAAGGGGGCGAACAGAGGGGAGGGGTGAGTTTGGGGAGGAAGATGAAGAGTCTGAATCTGAACAGGCTGAGTCGGACATGCCAGTGAGAGCCCTGGCTCGAGCTGTCCCATATGACCAGGCTTCTGGCGGTCTGGGGGCTGCAGACCCCCCTTCCCCAGGCACAGCTCAGGTGAGTGACGGTGATGGTAGTGCTTGAAGGACACGAAATGGGTCAATCAGACAGTAATGGTGACTTCTGTCCAGCCTTCCTGATTTTAGCCTGTCCACTGGGCTCCATGTCCCAGGGATCAGACCCAGACCACTCCCCATATTTCACTCTGGAAACGACTCAGAGTGTAGGTACCCTTGTCTTCCTCCTCCTCTGAGACATCTTGGATTGTGACCAGGCTACTACCCACGGTATTCCAGGACGAAGTTATTGGGAAAGGCTGGTTAGGGTGGGTGTGTCCTTGCTGTCATCTTCTGATGCCAAGACAAGAAAAGTAAAAGGCAGGGGAGGAGCTGCGTGGGGCGGGATGAGGTGTGGGTGCCCTGCAGTTGCCAGGGGGGGACAGGGGACCACCGAGAAGGGCTCCACTGGGGGGTCATGCTTTAGAATAGATGTATTTCATTCTGTCCTGGTCTGGTCAATTGGGATATCTGGGCTGCCCCAGTTCAGTGCGCTTGGCCAAGAGTCCACCTGGGGCTCGACGTGAAGAAGGTTAGCAGTTTTATCAGTGATGACTCTGAGGATGGGCCCCCCGGAACCACCAGCCTGAACCTCTGGCAGGACCTTGGGGTCTGTGTGTGTGGGGGTGGGGTGGGTGTGTGGTTGATGAAAGGTTGGTGGCTCTCTTATCTTCCACTTCGGTATTTTTCTTTGGAAGGGAAATGAAGAGAGCCATAGATAGGCAAAAAGACTGAGTAGTTAAGAGTAAAGTAGATTTAGAAATAAAACCAGAAATGTGGAGACGAGAGAGAGAGACAGAGAATAGGAAGGAGAGCAGAAAGGTGTATAGAAAAATAGCAACTGGACGAACAGAAAGAAGAGTGGAATTAAGACAGAGGGAAGACAGAAAGTGAGGGAGATGGAGAGGGAAACACATGGAGGCTGAAGAAGTGCTAGAAACTCAGAGACATGGAGACAGAGGGCGGGGGTCAGGCATGTGGACGCAGGGATGGAGAGAGGCCTGCTTGGATGAAGCATTTGCCCTCCACGTTCCTTTCTTCCCTACCCATCTGCGTGGTTCTCAATCACAAAATCAAAAGAGCCAGAGCCCCTGTTTCTGTTCCTGACACCCAGCTGGGCTGTGGAAAGAGGTCAGAGGTGGCTGTCACCTTGCTTCTGCTGGGAAGGGGCCCTCCAGCAGGGTCTGGAGAGGAGCCAAGCCTGACCTGGGTCCTGGCCCCTGTGAACCGAAGAAGATGCCTGATTTGATGTTTTAGCTCTGGGCGGTTTCCCAGACTTGCTTTTCTCTGTGATGGGACAGAATTATGTCTATGTGATGGACCTGTTCAGAGGGGGAGACCGGGTTGTAACGAACTTGGACCCAGGTGGTGTGTGGGGTGGGAGCTCTTGGTGACAGTCACACCCTTTGTGCCGTGACTGGCTGTTACTTGTATACCAACAGCCAGGCTGTGGGCTGCAAAGGCGGGAAGCCCCTGAACAGTGAGGGCTGCTTTTGTGAAGTCAACTCATAACGGGAAGAGAAGCGCCACCTTGGAGGCCCAGGGAACCAGAGGTGACTCTGGTTTAGTCAGTGACACTCACACATCTAGAAAAAGAATCCACAAAAGGGGGGTCCCGGGGGAAGGAGGATCCAAACCAGCCCAGGAGGACGGGGCCTGGAAGAGGGCGGCACTAGCAGATTCTGCATCCAGAGGAGAACCCTCTGTGGAGGCTACTGGTGTTTGTGGGGCCTTCCCAGAGCGCAGGTGAAATTCGCCCCATACCCTCCCACTGCCCTTGGCCTGATTGTGTGTTCATCTGGTAGCTACTGATTCAGCTTCCCTGGGACATTGATGCCAGGAAGAAAATAACCCGAGGTGTGGGGTCTCTGCACACTAGTCCCTGGAGTAGTTTGCTAATTAAAAAAAAAAAAAAAAAATCATTCATTGGCATGATAGTAGCAAGAATTGCCACTTAGTGAGCACTTATCAGGCTCTGCTGAATGCTTTACGTGACTCTGTCACCCTACGCTGCCAACAATCGTGTGAGGCTGGCCTTATCTCCTGCATTTTACAGGTGGGAAATCCGGCCCAGATCTGAGGGTGGCAGCCGGCTCCCAGAGACCCAAGTCTGATCTCTTGACCTCTCCCTTCTTTGAGGAGCTGGGGATGAGGGTGAGGCAGGCTCAGAGCCCAGGCCCTCTTCAGCCCCTTAGCCATCCTCACTGAATGGGGGCAGGTGAGTCTGTCACTGAGGTGGTGGTGGAGGCAGTCCCATCTCTGGACAAGCAGATATTAGGATGAGTATTCTCCTTCCATTTCCCATCACAGAAGGAGTGGGAGGTCAAGATCCCCAGCAGGGCCCCGCTGCTCTGGGTGGGACCATGGTTCTATTCAAGCTCACCCAGCGTAGGCTGAGAACCTCACCCTGTGCCCCAGATCCTGGCACTCCCAACGGTGCTCCAAGGCTTCTTCTGGGCCCAGAGTGAGGCAGAGTGTGGGGGAGCCCAGACTGCGCTCCCAGGGGAAGCAGCAAAGGAATGGAGACGGAACCACATCCAGAGGACCTGCCGAGGCCAGGGGGTCCTGAGGGCCCCCATGCACCCCAAGGCCCATCGGCTTGCTCTTCTTGGCAACAGAGCTCCCATGACATATTTTTGTATTTTTAACAACAGTGGCAAACATTCTCATTTACACCTTAAGGCAACCCAGGAGGTGGGCCTTATAAGGCTGCCGATTGTTTCAACCCAGGGAGGTGACCCCTTAGTAAGTGGCTGAGCCGGGACCCAAACAGGTCCGAGGGCTCCACGCTGGGGGCGTTTCCCTTCCTCCAGCACATTTGATAGAAAACATCACTCCACTCCCGAGACCGAAGCCCACTGTCCACATGTCCTGGGTTTCACAGGGCTCCACATTTGTGTCCTCACCTCCTCACGTCGTTCCTGTGTGATGGGATGACATTTACTTTGGAAGAGTCCCAGGGCCCTCTCAGGTTCTCACAGCTTTACAGGATAGCTGGGGTCTCCCAGAGGTTTCAATGCCCCATCCTGTGCCCAGAAACACCAACCTGGGACGGACACAGCTGTGGAGGAGCCGCAAGGGCCCCGCCTCTCCCGATAAGGACCCCGCCCCTTGAGAGGAGGGGGTGGAGGCCTGGGCCGGGAGAGAGGCCTCACCGCCGCTATTCCAGGGACTCTGATGACATTTCCACTTAACTTGGGACCTGCCCTATGTGTCCTGTTTGACCTGTCTCCTGGTTCCCTGTAGTTTCCTGCAAAAGCTCAGAAGCACAGTGCTCTGTTTTAGGGGCAGGAAAGTGGGGTGATGTTCTGAACCTGCTGCCCCTCATCTGCAGCAGGACCCCTCCCCCCATTTCCTCCCCAGGTCTCCGAAGTTGAGGTCACGGTCAGATTCTGGAGAAGTCTGGCCTGGAGGCAGGACACACTCAGTACCCCAGGCTTCGAGAGATGGGTGGGCCCGGTCAAGGGCCCCACCGGCTCTAGACTCCCCCACTTGGTCTTTTTTTTTTTTAATGTCTATATTACTTTTTTTTTTGAGTATTATTGCTTTACACTGTTGTGCCAGTTTCCGCTGTGCAACAAGGTGAATCAGTTGTATTTATACACATATCCCCATATCTCCTCCCTCTTCGAGCCTCCCTCCCACCCTCCCTATCCCACCCCTCTAGGTCTTCACCAGTCATCAAGTTGATCTCCCTGTGTTATGCAGCAGCTTCCCACTAGCTATTTTATGTTTGGTAGTGTATATATGTCAACGCTTCACCTGTTTTAATAGAGAGGCACCCATCCTAGAGTTTCCTTACATTCTGAGTTTTCATGTGTTCTTGCAAGTGGGATTCTGGTTTGGTGTTCCAAGCCCGTGTTCCAGGATTCTGCCCTCAGGCTGCCCTGATCCCTGGCACTTGCCTCTCACCCACCTGTTGGGCACCCCATCCCAATATCCATCACTTCTCCTTGTACCCAGGCCACGGCTGCCTGCCAGACCCCTGCCCACAGTTGCCCCAGCTGCCCAGGTCTGTCCCTCCCCCTTCTAGGGTTCATTTTCTGCTCTGGCCCCTCCCCCACAGGTCCTGGGGTGCATACTGAACCTGAGACTGGGCTGGGAGGAGAGAAACCTCAAAGGAAGGAGGGGTGGACCCAGGAAAGGGGGACAGCGGCCCTGCCCGGAGCGGCAGGGAAGTCCTGAGGGGGACTTAGCAGCCAAAGCTATCGAGCCCAGGAGGTGATTCCCTGTGCTTCAGGAACACTGCTCTCCTGGCTCCCAACATAACAGCACCTGTAATGGTGTGGCCAGCCCAGAGCATGGGTGTCTGAGATATTTTTTTTTAAAACGATTACAAAACGTGTTCTAATTCGGGAGGACCAACTCCCAGCTAGGTTACAGGGTCAATAGAGTTTAATCTCCTGCCTGTGGTTACCCTAATCCTGTGGCCAGGTATCAAATTATAGGCTTAGATCAACTGAAGATGGAAGCGTAGTAATTTATTTTTAAGCTGTTCGGGTTTAATTCCACAAAAATGGCACCACGAAGCAGACATTATGGGGGATTACTCGGGAAAAGGAAATTGGGGTGACTTTGGATCTGATTCACATTGGACTGATGTTCCATAAGTGGACCCTTTCCAATGGGCCATTGGTTTCCATGCATATTGACTTCCACCCTGCCCTGTTCCTACTCCTGTAGGCCTTGTCTTTGAGATGCAGTTGCTTCAGGGCTCTGTGCTTGGGAGCAAGGACGCATCAGGTGTGAGCCTTTGTCCTGTACTCGGCCATGACAAATGCTCAATACATTTTCCTGTTGTTATCATTAATCGTCTTAGTGATAGCATCCCCTCAGACTGCTGGGAGGGAAGGGGGTGGGGAGAGGTTGGTGTCAAGCAGATTTAGTACAGTGTGTGTGTGTGCGCGCGCATGTGTCATGCCTGGCCATCGAAGCACCAACCCTGGAGCAAGGCAGTAATCACCTGCACCCCTCCTGCACCCGGGATGCTGGAAAAACTCCTTCAGGCTCCTGGATGTGACCACAGCAATGGCATCGTCTCCAACTCCTAGCTGAGCTCGCCCCACGCTGGCTACCTCCCTGTGTGTCCATGGTCACCTTTCTCCCCGCAGGGGCTCTCCTCAAGTTCCCCATCATGCTGCCTGCCCACCCCCCCCCCAATACTCTGACCTATAGCACAGAGAAGTAGAGACCCTCAGACAGGGACACCTTCAATTTCTTACCTCTCTCATCCCTCCCACAACCACAGAAGCATCTCTATCCAAATCCTCCCTATTTTCCCTGCAGCTGCAATGGAAGAATTGTTCTTCATGCCCTCAGAGCCTTCTGAACTCCTCTCTCTCCTCCCTAAGAGAGCGAGCATTCGTTAGCAGCTCCTTCTGTGTCTTCACCGCCTCCCTTTCGACAGCGTGCACCTCTGTCCGAGTCTCTCTTCTCACAAATATGTCTCCCTGACTCTACATCCTGCTCTAGCTCTGCTGCCAGGTGGCTTTCCTTCCCCCGACTGCTCAGCGTGGGGAGAGGGGCCAACCTTCTCATGGGAACGTGCGGCCTTTCTCTTTTGCCCCCTTCTCCACCCGCATTCACTCCACTGCCCACAGGGGCCCAGAGCCTGCCGCCTGGTTCCACCAGAACCGCTTTTGCTGGGGGCCGGATGAACGGTGTGCTGCGACCTCTGGCGATGGTGCGCAATGACCCGCACAGTCCCCTCCCTCGATTGTCCCCCTGCTGGCTGGACCTTCTGTGTCTCCTCTGCCCTGTGTGTCAGCGGCCCGCAGCGCGCCCTCTGCAGCCCCCTCTTTCTCTTGCTTATATTCTCTCCCTGGGGATTTCGTCCACTTCCAAGGTTGCACCTATCACCTGGGTGCTGATAGTTCCCAAATTAAGCTTTCTCGTCCAGAGAACTCTCTCTCTCACTCTCTCTCTCTCTCTTAGCTCTTTATTGGAGTATAATTGCTTTACACTGTTGTGCCAGTTTCTGCTGTACAACAAAGTGAATCAGCTGTATTTATACATATATCCCCATATCCCCTCCCTCCAGCGAATCCTTCCCACCTTCCATGTCCCAGCCCTCTAAGTCATCACCCATCACTGAGTTGATCTCCCTGTGTTATGCAGCAGCTTCCCACTAGCCATCTATTTTACATTTGGTAATGTGTATATGTCAGTGCTACTCTCTCACTTCATCCCGGCTTCTCCTACCCCCACTCCCCACCCCACCCAAGCCCTTGTCGTCTGTTCTCTTCATCTGCGTCTTTATTTTTGCCCTGTTACTGGGTTCATCTGTACCGTTTTTTTCGATTCCATATATATGAGTTAGCATACGGTATTTGTTTTTCTCTTTCTGGCTTACTTTGCTCTGTAGGACAGACTCTAGGTCCATCCGCCTCACTACAAATAACTCAGTTTCATTCCTTCTTATGGCTGAGTAATATTCCACTGTATATATGTGCCACATCTTCTTTATCCATTCACCTGTTGACGAGCATTTAGGTTGCTTCCATGTCCTGGCTATTGTAAGCAGTGCTGCAATGAACATTGTGGTGCATGTTTCTTTTTGGATTATGGTTTTCTCAGGATATATGCCCAGGAGTAGGATGGCTGGATCATATGGTAGTTCTATTTTTAGCTTTTTGAGGAACCTCCATACTGTTCTCCATAGTGGCTGTACCAATTTATATTCTCACCAACAGTGCAGGAGGGTTCTCTTTGAGAGAACTCTCTTAAGCAATAAATCTCTATCTCCATTGCCCAGTAGGCATCTGCCCCGGAGGGTCTGAGAGTACCTGGAACACAACAGGGCCAAACGGAATTGCCTTCTCCTAGGGCCTCATTTTGCTCAGTGGCCACTGCCATCCACCCTGTTGCTGACAGCAACATCCTAGGAGTCATCAGGCCTCACCCTCTTCCTAGTTCACTGCACCCGGCTGATCACCAAATGCTGCTGACTCTCCCTCCTCAGTATCATCTCCCCATCTCCCCAGTGCCTCTGCTCTTGACCAGGCTCTGCCATCTCTCTCTGGGATGACATGGATGCCTAAAGTGTCTCCTTAGCCTGGTGTTGTTCCTCAGAGAATACCTCTGGCACGGTGGCTGCAGTGACTCTTCTAAGGAGCCAGTATCATCGTGCCTCTCCTTGATGGAGAAGAAAGGCCCCCATGACCTGCCCTCGGCCACCACTTGACACTCAAAGCCTCTGACTGGTCACACTGAACCCTAAGTGCCCCACAGTCCCTCCTGCTCTGTTCTCAGCTTAGATAATCTTCTTCCTTCATCATGTCTGTTGAGGTACGAGCGCGGGTTAGGAAAGAATTTACAGACATAGGCAGAATGTAAGGAAGACAGAGTTTATTAGAGAGAAGGGACACTGTAGAGACAGTGGGATGACTTCCTGGTAGCCAGGGAGAGCTAACAGTTTCGTGAGCAGCCAGCTTTTATAACTACAAGGCAAAGAAAATTCCTGCTAAGAAAATGACATTTAACGATTGGTCAGGGGGCCATAATGCAAAGGCGGTCTTTAGGTGGTAGGCTAGGGTTCTATGGGGTGAGTGTCTTCTGAGTATCTTCCCTAATATGGGGTCATGTTATCAGCTAGCCCAAGTCATGAATCAAAGGTTGCTATGGGGGTCGAGTTAACTTGGGCATTAGATTGCTATGGGGGACATTGCTATGGGGGTTGGGTTAACTCCAGAATTAGGCTGTTGTGGGGGGTCAGGTTGACTCCAGATTGTGACTTTGGTATAGGGCTCTTGGACATCACCCCAAATCAGGGCTCTGTGCCGGCCCCAGTGTTCTCAGAGCCCCATGCTCACCTCCCAAAGCACTTACTCCCTGGAATAATCACTAGTAATGCTTCAGCTCCTCTGTGCTCCCCAGCCAGAGGTCTGGGGCTGTGGTTCGTATTCCCATATGCTTGGACTGTTTGTCAAAACAATGGTACATGATTATTGGATAAATAATCAAAGAAGACTTCTTGGAAGAGGCAATTATTAAGTAGCATTTTGAAGGCAGACAGGAAATGGTGTGAAAAGGAGGCTGTGAATGAACTGTATAGGGCAGGAGTCTCCAGCTTAGGTCCTTCAGGAACTAAGAGAAACTGAGAGGAATGATGACAGACGGTGCCCGACTTGCAATGGTTTGACTTACGATGGCTCAACTTTATGATGGTGCAAAATGATACTCATTCATTAGAAGCTTTGAATTGCAAATTTCGATCATTTCCCGCCTAGCCATGGGCTTTATGACGACGATACTCTCTCATGATGCTGGGTTTGGCAGCTCCCAGTCAGCCACGAGATCCTGAGAGTAAACAACCGGTACACTCACAACCACTCTCTACCCAGACAACCAGTGGGTTTTTCACTTTCAGTAGAGTATTCAATAGATTACATGAGATATTCAACACTTTATTATAAACGAGGCTTTGTGTTAGATGATTCTTCCCAACTGTAGGCTAATGAATGTATTCTGAGCACCTGTAAGGTAGGCTAGGCTAAGCTATAATGTTTGGTAGGTTAGGTGTAGTAAATGCATTTTCAAAAAGTGAATACTTTTTTTATTTGTTTTTATTTCTTTGACTGCGTTAGGTCTTTGTTGCTGCGCGTGGGCTTTCTCTAGTTGTGGAGAGCGGGGGCTACTCTTTGTTGCAGTGTGTATGCTTCCCATTGTGGTGGCTTCTCTTGTTGTGGAGCATGGGCTCTAGGCACGTGGGCTTCAGTAGTTGCAGTGCATGAGCTCAGTAGTTGTGGCACATGGGCTTAGTTGCTCCACAGCATGTGGGATCTTCCCAGACCAGGGATCGAACCTGTGTTCCCTGCATTAGCAGGTGGATTTCTAACCACTGCACCACCAGGGAAGTCCCAAAGTGAATGCATTTTTGACTTATGATATTTTCAACTTACGATAGGTTTAGTCAGGACATAATTCCTTTGCAAGTCAAGGAAGATCTGTACATATATTTAACAGAGGGCGGGGAGACACCAGCAGAAGGCATACCCTGTCGAAAGCCATCACGTTCAAGTATGAATGCAACACTGCACAGGCTGAACAAAGCACAATGGTTTGCTGTCGCTGATTCCAGGTGACAGGGCTGGGGGTGGTGGCAGGACTGTGTGGTCCAGAGTGAGGAAGGCTGTGGAATAGAGTAGCTGGTGGGTTCCTTCAGAAGCCAGGAAGTAGGGCATGAGTTCACTGTGCCAACTCTCTCTGTGGAACTGGGTCTCAGCTCACCCTGGCTCTGGCGGACACCCCAGGTGTCTTGGAGGCCCTTGGAAGTCACAGAGACACAGAAAGCAGAATGCCCTCCACTTTCTCCCCTGAGACCTCCTGAACAGATGTAGAGATCACCATCGCTCGGGGGAACTGGGTCCAGGGGGCGGTCTTTAGGACCATGGGTGAGATGACTCCCCATAGCCCCTTACAGGCCAAGGAATTACAGAAATTGTAGGACTTGAGCCTCCACGTGAATAAGACCCCGATGAGGGCATGGGGTGTCAAGCATCCGTGCAGGTGGTCCAAGGATTGGGCCCTGCCTGCTGCCTCTAGCTCTTGGGGAAGGTGCTGGTGGCCATTCAGCCACTAGGGGGCGCGCAGGCTCCAGGAATGGTTTCTCCGGGCTCAGCTTCCTGGAGGAGCGGAACACGGTATCAGAAGGGGTGAGCAGAATTTGACAGCAATGACCGCAGCTGGGGTCCAGGACTCAACCTGACTTTTAAAAATCACTCCCTAGCACTAGCGTTATTCATTGATTCATTTATTCAAGAAACATTTGCCCCACACCTGGGTCCAGCTCTGAGCTGGTGGCCTCGGGGGATCCCAATCAGATAAGCTTGCTTGGACCCTGGAGGAGCACAGAGCCTGGGCAGGGAGGCAGGCTCTCAAAACTGAAGTTTCCCTGGGACAGATTTGTGCTGCGACAGAGGGATGTGCTCAGTGCAGTGGGGGCACCCAGGAGGGAGGGCTGATTTTTCCTGGGACTTGGGCGGGGAGGCTTCCTACTGTCAGTAGTATTTGCTGTGGGTCTGAGAAGTCGTGCAACAGGCTGAAAAGTTAGGGAAAATGCAATCCTGGCTGGGGGAATGTCCTGAGTTAAGTCATGGAAGCCTGTCTGAGTTGGCTAGACAGGTGGACGTCCACGGGGAGGAGGCTGGCTCATGGAGGGCGTTGGCTTTCAGGCAGTGAGTGATGGGAGCTTATCTCTGAGGAGAGAAGAGTCTTATGTGGGAGCCAGGGCAGACCCAGGTTTTCTGGGGGTCTGACGTGGAAACAGTTTTGGAGGCTTTGTTAAAACAAGAATACAAACATAAGTACGACATTAGTTAGAGGGGCTTGGAAGGGTCTGTGCCGATGAGGTGCCTGACACCGAAGCTGATTAGCTTCGTGGAAAAACCTGGTAGCCAAAGGCTTATGCTCTCTCTCTCCTTTCTCTCTCCCTCTGGGGGGCCCTGGACCCCTGAGCCGCTAGTCAAGGCTGGGTTCAGGAAACCAGAATCTGGGGTCTCCTCTGGAGGAAGAGAGGCAGGGCTGCTCTGCTGAGGGCAGGGGAGGTGAGTGGGATGACGTTTCACATTGAGTCTATGCAAATAGTGCCCTGAAATTGTTCCAAGGGGTGCCTTGAATCTGACCGCAACTCCTGTTATTGCTTTAAGTAATGCACAGGTGTGGAGGCTTTTCCCATTGGCCAAATGCTTTCCCCTGTGTCAGTCTCACCCTATCCCCATGAGGCAGGTAAACTGTTCCGTCCACCAAGGCTCATGATTGGGCCCAAGGAAACCCAGCACGGCTGAACCACCAGCAGGTGGGACTTCACACCCTGCTTGCCCCCGGTGCCACGCGCTCACGATTCTCGTTCAACATGTAAACCCAAGGCTGCCCTATTGGGTCCCGGCACAGCGAACTGATTCACTCGTAGAAGTGAAACCACAGATGACTCAGCTAGTTTTGACAGTCTCCCCCCCTTCCTGCATGGGCTTGGATGATCAGAGCAGGCGCAGGTAGGGTGGAGCTGACAGTTTTTTTTTTTCTCACCTTGTGTATCTGCACTGTGGTGAGAGAGGGTTCTCACTTTTACCCCCTTTCTGGGCTGTTGGGAGAGCTCACACCTGGGTAAAACCTCGATCTCAGGGTGTCTGTCCCCCAGGCAATGGATCTCTGAGACTCAGCACTGATTTGTATGAGCTTCTGAGGGTCTGAAGCCTGTGTTTAAGTCTCAGCCAGGGCAGGGGGAGGGGAGAGGCGCCTGCTAATCCCAGCAGCTTTCATCAAGCAGTACTGAGCATCGCCGTGTTAGACGCAGTGCTAGCCCCTCACGGCTTGTCCCCGTGGCTCATTTCCACATCCACCTGTGCCAGATACTGAATTGGGTGGGGGGATGGGCAGAGAGATCAGCAGCTGTGTGCCTGGGCATGGGAAGCTCAGAGTCTGATTCAGGGTCTCAGCAGAGAATGGTAAAAGGCATAACATCATCTGTTCAAAACTGGAAGGATACTTCTCTGCTTTTGTGCCCCAGGCTGGAGTGGAAGGTAGTACCTTGACCTCCACTGCTTTTTTTTTTTTTTTTGGCCCTGGACGTGGCACAGATGAGCCTGCTTCTACCTCCCTCACGCATCCCAGCCAAAGTGCCTAGCAGAACCCACTCTCCTGCTTCCCCAAATGGCAAGAGTCAGAAATGGGAGAGTGGAGTGAGTCAAGGGCATATTCCTGCTCCCAGAGAAGTTCTTTCACAGGCAGTTAGAGGATGTAGATGGGATGGGAATGGATTGGGGGAGTCAGTGGAGCAATTTCCTCCAAACGGTGCACAAAGGATTGGGAGGCACTGGTTTGGGGTTCAGTACACATCGGGGTGACTAGGGTGACAAGAGTAAGAGAGAGATGGGAGTCATCCAAGTATGCGGATATTTCTAGATGCTTCAAGGCCAGATCCAGAAAACCCCAAAGACTTTGAACTTATAACCATACAAAGCAGCCCTGGCTTATTCTATGTTCTGCAACCTGCATGACTCAGCCTGTGCTTATGACCAGGAAACAAGAGGGCGGAGGGCCAGAGGACGCTTGGGTGGAAAAGGAGGCTGTGAGGTAGAAGGACCCCAGCGGTGCTCGGAATGAGTGCTCGCCACTGTATGCGTGTCAGCTGTCTCCTCTCCCCCGCCTCCCCGCCCCCCCAAAAGGTCTGGCAGAGATCAATAAGAAGAGTCAAAATGTAAAAGCCAACCTGCCCTTGAACTTTCCCAGAAGCTACAGGAGTCTGGAGACAGCAGGGGCGGCTGATGGTTGGTGTGGGCGGCTGGGTGCCAGTGCCCCAGCTCACCCGGGCGGTGCATCACTTCTAGCCCATCTGAGCAGAGACCTGGCTTTGTCTGGGCAGGGTCTTCAGCACGGGCGCCCCTGGCTGCCCCTGTGTCACCCCTTCCTTGCAGGCTTTGGAGCTTGGGAGCCTTTGGGGCCACCCCATGCCTGACACTATTTGGGAGAGGGAAGATGCTCTGTGATTCCCCAAAGCCCTTTTCCTCTCACCTCACATGAGCCTTGCAAAGATGCTATGAGGTATATACCACTCATTAGCTCTTCATTTCACAGAAGACAAACTGGAAGGTCAGAGTGGTCACCAAAATTGCACAGCTGGTGTGTGCTAGGGCTGGGACTCCAGTGCTGGTCTCTCTGAAGGCAAACCCTGCACTCCTTCCAAGACTCTAGACTTTACAGAGCCTCCCCATAGCTGCTTCTCCCAAGGAGCCTGGGCCCCTTGGAATCCCCCAGGCCCCAGAAACCCCTCTACAGCCGGAGCCTGTTTGAACTCAGTGGCACAGTCCCCACTCCCCCCCACCCCCCTGCCAAAAAAACAAACTCCTCAACCTTCTCCTTCAGCATCTAGTGGGGGAGGTACAGTTTATGTAGACAAAGCGTTGACTGCAATCCAGGCAGGCGTAGTTAGAGAGTAATGTAGACACATATAGTAGCCAAACTTCTTGATCCTGCCTCCTAGCCATAAACAATTTTGAGTGTTCATGCTGATATTAATGTATTTACAAATTGTATTTGTACTTATACTATAGTATATGTGAACGTTGTGAAACACACACAAAATATAAATCAAAAATGAGAAAGAAGGGGAAAAACATGCAAGAATTACAGCTTCCCTTCAAAATTCTCCCAGAGAGCATCTCTGGTTCACTGTTTGGAGCAGCCCTCCTGACCACCTCCGCTGGCTCACTGGTGGCTTCATCTCCTTTTGCTGCCAGTGTGAGGGCCGTGGCTGCTCTGCTGAGATTGGCTGAAGGGCCCTCATCCCCACAGCTGTCTGATGTGCATGGCCTGTGCTCAGCATTGAGGGACCATTTCCTGTTGCTGCTACAGCTCCTGCTTGCAATGTCCCATGGGCAGTTTAGTGAAATAACGCTTTTTTAAGTCAACAAATATATTTTTGGTTACAAAAGGGGAGGGGTGCATTATGATTATTGAGCAAACTGTTATGGTTTTCACTTGTTCTTTTCTGCGGCTCTTCAGCCTGAGCTGTAGGCATGAGGTTGTGGGTAAGAAGGAAATATGAGGGGCAGGTTCCCCCTCCCCGGTCCTGGCCCAGGGCCTGAGACATTTGATTCCTTTAGGACACGTTCTTTCCCAGAAGGCTTCTCTTTCTCGTCTGAGATGGCCGGTGTTTGGCGGTTACTCATATGTTTCACTCAGAGCAGCATTTCCCCAACAACTTTATGACCTTTGCCTCGTCCTCGAAGCATCTGTACCCTTATTAATATTTTTCTTAAACCTGTGTCACGTTCTAAAATTAAGTACTTCCTTTGACCTTGTCCTAAGCAATAAAGCCTCCAAAATCCAGATCTGATGTGCTAATTCTGCTTCTGACACACAGTAAAATAAATGCATGATTATTAAATTAAAAATGGCCCTGGGGGACCACTATAAACACCTCCTGTGTGACCAGCAGATGCACCCACCCTTTGGGGAGCACCGATGCGGAGGGAGGGAGAGTCTTTGGCCAGGTTCCATCTGAGCCTGAGAGATCACCTCCTAAGGGACCATTGACAAGCCTTGAAATAACTAGGGATGCTTTCTGTGTCCCCCACTTCCCAAGACTCAGACCCCATCCAGCAAACCTTAGGCACTGAAATTGGTGCCCTGGGCTGAGGGCAGAGGGTCTGCAGTGATTCCCAGCCCACAGCAGTCATTTGCTTAAGCTGACTTAAGGGATATTTGCCTGGACTCCCCCAGGGTGAGTGACCACAGCCTATACTCCAAACTAGGGGAGGCTGAAATGTTTCTTTTGCTTCTGTTCATGGGGCCAGACTCTCCAAGCAGAGGCTGAGTCTTCCCCATCTCTCCCAACCCTTGGTCTCTGGGCAAGAAAGTCTAAGGTCTGGGGTCCCCTGATTGCAGACGTGCTACGAATGCCTCCCCTTAGATGGCATCTTGGCTTTACTGGGACACCACTGAGACTCCATTCAGGAAGAGCCAGGGGATGAGAGTTGAGTTCCCGGGTGTCATTTGTCAGGAAGGCCCTAGAATGCCAACCTCAGCAACCCAATTTGCGACCAGGGCTCAGTCTTCATGTGTTCTCTCTGCCTCTGTCTCTGTCTCTGTCTCTTTCTCTCTGTTGTCAGACACCTATTGGATCATTTCTCCCTAGATCACCATGTTAGGAACAGGAGCTGACTTTCAGCAGTCAATTTACTCCCAAGGCTCACTTATTAGAAACGAAGATGACTTCTAGTCTTCTCATTGACTTTATCTTGCTCAAGGAAGTGCTAAAAGTAAGCATTCATGGGACTGGCATCGACCAAGAAATCTAAAATGTTTATTTATCTTAAACTCTTACTCAAAACAATACATTTCCAAGCCTAAATGTCTTTGTGTCTAACCTTAAATATATTCAATATGACTCTCACCTTCCTCTTCAATGTGAGATAACCAGAACGATTTTCTTTGGGAAACTCCCTGTACTGGCTCTCCTATGATAGACTTTGACAGATCCATCCCTCTGATCTTTAGACCCAAATGGTGGCAGCCTGGCTGCACAAGAATCCCCTGGGGACTGAAATCTGTACTGAAAATTACAGATTCCCTAAAATACGGCATGAGTGAACCTCATGAAACGGACCCATAGAGAACAGACTTGTGGTTGCCAGGGGGGAGGTGGGAGGGAGAGGGCTGGACTGGGAGTTTGGGGTCAGTAGGTGCAAACTTTTACATTTAGAATGGATAAACAACAAGGTCCTACTGTAGAGCACAGGGAACTACATTGAACATCCTGTGATTAACCATAATGGGAAAGAATATAAAAAATGTATATGTGTATAACTGAGTCACTTTTGCTATATAGCAGAGATTGGCACAACATTGTAAACAGACTATATTTCAATTTAAAATTTTTTTTTTTTTTTTGGCGCACGGGCTTAGTTGCTCCGTGGCATGTGGGATCTTCCTAGAGCAGGGATTGAACCCGTGTCCTCTGCATTGGCAGGCGGATTCTCAACCACTGCGCCACCTAGGAAGCCCTAAAATTTTTAAAAAAGATCAAACTCAGAAAAAAAAAGACAATGAGAGATTCCTGGTCCCCCCTCTGCAAAGTTGGACTGGACAGGTCAGCAGTAGCTCCATTCTCTGAAAGATCCTTAGGGGGCTCTGAAGCATTTGGGAATACCTGCTCTATACCTGCCCTGACTTGTCTAAGTTGTAGGGGGAAATTGGCTCCGTCTCAAGCTGAGGTCCAAGATACACAGGGGTGTGTTGAGGCCCAGGACGTTAGACTGCATTTGTGCATGGGCGGGAACCAGCACTTAGAATTTCTTGAGGCCTCCTCCTGGTTCTTCATAAACCTATCATCAATATCAAAGGTGATGCTTATCTTCTTGTGTGCTTGAATGGAGACCACATATCCATCTAATTTAAAAGTGGTATCTGGGACTTCCTAGGTGGCGCAGTGGTTAAGAATCCACCTGCCAATGCAGGGGACACAGGTTCGAGCCCTGCTCTGGGAAGATTCCAGATGCCACAGAGCAACTAAGCCGTGCATCACAGCTATTGAGCCTGTGCTCTAGAGACTGTGAGCCACAACTATTGAGCCTGTGTGCTGCCTAGAGCCCGTACTCCACAACAAGAGAAGCCACTACAATGAGGAGCCCGTGCACCACAATGAAGAGTAGGCCCTGCTCGCAGCAACTAGAGAAAGCCCTTGTGCAGCAACAAAGACCCAGCACAGCCAATAAACAAATAAAATAAATAAATAAATTTATTTAAAAAATGGTATCTGATCATGTGGCATCACTTAAAGAGAAAGGGGCCCAATACTCAGCCCCATTTTATGTCACGGGATATCATCATCTCTCAAGAGACCATTTCTGGGCACCCTCATTCCTGTGTTAGAGTTCAGAAGTACACTTTTGAGCAACTTCCTTAGGTGGAGATCTGTGTGGGTTCACGTGGCTTGGTGCCTAGCTGATTTCTGTCCTGGGGCTCAGAGGCAGTAGTTAGATTGATACAAAGCTGCTAACACTCTAATGCTGTTTTAGAAATTTTCATCTTCAGAGAATGAAAGTAATTTATGGAATGTCTACTGTGTGTCAGGAACATACTACTCCCCTCTTTGCACATACATCTCACTTTTTCTTCCCAACAACTGTGCAAAATTAATATTTTTATCTCCATTTTGACAGCGGTGAGGATTGCAACTTGAGCTTGCCCAAAGTAGCATTTCACCCTCCAGATAGTTTGACTCCAAGTCTCATTCCATGATCTCACTTCACACCACTAAAGTGAGTGTTCTTGTGGCCCAAAGTTAGGAAGACCTGCCTGAATTCCACTGTCAGCTCATTCATGAAACTGGATTGAAAGAAAGGGAAAAGTGAGGTTAAAATTTGTTGAGTGGGGAGGGCAGTAAGCAGACCAATATGTCCAGTTTTTTTTTAAATTGAGGATTTACTCTTTAGAGAAGTTTTAGGTTCATAGCAAAATTGAAGGGAAGATATAGAAATTTCCTATATATCCCCTGACCTCACACATGCAAAGCCTCCCTCATTAGCAACATCACCCACCAAAAGGGTACATTTGTTATAATTGATGCACTTACATTGACACGTCAGTATCACCCAAGGTCTATAGTGTACGTGAGGGTTCACTTTGGGTGTTGATCATTCTGTGGGTTTCCATAAATGTATAATGACATGTATCCAATATAATAGTATCATACAGCATATTTTCACTGCCCTAAAAAATGCTCTGTTCCACCTATTCCTTCTTTCCCAACTCCCTGTGTCTAGTTTAAAAAAAAAAAAAGAGAGAGATACTTGTTCTTTATTGTTACTATGCAATTTGTTAGTTTTCTTCAGTAATATTTTTATTACACAAATATAAAAATTCAGATCCTTTGCTCATTAAAACATTTTTATTATTAACTTATGAGTTATTATCAGATACATAGTTTTGCAAATATTTATTTTGCAAAAAATTAAAATGGGATGAAATTTATATCTGTTCTTGACTTACAAAAATGGCGATTTTATATGGTTCAATCAAATGCTAAGGTAAAACATTTTACTCCTACCACTACCTCACTCCCAGGCAATCTGGGACACACAGTCGATTTTAGAACATTTTCATCACCCTTCCCCCACCAAAAAAAAAAACTTTAGCTATAAACCCCCTTCCCTTCTCCCTCCTATCCTAAAGCAAACGATAATCTACTTTCTGTTTCTATAGATTTTCCTCTTCAAGACTTTCATATGAATGGAATCATACAATATGAGGACTTCTGTGATTGGCTTCTTTCACTTAGCACAATGTTTTCAAGGTTCATCCAAGTTGTAGCATGTATCGTACTTCATTCATTTTTATGCCCAAATAACCTTCCATTGTATGGATATACTACACTTTGTTTATCCATTTGTCTGTTGGTTGATGTTTGGTTTTTTCTACTTATCAGCTAGTATGAATGATGGTGCTAGAAACATTCATGTATGAGTTTTTGTGTGGGTAACAATATTTGAAGAACTGCCAGATATTTTCCAAAGTGGCTGCACCGTTTTACATTCCCACCAGCACTATATGAAGGTTCTGATTTCTCTATATTCTTATCTGCACTTATTAAATGACTTTTGGAATCTAGCCATCCTGGTGTATTTGAAGTGGTATCTCATGGTTTTGGTTTGCATTTCCCTAATGGCTAATGATGTTAAGAGTATCTTTTCATGTGCTTATTGACCATGTATATATCTTCCTTATAGAAATATCTATTCAGATCCTTTGCTCATTTAAAATTTTTTTATTAAGTTACGAGTTATTATCAGATACATAATTTGCAAATATTTTCTCCCATTCTGTGTGGAGTATCTTTCACTTTAATGATGGTGTCTTTTGAAGCACCAAAGTTTTAAATTTTAATGAAATTCAATTTATTTTTCTTTCATTGCTTATGCTTTGGGTATCTTAGCTAAGAATTATTTGCCAAATCCAAGGTAATATAGATTTACCTCTATATTTTGTTCTAAGAGTTTTATAGTTTTAGCTCTTACATTTTAGGTCTTTGACCCATTTGAGTTAACTTTCATATATGGTGTTAGGTAAAGATCCAGATTCATTCTTTCACATGTGGCTACCCAGTTGTCTCAGCACCATTTGTTGAAAACACCCTTCTTTCTCCATTGAATAGTTTTGGCATTTTTGTAAAAAAAAAAATCAATTGATTATAGATGCATGGGTTTATTCCTGGATTCTCAATTCTATTTCACTGATCTATGTGTTTATCCTGGTGTAGGACCACACTGTCTTGATTACCTTTGGTTTGTAGTAAGCTTTAAAGTGGGAAAAATTTCTCTTATTTTTCAGGACTGATTTAACTATTCTAAGCCCCTTGCAATTCTATGTGAATTTTAGAATCAGCTTGTCAATTTCTATAAGGAAGTCGCTGGGATTCTGATTGGGATGCATTGAATCTGTAGGTCAATTTGGGGAATACTGCCATCTTAACAACGTTAAGTCTTCTGATCCACAAACAGGAGTATTTTCCCATCTATTTAGATGTTCTTTATTTTTCCCAACAATGACTTGTAATATTCAGGGTATAAGTTTTACACTTATTTTGTTAAATTTATTTCTAAGCATTTTATTCTTTTTAATGCTATTGTGAATTAATATTTTCTTAATTTCATTTTTGGATTGTTCATTGCAAGTGTATGAAAAGACAACAGTCTTGTATATTGACCTTCTTTCCTGCAGTCTTGCTGAACTTATTAATGCTAATAGTTTTTTAGTGGATTTCTTAGTTTTTCTTATGTATCAGATATTATCTATGAATAGAAATCCTTCCCTTCCAATGTGGATGCCATTTATTTCTTTTTATTGCCTTAATTGCCCTGGCTACAACCTCCAGTACAACATTGAATAGAGGTGGCAAGTATGGACATCTTTGTCTTCTTCCTGATCTTAGGAGGAAATCATCCAGTCTTTTTGCCGTTAAGTCTGATATTAGCTGTGGGTTTTTCATAAAGGATTTTTATCAAGTCTGGGGAAGTTCCCTTTTATTCCTAGTTTGTTGAGTGTTTTTATCATGAAAGGGTGTTGGATTTTGTCAGATGCCTTTTTCTGCATCTATTGAGATGATCATGTGATTTTTGTTTTTTATTTTTTGATATGATGTTTTATATTAATTGATTTTCAGATGTTGAAACAACTTGGATTTCTGGGATGAATCTTATTTGGACATGGAGTATAATTTCTTTTATATGTTGCTGGATTAGTTTTGCTAGTATTTTGTAGAGGATTTTTGTGTTCATTTTCATAAGGGACATTTGCTTATATATTTCTTTTCTTGTGATGTCTTTGTCTGGTTTTGGTATTAGGGTAATACTGGCTCTATAAAATGAGTTGTGAAGTGTTCCCTTCTATTTTGGAGAATTGGTATTAATTCTTTTTAAATGTTTGGTAGAATTCAGTAGTCAAGCTGTCTGGACTTGGGCTTTTCTTCGTGGGTAGATTTTTGATTACTAATTAAATCTCTTTACTTGTTACACTTAATAGTCTATTTCTTCTTGAGTCAGTTTTAGAAGTTTGTGTCTTTCTAGGAATTTGTCCATTTTATCTAAGTTATACAATATGTTGGTGTACAATTGTTCACAGTATTCCTTTATAATCTTTTAAAATTTTTATGTTTGCTAGTAATGTCCCCTCATTATTCATCTCTGATTCAGGTCATTTGAGTGTTTTTCTTTCTTTCTTTCTTCCTTTCTTCCTTTCTTTCTTTCTTTCTTCCTTCCTTCCTTCCTTCCTTCCTTCCTTCCTTCCTTCCTTCCTTCCTTCCTTCCTTCCTTCCTTCCTTTCTTTCTTTCTTTCTTTCTTTCTTTCTTTCTTTCTTTCTTTCTTTCTTTTTCTTTCTCTCTCTCTCTCTCTCCCCCTTCCTCCCTCCCTCCCTCCCTCCCTTCCTTCTTTCCTCTCTTTCTTCTTGGTCAATCTAGATAAATGTCAGTTTTTAAATAATTAATTAATTAATTCTTATTTTTGGCTGTGTTGGGTCTTTGTTGCTGTTCTCGGGCTTTCTCTAGTTGCAGTGAGCAGGGGCTGCTCTTCGTTTTTGTGCACGGGGTTCTCAGTGTGGTGTCTTCTCTTGTTGCAGAGCATGGGCTCTAGGCACTTGGGCTTCAGTAGTTGTGGCACGTGGGCTCAGTAGTTGTGGCACACGGGCTCAGTAGTTGTGGCACACAGGCTTAGTTGCTCTGCGGCATGTGGGATCTTCTTGGACCAGGGATCGAACCTGTGTCCCCTGCATTAGCAGGCGGGTTCATAACCACTGCACCACCTGGGAAGTCCTGTGAGTTTCGTTGATCTTTTCAAAGAACCAACTTCTGTTTTCCTTTATGGTCTCTATTATTTTTCTATTGCTGCTCATTAACTTCCACTCTAATCTTTACTCTTTCCTTTCTTCTGCTTGCTCTAGGTTTAGTTTGTCCTCCTTTTCCAAGTGTCTTAAGGTGGAAGGTTTGGCTATTGATTTGAGATATTTCTTCTTTCTAAAGCATGCATTTACGACTATAAATTTCTCTCTAATCACTGCTTTAGCTACAACTATTCTACAGAAGGTATAACTAAATTGTATCTCATATAGACAGCATATAGCTGGGCCATGCTGTTCTTTTTAATCTAGTCTGATAATCTTTGCCTTTTTATTTGATTGTTTAATCCATTTATATTTAATGTCATTATTACAATAGGTAGATTTATATTTGTTGTTTTATTTCTGTTTTCTATATGACCCATGTCTTTTTTTGTTCCTCTAGTCCTCTTTTACTGCTTTCTTTTGCATTAAGTGGATATTTTCTAATGTAGCATTTACATTTCTTTAAATATTGTTTCACTTTTTTTTTAGTGGTTGCTCTAGGGTTTACCATATACATCTTGGCTTATCAGAATTAGCTTCATATTTATATCAATACTAGCTTAATTCCAGTGATGTATAGAAATATTACTTCTATGTAGTTCTATTACCTGCTTTTGTATATTGTTGTTATATATATTACATCTCTTAATGTTACAAACCTAGTAAAACACAGTTATATTTATTACTTTACTAACTGCAGTTATTTCCTTAGCCCCAAAGAGCTTTGTTCCTACCCACTTACTTTATGTTGTTATTTACAAACATATTACACTTCTATATGTTATAGGCCCAACATTACATTATATACATACTATTTATACAATTTCTTTTTTAAAAATATATTTATTTATTTAGTTAGTTATTTATTAGCTGCATTGGGTCTTCGTTGCTGCGCATGGGCTTTCTCTAGTTGTGGTGAATGGGGGCTACTCTTTTTTTTTTATCTTCAAAGAGCTTTATTGTTTTTCTTTCTTTCTTTCTTTTTAAGAAGTTTTATTGAGATACAGTTAACATACAATAAACTGCTTATATTTAGAGTGTACAATTTGGTATCCCAATCTCCCAATTCATTCCCCCCCAAATCTCCCCGCTTTCTGAGTGGCAGCTACTCTTTGTTGTGGTGCAAGGGCTTCTCATTGCAGTGGCTTCTCTTGTGGCAGAGCACAGGCTCTAGGTGCACAGCATCAGTAGCTGTGGCACACAGGCTTAGTTGCTGTGTGACATATGGGATCTTCCCAGCCCAGGGCTCGAATCTGTGCCCCTGCATTGGCAGGTGGATTCTTAACCACTGGGCCACCAGGGAAGCCCTACAATTTCTTTTTAATTAGTTATTAGAAGGAAGGAGAGAAATATGCATTTATACTTTAAAAATAATTACATAATTACCTTTACTGGTACACAATTACCTTTGTGTGTGTGTGTGTGTGTGCGTGTGTGTGTGTGTGTGTGTACTCAAATGATCATGTGGGATTATTTACTTTCAGCCTGAAGAATATGCTTTAGTATTTCTTTTAAGGTGGGGTTACTAGCAACAAATTCTTAGGTTTTTTTTTTTTTTTTTTTTTTTTATGGAAAGTGTTTATTTCACCTTCATTTTTGAAAGATAGCTTTGCTGAATATAGGATTCTTGGTTGATTTTTTTGTTTTAATATGAGCAATTTGACTATGTTATTCCACTGCTTCTGGCCTACATTTTTTGTGCTAAGAATCTATCTGCTAATCTTATTAGGATTGCTTATAAGCAATAATCTGTTTTTCTCTTGATGCTCTCCCTTGTCTTTTTTTTTTCTGGCATGTTTTACTATGTTGTATGTTTGTGGATCTCTTTGTGGTCTTATCTGGAGTTCATTAAACTTCTTGGATGTGTAGGTTACTTTTTAATAAATTTGGGAAGTTTTCTGCCATTATTTTGGAATATTTTCTCTGGTCTTTCTCTTCTCATTCTGGTACTCTAATTATACGTATGTTGGTGCACTTTATGGTGTCTCACAATTTTCTGGACCTAATTTACTTCTCTTCATTATTTTTCTCTCTCTGTTTTTTAGGCCTGCATAATCTCTATCGGTCTAGTGATTCAAGTTCTTTAATTCTTTCTTCTGCCATTTCAAACCTACTTTTGAGCCCTTCTAAAGAATTTTTTCTTTCACTTATTGTATTCTTCAACTGCAGAATTTCAATTTATTGTTAAAAATAATTTCTATTGCTTTATTGATATTCTTTATTTGATGTGACATTGTTATCTTACCTTTCTTTACTTCTTTAACATGCTTTCCTTTAGTTCTCTGAACATTCTTATAATGACTATTTTGAACTCTTTTCCTGTTAAATCCAAAATCTAGTTGCTTTCCCAGGCACTTCATGTTGCCTACTTTTTTTTTTCTGGTATATGTTTTATACTTTCCTATTTCTTTTCTTGCCACATATATTTATTTTTGTTAAAAATGACATTTTAGATGATATATTTTGGAAATTCCTAGTCCTCCCACTTCTAGACTTGTTGGTTGTTGTTATTTCTTGTTTGTGTGTGTGTGTGATATTTTCTGGGTTGTTTTAGTGAAGTCTATTGCTCTCCACCGGTATTCGGCCTCTGATGCTGCTCCTCAGGGAGATGTAATAGCTTTGAGTATGCCCACAGTCCCTTGGATGACAATGGTATTTGTAGGACTTTCTTTCTTGCTTATCTTGACTATACCCAGCTGTTAAATTCCACTAATTGTTGGTTGATTGCTCTAATGTTTTCAACAGTGCTCTGGGGGGTGCAAATTGCTTTAAAAGTGAATCCAATCAAATTGTGACTCCTTTGAAGGAATAGTTTTTGAGATTTGTTCTGACCCCAGTGGGTTCCTCTCAGCTGCTTTGTTCCCTGACTCTCTCCTATGAACTATCCAGCGTATAGTCTGGGCTATATTTTCATTAAATCCGTGAATATCCCTCTATTTGCTTTTCTCCACAATCTCCACTGTCTTGAGAGCAAACATTAGGTTTGAATTTTTCCATGTTCTGTTGCAAAGAAAGTCACTTCTTTTGGGAAGACAAGATGAGCTATCTGTTTTATGGCCTGCTTCCCCCCTGGGAAAAATCTCTGGACCTCTGGAGCTGGACATGGGAACACTGGAAGATCTCTCTCTGAGTGACAGTGCTCTAGTAGCTGAGTAATCAGTAGGTGTGGGCAGCAGCCTGAGATCCTCTTGGCTTGCCTCTGCTTGTGTGAAACCACTGCCTCATGAGCTAAGTCAAGGGCAATCGGGGCCCCAATATTCTCAGCATGCCATACCCAAGGTAGAGCCTCCATCTCATGAGGGGGGAGTGGGTGGAAGAGGGAGATCCCACTTCTCAACTGTACCCTCCTGGATCTTAGCCTTAGCAACAGTAGATGGGGACAGGATGAGAAATGCTGAAGTCCTGCTCCTCCTGGGAAGAAAATCCCTCTAACTTGTTGCTATGGGGAGAGGCAGCCCTGTGTTCTTGGAAGCAGAAGCCGGGAGGGGAGTTTCTGCCTCTCTGAGCTGAGAAAAAGGAGGGAGGCCATGGTCTTGGTTCAAATACCACACATTCTTGTTTTTCTTACCAAATTTTCATAGATTTTCTTTAATAGATGTTTCTTCATTTGCTAAACAGCAATCGAACACTTAGAACCACCTACAGAGTTTTAAATGATTGTTTTTTTTCAAGATATTTTTCACCAGCTTCGGTGGGTGTGGGTCATTAGATCTCCTCATGCTTTCATGCTAGAATTTTACTTTTCTGGCTCCTTTATTCTTTTTTTTTTTTAATTTAAAAAATGTATTTATTTTTATTTTATTTATTTTGGCTGCGTTGGGTCTTTGTTGCTGTGAGCAGGCTTTCTCTAGTTGTGACTAGTGGGGGCTACTCTTTGTTGTGGTGCATGGGCTTCTCAGTGTGGTGGCTTCTATTGTTGTGGAGCACGGTCTCTAGGTGCATGGGCTTCAGTAGTTGTGGCACATGGGCTCAGCAGTTTTGGGTCGAGGGCTCTAGAGTGCCCGCTCAGTAGTTGTGGTACACAGGCTTAGTTGTTCCGCGGCATGTGGAATCTTCCTGGACCAGGGATGGAACCCATGTCCCCTGCATTGGCAGGCGAATTCTTTTTTTTTTTTTTTTAATTTTTATTATACAGCATTTTTATTTTTAAAAAAACTTCACTTCATAGAATACATTTTCACATTAGAGGTTCCCACAGTGGGAAAACAACAACTTGTTACTTATAATTTTATATTTGTGAACAGATTATTTTAGGACAAGTGAAATAAACACATTTGAGGATTAAGTCTTGGTTTAGAATCTGTAACAATTTGAAACATCTATAAAGGGCCCTCTTCCCTACATGGAATTTCTCTGTATTCAGAAACTCTCCAGGCTCTTCTTCCTAGGATTTAGAAATCAGTAACGTGAAATATCAGCATTTCTAATTTTCAAATTTCCCTAGGACAACGTAGCCATCAGTAACTGGTATCGACTGGTCAGAGGGGGGAGGTTTACAAAAACTAAACACTGCCTAATTTTCTGTGAAGTCTTTACTTAAGAATTAACAGTCTTTCCCTTTCTTTATCATCCAAGGACAAATATCAAAGTTTGATCAGATACTGAGAGCAATAAAGCTGAATTCCCTTTAAGAGTTTGGTAAATTAAAAGGCAAAAGCTCATATATAATGTTTAGTTATACTGTGAGTCTTGTGAGAAACTGAGAGACACCCCATTAACTCCCCAGAATACAGAACTCAGTCTCAAAATTTCTTGGATACAATTTCTCTCAAATCTTCCTTCAAAGAGTAAATTCTAAAAATAACCAGGTGATTAGGAGAAGAGGTTTATCTCACCAATGGACTTATCTGTGATTTCCTTCTTACTGTGAGTTGAAATGGCATGACAGAGCAGAGGCAAGGAGGTGTACAATCAATTCGCAAGGCATTAAGTCTAAAATGTCAGAGCTTCCACAGCATAGCCACAGCTTTGCAGATGCCCACGTCATGATAGTTGAAGTAACAGAGCCCAGCGAAGGTGAGGGCCGAGAGCGCCAAGAGGCCTGCCTTGGCAGCTTTCTGTAATGCATTCCCGTGAACGTAGTCAGTAACAACTTGTCCGATGCCCCAGTGATCATAAAGAGTGAGGGCTGCAGCCAGAGAGTAGTCCATCGCAGAGCAAGGATTCAAATAAGCAGCTGGAATGAGGCCCAGGAGCAAAACACTGACAGCCCTCTCACCAGTCCAGTGGAGAGACGCAGCCTTGGAACCAGAGTGGTGGCTGGGTGACAGGTGAATGTGCTGTATCCCACACCATCCTGGCATAGATCCAACCTGGAGAAATGCTGAGACATGAGCCAGTCTGACCACTGAGGTTCGGAGGAACAGAGCTCGCCCTCCTCCAGCGCCGCATAGAACACTCAGCCTACAGAGAGTCGCCATGTCGCTCCTGAAGGCTCAAGGTCATCCAGCAACCCCAGCAGGTGAATTCTTAACCACTGTTCCACCAGGGAAGTCCCTGCCTCCTTTATTCTTGAGCAACCTTAAAGAGGCTCCTACAGAGCTCCTGGACTGAGGCAATAAAATCCTGTTTTGGTCCAATCTAATTTCTTAATTAACCGATTATAAGTCTAATACTATATTCTTTCCACCAAAGCTACCTATTCAGATGTCTGGATGTTCAAATTACTTATTCAGTGTGTTGCTTGGCAAAGATAATAATTACGCAAGTTCTCTTGCCTCCCAGCTGGTCAATCTAGCCTCTATTTTTGTTCTCCTTTAATTTATTGTGCACATAGCAGCCAGAGTGAGTGGTTTTTAGAAAGAGCACATTTGGTCATAATATTATACCACTTAAATGCTTGAGTGGTTTTCCATTGTTCTTACAATAAAGTCCAAAAGTCCTTAACATGGACTCCAAGATCCCACTTATCTCTTTTACTTCTTCTCATGCCTCTCTTACTCTGTGCCCCACTTCCTGCTCCATCCCTCCCCTCTGCCTCACACCAACATATTCTCTAGTCTCACTCTAGTCTTTCAAATTTTTATTGTGCCTATAACATGCTCTCTCCTATTTCAGGCCCTTTGCACATGATGTTCTCTTTGCCTTAAATGCTGTTCTTCTTCCCTGATTCAGGTCTTGCTTAAATGTCACCTCCTCTGGGAAGACTTCCCTAACCTCCCAGAATACTTCAGGTGCTCCTATTCTAATGCTACTCTGAAACCTTGTACTTCTTCATAGAATGTGTGTTTTTGATCAACTGATTACTAGGACAATTATCTCTTTAGCATCCCCCTCCTCACAGAACACGAGCTCATGAAGGCAGGGCTCCTATCTGCCTTGACTGCTCTGGGCCCAGTGTTTATTTAGCACGGGACTTGACACAGAGTAGAGACTCCATAAACACTTGTTGAGCTTGGGAACAAATGCTCTCTGAGCATAGAATGTCAGGGTTGTGAGGGGGGTCTTGGGGCTCTACTCAGAGCTGATATGGAATCAGAGGAAAAGTTGTAAATTTCAGAAGAAAGCTCCTCACCGCTTATATTTATAACTACAACCCGGTCTTAGTAACAGGCAGTTTGATGGACACATATTACAAGGGAAGTTTCACTAACGGCTCCATCCTTGGGCTAATGTTGTGATAAGGTGGCTGGCTTCTCCTTCTTAAGATTCTTAGGATGAATATCATGGCACATATAGAAAACAGCCATTTCCCTTTTACTTTTACCCTTAACATTGTGGACTGTGAGTCTGTTTTAATCCATATTTAGAATTGTGAGGTTGAGAATATAGGTTGAGAAAGCAGTTATTTTTTAAAGTAATCAACAGCAACAGCAGCAATTAACACTATTAATACTTATTAAGTGCTTTCTTTGTGGTAGACACATATTATTTCCAAAAAATCTATAATAATTCAGATAGTAAATACTTTTCACTTCACAGATAAATAAACTGAGTTTTGGAGGGATAAATTCCTTGCTCAAGGACACATTGTAGGAAATTGTAAAGCTGAGATTCAAACTCACGTGTGTTTGGCCCCAGCACCCAAATTCTTAATCTCTCTTCTGTATTGCCAAGTAATCCAGAATTCTGCAAGCGATTTCTTGCTGTCAGACAGTCCTCTGAAACTTCACATAAACTTTCCTCTGAGGTGCGTTCTGAAACTTTCATCTTTAAGTGCCTTGAGAGAGGGAGGCTTCTCTCTTCACCTCTTATCAAGAGATCGCTGAAAACTAAAATCTGTTTTAACTATTTCATGTTTGAGTAAATGTGAGCCTTGCTCCAGACCTTCTTGATTTTACAAGGACGCTATCAGGAAGTCAAAACAACAATGCCAATAGCGATAATAGGAAAACCCCTTGACTATGTTAATAAGCACATAAAGGAATATGGAAAGAAATACACAGGAGTTTATCAAATCTAAATCCTACTTAAACTTATTACCTCCAGAATCATTGGAAAATGCTTGTCAAAGGTCTTAGAACAAAACAGGAGAGTAGATTTTAAAATATATCCCACAGGATGATGTTTTGGTGAGTGAAGTGATGGAAGCACAGACCTAAATTAATAAACGAGAAGCTTCTTTTCTCAGCAACGTGGTCCTGAGATAACTGCCTTGGAGTCTGTGTGTTCTAGAATCCTTGCTAATTGGATAGCCAAGATATGGAAGCAACCTAAATATCCATCAACAGATGAGTGAATAAAGATGTGTAAGGTATACACAATGGAATACTACTCAGCCATAAAAAGGAATGAAATAATGCCATTTGCAGCAACATGGATAGACCTAGAGAGTGTCATAATAAGTGAAGTAAGTCAGAGAAAGACAAATACCGTATGATATCACTTATACGTGAAATCTGAAATTTGACACAAGTGAACTTATTTACGAAACAGAAATAGACTCACAGACATAGAAAACAAACTTATGGTTACTAGAGGGGAAAGGGGTCAGGGGAGGGATAAATTAGGAGTTTGGGATTAGCAGAGCAAACTACTATATATAAAATAGATAAAACAAGGCCCTACTGTATAAGACAGGGAATTATATTCAATATCCTGTAATAAACCATAATGGAAAAGAAGATGGAAAAGAATATGTGTGTGTGTATATATATATATCTGAATCCCCTTTTCTGTATACCAGAAACTAACACAACATTGTAAATCAACTATACTTCAATAAAGAATAAATAGAATTCTTGCTAATTGGTAGCCAAGAACAATTTCTCAAATAGATCTTCAAGTTAAAAAGCCTAAATTAAATGAAACATCAGGTAAAGACTTTCTGCCACTAAAATTATTCAAAATGACTTAACTGATGATATCTGATGCTTGTTAATCTTTTACCCTAATTATAAACAGAAAAATAAATTTTATAATGTATGTGCATGCAAATGTTTAACATTTTATATTATTTATTAATTTTTGATTGTGTAAGAATATAAAGAAAAACAAAAATGGCACATAATCTCACTTTCCAGAAAACTCCTGTTGTTTTTTAAAAAACTAGACGAATATATGTATGTGGTAATAAAATCTAAATCATGCAGGAAGATATAAACTGAAAAACAAAATCTCCTTCCCACCACCACCCTCTCCCACCTCATCACAAAATATTTCTTCTGCACCTGTCCAGAAAAATTATATAAATGCATATAATGAAATATATATTCTTTTGAAAAGTATACCAAAAAGACATTATACTATATCCATTTAAACTTTGCTTTTTTGTTTATAAAATGTCTTGAGATTTTATAAATCAGTGAATAGAAACCAGCCACATTTAAAAAATTATCAAATTTTATTTTGAAATGATTAAAAGTTTACAAAAAGTTGGAACTATATTTTTAAAAAAGTAAATCAAAACTTTTTTTCCTGAATGATTTGAGAGTAAGTTATTGACCTAACGCCCCTTCACACCTGAGTACTCTAGAGTCTCTTCCCTACAAAGACATTTCCCTACATAACCATAATACAATGATCAAAATCAGAAAGTTAAATCAATACATTATTTCCATCATTAGATTCAATCCTTAGATTATTCAAATTTTGTCAATTGCCCCAATAATAGCTTTTATAACCAACAACTCTAGTTCAGAATCACAGGTTGCATTTAGTTCTCAGGTCTTTCTAGCCTGCTTCTGTCATTTCCTCAATCTTCTCTTGATTTTTATGACCTTTACACTGGAAGATTGCAAGCCAGCTATTTCATAAAATGCCCTCAATTCAGGTTTGTATGATGTCTCTTCACGCTTAGACTCAGGTTCTGCATCTATCCTCTCACAGACATAGATAACAGACTTGTGGTTGCCAGGCTTCCCCACTCTGTAAAGTCACTCCTTTTTCTCTTTGTAATTACAAAGTATTTTGTGGGGAGGGACTTTGAAACCAATGTAAATATCCCATTAGGCACTACACTTTTTAAAAAATTTATTTTATTGAAGTGTAGTTGATTTTCAATGTTGTATTAATTTCTGCTGTACAGCAAAGTGATTCAGTTACACACACACACACACACGCACATATACATATGTACATTCTTTTTCATATTCTTTTCCATTATGGTTTATCACAGGATATTGAATATAGTTCCCTGTGCTATACAGTAGGACCTTGTAGTTTATTTATTTTATATATAGTAGTTTGCATCTGCTAATCCCAAACTCCCAATCCATCCCTCCCCCAGCCCCCCAATGCCCTTGGCAACCACAAGTCTGTTATCTATGTCTGTGATTCTGTCCTGTTTTGTAGATAAGTTCATTTGTGTCATATTTTAGATTCTACATATAAGTGACATCATATGGCATTTGTCTTTTTCTGACTTACTTCACTTAGTATGATAATCTCTAGGTCCATCCATATTGCTGCAAATGGTGTTATTTCATTCTTTTTTATGGCTGAGTAGTATTCCATTGTTTATATGTACCACATCTTCTTTATCCATTCATCTGTTGATGGACATTTAGGTTGTTTTCATGTCTTGGCTATTGTGAATAGTGCTGCTATGAACATAGTTCATAGCACATAGGGTTGCACATACATGAACATGGGGTGCATGTATCTTTTTGAATTATAGTTTGGTCTAGATATATGTTCAGGAGTGGGATTGCTGGATCATATGGAAACTCTATTTTTATAAACTTTTAATTACTTAGTTAATATTTGTATGGATTTATGGTGTCTGTTTTATTCAGTGGGTTATTACTGTAATTATTTATTTTGATGCTTAAACTGTCATGATTTGGCCAGTAGAAGCTGGCTTATATGTCCTTTTGACATGTCCCCAGTGTTCTTTAGGGCTTTCTTTTTTGGAGATGGGAGGCACAAGGAGATTTTCAAGTTCATCTTGTATTTTCCCTGTCAGTCCTGAAATCAGCCATTTATCTAAGGAGCACTGGTTTCTTACAGTGAAAAATGGTATTTAGAAGCCAAAATTTTGGTGGTAGATGTGTTCATTGATATTGAGGCATAATTGCTCCCAAGTCCTCTTAGAAGACAGAGCTACATATACACATGTCAACACTTATTTCTGTGTCTATTTATGTATGTAGAAAACTCGAATTCACATCAGTAACTCCAATCCGATCTAATACCACAAGATTTAGTCTAGGTTTCTCCATTTTTGTATTTGTAACTCCTTTTCCCAACAGTGAGAAATCTGGGTTCCATTTTTCTTAATATATTTACTTTTTGGATTAATCCTCTGTCGCAATCAGTTCCTATCTCTGCTGCTTCCCTCTCTAGCACTGATACCCTTATCACCCTGCTTGGGATCTGACATCCCATGTTTGACTACCTTCACCTCCCATGTGGGTTCCCTGCTCTCTCCACTTAACCCTGACTCCTCACACCAGGCAGGCCCTCCTCATGGATACCATTCTCCCCACATTTGGAATCAGACACCTTGCATTGAGCAGCTCTCCTCCACAGACACCAACTTCATCCTGCTCAGTGCCATCATGGTGCCACTCCCCCCACCAACTGCAGTGGGGACCAAAAAATGCATGTAGGTATTCTATTCCTTAAGTCATTTAATATTTGAGAATGTCTGCCTATTGTCTTTATATTTGAACAATGTCTTGGTCAGATAAAATATATTTCGGGTTTCACTTTTTTTCCCCTTAGAACTTTGTAGACAATGATCCATTGTCTCCTGGCATTAAGTTTCTGTGAAGAAATCTGAGATCAGCCTAAATTATGTTGCATCACCCTGTCCTTCCCCTAAAAGGTTTTTATATTTCTGCCTGGAATGTCAGGGTCCAGTAAGGAAACAGAAAACTTACCAGGTATTTTAACAGAGAGAATTTATTATAGAGAATTGCTAACTAGTTAAGTGAAAAGGCAGATAGAGAATACTAAGGTATCATGGAGGTAGCAATTGCAAGAAGACCTACTACCCCTAGGACTGGGAGAGCAAAGTAAAGAAGAATCTGGAAGTATTAAAACATAAAGCTTGGAGGAGAACTTCAGACTCAACTGTAGAAGAAACTGCTGCAGTGAAAAGAAGCAATGGGTGATGCTGACAGTAGAAGGAAATCCACAGGAAGACAATGGGAAGTAGACAGAACAGAGCAAGTCCCTTCTTTATCTTCCAGTCTTTCAGTCTCCTGCTGTCATCCTCTATTGGCAGAATCTCCCCCAGCTGGCAAAGAAGAAATGGGGCCTGCAGAGTCCTAACTGCAGCATCACAAATCTGGATATAGAGAGTGGGCTTGAAGTTGAGAAACAGCAGCTTAATAACTGGAACAACACTTTAATTAGAATGCACATTGATCTTGAATATTTTAAATCAATTTTTCCTAGAACCTGGTATACACTTAATCTGCAGATGCCATTCCCCACCCACCTCACACCCAATTCAGGGAAATCCTCTTGTATTATGTTTTTGAAAATATTTTCTATTTAATTTATTGGGTTCTATACTTCAGGATTATCAATTTTCCTCAGTTGGATTATCCTGGTCTTTCAGCAATACTATCCTGGTATTAGCTTTTTCTCTAATTGCTTCAATCTCTTTGTATTTTTCTTCCTATCCCCTGTGCTTTTCTCAAGCTTTTTCTCTGTCAGTAATTTAGTTTGTAATTTGTTTGTTTGTTTATAGTTGTGTTGGGCCTTCATTGCTGCGAGTGGGCTTTCTCTAGTTGCGAGAGCGGGGTCTACCCTTCGTTGTGGTGCGCAGGCTTCTCATTGTGGTGGCTTTTCCTGTTGAGGACCGTGGGCTCTAGGCTTGTGCACTTCAGTAGTTGTGATGCATGGGCTTAGCTGCTCCACGGCATATGGGATCACCCAGACGAAGGGTCCAACCCTTGTCCCCTGCATTGGTAGGTGGATTCTTAACCACTGCACCACCAAGGAAGTCCAGTAATTTAGTTTTTAATGATATTTATTCTATTACTTTCTATTTCTGTTGAATATATTATCTCCATAAAATATTACATGTTCTTCTATTTGTTTCCTTAATCTTTCTTTTCCTGTAAACTTCCTTTATTTTAATGTTGTTTTAAGCAAGTGGCTCTAGAGAATGAAGCAGTTTTGAAGAATTTCCTTCTATTTTTTGAGTAATGTTTTGTTCTAGGCAGGGGTTCTTGCCTCTCTTTTGCATATGGTTTTATTTATATACTTATGCTACACTTTGCTTATGTGGTCGCTATGCCGTGTATTTGCTATGCCACTTATATTCTATTTGACATACTGACTGACTATATTCTTCTGCATTTTGATTCTATTTTCAAAAAGGGAAATTACTATTTTTTACCCCAAACTACACACCCACGAATTTCTTCTTCTTCTCCTCCTCTCAATTCCCTCTTCTTCCTTCTCCTTCCCCACCTCTTAGCTTACCTCTTCACCCTACTTTGTTCTCAGAGTCTTCTTTTCCTTTTCCATCTTATCTTCTTTCTCCATCATTCTAAGTAAATTTATGCCAATTTTCTTCTTTACAAACTACAAACCTGAGTGTCCTCAGTCAGTATTTTATATAAAGACAAACTTAGGGTTCTTTGTAAAATCAGTATGTACAGGTTTGTTTAAAAGAGGTTTTGATGGAATTAAGATGATATTTTGGTCATATCCAGGAATGCTGAACTCCTACAGAAAATCTCTAGGGAATATTATCTATCTATCTATCTATTTATCATCTATCTATCTAATATAGATAGATAGATGTATGGAAACAGGAGACAAAAGTTAAAGAAAAACAAAGTAACATTATATCAGAAGTCTTGTGCCTCAAGTCCCCACAGGTATGTCTGCAAACTTGGCTAGAACAATGACCAAGGCTGAAGACCCTTGGGGCATTTTTTTCTCCTTCTTAGCCCCAATCCAAATCCTAAAACCTAACACACTCTGGCATGCAAGGGCAGGAAACTGTCATGATGAGAGTGTCTGGGTATAAACGAGGAGGGCATGATGGCTACACTGGTTTCCTACTGCTCCAGACGTATAGAAGGAGGAAGTGGAATAGAAGTGTCGCAACTATGACTCGCTGGTTGGCTAGTGAACTTGGGTCAATCAGCAGGACTCAAGGGAGGTAGTAAAGCAGGAAATGTTTGTCTTGAATGTGTCTCTTCTCCTAGAGCCCCACGGTCCTTTGTGGGACCAGACTAATAAAAGATCACAGTTATATTGACTCCTCTTTAGCCTTCGACTGTATGGCTACTGACCTATATTAAGGTCTGCATCTTAATGGTAAGAGTGGAGGTGGAGAGAAATGCCCCTGCCCCCCATCAATTAATAACTATGAGGGGAACAAAATGGGACCCCCATTTTGAATAACCTCGTTTTAAACAAACATCTTTGTGATTTGAAACTGCTTTTGGATAATGTGGATGTATACCTCCCTGCTGTAGCTAAAGGAGGTATGAGTCCTTTTGTAAGCTGATGGTAATGGGTAAATTGTGTTAGGGTTAGCTTTAGTAATCAGCTAAGTCTGTTATTTAACTAATGACATGAAGAAACTTCATATAAACTATTCCAACAGTGATATAGTTTTGGAGATGTCATCTAGAACTTATTCAATTTCTATCTAATAACTTTACAGAACAAGACATTTTAAACAATAAAGGATAGTGCAAAGGGCATGGGTTTTGGGGCCAGAAAGAGCTGGGTTCTTGTTGTGGCTCTGGGATGCAGAGCGGATGTGGATTATTTATTTATTTATTTATTTATTTATTTATTTATTTATTTATTTCAGATGTGGATTATTATTTAACTTCTATGAGCTCCATTTACAGTTTTCTTAAACTGTACCGTGGTGATGGTAATGTTGCAGCCTAAACAAGCAAAAACTAACTTAAGTGAAAAAAAAGTGATGCTGGATTTTTTCACTTATCTGACAGCCTATTTGAAAAATCTGAGAGAATTTTCATCTATAGCAGCATCTTTGGAACCAGTGTTTTTTTTATTGACCCTTCCTTAAACTTGGATTTTGTGGAGTAGAAATGCTGTTACCAAGTTTATCTGTTTACTATCAATCCATTGTTACTGAGACATAGAAAACCTGCCTTTTAATGGAATGTATCAGGCTTGGTGGAAATATGATTTCTCTGTGTAAAATCCCAGGAAAGAATTCTCTCTTCATCTTTAATTATTTCTATAGTAGAGATATTCTAAAATTATTTCTGAGGAAAACTCTAGCTGTGCCTGAAGAATTGTCATACCTCAGCACAGGCATTGTTTGCACAAGAGAGAAAAAGGGTCAAGCTTCTCAATTTCTACTAAGAAAATACACCCCAGCTTATGCATTTGCTGAATTTAATTCTAAATATTTGGCTTTGCCATTTAGAAGCAATACAGAAAACATGAACCCCCAAACTGTTACTGGCAACCATACCCTTGTCCTATATACTTTCCACCTTACACAAACACTCTAGTTGAAAAGAATGTTCTTATGGAGAGTTGGTTAAAAGGAAAGGTAATCCTTCCTTTTGTAAGGATATTCTAGGGCTTCTTTGATGTAATGAAAAAGAAAATTGGTTATGATACCAACCGTGGGTACCAGAATTCCTTGTAGAGAAGAAAATGCATTTTTTGAATAATAATTTGAAGGGCTCTTCAAGCTGGGAACATTTTTGGCCATATCTTTTCAAATATTTTTTCTTTTCTCCTTTTCTCCTTCAAAGACTCTAATTACACCTATGTTAAGTTGTTCAAAGTTGTCCCACACCTCACTGGTGCTGTTTTCATGTGTTTTATTCTTTTTTTCCCTCTGTCTTTCATTTCGCATAGTTTCTATTGCTGTGTCTTCAAGTGCACTTTTTTTCTCCTGTAATATCTGATCTGCTGTTGATCACAGCTAGTGTATTTTTTTTTTTATCTCAGATATTGTAGTGTTCATCTTTAGAAGTATGATCTGGTTATTTTTCTATCCTGAATGCCTCTACCTAGCTTTTGAATATGTGGAGTACAGTTATAATGTCCTTGTTTTCCAGTTCTAACATCCTTGTCAGTTCTGGGTTGGTTTCAATTGACTCACTATCCTCTTCTTTATGGGTCGTGTTTCCCTGTTTCTCTGTATGTCCAGTAATCTGTGACTGGATTCCAGACATGGTGAACTTTACCTTGCTGAGTGCAGATATATATTCTGAAAAGCAGTTAAGTTACTTGCTTTTATGATTTGTCAGGCAGGTCCAGAGCAGTGCTCAGTCTAGGGCTAATTATTTCCCATTACTGAGGGAAGACCTTCCTGAGTTCTCTAGCCAATGCCCTGTGAATTATGAGTTTTTCCAGCCTAGACACTGTTATCAGCCCCATTTGAATGCTAGATACTGTTCCTGCTACTCTTTTTAGATGGTTCTCTCTAGCTTCAGGTAGTTTGTTCACACACTGATCTATGCCTTACTGAATACTTGAGGGGGATGTTGTGCCCACCTCTGGGCTTCTGTCTCTGAGTAGCTCTCACCTTCATCCTGTGAACTCCACTGTCTTGATCTTCCTGGTCTATCTCCTCAATCCACATTTTTTGATATGTTGTGTTTTCACTGTTATTCAGTTCTAAGTATCTTCTGTTTTCTCTTGTGATATATATCTTCTTTAATCTGTGAGGGATTTAGAGGTGTGTTGTTTAATTTCCAAATATCCAGAAACTTTTCAGACTTTTTGTTTGTTTGTTTTTTGTTTTTTTTGTTTTCATTTCCATACAGTTCTGTGGTCAGTGAATATACTCCACATGATTTCCATCTTTTAAAATTTATTAAGGCTGTGTTATTGTTTAGCATATGATCTGTTTTGGTGAATGTTCCTTGTATACTTGAAAAGAATAGTACTTAGCAGATGTTGGATGTAGAGTTCTATAAATGTCTACTGGGTCAAGTTGGTTGGAAGTGTTGTTCATGTCTTCACTATCCTTGCTGATTTCATGTTCCATTAATTACTGAGAGAGAAGAGTTGAAATTCTCCAATGAAAATTATGAATTTGTCTACTTTTTCTTTCAGTTATCCATTTTTCCCTTCTTGTGCTTTAAAACTATAATATGAAGATGCATGCACATTTATTTATTCAGCTACATTGGGTCTTAGTTGTGGCACGTGGGGTCTTTGTTGCAGCATATGGGATCTTCTGTTGCAGCATGTGGGCTCTTTTTTGCAGTACGCGGGCTTCTCTCTAGTTGTGGTGCACAGGCTCCAGAGTGCACAGGCTCAGTAGTTGTGGCACCTGGGCTCTCTAGTTGTGGTGCATGGGCTCTAGAGCATGCAGGCTTAGTTGCCCCAAGGCATGTGGGATCTTAGTTCCCTCAGCAGGGATCGAACCTGCATCCCCTCCATTGAAAGGCAGATTCTTAACCACTGGACCACCAGGAATTTCCCCATATTTAGAATTGATATGCCCTTTTGGTGAATCAGCTCTTTTATCATTATGAAATGTCCTTCTTTATCCTTGTTAATATTTCCTGTTCTGAAATCTACTTTGTCTGACATAAATTTAGCCACTTCAGCTTTCTTTTGATTAGTTTTTGCATGATATATCTTTTTATCCTTTTGCTTTTAACTTATATGTGACTGGGATAAATTAAAGATTCATATTATAAGCCTTAGAACAACCAATGAAAAATAAAATGGTATAGCATATAATATAAAATTAAATGACTTGGAAAATTTGACAAATAATTAGAAATTATAAAATAACCAAATAAAAATTCTGGAAATGAAAAATACAATAACAAATTAAGAATATAAAGAATGGTTTAATAGCAAATTAGACACAGCTTAAGAGAGAACTAGTAAAGTAGGAAACAGGTCAGAAAAAATGTCCAGGATTAAAGCACAGAATGAAAAAAATATGAAAAATGCAAAACCAACTTTATTGTTAACATTAAACTTTTAAACTGAATTTTCAATAGCAGTCACAATAATCTCTGATGTTTTACCTTACACAGAATGAACTTCCAAAAACTTTAATTTTATGAATTTGATGAAGACATTGAGCCGTTATTGAAATTAATTTAACCATTACTCTCTTTTCTTGTATCAGCCCTGATGCTATAACCAACCTCTGTTTTAATAAATAATAAAAAGACAAAGACCTCATTCCATACATTTGGAAACTGAAAAGGCACTGCCAAAGAATTCATGGATCAAAGAGAAAATCCCAGTTGAAATACAAAACATTTAGATTAGACACAGGTAGATTAGCTCTACCTCCCTGTACTGCAAGTTGGAAGTTCACCCTAAACCATAAGCTTGGCCTTCATGGCTCATTCCTCATTTCATTTTCTTCTTTCAGACACCACCATCTTGCACTACACCACTTTTCTCCAGTATTTTACATATCTGTTTGGTTTTCTAGTTAGAATAAATCTGGCCTCCCTTATTCCACAGTGGCTGAGAGGAAGTAATCTGTCATTTTTAAAAAGTTTGAAAACATGCAAAACAATACCATATATGGGGGAAAATGAAATACTAGTATAAAAACCATGCATAGGGAAGTTAATCACTAAGTTTGAGAGAAAAGTTACTTAGAGGGAGGGGTAGGAAAGGACTACCCTGAAATTGAGATAATTAATAAGCAAAAATGCCAAAATTTTAGAATTCTTTGTAGACAGTAGTAAGCACAGGGATATTCATCATGTTTTTCTATATACTTCCTGTGTCCATGAAATATTTTATAATAAAAATTTAAAGGTATGCAAAAGGGAGCATACGTAAGGAGTATTCGTTAAAGGAATGTCCTAGAAAGATAAAGAGGTAAAATAGGCTAGTAAATAATTAAATAAACCACCTAAGCCAGATGGCGCTGTTGGGGGTGGGGACCAAATGGTGGCAAACAGAGACAATTCATCTCCTTCCCTCACCAGCTGGGTCTCTGGCAGGCTGTGATTTCCCTGCTGGTGCTTTCCTATGGGTACTTTCTACTCCTGGACAGACTTCTTTGATGAAACCCTTTAAAACCCCAGCTTCCACAAACACCAAAATATAACTACCATGCCTCTTGAGTCATCTGTCCACCCACCTCTGGTTATTACCACTAGTTCTTGAAGACCTGAGCTCTTCGGTCACTGATGTACTCTCTCTTATCCACATAGATGATCCCTCTGACTTTGGCCTCTCAGTTTCTTGCACTGCTTCTCTCCAATGGTCATCTCATGCTTGGACCATTGCAGTAGCCTTGGGACTGGTCTCCCTTCATCATCAGCCCCTACTGCCTCTACTCTTTTTTTTTAAGGTGTTATTCCCTGTTTATTGATATGGAAATTGAGCCTCAGATAGGTTACACACACAAGTTGTATGTTTCAGACCAAGATTCAAAATCAAATATGCCTCATTCAAAGGTGAAGACCCCTTCCATCACACCCCGATAGCTTTCCCTTTGTAGCTCCATGTGATTTTGCTTCCCACTTCGTTGGGGGATGTGGACCTTGAACAAATGTCTCTCAATACCAGCCTTTCCATTTCCCCTGCAACAGTAGCTGCAGGGGGCCTCCAGCTGCCACATAGTTCAGTATAGGTAGTCTCTGGTTTTGTCCCTTCTTATTTTAGGAATATGCTTCTGAAAAGCTATAAGTTCCCGTTGCATCTGCTCTTAACATGGTAGCTGGTGGCATGGTCTCTTGAAAACGTTGGATCACGTCACTTCTCTGCTCTCATGACTCCCCATCTTGCTCAGAGGAAAAACCAAAGTCCCCTTATTGTCTTCAGAGCCCTGCAGTATCGGGCTCCTTCCACCCCATTCCCTGCCCCTGCTCATCACTTGGGGCTCCCTGATGCTCCTGGAACCTACTTGGCATGCTCTTGCCTCAGTTCTACATGCTGATCCCTCTTCTTAGGACCTTTTCCTTCTGGCCTGTTCTTTCTCTCACCTAAAGTATGACTTTCTCCTCAACTGTCACATTCTGCAGGAGGCCTTTCCTGACCACTTTATAACCACTCTCATCCCCACAGTGCGTTCCATCTCTTCCTCTGCTTTATCTATTTCTCTCTAGCATGTATGGCCTTCCAATATACTATATAATTTATTTCTTTATTATTTTTTTATTGTCTGTCTCCCTCCATTGGAATATAATCGTCATGAAGACAAAGATTTTTATGTTTTATTTATTGCTGTAATACAAGTGCCTGGAGCAAGTACCTGGCATAGAGAAGATGCCATTAGTGGCTTTGGGGATTTTGTTTCTTCCTTTTCTTGGGGACTTAAGGAGTGGGGGAGGGGTGCATAGTCCCTGGTGCCATCTGCTCACACTGACACCCACGGGGATGGCGATCACTTGAACTGGACTTTGAACATCAGCCAGGCAGTGTGCTGCAGAGGTGTCCCTAGGTCCCAGCTGTACAACTCCTTTGGGTCTGGAGGGCCTCTCTGAGACTTCCCCACTTCTCTCAGGGATGCAGAAATCATTTGGTTGCTCCATGCCTGAGAGGACGCAGCAACTCTTCAAGGCTGTCTGAGGCTCGGTCTGCCCAAGTGCTTGCTGAGACTTTCCTTACTGGGCTCTTGCTGTCTTTCTGGGGCTCAGTCCGGCTCTTGGATCCCACAACTCTACCTGGGAATTCTGTTGTCTCCCTGGGGCTTTACTTTGGATCAGGGAATAAGGACCCTCTCTCTCTGGGTCCCATTGACATCTTTTCAGTGTTTTCCAGGACTTTTTTCCCATCTCTCTTACCTCACTTTCTCCATTCCCCTTCCCCAGGCTGGAAATTTTCCCCTAGCAGAGCAAGAAGGGTAATCTTGCTTCTATTCATCTCTTGTTTATGTTGGGAGTCCTTTCCATTTCTCTAAGGGCCTGGACTTTTGGAATCTAAAAGTAGGAGGAGAGGCCCTTTCTCCCTGCATCATACTCTCTCAGAGAATAAACTGGCTTCTTTAATGGGAAGAAGGATTGGGGCATGGAGAGGGAAAGGTTAGGGTGGGGGAAATTGTGAAATATTTAAGACTATAATCTCACCACTTGGTGATAAGAATGACAACAACAGGAATGATCTGATGCACATCTGTTGAGCACTTCCTGTATGCCAGGTCCTCTCCCAAGTGCTCTATATATGGCATCTCCATTAATCGCTGCAACAACTCCATGTGTATTTATTATTATGTTTATTTTTCATAAGAGCAAATGAAGTCTAGCGAGGGAAAGGGATTTGCTCGGGTCCCACATTTTGCAAATGATGGGTGTGGGCTTTGCACGCAAGCCTGCTGTACCAAAAGCTGTGCGTAACCTTGCACCTACTGGCCTCTTGGCAACATCCCTGGAGACACCCAGGACACCAGGCCATGTAAATGGGGAATCAGTTAATTATTCCACACTCCTGGCCCCTCATCCAGCAGGAGTGGGGCTGCCCTGCCTCTTCCTTCCCTGCCCTGGGAAGGGGTGGGTCGTCTCCATGCGCCCACATGCGGAACCTTTCCCTGCAAACCTGGTTTCTTGCTCTGCTTCTGCTTCAGTACATTTCCAATCCCTCTCTCTCTCCCCCTCCCTCTATTTCTCTCTTTTTCTTGGTTTGGCTTTACAAATAAAATACAAATTTAGCCAAGTGCTTATACCACAAAAAGGGAAGAAGTGATTAGTATAAGCAGCAAACGGAGCCCAGGGGTTAACACCCTGTTACCACATACGAGGGCTTCGCGGGGAGAGGACCAAGGGTCTGTGTTTCTCTATTCTCAGGGGCCCTCCAGGCTTCCCTTCCTGCTTCATGCAGAGGAGAAGACGTCCTGGGCCCCTCCCCAAACAGCAGTGCCTTTTTCAAGTAGAAAGCCTGCAGCTTCGGGAAGGCTTCCAGCTCTAAATTATCTCTATTGTCAGAGGACTGTTACTCTGAAAAAACAAGCTGACTCTTAGAAATCAAGTATCAGACATTCACATCTTAGTGTGGCTTAGCTGAATTAGCTAGCCAAGATTCAGATTCTTAGGGGACAGTCATTTTGATGGCAGTGGGGAGGGAGGAGAGGAAATTTGGAACATGGTACAGTCAGTTGGCCTGTGGAGCTGCGAGAGAGCTCTGGGCAGCTGGCCGAAGGATGTGTGTCTCTCTGCAGGTGATGACTCCATCAGTACCCTGGGCCTGATCCTCTGTGTCGGGCTTTCGCTGCTGCTCGTGTCCATCCTCGGCTACAGCCTGGCCAGGTGGTACCAGCGTGGGTACTGCTGGGAGGGTGAGTGAGAGCTGGACCCTGTGCCCCCAGCTCAGACCAGCCCCTCCTCTCCTGTGGCGTTTGGCCACACCAAGTGGAGCTGCAAACTCTTCAGCATGGCGTCATGCAAAAATATTTCCTGCGGTGGCCGCAGTGGTTGAAGACTTGGGTGGGTGGCTGAGCACTTGAGGTGTGGGGGGTGGGGTCCTGGGGCCTTCATTGAGGGCGTGAGGGCTCTTCCCCACCCCCACCCCCCAGCAAGCAGTCAGCTTCCTCTTCTCTCAGAGCTCAGAGGAGTCCTTCTCCCGGGCCTGTGTGGGCCTCAAGGCTGAGGGTGACGGGCTAGACAGGCCACGTTCCAGGTGTCTTCTCCCCTGCCTGTGGGTCCCGGGCCCTCTCCTAAGCTTGCTGATGCTTCAGCCTCACTGGGCATCTCCTGGAATTTGCTGGGGCTCTCCCAGCCCCAGTCCATATGTGCGCTTCCCACAGAAGCTGGGAGAACTGGGAGGGTGTGCTGGACTGCCCAGAGGCAGAGAACGCTTCCCGGATCTGCACTTAAGTTCAACAGCTTCCACAGATGTTTGTTGAGCACCTACTATGCGCCAGTACACTTGTGCCTAATACGAGTTTTAAAAAATTTCCAGGCAAAGATGAAATTCTTGTCTCTGTTTTTTATAGATGTTGATGTGAGGATAAAGTCACAGAGTTGGAAGGTGGTGGAGTCAGGATTCAAGCCTCCTTCCCAGAGTAATCAGTGCCCTTGATGGCGGGGTCCCCAGTGGCAGGATCTATCCTCAAAAACCTGGTGCTTCTGTCTGGAAAGAAGGGGTGTACCCATGGGTGCGGGGCAGGAAGCAGACAATGAAGGAGCCTGGGAACCTCCCACTGCATCCTGAGGCCCAGCCTAGCCACCCCACGCCTCCCAGACAGGGGTGAGAGAGCACCAGGTGCTCCCAGAAGAGTGATGGGCTGCTCTCCCTGGAGGTGCTAACCCTCTCTTTTCTGATTCTCTTTCTAGGGCCTAATTTTGTCTTCAACTTGTACCAAATCCGGTGAGTAGATTCAGGGCAGATCTGGGTGGGATGGGCATTGGGGGTTGGGTATGCTTGAGAAAGAATCAAAGATGCAGCTCAAATTTACTGCCTCCCTTCCCTGTCTCCTCCCCAAGTCCCTAAGCAAACAAGAGAAAAGGAAGGAGCCAGGGTCCGTTTAGAAAGTTCCATGAGTGAAAACTTGAACATGGACAGGACCATGTAAGATCCGGATGACAGTGATTCTCTTAGCATTCAGCCCCAGGCAGGATCCATCCATCCATTCATGTATTCACTCACCCATCATTTATTAGGCAAAGAGCTACTGTAGCAGGTATTGTGGTGCTAGTTTCTAATGATACAAAGATAACTGGGCACAGCCTCTGTCTTCAAACATTTCACTGTCTGTGGCAGACACCTGCCTGATTACAGACGATATAATCTCAGGCATAACATGCTGTCAAAAGAGAGGAGCAGATGAAGACAATCAGGTGTTCAGGGAGTGGGATTCGAAAAGTCCTCTCATGCTAAGTCAGCTCATCTGCTCTCTGCCACACAGCAGGCCTGCTCCTCATCCAGCCTGAGAGATGGGGTAACTGATTCTGGAAGCTAAGTCAGTGAGTCAGTGAGTCACTGCCAGGAGTTCTTCCCGTGCTATGGTCCCAGGCAGAGGCCAGGTTCTCAGCCCCGATAACTTGATTGGATCGTCTTTCTCAGGAACGTGAAGGATCTGGAGATGGGTCCACCCTTCACCATTAGCAGCCACATCAGCAGTCTGGATGGCGGCTACATGAAGTTCTCCGACAGGCTGGTCTGATGAGGCGAACATCAGCTTTCTGGAGCCCCAGAGAGGTGAGTGGAAGTTTGGTGAGCTCCTGAGTGAGTTTGATGTACCAGTGTGGTCCTCAGATGGTCCAGGCACCCAAGTCTAGCACCAAGGACTGCTGGAAACCCACACATGATTCGGTTCATCCCCAGCCTTCTGGGGGGTGAGTGCTGTAGGAAATGATCCCAGGAATGAAAGCCTGGGGTCACATTGTACCCCCCACCTCCTGCTAGCACTGGGTCACACCTTTTCCAATGGACCCATGTCCTGCCTGCCTTTACTGGGGAAGTTCTATTTCTAATCAGATGGAAATTTCTAGAATAGAGCTTTCTATCTCAACCCTTTGCTCTGAGATGAAGTTTGCAGATGACCACTCTTTCCAAGAAGCATCACTATAGAGCTTCTGAACTTTCCAAACTTCCTAAACCCAGGGGTCAACCCTGCTTCCGGGCTAGCTGACCTTTTGGTCACACCTTTCCTTGCCCACCTTCAAGGCCATCCTTCTCACAGCACAGTTGCTTTCTCCCATCTAAACATTTCCTCCCTCCAGCAGTCCCTCACAGACCCTTGGTTTCTCTCTCATCTCTTCTCCACAGAACTCCACTCTCAGCTCCTCCGTGTGCTCCTCCCTCTGCCCAGATATGATGGTTTAGAGGAATCCTTCCCAAGACTCACCTCTTTGTCACTTTCCCTTTTCTTTTTCTGCAGGAGGAGGCTCCTGGCTCAGCACCTGCCCCTCCTGGGCTCCCCTGCCTTCACCGCCTGGGTCTTCCAGGCCTGGCTTGGCCCCTCTCATGAACATTGAGGAGTCTTCTCTGGGGACACCACCAGCCTGTGGCACAAAAATCCCTGGGAGAGTCAGGCCTCTGAGGACAGAGTCTGTGGAGTCACAGTGGCTTTCTCACAGAAACAAAGAGACAGCCATTTTCCAGGGAGGAAGGGCTGGTTCCTGGGAGGCCCCAGAGCCTGTGGACAGAGTTCCAGGTACCCTGGAGAGCAGAGCCCTCCTAGCTGGGTGGTGTGGGTGGGGCCTGGAGACTCCAGCGGGGAGCGCTACGTGGGGCAGCCCCAGTCACTTCCCTGCAGGACTGACACAAGGGCCAGAAAACCTGTCTTGTCCTCCATAGGCAAAGTCATGTGGGAGGGAGGGTGATTCCAGATGCTTTTAAATCTTCCTACCGGAAGCCAACTTCCCCTAAGAGCCGCAGCCTGAGCTGAGGCCTTGACTCAGCCCTGCCCCCTCTGCATTTGGTTCTGGTGCTTTCAACAAATCCCCCCACCTCACACCCCTCCCCATCCCGCAACCCCTCATGCCCTCCCACACACCTGTCCACCACCCGGTCTGTTTTTCCTGCAGCTGACCAGCCTCTGTGCCTCCTAAACCATTTTGAGGGCAGTTCTGAGAATGGTCTAGAAACACGTTCTTGTTTTCAGGTTCCTGTGATAGGGTGGGCATGGTGTGTGGACCTCTATCTCCCACGTTCTCTCTTTCCTGTGCAAGGCCTGCCTTATGATGTGGAAAGTGGACCAGAAATGGTGGGAGTGGGGAAGAGGAACCCAGATTAGCCTGAAAAAAAAAACCAGATAATGCACACTGGAGATCAAGAACCAAGTACAGCTTGTTGGACAGGAGAACAGTTTGCTCATGAGTCATCACTCCTTCCCTTGGTCTGTGCCCTACTGGACCCGAGGCGAGACCTGAACCAGGATATCGGTTAGTAGGTACTTAATGCAGATTTGTTCAGTCCAGAGACACTGAGTTCCTCGGGCATCTGTGGATGGAGCAGGGCCTGATGGGAGCCCTGCCACTGCTGAAAACTGCAGTTAGAACTACCAGCCACTGGTCTCCCTGCTGATGTCCCAGCTACAAGGCCGACGAGATGCAGAGACCTCGGACTGTGATAGGCGAGAAGGACAGGAGTCATGTTATTTGTCCTGTTATCCTCTCTATCCCGAGGCCTGATTTCTTTCTTGCTTTGGGTGCTAGCGGATTGCTGAGGAAGGAAGGAAGGAAGGAAGGAAGGAAGGAAGGAAGGAAGGGAGGAAGGAAGAGGGGGGCCTTACAGCTCCTATCGCCTTACTTCCCTCCAGGGTCTGGGGGCCATTCTCCCAATGTAGCTAGGCTCCAACTTAATAAACCAAATCTCTGGATTTGAAGGTCTTCAGCTGGGCCCCAACTCCTCTATTCCAGAGTAGGTGGGGGTGGGGAGGGGCCCCCTGTGACTGTGGATCCCCCCTTCCTTGAAGGCTCATTGGGAGAGGAGGGGGGAGGGGACATGGGCTGACTCTGGTATCCTTCGTCCTTGCATTTCAGCTCTGAGGGCTGAACCGCATTTCTTAACCCAGGGGGTGTCCAGCCTTAATAAACTCTCAGCTATGCCCTGCTCAGTGTGGATCTTGGGTCCGCAGCCCAGGCAGGGCTGTCCTAGGCCCCTGAAAGTGCTCAAGGGAAACCTTTAAGGATGGGGCCCAGGGCCCAGGTGGTTTTGGCCCCTGGTTCGGTGGCTTCAGGTAAGGAGACAGGGACAGCTGCCGAGGGCTGGGAGAATGCAGGGTATTTCCTATCCTTGGGAGCGGAACTGAGACTGGGCCACTTCCTCTTTTTGGGTCCTCTGACGTGTTCCCTGTCCTCTCTGCCTCCCCCTCGTTTTCCTGACTTCCGTAGTCTGACCGGCTAGCACAGCTTTCTCTACCCTGGATTCTACATGTTTTCGTTGGGGGCAGATCCGGCTCCTTCGGATATGATAATGCAGTGGATGCTGAGAAATCTGGTTCCAAGTCTGGTTGGTCTGGGCATCGGCTGGGCACCCAGACCCATGGCCATGCCAGCACCGCCCCCCACCCCACCCCACCGCCCAACTATTCTTCGTCTCACTGGCCCCAGGAGCCAGGAAGCAGTCACGAGCACCGGCTGTTCCTCTTTGGTGTCTTTGCAAGGCCCGTTCTCCTGCTGAGAATGCCTTCTCCTCTCCACCCCCACCCCCCAGGGGCATCTAGTCTCCATGGTTGGCTCAAGTCTCCTCTTTCCTGTGGCTTCCCTCAAGACTCTAGAGTCGATGCCACCCAACCAGGCAGGGTTACGTCCCACAGGTTTTTAGTAACTGCGAAAAGTAGGGTCCATGCAAGGAGCTTAATAAATGCATGCTGAGTGGAGAGAAACACCCAATGTGGCCACAGAAGGCGGCCTTGTCCAAGAGAAAGATGTCAAGGTGAGATGAGGAAAAGCAGCAACTGCTCATATGATACGCAGCCGGCAGAGTCCAATGTATTTGCATGCATGTTACTGTGTTTTGAAATGTGCTGCAACCTTGTGACGTGGAGATGATAATTGGCACCATTTTACATATGGAGAGACTGAGGCTCAGAGAGGTGAGATGCTTTGCCTAAGGCTGCACAGCCAGCCACTGACTGCACTGAAGCCAGAGTAGAGTCTGAGGCCTCGCAGGTGCAGCCTGATCTCAGGGCTGGTGGGAGGAGGGTTGCACACGGTAGAACAGGCTCTGGTCTCGACCTGTCCTGCCATGCTGTGTGGCCATGGGCTGTCACGTCACCACCCTGGGCTTCTGTTTCAGCATATGGCCATCCAGTGACTGGGCTGCTTTTCCAAGGCTCCTCTCTTTTACTTGAAGGAGAAAAAGAGGCTTGTCTTTTTTTTTTTTTTAAATCTCTGTACTCTCTGTGTTTAGCATAGAAACTGTCACTTAGTAGGCATTCAATACACAAAAGAGGCAAGTACAATACAGAGTGTAGTCATAACTCTCTAACTCAGGAGGTGGCAGCTGAAAGGTGATGGCTGTAGTTCCCTTAGACCCTGATGGTTTAGGGTCCTAAATATTACTCAGTCTTTCTTTGACCTTGGCTAAGTCTGACCAGCAGCCGAGACTGGAGCATTCCCAACCAAGCCCTTCTTGAGCAGGAATGTAAAACACTAACATTTGCTGAATGTGGATCAGTGCAAAGCAGGGACTTCAAATGCACTGTCTCACTTTATCCTCCCAGCCTCACAGGTGAGAGGACAGAGGCTCCGGGTCTGGTGAAATGATTTGCTTAAGGCCAGGCAAGAACGTGTTTTCTTTGTATCTCTTCCTCACTTTTAGCCTCTGCCCAAGCTAGCAGCTCCCCGAGCTCCCTGGCCCCCCCTCTCTGGTCTTGAATCTATTTCCCAGGTCCTCTGGTGTGGTGAGAAGGGCTTCTCAGAAGCCTGGGCTCTCCAGGCCCTGTCCTCAGCCCTGAGCTTCTCACTGAGCCATTCCTCATTCTTTCTTTTATTTTTTTATATTCCCTTTTGCCTCCAAATCATTAAATTCTGCCCATTCTTTATGTCAGCTCAAGTTTCACTTCCCCAGAGAAACTTTTTCAAGACCTATGGATGTTCTTGTCTTCTGATTTTTAATTACAAATACTCTCTGGTTCCCATAACTTAATTATTGATCATTCCCTTGTATTCACTCATTCACACAGCTTCTCTAACTGGCCAGGAACCATGCTAGGCACCATGGGGGAATCCAATCTCTCTTGAGATTAACCTCACTCTCTCCTATATGACGGGTACTGCTTGCAGGCAAAATTCAGATCTTATACCTTTCATGAGTTCTTTATGGTGCCTTGCACGCCTCTGGCCATAGCCAGGAACTCCTCGGGAAATTATGTTGAAGGATTCTTCAGTCTCTTCGGGGCATCTTGGGTGTTGCTTCATCCCTGGTCCAATCCCAGGTGCTCTGAAAACCAAAACTTTTGATTTTCTCTTCCTGTCCTCAATCGTGTTTAACCCTTTGATCATCAACTTTCTCCAGATCTGGGGAAAGTGCACACAGTGACTTTTTCTATTTGAGGGATAACCTAACGGATGACCAAACCCATGAAGAAGCTGGGCAGGTGAGGAGGGGGCTCTGCACTCCTCCTGCTTCCTTTTCAGTTGTAATGACCTCAGTCCATGCCAGCGACCCTGGAGGGGGCAGTGTCTCTGGTGCCCCTCTCTCTGGCCCAAGATTCTGAGAACCTCAAAGAGGGAGCAGATGGGTTTATCATTACTGTATTTTTAAAAGTGCTTAGTGATCAAAAACCATCTAGCAGCAGTGATATTTAAGCAGATCTGATACAAAACAGGAAGCCAGTGGCCTGGTGAATTCTCACACTTGGGGACCAGAAGTGAAAATATCCTGCCTGCCCAGAGCAGCAACAGGCCAACAAAACAACAGGTGGGGCAGCGCCAGAGACGCTGGTAGACTCCCTTTGCTGGACTTTTCCTGCAGAGCCATGGGGGTGGTCTCCCCCTCCCCAAAGCCCAGGATGAGTTTTCTCACACACAAGCAGGGAGCCATGGGGAGGGAGGGGGTGGAAAATGTAAAAAACCTCATCTTCAGGTCTAGCCCCAGCAGCTGGTGGGCCCCAGGTGCCTCGTTTGTATAAGGCTGCCTTTGGGCTTGAGGATTCTGAGGTCCCTTCCAGCTGCAAGGCTATTTCAGAGTGTGGGTGACTTCATTTTCTCAGTGCTGGGGGAGGGGGCCAGGGGAGGAGGGAGGCGGAGACACCTCTGAGTGTGTGTGTGGGGGGTGTGTGTGTGTGTGTGTGTGTGTGTGTGTGTCTACTGCAGAGGTGAGCCAAGGAAGAGAGAGATCATGTCTTGTTGCCTGCTGTATTCCCAGAGGGCCTGCCCAGAGTAGGTGCTCAGTGAATATTTGCTGAAGGGGTGAATGGCTGCATGTTCAATGTTTTCACGGTCCCTCACCTTGCCTCCTGACCACATCCCCTTGCTCTAGGCTTCCTGTTTAGTCTGTAGCCCTGAGTCCCTCCAACACCTAAGAGCTACGGGGTGAACACAGCAGGGAAGCGAATAATCATGGTATAATATGACGAAGCCAAGTAGATGACAAGCCTGAAAATAAAATCAAATTTATATCCTGCCTGCTTTCTTTCTGGCTCTGTCTAATGTCTCCCAAGCATCCATTCAGCCTCAGGCTACTGTTATCACCATTGCCATCTCATGTTTGGATATTATACTTCTTCAACATCTTTCACATGCTTTTCTCTGTGAGGAAATCCATTTGTTCAGGCATTCATTTATTCATCAAAAAAGTACTGAGCTCCTTTGCTATATGTTAGCCATTGGTTGGGTGTGAAGGATACAGAGAGAAATCAAGAGGAGTCTCTGCTCTCCAAGAGCTCACAGTGAAATGAAAACTAAATGTTGTACGTTCAATGATAGCAGTATGCCCAGCGCATTAATGAGAGGAGTCGGATTGAAGATTACTCTCTCCATTTGGCAGATGAGAAGACTGAGACCCAGAGTTGACATGACAAGATTGAGCTGAGAAAGGGTAGAACCCAAGTCTCCTGAGTTCCATTCCACTCCTGAGCACTCTTTCTACTCCCTGGGTCTGTCGCCTCTTCCCCTTTGCCCTTGGGGCATCTCCAGACCAACCGCCTTGCCTTGGAAGCCTGTCCATGGACTGGTCCATTCAGCCTGGGTGGACTGGTGGGCACTTCCTCCATGTGAGTGTCTTGCTTTCTTCACTCCATTGCATCATGCCACGCAGGGCTTGTTCTACCGTATGTGTGGTTTCTTTTCCCTTTTGAAGTGTGGACCCAGATCTCACAATATCTCAAGTTTTGAAAGAGTTTCCCAATCTCACTTAGCATAATCTAATAAATTGTGTATTTTACTCCCTTCAATTCAGTCCAACAAATGTGCATTGAATACTCTAGCTGGACCAAATGCCCCTCCTATGACCCCTGTGCACACCTCCATCACAGCACGTTCAGCTGGTGCCCCTGATGACCCCTTACATCCTCTTGGCTCCATCCCTGATTCTGGCCAGTTCTCCGTGGATTCCAGCCGACTTTGTGCTGACACGTCTCTTCTCCAGTGCCCACTGCATATCACTTGCTTTCAGCCCTGACTCCTTCTGCCCAAGGGGAGCCCATGTAGCCCCATGCACCAGCAGCCCAAGAGTACAGAGGAGTCAACATCTCTGGGAGAAGCCTTAACCAGGGGAGTTCAGGAGCTGATGGATCAGGACTTCTCCTGTCAATGCTCAGGGGACGGTTGGAAGAGGCTTCTATATGCTCCAAGGAACATCCCAGTGGGATCAGGGTCCAGTTGCTCCCAGCATGACCAGCTTGATAACATATTTTTGTTTTGGCTTTTCCTTCTCCTGTTCCCTCACTCTTGTTCCCTGTGTTGCCTTCTAAATAAACCACCTGCCCACAAGTCCTTGAATCAGGCTCTGCTTCTGGATGGGGCAATCTAGGCTAAGGCAGCACTTACCACCTTATACTGTAAGTCTGTCTGTATTCATTTATTTACTTACTCATGTATTCCTTCAACAAACACAAACCGAAGTTTGGGAATGTAAGAGTGAACAAAAGAGATAAAGTCCCTGTCTTTACAGATCTCATATATCATTGGGAGAGACAGACTAAACACATAAATAGATCATATCACTTAGATAATGATAAGTGCTCTGATGGAGAAAAGGTGGGGATGGAGGGGCAGAATAGAGATGGGACAGATACTCGGATAGGGTGGTCAGGGAAGATGTCTTCAAGGAGGCTCCATTTGAGGAGACACTTGAATAAAATGAGGAGGGAATGCAGGAGAAGATCTGGGAAGAACAAGGGCAAACGACTTGAGATGGAAATTAGCTTGAAGCAGAGTGGGCAGGGGGAGATTGCAGGAGGTGTTTCAGGAGAGTGGGCAGATACCAGCTCATCTGGATTTTACCTCTCATTTGGACCAAGAACAAAGGAGAGGGCTTCCAGCAGGGGAAATAACATGACCTGAGTCACTTGTTATATAGATCACATTAGCTACTGTATTAGATTAAGTATACGGTACAAATCATGCTATTAGACTAAGGGAGCAGGAGTGGAAACAGAGAGGCAGAAAGGGGATGAACAGTGGTCCAGGTGAGACATGATAATGGATTTGACCAGGATGATAGCATTAGGGTGGTGACAAGTGGTTGGATACACCATCTATTTGGGAGGTAGAGCTGATAGGACCTACCTGATGGATCAGATATGGGTAGTGAAGGGATTACTCCTGGTTTTTTGTTATGAACAGCTGGGTAAATGATGACATCATTTACTTAGGAGGGGAAGACTAGCAGAGGAATGAATGTGTGAGGGACTCAAGAATTCTGTTGTAGACATTTTTTTTCTTTTTGTTTTTTCTTTTCTTTTTTGTTTTTTTTCTCTATTTTTTTTTTTTTTTTTTTGCTTTTTTATTGGTAGATGTATTTTTGAGATGTGTGCTAGATATCTAAATGGAGCTGTTCAGGAGACAGTAGAGTTAGGGAGAAGTCCTCTTTGGGCATTTTGAAGTCATCAGCATCCAGATGGCATTTAAAGGTATGGATTGGGTGATACCATCTAGGAGGAGAGGAGAGAAGTACTGAGTTTAATAGAACAAGCAGCAAATCATCAAGTTATTCTTGAAAGGAGTGACTCTCAGACTTTAATGTGTATGGGAATCACCTGCAACTTGATCACCTATGATTTGTTTAATGAGCAGGTCCCTGGGAACTAGCCTTAGAAATTCTAGGCCTGGGGAGAAGCTTAGGAAGACAAGTACCCCCAGGTGATTCAAAGGCAGGTGATACTTTGAGAAACTGCCCTGGGGGATCAGTAGAGGAGAGGGTCGGAAGGGGAGGGCAAAGAATACTGCTAGAGTTGGCATAACTAGGTAGCAGGATCCTAAAGGATGTTTCTGTTCTCTCCAGGGCCATCATGAGGCCTTAACTTTCGCCAGCCCTTCCTTCCTTGTGCAGGTAGAGGTATACAGGTGTGGCACTCACACTCAGACCTTTGCTGGTCATGTATGTCTTCACCAGCACCCCTCCCCATCCCTACTCCAGAGCTAACCAGCCCTACAGATCAGTTGATTTACTAAAAACCCTCAGCTGCACGCTCATGATGGGCTGCGATTTTCCAAGGAAAAACATGGCACCAAGGACACTGGAGTCTGTAAGACAGGTGCCCAGCACAGGCATGGCTAAGAGCAGAGGAATGGCAAGCTGGTTTTTCTTTTTAAAAATTTTTTAAAAAATTTATTTATTGGCTGCGTTGGGTTTTCCTTGCTGCACATGGACTTCCTCTAATTGTGGTGAGTGGGGGCTACTATTCATTGTGGTGTGCAGGCTTCTCATTGCAGCAGGTTCTCTTGTTGCAGAACATGGGCTCTAGGAGCGTGGGTTTCAGTAATTGTGGCACATGGGCTTAATAGCTGTGGTTCTCAGGCTCTAGAGCACAGGCTCAGTAGTTGTGCATGGGCTTAGTTGCTCCGCGGCATATGGGATCTTCCTGGCCCAGGAATTGAACCCGTGTCCCCTGCATTGGCAGGTGGATTCTTAACCACTGCCCCACAAGGGAAGCCCACCTGCTTTTCTTGAGGTAGACAATCATCAGGTGAGTATTCTAACTGTACATTGCCTGCAGAGGGTCTTGGTGGTCTTTTCCACTCCTTTGGCTGTGGGCTAAACCCAAGATGGTCATAGCACAAAGGCATCCATGTCTGAATCCTCCGCTCTGAGCCCTCACCCAGCGCCAGGTCTGCCTTGCCAACTGCTGGAGAATGTTCTCCTTGGCTGACTTGTCATATCAACTCCAGAACTCACCATCTTCCCCCACACCCATGTCTCCCTTTCACGGCCTTATTTCACTTTTCTCATTAACCACATTCAAGTATGATTAGTAGCTGACTTCTGTTTCTCCCACTCCAGCCTGTTGTCAAATCTTGCCAATTTTCCTTTCAGAAGGAAAGTCTTTTGAATCTGTCACTTCCTCTCCCTTCTCACTGTCTCTGCTCATTTGATTGGGTTATTGTTTAAGCCTCTGCTGTGGACTGAATGTTTTTGCCCCCCCCCCCCGCCCCCATTCATATGTTGAAGCCCTAACCTCCAATGTGTTGGTATTAGGAGGTGGGGCCTTTGGGATGTAATTAGGGTTAGATGAGGTTGTGAGGGTGGAGCCCTCACAGTGGAAAAAGTGTCCTTATTAGAAGAGGAAGAGAAACCAGAGCTCTCTACCACCCCTCCCCCCATCCCACTATGGAAGGAGAAGGAGAAGGGGCAATCGTGAATTTTTAGCTTCATCTGCAAGTCAGGAAGAGAGCCTTCACCAAGAAATGAATCTGCCAACACCTTAGTCTTGGACATCCTGGCCTCCAGAATGGTGAGAAATAACTGAGTGTTGTTGAAGCCACCCAGCCTACGGTATTTTGTTACAGCAGCCTGAGCTGACTAATACAACCTCCTGTTCAGTTTCTCTGCCACTTGTCTCCATCCCTTGTGTGGATGTTAGTTTCTTTGATGGCACTTATCACTGCTTATAGTAATATATATGTTAGTCTGTTGAATAGTTTGGTGACTCCCATCATAACCAGATGGCACCCTCCACCAAGCTGTACATCTTTTGTTCACCACCCTGGACCCAGGGCCAAGCACCATGTCGGGCACATACTACGTGCTTAATAATGTTTTTTGAAGAAATGAAATACTGACAAGGAGTGCCTCCAACCAGTTCTCCCTGTCTTTATTGTGGATTTGCTTTAAAAGAAACCCCCAAACCTATGAGCACTACAGGAAATGGATGAGTCATGCCTTCCAGTACCTACTGTCCTCTAGAATGGGGTTTGATACAATCAGCCCTAACTGCTGGAACTACCTCACATGATTACCAGCATGCAACACACGGTGACAGCCCCCCTTCTTTGCTGTCTGCAGGCAGGGCTCAGAGACCCTCCACCTGCATTGCCCTCTGGGATCCATTCCATGCAGTGGGTGGGACCATCTCAGGGGTCGTGTGTGTTCTGTGACCGTGTGTGCTTTGGGAATGGGGTGGGGAGGGATGGAGATCTTTGGGGGAAGACGAGGCAGACTCTGACTACAGCTATTTACAAACTCGGGAAAACACAGTTCAATAGAATTTCCTCTTCAGTCAATGTTGGCCCACTTCCCCTCTCCTTACTAAGAGGAAGTTCCGTTAGCTCATAGAAACATAGAATCACCCATTCCTCAGCTTGGAAAAGCCCTCGAAGGAGGTTTCTCAGTGTAAGAACAAACGGGGCTGTCTCTTGGGGACTTTATTCCAAATTCCCAAGAAGCCTGGCAGTATCTCACTGCTGTTGGAAGAACTCTCTCAGTTTCCCCCATGACCCTGGCTGTGCTGGGTGGTCAGAGAGCAGCTTAAAAGTGGCGGAGACCCAGCACAAACTCCCACTTATTCCACAGAAGGGAAGCCTGTAGCAGAGCCCTCATCCTCTGACTCCACCCTCTCTTTCGAACTACCCCGTGCTGCCTCTCTTCCATCCAAACTGGCCCCAGTTTCTGAAGAGGGATTCCTCTTACTCTCTGAATCTTCTACTCACGTCTCAGCCAGCCTTCATCCAACCTGCCCCAGAGGGCTTTCCCTTGGGGCAGACGCCACCTCTAACACTCATTTCCAGAAGAATGTGACCAACTCCACACCTCTTAACAATTTGACAAGGAGGCCTTCAGGGCAAAAGTCTGAGCAGGTTCCAAATGGTATGAGATTAGTCAAATTCTCTGAAGATGATAGATCAGTGCTTCCCCAGAATTGGTTATTAGAGTAAAAGGGGAGCGGCATCATAGGAGATGACAGGGGAACAGAGACGCGGCGTCCCCGGCCACCTCCTGGAGAATCCGGGCTGCTCCACCTGCTGGGCTGAGCTGCGGAAAGCCTCAAACCCACATGCGGCTTTTCGTGGAAGGTGGAGGTTGCTTTTAGAATTGAGGGCAGATGGCTTCCGCACTTATGAGAAGCACTCCTGGGACACACTTCCAGGTTGGGAGGAGCAGCTGGTGGGGCTCCAGGGATGCCTGGTTTGCTGTCTGCCTGGGAGGGAGGGGCCGTTAGGATCTCCTTTCAAGTTATCAGAGTTCACATCCAAAACATAGTGTTTTCCGTCCCACGGTTTCCTTTCCAGTCTTCTTACAGAACCCTCTGCACACTCTTTTACTTACATTCATTTTCATTCTTTCATTACATTATATGCCCTTTACATTACGTTGCATTCATTACATTTCCTCACTTTCAGCAATTTCGTTACATACTTAACATGCATTTTCGTGATCTCTTTCATTTTCACCCGTTTCCAAGAAAAACTTTCCATTTCTCTTTACAGCTTTAAAAGTCAATGACAGCTACTTATGCCTAGAACACCACACACCTGGCATGTGTTAAACTCTTTACGTGTGATCTCACTGAAGCCTCCTGACATCCCCACGAGGAATGATTATTTCCATTTCACAGATGAGGAAACTGGGAGTTAGTAAGAAACTTGCCCAAGGTCACAGACAATAAATGTTAACATGAGGACTTGGACCTGATTTGAGCCTAAGTCCTCAGTCTTGGTACCTTAAAGTGACATCACACAACCTACTCATTTATCATCCTTGATCATTAACAACTTGATGCCTCTACCAGCCATTGTGTTATCAGGAATCTGATTGGTTTCCCGAGATTCCTGCGGTTCTGACAATTTCTCGGAAGAAAAAACAGACATCACACATTTACAGAGCACACTCATACCCACGCCCTTGGTGGAGCCGCTCATCCTTATGAATGCAACAAGTCAGGCAACATTTTCTGGTTTCACAGATGAGGAAAAGTGGCTTCCCCAAGGTCACACGGCTAGAAACAGTGAAGCTGGAACAAGGACTCCTAGGCTCTCGAAATACCAAGAACTCTTTCCCTGTATCGTACTGCCTCTTCAACAAATAAATGAACAAAATAAATAAATAAACCTTCCAAGGAAATGCTGAGAAACCCCTCCTTCACGCCTGTTTCTAGAGGGAGTTATTATCAGACTGGCACCTACGAACATTCTGGCAGAGAGGAAGGTGCTCTGGTTGGATTCCCTGGGCCTGATGTCTATTTTCAGGATGCCACGGAGAATACAGGGCCAAGGATGACTTACGGGGGGCATACCCCAGGCCTGTCACCCCTCCCACCTTCCCTGGCCACGGACTGTAAACTGGCTTTGCAGACAGATTCTGAACTGTGGGGAAGCAGGGCCCACACCTGCCCCTCTCTGGGCCCATGGTCTGGTCGTTCTCTCAGCACAATGCCATGTACTCCTGCTACACCCGTTAGCCCTCGGCATGGGAAAGAAGCCAGCTCTGTGCAGACATGTCTTTCTCCCTTTCCAGTGTCAGGTGGGGTTGGAGATGTTACCCCAGAAGACAGCCTGGCTGACATCCATCTTGGAGGGCCCCCTAGAGATTCTTTATGTCACAGATGGGATAACTGAGGCCTTCTGAGAAGTGGCTGGCCCAAGGTCGCACAGCTGATCACTGGGAGAACAGAGATCCCAGCCCAGTGCCCTGTCCTGTAGCTGGACGTCAGCAGCAGACAAAAGTGCAGGTCCTAAGCCTGACCCTCTTGGGCAGATAAGGTGGTATCCAAGCCCAGAAGCCACCTGAAGGCCTCTGTTTTGACCAGTACAACCACCCATAGTTTCCCTGGTACTATCAGCAAGACGGTGGGGGCAGCAGGGTGAGGCAGTGTGTGGCTTGGCCACTCCAAGTGCCCCAAGGGGAATGCTGCTCTATTTGCTCGAAAGAGGGGCTGTTTACAGATGGACACAAGACATCCCCAGAGCACTGGGTTCTGAGCCAGAAGCCCCCTTCTGGATCTCAGCTGTTTGGACCCTGCTCCCTCTTTCCTCCACTAGAAATGGCCCCTGCGGCGAGGCCCCGAAGGCTCCATCCTCCCAGCTCTCCATCTTGCTGGAGGCCCTGACACATGGCTGGCCTCAGCGGGGAGGCCTGGCTTTCTGTGCTGACTTCAGCCTGGTGGCCTCACAACTCCAAAAAGCCCCATGATCCTCCTGAGCAAGCGGTCCTTCACCATATGGGAACTGTCCCCAGGAGGTGGAGATCTCTGCCCTGCCCTTCTCAGCTCTGCCGGAGTCTGCGGGGCCCCGTCTGCAGGGCAGGCTCACGCCACCCGTGTCCCCTGTGCTGGTTTGGCATCCTCCTGCCCTGGACACCTACTGGGCCTGGTGCTGGCCCCACTGGGCTTGCAGAAGAGTTCCCAGACTGGCCTTGTGCTCCACTTCTGTCCCCTGGGGCCTCTCCTCTGGGTTCAGGCAGGGTGCAGCTGAAATCAAAAGCAGCCCCTTAGCCCGAGTCACTCATTTGAGTGCAGGCTGGAGATCAGGGGCAGGGTGACCAGGTCTGAGTCAAAGCTGCCCAGGAGACTGCCCGGGGCTGCCATACATTCTAGAGAGGCAAGATCATGGGCAAAGTTCCAGTCAGATGTTCCCAAGTCACCACAGCTGGGCAAGCCCAGGAGGGACCAATCCGCAGTGGGTAGGTTCCATTGTCCAGCTGGGGCCCCTGAAGGAGCAAGGGTCATTTCTGGGGGGTCCTGTTTCATATAGCCCTTGGCCAGGGCTGGTAGAGGCCAGCCTACTTCAGCATCTGAGCACGTCCTGAATTTGGGGTCAAGGCCGTCTGCTGAGGAGGACTCTTCTTCCAGGCCGCCTGCCTCGGCTGCCTTCTCCTCTGGGCAGCGGGTCTGCTTCAGGTAGCCCTGGAAGGCCTCCGCAGCTGGGTCTTCTTCTGCGGCCACCTCAGGTCCCAGGGAACTAACATGGTCCAAACCTGAGCCACCCTGAACATCTTCAGGCTGCCCCTCAGAGTTCTGGACCAGGCCAATGCCACTGTCATCCTGGTCCCGGCTGTTTCTCCCCACCTGCAGCTCCCAGTTGGGCTCCGTGCCCAGATTCTGGCGGGGCTCCTGCAAGCAGATCCCGCTGTCCGTACTGCTGCTGCCACCACTACCGCAGCTGTCCTCCAGCAACAGAGGCGCCCCCTTTCCCAGAGTCCCCCCGGCCTGGGGGCGGGGGGCAGAGAGGAGGAACTGGACCTCATCAGTCTGTAGTGATGGCTTGGCACTGCTGAAGCCACTGTCCGTGCTGCCGTGCAGCTCTGAGTTCCTCAGCTCTGGGGACACCTTGGGGAAGGCCTCCTCGTCGAGGGGATGGATGGTGTCTTGGGTCTCCGGGGAGGAAAGTTGGCCGATGAAGCTGAAGGGACTGGGCTTCTTGAAGACCTGGGGAGGAGAGGGCAGAGTGAGAGAGGTGGTGGACGGTCACCTGCAGGCACCCACCCCAGTGTGGCCATTGGAGGCCAGGGGTCCAGGAGGTACTGCTCCAGCAGGCGGGCACTGCAGAGCCTGTACCACGCTGCCACTTGCCCTTTTGGTTTGGTTTCAGGATTGAGTTTTCCTCCTCATGCAATTCTCAGTTTGACTCAGGCCAGATACGCAAGAAGCCTGTATTCTCCGAGCTGAGACAGAATGACAGGCAGAATGGGAGGCTGCAGGGAAAGGGGAACATTCCCACGTGGCTCCTTCAGCAGTGCTTTTCAAACCCGAGAGCAGGTTGGACCCATCGACATCTTGAAATGTGTTTCAGGCTTTTTTTTTTTCACTATGACCCCAAATATGAAATGTGTTACATAATAACCTGTATATAAATAACTCATAAGTATATAACTCATATATTGATATAACTGAAATCAATTTCACAAAATAATACTTATGGTTACTACCTGTGCACCGTGATCTATTGTATTCTGTCCTGTCCTATCCCATCATATCCCAGGCTATTCATTTCATCTTTGAAAATGCTGGATGTGAGACACCAAGTTAATTTCTCCACTCCCTGAGTGTGACTCACATAAACACAAGCCTGGCTGCAGCGTGGGGCAGTGAAACAAGCACAGAACTAGCAGCTGAGGAGGCCTCGCTCCCCATTAATTACCAAGAGTCCCAGGGAAGTCCCTTAACCCCACTCCCCCCTTGCTCTTCGGCCCCAGATACACTGTATTCCTTCTGCTCTGGACAGTGCTGTCTCAGGGCCTTTGCACAGGCTACTCCTGGTTGGAATACTCTTCTCCTAGCATTATGTATGGCTGTATCCTCCTTATCATTCAGGTTTCGGCTCAGATGTCATCTCCTCAGAGAGGCTTTCTCAACCACCTCTGCTAAAGCAATGTTCCAGACAACTCTCTTCCCCTTAACCTAGTTTACTTTTTCCTAGCTCTCAGTCCCTGGAGTTATTTTTTTTTGTTTTCTGCACAGACACACACACACATACATACACACACACACACACACACACATACACACACACACACACTCACTCCCCACCCCGAACAGAATAGAAGCTCTTTGAGGGCACGAGTCATCTGTTCTTGTTGGCCACTCTGTTCCCAGAGCTTAAACTGAGCGAGCACATAGTAGGCACTCCTAAGGTTTGCTGACTGCCTTACTGACTCACTGTTGCACATCTGCCCTTGTTCCCTTTGCACATGATGATTCTAATGCAACCCTAATTGGTTGGATCCCTATTGATATCGTATAGCTTGGTGACTAAGGATGTGCATTCTGGAGCCGGACTTCACCGGTTCAAATCCCAGCCCTGCCTCTTATCAGCTGTGTCACTTTGGTCAAATCATTTATCCTCTCTGTGCTTTAGTTCCTCCTACGTAAAATGGAAATAATGACAATATTGCTTCCTGATGTTGTGGTTCATGCATGTCAACTACTTAGTGCCTGATACAGAACAGTGCCTGGTAAGAGAAAGCACTCAATAAACACTTGGTGAATTGACTTTTACTCTCCAATAACTGTCTAAAGAAGCATTATTCTTTCTGCTTCCTAGAGGAGAAAACTGAACCTTAGAGAAGTTAAATGACTTGTCCAGAGTCACACAGAAGCAAGAAACAAATCTGCGATTGGTACTCAACTGTCCTGATTTGTAATACCCACTCGTATTGCTTACTTTGCTTACTTTGCTAAATTGGTGAAGATCAAAGCAGCTAATGAATGAGAACAGGCCAGGGCATGCGAAAGTGCTTTGCGCTCTCTAAGTTATTCATAGAGCTAGTAATGACTATGATCACTAGAGGAAGGAAATGGGGCTGTACTTATTTTGAGGAGGAAAAAACTCATGAGGACAAGTCAATTCTGTTGTCCAAACGTCCAGAAGGAACAAAAAAACCAGAGCTTGCTTGTCATCTCCTTTGGCATGTTTGTATTTATGTCTATTTCACTGGTTTGCATTAAACTTAATAGTTGATTTGTTGGCTGCCCCACCAGACGTAGTCACGCCCCTTGCGACCCGTGGCTGCATCACTCAGCTGCTTTTGTATGACATTTTGCATGTTGTAGGTGCTTGGTAACTGTAACTCAATTGCCACCTCTCTCTTACTAGATGTCTTTCCTCAAGCTCAATAAAGACTCCCATCCAGTGGTCCTTTCCCACCTTTCTGCTTTCCAGTTATCCATCCCTGAGGCAGGCCCCTTGGCGCAAGGCAGCCGCACCCTTCTTCTCTCCCCTCCATCCCCATCCCCACTGAGTTCTTACTCAAAATAATTTCAGAGGGCCTTTTTCTCTCTCATTTTTCCTAGAGATCCTGGGATCCCTGCGGAGGGTCCTCTTCCACCTGTGAACTTCCCTAGGCCCCTGTCTCCCTGACGGAGCCCACCCTTCCAGCCAAGCCCTTGACCATCACAGTAATGCCAGCTGTGGGGACTGTCTTTGGTCCAGTTTGAATCCCAGATCAGAGATGGGCTGAGGTTTGGAAATGCTGCTCAATGCAGCAGGTTGAACTTTCGAGGCCGGCTGACGGCAAATGCAGCGTTTGTCAGCACTGTGTAGCAGGAGGAGAGCCTATGGGAAGGGGGGAGATGCTGCCTCCTCTGTGAAGCCCTCCTCTCAGCATCCTCTCCACTCTGCGCTCTCCCACCCTGACAGCAGCCCTTTGTCTTCCTGTTCCAGAGCGCTCATCACCAGCCTCTAGGGGTGGGAAAGGCTGGGCTCCGGCCCTGACTCTTCCGGGCTGTGGGACCCTCTGCATGTAACAATCTCTCTGCGCCTCGGTTTCCTCAGTTGTAAAGTGAGGCTATAGCTACCTGACTGCGAGGTACTGATGCACAGGGGCTGGTCCGTGGCCAGTTGTTAGCAAATAGTAACAAATGGCTTGTGGCGGTGGGGGGGGGGGATTACTGTGTCTTATCTGGGGCACCACAAGGCAACATTCTCCCTGCTGGGCCTGGCATTCGAGTCCTCCCTCCGCCCCCACGCTGCTTGACGGAGGTGCCTCTGATAATGTCCGGGCTGAGGGCACGGACTGCCTGGGAGGGCACTTCCTGCCTCCCGGAGTCCTGGGGGGGCCGGGAAGGATGGGGCAGTGGCCTCCGCATGAGACTCACCAGGACGGCGGGCAGCTTTCCCCGGCGCCGCACATACAGCTGGAAGGCCAGGAAGAAGCCCAGGGCTCCGTAGAGCAGCAGGACAAAGGTGAAAAAGATGCTGAGGTTGGTCACGGTGAAATCTGCAGGCCCAGAGAGAGGGGTTTATGGCCTGGTGCTGTGGGGTGTGGAGGGGGAGTCCCCGGGGATCCCATGGCCCCTCTTAGGAGCCTCTCAGTGAGTGGCCAAGTGACCACCACCCCCGCCCTCCAGGCTACCTCTAGGCCACAACTCTGGAGGCCATGCCTGGATTCTTGGGAATCCCTGCCTGGACCTCCAACCTCTGCCCTGAAGGATTCCCTCACTAGACACATGGACTTGGCCTATCCAGCTCTCCGTGCAGAACTCACATGAAGGCACACAGAGCAGTGGGGCAGGATGCTACAGCAGGTAAGAAGGGAGGCTTTGGGAGCAGCCAGACCTGGGTTCAAATCCCAGCTCTACCACTTACTAGCTGTGAGGCTGTGGACAAATGAGCCAGCCTCTCTGAGCCTTAGTTTCACCATCTACAAAACGGGCAAAATAATAGTGCCTACCGCATAGACGGTTGTGAAGTACATGGCACTTATCACCTACCAAGCGGTTTATAATAGACCCCCTTATCTGTGGTTTTGCTTTCTGTGGTTCCAGTTACCTGTGGTCAACTGTGGTCTAAAAACATTAAATGGGAGATTTCCAGAAGTAAACAATTCATCAGTTAAATAGTGTGCCGTTCTGAGTAGCCTGATGAAATCTCACACTGTCCCGCCCTGTCCCGCCTGCAACATGAATCATCCCTTTGGCCAGCGGATCTCACCCGTGAGTAACTTAGTGCCTGCCTCAGTTATCAGATGGACTGTTGTAGTATCCAGTGCTTTTGTTCAAGTAACACTTATTTTACTCAATAACGGCCCCAATGTGCAAGAGTAGTGATGCTGGCAATTTGGGCATTCTCTTAAAATTTTCTTAAATTTAATTTATAAATTAAACTTTGTCATAGGTATGTATGTATAGGAAAAAAAACATAGTATATATACTTGCTTTCAAGGCATCCACTGGGGGTCTTGGAACATATGAGCCACGGTTAAGGGGGCACTACTGTACTTATGTTATCTGATTCTCATAACCACCTTAGGAGGTAAATACTATGATCACCCCTGTTTTTATAGATTAGCATCCTGAGGCCCAGAGAGGTTAAGCAAGTTGCTCAAGGTCGTATATTTCATAAGTGGTGAAGCTGAGATTTGAACCTAGATCTGTACACAAAACGATTTCTACATCAATGAGCGGATGTTGAAAAAGTTCTTAAGGCTCCCTGGCACACAGATGGTGCCTTACTCTGCTTCAGTGTGAGTGAGGCTTAGATGACAGTGAGCTTGTGAGTGTCTGCCATAGGCTGAAATGTACTATAGAAAAGGAAGGAGTCCCTCTGGTCATTGCTGGACGCTGCCCACACTGGACTGGGGGCACTCCCAGTGCACTGACTGTTGGCATGATTCGCCGGGCACTTGACAGACGTTGTCCTGCGTAGCCGGCTACAGCCTCCTCTGGGCACACCCTATCTTCCCAGCCAGACTGTAAGATCCTTGCGGGCAGGACCATGGCCTTCACACTCCATATTCCCTTCCCTCCCTCCCCTTCCCAGTACTTGGCTGAGAGCCTGGCACAGTATTTGCTGACTTTCGCAGCTATGGGAGACATCAGCTCAGTTCTGCTTCCTCTGAGGGGGAGGAGGGGAAGTTCTGAGAAGCCTTTGGTGCCCCCAGCTCCAAGAAAGGACAGCAGAGGAATATAACAAACAGGAACCAACACAGCTGACTGAGGGGGGCTGGGGAGGGGCTCCCGGGAGCACAGCGGGGCTCCAGGGGAAGCACCTGCAGAATTGGGAGACCTGGCTCTGTGGCCACACCCTGGAAGTTGCTTGTGGGTACTGAGCCTCAATTTCCATATCTCTAAAATGGGGACAATAGGAGCTCTTTCACAGGGCTGTGTGAGGATGGAGAGCTGTGTTGGGGTGGGAGGCCCGAGCACAGTGCCCTATATCGGCAGCCCTCAATGGATGCTTTCCGGACCTGTGAGGCCCTCCTTGGCTTCCTCCTGCCTCCCTCCTGCCCAGACAGCAGCCCTGACCAACTCACACTGTGGGGCGAGCGTGATGCACTTCTCCTCGGACCAGACCTCCTTGTTCACTCGGGAGCTGACAGACGGTTTCACCCTGACACAGAACTCTCCCACCCCTCTCGGCGCTGGGAGGCTGAAGTTTTCATATGCTACCTTGGCATGGGGCTGAAACGGAAACAACCATAGCAATAAACACAAGAGCCTAGTTCTACGGCACATGGAAGTTGAGAGCTGGAGGGGCCTTTAGAGATGCTCTAAAGCATTGCAGGCCAACCCCCTTCAATGTTCTTTTTCTAAGATAAAAAACCTTGCATTATTAAGGCAGCCCAAGATCTCGGTGATTACTATGATTTAGTTTGTATGAAAAGAGAAAAGGAAGTATTTTAGCGATACTGAGGACCTGGAGGGTCTGGAATCAACTGTGGTGGAAAGGAAAGAGGATGGATTTTGCAGATTCCAGATCCCCCACTTATGGGAGTGTGCTTGGGCATCTACATAGCCTCTCAAGAGTCTCATTTCCCCATCTACAAAAATCCACCTGCAAGGGGATCGGAAACAATAGTTATAAAATGTCTCCCGTGCCACCTGACACCTAGCAGGCATTGTCTTCACCTGGCAGAAGCACAGCTTTGAGGGCTGCGGCCATCTCAACTCCCCCCACCTGCCCCACAACCTCCCTCAACTCTACTGGCAAAGTTCCCCAGCGGTGCAAAAAAGGCACTTCCGGCCCAGGTGACAGGGAAGCCTGGCCTTGGTGAATCCCATACCTTATAGTGTCCCGGTACCTTGCGAACTTCAATCTCGTACTCCCGGAAGTTGTGGAAGATGTTTTCATATGTGTCGCCTGCAGGGGCCACCTTGGGCCTGGGGGGCTGGATCACCCCAAAGATGTTGCCGTTGTGTATCTCTAGCTTCACGCTGTCAACTGTCAGAGTCACTGGGTGGGGAGACAACACCATGAGGCCCGCAGGCTGGGGAGGGCCTGGGCACCGCATGCATGCCTGCCCTCCAGGGTTCAGCTTTACCCACCCTAAAACCTGGGCTACAGGTTTCTCAACCTGGCAGAACATAAGGATTTCCTGGGGAGCATGTTAAAAACACAGATGTCCGGACCCACTCAAGACACAGTGAATCTGAATTTTGGAAGCTGGGCCCTGGAAACATCTATTTTAAACACACTCCTCAGTCATGTTTCTGCAGCCAGTGGAGTACTGGACTGTGGGCAGGCATTTGGGAGACAATGACCTCTAAGAGCATCATTCTGACTTCTGTAGAGCAGGCTTGCCACATAGAGCATGGCCAGTCCTCACCTACAGAATGAAAGAATCCCATCACATCTGGGCTTATTCTTTTCTCTCTGCAGAAAGAAACGCCCAACTTTGCTTCAGGAGCACCTCCCTGCTTTGAAGCCTCACACCCTGATCCTGGGGAATTCATCCCTAAAGGGAGGAGGACCCAATCTGAATCCTGCCTACTGCTTGCTGCCCTCTGCTGAGGGCTTATGGCTTCGCTTCCTGTCCCAGAAGCCTGCAAGGACAGTCACCTGGCCCTCGTGACTCAGCTGCCCCAACTCACCCAGGACTTCTCTTCTGTAGGATAAACAACTCCAGTTCCCTTTTAAATCTTGAACTACTTGGCTGTTTTCATCAAAACCTTCTCCAAAGTCCTGACTCAGGCTTGTTTGGGCAACTAAATCCCCAGCCAGGAAGCTAGGCAGTTCATGGTAAGTTATGGGAACAGAGAGAAAAGTTCTAGACTAGCATGTCTGGCTGGAAAGGACCCTGAAAGCCATGTTCTAGGCCCAGGGGAGGAAAAGCACCTTCGTCCATGGAGAAGCGGGTGATGGGATAGGTCCAGTTTGAGTGCCGGTTTCCATCCACTGCCCGAACTCTGGCTCGGTAGCCATTGCTATGGTACAGGTCCAGGGTCTCCAAGGTGAGATCACAGAACAGCACCAGGGTCTGGTTACAGCTGGGGATGCGTTTCCAGCAGATGGGCTCTACTTCATACCTAGGGAGATAGTGCAGTAGGCATTGGGAGAGGAACTTGTGCTCAAATCTAGCCCCCTTAGAGGTGAAGCAAGAGGCAAGGGGAGAGCTCTCATGACGGTACAGCCCTCAGGGGTGCCCTCCAGTCTGGGGCATCTAGTTGCAAGGCGATCTCCCTTGGTTCTGGGACCCTGTACCGATTTCTCTGTTGTGCAGAGGACTCTTAGATTGGAATATGAACAACTCAAATGCCAGCTCCTTCAGGAAGACTTGCCACTCCCTGCAACACAGCCCAGTTCCTCCCTTCTCCCAACTACATCTGCAGTCCTTAGGGCTTCCTACTCTCCAACTGTCTTATGGATGCTTTTCCTGTTTTCCCAATGAGATGGAAACATCTTGAGGGTAAAGGCAATACCTTGGCTTTCTCACCCCAGAGCTCCCGGCACACTGCTCAGTGCATATGAAACTTGATCAGTGCTTGTCAACTGATGGATGTGTGGCAGGGTCCTCGCTGGTGTCATTTCAGTAACAAGGCAGGTATTTTCCCATGCCAGGGGGTTGAAGGAGATGGACTCACCCACTCCCTTACTCACCTCCCTCCTGTCTCCATCCTCCCTTTTGCTTACCTCAGGAGCTCCACTTCATAGTAGGTACTCTCGGACTGATTCTGGATGGGTGTCCAGTGGAGGACGTGGTGGAAAAATTCTGCTTCAAACCATGCAGATGGAGGTCTGGGCAGTTCTGTCCACAGGGAGAAGAGTGTCAGTACCAGAGCTAGCAGAGCCCCCCGCCACCCCGCCTAGGGAGGACGTGATGGTGGTGATGGTGGCAAGCATTCTAACAGCTCCCATTTAACCGAGCACTTTACCTTGAGCTGAGCACTCAGCTAAGTACTTTACATACATCATCTCATTTAATTACCACAATAGTCCTACAAGGTATGTATTTATTACCCCAATTTTACCAGGGAAGAAATGAAGGTTCAGAGAGGTTATGTGACTTGCCCGAGGCCAATGGGAGTAGTGAGGGGTAGAGTGGGCCCTTGAATCCAGATGTGTCTGATCCCAGTGCTAGTGTGGTGTTCTTAAAGCACTGTCCTGTGCTATCTGTGATCAGAAGCAGAAGTGCTGGCTGAGAAGAGACAAGCTGGGTATAATGTCTCCCACGTAAGAAGGCAGGTGCTGAGGGCTAAGGTGTGCCCACAGTGAGCTCTCAGCTGAGCTGGGGCCCTGGCTCTGCCCAATCCCTCTCCCTGCTCCAGCCCCATCCCAAGGTCTGCTCCCCATCCCCACACCTGGTCCCCGCCCTGGTCCCAGCCCTGGCTCTAGCCCAAGGTCCCCCTCTCTGGAGTTCTTTGGATACACGGATACCCTTCTAGTTGGCATCTACCTGTTTCTCTTCACAGAACCCCAAGCTGAGTGCTTGCCCCTTACCCCAGGGTTCTAGGAGGGCTTTACTACAGCCAGATGTCCAGCCTCAGGCTGAGTAGGACAGGCAGTCCTGGTTCTAGACTGGGCTGAGGATGCTTCCAGAAAGAACTGGCACCCTTGGCTCCAAGGTGAGATACTAAATACCAATGCCTCTTTCCACCTCCTGTCTTTGCCTCCTATCCACACACACCATTCACCATGGGAAACTAACTTCAAGAGCCTCAAACTAGTACTTGCTAGTGTGACTCAGGCAAATCATTTAACTTTGCTGAACTGGTTCTCTCATTTGTAAGAATGAGATAAATACACCTACTTTAAGAGTCTTGCCAATTAAATGCAATTAAGTACATCAAGGTCAATACCCTCACCCAGTACCTCCTCTCTCCTCCTCAGTCCCTTAACGTCTCTCCATCTGACAGCAACTCCCAGGCTCCCCCTGTTCTCCAACTTCTCATCATCTTTCTAATAATGCTTCTTTTTTTCTGACTGTCATTCTCACTTAGAAAGCACATTTGTTCCAGTCCCTTGCTTTCTTTCTTACTCTCTTTGATCCTCAAGTCTGTGTCTCGATTTCAAAACAGTATATAGAAAGTAATTTGTTACAGTGGGTCTTTGTGGTGTTTGGGCTGCACGTCCCCAGCTCAGCTCTCGATCATGTGAATGGTGACTGCATGTTTTACTTCGTATCCTGGCGTCATGTAGAAGCAGTTTCAGTCTCTGCTCTCCCTGCCTCTGCTCCTGGTCCCTCCGACTCCTGGCCCTTTCACTCTCTCCCTCCAGGATTTAGTCTTTTCAATTGCAGAAACTTTCCAGGATCTCTGGCTGGGTTAGGAGAGCTAAGGAATAGCAGGAGGGAGGAGGGAGACAGGTGGCAGTGGGAGTGCACTGGGGGCTAAAGAAGAATGGATGATCCCATGGGGGCCACAGGTCTGAGATGGGGTGACATGGCACGGGGCAGAAATAAGTTAATTGGAGAGCTAAGGGAAGGTAGAGTCAGCCTGAGATCAAAGTAATTCCCCAGAAGGACCAGCAGTCCCATCATTTGAACTAGAACAACAAAAAAGCCGGGGTAAATTTATGACTCACAGGGAGGAGGGTGGACGATGAGTTGGGGGTGGGGGTGGGGGATTCATTTAACTTCTCTATCCACACTTTCCCACCCCCCCCAATCAATCTCAGCCTCCTCCACGTCCACAACGGGCGAGCCTGAGATCCAGGCTTGCCAGAATGAGGGAGATTCGGGGAAGGGGGAGGATAATGGGCGCCCCGCTCCGCAGAGGGCCAGTCAGACCGGATTCTTCGTGGGACGCAGAGCTTTAATGTAGGAGTGACGACGGGTGGGAGAGGGAGCCGGGCGAGCGGGGAGAGGGCAGGGCTGGACCGCGATCCTTACCGTGCGCGCGGGAGCCGAGGAGCAGGCTGAGGAGCGCCGCCAGCGGCACGATCAGGCGCGGCAGCATCCTGGGCGCGCCGCATCCTCCGGAGCGGGAGCCGGACCGGAGCCGAAGCGGGAGCCGGGATGCTCGCCTCCCGTCCCGGCTCTGCCGAGATGGGACTGGAAACCTCCGGCCGCCTGCCCCGCCCACGCCCCGCGAGGCTGACGTCCAAGGGGGCGGGGCCTCGAGACGCCCCGCCCCCGAGCCGCGGCGTCTGGGAGCCAGAATCGCCGCGGAGCGCGCACAGCCCTGGCGGTAGAGAGGAAGCCAGGGGTAGAGCCGGGGATTGCTGTCCCGGGGCGGGGCCGGGCTCTGGCCAACTCTCACCGTCGTCGCCTCTCGGGGCCCCCAGTGTAGCCGGGTGAAAGCCGTCTGGGTAGCCTGGAGGTGTGTGCGTGTGTGCGTGTGTGTTGGGGCGCAAGTGGCGCGGGACAGCCTTGCCCCTGTGGGTGCGGAAGGTGGCGTGAGGCTGTCAGAGCAAATTTTACGGAAGAGTAGGGTTGGGATCCGCAGCCGCTCGGATTTGGGAAGCAGATTGTCCCAGGTGCTCAGGGGCTGTGTGAGAGGACGCGTGTGAGAGCCTCGGTGTTGCCAAATATCTTGACGTCGGGCTCTGAGCTAAACCAACAGTAAAATAGGCAGTCCTCTGCCTGCTTAATATTTTGGAAGGGGTGCTGACGACGTCTTCCAGTCTTTTTTGGTTTCCCTCGCCTGCCTGGAATCTCATGCTTAGAGTTTTTTTGTCTGTTTTGTTTTGTTTTTGTTTGTTTTGTTTTTTGTTTTTTCCTGCTGGGTAATAGCGCTCCGGAGAACTGGGTAAACGCCATCAGTCAGTTGGCTCATATGAGGCTTCGCTCCAAGTGCACAGAACATATCAGGACATGGGACACAAACTGTCCTCTTCACCGTTGTTGGGTGGTGACATATGCTTCAGACTTTGTGTGTGTATGGGGGCGGGGGTGGGGGATGGAAATCCCATCCTGTATGTGAGGATCTACCTTGGAACTAGAAAGACCTCATTTTTGGATGGTGGTTGGTGAAAGTCAGGGATCCACTGGCCACATGGGAAAAGTGTATGTGCGAGCCCAGCAGGACACCTAGTCAGTCGGGGCCACCCTAAGTGGACAGCTCTTGTTGTCACGCTTTCACATCTGCCCCGAGGAAGAGTCCTGGGGGTTATTAATGCGTGAGGATATTTTTTGCACCCTCTGTTGCTCAACTGAGAGATTAAAAGGTAGCCAATTGCTCAGAAGTACCCAGGCATGACCCAAGGGTGTGGCTACTGTTTGAAACGGCTTCTTAGTTCCCATTGACCTTTACAAGGAGGAATATGCTGCACTGTGTTTTTCTAAACTTGTCTTTACTTTTAGTTTTGTGCTGTGCTGTAAGAGTTTACAAGTCTGTACCCCCTCACCATTTTGAAGAAGGATCAGGATTCTTCATCCATTCATATGACATACATTTAATGCATATTATTGTGAGCTTGGGGATATAATGTGCCTGCACACTGTTGAGGCTGAGGATAAAATGGTGATGAAAACAAGGTCCCTTCCCCCAAGAAATGAACTCTCAGCTAGAGACAGAAAGTGAACAGAGATTTTTAATATGCTCTGGAAAGGGAAGTAAAGGCTTGCGTGGGGACACAGGAAACAGACACTGTGCCACAACTGGGGTCAAGGATAAGGAAGGCTTCCTGGAGGAGGTGACAACTAAGCTGAGACCTGAGGAATCAGTACGAGGTAGCTGGGTGAAGAGGGGACAGGGAGGGTGTTCCAGGCACAGGCAAGTATATGCTTAGATATGAGGGGATATGGCATTTTCTGAAGAATCCTGTAGAGTGGGTAAATAAGCATCCCTATTTTAAGAAGAGGAAACCACCATGACTGACAAAGGTTAATGTTTTGTTCAGGGCAGAGTCAGCATTTGAATGTAGACTCTTCCAGTGTATCCTGGTGCCTCAAAGAAGGCACCTAGAACAGGAGTTATGTCAGACGTATGATTACCATATTTTTCTCTTTTAAGAAATTCAGTGTTTATTTTGGTTTGTATTCAGTTATTCAATCTCAGTGTTGTGAAAAGTCCATCTAAGGTTCAGTGATTTCTGGTATTCATACCAGTATCGGGACAGATAATAGAAAGTAATTATAATAGTATCTTTCGTTTATTGAACTGTCACTACATATCAGTCATTCTGCTAAATACTTAATATATTATATCAGAGACTGGCTATCCCATTTCCTTTTCCTGGGCACACATGACAACTACATTTGCTAGCTTGCTTTGTAATTATGGAATATGTGACTGGGTTTTAACCAATGTAAAGTTGAATTGATGGGTGCCACTTTCGGGCCTGGCCTCTAACGCTGACTTTGCTATTCTGTCAGCCATTGGAGGGGGCCTAGTGGAGGACTCCAAGGGGATGGAGGGAGCTTGGGTCCCTGAATCACCTCTTGGAGGGGAGCTATTCAGGAAAGATACCCAATCTACATCAGCCTGTGACTTGAGTGAGGAACAACTCTTATTGTATGTAAATCAACTGAGATTTGGGGATTTTTGTTATAGCAGCTAATGTTAACTACCCTGATTAATGTGCAAACATTGTCTCATTTAATCCTTACTACTACCCAGTTAGATTGACATAATTATTAAGGTTTTACAGATGGGGAAATGAGGTCAGGGACTATACCACTTGTTTGTATCACTCAGCCAGTGAGTGGCAGAGCTAAGATTACAGCTCAGCTCTGGTTGACTCCAGAGTTCCTGCTTTTACCACCATATAAACAATGCCCTTCCCAATCTTGGAAGAGTTCTTGGAAAAGACAAGTGTCTAGTGAGTTGAGAGAGAGAGAGAAAGAGAAGGTGAGGGTGGGGGAGGAGGAACAGCTCAGGGCTGAGTGTGGTGGGAAAAGGGAATGCGAGGACCCCCAGAGAACTGGGTAGAAGAGCTGGGTAGACGCCTTGCCCCCATGGCCACACTAGGAAAATTTTAGGACAAGTTTTGGGCTCTGGATAGTTCTGTTGTCTCATTTTCTCTCTCCTTCGCACTAGGCATCAGGCTGATACTTCTTGCATGGGCACCACCGCAGGGTAGGGTGCACATCTGAGTGGTAGGAAGTCCAGCTCGAGTGTGGTAACAGATATGGCTTGCAGTTTCTGTCCCTGGACTGGTGATTAGGGAAGTTCCAGGCCTTGTGATCACTGTGTCACAGCTAAACGTAACAGGGAGAGAAACTTCGCCGGAATCAACCCTGAGAAGAAATCAGAGAAAAGGAAGCTGTTTGGGGATACTTGGTAGTTATTGGGTCAAGCAGAATGACAGATGTGGGGGGAAGAGGTCACAGAGGGCCAGCTGAGCCCCAGGACGAGCCTTCCTGCTGTTGGGTACAGAACCTAATTTACATCCACATCCATTCACTGTCTGCCTGCTGTCTCCTGGCTGAGAATAGAAGAGCTCAGCAGGGATAGAACCCCCTTCTGAATGTCTCTCTCTCTTCTGTTCAGATGGTGGCTCAGACTTGAATGGGGAGTTGCTTGAATTTTAATTGAGTGGGTGATAGTCCTCCCTAAAGGGTTCTGGGCAGGAGAGAGACATGGCAGATTTGCATTTTAAATAGAAGAGGAAACCCAGAGCATGGAGGTAACTAGCTAAGGTGACTCAGCTAGTTAGTGGCAGAGTCAAAACCCTGGTCTCCTGATTGAAGTTAAACTCTTTGCCTGACATGCCCCAGCAACTGAGCTTGTGGAACTAGGAAAACCATTGTGAGTCGTGTGTCGTGTTTTGTGCCCACTAGCAAAGAGAAAAGGGGAAGAAATACTGGTCTCCCAGGTGAGGGGCCTCCCCTGCTAATTCCCTTGAATCAGCAGAGCTGGGGCCAAGAGCCATCTCAAGTCTGCAGTGTACCCGGGATATCATTCTTGGTCAGTGGTCAAGATTCACAAGGGTGCTGGGAGGAGCCTGTGGGCCTCAGAAACAGGAGATGTAGTTCTCGCCCCAGCTTGGCCACTGCCAGGTGTGTGCCCTTGGACCAGTCCCTTTACCTCTATTAGCTAATGATAAGACTGGAGTAATTGTCACTTTCTTGGGCTGTTGTAAGGCCTGATACTGAAGTGTTCTGACAAGTAATAGAGGCTTCCCAAATAAGAGGGGGTGTGGCTAGTGGACATTTTCAGCAGAAAGGCCTCATACTGACTAGAGGGGAGGGAGTCAGTGCCCTTCCCCGTTGTCTGCAATCACTTGTCCTTTCTCCAGGCTGTATGTTGTGCTGAGCCCCACGCCACTCCAGGATGAACAGGGCCTCTGAACATACTCGGACTCCTCCGCACCTCCAATCATCTTATCAGGAAGAGTGAGGACCTAGTCTATTGCCATTGCTCTCATGAACCTGGATAAGGTTCATGAACATTGTTAAAACATGCCATTCATGTCAAGAAACAGCTGTTTTCCTTCTGTAGTCCAGAAGACTTCTCCAGTTTTTAGGGGTGTCGTTTCCCCTTAATTCTAAACTTAGCAGTGGTCTGAGCGCCCATCCTACGCGTGGAGGAAGTTCGTCTGCTCTTGGGTTTCCACTCCCAGCAAACGTGTGGGGCTCTCCAGGGAAGCCTCCTGAGCCCAGGGCTGTCCTGGCCGTCTCACACCTCGCCTCCTAGAGTCTCATGGTGCTGGGCTGCAGCTGCTCACTTCAAGTGTGGATACAGGGCCTCTCACATTTTGACTTGCTGTTGGAAGCTTGCAAATAGCAGAAGTACCAAAGAGATCGTTTTCAACTACTTCAAGAAGTAGCCACTCGGAGCTCCCACCAGCTCAGTCCCATTCTGGAAACTTTCCTTAAGCTCCTGGCAGTCGTTGTGGCACCTTTGGAAATCTCCAGGCCTCTCTGAACAACTTTCTTGCCCCAGAGAGAGGAGAGGCCTTCCTTCCTCTGCTCAAAGTCCACTATTTCTTATTTTTTGCTTTAAGATGATTCACAGGAAGAACATCAATATCCCTCAAGGGAAATTCCTAGCCCCACCCCAAGGTATAACGTGGCTCCAATGGCCCACAAAGGCTAGTTGCTGGCATATTTCCTTAAGTCTGCCTTAGCCTTAGATAACAGCACAGGTGAAACAGCAGCCGTGTGGCCCAGACAGTGGCACGTCAAGCCCAGTCTGGGGTCTTGCACAGTCATTCCTCCACGGAGGGGAAGAGACCAGGTCTGCCTGCTCCTCCTGCATGTTTCTGGGCTCCTGATCTTCTATGAGCAAAACCAGGACAAAGAACAGTGATTTTCTGGTGTGTGATGGGACAGCCTAAATTCAGACTTGAGGAAAACTATTTCTCTAACTTCTCCGGGCTATGGATCTGCTAAGGAGATACTCAGTTGACATTGCCAAACAAAACCTCTAGATCTTGGTCTGAAGCACTTGACTCTTGGGTCCACCACTGATGTCCAGGGCTTTATCCAAAACGCTGGACGTGTGCTTACTTTCTATTGACGTGACTAAGAAGGTTCACCCAGGACAGGGGGAGGCTCCCACCTAAAGACAAATCCTAATTACTACTCTGTGATGTAGAAATTGCTTGTAACCTCTTGAATTACAGTTTTTCAGTGTGAAGAATTTAAAGGTTTCTGTTCTCCTGTACCTCTGGTAGCAGCGAGAGTGCTGGGTTGAAAGACCTAAGCTTGGGGTTTAAGCCCCAGGTTGTCAGTTGTCATCTGTGACTTTGGGCAGGTCACAAATTCCCCAGGTCTCAGGTTTCTTAGCTATAAAATAAAGGTGATACCTCTTCTCTCAGCATTTGGGGTTGTCAAGAGGATTAACGTAAGCGAGCATTTGTTAAGTACCCTTGGCTAGTGGGATACAGAAATTAGTCATACGCTGGCCTGATCAGGAGCATGTACTTTCAGGTGATTTAAACCTGTAATAAATAATGTATCAGAAGGGCCAGCTTAGATTTAAAGTGTTTTGTAGACTCTGAGGTGTAATACCCATGTAGGGTATTAGTACTGCTGGTATTTTTCTTATGGATCGAGTCTCCTTTCTGGTCCCTGCCAGGCCAAGCATATCTTGACCAGGTCACAACCCCAAGCCTGTTCTCCCCATCCCTCATGGTTTTAAGAGATCTTGCTGCCTCGTGGACTCCTGGAATCCTTATGTGGAGGTCAATTCATCTGTGCCCCTGCTTCTCTTCCAGCACTTTCTGCAGGACATATTGGAAATAAGGCCTTTCGTCTTTCACAGCATTAATGACAAGTACAGAAAAAGATAACTGGAGGTCAGCTGGGCATGGACGTAGAAAGTGAACACATGTGCCCAGCAGATGGGTGCGTGGGAGGGGGGGTACAGAAGAGGGAAGCTCTGCAGTCCGAGGGTGCAGTTCAAGTTCTTATAATTTATAGGAAAATGAAAGTCAGAGAGGAGGAGCTCAGTTAGATAAAGACAAGTTCACACCTCACCCCCAGATTCATTCTGTGGCCATCTGACCTTTTGGGACAGAAGAACAAGTAAGCTGTTGCCCTTCTCACCTTCTTCCAAGCTCTTTTTCACAAGCCAGCAGTTGGGTGACTGATACCAGGAAGTCCTGCTGGCCTCTCTGGTGGCCAGTAGCCCTTCCTTTCTGCCTGCACTAACCCGCCCTTCTTTCCTTCCAGCCCCTCCTCCCAGCACACCAAAGGAAGCCAAGTGGAAAATTCTCAGGACCCATGGCAGAAAAATGAACATTTCTTCTGCAGGTTTTTAAGCGTTCTTGCACATGGTGAGGTTATTTTTACCGTTGTTAAAACGTCGGTTTGGTAAATACATTTTTTAACGCATAAAAATTCTTTGATTAAGTAATAAGTGTTCAGAAATATCTTTGATGTGTGGTATAAAGCTCCAAATAGGTGAATCACGTTTAATGTGACCTACGTAGGAAGTCTAAGCCTGTTTCAGAAAGCTGAAGTAAATAAATGCTCTGAGGTTCATGAAATTCTCGTAAGTGGTCATTATTTGTGTCCACATTTATAAATGAACAAGGGTTTCCATGTGAGTACTGGATACTTGCCCATCCATTGTTCTCAGGAGACGCTCCCTGGACAACCAAAAAACGAAATACTTCTTCTGGCTCCTGGACCCGTAGCCTCTTTCTATTACATGTGTTCTTGAGCTCAGGACTCAATTCTTCCCCCCTCTCCATTTAATTTTCCTCCCCACGCCAACTCTGGTCATCACATACTAAAGCATAAGTCAGTAACTCAGCTCCTCTGAGATCCCACTTCGATGACAAAGTCCATTTTTGCCACATCTTCCTCATGGCACTTCTCCCTTTTGGGTCAACAGCTCGAATCTGCTCATATTCACTGAGCACTTGCTTTGTGTCAGCCATTGTGATTAGCATCAGGGGACAGAAATGAAAAAGAGACTGTTTGCCGTGGAGGATGCTTAGTTTGACAGTGAGGGGAAAAGGAAACTTGGCATTTATTATTGTGCTGGGTAATGCGCTGCTATGACTTCATCTGATCCTATTTGAGGTATTCTTTTCTCATTTCACAGAGACAGAAACTGAGAGGTTATATGATTTTCCCCAGGTTACTCAGCAAATGGTCCAGTCCAGGTGTGTCTGACTCCACATCACCGTGTCTCTCCTCTTCACCCCTACTCCTATCAGCCATGGACAAAAAGAAGCAAATGGGGCATTCCAGCTGTAAGCCAGTTGTGAGGCTGCCAGGCAAAGGACTAGGTTGAAGCCTGTTGGCAGGTGGTTGGGTACAACTGTGTCCCCCTGTGAGAGACCCAAAAACCCAAGGCAGCCAGGGTGAGATGTATGTGTCAGATCTCCCTGTCTCTTTAATAACAAGAATCTCTCAGGAACCTAAATGTAATTGCATGTAGGACTCATTTTTTTAAAGGAATAGTTTTATTTTTATTTTATTTTATTTTTTGGCCACGCCATGCGGCATGTGGGATCTTAGTTCCCTGACCAGGGATTGAACCCGTGTCCCCTGCAGTGGAAGTGGGGAGTCTCAACCACTGGACCGCCAGGGAAGTCCATGGAGCATTCATTTTGCTGATCCTTAATTTAATCATGTCTGCAAAAACCCTGTTTCCACAGGAGGGACCATTCATATGTTCCAGGGATTAGGACATAGCTTCTGGGGAGCCATCTTTATCCTATCACAGTGATCAATGTCAACATTCATTTCTGTATTCATTCAATCATATCTTGATCCAACATATATTTATTGAGCGTTTACTCAATACCAGACACTGCAGGACACTGGGAAGACATGGTGAGCAAGACAGAATCCTCTTGGAGCTTACAGTTTAGAAAGGGAGATGGGCATTGATCAAATAATCACCAAATAATATGCAAAATTGCAACTGTGGTAAGTGCTGTGAGAGTCTGTAATTGGGACTTGACCTGGTGAGAAAGGCCAAGAGAACTTCATGAGGAGGTGCTGCTTGAAATCTGAGGGACGAGTTGGGGTCACCAGGTTAAGAGGAGAGGGAAGAGTGTTGCAGGCAGAGGGAACAGGTGGCAGAACAAGGGCATGACCAGCACCGGTGGGATGTGCAGGGCTTGGGGTGGGGCCCGTGGGGAGAGGGGTGTGGGTTTCAGGGACTGGGTGGGGGGTCAATCTGTTGTGCCTCCTCCCTGTCCTTTACTGCATTCCTAACTCGTGGCCACTGCCTGGTATCCTAGGACCCTTCCTCCCTGTTCCTCCCTCAGGCCTCATCCTTTCACTTCCTGCCCAGTGTGGTATGTGGTTTAGCAAGGAAACCCCCCTGAGTTCAATGTTAAGGGCAGACCTCTAAGCTTTGATCAACAAAATTTCGTAAGAGCCTGCTGTGTGGCAGTCATTGTGTCGGGAGTTACAGAGGTTAAGACAAGAAAGTGACATTTTTCTGGCCCTTGAGGCAAGAGACTATAGGGTAGAGAGGAAAGCATGAGGGCTTGAGTGCTGAGTGGCCTGTTGACCTGTACTGAATCTCATTTCTGCTACTTACTGCTGTGTGATCTTGGGAGAATGACTTCACCTCTCTGTGCACCTTTCTCTCTGTGCACCTTTCAGGAGCACTTAAGTCAACCAACTTTTAATGTGGCCCCACTGAGTGCTAGGCGGTAGGCCATGTGCTGGAAACCTCCAGAGACCTGTCTGACTGAGAGCAGAACACTGAGGTTGATTGTCTCCTCCCCTGGGACTCCAGCTCCAGTTCTGCTGCCTGCAGTTCTTGATCCAAATAGGTTTCCAGGATAGATGCCACCAAACAGTTTCTACACAGGGGCCCCACACAAGGCATAGTGCTCCAGGAGATGGCAGTCAGAAGGAGATGAAT